>NC_091453.1:64564481-65900765 GCF_964237555.1 Oryctolagus cuniculus | reverse complement strand
ACCCTTAAATAAAGTGTGGTGTGGATTGTTGTGACGTTTTCCTTTATTCAGAGGTTGAATTATCACAGCACTAGAATATAGAACTGGTGCTCAGTATTTATGATTATCTTAATCTTGTAAAGCTCACAAAAGGTATTTTATTATCTTGCTACCTTAATATTCTAATAAAGAATCTTACAGAGGGGTTATGACCATTTAAAAGCTAAATTACTAAATTAATTTTATTTCTGTAGCAACATTCACCAAAGATTTATTAGGATTGTTTTCAAAAGTAAAATTAAAATTACTACTACATGTGCTGATGCAGCTGCTACATCTATTCCCAAAGTCTTCTGTTCGAGTGCAGTGGCATGATTTAGGCACTTTGGTTTTTGGATCTTCCCCATTGAGTGTGTATGAATATGCTCATGCACACATGCACGGTATATGAGACAGAGATAACAGGAGACTTCAAAAGAAATACATATACTATCATCATCACTTAAATTTAATCACTGAGAGTTTTGACACCACAATGTATTTTGTTCTTAAGTTCCCTGAAAGGACTATCGTATTTTTTACTAGAGACTGAATCTTCCCAGAATTGATTATTCAACCTCCAGTCTCAGTTCCTCTGCATTCATAATAGAAATCCGTGATTCTTAACCTTTTTCTGCTAAGGTGGCAAGTAGTGGAATAGATATTTCAAACATTGACCTTTGTCTCCTAATCAGTTAGAAATAAAAATCAAACAGACAACTAACTGCCAGGATTCCAGATTGAAAATCTTGATTTGTTCTGTATGTTTCATATCGTTCATTTCTATACAAATCTCACTAAAACTCTTCTCTGGAACACGAATTTGATTAGAAACCTTATAAACTAACACACTAGAAATGTTTGATGCTACAGAAGTAAAAAAGTAACTCACTCCCCTCTTGCATCTTGAAAACTAAATTTCAACTCCTGGATAATGTTGTTTCTCCTAAATATTTTCAATTTTGTATTTGTACAATGTTGAAACTTGTACTCTAGGTTATGTAACATACAAGTGTTGGCTGTTACTTTACCTTCTTCTCTTCAAGTAAATTGTGATATTTACTGTAATTGATGCCATTTTGTTCTATCAGATTTATGCCAGATTATCTTGTTAATATTTTGTGTCTGATAAAATTATTGATGGTAAATGTCACTGTGTGGTCCTCATTAGGCATATATTTCCAATACATTACAATGATGTGTAAGGTGCACTGCAAAATTGTTTTAAAATGGTCTTTTTTCTAACACATCAATCTGCTGAAAAAATATGTATTTGGCACAATAGTGAAAGCAATGTAGTTCTTACTAAATTTGAATTTTTCATTTGCTTTAAAACATTTGTAAATTTATATTTAAATAAATGGTGTCATCTGCATTTAAATACTGTTTTCTCTTTTTTTTTTCTTTTAGAAACATTCTTCTCAGTGTTATAAACATCCCTAATTCCACTATTTGTAACATCAGGCAAATAATAATAGAGTTAAGCATTTGAATAATTGAAAATATAGCCATATCCCACAAAACAGTTATTTAAGAGGCAAGTGTTGTGGCACAGTGGGTTAAGTCACTGCTTGGGATGCCCACATGCCCACATGCCATATCAGAATGTGTTTCAAGTCCCAGCTACTCCACTTGAGATCCAGCTTCCTGTTAATGCACACCCTGGCAGGCAGCAGGTGATTGCTTAAGAATTTGGGCCCCTGCTGCTGCCATTAAAACTAGGCCTGAGATAATTGTTGCTAGATAGCCAATTCACCAGAGACAACAATTGATGAAGGAAATAGCTTTATTCAAGAGCCTAGCAATCTTAGAGGGAAAACATACATCTTCAATCTGAAAAGTGCTATTCCCAGTTTTCAAATCAGTAAGAAGACTTTAGAAGCAGCAGAAATGAGAGTTAAAGGGGGAATTCAGGAACTAGGGGAACTAAGGATAGAGCCAGCTGTATGTTGACCTTAAGCCAGGCAATAAGGGGTTAGTTAGAGTCACAGTGGTTCCTTTCATCCTGTGGTCCATAAATTCAATCCTCTGATCATGCTGACTGTTGAGGGGGCAGTTTACCTTGCAACTTCAGCCAGCTTTCTCAAGGCTAGTTTCTGGAATTCTCAAAAAGCATTATTTATCTGATGAACTGAACAGACAATCTAATTAGTCACAATATCAGCCCCTAGCTTTTGTTAACCAGGATGTGAAAGGAGAAGAAAGATACATTCATTAGAGTTATGCTGCCACCCATGTAGGAGATGTGGATGGAGTTCCAGGCTCCTTGGCTTCATCCTGGCCTGCCTCTGGCTATTATGGGTGTTTGAGTGAAGTAATGGACAGATGTCTCTTTTCTCTGTCTCTCTCTCTCTCTCTCTGCCTTCCAAGTCGGAAAAAATGAATAACATTTTATTTTTAAGACATTATAAAAATAATTCTATATAAATTGTCAAACAAGTTTGGTGCTACTATTTTAAATCCCAAGTAACTTATTGTTAACACACATAAAAACCAAGTCTGTTAAACAATCTTAGGATTTCAGAGAAATAGAAGGTTCCATTATATCCTAGGATTCTGCAATGCTTGTGTCTCTAGCTATCACCTCGCTAAAAATCTCTGTTGCCAATTCACCAACCTCTAAATAATACTGCTGGTGTGCTTTGTAAGGGTAGTTAGGATAAATTTTCCTTTTGGTGGATTTCAAGTACTTTAGAGATCCACCAGATCTAACTCTAGAAGATCCATATTTACTCCCTTCCTTTGGATGGATGCTGTGGGGAGCAACTCGGACTAGACTAAGTTACTGGAATTAAGACTTATTCTATGCATCTGCTCTCCCACAATATGGCACTGGGAGAGGAGGAAACAGCTTCTACGCAGCTGCCTCTTACCAACTTGAGTGATGACCTCCAGGAGCTGATCCTGCTCCTGATTGGAGGAGAGCAGCGTACTCGGCGTGTGGGCAGCCGAGTTGGGATTGGCAGAAGAGGACTATAAAGGAGGAGAGAGACAACATGCACCAGGAACATCTGAGGGAACATCTATCTGAATAACACCTGTGTAGCCCCCGAGAGAGCTGGCCGGCGGTGTGCCACTCCCCCGCGGAAGTGGGGAAAGTGGCAGGGGGAACCGCCCTTCCACGGAGGTGGAAGGGACGGTAGCCAACCCGGGAAGAACCAGCAGCAAACCCAGGAAGGGCCGAGCAGACAAAAGAACAGCGCAGGGTCCTGTGTCGTTCCTCCATGAAGAGGGGGAGCGACATAATGGTGCCGTGACTCGGATATGAAGCCTAGGCAGGGTTTGGTGTCATTCCTCCACGAAGAGGGGGAGCGACAGATGCTGAGATAATATTAATATGCTTAATATGTATATACAAGTATATATTCATATTAAATTATATGTATTATATATAATACATATTAGTTTATGCCCACTGTAATATGTTGAGACAATGATGAATAAGGTCAAACCAAACTAGCCATTTTTCTTTATTGCTTTGTCCCAGTTTTAAGCTAATGGTTTTGGTTCTGATTTAAATAGCTGAACATTTTATATGGGATAAATTGAATCCAAACACTGAATGCATGAACATCTATATCCTAATAGCAATATTTCATTGAAAAATTACCGCAGAGAGATTGAAAGAGTTATGACATTCATTTTATTCAACCTACAGGTGAGCACCAACTATGTAACCTGTATTGTGCTAGGCACTAGGAGATACAATGGTGAGAAAAACAAATCTATACATAGACTCCTAGGACTTATAATATAGTTGAGGAAACAGAGTAAATAATTAGGGTGGTCATGAAAAGCCACACTGGCAATCACTTTTATTGCATTTTTCTTGTAAGAAAAAACTCTTTAACTGTGAATAAAGTATTCACACAAAGGGTTCTTCTTAGAGCTTTCTCTACTGTGTTATTATGTAAAATATCCTTCAGCAAATATTAAGTAGTATCTATTAGTATAAGAATTAGAAGAATGTTTTCTCTCTAAAAAGCAACATAATCTTAGACATCAAATCCTACCATAACCTAACCTAACCATAGCAAAAAATTCAATTCATATTTATTGCTCCTGTTTAACTTGTTAATAACATAGTTTTCTCTAATGTAATGATTCTCAGACTTGAAATACATCAAAAATCTCTTGGAGAAGTAGTTGAAAAACAAATTCTGAGAACAGTCCCTAATACTAAATAAAAGTCTATGGGAATGTAACAGGAATTTGTGTTTTTATTCTTATTATAATTATAATTATAAATTATATCATAGAGAGTATTGTTATTTCTGGACCATTTAATGCTAAATTGCTTACCTGAGGCTGGTGCTGTGGAGAAGTGGTTTAGGATGCCACTTGCAAAGCCAGCATCCCATACTGGAGTACCAGTGGAGTCCTGGCCGCTCCACTTCTGATCTATTTCCCTTCTGTATTCCTGAGAAAGCAGTGGGGCATGATCAAAATATTGGGGCCCCTGCCACACTTGTGGGAGATGGCAGATGTAGTTTCAGGTTCTTGGCTTTGGCCTGGACCAGCCCCAGTCTTTGTAACCATTTGGGGAGTGAACTGACAGATGGAAGATCTCTCTATTTATCACTCTTTCAAATAAAATATATAAACCTTTAAGTAAATAAATAGCTTACCTGATGCACCACTGCCCTGGAACAATTTAGCATGTATTTCCTACAAATAAGAACAAGTACCTATGTAACCACAATACAATCATCAAAATCAGGCAGTTAAAGGACTCTATCAAACTTATGCCAAATATCCCAGTAGTGTCCTTTATGGCATAAGGAGCCAGTTCAGAATCACAAGTTGCAAGTCATTATCCTTTAGACTCTTTCAACCTGGAGCAGTCCCTCAGACTTCCCATTGGTTTTAGAACCTTAACCCTTTTATCAAACATTTAATTTTTTCATCAATTATTAATATCTAAAAAGACATAGACTTTCTGATCTTATTCAATGATTTATAATCCATTATTATCATTGCTTTTTTTATGCCCATAATAGTGTGATCACATAAAGGGCTGATATTTTATCATTTCAACATGCTTTTATCAGCATTTTTTCCCAGGTTTGTCCAGTATTTTTCCTACTGCATTCCTAGAATCAATGATTTCTCCAAGGAACTTTAACTTCTTTTAGTGGACATTGGTATTTAAAGGCCATCTCATAATCTTCTTCCTAATCCATAGACCACCACAGGACTTGGAATCTCAGAGATTAGTATAACATCAGGGCCTGTAAAATATGTAGATATTTCTTTCACTTAATCCAGCATTCATTCACTTGGATGGCTATACTAGCTCAACTTACTTTGTGAAGAATTAGAAGTAAAATACAATAATATTTGAAGAATTATAGAAATATTCTTGAACATTTATGTTTTTAAGATTTTAAAAATTTATTTGAAAGATAGAGTTACACAGAAAGAGGGAGAGATGGAGCGAGAGATCTTCACTCCCCAAACAACCACAATGGCTGGGGCTGTGTCAGACCAAAGTCAGGAGCGAAGAGCTTCATCTGGGTCTCCACATAGGTGTGGGGGCCAAAGCACTTGGGCTATCTTCTGCTTCTTCCCCAGGCACATTAGCAGAGAGCTGGATTGGAAGTGGAGCAATGGGACACAAACTGGTGCCCATATGGGATGCTGGTGTGGTAGGCGGCAGCTTAATCTGTTACACCACAAGGGTGGCCCCCTTTTAAATATTTCTTAGCCTCCCTTTCATTTACAGGGCTCCAGTTTGTAAAATGAAGTTGGTCAGAACATAACACATGAGCAAAGATATCCTGTATTTCATGTTAAAGTCAGGACAAGACACTTTTGTTAGGCCTGGAGCTTCTCTAGGTTCTTATGGTCAATTTACTACATTGTACCTTAAGCCAAAGGGAAGGTTTTAATAGATTACTTTTCATCTGAGGTTTCTGCCCATCCAAATTTAAACAGCTATCCTAAACCATCACCATACCCCTCAGGTCCCTTAATTCATGACAAACAAAATACCAAACCCTGAACTTTATAGAAAAGGTTAAAGGCTATCAGTTTTCAACTATCTCAATCTTTCACACTCCCACTGACAAACTTAGTACATTGGCACCTTTCTTCATCTCCTTTTGAGTTTCTTTTTTTTTTTTTAAAAGATTTTCTTATTTTATTTGAGAGATAGAGTTATAGACAGTGAAAGGGAGAAAGAGAAAGAGAGGCCTTCCCTCTGTTGGTTCACTCCCCAAATGGTTGCTATGGCCTGTGCTGCGCCGATCACCCCCAGGTGCTTCCTCTCAGTCTCCTATGTGAGTGCAGGAGCCCAAGGACCTGGGCCATTTTCTGCTGCCTTCTCAGGCCATAGCAGAGAGCTGGACTGGAAGTGGAACAGCTGGGACTCGAACCGGTGCCCATATGGGATGCCAGCAATACAAGTGGAGGATAAACCTACTGTGCTCTGGTGCTGGCCCCATCTTCTTGAGTTTGAAAGGAATAAGCTGCCTCCTACCCAGAGCACAATACTCCACATGTATTCTACATACTGATACACTCTCATCTGCTTCCAGCCTCAGCGAATCATTTTCTCTTTCTTCAGTCTCCCTTTTGGCTAGCTCATCCTATTCAGTGGATACATGTCATTAAAATTATCTGATCTCAGGGGAAAACTAAAACTTTATTTTGACTTTGCTTGCATCTTTGTCTAGTTATCATCCTTTCTGTTCTTCATAGTCAAACATCTTGATGGGACAATCCAAAGTCACTGTCGTTTATTTTATTGCATCCTACTCAATCCTTAACCCATTTCAATCCATTATGTGCATCCATCCCTCCACTGAAATCACTCTCAATAAAGTCACCAATAGCTTCTTATAATATTTGATCCAACATTTACTTCTTTTTTTAAAGATTTATCTAATTATTTTGAAAGGCAGAGTTACAGAGAAGCAGAGGCAGAGGCAGAGGCAGAAGCAGACAAAAAGAGGTCTTCCATCCATGGGTTCACACACAAAATGACCACAATGGCCAGAGCTGGGCCCATCTGAAGCCATGAGCCCAGAGCTTCTTTGGGGTCTCCCACATGGGAGCAGGAACCCAAAGACTTGGGCCATCTTCTGCTGCTTTCCCAGGCACATTAGTAGGAAGCTGGATTGGAAGTGGAGCAACCAGGACTCAAACCAGTGCCCATATGGGATGCCAGCACTTCAGGCAGTGGCTTTACCTCCTGTGCCACAGTGCCATCCCCAACGTTTTCTTCTGTGATCTTGCCGCACTCTTTATTTTTCCTACCTGTCAAATTATATTTTCTCATTTTTAAATTTCCCTACTTGTCTGAGAAATGTTAATGGTATTGTGAAGATATCATTCTACATATAGAGTATTCTACCTCTCACTATGTCATGTTTCTCATGCTTTCAGCCTCTAAAGATCCCTTGATAGGAATTCCTCCCACAAAA
The DNA here is from genome assembly GCF_964237555.1 of Oryctolagus cuniculus. Taxonomy (NCBI): domain Eukaryota; kingdom Metazoa; phylum Chordata; class Mammalia; order Lagomorpha; family Leporidae; genus Oryctolagus; species Oryctolagus cuniculus. The sequence continues at coordinate 65,893,320 of NC_091453.1, read as the reverse complement.
ATAATCAATTTTCAGTAAAAATATTAAAAATATTCATAAAATAACATTTATAAGTCTATAGTAATAGTTTAATATCAGTGATTGGAATTATGTAGTTTGTAATATTTGATGACATTATCTAGAAGCAGCTCAATTATAGGTTGAGTTTTGCATCAGTCATCTTATCCCAGTCAAGTTCCTTTTCTTTCTATTCTCATGGATTTTTATATTTTTATTTTTTAAATTTTCTTTAAGATTTATTTTATTTATTTGAAAGACAGAGTTACAGAGAGAGAGAGAGAGGTCTTCCATCCGATGGTTCACTCCCCAAATGGCCGTAACAGCCGGAGCTGAGCCAACCCAAAGCCAGGAGCCAGGAGCTTCTTCTGGGTCTCCCACATGATTACAGGGGCCTAAGCACTTGAGCCATCTTCTACTGCTTTTCTAGGCCATAGCAGAGCGCTGGATAGGAAATGGAACAGCCAGGACTCAAACTGGTGCCTACATGGGATGCCAGAACTGCAGGCCAGAGCTTTAACCTGCTGTTCCACAGTGCCGCTCCCTTCATGGATTTTTAATATTTGTCTTTACATTTTGGATTCCTATGAAATACGTGTACATTTTTATGGAGCATGGTACAATATTTCAGATACACAGCTGCACACGCCAATCATAGCAGGCAATAAACCCTTCCATTTCCTTTACTGTGTACTATAGTGTTTAATTACAGAGGTAGCATATGAAAACACTCTAATGTAAATAAAAGTCAAAATATTGTAAACAGGAATAAAGTCTTTTTTGATGACCACCACTCGTTCTGGTCTGACTCCCACCACACTGTTATCAGTCTAATGTGTATTATATGTACGCATTTATAAACTTATGTAAGTGTCCACAGAAAATATGAAGTATTTGTGTTTTGTTTTACATATATTTATATATGTAAGATAATATGGAAAATGAATTTTTCTAAACCATGCTATTTTCACTAAATCATATGTCTTTGAGATCTTTTTATGTTGCCCATATAGAAGAACCTCATTCTCTAAAATGCTTTTAATATTCTTTGACATGACTACACTGAAACAGTTTACCATTTCATCTACATTAATGTTGCTTTTCATTTCTTTGGTATCACAAAACGATGCTAACATAAGCATTTTTGTGTGTATTCCTTGTACTCTTGTGGGAGAACATCTGTAGAATATCCACATAAAAGTGGAACTGCTACAACATATAGTATGAATATTACAGACTTTACTAGATGTTGTTGAAGTGCTCCCTCAAAAGAGCTGTGCAAATTTACACTGCCTCCAGCAGGGTAATCCTTTCTCTGTACCCTTTCAAGTACCAGGTATTTTCAGTGTCAGTATGTCATTGCTGTTTTAATTTGCATTTTTCTCTTTAACAAAGAACTTATTCAAACTTTCATCATTTATATTCCCTTTTATGAAATTGCCTTTTCATAGGCTTTGCCATCAAGTCTACAGCTCAAGCCCGAGATCAGGTTCCCAATCATTTCCTATCGTATTCTTTACTTCTACTAAATCAGGAAAATCCCAATTCACAATTATTGGTCAACAGTAATAGCAAAGTGATTTTGCTGTCCCTGTCAAACAGCTATGGATGTTCAGGTCAAACACAGACCGAGAATTTATGAAGAGACTTCCTATTAAAGAGTACCTTTAGGGGTGGCGCTGTGGCTTAGCAGGTAAAGCCACTGCCTGCATGCCAGCATCCCATATGGGCGCTGGTTCAAGTCCCAGCTGCTACGCTGCCAAATTGAATTCCCTGCTATGGCCTGGGAAAGCAGAAGATGGCTCAAGTCCTTGGGCCCCTGCACCCACGTTGGAGACCCGGAAGAAGCTCTTGGCTCCTGGCTTCAGATTGGCACAGCTCCTGTCATTGCGGTATTTGGGGCGTGAACCAGCAAATGGAAGACCTCCGCTTCTGTCTCTGCCTCTGTCTCTCTCTACAATTCTGCTTTTCAAATAAATAAATAAATCCTTAAAAAAAGAGTACCTTTAATATTCCACCTGTTACTAAGCAATACACACATCAGACTCAAATGTTAAAATGCTGTATATTCGAGTTTAGGAGTTGGAAGCAAAAGGATTCTTTTTTAAAAATTTTTTAAAAATTATTTGACAGATAGAGTTAGACAGTGAGGGAGAGAAAGGTCTTCCCTTCGTTGGTTCACCACCCAAATGGCCACTACGGCCGGAGCTACGCCGATCTGAAGCCAGCAGCCAGGTGATCCTTCCTGGTCTCCCACGTGGGTGCAGGCGCCCAGGCACTTGGGCTATCCTCCACTGTCTTCCCGGGCCACAGCAGAGAGCTGGACTGGAAGAGGAGCAACTGGGACTAGAACCCAGTGCCCATATGGGATGCTGGCACTGCAGGTGGACGATTAACCAAGTGAGCCACAGCTCCGGCCCCACAAAAGGATTCTTTATTTTTTTAACTTTTATTTAATGAATATAAATTTCCAAAGTACAGCTTATGGATTACAATGGCTTCCCCCCTATGTCCCTCCCACCCGCAACCCTCCCCTTTCCCACTCCCTCTCCCCTTCCATTCACATCAAGATTCATTTTCAATTCTCTTTATATACAGAAGATCAGTTTAGCATACATTAAGTAAAGATTTCAACAGTTTGCTGCCACACAGAAACATAAAGTGAAAAATACTGTTTGAGTACTAGTTATAGCATTAAATCTCAATGTACAGCACACTAAGGACAAAGATCCTACATGAGGAGTAAGTGCACAGTGACTCCTGTTGTTGACTTAACAAATTGACACTCTTGTTTATGGCCTCAGTAATCACCCTAGGCTCTTGTCATGAGTCGCCAAGGCTATGGAAGCCTTTTGAGTTCACCGACTCTGATCATTTTTAGACAAGGCCATGGTCAAAGTGGAAGTTCTCTCCTCCCTTCAGAGAAAGGTACCTCCTTCTTTGATGACCCGTTCTTTCCACTGGTCTCTCACTCACAGAGATCTTTCATTTAGGTTTTTTTTTTTACCCCAGAGTGTCTTGGCTTTCCATGCTTGAAATACACTCATGGGCATTTCAGCCGGATCCGCACCCGCAGAAGGATTCTTAATTCACTCTTTGGTTGCATTAAGATGGGCAAAATATTTTGCATTTAACCATATGTAAATGTGCAAACTGAAGTGATTCTTGAAGTATGTATAAATGCCACAAGTGAACAGGAAAGTATTTAAAGGATACTGCAAAAAAAGTTAGTGGAAAATGTAATTACAACATGTTTGTTTTGATACAAAATGTTTTTAAATTCATGCATAGTTGTTTTTCACCATGTGCATTTTCTATGAAGATTTTGAAGACCTCATGTATTTCCAGAGCTGAATTCAGCCAATTATTATAATATGAGATTTTTCCCTCAAACTTCCTCCCATCTCCAGTCCAGCTTCTCAGAACCAACTACTTTTTAAAGTATTTTAGTTAGGGGCCTTCATCCCATATGAGTGCTAGTTTGAGACTCAGCTGCTCTACTTCTGATCCAGTTTCCTGCTGATAGCCTGGGAAAAGCAGCTGAAAATGGCTAAAATACTTGGGCCCCTGCCACCCAGGTGGAAACCTGGATCAAGCTCCTGGGTCCTGGTTTCAGCCTGGCTCAGCCTTGGCTGTTGTGGCCATTTCAGGAGTGAACCAGTGAATGGAAGATATCTCTTTCTCTCTTTCAACTTTGCATTTAAATAAATAAATAAATCTTTAAAAATATTTTAGCTATTTATTCTGTCATTACTGAACATTCATTTTTTTATTTTTTAAATATTTATTTATTTTTCATTTGCTTGAAAGGCATGGAGAGAGAGAGAGAGAAAGGGAGAGGAGATAGAGGGAGAGGGAGAGGGTGAAGGAGAGGGGGAGGGAGGGAGGGAGGGAGAGAGAGAGAGAGAGAGAGATATTGATCTTCCACCTGCTGGTTAATTTCCCCCAATGCCCAAAACATCCACGTCTGAACCAGGTTGCAGCAAGGAGTCCAAAACTCTATTTGGGTCTCTGATGTGGGTAACAGGAACCTAAGTACATGAGCCATCATCTGTTGTTCCCCAGCATGCATTAGCAGAAAGCTGCATCACAGCCTAGTAGCTGTGACTCAAACAGGCACTCCGATGTGGGATGATTGCCATCTCAAATGGTGGCTTAAATCACTGTGCTAGAATGTCCAACATTGAACATTTTAAAAATAAAATTCAAAAATCAACTTTAAATCATATGCCTATACTGCTAAATTTTTTTACCATTTTATGACAATACCTATTGACTTCAACAAATTTAATGTATTACCTATTGGCTTAGGATATATATTTACATCACTCCACCTCTGCTAACATCCCAGGACAATAAAAGTTGTAATTAACTTTATTTTCTACTTTATGAACTTTCTGAAAGATCCATCAATTCTGTGTAAGAAAGCATCAAATGACGGTTAACATCCAGAGATTATTTGATCTCCTTGCCTCAAAATCCTCACTTTGCTTTGTTCACTAATCTTAAACAATTATAATTCTTTCTCAACCCTTACCAAGCTCTCTATGTTGGAAGACCTGCCTTAAATTAAACTTAAAACTGTAAATAATCTTAACAACAAGAAAATAAACTATCAGATTACATCTCAACACTATACAAATGGAAAACAACATCTTATATTATGCAAATGGAAAAAAGCATATGAAAAGATGCTTAGCAGTGTATGTCAAAAGGAAACTGCAAATGAAAACGAAGAGATACCACTTTACTGTATGCTAAACTGATCTTCTGTATATAAAGAGAATCGAAAATGAAAAAAAAAAAAAAAAGAATGGCCAAAATCTAAAACGCTGACAATATCAAATGCTGACAAGGATGTGGGGCAACAGGAAATCTCATTTATTGTTGGTGGGAATATAATAGTGTGTAGCCAGGAAGGCAATCTGCCACTTTCTTACAGGAAAAAAAAAAAACTTATTTTACCATATGATCAATTGAGCTCGTGATATTTACCCAAAAGAGTTAAAATTTTATTTACATACAAAACCTGTTCACAGATGTTTATAGCCTAGAAACAATGAAGATGTCCCCCTTTAGGTGAACAGATAGATAAACTATGGTTCATTCATACAATGGATGATTATTTAGTAATATAAAGAAATGAACTATCAAGCTTTGAAGAAATATGGAGGAAATTTAAATGCATATTACTAAGTGAAACAAAGGCTACATACACTATGATTCCAACTGTATGACATTCTGGAAAAGGCAAAACTGTGGAAACAGTAAAGACATCTTGGTTTCCTGGGGTTGGAGTAGTGTAGAGGTTATGAATAGATGGAGCTCAGAGGATTTTTAGAGCAGTGAAACTCTTCTGTATGATACTATAGTGGTAGATAGTTCTATTTTTTTTAAAGATTATTTATTTGAACGGCAGAGTTAGAGAGAGGCAGAGACAGAGAGAGAAAAAGAGAGAGAGAGAGAGAGAGAGAGAGAGAGAGAGAAATCTACCATCTGCTGGTTCACTTCCAAATGACTGCAACAGGTGGAGCAGGATAATCTGAAGCCAGGAGCCAGGAGCTTCTTCTGGGTCTCCCACATGGATGCAGGGGCTCAAGCATTTGGGCCATCTTTAACTGCTTTCCCAGGCCATAGTAGAGACCTGGATCAGAAGTGGAGCAGCCAGGACTCGAACCGGCGCACATATGGGATGCCAGCACTGCAGGCGACAACTTTACCCTCTATGAGACAGTGCTGGCCCCCTAAATAAATATTTTTTTATCAAAAGGAATGGGAACTAGCACTGTGGCATAATTGGTTAAGTCTCTGCCTCTAATGCCAGAATCCCATATGGGTGTTTGTTGTAGCCTCAGCAGCTCTGCTTCTGATCCAGCTCCCTTCTAATGCTCCTGGGAAAGCAGCAGAAGATGGCCCAAGTCCTTGGGCCCCTGCATTCACGTGGGAGATCTGGCCCCAAAGCTTGTTATTATGCAATTGTCAAAATCCATAGAATGTGCAACACTAATAGTTGATCCTAATTTAAACTATGAAGTTTGCTTGATAACGATATGAAAATGTAAGTTCATCACTTGTTAAAAATATATCGCTCTGGTACTGGATGTTGATAGCTGGGGAGGCCATGAATGTGTCAGGGCAAAGGGTAGTTGGAAAATTTTTGTAATTTCTGTTTAATTTTTCTTTGTCTAAAATTGCTTTAAAAATAAAGCCTATTCACAATCTACACCCTGACACCATCCTAGGCTCTTGCCCCCACCACCACTGCTGGAAGTCAGGTGGCCACATGACCCAACCACCAGTGTCAAGCTCCACCCCCATCCTAATGGGATTCACTGCTCCTACTTCCCTGCCTGCCTCCAGGCAGTTTTAAAAGGACCTCTTCCTGAACACATGGCTCCCCCCTCCATCTCCTGAGCTCTCTCTGTCTCTGTCTCTCTCTTCCTCTCCGTCTCCTGACCTCTGTCTCTGTCTCTTACACTCTCCTTCTCCCTCTTTTCTTCTTCACCCACTCCCTTAAGTCTGTCAGGTTTCCCCCAATAAACTCTTTCCCTTAAAAAAAAATAAGTAAAGCCTATTTATAAAAATCCCAATAAGTATCTCAATTCTGCCTTTGCCCCTCTGATACAGTGTTGATTTTCTATTGAAGGGGTATTCTTCCTTCCTCAGCAAGCAATACACAGAGCAGTACCTTGTCAACAGGGAAATATTTTTTGAGGAATTGGCATTGCTACAGACATGGGAGCCTCCTGAGACCCAGTCAAGATGAAGATCTCATAAACGTGGCCCAAAACCTTTGACTCCAAGACAATGTGCTCTTCCATCTCCTATGGAGTCTCCTGCTTCCAGGCTCTCTAACCTTGAGGGAGTGAAGCCTCACAGTAAGTGGAACTTCAGTTTCTTTTACTTAAACTCTCCAAATGCTGAGTTTACTGTGTTTCCTTGGAGTCAGGAACCATCTTCATAAATGCTTTTAGTAATCAGACCACATTTGAAGAAACCTTTCATCTTCAGTGGAAATATTACTTGTTACTCAGCAATATTTATTTCTAACTGTTCTTGTCATTTTTATTGTTCAGATATGAGTAGTCTTCAAAAAGGTCAGGAAAAGTATATTTTGAAAAGACTGTGCATGGATTTCAAAATATTTTCAGCAAAATAAATATACTTTTAATTCAATTTTTATGAACATTTTGAAGTACTCTCATATAAGAGAAAGTGCACAACAAAGAGCACAACTGCAACCTCAAATTTTATTCCTCAATTCAGTCCCAAGGGCATAAAATGTTCAGCATTTTTTTCTTAGAGCAGCACTCATAGTCAGATTTTGCCATGGGTCACTTTGTGAGAACTTTCTTCAATCTTGTCCATAGGAGTCTAGTTCTGGAAATGATACCGTCTCCATACATGTCAGTCTTGCCTGGAACTACATATTTGATCAGGCTGTGTACTTGGAAAGCACAGGCATTAGGCCTGGACACCTGAGATGTGAGTTGCATAGACAGCACTTCATTTGTTCCCAGACTCACGTACTTTTATCTCAGTCTAATCCTAAATTGCACTCATTCTGGAACAAGTCTGTGCTAGATTCCTACTTCTCACTTGTCTTTTTTTTAAATATTGTAACCCCAATTTATGTACTTCTAAATGACATAATTTTATCAAATATAATTTTACAGTTCAGGGAACTTTTAAAAAGTTTTCTCTTAATATCTCTCTCTCTCTCTCTCTCTCTCACACACACACACACACACACACACGGGGGGGGGGGGAGGCAGGGTGAGAGGGAGAGGGAGAGGGAGAGAGAGAGAGAGAGAGAGAAAGTCATCTGCTGGTTCACTCCCTAGTGGCCCAGGCATAGGTGCTGGGTCTGGGGGTTTGGGGGTAGGGTTGGGAACTCAAACCAGATGTCCCATGTAAGTGGGTGACAAGAACCCAGTTCATTGAGCCATCACCTCTACCCTGCAGGGTCCATCTTAGCAGAAAGCTGGAGATAGGATCTGGAGCTGGTGATGGATCGTATGTGCAATATAGGTATCTTAAACAATTAGATCAAATGCCTACCACCAGGGAACTGTTTTCTTTTTTAATTTGTTTAATTTTAAAGGGGTAAAGATAGAGATAAATGCTCCAACAATCTACTGATTCACTCCCCAAATGCCTCCAACAGCTTGAATTTGGCCTGGCTGAAACTAGGAGCCAGGAAATCAATTTGGGTCTTCCATGTGGGTGGCAGAGACCCAACTACTTGAGCCATCATGAGCTGTGTAATATCAGGGAGCTGGAATTGGGAGTGGAGCCAGGACTTGAACTCAGGCATTCCAATATGGGAGCAGGCATCCCAAGTGGTGTCCTAACTGCTGTGCTGTTTGCTGCCAGAGAACTTTTTTTTTTTTTGGCAGGCAGAGTGGACAGTGAGAGAAAGAGACAGAGAGAAAGGTCTTCCTTTTCCATTGGTTCACCCTGCAATGGCCGCTGCAGCCTGCGCGCTGCAGCTGGCCCACCACGCTGATCTGAAGCCAGGAGCCAGGTGCTTCTGGTCTCCCATGCGGGTGCAAGGGCCCAAGGACTTGTGCCATCCTCCACTGCCCTCCTGGGCCACAGCAGAGAGCTGGATTGGAAGAGGAGCAACCGGGACAGAATCCGGCACCCCAACGGGGACTAGAACCCGGGGTGCCGGCGCCACAGGCGGAGGATTAACCTATTGAGCCACGGCGCCGGCCCAGAGAACTTTTGAGATGAATAAAATTATATATTTGAGAGGTGCCTTAGAATTAAAAAAGAGAACAGAATTTTGAGCATTAAACGATTTACATTTTTACTGGCTTCAGAAAATATCAAGAAATTCACATTCAAAAATTGATTCTTTAAAAGATTCCTTGGCTCAAGCAAAAGAAAAATGAAAAACTTAAAAAAACGATCTCTTCTTTATATTCCTCCCAAACCACAACCTGGACCTAATGGCCTTTATGCTACTATTGTTTTTTCCAATCCTTTGTTCCTCTTTTCTCTCTGTCCTGATTTCTCCCTCTAATCCATTTCCCTTCCCATTTTTCCAATCAGACACCACCAAAGCTCAATTACCTCCTAAATTTCAATATGCTTCAAAACAGAGAAATTCCCTTTCTTGTGACTTCAAGTTCTGACCTCACTCTGAACTAACAGCCATTGTCAAAAGCTTTCCAAAGCCTAAGAGAAAATAGAGAAATGTACAGAGGAATTTAAAATAATTTTGGGAAAATGCATTCTAGTGCTCTTAGATTAATACCAATTAATTCACATGTAAACGGGAATATCTGGATCAAAAAAAATGGAAAATACAGAATAAGAAGGTATTAACTTAAAGGATACTTAATTGCATAGGAAACCAGAGCAGTTTATAAAAGCTGTTTTTTTGGCTATCCCCAAAGTCTTTTCTCTGAAAATAGATTGCCAGAAATTGGTGATATATATGCAAACAAAACATAGAATGGGTAATAGCCTCATTATCAGGTCCCTAACAATTCACCAAACATTTTCAAAAAGCTTCCAGACAAAATAGGATTTAGAATAAATCGATGTCCTTTGTGATGCGAACAATTGTATGTTCCCACCCCAGTCATTAAATTCTAAAAATGGGAGACTCTTTAAAATGATGCCTAAAAATACTATGAATAGAAAGGACTGTTGGAAAAGGAATTGTTTTGTATTAGCTAAGAAATAAGGGGAGGGAGATGAAGTCAAATGATCGATTAAAGTGCTCCAAGGTTGGGATCAAGTGCCCAATTTCCAATTTACTCTTTGTTAGGGAGCAATTTTTCATAGCATTTCTATCCATCTTATGACAACTTTTTACCATATTACATTTTCAACAATATTTGTATAGCAAATGGCCTAAGAAACTATAGGGCCTTCTGGAGTAAAAAGTAGATTGCTTTTTTTCTTGACCAGGATAGTGCAGATAATGACAACCCTGATGACAAAGGCTGGGTATATTTTCTCGCATCACCTTAATAAGAAAACAGGTCTCCTCAGCTATCACATAAGCCCACCAATATGTGTAGTGCACTTCCACATCCACATCACTCTCAAAGGACCAGCAGGCTGGAGAAACTGATGTGAACATGAAGCTCATGCTGCCTACTATGAATAAAAGCTCCCCTTGGGCCAGTGCTGTGGTGTAGCGGGTTAACGCCCTGGCCTGAAGTGCCGGCATCCCATATGGGTGCTGGTTTGAGACCCGACTGTTCCACTTCTGATCCAGCTCTCTGCTATGGCCTGGGAAAGCAGTAGAGGATGGCCCAGGTCCTTGGGCCCCTGCACCCGCGTGGGAGACCAGAAAAGGCTCCTGGCTCCTGGCTTCGGATTGGCTCAGCTCCGGCCATTGCGGCCAACTGGGGAGTGAACCAGTGGATGGAAGACTCTCTCTCTCTCTCTCTCTCTATCTCTGCCTCTCCTCTCTCCGTGTAACTCTGACTTCCAAATAAATAAATAATTCTTTTTTTAAAAAAGGTCCCTTTTCTCTGACACAGGAATCTCACGTCTTTTGTCAACATCTACAAAAACTCTGACAAGGTCCCTTGTTACCCGACTATATGTAGTAAAATTCAGACTTTTCACAGGTTTTTTTTTTTTTTTTTTTTTTTTTTTTTTTTTTTGACAGGCAGAGTGGATAGTGAGAGAGAGAGACAGAGAGAAAGGTCTTCCTTTACATTGGTCCAATGGCTGCCGCGGCCGGTGCGCTGCGCTGATCCGAAGCCAGGAGCCAGGTGCTTCTCTTGGTCTCCCATGCGGGTGCAGGGCCCAAGGACTTGGGCCATCCTCCACTGCCTTCCCGGGTCACAGCAGAGAGCTGGCCTGGAAGAGGGGTAACCGGGACAGAATCCAGAATCCGGCGCCCTGACCGGGACTAGAACCTGGTGTGCCGGCGCCGCTAGGCGGAGGATTAGCCTAGTGAGCCGGGGCGCCGGCCTCTTCATAGTTCTTTAAAGTTTTTGTGATAAGAAGGTGTTGCCAACAGGGATATGTCTTTCTGGAATAGGAAAGGACAAAAGTTTTCTTTGTCCTTTTTGAACTGAGGTAGAAGGTATGTGAAGGTTTCCCAGCATCTGGTACTGAATTCTGTGGCCTAAATTGTGATAATGGTGATGAGAAGGGATAAGTGTCAGAAAATAGGATAGAGAAAAGTAGGCTGAATAATGCCTTTCTAGGTTGTTCAGTCTCCTCCAGTAGTAGAAGGAATGTTCAAGGAATACCCAGAACTGATGTTGAGCTTTGAGTGAATGGAAAACACTGTACTTTGACTTGTGTGAACTGTGAGCAGCTATTCAACTGGGCTAACCATAGTTTATGGGAGGCTTTTATTTATTTATTTGAGAGGCAGAATTTCAGAGAGAGGGAGAGACAGAGAGAAAGGTCTTCTATCTGCTGGTTCATTCCCCAAACGGTTGCAACGGTAGGAACTGAGCCAATCCAAAGCCAGGAACCAGGAGCTTCTTCTGGGTCTCCCACACTTGTGCTGGGGCCCAAGCTCTTGGGCCATATTCTACTGCTTTCCCAGGCCATAGCAGAGAGCTGGATTGGAATAGGAGCAGCCAGGTTACAAACTGGCACCCGTATGGGATGCCAGCGCCACAGATGGAGGCTTAACCTACTATGTCACAGTGCCAGCCCCAGGAGGCTATTTTTCGTACTGTGCTCCTGCACTAGGTCCCCACAAGGCAGACCAAAGGGGAAGTAAGTAGATCCACAAACAGATCAGGTTTTCAGAAAACAGGGGATTCCAGTCTATCTGAGTCAGCATAATAAGAAAGTCCTCCCTGTTATAACTCTTACTAAGACAGTAACTCGATGTTAACCAATCAGCTTTTTTCTATTGTTCTGTTTTCTTGTTCCCAATCTTACAAAATCCACTCTTTTGTCATTGCTCATTGAGAGTGCTCATTTTGCTTTAAAGAATGGAGGGTGCCTCCATGGACAAATCACAAATGAAAGCCAACTCAATCTTTAACTTTGTTGCAATTTTGTCTGTTGGCAATTGACATTAAAAGCATGCATGCCTTGATTAACTGATACAGAGCCACTTTCTTTCCATGTACTCCCTGACTCCCTTCCTCCCCTTTGCCGAATCAAGGGAAAAGCCAAATACCTTTCCTGAAAAAACAAACAAACAAACAAACAAAAAAAAACAAAAAACAAAAAACTCATCATAACAAGGCTTTTGGTCAGCTAAAATTAATTCTTCAATACCTCAAACTTGGGGCCTTTCTAATTGTCATAAATCTTCTTATCTATTTGTATGTTAAAAATCCACATAAGCCCTTGGCATTCTGACTCAACTTCATGGAAATCCTCAGAGACTAGAAAAGGATAGGGAAAAGATAACAGCATATAAGAAACTCTGGATCCAGGATCTTCTGTAGAAACATTGGCCACAGCAGCTAAATTAGTCCATATATTTTTTTTTTTTTTGACAGGCAGAGTGGACAGTGAGAGAAAGAGACAGAGAGAAAGGTCTTCCTTTTCCATTGGTTCACCCCGCAATGGCCGCTGCAGCCTGCGCGCTGCAGCTGGCCCACCACGCTGATCTGAAGCCAGGAGCCAGGTGCTTCTCCTGGTCTCCCATGCGGGTGCAGGGCCCCAAGGACTTAGGCCATCCTTCACTGCACTCCCAGGCCATAGCAGAGAGCTGGTCTGGAAGAGGAGCAACCGGGACAGAATCCAGTGCCCCGACTGGGACTAGAACCCGGGGTGCCGGCGCCGCAAGCGGAGGATTAGCCTATTGAGCCACGGCACTGGCCAAATTAGTCCATATTAATCAAAGTTTCTGATAAAATGTTTCAAAGGCATTCCTTTAAAAATATTTATTTTCATTTATTTGAAAGGCAGAGAGACAGACGCAGAGAAATTGTCCATCTGCTGGGTCACTCCCCCAAAAGCCTGCAACATCCACAAAAGTGCCAGGCCATAATCAGGAGATTTACACTCAATGCGGGTCTCCCATAATGGTGGTAGAGGCCCACTTATCATCTGCTGGCTTCCAGGGTGCACATTAACATAAAGCAGAATTGAAAGTAGAGTAGCTAGGACATAAACTCACGCATTCCAATGTGGCATAGGTTCATCCTAAGTGGCTGTTTAACTTCTGCTGATGTTTAGGCTAATTAGAAAAGAAAATGGCACCAGAAAAGCCAACAGATAGTATAAATGGAGAGATGTTGTGGTGGCTTTAAATTATATAATATATATATGTGTGTGTGTATATATATATATATATATATATAAATTCTTTTATATTCCTCCATTTAAAGCTAGAGCCTACTTCCCATCCCCTGAAGGCTTAGTTACTCACTTCTAATGCATACAATGTGGCTAAAGTGACTGTGACATCCAAGACTGGGACAAAAAGGCATTGTAGTTTTCTAATTCCTCTTGGATCACTCATTATGGAGGAAGCTAGCTGTTACATCAAGAGGATATTCAAACAACCCTATGGAAATATTGGATGGCTAAGTACAGAGGCCTTGTCCCAACAACCCAGTAAGTGAATGAGCCATTGTGGAAGTGGATGCTATAGACCCAATCAAGTCTTCAGATAATTGCGACTCTAGCCAATATTTTGACTACAACCTCACTAGAGATCAGGAGGTAGAATTGTCTAACTAAACTATTTCTGAATTGCTGATCCACAGAAACCATGAGATAATAAAAGTTTAGTTTTTATATTGCTAAGTTTTGGGTAAACTGCTGTACAGTCATAGATAGCTAATACAAAGAATAAGACCTAGGGATCTTGAAGAAATCAAAGAAAAGGTGTGGGTCAAAGAACTCAAAGGATCATAGTGATCAGAGAAGAGAATGTTTGAATTTAAAATTTCAGAGGTAAAGTCTTCTCCTAGTGATAACAAAGTCGAGTATGACCCTTATGGTGGAGACTGAAATGGAGCGGGAATAACAGTCACTGGACATGAGGTATCATACATCCACAAGAATAATGAAGTTGTTCAGGATCACCAAATACCATTAGATTAAGAGTTCTTGTTGAATCCTAAAATAGCACAACTAGAAATGACATACATTCTTAAGTCATCCAGTCCATCCAGTTGGGCTTGACTAGTTTCTCAAGGTGTGTCCTAAGGAGTACCTACATAATTGGCCGGCGCCATGGCTCACTTGGATAATCCTCGGCCTGCAGCGCCAGCACCCCGGGTTCTAGTCCCGGTTGGGGTGCCAGATTCTGTCCTGGTTGCTCCTCTTCCAGTCCAGCTCTCTGCTGTGGCCCGGGAAGGCAGTGGAGGATGGCCCAGGTCCCTGGGCCCTGCATCTGCATGGGAGACCAGGAGGAAGCACCTGGCTCCTGGCTTCGGATCAGTGCAGCGCACTGGCTGTAGCAGCCACTTGGGGAGTGAACCAACGGAAGGAAGACCTTTCTCCTCTCACTGTCTAACTCTGCCTGTCCAAAAAAAAAAAAAAAAAAAGAAAAGAAAAGGAATACCTACATAATAAACATCTGAAGAACTCTTCAGAAATGTCTGTACATTAGGCCAAATGAAGGCTAACATTTAGTGGTAGTAGCATCAAGGAACCTAACTATCCAGAATTCTCACATATACTTTGAACACCTTCAGACTAGTTTAACTCATTTATTTTGTGACGTCTCCTTTAGAGGCCAAGATCTTATTTTGAATCAATATTTCTCATTTTGATTCAATATTCTCCATAACACAAGGTTGTCATTGGTGCCCAATGCAATCAGTAGCAATTGGTAAATCCACACTAACAAGTCAAGCAATATTTAAGAATAAATGACTTTTATAAAGAGAAAGTTCAGGGACTAGCATTGTGACATAGAGGGTAAAGCTGCTGCCTGCAACACCAGCATCCCATATGGGCACTGTTTTGAGTCCCACCTACTCCACTTCCCATCCAGCTCCCTCTTGATGAGCCTGGGAAAGCAGTGGAAGATGGCCCCTGTACCCACATAGGAGACCCAGAAGAAGCTCCAGACTCCTGGCTTCAGCCTTTTGTGGCCATTTAGGGAGTGAATCAGTGGATGGAAGATCTCTCTCTATGTCTCTCCTCCTTTCTCTCTCTTTCAAATAAATAAATAAATAAATCTTTTTAAAAAAACGAAAGTTAATATTTTTACATACGATTTGGCTCTTGACACTTCTATCATTTTCTACTTTACTCATGTAGTAGCACATTTGTTCCAAGCTCAAAGTCTTTGCATTTGTGTACCCTGTACTGGAATACTCATATATTCATGTAAGTAGACCCTCTTGTTATTCAGGTCCGCTTTATGAAGAGGTGTTCTCTGTCTTCCAAATATGAAGTAACTCCCATCTCAGTCCAGTCACCTTCTATAGTATTTATTAGTATTCAAAATAATCTTGTTTACTTATTTTTTTTAAAATATGTATTTACTTGAGAGGCAGAGTTACAGAGAGAAGGAGAGATAGAGAAAGAGGTCTTCCATCCACTGGTTCACTCCCTAGATGGCTACAAAGGCTGGAGGTAGGCCTATCCAAAGCCAGGAGCCAGGAGCTTCTTCCAGGTTTCCCATGCAGGTGCAGGGGCCCTAGCACTTGGGCCATCTTCTACTGCTTTCCCAGGCCATCAGCAGGGAGCTGGGTTGGAAGTGGAGCAGCCAGACTTGAACCAGTGCCCATATGGGATTCCAGTGTTGCAGGCGAAGGCTTAGCTTATTACGCCACAGTGCCAGCCCCTTGTTTACTTTTTTTGCTTTATCATAAAAAAATTCACAGCAATACAATACAGTGATTCTAGATCACAATAACATATACCACATAAAAAACTGGAGGACAGGTGTGGGGAGCAACTCGGACTAGACTAAGTTACTGGAATTAAGACTTATTCTATGCATCTGCTCTCCCACAATATGGCGCTGGGAGAGGAGGAAACAGCTTCTACGCAGCTGCCTCTTGCCAACTTGAGTGATGACCTCCAGGAGCTGATCCTGCTCCTGATTGGAGGAGAGCAGCATACTCGGCGTGTGGGTAGCAGAGTTGGGATTGGTGGAAGAGGACTATAAAGGAGGAGAGAGACAACATGCACCAGGAACATCTAAGGGGAACATCTATCTGAAGGAACACCTGTGCAGCCCCCGAGAGAGCAGGCCGGTGGTGTGCCGCTCCCCCGCGGAAGTGGGGAAGGTGGCAGGGGGAACCGCCCTTCCACGGAGGTGGAAGGGTCGGTAGCCAACCCGGGAAGAACCAGCAGCAAACCCGGGGAGGGCCGAGCAGACAAAAGAACAGCGCAGGGTCCTGTGTCGTTCCTCCACGAAGAGGGGGAGCGACAGACAGGAGCTGGTCACCTCCAAATATGGAGGATGTACATGGAGGCTGATTTTGTGATACATCAGTTTAAATTGTATGAATCTGTTAAAATATTATACTGTCCCACCTAAAAGTGTACACATTTTACATGTTAATCACAAGTTTAAAAAAATTATTATAGTCCTAGAAAAAGTCACAGTTAAGCTCCATGAGATTGTGTCTGTTTTGGTCATTGCATCATGTTCAACATACAGAACAATGCCAGGCAGTGGTACACCTGGGTGTACCCGTGAGAGCAGTCAGACTTGACCTGATTATCCATAGATAATTCTAAAACAATAACAAATTGAAATAAAATCATTCAGTTTTTCCTTGGTAGTACATGGTGACAATTTAAAGAAAATGTTAGCGATAAAATGTTTCTCCTTTCCTTTAAAGTTTTTTTTTTGGGTGGGGGGAGGTCCTAAGTTCTAAACGATTTTTGTGGTTACTCTTGGGATTTAGTTATTTATGTATATGTAACCTTCAAATGAGTGCAGTTTTACAACATCCTTTAACAGATACTGTGTTCTTCATCAAAGTTAATTTGGAGAATTCCCAGTCATATAGTTAGTCTCCAACTTCTGTTGACTGAATTACACACATTCTTGTAGAGAAAACTTTCACAAAGTTTCCCAATTGTTGGAGCTCAACTTTGGTGCAGTTTGTAACTCCATATCTTGTGGTATAACATATACCGGCATGTTAACAGGTTTTAAATGCGCAATGATAGTACTGTGATTATAAAAGACAAACAAGGTTATGTATAGAAGTGAAATTGACACTTTGAGATGCAATGGTTTTGAAGAGACCTTGTCTCACCTGTTGAGGAACAGTTTTTTTTTTTCCCCCATACTATTTGTTGAACTCTTTACTTAGTGTAGGGTTAATCTTATGTGTATAAAGTTAATTGAAAAGAGATCTTTGTAAAAAATAAGAATGGGGATAGGAGAAGGAGGAAGAAGGATGGGAGTATGGGCAGGAGGGAGGTAGAGTGGGAAGAATAACTATGTTCCTAAATTTGTATATATGAAATGCATTAAGTTTGTATACCTTAAATAAAAGGTTTCTATGTTAAGAAGAAAAACGAGAGAAATGGAACCTGAGTTACTTTGATTCTTTTTTTTTTTTAAGATTTATTTATTTATTTGCAAGTCACAGTTACACAGAGAGAAGAGGGAGAAGGAGAGGGAGAGGGGGAGGGGGAGGGGGAAGGGGGAAGGGGAGGGGGGAAGAGAGAGAGAGAGGCCTTCCATCCACTGGTTTGCTCCCCAGTTGGCCACAAAGGCCGGCCGGAGCTGCACAGATCTGAAGCCAGGAGCCAGGAACTTTTTCTGGGTCTCTTATGCGGGAGCAGGGGCCCAAGGACTTGGGCCATCTTCTATTGCTTTCTCAGGCCACAGCAGAGAGCTGGATTGGAAGTGGAGCAGTGGGGACTCGAACAGGCGCCCATATGGGATGCCGGCAATGCAGGCAGTGGCTTTACCCACTAAGCCACAGCACCGGCCACTACTTTGATTCTGTCATCTTATGTGACCACTTGGAGTTATTTGTGTTTATGTGGGAGATCTAAAAGAAGCTCCTGACTCCTGATTTCAGATCGGCCCAGCAGCCAGTTGGGGAGTGAACCAGTGGATGGAAGACTTCTCTGCCTCTCCCTCTCTCTCTCTGCCTGTTACTCTGCCTCTCAAAAAAATAAATAAAATCTTTTAAAAATATATATATATAAGATTTAAAATAGTGAAACTGAGCACAAATTTCAAAGTATATTTTTGTTTTAAAAATGTAAATTTAATTCATACATGAAAATATTTAATTTTATTGAACTATGATACTAATTCATGGTTAATTTTCTTTTTTTTTTTTTAATCTTTTATTTAATGAATATAAATTTCCAAAGTACGACTCATGTGTTACAATGGCTTCCCCCCCCATACCGTCCCTCCCACCCACAACCCTCCCCTTTCCCACTCCCTCTCCCCTTCCATTCACATCAAGATTCATTTTCGATTATCTTAATATACAGAAGATCAGCTTAGTATACCTTAAGTAAGTATTTCAACAGTTTGCTCCCACACAGAAACATAAAGTGAAAAATAATAGATGATTTTTTTTAAATGATGATGAAATCAGATCAGACCTATTGTCATGTTTAATCCCAGTGAGAGTCAAGTTGGGAATTGATAATTTCTTTCTTTTTTTTTTTTTTTTTACAGAAGATCAGTTTAGTGTACATTAAGTAAAGATTTCAGTCGTTTGCACCCCCATAGAAACACAAAGTGAAATATACTGTTTGAGTACTCGTTATAGCATTAAGCCTCAGTGTACAGCACGTTAAGGACAGAGATCCTACATGAGGAGTAAGTGCACAGTAACTCCTGTTGTTGACTTTACCAATTGACACTCCTGTTTATGGCATCAGTAATCTCCCTATGCACCAGTTATGAGTTTCCAAGGCTATGGAAGCCCCTTGAGTTCTCCGACTCTTATCTTGTTTAGACACGAATATATTTTACTTGAAATTTTCAACTGTGGAAAATTTAAATGTCTCTATATTTAATCCTGAAAAAATAAAACATCATAATTCCTGTAATTTGGGGGAAGCAATATTTTTATGAATATATTCCAAGCTTATCACAATTTTAAAGACTTTTCCAATTTGCATATCTGTTGCTTAATGTAAAAAAAATTTGCTGATACTGAAATTCTTAAGAAGCTTAAATAAAAATTTTTAAATTAATGAAAAGTATTCATCCTTCAACAATGGACATAGATTGATAAATCTACCTATACATCTATTGAATAGGCAGACATTAAATTCTGAAGAAGTTGTTGAAGGTGTTAAGGCTCAAAACCAGAAAATGTAATATTATTATTATTTATTACAGTGGTAAATCAATGTAGGTATAAGTTTTTTCTCCTCTAAAATGTGTTAATACAATTAAAATACATTGGTCCACTATTTTTCCCTTTTTGTGCTATACTATTTAGCTTGTGCTTTGCTTTTATAATGACATTATATATATATACATATATGAAGTTCAACAAAAGAAAAATTTTATTTTTGGTGTCTATTATTATTAGTTTCGTTATTTTTTATAACAATTATGTCATTTAGAGGAGGTTTCTGTTAAAAAACTGCTTCAGATATTAAAAATGGTGTGCCACTAATGTCTGTATTAGGTTTGCATTTGATAGATATTTGTTGAATGAATTAATAAGTAAATTAGGTTTATTGCTGTGGCGCAGTGGGTTAAAGCCTCAGCCTGCGGCGCTGGCATCCCATATGGGTGCCGGTTCTAGTCCCGGTTGCTCCTCTTCCAGTCCAGCTCTCTGCTATGGCCTGGGAAAGCAGTAGAAGATGGCCCAAGTGCTTGGACCCCTGCACCCACGTGGGAGACCCGGAAGAAGCTCCTGGCTTCGGATCAGCTGTTGTGGTCATTTGGGGAGTGAACCAGTGGAATGGAAAAACTCTCTCTCTCTCTTTGGCTCTACCTCTCTCTGTAACTCTTTCAAAATAAATAAAATAAATCTTTAAAAAATAAGTAAATGAATCAATATTTGGAATGTTTATGGGTACAGTCTGAACCTCTTCTTTCCTCAGAGTTGTTCATAGGGAGCCTAAGGGGATTGATTTTATTGAGAGTGTTGCACCTGCTCATGGCATCTTCCCCTGAGAACACCAAAATGACCCTTTTAAAATGTAATTTAGATCATGTTACAACTTCCAGACTTCCCATCTTATTCAGAATAAAATCCAAATTCTTCATTATGGCACAAACAGCTTCTACAATGTGTTTTATTTTACTGCCTCTGTATTTATCACTCCAGTCACTCTGGTGTTTTTCTTGGCTGTTCCTTCTGCATGTAACACTTTTTATTAAATTCCTTCAGGGTTTTTCTCAATGTTATCAGTCTTTCCCTAATCTACTTAAACCAGTAAAAAACCAGTAAACTCCTACCATATCCCCGCACTACATATTTCATTTTCCTTCCTTTGTATCTCGTTTTCCATAAGCTCTATAAGGGAAGCCACTACAATTCTGCTCTGTACTGGTAATGATCTGTTTGGCAGAGTAGGCGCTCAGTGACAGTTTTTTTTTTTTTTTTTAATTTATTTTATTTATTTGAAAGTTACTCCCCAAATGACCACAACAGCCAGAGCTGAGCTGATCTGAAGCCAGGAGCCAGGAGCCCCTTCCGGGTCTCCCACGCAGGTGCAGGGGCCCAAGCACTTGGGGCATCCTCCACAGCTTTCCCAGGCCATAGCAGAGCGCTGGGTGGGAAGTGGAGCAGCCGGGACTGAAATGGCACCCATATGGGATGCTGGCATTGCAGGCCGCCGCTTTAACTCGCTGCTGCTTTAACTCGCAGCGCCACAGCGCCGGTCCCCTCAGTAACAGTTTTATAATGAGTGAAGGTCCTCGTGTAGGACAGAGTTAACTTGTTCTTTTTGTGACCCTTTTTACTCGCCATTATTTATTAAGGCCGCTGCTGTGCTCGCTTCCGAAGCACATGTATTAAGGCCACTGTTTTAAGTCGTTATCTAGTCAAATCAGACAAAGAAAAATAATGAAAAGTTCTGCACCCAAGAAAATAACTTTTACCTGGGCGGTGGAGGATATTCTTAAAAGTTTTTATCGGGAACTGAGAGGGTCCACCACAAGGATGATCTATGCGAAACTGCCGCTAAACTAACCAAAGCTGCCGCCAAAGCAGCTGTGGGACGGAGAAAGGGCGGAAGCGGGCAGGCGGGCGTAACGGGGCGGGGCTGCCTGAGGGAAAGCCTGTCGAGCTAGTTTGTCCCTCTTCGCTCTCCGTAAGGACACTTGCGCCGAGAGGGTCGTAGATATGGCGGTCGTTAGGGTAAGTGAAAACAAACTTGTTTAGTTTCTTAGAGTGTCGGTAGCGTCCCAGGGATTACAGAAGGTATCGTCTTAACTTCTGAGGGAGTCCTGCAGCAAGGGACAGACTGGATCCGGTATCGTGAGAGTTCTGGAGTCGTTAATGTTTGAAGCTTCGTTACGGCTACTTCTCCCATTTGGCTTTTCCGCGGTCTGGGACACTTCCCGGTCCTCTGTCCCCTGCCGTAAACTGGGAAACGGCTGGGTGAAAATGGCCGGCGCCGCGACGGAGTACCTACCAGCAGGCGTTTGGGTCTAGCGCTGGGACGAAGAGAAAAGAATTCTTAGCATTTGTTTTCGTGCACAGGGCGGGACCTCATGACCCCTTCGAAGGACTTTATTCAAACATTACTTGGCGCAAAACAGACCCACAGTGAGCGGGTTTATACTCTCTGGGTTAGAATAACAAACGTTAAGTGTTTTTGAGGTCTGTAATGGAAAAAGGTGGCTTTACGTAGGAATCCGTTTACAGGAAGTGACTCAGCTGGCTGTTAGCTGCTTGCTATTCTCTAACTAGGTTTTGGTAACAGTTGTCTACAATATTGACATAGCGGGTTGTAAGTGTATGCTATTCTGCCAGGCTTTGCAGGAGATACAAGTATCAATAATTCAGTTCAGTCGAAGTTTATTTTTACAGCAGCTTAGTATCTGTCTTGGCTCATTTTTCGTATTTTCATTTTTGCCTCTCATACTTTATCTGAATTATCGTAACCCTCCTAATTTAACTCTATGTGTAGCCTGGCCCCATGAAATGTATTTTCCCCTGTGTTGTGAGAGTACTTTTACCAAACTGCAAATCTCGTGTTGTCCCTCTCCTGCTTAAAACCCTCTATCAGCACTCCATCATCTGCTGTCTAGGGTCTGGTTACACGCCTATGTCCGGAACACCCAACCCTGCTTTTACTTTCCAGTTTCATCACTTCCCAGGCTCATCTCTTGTCAGGAACCCCCCTTACATCAATATTGAACTACTTCACCATCCATGCCTTTTTACCTACTCTCTCTCTGGGCTTAAAGTACCCTTTCTCGTCCTCATTCAGTTACTTCCTATTTATAGTTCATTCATTTGACAGATACTTGTGTGCAGCCTTTCCATTTCCTAAGCACAGAATGCCTTTTCTGAGACATTGCCTCCAACTTCCATCTGCTGGTCAGTCCCCAAATGGCCGCAAAAGCCCTGGCTGGGACAGGCTAAAGCCAGGAGCCAGGAACTTCATCAGGGTCTCCCACATGGGTGGCAGAGGTTCAAGTGCTTGGGCCATCTTGGGTCAGGCGAATTAGCAAGGAGCTAGATGGGAAACAGAGCAGCCAAGACTCAAAGCAGCAGTCTGATATGGGATGCTAGTGTCTCAGGCTGTTTAACCCATTGCACCACAACAAGTTCTCCCCTAGCCATAGTAGTTCTTGTACTGCAAATAATAGACTACTTACTTATCTTTTCTACTTTCCTAAACCACAGGGTCCTTAAGAAAAATAATTTTATTAATCTTGTATGTTTAGTACCTCGCATAGGTCTGACTTGTATTAGGTACTCAATAATAAGTTCTACATGAATAAATAAGTGCCAGGTGAGGATAAATGAGATTCAATTAAGCAATGGAGATGCAATGTGTAACACAAGGGACTATGATTCAGAGTAAGGGGAATACCTAATCTCAAGATAAGTACAGAGTACTTTGAGAGTTCACAAGAGAAGGAACTCAAATCTGCTTTGAAGAGAATAAAGACTTCATGGAAGAAGTCATGGTCAGTGGTCAAAAAGCAAACCAGACTAATGTTTGTCACGGAAGCCTAGAGAGGGAGAGCCTTGAGCAATCCTTTGATATGACTTTTAAGTCATTGGCAACTACCATTTATTAAGTGCTTATTACAGGCCAGGCACTATGCTAAAACACTCTACCAATGTTAATTCATTTATTTAACATGACTTTATGTATAGATATTATTATTTACCATTTTAAAGATGAAACACTAAGGCTTAGAGAAGTTAACTAATTTTCCCAGTCATATTGCTAATAGGAGTAAGAACTGAAGGGAGATAAAGAGATACAATAATGAGTGGTATAGGGAGAACCTAGATTGTAAGGGGTTAAGGAAAGGATGAGAGAGAACAGGAATTCATTTAGCACTTAACTTCATTCATTTGCTTTACATATATATTTCAGTTAATCCTCTTAGTGAACCAAAGAAATGGGTAGTATACTCATTTTGCAGATGGAAAATTTCATGCTTAGAAAAAGTGCTTGCTCTAGATCATACTTGCTCAGTGGAAGCCCTGGGTTCAAAATTATTTAACTTCTCTAAGCCTTAGTTATTCATTTATAAAATGGTAATTATAATATCTATCACATAAAATCTTGAAAAATAAATAAATTAGCATTTGTAAGTGTTTTGGCATATGACTGGGCTGTATTTGACTCCAATGTCTTTCTACCACTCCTTGCTTTCTCAGGGATGGAGGTGTGTATTACTCCTTAGAGAAGTTTGATGGTGAAAGGAAGGAAAGAACTCTTGGAATAGGAGTAGCAAATTCCAGAAAAAAATCTTTTATTTATTTCTAAATTTTAAAATTTATTTACTTGGGAGAGAAAAAGAGATACAGAGAGTTCCCATCTGCTGGTTCATCCCCCCCAGATGCCTGAAACAGCCAGAGATGGGCCAGACTAAAGCTGGGAGCTGGGAATTCAGTTGAGGTCTCCCAGTTGGATGGCCAGGACCCAAATATGTGAGTAGTTGGAGTCGTCTGCTGCCTCCCAAGCATTAGCAAGAAGCTAGAGTTGCTTTTCTGGGATGCAGATGTCTTAAGCAGCATCTTGATGGCTGGACCAAATCCTCATTTCATTAATTAAAAATAAATCAGGAGCTTTGAGCAAGACAACAAATAAGAATGTGCCAAGAGCTAGTATAAAGCAAAAGATGGTAATAGTAATCACAGTTTATTATGTTATCAAGCATTTACTGTGTGCTGTGCATTTTGCTAAGTGATTTGTGAATTTTCTTATTTATGTTTTACAGTGGTCCTATGAATAGGTACTGTTATTAATCTTTTTTTATAGATAAGGAGACCAAAGCTTAGAAAGGTAGAGTAACAGCAGTAAGTGGTAGAGCTGGATCTGAAATTGATGGTCTGACTTCAGAGCCTAGACTTTTAACCAGATTTCATAAAGAAGTAGTAAAATCAAGAGGACAAATGAGAGGATTAGCCTTGGCAAAGAGGAGATGCACACAGCTTTGGAGGCCAGAACTGGTGGAGTCGGAAGGTGGAGATACAGAGAGATTTTGAAGAACAAAGGAAGGAAATTGAGGGAGCTCACTTTGGATGTCTTTGACTTTTTTTTTCTTTGACAGGCAGAGTGGACAGTGAGAGAGAGAGACAGGGAGAAAGGTCTTCCTTTACCGTTGGTTCACCCTCCAATGGCCGCTGCGGCCGGCACACCGCGGTGATCCGAAGGCAGGAGCCAGGTGCTTCTCCTGGTCTCCCATGGGGTGCAGGGCCCAAGAACTTGGGCCATCCTCCACTGCACTCCCAGGCCACAGCAGAGAGCTGGCCTGGAAGAGGGGCAACTGGGACAGAATCCAGTGCCCTGACCGGGACTAGAACCCGGGGTGCCTGTGCTGTAGGCGGAGGATTAGCCTATTGAGCCGCGGCGCCAGCTCAGTCTTTGACTTTTTTTTTTTTTTAAAGATATTATTTATTATTTATTTGAGAGAGAGAGAGAGTTACAGACAGAGAGAGGGAGAGACAGAGAGAAATGTCTTCCATCCTCTGGTTCACTCCCTAAATGGCCACAATGGCTGGAGCTGAGCCAGTCCTAAGCCAGGAGCCAGGAGCTTCCTCCAGGTCTCCCACGCGGGTGCAAGGGCCCAAGTATTTGCGTCATCTTCTACTGCTTTCCCAGGCCATAGCTGAGAGCTGGATCACAAGAGGAGTAGTCAGGACTAGAATTGGTGCCCATATGGGATGCTGGTGCTGCAGATGGAGGATTGACCTACTGTGCCACAGTGCACAGATGTATTTGATTTCTAAGTATTAGGTCATCTGTTGAGAGAGGAAAAAGTAGAATGAGCCTTTAAGAATGTAAGCTTGGAAGTGAAATGAAGGAAATTCAGTAAGGCATCTGTAGGCATTGAATGAAATAATTGCTGAGAAATGAGGACCCATCTGATATTGGCTCTACCATTGTTTCCCTAGCAGTGCCAACAGCCTAGAAGGAAAAACATACTGTGGGATTTCTGAGTGATGGCAAGGTGGGAATGATAGAAGTTCCAGGGAATTTATCCAAATAGTTGCCTAGACTTGATAATGAGATAGGAAATAGAGTTTTTGTTTTGGGTACTTGGGGATTAAGGGGCATACTGAGAAATTGAGAAGAAAGAGCAAGTTCAGAGTAGGAGAGGTTAAAAAAATATTCAATTTTAGTCAGATAAATTTCAAGGTTTTAGGATCTTGGAGGTGAGCTGTTTAATAATTGCAAGTTAAGGTAGCTATAGTAGAAATGGGTAAGTTTCCTGGAGATCTTGGGGGGCTTAAGGAAGTTTTTGTGAGGCCAAGGTACCAAAAGAGCAATCTATGTTAATTTTGAAGCGCCAGAGTTTAATAACAAAGAGTAAGATAGGAGTCTTGACATTTTCTAAATAACTGAGAATAGCTCTAACATAGTCTAAAAATATCAGAACTTGCTGAGCAGATATTATGAGGGAACGCTGATGTGGAATTAGTCTTGAGAAACAGGCATTACTGATCTCTCTTTGTGGGGAGCAGCCCGGACTGGACTGAGTTACTGGAATTAAGACTTATTCTATGCATCTGCTCTCCCACAATATGGCGCTGGGAGAGAAGTAAACAGCTTCCGCACAGCTGCCTCCAGTTCAACCAATAAACTGTAGGACTTGCTCCTGATTGGAGGAGAGCAGCGTACTCGGCGTGTGGGCAGCCGAGTTAGGATTGGCGGAGGAGGACTATAAAGGAGGAGAGAGACGGCATGCACCGGGAAAATCTAAGGGGAACATCTGAAGGAACACCTGTGCAGCCCCCGAGAAAGCCGGCCGGCGGTGTGCCGCTCCCCTGCGGAAGTGGGGAATGTGGCCAGGGGGAACTGCCCTTCCACGGAGGTGGAAGGGATAGTAGCCAACCCGGGAAGAACCAGCAGCAAACCCGGGGAGGGCCTAGCAGACGAAAGAACAGCGCAGGGTCCTGTGTCGCTCCTCCACAAAGAGGGGGAGTGACATAATGGTGCCGTGACTCGGATAGGAAACCTAGGACGGATAGGAAACTTAGGAGGGAAGAAATGACTCGGATTAGGAAACCTAGGTCGGATAGCAAACTTAGGAGGGAAGAAACGGGAAGAACTGGGAAAATATCGGAGAGAGAGACTAGCAAACAGCCTAGGGAAAATATCGGAGAGAGAGACTAGCAAACAGCCTAGGGAAAAGCCGGATGAAAAAGGTGCCGGAAGAAGCTATTGAAAGCCTAGGCATAGACTCAGATACGGACTACGGGGGGAAGCTGGGAGAAATCTCTAAGGTCGAAGGTGAAAGTGAAAGCTAGAACAAACAGACTCGGACGCGGACTGTGGGGAGAGGCCAGGAGAAATGAGGGAGGAATATCGTTGGAGGAAAGTTTGGGGAAACATACCGGGTAGAGAAAAATGTTAGGGAAATTGAAGCCGCGGGGGGCAGGCCAAGGCGGAAACGAAAGCCACTTTGGGATTCTCAAGTTAGCCCGGGAATAGGGGGCGAAAAGTTGAAACCAGAAGCTGAAACGTAAGCCAGATTGGGATCCGTCTGATTAGCCCGGGGAGCAAAGGACGGGAAGCCAAACCGTGGGGCGGAGACGTAAGCTGGGTTGAATTCGCCAGGCTAGCCCGGGGAACTTAGATTGAATGCTAGTGGCGGACACGTAAGCTACGCTGTGTGACTCGCGGAGGCTGCCGCGCGCAGAGCGTGCGGGGCTCAAGTACATAGGGAACGCGGGGCTGGCGCGAGGCCGTGGTTCAGACGCGAAAGGGCTAGTGCGTAACCGCGGAGTGTGCGCGCAAAGCCGAGCCGCGCAGCTGAGAGAGGCGCGGGCTGAAGCGGCTCAGAGCCAGCGAGGCGCCTAGAAGCAGCCTCGGGGCGGAGCCCGCCGGCGGGGCGAGGCGCCGGGAAGCCGCGCGGAGCCATGAAGCTGCTGGCAGGGCGAGGCGCCGGGAAGCTGCAGGGATAAGAGAAGTTTAGAAGTAAAGTGAGAGAAATAGGAATGCTGGAAGATAGAAGTAAAATGGGAGAAATAGGAATGCCCGGAGATAGAGAAATAGAGAAATAGAAAGGCCTCCCCTCAACATGGCAATGAGAAAGCTTGGATTCGGTCTGCCTGATTAAGGCGGTAAGCACCAGCAAGCAGCTCGACCAGAGTATGAGCTGCAGGTCACCGAAGATAGGCACGAACCAACACTAATAAGTCTCCCCCACAATACGGCAATGAGAAAGCTTGGATTCGGTCTGCCTGATTAAGGCGGTAAGCACCAGCAAGCAGCTCGACCAGAGTATGAGCTGCAGGTCACCGAAGATAGGCACGAACCAACACTAATAAGTCTCCCCCACAATATGGCAATGAGAAAGCTTGGATTCGGTCTGCCTGATTAAGGCGGTAAGCGCCAGCAGGCGGCTCGACCAGAGTGTGAGCCGCAGGTCACCGAACACAGGCACGCATCAGCGCCTAAAAACCTCCTCATAACATGGCGAAGAGAGGACCCGGATTCGGTTTGCCTGATTGATAGGACTTGTAAGAACCTGTGGCAACTCTAGCAAGCAGAGCAGAGTGTGTGCCACGGGGCACCGAAGACAGGCGCGTATCAACGCCAAAAATAAAAAGAAAGGGGGATCTGTGGGGAGCAGCCCGGACTGGACTGAGTTACTGGAATTAAGACTTATTCTATGCATCTGCTCTCCCACAATATGGCGCTGGGAGAGAAGTAAACAGCTTCCGCACAGCTGCCTCCAGTTCAACCAATAAACTGTAGGACTTGCTCCTGATTGGAGGAGAGCAGCGTACTCGGCGTGTGGGCAGCCGAGTTAGGATTGGCGGAGGAGGACTATAAAGGAGGAGAGAGACGGCATGCACCGGGAAAATCTAAGGGGAACATCTGAAGGAACACCTGTGCAGCCCCCGAGAAAGCCGGCCGGCGGTGTGCCGCTCCCCTGCGGAAGTGGGGAATGTGGCCAGGGGGAACTGCCCTTCCACGGAGGTGGAAGGGATAGTAGCCAACCCGGGAAGAACCAGCAGCAAACCCGGGGAGGGCCGAGCAGACGAAAGAACAGCGCAGGGTCCTGTGTCGCTCCTCCACGAAGAGGGGGAGCGACACTCTTGACTTCTTGAACTGGGGTGGGGGGGCTGGCTGAAGGAAATACTAGCTTCATTTGAAAGGACTGGGAGGAGTGTGGTGTGTTAATGTCAAAAGTTGAGAGTGAATTTGTTCATAATACAATGTTTAATATCAAAATGTGACTACTATTTATTGAACATTTCTTGTGTGTCAGGCACTGTGCTAGACTTTTGATGCACATTAATTCTCAGAAAAAGTCTTAATGTAGTCAGTGATTGCCTTAAAGAGCAAGAGTAGGGGCGGGCATTGTGGCACAGCAGGTTAGGCTGCTACTTGGGATACCATATTCCATATTGTATTGTCTGAGATTGAGTCACACCTCTGCTTCCCATCTAGCTTCCTGCTAATGCACACTCTGGGAGGCAATGGATGATGTCTTCATAAGCAGTTCATGTTAGGTATTAAGTTATGATGTTGAAAAGCTGACTAGACACTGAGTATGATTTTTAGCTATTAATAACTTCTGGGTAATGATGAATTTGGGGGTTACTCACAGAGAGGTAAAGTACATGACTCTGGGAATTATTTTTTCCTGCCTTTTTTCACCAAGCTTTATTGAGGTGTAATAGAGAAGTAAAATTGTATGATTTTTTCTTTTTTTAAAAAATATATATTTTTAAAGATTCATTTTATTTATTTGAAAGGCAGTTACAGAGAGAGAAAAATTTTCCATCTGCTGGTTTACTACTCAGACAGCCACAATGGCCAGGGATGGGGTAGACCAAAGCCAGGAGCCAGGAGCTTCTTCTGGATCTCCCATGTGGGTACAGGGGCCCAAGGACTTGTGCCGTCCTCCACTGCTTTCCCACTGATTTTGCACCAGCAGGGAGCTGGATCAGAAGTGGAGTAGCTGGGACTTGAACCTGTGCCCACACTGGATGCCACCACTGTAAGTGGCAGCTTAACCTGCTATGCCACAATGCCAGCCACTATTTTTTATTTTTTAAAGGAATTTATTAATACCTTAGATTTTCAAAGTCACAGTAAATGTGCAGTGATTACTACAACACAATTCTCATGTTAATGTGATATTAATACAAAGAGAGTAGGTTCCATGTAATTTATAGAATGATACTTCCCTTCTGCCCTCCACCATCCCCTTCTTCCTTCTTTTCTCTTTCTTAATTTTTGAGAGAACATATTTTTAATTTACAATGTAGTCAAAGGCTTAATGCTCCACTAAATAGAGTTCAATAAGTAAAAAGTAGCCTCTTCCATTGTAGTGCAGCAGGTAAAGCTGCTGCTTGCATCCCAGATGAGCGCCAGCTCGAGTCCCAGCTGCTCCACTTCCAATCCGTCTCCCTGATAATGATCTGGGATAAGCAGCTGAAAGATGGCCCAAGTGCTTGGGCACTGTGTGGGAGACCCAGATGAAGCTCCTGGCTTCAACCTTCCTCAGCCCCTGCTGTTCTAGCTATCTGGGGAGTGAACCAGCAGATGGAAGATATCTCTCTCTCTAACTCTTTGAAATAAATAAATCTTTAAAAGTAAGAAAGTAAGAAAAGACCATAGTTCAACAGGAGTATAAACAAGGGCTATAAACAAATGTAATGATTTGATATACATATATTTTATGAAATGACTACCAAAATCAAGTTAGTTTATACATGTCACCTCACTAAGCTGTATATTAGGTCTCCTGAAATTATTCATCACATAATTAATGTTTGTCCCCTTTGACCAGTATTTCCCATTTTCTCCCATCCTTCCCCTTGGTAATCATCATTCTACTCTGTGTATATGTGTTCAACTTTTTTAGATGACACATACAAGTGAAATCATGCAGTAATTGCCTTTGACTAATTCACTTAGCATGATGCCCTCCAGGTTCATCCATGTTGTAAAAAATGGCAGAATTTCCTTCATTTTATGCTTGAACAATACTCCATAGTGTATGTATGTTTATACACAAACATTTTTGAAATTTGTGCATAAAAGTGGTCTTCAAAATGTTCATGAAAATGAGTATTATAAAAATATGCATGCATTTCAGGCTTCTTTGTAACAAAATAAAATTATCTTTTAATAACATCTCATGAACTTTTTGAAGTATTCTCATCTGTGTGTGTGTGTCTGTCTGTCTCATAATTTCTTTACCCATTCTCATCAACAGAAACTTTAGGTTGATTCTATATCTTCACTATTGTGAGTAATCCTAAAATGAATGTGGGGTTTCAGACACCTGTGCATATTGCTGATTT
Source organism: Oryctolagus cuniculus (assembly GCF_964237555.1). Lineage (NCBI taxonomy): Eukaryota > Metazoa > Chordata > Mammalia > Lagomorpha > Leporidae > Oryctolagus > Oryctolagus cuniculus. The sequence continues at coordinate 65,862,541 of NC_091453.1, read as the reverse complement.
CATTTCCTTTGGATGTACACCCAGAAGTGGGATTCTGAGTCATATGGTAATTCTATTTTTATTCTTTTGGAGAACCTCCGTACTTTTTGTCTTTTTTTTTTTTTTAAGTTTTCATTTTATTTGAGAGGCAGAGAGAACCAGAGGTAGACATAGATCCTTCATCTGCTGGTTCATTTCTCAAGTTCCTGCAACAGCCCAGCCTGGGACATGCTAAAGTCAGGAGACTGAATCTCAGTGTGAGTCTCACAGATGAGTGGCAGGGACCCGAGTACTTGAGCCATTATCTGCCATTATCTGCTGCTTCTCATAGCAGGAAGCTAGTATTGGAAGTGGAGCCAGGATTTCAAGGACTTGGGCCGTCTTCTGCTGCTTTCCCTGGCACATTAGCTGGGAGCTGGATCAGAAATGGAACAGTTGGGACTGGAACTGGCGCCCATATGGGATGTTGGCTCTGCAGGTGGTAGGGTTATATTCAGGTTTCTGAGGAATCTCCAAACTGACTTCCATAGTGACTTTACCAGTTTGCATTCCCACCAACAGTGGGTTAGTGTCCCTTTCCAACGCTGGTGCGTAGACTCAGCAGCTGGGGTCCCGAGCCGTGGGCGCCCGTGCCCTCCACGTAGGTCCACCATGTCCCCATGTCCCACTAGTTCCGGAAGAGTTTCCTCTGCATTTTTTTCCCCTAACTCTTCCCTGAAACTACAGTATCTCCACTTTTATTAAACTATCTTTTCCCAGACTATCAGTGCGCTCCCTCTCTATTTTGCCATCTTGGAGGACTCCACCATTTTTATATCTTCTTTAAAAAAATGCCTTTTTAGATCCTTTGTCCATATTTTAATTGGCTTGCTAGGTTTTTTTTCCCTCTTTTCTTTTGCATGTGTTCATTATATATTTTGGATATTAACACCTTACCAGATAAATGGTTTGTAAACTTTTTTTTTGCTATTCCACAGGTTTCCTTTTTTATTGATTATCTCCTTTACTGAGCCGAAGCTTTTTAGTTTGATGTTCCACTTACTTATTTTTACTTTTTTTTTTTTTTTTTTTTTTTTTTTTTTGGCTTGCACTTCTGGTATCGTATCCATAAAATCTTTGCCTAGCCCAGTATAAAGGATGCATTTTCTCTCTTGTTTTCTTCCAGGAGTTTTATGGTTTTCAGTGTTAATATGTTGAGTCCCTGATCCATTCTGTGTTAAATTTTGTATATAATTTAAAATAAGAGGCTGATAATTATTCTCTCCCTCCCTTCCTTCCTCTTTCCTAAGATTACTTTCTTTCTTAAGATTACTTTGCCTATTAAGCACCTTTTGTGATTCCATGCACAAATTGGGATTGTTTTTTTCTTCATTGTGTTAAGGTACATTTTGTATACCTAATTTATTTAGAGTTATTGCCATGAGGGGATGTTGAAATTGTCGCATGTTACTAAAATGGTCATATGATTTTTGTCTTTTTTTCTGTTAATGTGGTTATAGCATTTTTATTGATTTGTGTATGTTAAATCATCATTGTGTCCCTAGGATACCTCACTTAATCATGGAGAATGACCCTTTTAACCAACTGAGCTGTTGAATTGAATTTGCTAGTATTTTGTTGAGAATTTTTGCTTCTATGTTCATCAGGTATATTAGCCTATAATTTTCTTTTCTTATTGTGTTCTCATGTAACTTTGGTATCAGTGTAATGCTTGCTTGTAAAATGAGTCTGGAAGTATTGTGTCTTCAATTTTTTGAGAAGAGTTTGAGAAAGATTGGTATTAGTTTTTTAAATGCTTACTGGAATTCAGTGCTAAAGTCATAAAGTCCTGGGCTTTTTTTTTTTTGACAGGCAGAGTTAGACAGTGAGAGAGAGAGACAGAGAGAAAGGTCTTCCTTCTGTTGGTTCACCCCCAAATGGCCGCTACAGCCGGTGCTGCACTGATCAGAAGCCAGGAGCCAGATGCTTCCTCCTGGTCTCCCATGCTGGTGCAGGGCCCAAGCACTTGGGCCATCCTCCACTGCCCTCCCGGGCCACAGCAGAGAGCTGGACTGGAAGAGGAGCCACCGGGACAGAATCTGGCGCCCCAACCGGGACTAGAACCTGGGGTGGCAGCGCTGCAGGTGGAGGATTAGCCAAGTGAGCCACAGCGTCGGCCCTGGGCTTTTCTTTGATAGGAGTCTTTTTCTTACCAGTTCAGTTTCCTTACTCATTGATACATTCAGGTTTTCTGTTCTTTAGAATTCTGTTTTAGTAGGTTGTATGTGTCTAGGGGCATTAATCCATTTCTTCTAGGTTATCCATTTTGTTAGCGTATAATTATTCACAGTAGTCTCTTTTAAAATTTTTTTGTTATTTCATATTTTCGGAAAGGTAGGGAAAGAGACACAGAGAAAAAGAGGGAGAGAGAGAGTGAGAGAGCGCAAGGAGGAGTGCAAGAAAGAGTGCTCAGTCATCCGTCTGCTGGTTCACTCCTCAAATGTCTGCAACAACTGAAGACAGGAGCCTGAAACTCAGTCTGGGTTTCCCAGTTGGGTTGCAGGAACTCACCTGTTGCCTTCAAGGGTATACATTAGCAGGAAGCTAAAAGGGGAAGTGGAAGAGCCAAGATTTGAATCAGGGATTCAGATATGGGCTGTGGATGTCCAAATGGGGTCTAACTGCTTCACCACCTGCCTGTCTCTCATAATCTCATGATATTTTGTGTTTCTGTGGTATTGGTTGTAATGTGTCTAATTTCATTTCTCATTGTATTTGAGTCTTATTTATTACCTAGTCTAGCTAAAAGTTTGTCAGTTTTGCTCATCTTTTCAAAAAGCCAGCTCAGTTTTCTTTCCTTTTATTTATTTGTTTATTTGAAAGAGTTACAGAGAGATAGGGAGAGGCAGAGAAAGAGATCTTTAGTCTGCATGTTCACTCCCCAGATGGCTACAACCCCTGCTGAAGCCAGGTCTCCCCACGTGGGAGCAGGGGCCCAAGTATTTGGGACATCTTCCACTGCCTTCCCAGGTGCATTAGCAGGTAGCTGAAAAGCCAATACACTGTGGCAAAAAAAAATATTCTACATGAAGGATCTCTGTGAGGGAGACCCCATTGGGAAGAAGGGGCCATCAAAGAAGGATGTACTTTTCTCTGAAGAGAGGAGAGAACTTCCACTTTGCTTATGGCCTTGTCTAAATACTGACAGAGTTTGTGGTCACAAAAGGCTTCCATAGCCTTGGCAGCGCATGGTAAGAGCCTCAGGTGATCACTGATGTCATAAATAAGAGTGTTAATTGTTAAATTAACAACAGAAGTCACTGTGCACTTTCTCCCTATGTAGGACCTCTGTCCTTAATGAGTTGTACTATGAGAATTAACTGCAAAACTTGTTCTCAAACAGTACTTTATACGGTGTGTGTGTGTGTGTGTGCGTGTGCATGTGCATGCAAACTATTGAAATCTTTAGTTAGAGTTGGTCTTCTGTGTATAAAGTTAATTAAAAATGAATCTTAATGAAGAATGAGATGGGAGAGGGAGTAGGAGGTGGGGAGGGAGTGGGATGGGAGGGTGTGAATGGGGAGAAGAACCACTATATTCCTAAAGTTGTACCTATGAAATTTGCATTCATTAAATAAAAGCTTAAAAAAAAGAAAAAGTGGAGGAGCCAGAACTTAAACTTGCTCATATGGGATGTTGGCATCAAAGGTGGTGGCTTAACCCCTGAGCCACAATGTCAGCCCCTAATTCTTAGTTTCATTGATCTTTTAAATTGTTTTTGTAGTCTGTTTTTATTTATTTTTGTTCATATCTTTTTCATTGTCTGCCTTCTGTTAACTTTGGGCTTAAGTTTATTGTTTTTTCTAGTTCCTTGAGGTAAAATGCTAGATTGTTTATTTGGAACCTGATACCTGGGTCTACTGCGATGGTTCTGGAGCATGAGTCCACAGGAGCTAGCCCGGCATTAGTGTGTGCCTCGTACCTGAGACTACTGGGGTGGTCTTGGAGCCCGAGTGCTGAGGATTGGTCTTGTCTTGCATCCTCAGTTCCACAGTATGTAGCCTGAGACCCGGGTCTTCTACAGTGAGACTGATCGTGGGTCTGTTGCAGCAGGTCTGGACTCTGTCCCCTGTACCATGGGACCATGAGGATTGGCCTACAACCTGAGGCTGGCCTGCAGCTTGGTTCTACAGGGATTGGTTTGGAGCTTAGAATCATGGAACCTAGTCTGTTGCCTAGAACCACTGCAGATGGCCTAGATCCTGGAGCCATGGGAACTGCATGTAGCCTGGAGCTGCTGGTGCTAGTTGGAGCCTGGTGCATAGGTGCTGGTCTTAAAGGCTATGTCTGCAAGGGCTGGTCTGGGTTTTGGGGCACTGGGGACTAGGCTGGAACCTGGGTACCAGGGGACAGTTCTAGAGCCTGTATGCATGGGAGTTGGTCCAGTGCTGAGGTCTACTTGTATAAGCTCAGATCCTAGATTTGCTGGAGCCTAGGGCCACAGGGGCTGGCCTGGAGGGTTTGGTCATGGAGACCTGCTTAGCACCATCCAGGTCTGGAGCCTATATCTTTTTTTTTTTTTTTTTTTTTGACAGGCAGAGTGGACAGTGAGAGAGAGAGACAGGGAGAAAGGTCTTCCTTTGCCGTTGGTTCACCCTCCAATGGCCGCCACGGCCAGCGCACCACGCTGATCCAATGGCAGGAGCCAGGTGCTTCTCCTGGTCTCCCATGGGGTGCAGGGCCCAAGCACTTGGGCCATCCTCCACTGTACTACTTGGCCACAGCAGAGAGCTGGCCTGGAAGAGGGGCAACCGGGACAGGATCCGGCTCCGCGACTGGGACTAGAACCCTGTGTGCTGGCGCCGCAAGGCGGAGGATTAGCCTAGTGAGCTGCAGCGCCGGCTGGGAGCCTTTATCTGAGAACTTGTCTGGTATTTGATACTGGGAATGCTCATGACACTGGAGTGGACCAGAAACCTGGGACTACAGCTGCTAGATGGTGCTGGGTAGGTGTAGATCCTATTTATGCCTAGGGTTGGGGGGGATTGGTGGGGAGCTGGCCTGGTGGCTGGGTCCATGGGGGCCAGCCTGATGCTAGAGTGAACCTGTTGCTGTGGGAACCCACTAGGTGTTGGGAGTGGTCTCTAGCCTAAAGTCATTGAGGCTGGCCTACCCTGGGATGGAACTGTACCCTAATTCTGTGGGGGCTTCCCTGGTAATGCATCGGACTTGAAACCCAGGGCCGCAGGTATCAGTTGGGCAACAGAGGAAACCTGACGACAGAGTCTACACGAGAAGGTCTAGAACTTGGGTCTTCTGGGTCCTTCCTGATGCTAGGGTATGCTTGGAGGCTCAGTTACTGACTTAGAGACTGGGGCTAAAAGGACTGGTTTGGTGCTGGGTGTATCTGGAACCTATATCCACAGGGGCCAACCTAATGACTAGGTCTACAATAGTTAGCCTGCTGCTGTTGTAGGCCTGAAACCTGTTGCCATGAGGGCCAAACCTGGTGCTAGGAGGTATCATGAAATCTGTGGCTGCTGGAGCTGGCCTGACCCTGAGGGCAGTCCAGAGCCTAAGGCCATTGAGATCAGCCTGACAGCGGAGCTGCCTGGAGACTGAGTCTGCAGCACAGGCCTGAAGCCTGGGGCTGCAGCATTCAGCCTGACACTGGGTGTACCTGGAGTCTGGGGCATGGGGGTTTGCACAGCACTTAGCTTTACAGAGGCAGACTGGTACTGGTATCATAGGCAAAATCTGGTGCTGACTTCCTTCTTCCATCTCCCACATAGAAGCGATTTCTGTCTATGACATGCTGCCTGGGGGTGGGGGAAGAGTAACATAGGTAATGAAAAGTTGTCTTTCCTGCCCTCTTCAATGCATCTTTTCTTAATTCTGTGCTATACTCAAGGGCTGTGTAATCTCTCACCTGATTTCCTTAGTTCTTATGATATTACTTTCATATATAGTTAATGCTTCTGCTGGGGAACTAGTGCTAGAGAGTTATATTCTGCCAACTAGTTAATATCTCTGAGTTAGTGTTTTGATTGGTCATGCCATCACCGACTGCCACCACTGCCATCTTTTTGGACCCTGCCTCAGGTCCTGAATCAGAGTCTTCATATCTCATTACTGAGGACACACTGCTGCTACTACTCTATTCCCTGCCTTCTGGGTCTTGAACCAGGACTTTGACTTGCTATCACTGGGGTGGCACTGCCACTGCTGTAGACCCTGTATCTTGGGGCTCAAGTTATAGTGAACAGTGCACTATCATTGCTGTGTTCTGCATTCCCTCAGTTGTGACTACATTTTGCTATCCCTGTGGCTATAAGTTGCATCTCATCACTGGAGCCTCGTTCTCTGCTAGGCTGTCATTGCTGCATCTGTGCTAGTTTTATATTCCATCTCCTGAAAGCAAAATCATCATGATATGCCCCAGACTCCTGGCCCTACACTCTGTAGACAATCTACGCAAGTCCATTTCTTATTCATTAGGGCTACTGCCACAGGAAATGTATCTGTATCTGTGTATCTGTGGCAGTTTCATGCACCCCTAACCACAGATCCCCAGATTTGCTATTGCTCTGAATACCTGTGCCATAACCACTGGCACCACCACTACTGTTTTAGTCCATTTGGGCAGCTATAACAAAATGTCTTAGGCTGAGTAATTTATGAGCAATAGAGCTATATTGCTTACAGTTTATGGAGGCTGGAAAGTCCAAGGCCAAGTGCCAGCAGGTTTGGTATCTGGTAGGGTTTGCTTGCTTCTTCAAAGATGGTGTCTTGTCATGTTCTCACATGGAAGAAGGAGTGTAAATGCTACTTTTAACTATTACAGAGGCACTGATTCCATTCATGATGGTGGAGTCCTGATGGCCTAATATGTTTCAGAAAAGCTACACCTCTTTTAATAAACATATATTGGGTATTACGTTTCACCCTATGAGTTTGGGACAGCAACATTCAAACCACAGTGCCAGTGAGCAATCAACTGTGCCCCAATCCCAGCACTGCTGTAGCTATGTGAGTGCCAGCATGCTATAACTGGTGCCAAGAGAGATCACCTTGGCTAAAACATCCCCTCATGGGAGAAAAAGAGAACAAGAGGAATCAAACAGCTAGCAGAACCAAGGACTCCAAATAGCCTTGGCTAATAGAGCCACTGCAGACAACTGCAGAAATGGCTTCCAATGACTCCTCTGATCTTTGACAACATTGGCTTCAGCTTATGATACTGCACAAAGACCACGCCACTGTACCCTTCCCAGGACTCTAGACCCTATGCCCCACTTAGCTAGTGCTCTTGCAGCTATCCAAAGGTGAAAATCTTTACCCACTAAATCCAGTATGAAAAGACTAGAAAAGGTTACTCTTCCCTCAAATGCACTCCCATCAACACGAGGCCACCAGAAATATGTGTACATGTACACAGACACACACATACATGGAAATACAATACCACCAAAGGAATATCAAAACTATCCAATAAGTAACCTGGAAGAAATAGAGATTTAGGAGTTACCTGAAAATTCAAAATAATTATCTTTTCTTTTTCTATTTATTTAAAAATTATCATTTATTTTATTTTATTTGAAAGGCAGAGAGGGAGAGGTATTTCATGTCTGCTGGTTCACTCCCCAAAATACTTGCAAGATCTGGGGATGGATCAGACCAAAGTGAGTAGGTAAGAGCTCAGTTGGGGTCTGCTGCATGGATGGCAGGGAAAGAAGTATTTAAGCTATTACTTGCTGCCTCCCTGTGTGCAGATAGTGGGAAGCTGAAATCAGACTTGAATCCAGCACTCCCTTATGGGAGATGTGCATCCCAATCAGTGTCTTTAACCACTATGTCAAATGTATATACCTATCCCTTTACTTTAATCCTTCTCCATCTTTATATTTAGAGTGGGTTTCTTATAGACAGCATGTACTTTCTTTTTTTTTTTTTTTTTTTTTTTTGACAGGCAGAGTGGACAGTGAGAGAGAGACAGAGAGAAAGGTCTTCCTTTGCCGTTGGTTCACCCTCCAATGGCTGCCAAGGACGGCACGCTGCGGCTGGCCGGCACACCGCGCTGATCTGATGGCAGGAGCCAGGTACTTATCCTGGTCTCCCATGGGGTGCAGGGCCCAAGCACTTGGGCCATCCTCCACTGCACTTCCTGGCCACAGCAGAGAGCTGGCCTGGAAGAGGGGCAACCGGGACAGAATCCGGCGCCCCGACTGGGACTAGAACCCGGTGTGCCGGCGCCGCAAGGCAGAATATTAGCCTAGTGAGCCGCGGCGCTGGCCCAGCATGTACTTTCAGTTGGTTTCAAAATAATTATTTTAAGAAAGTTTAGAAAGATACAGGAGAAAGTAGACAACTCAACTCGAGAAAACAGTAAGTGAACAAAATGATAAGTTCAACAAAGAGACATTATCCAACATGGCGAATGTAGAGATTAAGACACTGCTTGGGATACTTGCATCTCAGGTAGGGGTACCTGAGTTCAAGTCCCGGCTTTGCTTCTTTCTCCAGCTTCCTGCTAAGGTGTGCCCAGGGAGGCAGAAGGTGATGGCTCAAAGTACTTGGGTTCCTGCTACCCACATGAGAGACCCAGATTGGGCCTGTTGGTCGTGAGCATTTGGGGGAATGGATCAACAGATGGGAACTCTCTGTCTGTCTCTCTGCCTCTCAAATAAATGCATGTTTTTAAAAAAGGACCAAACAGAAATTCTAGAAGTGAACAATATAGTGAATGGGAAATGAAATGAGAAATGTACTAGAGAGCTTTAACAACAGATTCTATCAAGTAGACAAAGCAAATCTGAACAAAGTTAAAGCTTATGAAACTGTCCAATTAGAAGAGAGAAAGGAAGTAAGAATTTAAAAGAATGAGGCCAGCACCGTGGCTCACTAGGCTAATCCTCCGCCTTGCGGCGCCAGCACACAGGGTTCTAGTCCCAGTCGCGGAGCCGGATCCTGTCCCGGTTGCCCCTCTTCCAGGCCAGCTCTCTGCTGTGGCCAAGTAGTACAGTGGAGGATGGCCCAAGTGCTTGGGCCCTGCACCCCATGGGAGACCAGGAGAAGCACCTGGCTCCTGCCATTGGATCAGCGTGGTGCGCTGGCCGCAGCGCGCCAGCCGTGGCGGCCATTGGAGGGTGAACCAACAGCAAAAGGAAGACCTTTCTCTCTGTCTATCTCACTGTCCACTCTGCCTGTCCAAAAAAAAAAAAAAAAAAAAGAATTTAAAAGAATGAAAAAAGCCTATGAGATTTAAGGCACACCATCAGCTGGATTAATATTCACATTATGGGATGAACATAAATACAGAATACTAGTACACTGAATCAACAACACATTAACAGGATATACTATGATTAATCACTGGAGATTGAGGTAGAGGTGGCAGATGTTGTAATGGAGTTGCTGGTAGCAAGGTCAGCTGCGCTCAGCTTTGGTGAAGAGTTTGGGAGTCCTGGGGCGAAGGCTTCATGTGTCTGCAACAGAAATCAGACCCACTGCAGTTTCCCTTTTTCCTGGAGGAAAATCCCTCAAATGAAACCGCTGTTTGCTCCAGGCTTCTCTGTGATAGGAGACAGGGTAATACTTGTAAAGCAAGGCCACTTAGGCTAAAAACCACACACATACATGTTCCACTCTCTATACACATCATTTTCAAACTCCTGAAACATAAAGAGAAAAGTCTAGAAAACATCCACAATGATGCTTAAGAATGAATAGAGGTGAGAATTACAGTGTTCTTAGAAACTATACAAGCTAGATAATGTATATGAAGGAGAATACTCCTTGTAGCTTTGAATCGCTAAATAATAACTCTTCTTTTGAACATTTAAGGCTTCTTTTCTTTTTTTTTTAAATATTTTATTTATTTATTTGAGAGTCAGAATTACAGACAGTGAGAGGTAGAGACAGAGAGAAAGGTCTTCCGTCTGCTGGTTCACTCCCCAAATGGCCGCAATGGCTGGAGCTGTGCCAATCTGAAGCCAGGAGCCAGGAGCTTCCTCTAGTCTCCCAAGTGGGTGTGGGGGCCCAAGCACTTGGGCCATCTTCTACTGCTTTCCCAGACCACAGCAGAGAGCTGGATTGGAAGAAGAGCAGCTGGGACTAGAACCAGTGCTCATATAGGATGCCAGTGCCGCAGGTGGAAGATTAACTGCACCACAGTGCAGGCACGGGCTTCTTTTCTCTTTTAGGTTTTTATTTATTTATAAGGCTTCTTATTTTTAAATAAAAAATAATTCCTAATACTGACATCTCTGATTTATACTGGTAAAGGAAATCTTCTGTTATGATTTATTCTTTATTTTATATCATCACATTTGCTCTACAGCCTCTTTATTTTTCAGTTGTGACATGCAGTTAATATTTTAGGATTATATCTTTAACACTGTTTCAAGATAGGTTGTTTGATTTTTCCCATATTGGCTATCTCTGTTAGTAGCTTCTATATGAAAATTATGTATTGCATTAAGACTGAATTATCTAAGGATTCTTGGTGTATATAATGCCTCAAATTCTGTTCAACAGCTTAAAAATGTTGATTATGCATGAGTACAGAAAGATTGCACACAAATTCTGTGACATAGTTTCTGCTCTAAAGGATCTTAGAGTTTTTTGTCAAAGAGGGCATATCCTTTTGAAATGGATGACATTGTAAGATAGCATGTATTTAGATACTATAATATGTAAATGTATAATAAATCTTTTGCAATTCAAGTAAAAAATTACCTATATAATATAATCCTTTTTTGCCCTCTTAGACCTTTTATACTGATATTTGGATTATTAGGAATGAAGAAGTTGGCTTACCAGCAGTAGCTTTGAGTTGAAAAAATTGTTATTTTTTTCAGGACCTAAAGGCAGTTAGACTGGATAAATCAGAAAGATTAATTTGGGCATACTTATAGAAGAAAAGATTACATTAGAAAAGGCAAGAAGGTAGGGTATTTGAATGCAAAGATAAGTTAGAAATTTATCAGGCTGGCACTGCAGTTCACTAAGCTAATCCTCCGCCTGCGGCGCCGGCACCCCGGGTTCTAGTCCCGGTTGGGGCGCCGGATTCTGTCCCGGTTGCTCCTCTTCCAGTCCAGCTCTCTGCTGTGGCCCGGGAGGGCAGTGGAGGATGGCCCAGGTCCTTGGGCCCTGCACCCGCATGGGAGACCAGGAGGAAGCAGCTGGCTCCTGACTTTGGATCAGTGCAGCGTGCCGGCAGTAGCGGCCATTTGGGGGGTGAACCAACAGAAGGAAGACCTTTCTCTCTCTCTCACTGTCTAACTCTGCATGTCAAAAAAAAGTTAGAAATTTATCTTGAAGGCCATGGAAACAAATCCCAACATGGTTTGTGATTTTAAAACTACATGTAAAATAGTGCAGACATACAAAAACGTGCTAAAAATACACACTTCAATTGCAATTAAACCTTGCTGTACTCTTCCAGCCCAGATTGCATTTAGGTACTCTCCTTTGTATTTAACATGGCTATGTATGTTTTTATTTTTTTATTTCTTTTTAATTTATTTGATAGGTAGAGTTATAGACAGTGAGAGAGAGAGACAGAGAGAAAGGTCTTCCTTCCTTTGGTTCATTCCGCAAATGGCCACCATGGCCGGCGCTGCGCCGATCCGAAGCCAGGAGCCAGGTGCTTCCTCCTGGTCTCCCATGCAGGCGCAAGGGCCCAAGCACTTGGGCCATCCTCCACTGTCCTCCTGGGCCACAGCAGAGAGCTGGACTGGAAGAGGAGCAACTGGGACTAGAACCGGTGCCCATATGGGATGCCAGCGCCGCAGGCAGAGGATTAACCAAGTGAGCCATGGCGCCGGCCCCTATGCATGTTTTTAGATTTTTTTTACTATGCATGCATATAGTTCTAAATCTTATATACTATTGTTTTGTATGCTTTTAAGTTTTATGTAAATTTAATTTATGCTGTATATATTCCTCTGTAACTTGTTTTTTCCATTAGCATTTTTTGTGATTTTCATACATATTTATATGTAGACCTCTAGGTCATTTCATTTTCACTGTTTCCTAGTATTGCGTTGCATGAAGATCAAACATTTATTATTCCAGTCTCTCAATGGATAGTAGGATCATTTCCTCTGGCATTTTTTTTATGCTATAAGTAGTACTGTTATGAATAATCATATATATGTTTTCTTGAACTCATGCAAGAGATTTCCTGCTGTATCACTTTGGGCAGATCACTTAACCTATCTAAACCTTAGTATTTATCCTAATGATTAGAATAAGAATAGCACATTTTTTCTGCAGGGTTTTATATGAATACTAGGGAATACTGTAGATAATACATTATGTGCACAATACTATGCTTGGGCTGTTTCGGATATCCAATAATTGCTAGCTGCTGCTGTTAACTCTGTTGTAGAAGAATCTTTTTAGTCTCAGAAGCTAGTATAGTATTTCTTCTGATCTTCAGATCTTATTTTAAGCCTCACAACCTTCGTGTCGGTGGACATAACCCACTACTCATGACAGGGAATATATCAAGCAAGTAGAACAGAAATCTGTTGTATGATATTAATTTTTTATTAAATAGAATGTTTATTTACACTTTATTTCTTCTTAGACTTGTTCTGATTTCTTTTTTAGACTCCTGAGTAGTTATTCATGATATTTTTCATGACATAAATAATCTTTAAAACTGTGGAATGTACTGTATTTATTTGGTTACAATATCCTTTATGTATAAAATGTTATCCTTTCTTCATCATTGAAGCACTGAGCTAGGAATCTTAATATAGAGGTTATCGCTCAGATTGTGTACTCAAAAACTGTCCTGTGAAGCATGAAATAGTTTTCATGCTTACAAAAAGTTTCTTTAAAAATAATCTAAATTGAAGGAAGTAAAATTCAAGTATGAGAATTTTATTTATGAGAATGAACATAGCATTCTCATTGATCTAGGGACACCTAACTGATAAGAGTGTAAATTAACGCGTAATAGAATCCCAAGTGCTAGAGGCTTTCTAGTTTGGTGGCTGTTTTACTCCTATAGCTTTTGCACAGGTCCTTTAGTTTAGATCTTAGCACTGCAATCCCTTGAAGTAGACTGAAATGCTGACATGGAAAGCTTAAATTGTAACAGTATGTTTTTGTAGTTTGATTCTGGCTGTTGCATTATTTGTTATTCAGTTCCACTATCTTTTTCAAGATTTTTGTAAGAAAATATAGGCAGGTTTAAAATTGTTCTTCTTTCAGCCAAGTATCAGCTTTTCATGTCTCAGTATAATAAATAACACCAAGGCTGATAGGCTTGGCTGTTCTCAGTAGATTTAATGATAGTTTATTCTCTTACAGATGATTCACCCACTCATTATTTTCTGAAGAAAATAAGCACCCTGATAAATACATATCCTCTGTTTGTGACTCTCTGGTGACTACTCTAAAACAGGGCATCCTGTGTAAGATTTTAATGTTGCTGTCAAGAAATAGCTGTTAGGCAGTAGCTGCAAAAATGAAGCCTGAAAAAATACAGTGGTATCTCTGTTAGAGCACAAGTTGAGTTTAGTGGTACTTTTTATTAGAAACTTTATTATCCTTGGAAAATAGTCTAGGAGACACAGGTGTACAGCCAGAAAAGGGGAATTAAGATTTGCTTTCATGGACCTGTTCTATGTGACACAAAGGAGTAGACGTAAGACCAGTGAAAATTATGTGGCTGTGTTTCAGTTCATTCTACAGAACAACTTTTTCATAGAGCAGTAAAGAAAAGTGGTATGATGTCTAGACAGAATTTTTCTGGTACTGAAGGAACCACGTGTAGATTGAAGGACAGGGAGGAGACTTGCATGTTTTAAAAGATATTCTAGCATCAAAGGAGTAGTTGGAACAGAAGATATTTAAGATCCTCTTACAGTCTGAGGCTGAAATTCTATTTTTTAAAAATATTTATTTAATTATTTTGAAAGGCAGAGTTACAAGGGGAGGGGTGAGGGGAGAAGGAGATCTTCCATCTGCTGATTGACTCCCCAAATGGCCAAATGGCCTGGGCTGGGCCAGGCCAAAACCAGAAGCCAAAAGCCAGGAGCCAGGAGCCAGGAGCTTCATCTGGATCTCCAACGTGGATGGCAGGGGCCCAGACACTTGGGCCATCTTCCTGTGCTTTACCCCAGGCCATTAGCAGGGAGCTGAATCAGAAGTGCAGCAGCTTGGACCTGAACTGGTACCCATATAGGATGCCATTGTCACAGGCAGTGGCTTTACCTGCTGTGCCAGAACACCAGCCCCAGATGCTGAAATTCTGATACTAGCCCGATAGACAGCCTTAAACTTTGAAACCAGTCTCTCTTTGTGTGTGTGTGTGTGTGTGTGTGTGTGTGTGTGTTTACCATTTTATGTCAGGTTTAATAATCATTAGTTTATTCAGGAACAATGATTGATCCATTTCTGTTCTTCTCATTTCATACTTTAATGTTTGAGTTGCATAGGTATGCTATTGTGTTTGTTTTCTTCAGGAACATTTGCACGTTGGGTGTTATAGGGTCTAGATGAAGGAAATCACTTGGAAAGAACAATATTGAATATCACTGGTCATGGTCCTCTGCTGCTGATAAGGTAGGCTACTGGGGAGAAGGAAGAAAAAGTACGAAATAGAGGAAGTAAGGACTGAGAAACAATTGGTACAAAAGAATAAGAAAGTAAAGCCGGTGCCGCGGCTCACTAGGCTAATCCTCCGCCTAGCGGCGCCGGCACACCAGGTTCTAGTCCCGGTTAGGGCGCCGGATTCTGTCCCGGTTGCCCCTCTTCCAGGCCAGCTCTCTGCTGTGGCCAGGGAGTGCAGTGGAGGATGGCCCAGGTGCTTGGGCCCTGCACCCCATGGGAGACCAGGAAAAGCACCTGGCTCCTGGCTCCTGCCATCGGATCAGCGCGGTGCGCCAGCCGCAGCGCGCTGGCCGCGGTGGCCATTGAAGGGTGAACCAACGGCAAAGGAAGACCTTTCTCTCTGTCTCTCTCTCTCACTGTCCACTCTGCCTGTCAAAAAAAAAATAAATAAAATAAAAAAATAAATAAATAAAATAAAAAGAATAAGAAAGTAGATAAAAGAGATGAAAAGAAAACAAAAAGTGGAAGTGATCAGAGATGGGTGTACTACTTTTTCCTTTAGCAGGAGGTGGCAGACTATAACTTCCCTTTGTTCACTACCCAAATGCAGTGCTTTAGAATTTATAAATAGCCCTATGGTGATGAGATCATCCCATGAACAGTTCCTCTAATACTAGTCCCTTACCGAAAGGGAAACTTTTTTTTAGAAGACTTATTTATTTGTTTGAAAGGCAGAGTTACATAGAGGCAGAGGCAGAGGCAGAGACAGAGACAGAAAGAGGTCTTCTGTCCACTGGTTTACTCCCCAAACGGCCACAACACCTGGAGCTGGGCTGACCCAAAGCCAGGAGCCAGGAGCTTCTTTGGTGTCTCCTATGTGGGTACAGGGGCCCAAGGACTTGGGTCATCCTCTACTGCTTTCCCAGGCAATACCAGAGAGCTGGAATGGAAATGGAGCAGCCAGGACTCGAACTGGTGCCCATATGGATCCCGGCAGTGCAGGCAGTGGCTTTACCTGCTCTGCCACAGCGTGTTTTTACACCTTTCCAACCCCCTCTACTAATGGATCTTTTGGCTTCCACAAAATGAGGCCTTTTAAAAATATTTGAACAATTAATATATAAAGGAATATTTTCCCCCAGGAAATTCATTAATCCAGCTACTATTGACCATTCTAGCTAAAGCTTTATCAATTTAGATAAAGATTAATGTTTTAAAGTATTTATTTGATATAACATAGTGGTAATAATCACATTACTTTGACCCAGAAATTTTGTTATGACATATCCAAAGAACAGTGCTATTTCCAGTACGAAAAAGTCAGGCTTATTCTGTTTATCTTCAGAAGGTTGAAATATAGAGAGGAAATGTGTTAGGCGAATACTGCTTTCTTGTTTGTTGAGTACTTTACAATTTTTAAACTTTTTCAACTGCTATAATACTTGGTTTTTAGAACAATCCTGTGAGCATTTTATATCTGTATCAGGATAAAATGTACTTGTGATAAATTTCCTTTGTGGTGGGGCTAAATTGATTGGGTCATCAAATACTTCAGAGAGTCTGGGATCCTGCAAGAAATTTTCAGAGTCTGTACATTTTGGAAAAGATAGTTTATAATTTCCATTAGATTTTGCGAAAGTTAAGACAGCTGAATTAATCTTACAGTCTCAGGTTAGCTTAAGGACATTTGGTTGTTTGCTCTGTAAGTGGTTGGCAGTAGGTTTTCAATAAATGTTACACAATATAATTTACTAGATTCTGTATGTATGTAACCTGATTTAAACCTGTAGACAATTTTATTACTTAATTTTGAGGTCTGTAGTCCTAGTAAGTCCTTTGAGTACACAAAAAGATAAGACTCTTCAGAAAGGATCTGCATGTTAATAGAAAAATAGGCTGCATACATTTTAAAAAGATAAATGCTAATATAACATTATATGCAAATGCTTTAAAAATTGGTGGAAAATAGATTAAAAGATAAATTTATTTAGGTCAAAAGATTTTGAGGGACCACCAGTGTGGCACAGCAGGATAAGCCGCCTCCTATAATGCCAGTATTGCTTAAGAGTGCTGCTGGTTCAAGTCCCGCCTGCTCTGTTTCTGATCTAGTTCCCTGCTAATGCCCCTAGGAAAGCAGTGGAAGATGGCGCAAGTGCTTGGGCCCTGTCACCCATGTGGGAGACAAGGGTGGAGTTCCAGGCCCCTGGCTCAGTGGCCGTTTAGGGAGTGAATCAGCTGATGGAAGATTGATTGTCTCCCCATCCCCCTTTCCCTCTCTCTTTACCCGCTTCCCTGTCTCTCTTCTCCCTCTGTAAATCTACCTTTCAAATAAATTAGGTAAGTCTTTTAAAAAGTTTTGAAATGCATGCATAGTTTTTTTCATAATATATACACATTTTCCATGAACATTCTGAAGGTCCCCTCATGTATACGATTTCAAAAAAGTTTTGCACCAAAATAAATTGATCTCTTAATTCTATTTTTCCAGGAACTTTTTAAAGTACCTTTGTTAAATACTGGATTTGTTCTTTACACAAATAAAAACTACTGATTCATATACACAGCTTTAAGTGATCTAGTAGGATTTGAGCTAGGCCTTCAGTAAAAGGCAGAGCTTAGGTGTTATTTCTGCAGTGATTTGAGGGGGTACCTTCTGGGTACCAGGAGCTGTTAGAAACAGGAGAAGGGGAAGGCATTGCAACAGGGAAGATGGAATGAGTGAAGGCAGTGAGGGAGGAATGTACTTGACAAGTCTGGGGCCTAGGAAGACTAATTTGGCTAGAGTCAGGTATGGAAGGAGGTAGAATAAAGGCTGTTGGTCCATTGAGCTGAGAGAACAAACCAATATTTTAGAAAGATCAATTCAGCATTTCTGTATAGTATATTTAATTCTATTTTGTAGCATCTGAATTGTAAACTGACAAGTTTGAAAATCATCTTTATTTCTAAACTGAGAAGTTTGAAAATCATCTTTAAGTGGAACGTTACTGTCTTTTCAAGTAAATAGAATACTCAATATCCCTCTCCCTATCTCCACAAGGTAGATACACCATATTTTTTCCTAAATATAGCACAGATGTTTACATATTTATATGTGTGTGTAAAAGGAGGCCATTAGGCATGTTTTTTTTTTAAATGTAATTACTGATTTTGACAGCATTTAGTACTTGTCTGACCCTGATTACCATACACTGACTATGTCGAGTTATGCCAATCTGTTGTGCCATTTCTGGAAGATTTAAAAACATATTTATATGAATAATTTTACTCCCTATATATATTTTGATGTTTAATTTCCTACCTCTTAGATTTTTATTTACCTAAATTTTTGACACTTTCAAGTGTTAGTAATCATTAAATCACAGTTATTAAATGATAAGAATGTTCAGGAATTCCATAATAATTTATTAATTAAAGTACTTGGTATTTGAAATATTTAAGCATTAATGTTTTATTAATAATACAGTCACACTGAACTGGGTGGTTATTTGTTCTGGCTAACTTAAGATTGACCTTTTAAGGGCTAGAGTTTTAATTTTGATGAAAATTCTATCTCACATGTAGCATGTAATCTTCATCCTTCTTAAACCAGAGAGTGGAATCTTCATCCCTCATTGTTTTTGATTTTCAGCTTTTCCAATAGTAAGATGTTGGGACTTATCTACATGAAGATGTAAATATAGATAGTGAACCTGAATGGATATTGAACCCAGAAATAGTCTTAGAAAGTACTGTCTTGAAAAGGTTTCTGGTGTCATTTACTGCTTTTCCCCATAAACAGGAAATGAAATACATATAGTTTCTTGGTTTTGTGGGCAGTATGACATACTCAGTAAATCAAAGGCAGCCCTTTTCCAAGTGTTTTTCTGCCTTCTAAAGGTCACTGCTGATGACTTGTATCATTCTACTTGCCCACTCCATTCAAAATATTATGTATGCTTTCTGCACTGTTAACAAAATATATTCTGAGGCATTTTAGGTGTTCAACAAATATTATTTATCTGCACCCCTCCCCTTACTAATATTAGGCTACAGGTTTCATTTCCTCAGCATGTTTGTCTTCAGATTATTTCATGTTTAGAGATGTGCTACTGGTTACCACTTTCTCTTTGTGTTCCTTAATATTTCATTTTCAAGAAAACACCACATGCTATGCACCAAACAATGGCATTTAAGTTTTTTTAGTCATTTTTTTTTTATTTGAGAGAGAGAGAGCGAGCGAGCGAGCTTCCATCCCCTAGTTCACTCCCCAGATACCTGCAATAGCCAGAGCTGGGGTCAGGCAAAAGACAGGAGTCCAGAACTCCATCTGGGTCTCCCACATGGGTTACAGAGACCCAAGTACTTGAGCTATCATCTGTTGCCTCCACAGGTGTGCCTTAGCAGAAAGCTGGGATCACAAGCAGAGGAGCTGAGACTCTAATATGGAATATGGATGTCTCAAGCCATATCTTAACTGCTGTGGCAAACACTTACATTGTTTTAAAGATGTATTTATTTGAAAGTCAGAGTTACACAGAGAGATAAGGAGAGGCAGAGAGAGAGGTCTTCCATCCGCTTGTTTACTCCTCAACTGGCTGTAACAGCCGGAGCTGCGCCGTCCGAAGCCAGGAGCTTCTTCCTGGTCTCCCACGCAGGTGCAGAGGCCCAAGGAGTTGAGCCATCTTCTACTGCTTTCCCAGGCCATAGCAGAAAGCTGGATCGGAAGTGGAGCAGCCGGGATTCAAACTAGCACCTATATGGGATGCTGGCACTGCCGGTGGCAGCTTTACCTGTTACACCACAGCAGCAGCCCCACACTTGCATTTTTAATATGGGCAATAGAGCAGAGAGGTGGAAGAACCTAAGTCACTAACTCAACCAGTCCTCAAGTTCTGCCTACTTTTAGACTTCTGTTGTATGGAGAGTAAATTTTTTTCATTGTCGAAGCCAGTTTGAGTTGCTCATTCCAAAACTTTAGCCAAAAACATCCTAAATGATACTTACTATTAGTGTTGTGGAGATTTGAAAGACTTTATGTATATAAAACACCTGGCAAGTAATAAGTGCTCGTCAGACACAGAACACAGTCTTCAAAGATCCCTTCTGTTTTCAGGGACATTATGATGAGATGTGGCACAGGTACCTTACAGCTTACCAGATTACAGAGCTGTTCTGTTACCCATTTGTGACTTTGTCAGTTAGCTCCTTTCTCAGCCATGGTATGCTTCTGCTACTGTCTTTTCCTCTTTACTACTTCTACTTTTTGACTTTGTATTTATAATCTATCTTCTTATAAATGCAGCTAGCCAATTGGAGTACTCTTGCCTGTAATACTCAGCTCTTTGGTTATTCCCCCTTTGGATTGGTTGCTAGATGTTCAGGGACAGGTCTTTGGCCACAGAGACTTTGAAATTTGAGGTGTTGTTTTAGAACTCATCAAGATGCCTGTAAATTCTAGATAGCTGAGTTATACTGCACCTTTATAAAATAAACTGAAAGTATATCATTGTGAAAACTAAAAGAAACAATAAAAAAGGAAGGAGGAGGGAGCTTGGGAGCATGGGCAGGTGGGAAGTATCACAATGCTCCGAAATCTGCATATATGAAATACATGAACTTTGTTCACCTTGTATAAATAAAAAAAATTGAAAAAAAAGCATAATTTGTGAAGAACACATGTTTCAAAAATCTCCTGACAAGAAAATTAACCCTGTGGCTGGTGTTGTGACTCAGCAGGTTAAGCTATTGCCTGCAATGCTGGCATCCCATATCAAAATGCTGGTTTGAGTCCCTGCTGCTCTATTTGCAATCCAAATGCTTGCTAATGTGCCTGGGAGGCAATGGGTGATGGTCCAACTTGGGAGACCAAGATGGTGTTCCAGGCTCCTGGTGTTGGCCTGGCCCAGCCCCAGCCATTGCAGCCATTTGGGAAGTGAACCCAGCAAATTGAAGATCTCTTTCCCTGTCTGTCTCTCCCCCTCTCTGTCATTCTGTCTTTCAAATAAATAAAATAAATCTTTAAAAGAAATTTAATCACCTTACTTTTTAGTTGCACAATATATATTTTTAAATTAAAAAAAAATAACATCTGGGGTAGGTGTTTTGTGCATTGTTAAGCCACTGCTTAGGATGTCTGCATCCCACACCAGAGTGCCTGGATTTTAGTCCCAGCTCCACTCTCCATTCTTGCTTCTTGCTAATGCATACCCTGGGAGGCAGAAGGTGATAGCTCAAGTAGTTGGGTCCCTGCTAACCATGTGGGAGACTCAATTTGAGTTCCTGGATCTTAGGTTTGATCTGGTCCAGTCCTGGCTGTTGCAGGCATTTTGGTAGTGAATCAGGGGATAGTATAGTATCATTGGGGAAAAAATATCTTTTCTTATACAATGTCTTTATTCTTCTTTCTTATTTTGTATTGTGATTCTTTTTTTTTTTTCTACATTTTTTTTAACTTTTATTTAATGAATATACGTTTCCAAAGTACGAATAATGGATTACTATGGCTTCCCCCCCATACCGTCCCTCCCACCCACAACCCTCCCCTTTCCCACTCCCTCTCCCCTTCCATTCACATCAAGATTCATTTTCGATTATCTTAATATACAGAAGATCAGCTTAGTATACATTAAGTAAGGATTTCAACAGTTTGCTCCCACACAGAAACATAAAGTGAAAAATAATAGATGATTTTTTTTAATGATGATGAAATCAGATCAGACCTATTGTCATGTTTAATCCCAGTGAGAGTCAAGTTGGGAGTTGATAGTTTCTTTTCTTTTCTTTTCTTTCTTTTTTTTTTTTTTTTTTTTTTTTTCAGAGGATCAGTTTAGTATGCATTAAGTAAAGATTTCAACAGTTTGCACCCCCATAGAAACACAAAGTGAAATATATTATTTGAGTACTCGTTATAGCATTAAATCTCAATGCACAGCACATTAAGGACAGAGATCCTACATGAGGAGTAAGTGCACAGTGACTCCTGTTGTTGACTTTACCAATTGACACTCCTGTCTATGGCATCAGTAATCTCCCTATGCTCCAGTCATGAGTTTCCAAGGCTATGGAAGCCCCTTGAGTTCTCCGACTCTTATCTTGTTTAGACAAGGTCATAGTCAAAGTGGAGGTTCTCTCCTCCCTTCAGAGAAAGGTACCTCCTTCTTTGAAGACCTGTTCTTTCCACTGAGATCTCACTCACAGAGATCTTTTGCCAGAGTGTCTTGGCTTTCCATGCCTGAAATACTCTCATGGGCTTTTCAGCCAGATCTGAATGCCTTTAGGGCTGATTCTGAGGCCAGAGTGCTATTTAGGGCATCTGCCATTCTATGAGTCTGCTGAGTATCTCACTTCCCATGTTGGATCACTCTCCCCTTTATTTATTCTATCGGTTAGTGTTAGCAGGTACTAGACTTGCTTATGTGCTCCCTTTGACTCTTAGTCCTTTCATTATGATCAATTGCGAACTGAAATTGATCACTTGGACTAGTGAGATGGCATTGGTACATGCCACCTTGATGGGATTAAATTGGAGTCCCCTGGTATGTTTCTAACTCTACCATTTGGGGCAAGTCAGCTTGAGCATGTCCCAAATTATATATCTCTTCCCTCTCTTATTCCTACTCTTATGTTTAACAGGGATCACATTTCAGTTAAATTTCAACACTTAAGAATAACTGTGTATTAATTACAGAATTAAATCAGTCATATTAAGTAGAACAGACAAAAAAACTACTAAGAGGGATAATGTATTAAGTTGTTCATTAACAGTCAGGGCTATGCTGATCAAGTCACCGTTTCCCATAGTGTCCCTTTCACTTCAACAAGTTTCCTTTTTGGTGTTCAGTCAGTTGTCACCGATCAGGGAGAACATATGGTATTTGTCCCTTTGGGACTGGCTTATTTCACTCAGCATGATGTGTTCCAGATTCCTCCATTTTGTTGCAAATGACTGGATTTCGTTGTTTCTTACTGCAGTATAGTATTCTAAAGAGTACATATCCCATAATTTCTTTATCCAGTCTACCGTTGATGGGCATTTAGGTTGGTTCCAGGTCTTAGCTATTGTGAATTGTGCTGCAATAAACATTAGGCTGCAGACCGCTTTTTTGTTTGCCAATTTAAATTCCATTGGGTAAATTCCAAGGAGTGGGATGGCTGGGTCGAACGGTAGGGTTATCTTCAGGTTTCTGAGGAATCTCCAGACTGATTTCCATAGTGGCTTGACCAGTTTGCATTCCCACCAACAGTGGGTTAGTGTCCCTTTTTCCCCACATCCTCGCCAGCATCTGTTGTTGGTAGATTTCTGAATGTGAGCCATTCTAACCGGGGTGAGGTGGAACCTCATTGTGGTTTTGATTTGCATTTCCCTGATTGCTAATGACCTTGAACATTTTTTCATGTGCCTGTTGGCCATTTGGATTTCCTCTTTTGAAAAATGTCTATTGAGGTCCTTGGCCCATCTCTTAATTGGGTTGTTGGTTTTGTTTTTGTGGAGTTTCTTGATCTCTTTGTAGATTCTGGTTATTAACCCTTTGTCTGTTGCATAGTTTGCAAATATTTTTTCCCATTCTGACGGTTGTCTCTTCACTCTCCTGACTGTTTCTTTTGCAGTACAGAAACTTCTCAATTTGATGCAATCCCAATAGTTAATTTTGGCTTTGACTGCCTGTGCCTCCCGGGTCTTTTCCAGAAACTCTTTGCCTGTGCCAATATCTTGAAGGGTTTCTCCAATGTTCTCTAGTAACTTGATGGTGTCAGGTCGTAGATTTAGGTCTTTAATCCATGTTGAGTGGATTTTTGTGTAAGGTGTAAGGTAGGGGTCTTGCTTCATGATTCTGCACGTGGAAATCCAATTTTCCCAGCACCATTTATTGAATAGACTGTCCTTGCTCAAGGAATTAGTTTTAGATCCTTGATCAAATATAAGTTGGCTGTAGATGTTTGGGTTGATTTCTGGTATTTCAATTCTGTTCCATTGGTCTATCCTTCTGTTTCTGTACCAGTACCATGCTGTTTTGATTACAACTGCCCTGTAGTATGTCCTGAAATCTGGTATTGTGATGCCTCCGGCTTTGTTTTTGTTGTACAAGATTGCTTTAGCTATTCGAGGTCTCTTGTGCCTCCATATAAATTTCAGCACCAATTTTTGCAGATCTGAGAAGAAGGTCTTCGGTATCTTGATTGGTATTGCATTGAATCTATAAATTGCTTTTGGGAGAATGGACATTTTGATGATATTGATTCTTCCAATCCATGAGCATGGAAGATTTTTCCATTTCTTGGTATCCTCTTCTATTTCTTTCTTTAAGGTTTTGTAATTTTCATCGTAGAGATCTTTAACGTCCTTGGTTAAGTTTATTCCAAGGTATTTGATTGTTTTTGTAGCTATTGTGAATGGGATTGATCTTAGAATTTCTTCCTCAGCCATGGCATTGTCTGTGTTTACAAAGGCTGTTGATTTTTGTGCATTGATTTTATACCCTGCTACTTTGCCAAACTCTTCTATGAGTTCCAATAGTCTCTTGGTAGAGTTCTTTGGGTCCCCTAAATAAAGAATCATGTCATCTGCAAAGAGGGATAGTTTGAGTTCTTCCTTCCCAATTTGTATCCCTTTAATTTCTTTTTCTTGCCTAATAGCTCTGGCTAGAACCTCCAGAACTATATTGAATAGCAGTGGTGAGAGTGGACATCCCTGTCTGGTCCCAGATCTCAGTGGAAATGCTTCCAACTTTTCCCCATTCAATAGGATGTTGGCTGTGGGTTTTTCATAGATTGCTTTGATTGTATTGAGGAATGTTCCTTCCAAACCCAGTTTGCTTAGAGTTTTCATCATGAACGGGTGTTGTATTTTATCAAATGCTTTCTCGGCATCTATTGAGAGAATCATATGGTTTTTCTTCTGCAGTCTGTTAATGTGGTGTATCACATTGATTGTCTTGCGCACATTAAACCATCCCTGCATACCAGGGATAAATCCCACTTGGTCTGGGTGGATGATCTTTCTGATGTGTTGTTGCATTCTATTGGCGAGAATTTTATTGAGGATTTTTGCATCTATGTTCATCAGGGATATTGGTCTGTAATTCTCTTTCAGTGCTGCATCTTTTCCCGGCTTAGGAATTAAGGTGATGCTGGCTTCATAGAAAGAATTTGGGAGGATTCCCTCTTCTTCAATTGTTCTGAATAGTTTGAGAAGAATTGGAGTTAGTTCTTCTTTAAATGTCTGGTAGAATTCAGCAGTGAATCCATCTGGTCCTGGGCTTTTCTTTGTTGGGAGGGCCTTTATTACTGTTTCAATTTCTGTCTCAGTTATGGGTCTGTTTAGGTTTTCGATGTCTTCCTGGTTCAATTTAGGTAGGTTGCGTGTGTCCAGGAATCTATCCATTTCTGATAGGTTTCCCTGTTTGCTGGCATACAAGTCCTTGTAGTAATTTCTGATGATTCTTTTTATTTCTGTGGTGTCTGTTGTTACATTTCCTTTTTCATCTCTGATTTTATTGATTTGGGTCTTTTCTCTTCTTTTTTTAGTTAGTTGGGCCAATGGGGTGTCAATTTTGTTTATTTTTTCAAAAAACCAGCTCTTCGTTTGGCTGATTTTTTGTAATGTTTTTCTTGATTCAATCCTGTTGATTTCTTCTCTGATTTTAATTATTTCTCTTCTCCTACTAGTTTTGGGTCTGGTTTGCTGTAGGTTTTCTAGATCCTTGAGGTGAATAGAAAGCTCATCTAGTTGGTGCCTTTCCAATTTCTTGATGTAGGCACCTATTGATATAAACTTTCCTCTTAACACTGCTTTTGCTGCGTCCCATAAGTTTTGGTATGTTGTGCTGTTATCCTCATTTACTTCCAGAAAGTTTTTGATTTCTCTTTTGATTTCTTCTATGACCCATTGTTCATTCAGGAGCATGTTGTTCAATCTCCATGTGTTTGCGTATGCTCTAGGGATTCCTGAGTTGTTCATTTCCAACTTCATTCCTTTATGGTCTGAGAAGCTGCATGGTATGATTCTAATTCTTTTGAATTTGCTGAGACTTGCTTTATGGCCTAGTATGTGGTCCATCCTAGAGAAGGTTCCATGTACTGCTGAGAAGAATGTATAATCTTTAGCTGTAGGATTGAAAGTTCTGTAGATATCTGTTAGATCCATTTGGGCTATAGTGTCGTTTAAATCTACTGTATCCTTGTTGATCTTCTGTCCTATTGATCTGTCTATTTCTGAGAGTGGAGTATTGAAGTCCCCCAGTACTATTGTATTGGGGTCTAAGTCTCCCTTTAAGTCCGTTAACAAATCTTTTAGATAAACCGGTGCCCTGTAGTTAGGTGCATATACATTGATAATTGTTATATCTTCCTGTTGAATTGATCCCTTAATCATTATGTAGTGTCCCTCTTTGTCTCTCTTAATGGTTTTTGTGGTAAAGTTTATGGTGTCTGATATTAAGATGGTTACGCCTGCTCTTTTTTCATTTCTGTTGGCATGGTATATCTTTTTCCAGCCTTTCACTTTCAGTCTGTATGGATCTTTGTTGGAAAGATGTGTTTCTTGTAAGCAGCAAATAGATGGGTTTTGTTTTTTAACCCAATCAGCCAAACGGTGTCTTTTAACTGGACAGTTCAGGCCATTCACGTTCAATGTGACTAATGATAAGTGGTAACTTTGCCCTGCCATTTGCCAAAGATAAGTTCTAATATATGCTTTGAATTCCCTGTGATCTTTTGCTGTGAGCTTTCCTTCCTTGGTTTCCTTCCTTTACCTTCTTTCATATTGATGACCGTGTTTCTTTGTTTCTGTGTGTAACACATCTTTAAGCATCTTTTGCAGGGCTGGACGAGTGGCAACAAATTCTTTCAATTTCTGTTTGTTATGAAAGGTCTTTATTTCACCTTCATTCACAAATGATAGCTTTGCAGGATATAATATTCTGGGCTGGCAGTTGTTCTCTCTTAGTACCTGGGCTATATCTTGCCATTCCCTCCTAGCTTGTAGAGTTTCTGATGAGAAGTCAGCTGTGAGTCTGATTGGAGATCCTCTGAGAGTAATCTGACGTTTCTCTCTTGCACATTTTAGGATCTTTTCTTTATGTTTCACTGTGGAGAGTTTAATTACAATGTGTCGTGGTGAGGGTCTCTTTTGGTCGTGTTTATTAGGGGTTCTGTGAGCTTCCTGTACTAGGATTTCTCTGTCCTTCTCCAAACCTGGGAAATTTTCTGCTAATATCTCACTAAAAAGGCCTTCTAATCCTTTCTCCCTCTCCATGCCTTCAGGAACTCCTAGAACCCGAATGTTGGGTTTTTTAATAGTATCCTGAAGATTCCCGACAATATGTTTTAGATTCCTAATTTCCTCTTCTTTTCTTTGGTCTGACTGTATCCTTTCCTGTTCTCTGTCTTCTAAGTCCGATATTCTCTCTTCTGCTTCTCCCATTCTGTTTGTAAGGCTCTCTATTGTGTTTTTCATTTGATCTATTGAATTCTTCACTTCAGTCACTATCCCAGTTTCCTGTTGTACTAGTTGTTTCGTTTCATTTTGATTCCTCCTTAATATTTCATTTTCACGAGAGAGATTTTCTATCTTGTCCATTAAGGATTTCTGTAGTTCAAGAATTTGTTTTTGAGAACTTCTTAATGTTCTTATCAATTTTTTGAGATCTGCTTCTTGCATTTCTTCTATGTCATCATCCTCATAATCTTGAATTGGGGTGTCTTTTTCATTTGAGGGCTTCATGGTGACTTCCTTGTTTTTATTACCTTGGTTTTTGCGTTTGTTATTTGTCATATTGGAGATATTTGGTTTCTTCACTGTGGTGCTTTTTCTTGTTATACTATGACTCTAGATTAAGTGGACTATCTGTTTTTGATGGAGCCTTAGGGCTTGAGATGGGTGTGGCCTGAGAGCTCTGTTTGGTGTGCCAAAGGTGACACTCCCAGGTTAGGCGTGGTAAACCTCTCTCTCTCTCTCTCTCTCTCTTTTTTTTTTGATTCAACAGGGAAGTTATTCTGCACAGCTGAACAAAGTTGGAGGTAGTTAGCAGGCAAATGATATACCCACAGGAGCCAGAGATCAGAAGCTCTTTCCCAAGGACCACACAGGGAATCTGTTTGGCCCTTAGAGTGGGCTCAAATTCTCCTTCAGTCTCCCACTGGGTTGCCAAAGTTACGGAATTGTAGCGTCTCTGGAGAGTGCTCACGTGAATTCCGTGAGTTCTCTCCCCCACCGTCTCTTTTTTCACAGTCTCAGTTCAGTAGCACCATAAATTTACTAAGTCCTAATCTCCTGTTAATTCGCCCCACCCAGAGTCAGGTTTTACTGCTAGGCTCAGGACCGGTGCAGACCTGAGCATTTTGTATTGTGATTCTACTTGATAATGTGTCCCCATGGTTTTATTAGACTAGAGATAATAACATTTATATTTGAATGTATATCCCTTGTGTCTAGCACAATATCTAGGGCTTGTTTATAAAGAATGAGAAAAAATGTAAATAAAATGTATAGTTTGTTTTTATAATCACATTTCTCATATTTATAGATTTAGAATGTCTTTTTTTTTGACAGGCAGAGTGGACAGAGAGAGAAAGACAGGGAGAAAGGTCTTCCTTTGCCGTTGGTTCACCCTCCAATGGCTGCTGCAGCCTGCGTGCCGCAGCCGGCATACCGTGCTGATCCGATGGCAGGAGCCAGGTACTTATCCTGGTCTCCCATGGGGTGCAGGGCCCAAGCACTTGGGCCATCCTCCACTGCACTCCCTGGCCACAGCAGAGAGCTGGCCTGGAAGAGGGGCAACCGGGACAAAATCCGGCGCCCCGACCGGGACTAGAACCCGGTGTGCCGGCGCTGCAAGGCGGAGGATTAGCCTAGTGAGCTGCGGTGCCGGCAGATTTAGAGTGTCTTAAGGAAAACATTTTTATATAAGGATAACATTTCTCATTTTCATATTTTCCATTTACTTTCATTTAAGTGTAATACCACTGTATTCCTCCATAGTGGCATCAACATCTAGTGCTTTCCTTATAGTACCTTCAGGGTAGCATATACTCTGAATAGATTGATACAGCATTAAAACCAATATATTTGAAAGAAAAATTAATATATATCATTTAATCTCCTTTTGATAGATTCATAAGAAGAAAGTAAAGGTTGGAGCTCTAAGGTGGAATGCCCCAGTAAAACTATCTTTGATAATAGAAGTGATCTGTATATCTCTGTTCTCCAGTATGGTAACCACATGAATCACATTTAGTGAGACCTTGAAATGTGGCTAGTAGAATAGAGAAACTAAAGTCTTAATTTTATTTTAATTTATTAAAATATAAATAGCACATGTGTTTCATGGCTACAATAGTGGATTGTGCAGACCTAAGAGATGAGGCTCCTAAGAGGTTATCTGCCCTAGGACTTTTCTTTTTGCAAGTATGGAAAATGTGGCCCAGAAAGGTGACATGACTAACCAGAGATTGCATATCTGTTGAAGAACAGAGCTGGGACTAAGGTGTCATAATGCTCATATCAGTGCTACTACTAGATCTGAACATATTGGAATTATTAAATTGCTAATCAAATTATAATTATTACTTGTATACCTGCCCTTTCTCTCTTTCCACACAAACATACCCTGTCCCCATTGGGAGAAAAAAAGAAAAAATAGGTGTTAAGGGTGAAATTTTCAAATTAATTTATTTAAGTAGGAAGTAATCTTTGTTATTTTTAATGGTTTATTTATTTAAAGGCAGAGTGACCGAGAGAGGAGAGACAGAGAAGGTAAGTTGGTTCACTTACCAAGTTCCAAATGACCACACCTGCCATGGCTGGACCAGACAGAAGCCAGGATCAAGGAACTTAGGTCTCCCATGTGGGAGCCAGGGGCCCAAGTACTTGTTCCATCTTTCATTGCTTTCCAGGCACATTAGCCAGGACTCAAATCGGTGCTCTTATGGAATGCCAGCATCATAGGCAGAACCTTAACTCACTGTGCCACAATACTGGCCCCAGGAAGTAGGTTTTTTTCTTAGATGTATTCATTTATTTGAGAGGCAGAGGTCGGGTGGGGGGGGGGCGGTTGGAAGGTCTTCTATCCGCTGATTCACTCCCCAAATGGCCTCAACCAACGGCTAGAACTGAGCCTATCTGGAGCCAGGAGCCAGGAGCTTCTTCAGGTCTCCGATGTGAGGGCAGGAGCCCAAGGACTTAAGCCATCTTCTACTGCTTTCCCAGGCCATTAACAGGGAGCTGGATCGGAAGTGGAGCATCCAAGACTCAAACTGGCGCCCATATGGGATGCCAACACTGCAAGCAGCAGCTTTACCCACTATGCCACAGTGCCGGCCCCTCCCAGTAAGTAGTTTTTAATTGTATGTTTTTAAGTGATTTTTACTTGTAAATTTTTGAAATTCCCATTGTGGTCTCTACCTTTAAGATATTCAAAATATGGGGCTGGCATTGTGGCATAGCAGGTAAAGCTGCCACTTGTGTTACTGGTATTTCATATGGGTGATGGTTTAAGTCCTGGCTGCTCCATTTCTGATCCAGCTCCATGCTAATGTGCCTGGGAAAGCAGTGGAAGATCGCCTAAGTACTTGGGCCCCTGCTACCCATGTGGGAGACCCAGATGAAGCTCTTGGTTTCTGCCTGCCCACCCCGCCTCAACTGTTGTAGCCATCTGGAGAGTGAACCAGTGGTTGGAAGATTTTCTTTCTGTCTTTCCCTCTCTCTCTGCAACTCTGAATTTCAAATAAATAAATAAATAATTTTTTTAAAAAAAATGTTCAAAATGAATAAAAGAAATCACTGAAGTTTAGGATCATGCATTGTCACAATCAGAAGAAACCGGATATTTTGTAGTACTGCCTCCTTTCACAAGAGAGTAATCTTGTACTAGAGTGATAGGGTGAGTTCATAACAGAGCACAGACTAGAGCCCAGCTTTTTCACTTCACAGGCAGACAAATCCAAGGGCACTGCAGCAGATATCCAGTGTTCTATTAAGCTGCTGATGGCTGTGCTGAATTTTGATACTAATCTCAACAACAGATCATTAGGTGCTAGGAAGAGATTCACCAAGTTCCTGAGCCAAATATTTCAAAGCAGTTTGTACCTGCAATATTAAAATCATAATTGAATTTTCTTATAAATCTCAAACTTGAAGACCCTATTGGATATTTGCATGGAGAACTTGCAGTATAATTTGTGTGCTCATGTGCCAGCATCTACTGAGGCTTGTCACCACAGATGTCACAAGATGGTTATCTTTCTTGTAGTACATTGGAGAAAACACAGTCATTTTTATGAACTTTATTGACCAAAGGTCAAATGTTGTGGCTCTGACTGCTGTGAGGCCGATATGTAATGCAAGCCAGATTGGTGACTGGAAGAATAAAGGAATGTTTTACTCCAATTTTCCACAACAGTGTAACTCTTCTCAACTGTCGCAGCATTTAGACTGATCTTTTGAAATGCAATGGTGGATTTTATGAGCAAAGATAAGAGATACGTAACAATAAACGTACACACTCCTCTGATCCATGTATTTGCCATTTTGAATTTCACTGTCTAGCAGAGGATCTGATCAATGCTAGGGAACTAATCTCTAGGCAACAAGTGTGAGAGGACCTCAAAAAGTTCATGAAAAATGCGATTAAAAGATTTATTTTTGTGTAAATTTTTTTTTGAAATCCATGCATAGATTTTTTTCATAATGCACATTTCCATAAACTTTTTGAAGTCTCTACATGTATGAATTTAAATGTGTATGTATCATGTCCCTGATCCCAAGGAGTTAACAATCTACTAGGGGAGTAAATGCTAATTACTAGTGATTAGCTGCAAGTGCTGCAAGAGGCTCAGGGTAAGTGCTGGGGAGAAGTGGGAAATAAGATTACTTATATAGGCCGGCGCCGCGGCTCAGTTGGCTAATCCTCCACCTAGTGGCGCCGGCACACTGGGTTCTAGTCCCAGTCGGGGCGCCAGATTCTGTCCCGGTTGCCCCTCTTCCAGGCCAGCTCTCTGCTGTGGCCAGGGAGTGCAGTGGAGGATGGCCCAAGTGCTTGGGCCCTGCACCCCATGGGAGACCAGGAGAAGCACCTGGCTCCTGCCATCGGATCAGCACGGTTCGCCGGCCACAGCGTGCCAGCCGTGGCGGCCATTGGAGGGTGAACCAACGGCAAAGGAAGACCTTTCTCTCTGTCTCTCTCTCTCACTGTGCACTCTGCCTGTCAAAAAAAAAAGATTACTTATATAGATAAAGATAGATTATGGAAAGCCTGAGAAGTACAAAACGGTTTTAAGCAGTGTGTTAGGAAATGGTGGGTCAGTTTATTTCCTTTTAAAAAATTAATTAATTTGAAAGGCAGACAATGTTAAGTCTGCTGATTCACTTCCTAAATGTCCACACAACCAGGCCTGGGCTGGGCCTGGCTGAAAGTGGGGAACCTGAATCTGGGTCTCCCACATGGGTGGCAGGGGCCAGCCAGCTACTTAAACTGTCACTACTGCCTTCCATTAGCCTTAATAGGAAGCTGGAAGTAGGAACTAGAGGCAGGCAATGGGGCTGTTAACCACTAAACCAGTCACCTGTCCCTGAGTTGGCAGTGGTAATCACAGTTGGTTGAAATTTGATGAGACTAGAGTGATGGCCATGGGATAGAAGACTGATGGTAACAGTGATGATGATGACAGCAATAGGCAATAGCATATTGGTCCCTTTCTGTATGCTAGACCCTGTGAGACTGGTGATGTTACACGTGGAAATTCAAACAAAGTATGATCATTTGCTCAAAGCCTTACCACTAAGAAGTAGGAGAGCTACAGTTTGAATCTAGGTATAGTTCTAAAATCTATCCTCTTTCTGTTCATTTACCAAATAGATGGTAAGGGCCTGGGTTGGTAGCCTTGTAGCACTTAGTGACTACATATATCATCACTACTCATTGCCCTAGGCTGTTGCATTGCATGCCTGTCTCTCCTACTAAACTGTGATTCTTTGAGGACATGAATTATACCTTAATCATCTTTGCAATGTCAGCACCTAATACAATTTTAAGGTAAATACTTGATAATGTTTGTTAAATGAAAGAATATTAAATAAGGAGCAAACATGACCTCAAACAATAAGCTATTTTGATTCTTGAGAATAGTGGTAGAATATTGAGTTTGGTGATACTAGAATGCTTGCTTCTGTTCTTGCCTTTTATCTGTATGTCTTGATTATTATCCTCATACTTTCTTCTAAAAATATTTTAAAAGATTATATTATAATGTATGCTAAGTTTCATAAGAATCTTTTAAACATTTATATTATGCAAAATTTCCAACATTTATGAAAGTATAGAGTAGAATGTAAAATGCTATATTATAATATGACATATTAAGCCAGCTTCAATAATTGTCAGGTTTGTCAGGTCCTGACCAATCTTGTTTTACCTATACCACAACTCCTAGATTATTTTGAAGCAAATCTCAGACATATTTCATCTGTAAAAATATGAGCATATATCTCTTAACAAATTGAAATTCTTAAAAAAGGTCACATCTAAAAATTAACAGTGATTTCTTAGTATCAAATGTCCAGTCCATGTTAAAATATCCCTGAGGGGCTGGTGTTGTGGCACAGCAGGTTAAGTTAGCAACATCAGGGGTTGTGGAGATGCCAGTTTGAGCCCTGGCTGCTCTACTTCTGATCCAACACCCTGTACACTTGCCTGGGAAAGCAGCAGAATAGCCCAAGTGCTTAGGCCCCTGCTACTCATCAGGAGAGTTCCAGGTTGCTGGTTTCCACCTGACCCAGCCCCTGAAGTTGCAGCCATATGGGGAGTAAACCAGCTGATGGAAGGTATCTCTCTCTCTCTCTCTCTTTCTCTCTACCACTCTGTCTCTCCCTCTGTTTCTCTAACTTTGCCTTTCAAATAAATGAATAAACTTTAAAAAACAAAAGATTCCTTTTAAAAAATTTTAAAAAATAAAATATCCCTGAATATCATATATGTATCCTCTGCTTTTAAAATTCTGGATCCTCCCTATAAATATATGAAATTTATTCCCTTTGTATAAATTTTTGAAAAGTTAAAAAAAAAGACATTCTGGATCCTTGAGGCTGGCATTGTGGCACAGTGGGTTAAGCCTCTACCTGCATGCTGACATCCCATATAAGTGCTGGTTTGAGTTCCAGCTGTTCTGCTTCTGATCCAGCCTCCTGCTAATGCACCTGGAAAAGCAGCAGAGGATGGCCCAAGTTCTTGGGTCCCTGTGACCCATGTGGGAAACCTGGATGGAGTTCCAGGCCCCAGCCCCAGCTGTTGTGGCCGTTTGGGGAATGAACCAGTGGTTGGAATATCTCTGTCTCTACCTCTTTCTGTAAGTCTGCCTTTGAATTAAATAAATAAATCTTAAAAGAATATCTGGATCCATATAAGGGAGAGCATGTGATCTTTGTCTTTCTGTGTATGGTTTATTTCACTCAACATGATGTCCTCCAGTTGTGTCCATTTTGCTGCAAATGGTAGAATTCCATCTTTTTAATAGCTGAATAATATTCCATGGTATATATATACTACATTTTTTTATTCATTTATCTGATGATGGACAACTTGGTTGAGTCCTCAGTTTGGCTATTGTGAACAGTGCCGCTGTAAATATGGTGGAACAGGTATCTCTTTGACACAATGTGTTCATGTCTTTTGGATTTATACTCAGTAGTGGGATTGCTGGTTCATATTGCAGGTCTATTTCTAGATTTTTTAAGAAATATGCACACTGTTTTCCACAGTGGCTGCATTAATTTACATTCTTATCAATAGTGTATAAGTGTTCCTAATTTGGGACATGCTCAAGCTGACTTGCCCCAAATGGTAGAGTTAGAAACATACCAGGGGACTCCAATTTAATCCCATCAAGGTGGCATGTACCAATGCCATCTCACTAGTCCAAGTGATCAATTTCAGTTCACAATTGATCATAATGAAAGGACTAAGAGTCAAAGGGAGCACATAAGCAAGTCTAGTACCTGCTAACACTAACCGATAGAATAAATAAAGGGGAGAGTGATCCAACATGGGAAGTGAGATACTCAGCAGACTCATAGAATGGCAGATGCCCTAAATAGCACTCTGGCCTCAGAATCAGCCCTAAAGGCATTCGGATCTGGCTGAAAAGCCCATGAGAGTATTTCAGGCATGGAAAGCCAAGACACTCTGGCAAAAGATCTCTGTGAGTGAGATCCCAGTGGAAAGAACAGGTCTTCAAAGAAGGAGGTACCTTTCTCTGAAGGGAGGAGAGAACCTCCACTTTGACTATGACCTTGTCTAAACAAGATAAGAGTCGGAGAACTCAAGGGGCTTCCATAGCCTTGGAAACTCATGACTGGAGCATAGGGGGATTGCTGATGCCATAGACAGGAGTGTCAATTTGTAAAGTCAACAACAGGAGTCACTGTGCACTTACTCCTCATGTAGGATCTCTGTCCTTAATGTGCTGTGCATTGAGATTTAATGCTATAACGAGTACTCAAACAATATATTTCACTTTGTGTTTCTATGGGGGTGCAAACTGTTGAAATCTTTACTTAATGCATGCTAAACTGATCCTCTGTAAAAAAAAAAAAAAAAAAAAAAAGAAAAGAAACAAAAAAAAGAAAAAGAAAAGAAAAGAAACTATCAACTCCCAACTTGACTCTCACTGGGATTAAACATGACAATAGGTCTGATCTGATTTCATCATCATTTAAAAAAAAATCATCTATTATTTTTCACTTTATGTTTCTGTGTGGGAGCAAACTGTTGAAATCCTTACTTAAGGTATACTAAGCTGATCTTCTGTATATTAAGATAATCGAAAATGAATCTTGATGTGAATGGAAGGGGAGAGGGAGTGGGAAAGGGGAGGGTTGTGGGTGGGAGGGACGGTATGGGGGGGAAGCCATAGTAATCCATTATTCGTACTTTGGAAACTTATATTCATTAAATAAAAGTTAAAAAAAAAAATAGTGTATAAGTGTTCCCCTTTCTCCACATGCACTCCAACATTTCTTACTCTCCATCTTTTGGATTTTAGCTATTCTGAAATGGATAAGGTAATATCTCATTGTGGTTTTGATTTGTATTTTCTTGATGGCTAGTGATGTTAAGCATTTGTTTCATATATTTGTTGGCCATTTGTATTTCTCCTTTTGAGAACTATCTATCCAGGCCCGTTGCCCATTTCTTAGCCTCATTGCTTGATATTTTTGTTGTTGAGTTTTTGGTTTTTGTTTTTTTGTTGTTGTTGTTATCACAGGACTATTGAAGTAGTAACAATTTTTGTTACATGATATATATCTCTTTTTTTTTTTTTTGACAGGCAGAGTGCACAGTGAGAGAGAGAGACAGAGAGAAAGGTCTTCCTTTGCCATTGGTTCACCCTCCAATGGCCGCCGCTGCCGCTGGCGCGCTGCAGCCGGCGCACTGCACTGATCCGAAGCCAGGAGCCAGGTGCTTATCCTGGTCTCCCATGGGGTGCAGGGCCCAAGGACTTTGGGCCATCCTCCACTGCACTCCTTGGCCACAGCAGAGAGCTGGCCTGGAAGAGGGGCAACCGGGACTAGAACCCTGTGTGCCAGCGCCGCAAGGCGGAGGATTAGCCTTTTGAGCCGCGGCGCCGGCCACATGATATATCTCTAAAGCGAAACTAATGATTAAAACTGAATTTAGATTAGTTTGTAATAAATAAATGCTTTTCATTACAGAATAGATAAAAATTCTTATGGAAGATAATGTTTTTCCTATTTGTTCATTTGAAAGGCAGAGAAAGAGAGAGAGAAAGAGAAAGAAAGAGAGAAAGAAACAGAATCTTCCATCTTTTTGTTTATTCCCCAAATGCCTGCAACATCTGAGGCTGAGCCAGGCCAAAATCAGGAGCCTATAAGTCTATCTGAGTCTCCCACATGGATGGCAGGAACCCAAGCACCTGGGACAGCATCTGCTGCCTCCCAGGTACATTATCAGAAGCTGGATTGGAAGCAAAGGTGGGACCTCATCCCAGGCATTTTGATATGGGATGCAGGCATTCAGAGTGGTGGCTCAACCCTCTACACCATAATTCTTTTTTTTTTTTGACAGGCAGAGTGGACAGTGAGAGAGAAAGAGAGAAAGGTCTTCCTTTTTCCGTTGGTTCACCCCCCAATGGCCGCTGCAGCCAGCGTGCTGTGGCCGGCACACCGCACTGATCCAAAGCCAGGAGCCAGGTGCTTCTTCCTGGTCTCCCATGCGGGTGCAGGGCCCAAGGACTTTGGGCCATCCTCCACTGCCCTCCCGAGCCACAGCAGAGAGCTGGACTGGAAGAGGAGCAACCAGGACAGAATTCGGTGCCCTGACAGGGACTAGAACCCAGTGTGCCCGTGCCACAGGCGGAGGATTAGCCTATTGAGCCACGGTGCCAGCCTACACCATAATTTTTACTCCTAGATGAGAACATTTTAAAATTTTTAGCTGATTCATGAAATTATATATATATATATATATATATATATATATAGGGGGTTCCATTGTACAGTATTTAAATCAG
The DNA here is from genome assembly GCF_964237555.1 of Oryctolagus cuniculus. Classification (NCBI taxonomy): domain Eukaryota; kingdom Metazoa; phylum Chordata; class Mammalia; order Lagomorpha; family Leporidae; genus Oryctolagus; species Oryctolagus cuniculus. The sequence continues at coordinate 65,825,509 of NC_091453.1, read as the reverse complement.
GATATACTTAACTATTTCCTCACTTATTCTTTATGGTGAAAATATTCAAAATCCTCTCCTAGCCTTTTTAAAAAACATAGCGTACATTTTTAAGATTTATTTATTTGAAAGCCAGAGTTGTACAGAGAGATGGGAAGAGACAGAGACAGAGAGAAAGAGAGAGATCTTCTATCTGCTCATTTACTTCCCATTTGGCTGCAACGGCCATGTCTGGGCCAGGCTGAAGCCGGGAGCCAGGCACTTCATCCAGGTCTCCCATATGTGTGCAGTGACCCAAGTACTTGAGCCATCTTCCTCTGCTTTCCCAGGCACATTAGCAGGGAGCTGGATTGGAAGTGCAGCAACCAGGACTTGAACCGGTGCCCATATGCCATGCCAGCATCCCTGGCAGTAGCTTAACCTGCACCACAACACCGGCCCCTGTACATTATTGTTATCTGTAGTCATCTACTGTGTGATAGAACACTAAAACGTCTTTCTTCTATTTAATTATAACTGAGTACCTAATAATTAACCTAGATGAGAACTTTAAATTTCAGTTCTGTTATTGAAGAAGAGAAAGCCCGTGATGCTTCCCAGGCCTTTAAGTAATGAGATAATAGTATTGGTTTATATTGCATTTAAAGCAAAAACTCACTGAAAAAAGTCATTTATAGTCAATCCTCATTATTCATGAATTCTGTATTTGTGAATTTGCCTACTCAATAAATTGTATTTATGACCCCAAAGTCAATACACCTAGCACTTTCTTGGTCATTTGCAGATACGCGTAAAGTGGCAAAAAACATGGATTTGAGTCTTCCAACATTAAGTATTCAGCCAAAGTTAAACAACACAGTGCTCTCTGCCTGTTTGTTTCAGCCCTCATATTATATATATACACACACACACACACACACACATATATATATATATATTTTAATTGACAGAGTTAGCAGTGAGAGAGAGAGAGATAGAGAGAAAGGTCTTTCTTCCGTTGGTTCACCCCCCAAATGGCCACCATGGTAGGAGCCATGCCTATCCAAAGCCAGGAGCCAGGTGCTTCCTCCTGGTCTCCCATGTGAATGTAGGGGCCCAAGCACTTGGACCATCCTCCACTGCCCTCCCAGGCCACAGCAGAGAGCTGGACTGGAAGAGGAGCAACCGGGACCAGAACCTGGCGCCCATATGGGATCTCCGCGCTGCAGGTGGAGGGTTAACCAAGTGAGCCACGGCGCCGGCCCCCTCATATTATAAACAAGTGTCCTTTCTGAGTCTGTTTAGTGCTGTTTCTTACATATCTGTGCTGTTTAAATTTTATTTATTTATCTATTTTTAGTGATTTTACTATTTAAAATGGCTCCCAATCATAAGGATGAAGTGCTTCCTTGTGTTCTTAAGTTCAAGGAAGCTGTGATATGTCTTTAAGAGAAAATATGTATGTTACATAAGCTTTATTCAGGCATCAGTTATAGTATTAACTGATGTCATTAACTGTGAGTTCAATGTTACTGAATAAACTCTATATTAAGTAAGCACTTATGAAACAAGGCGGTGCATTGGTTGATTAGCAAAAATGTTGTAACCAAAGGATCACAGGAAGCTTGCAATGTTTAATATATTTTTCCCAGGAGCGGTGGTTTAGTATTCCCTGTGTCAATGTTCACAGCCAATTTATAGAACAGAACTTGCAAAAATAATGAGAATCTAATATATTTTGACTGCAGAGGCACTTGGAAGGGATGAGTCTTATGGAGTGGGAGAGTTTACATGGTGTTTATCATTATTTTTAATTTTTTTTTAAAGATTTATATTTATTTGAAAGAGCTAATACAAAGAGAAGGAGAAACAGAGAGAGAGAGAGAGAGAGGGAGGGAGAGGGGGAGGGAGAGGTCTTCCATCCATTGGTTCACTCTCCAATTGGCTGCAATGGCTAGAGCTGCCCCGATCCGAAGCTAGGAGCCAGGAGTTTCTTCCAGATTTCCCACGCAGGTGCAGGGGTCCAAGGACTTGGGCCATCTTCTACTGCTATCCTAGGCCACAGCAGAGAGCTGGATCAGACGTGGAGCATCTGGGACTCGAACCAGCACCCATATGGGATGCCTGAACTGCAGGTGGCGGCTTTACCTGCTATGCCATGGCGCTGGTCTCGATGTTTATCTTTAGTCTTGCTATTTGTCCATCTGTGTATAATAGAATTCTATCTAAGGGCTTGCTATCTTTTTGGGGGAGCGGTTTTTTATTTTTAAATATTTATTTAAATGTAAGGTAGAGAGAGAGAGAGAGAGGGAGGAAGAGATCTTCCATTCTCTGGTTCACTCCCCAAATGGCCACAAACAGCTGGGGCTGGGCCACTCAGGAGCCGGGGACATCATCCAGGCCTCCAGTGTGAGTGCAGGAGCCCAAATACTTGGGCAGTCCTCTACTGCTTTCCAGGCACATTAGCAGTGGAGCAGCTTGGACTTGAATCAATGCTCATGGGATGCTGGCATCACAGACAGTGGCTTAACCTGCTGCGCCTCAAGGGAGCCAGTTTTTATCTCTTACTAGTTTTGACTTTACAAGTCATTATTTTAAAATTACAAATAGTTTTTTAAGGGATTTCTTAATTGGATTCTCAGGGTCATAGTAAGTACATGATAGTTTTAAGGCAAAGTCTTGTGAAAAGTAGATCACGTCTGCTCTATTTTAATGCTATTTGGTTAATGACAGCTTTATGAAACTGTAGGTTTTTGTAATATCCCCATACTCTAGTACTGTGTAGATATCATATTTGCTTTTCTAAATCAGGGATTGGCAAATTTTTTTTTATCTGTAAAGGGCCACATGGTAAATCTTTTAGGTTTTGCAGGACATACAAGGTCTCTAGTAGCATATTCTTTGGTTTTTATTTGTTTTTGTTTTTATGAATCTAAATATGAGGGGCATCAAAAAGTTCATGGAAGTAGAAATAAATGGTAATATGAACTCTTCAGAAACTTTTTGAAGCTCCCTTGTATTTCTTCTTTCCTTTTTTTTTTTTTTTTAACATTTTTAGGTCAGGGTTCAGGCTAGGTTTTTCCTAGGTCTGTAATTTGCTGGTCCCTGTTTTAAATGTTTCAATATGGTGTACCATCAGCTACCCCTCTTCAGATAGTGATGCTTATCTCACTGGCATAACCTGGGCTTGAAAGGGTCCGAGTATGCCATTCTACCTCAGATTTCTTCTTTCTTAAATTTGGATTATTAATGCGCATATTTATGAAGTACAGAGTGATAAATTGATACATGTATATGATATATAATGATCAATAGGAGAAACGGTGACTTGATCAGCCCTTGCCCTGACTGTTGATGAGCAACTTAATGTGTTATCCCTCTTAGTATTTTTTTTGTTTGTTCTACTTAATACTGTTGGTTGAATACTGTAATCAATACACAATTATTCTTAAGTGCTGAAACTTAACTGAAAAGTGATCGCTGTTAAATATAAGAGTGGGAATAAGAGACGGCAGAGATGTGCAATTCGGGACATGCTCAAGCTGACTTACCTCAAACGGTAGAGTTAGAAACATACCAGGGGATTCCAATTCAATCCCATCAAGGTAGTATGTACCAATGCCATCTCACTAGTCCCAGTGATCAAATTCTGTTCACAATTGATCATAATGATAGGACTAAGAACCAAAGGGATCACATAAACAAGACTAGTGTCTGCAAATACTAGCTGATAGAATAAAATAGGGAGAGAACGATCCAACATGGGAAGTGAGATACACAGCAGACCCATAGAATGGCAGATGTCCTAAACAGCACTCTGGCCTCAGAATCAGCCCTTAAGGCATGCGGATCCAGCTGAAAAGCCCATGAGAGTATTTCAGGCATGGAAAGCCAAGACACTCTGGGGAAAAAAAAAAAAAAAAAAAACCTAAATGAAAGATCTCCGCGAGTGAGATCCCAGTGGAAAGAACGGGTCATCAAAGAAGGAGGTACCTTTCTCTGAAGGGAGGAGAGAACTTCCACTTTGACCATGGCCTTGTCTAAATATGATCAGAGTCAGTGAACTCAGGGGGCTTCCATAGCCTTGGCAGCTCATGACAAGAGCCTAGGGTGATTACTGATGCCATAAACAAGAGTGTCAATTTGTTAAGTCAACAACAGGAGTCACTGTGCACTTACTCCTCATGTAGGATCTTTGTCCTTAGTGTGCTGTACATTGAGATTTAATGCTATAACTAGTACTCAAACAGTATTTTTCACTTTATGTTTCTGCGTGGGAGCAAACTGTTGAAATCTTTACTTAATGTATGCTAAACTGATCTTCTGTATATAAAGAAAATCGAAAATGAATCTTGATGTGAATGGAAGGGGAGAGGGAGTGGGAAAGGGGAGGGTTGCGGGTGGGAGGGACATTATGGGGGGGAAGCCATTGTAATCCATAAGCTGTACTTTGGAAATTTATATTCATTAAATAAAAGTTAAAAAAAATGATCAAAGCAAGGTAGTGATTTTTTTTTATAAAAATCTTGATGTTTTTGTTGGGATGCAATAAATATGCTGTGTATTTTTTATTATTACAGTGATTCTTACTAGAGGCTGATTAACATCAAATACATGTGAGAAAAATGGGGAATAAGCACAGCCACTTCCTTATTCAGAAGGAATATGAAAATAAAATTAATAGCCTATTTACCAAGTACAAATCATTTTATGTAACTCCTTATTTAATCCTCATTATAATCATAAGTGAGAAGCTATCCTTCCTCTTTTTAGATATATAACTTAAGCCTTAATTAAGGTAGCACTGTGCACTAGAATTTTCTGTGATGATGGATTTTTTTTATATGTGTACTCTTTTTATCATGCCTGTTGAACACTTGAAATGAAACTAATGTTACTGGATTTTTAATTTAATTTTAACTAGTTTTAATTTCTATTTTAATAACCACATATAGCTAGTGATTACTACATTAGGCATTATAACTCTAAGAACTTAAGTAACATGCTCAGGCTTACACAGTAAATTCCACGAATGTAATTTAAAACCAGCTCATAATTTTTCCATTCTGCCCCATTGCCTCATCAATAAAAGTCCAAGAACCTGTGAATACCATGAGTATTCTACTCATGGTAGAATGAGTGGATCCTATTCTAAAAAATAGAAAATGCAAAGAGGACCCTTAAGCACTTTTCAAGGTATTTTAAATTTTTCGTCCGCTAGCTCAGTAAGTCCATACCTTGAAGCACCAGATCATAATTCTCAAGTAATACCTATGAGTTTCTTTCATAGTCTACATATTTTTATTGTTGTATTATATGAAATAATATAACTTCTCAGAGAACATTAAGATACTGGAAATCTTTCCTCAGATATTTGCATACTTCAAAAGTATTTTTTTCAGGGCTGCTTTTGTGATGTAGCAGGTAAAGCCACTACCTGCAACACTGGCATCCCATATGGGCACCAGTCTGGGTTCCTGCTGCTCCACTTCCCATCCAGCTCCCTGATAATGGCCTGGGAAGAAGATGGCCCAAGTGTTTGGGCCTGAACCGAGGTGGGAGACCTGGAATAAGCTCCTGGTTCCTGGCTTTGGCCTAGCCTAGCTCGGGCCATTGCAGTCATTTAGAGAGTGAACCAGTGAATGGAAGATCTCTGTCTCTCCCTCTCTGTAACTCTTTCAAATAAATAAAAATAAATCATTAAGAAAAAGTGCTTTTTTCTTTCTTCTATCTAGGAAGTAATATCATTGAAAGAGTAAAATCTAGTTAGATGTCTTAAAATAGCTTTTTAGTTAAAATTATAAGAGGTAACATCCTTAAAATAATAACTGCAGAGCTTTTATTAACAGAATTTCTCAGATTCATGGAAGAGCATGCTTGGCTGGCATCAGTTTCAATATATTTTTTATTGTTACTTGACATTGGTGCAGAAATCTTGTTATTTCTTTGGTAAATACCAACTGGATATAAGAAATCAAAAGTGATATCTCTTGGGGATATAAGCCTGGAAAGATCATTGTATTACATTATCTCAAGTACTAGATAGAGGTATGAAGGGAAGAAAAATAAAATTTCTTTTACTAGTATTGAGTCTTCATTTTACCCTGTATTTCTGGAGCCTAAGTCTAACTCTGAATCATGCCAGTTTAATCAAGAAATTGATTAATTACTAATGCCTGTATAGCTTTCTTTTACTCTGCTCAGACAATATTTAAAACTGTGTCAGAAATAATCTGTAGGCATTATCATCATTATCAGAGAATCCTTTGGCTAATATGTTTTTCTAGGACTTGTACAGTTCCATTTGTGTGAGCTAAGACCTCTTCCCTCTGGATATCCTTTAATTTTAGTAACCTTGTTTCCATCTAAAGAATCAGACTATTAAATCTTTGCTCCTTGGAAAGCTTTTCATTTGACCTTGTTGAATGGATAATCTTTGGAAATTATTTTGGTATTTGAATAACACTGGAATACTTTATTCTTACAGCCAATAATTTATGTGCCAGGATCTGTTACATAATAGGTACTCTATTAGTATTTGTGAGTTGAATGAATATCATTATCAATCATGTTTCATCCCTTGAATTTTGATAATGATTGCAGAGCTATACTATTATGCAATAATATTATTCCTGATAATTATTGTATTGATTTATTTTGTGTGAAGTATATGATTAACAAGTAAAAGTAGTATTCTACAATTCAGTATGAGAAGAAAATTTTAGGAACTAACTCTTAAAAATGTATGAGGTAATTGGGAGGCTTGAGTATTTAATATATTTAAGTAAAGCTAATAGTGTTTCTGAGATTTATCAGGAAATGGAAGATGGGAAGCTTTTCAACTAAAACAGTCTTTTTGATGTGTCTTTCTCAGATGGGAAAACTGACAGCTACTCCTGTAGGTCTGATATATGCATCCATAAATGTCCGTGCAATCAAAGAGGAGGAATCCCCAAAGCATCTAGTGAGACCAGAGCAGGTAAGTTGCCTACAAAAGTTTGTGAACTTTGAATAATATAAAGATGATACAAAAGCTGTATGTTTTTTTAAGGTACCTGTGTTCATCAAAAATATTTTTGAAATCTTTTTTTTTTTAATTTTATTTACTTGAACGGCAGAGTGACAAGGAAAGACAGTGAGAGAGAAAAAGGGAGACAGGGAGGGAGGGAGAGAGAGAGAGAAAGAGAGATATGTTCCATCCTCTGATTCACTTTCCAAATGCCTGCAATAACCAGTGCTAGAAAAGGCTGAAGCCAGAAGCCAGGAACTCCATTCAGCTCTCCACGTGGGTGATAGGAGTCCAAGCACTTGGGCCGTCATCGTGCTGCCTCCCGGGTTTATTAGCAAGAAGGTGAATCAGAAGATGAGACTCAGTCCCAGGTACTTCAATGTGGGATGCGAGTATTCTGTGCACTGACTTAATTCCATGTGCCACATCGCCTACCTTGTCTTTGAGATGTTTGTTAGGTCCATTTTATAAGTTGAGAGATAGTTATGAGGTCTCTCAAATTAAAAAAAAATAAAAAACCTAAATGAAAGATCTCCGCGAGTGAGATCCCAGTGGAAAGAACAGGCCATCAAAGAAGGAGGTACCTTTCTCTGAAGGGAGGAGAGAACTTCCACTTTGACCATGGCCTTGTCTAAATATGATCAGAGTCAGTGAACTCAGGGGGCTTCCATAGCCTTGGCAGCTCATGACAAGAGCCTAGGGTGATTACTGATGCCATAAACAAGAGTGTCAATTTGTTAAGTCAACAACAGGAGTCACTGTGCACTTACTCCTCATGTAGGATCTTTGTCCTTAGTGTGCTGTACATTGAGATTTAATGCTATAACTAGTACTCAAACAGTATTTTTCACTTTATGTTTCTGTGTGGGAGCAAACTGTTGAAATCTTTACTTAATGTATGCTAAACTGATCTTCTGTATATAAAGAGAATCGAAAATGAATCTTGATGTGAATGGAAGGGGAGAGGGAGTGGGAAAGGGGAGGGTTGCGGGTGGGAGGGACATTATGGGGGGGAAGCCATTGTAATCCATAAGCTGTACTTTGGAAAGTTATATTCATTAAATAAAAGTTAAAAAAATACACATTGTATTTAACACAAACATCTAAAAATCATTTTTTTAAAAAAAATACTTACTTGCAGGGCAGAGTTACAGGGAGGGAGAGACAGATCATCCATCTACAGGTTCACTTCCCACATGACTGCAGTGGTTGGAGGCCTGGAAGTCCATCTGGGTCTCCCATGTGGGTGGTAGGGGCCCAAGTACTTGGACCATCATCTGCTGCTTTCCCAGGCATATTAGCAGGTAACTGGACCCAAAGAAAAGCAGCCAGGATATAAACCAGCATCCATATGGGATGCTGGCATTGCAGGCTGCAGCTTAACCCAATGTGCCATAATGCCAGTCCCTCAAACATCTAAAATTCTAAATTATCAAAATCAATAAATAGCATAGGGTCTAAGATTGTATAAGCCATCTGATGTTGAGTGAAATAAGCAGACACAGAAAGACAAGTACCTCATGTTCTCCCTTGTATGTGGGAGGTAAAATGAAGAAAAAAAAAACCCAGAAAACAAAAGCAAGTAAAAGCCTATATGTGTCAATATTGCTACAAATATAGTTTTGTGAAACTTAGTTGTATATCTTTGTGAAACCATGGTTAAAAATGATACACTACTGGGGCTGGCGCTATGGCATAGTGGGTAAAGGCGCCACCTGCACTGCCGGCATCCCATATGGGCACTGGTTTGAGACCTGGCTGCTCTACTTCCTATCCAGGTCTCTGCTATGGCCTGGGGAGTCAGTGGAAGATGGCCCAAGTCCTTGGGCCCATGCACCCACATGGGAGACCAGGAAGAAGCTCCTGGCTCCTGGCTTCAGATTGGCACAGCTCCAGCCACTGTGGCCATTTGGGGAGTGAACCAGCAGATGGAAGACACCTCTCTCCCTCCCTCCCTCCCTCCTTCCCTCCTTCCCTCCCTCTCTCTCTCTTTCAAATAAATAAATCTTTAAAAAATGATATACTACTATAGTTTTAATGATCTGTGATTGTTTTAAAACATATAGGATTGAAATTTTCATCTTTTCATTTGTTGATTGCTGTTTATAGCCCTTTCCCATGTTCCCGCTGAACTAGCGTCTTTTGACTTTTTACTTTTTACTTGTTAAACTCTATTCAGTGGACCATTAAGCCTTTGGCTATAATGTAAATTAAAAATAATTTGTTTCAAAAACTAAGATAGGAGGGATGGACTATTATTATATTTTTAGAATTTTATAAGCTACACTGAGTTTGTTCTCTTTATCAGTAGCACATTAGCATGAAAAAAAGTAAAAAATGAATAAATAACGGAAAATATTGTTTTAAAATTTTTATAAAGGTACACCCTCATTACACAACCTCAGTTTAAGAAAATCATTAGGATCTTAGATTTGGGAATGACCATAGATGTTTTCTAAATCATCCTCCTGTGTGGTACTGTAACTCTTTCTACAGTTGGCACAGTTAATGGCCATTTGTCTTCCACATGTATAAAACACTGAGTAAAGGAACCTAAGGAGCCTGTTTCATTTCTCATTTGACATAAGGTGTGTTCTTACAGCAAACAGTAATTTGTCTCATAATAACGTCTATGCATTGGTGCTGTGCCTGTTGCATTGGTGCCATACATAAAGATTCTCATCTCTTTTTCCAAAGAAACAACCCTTCAGATGTCAGTTATACTTTCAGTAATTTTGCCTCCTGGATAAGCATATTAGTTTCTTTAGCCAGTTCTCATATGTCATAATTTTGAGTTCCTTCATTATCGTGATCATTATCTACCATACATTTCAAGATGGTTACCATTTTCTTCAGTTGTAAGTATTTTGACTGCTATATGATAGAGTCAGACTCTGCCTTATTTTGTCTTAGATATTTCTATTTATGGTGCCTAACATCACATTAGTTTTGATATTTTCTTTTGAGTACATACAATCAAGCATACTTATAACCAGCCTTAGAATGTGACATGGTGAACTTGTGGTTCTTTAAAATTCATTAAAACCTTTTAAAAAACACTTGAACTTTTTGGACTCAGTTGCAATATTTTATTTTTTTAAAAAAATTTATTTATTTATTTGAAAGTCAGAGTTGCAGAGAGAGAGAGAGGTCTTCCATCCACTGGTTCACTCCCCAACTGGCCGCAATGGCTGCAGCTGTGCCAAACCAAAGTCATGAGCCAGGAGCCTCTTCCAGGTCCCCTGTGCAGGTGCAGTGCCCAAGCACTTGGACCATGTTCCACTGCTTTCCCAGACCATCATCAGGGAGCTGGATGGGAAGTAGAGCAGCTGGGACTTGAACTAGTGCCCAATTGGGTGCCAGCACTGCAGGCAAATACTTAACCCACTACATCACAGTGCTCACAGCACCAGCTCCTAAAATTGCTCACTTTTTTACCCCCAAATTCATCTTCCTTCCTTTTTTCCTTCCTTCCTTCCTTCCTTCCTTCCTTCCTTCCTTCCTTCCTTCCTTCCTTCCTTTCTTCCTTTCTTCCTTTCTTCCTTTCTTCCTTTCTTCCTTTCTTCTTCCTTTCTTTCATAAGTACAACTTTAGGAACATAGTTATTCTTCCCACCATATATACCTGCCCTCCTACCCACACTCTCACCCCTCCCCCCCTTCCCAGTTCCAGTCTCTGTTAAGATTCATTTTCAATTAACTTTGTACACGAAAGACCAACTCTATACTAAGTGAAGATTTCAACAATTTACACACACACACACACACACACACAAAACACAAAACCATTTGAGAACAAGTTTTACAATTAACTCTCATAATACAACACATTAAGGACAGAGGTCCTACATGGGGAGTTAGTGTGCAATGACTCCTGCTGTTAATTTAACAATCAGCACTCCTATGTGTGACATCAGTGAGCACCAGAGGCTCTTGACATGAGCTGCCTAGGCTAAGGAAGCCTTTTGAATCCATAAACTCTGTCAGTATTTAGACAAGGCCATAAGCAAAGTGGAAGTTCTCTCCTCCCTTTAGAGAAAAGTACACCTTCTTTGATGGGCACTTCTTTCCACTGGGGTCTCATTCAGAGAGTTCCTTCATGCGGAACATTTTTTGCCACAGTGTCTTGGCTTTCCATGCCTGGAATGTTCTCATGGGCTTTAAGCAGATCAGGATGCCTTAAGGGCTGATTTTGCGGTCAGACTACAACTTCAAGTGATTATCTTTCTGTAATTCTGCTGTGTGGACTGCTTCCCATGTTGGAACATTTTCTCCTTTTTAATTCTATTATTATTACTACCAGACACTTGATCCTATATATATAATCACCTTAACACTTATTCCTATCTGTATGTTCACTTTAACACATAATACGATTACTTTAACACTTATGAAGGCATTTTTATCACCCAGCTTAATGGGATTTGGGGTCCCATGGCAAGTTTTTAAACTGTACCATTGGAAATAAAACTGTAGGAATGTGTGAAGAACTATACAGCTTTGCAGTTATAAATGTTATCCTCCCTCTTTTATTCCCACTCTTATTTTTTACTGAGCTCCATCCTTAATTGACTTTATACAGATATGATTAACTCTGTGTTAAGAGTTCAACAAATATTATGGAAAAAAAATGTTCCTCAACGGTCAAGACAAGGGCCAATCAAGCCATCCCTTCTTGAAGTGTCAATTTCACTTCTACATATTTTGTTTTAGGTACTCTATTAGTTCTCACAGATCAAGGAGAACATATGGTAATTGTCCCTTTGGGATGGACTTATTTCACTAAGTATGATGTTTTCCAGATTTATCCATTTTGTTGCAAATGACTATATTTCATTTTTTTTACCACTGTGTAGTACTCCATAGTGTACATTATCCCATAATTTCTTTATCCAGTCTTCGGTTGAGGGGCATTCAGGTTGATTCCATGTCTTAACTATTGTGAATTGAGCTGTAATAAACATGGAGGTACAGATAGCTCTTTTATTTACTGATTTCATTTCCCTTGGATAAATTCCCAGGAGTGGGATGGCTGGGTCATATGGTAGGTTCATATTCAAATCTCTGAGGTATCTCTACATTGTCTCCATAGTGCCTTTACTAGTTTGCATTCCCACTAACAGTGGATTAGGGTACATTTTCCCCAACATCCTCGCCAGCATTTGTATTTGTTGATTTCTGTATGAAAGTCAGTCTAACTGGGATGAGATGAAACTTCATTGTGGTTTTGATTTTCATTTCCCTGACGACTAGTGATCCTGAACATTTTTTCATGTGTCTGTTGGCCATTTGGATTTCCTATTGAAAAATGTCTATTAAAGCCCTTTGCTCATTTCTTAACTGGGTTGTTTGTTTTGTTGTTGTGGAGTTTCTTGATCTCTTTGTATATTCTGGCTATTAATCCTTTATTAGTTGCATAGTTTGCAAATAATTTCTCCCATTCTGTTGGTTGCCTCTTCTCAATTTGATGTAATCCCATTTGTTAACTTGGGCTTTGACTGCCTGTGCCTCTGGGGTCTCTTCCAAGAACTCTTTGTGCCAATGGTTAGCAGGGTTTCCCCAGTGTTCTATAGTAATTTGATGGTGTCAAATCATAGATTTAGATTTTTAATCCATGTTGAGTGAATGTTTGTGAAAGGTTTAAGTTAGGGGTCTTGCTTCATACTTCTGCATGTGGAAATCCAGTTTTCCCAGCACCGTTTCTTGAAGAGACTGTCCTTGCTCCAGGGATTGGTTTTAGCTCCTTGGTCAAATATAAGTTGATTTTAGATGCTTGGATTGATTTCTGGCATTTCTATTCTGTTCCGTTGGCTTATCCATTTGTTTTGTACCAGTACTAGGTTTTCTTGATTATAACTGCCTTGTTGTATGTCTTGAAATCTGGTATTGTGATGCCTTTGGCTTTGTTTTTGTTGTATAAAATTGCTTTAGCTATTCAAGGTTTTCTGTGTTTCCATATGAGTTTCAGCATCATTTTTTCTATAGCTGAGAAGATTGTCTTTTGTATTCTGATTGGTATCATGTTGAATCTGTAAATTGCTTTCAGAAGAATGGATATTTTGATGATATTCTTTTAATCCATGAACATGGAAGATTTTTCCTTTTTTTGGTATCTTCTATTTCTTTCTTTAGTGTTTTGTAATTCTCATCGTTGAGATCTTTGACATTCTTGGTTAAATTTATTCCAAGGTATTTGATTTTTTTTGTAACTATTGTGAATGGGATTGATCTTCAAAGTTCATTCTCAGCCATGGCATTGTCTGTGTATACAAAGGCTATTGGTTTCTGTGTATTGATTTCATGTCCTGCTACTTTACCCAACTCTTCTATGAGATCTAATAGTCTCTTGCTGGGATCTTTTTGATCCCCTACATATAGATCATGTCATCTGCAAATAGGGATAGTTTGATTTCCTCCTTCCCAATTTGTATTCCTTTGATTTCTTTGTCTTTGCCTAATGGCTATGGCTAAAACTTCCAGGACTGTATAGATTAGCAATGGTGACAGTGAGCATTCTTTTCTGGTACTGAATTTCAGTGGGAATGCTTCTACCTTATCCCCCATTCAAGGATTTTGGCCATGGGTTTGTCCTAAATTGCCTTGATTGGGATGAGCAATGTTCCTTCTATACCCAATTTGCTTAGAGTTTTCATCATGAAGGGATACTGTATTTTATCAAGTGCATCCTCTGCATTTATTGAGATAATCATATGGTTTTTGTTCTTCAGTTTATTAATGTGATATATTATGTTGATTGATTTGCTAATGTTGATCCATCCCTGCATACCAGGGATAAATCCCACTTGGTCCGGGTGGATGATCTTTTTGATGTGTTACTGGATTTGATTGGCTCAATTTAGGTAGGTTGTATGTGTCCAGGAATCTCTCCATTTTTTCTGGGTTTCCCAGTTTGTTGGAATGCAATTCTTTGTAATAATTTCTGATGATTCTTTTTAGTTCTGTGGTGTCTGTTGTTACATTTCATTTTTCATCTCTAATTTTATTGATTTGGGTCTTCTCTGCTTTTTTTTTGGTTAATTGGGTCAATGATCTGTCAATTTTCTTTATTTTTTCAAAAAAACCATCTCTTCATTTCGTTTTAATGATCATTTATATTTTTTGATTCAGTTTTGTTGATTTCTTCTCTAATTTTAATTATTTCTTTTCTCCTATTGGTTTTGGCTCTGGTTCGCAGTTTTGTTTTGTTTTTTTTTTTTTTTTTTTTTTTTTAGATCCTTGAGATGCATTGATAGCTCATTTATTTCGTGCCTTTCCAGTTTCTTGATGTAGGCATCAATTGCTGTAAACTTTCCTCTTAACACTGCTTTTGCTGTTTCCCATAAGTTTTGGTAGGTTGTATTGGCGTCTTCATGTTTCCAGAAATTTTTTGATTTCTCTTTTGAACTCTTCTATGATCGACTGTTCATTCAGGAGCATGTTGTTCAGTCTCGGTGTGTTTGCATATGTTCTATAGATCCCTGTGTTGCTGATTTCCAGCCTAATTCCTTTGTGGTATGAAAAAATTCATGGTATTCTTTTGGGTTTTTGTTTGTTTGTTTGTTTAATTTTCTGAGGTGTGCTTTATGGCCTAGAATGTGGTCAATCCTAGAGAAAGTTCCATGCACCGGAGACAAGAATGTATATTCTGCAACTGTAGGATGAAAAGTTCTGTAGATATCTGTTAGGTCCATTTGGTCAATAGTGTCCATTAACTCTGTTTTATCCTTGCTGGTTTTCTGTCTGGTTGATCTGTCCATTTCTGAAAGTGGGGTATTTAAGTCAACCATTACTATTGTATTTAAGTCTGTGTTTTCTTTAGATCCATTAACATTTCTTTTAAATAGCCAGGTGCCTTGTAATTAGGTGCATGTACGTTTATAATAGTGACATCTTCCTGTTGAATTGATCCCTTAATCATTACATAGTGCCCCTCTTTGTCTCTTTTAATAGTTTTTGTGTTAAAGTCTATTTTGTCTGATATTAGGATGGCTACACCAGCTCTTCTTTGGTTTCTGTTGGCATGGAATATCTTTATCCATCATTTCACCTAAAGTCTGCGTGCATCTTTGTTGGAAAGATGTGTTTTTTGTAAGCAACAAATAAATGAGTTTTGTTTTTTAATCCATCCAGCCAGTCTATTTCTTTTAACTGGAGAGTTAAGGCCATTTACATTCAAGGTGACTATTGGTAAGTAATGACTTTGCCCTGCCTTTTTTCCTTAAAAATTCTTATTGTTTACCTTGAATTCCCTTTGTATTTTCCTGGGAGATTTTTTTCCTTTACTTTCTTTCGTAGTGATTACCATATTTCTGTGTTTCTGTGTGCTGCAAATCCTTAAGCATCTTTACAGGGCCAGACTAGTGGTGACAAATTATATCTGTTTGTTATGGAAGGTCATTATTTCACCATCATTCATAAATGAGAGCTTTGCAGGGTATAGTATTCAGGGTTGACAGTTTTTTTCTCTTAAGACCTGGACAATATCTCTCCATTTTCTCCTAGCCTGTAGGGTTTCTGATGAGACGTCCACTGTGAGTCTAATTGGAGATCCTCTGAAAATAATCTGATGTTTCTCTTGTGCACATTCTAGAATATTTTCTTTTTTATTTACTGTGGTGAGGTTGATAACAATGTGTCATGGTAAATATCTTTCCTGGTCATGTTTATTAGGGGTTCTTTGTGCTTCCTGTACTTGGATGTCCCTTTCTTTCTCCAAATTAGGAATATTTTTTGTTATTATTTCAGTGAAAAGGCCTTCTAAACCTTTCTCTCGTTCCATATCTTCAGAAACTCCTAGAACCTGTATGTTGGGTTATTTGATAGTATCCTATAGATTTCCAACACTGTTTTTTAGTTTTCTAATTTCCTCTTGTTTTTGGTTCGATTTTATAATTTCCTGTGCTTTGTCTTCTAATTTGGATATTCTGTCTTCTGCTTCACTGATTCTGTTGTTAAGGCTTTCCCCTGCATTTTTTATTTGTTCTATTGAATTCTTCATTTCATTTTGATTTCCCTTTAAATCTCAATTTCGTGGGAGAAGTTTTCTTTCATTTCCTGTATGAATTTTGGTACTTTGTGCATTTGCTTCTCATTACTTATATATAATTTTACAATCAATTCTTTGAATTCCATTTCTGGCATTTCTTCAATCTCGTCTCCTTACAATGCAGTATTGAAGTGTTGTATTCTTTTGGGGGCATTGTGTTGTCTTCCTTATTCTTGATTCTTGAATTGGTGAGTTTGTTATTTGGCATTCGTGGAGATATTTGTTCCTTCCTTCCTTCCTTCCTTCCTTCCTTCCTTCCTTCCTTCCTTCCTCTTTATCTTTGTACATGTAGAGGGTGTGGCCAGGGAGCTCTGTTCAGTTCTCCAGAATAAAGGGTGTGTCTAGGGTGACACACTGAGGTTTGGCGTGGTAAAATCTCCTTTTTTGTTTTAATTAGGGGGGAGGTTTATTCCTCTCCTCAAAGGAGGCCAATGCCTGAGCTCCTCTCCTCAAAGGAGACCAATGCCTGAGCACTAGCCCTGGTGGGTATAATATTTGTCTGCTCTGCCACAAGGACCACACAAAGGATCTGTGCAGTCCTCAGTGTAAGCTCAGATTCCTCAGCAATGTCTCTCACCAGGTAACCAGGGAGCCCTGAGCCTTTGGAGTCTCCCACAGTAACTGCTCAAAGTCCCAGCCACACCATGATCCCTCCTACATAGCCTCAATTTTTTCACATTCTCAGCACACAAGCCTTCCATAGTCACAAGCACCCAGCCCCCTTTTAGTTAGTCTCCCCTCCAGAGTCAGGAGTCCCTAATCTGCTAGTTGCTGGGCACAGACACGAGCTGGCTCAGCTGTTATGTATGTCCAAAATGTTTCCCACTCTGTCAGCTTGTTACAGTATGCAGTTGCAAGGTGATCACACAGAGAGAAACATGCCCCTCCTTTTTTTTTTTCCTCCTCTAGTTTGGCAAGTACACTATCCTACATGGGGCTCCAAGCCTGGTTCCCTCTAGGCTCTTCCTGCAGCCTTATAGCCTCTGGCTTGGGCTATTGCAATATGGTCTCATCTCACTCTCCAGTGCTGGTGTGGAAGCTCTTGGCTGCTGGGGTCCTGAGTTATGGGCATCCACACCCTCCACATAGGTCCACTATGTCCCTCTAATTTGCGTAGTTTCTTCTGCTATGTTCTCCCTAACTTCCCTGAGAATACACTCTATTTTTTTTCAACTACCTTCTCCTAGACTAGAGCATTAAGCTCCCTCCCTATTCCGCCATCATGGAAGCCCCCAAAATTGCTTTCTTTTAAAAAATATTTAGGAGAGAGAGAGAGAGACAGTAAGAGCGCACGCACACTACCACCTACTGGTTTATTCCTCAGATGCCTACCATAACTGGGGCTGTGCCAGGATGTAGCCAGGAGCTTAGTCACAGTCTCTCCCTTGAGTAGCAGGGACCAAAATACTTGAGCCAGTAACTGGTGCTTCCCAAGGTGTACAGTTAGCAGGAAGCTGGAATCGAGAGTGGAACTGGGACTTCCAGGCATTCTTATATAGGATGCGGGAATCTAAAATGTCTTAACTGCTATTCCAAATGCCTGCCCTTAATTTTTCATTTTTTTTAAAGGAAAAGTTTTTCTGGTTAAAATTTCGATACTCTTTTATATTTATATTTGCTTTTAATTATTGAGTAGAATGAAAATTCTGTTATTTAGTATACGATCAATAATAATGATGATGATGATGAATAACCATGTAGCGGCCGCCCAATGTAAAGGAAAAACAAAACAAAATCCCTTGGGGACAGTGTTGTAGTGTAGCTGGTAAAGCCAACACTTATGATGTCTACGTCCATTTGGGTGATAGTTTGTGTCCTGGTTGCTAAATTTCTGATCCAGCTTCCTGCTGATGATCAATGGGACATGGCCCATGTGCTTGGGCCCCTGCAACCCATGTGGGAGACCCAACCAAGTGAAGCTCCAGGCTCCTAGCTTCAGCCTTCCCTAGCATTGGTTGTTGTAGTATTCTGTGGAGTGAACCAGCAAATGGAAGAGCTTTCTCTCTGTGTTTGTCTCTCCTTCTGGCTCTGTAACTCTGCCTTTAAAAATAAGTAATTAAAAAAAAAAAAGAATCCCTTATCTTCTCACCCCATTACATTTAGAAATAAACCACTACCCTGACTTTCATTATTCTCATTTTTTTTGCTTCTAGCTCCCCATATATGCTGCACCACCTCTCCGATCCAAATATATTGACGAGCAGCCTGGTCATTTACAAATGGGTTTTGCATCCATTCGTAAGAGAGTTGGTCGTTATGTTGGCTGGTGCAAGGTAAGTCAATTCTGTGTCAGGTTTCTGATGAATTGTTCATTAATCATAACTTAATTGTACCTGTTGGTGTGTGAAAATGACCCCAAAAGTTAGTGGCTTAAAATAACAACTATTATGTCTCATGATTTTGTGGGTCAGGAGTTTGCTCAGAGTTCAGAGAAGCAATTCTTCTGTTGCATGTAATGTTAATAGAGGTCATTCAGTGCTGTTTATCTGGTAAACGGGCTGATCTAGAAACTCCAAGGCAGTTCATTCACATCTCTGGCACCTTGTCAAGGGGGCTAGAAGGCTGTGCTCAGCTGAGATTGTTGACTAGAGCACCTACACATTGTCTCTCAAGCAGGTTGGCTAAAGGTAGTTCGATAACTTACATGGACAGTTTAGGGCTCCTAAATATAGTGTTACAAGCAGTGGGCAGAATTTCCCAAGCTTCTTACCTATCTTCAGATGTCCAGTAAATTCACCTCTACAACATTCTTTTGTTAAATCAAGTCACCATGGCTAACCCCAACCAAGTTTTAAAAAGAGGGGGATTGGATTTCATTTTTCAGTAAGAGTAATAGTAAAGAATTTGTAGCCATATTTAAACTTTTATACCACTCCCGTATAGATTAAAGTAGTTCAGCAAGAATTTTTACCACCTAACATGTACAAAATATTGCTTCCCTTTTACGTGAAGTTCAGAAATTAATTCTGAATTGTTCCTTATTTGGCAGAGCAAAATGTTACTCACTTGTTGTGTTTAGTTCTTGAGACCATTCTGACTACAGTCAGCTACTGGGTAAAGTAAAACTCACCTCATTTTAATGCTTAGCCTTCAAGTAGCATTACCTAGTAGTAGAATGATGGAATAAACTGATACAACACTGATGTTTCATTATCATTACCTAAGCAGATATGTTAGCATCAGCATCTCCATTGCCAGAATTATAATGATAATGTTGCTACCAGTGTTTTCATCATACTGACATATTAACCACATAACTTTTCCTCAAATACAACCTATACAACCTATCTGCTTGTGGACGCTTGTGGTTTTTTTCTTTAGTTTTTAATCCATTTGTTTTAAAAAGGAAATTCTAATGAGCTTATGAAAAATAATATATCATTAAGTTAAATATCAAATCGATGAATTGTGGTCATTCCAAATGATATTTCGAACATCTGATGAATTCGTGGTGTTATTTTTGGAAATTTGTACTTGTCATATGCTTCTAATGGTACTGCTTGTACTAGACACTTCTGATAGTTCGATCTCTGAAGGAAATATCTTAAGTAATTATGGTCTGAATCATGCCCCTCAGGCTACATGCCAATAGCTAGATGACTCAGACTCTAGTCTCCTGAGGCCTAATTTTCCATAGAGTTCTCAAATTTGTCTTCAGTGAGGAAATTGTTCCCGAGATATCTTTAAATTGCTGGTGTAACTATCACACAATTTAATACTAAAAGAACATTTTATTCTGTTAATATGCTGAAACAGGTTTCATCTTCAATATAAACAACTTTCCCCTTCTGATTTTCCCCTAAAAACGTAACTTATTCTCTGAAAATTATCTTTGTCTACATTCTACATTAAACTTAGAATCATGTAGGGCACTTTCGATTCATACTTCTACTCAGAAGTCTTTTGGAATTTAGGTAGCAGTGACCCCCAGTGGTAAAAATGAATTCCTAAATACAGCTGCTAAGAAAAAGTTTCCCAAAGTGGTAGCTTTTTTCTTAATTGTTAAATGATTCCCAACCAACTTGTCAATAGGTATTTTAACTTAGAAGGTGAAATTATCATCTAGAGACAGTCCGTAAGAGAAGTAGCTCAGTGGTAATGGGGATCTGTGTTGATTTATGCAGCTGTAAACTAGGATGAACAGATTGTTCCTGTGTATCTCATACCACCATTAAACTACCTAAGACAGAATTACTAGACCAAGATGTCTCAATAGCAGTAACTTATTTCCTTTCTATCTATACAATTTTTATTTTCCCTGCTTTGAAATTCTCTTTTGTTCTCATTTTTATCCCATTGTTTCATAGCAGCTAGTTTAGACAAAGACTATATGTTTAGATTGTCTTTTCTGCTTCCTTCAGTAGAGTACAGTATGACTGTGGGTGAATCATTTTGTGATTTCATTTTTCTTCTGATATAAGTGAAATAATGTTTATCCTTCAATAAGTATTTATAATAATCTTTTTTGCATTAAAATATTTTTTAAAGCTTTAATACTTCCAATGGGGTGAGATAATCTTGATTTAAAGAAAATTTATGTTCCTTTTTAAAGGCAAGATGAACACTAGTCTGTTTAGGATGATTTCTATCCTGTGATGAATGTCAAATTTATATTTTTTTCTCATTCTAATGCACAGTAAAAAAAAAAAAGTGAGGAGTTGACGCTCTTTTCCTTTAGGCCTTTTTTGTTTTTGTTTCTGTTTTCTCCTCAAATCATTATGTTGTTGCTGTTGCCTCTTTATTAATCAGTTATTACTTCAATATACCTTCTTTCATGCTATATTTAAATTCCACTAATTTTTCTAGGCTATTATAAAAGAACATGATAAAATCTTTTATATTTCTTCAATATCTTTTCTTTAAGATGTTCGGATTAATTTATAGATATTACCCACTTATAGGAGCAAAAGAGTAAACATGCTATCCATGTTAAACAGAATGAAAAGCAAGAAGTGAACAAAAGCTGTTAAGCAAGTAGCAAGTATCCTCATAGTGAATAAATGGGATTTATTTAGATTTGGGTGTAATGCTAAGTCAGCTTAGAGATGTAGGCTATTTTACCTAATTTTGAACCACTTCAAATATGTAGATGTCTTTTTTCCTCTCTCCTTTTTTTTTTTTTTTTCCTTAGGGAGTTTATGTCTTCGTGAAAAATGGGATAACAGATACAGTGCAATTTGGAAAAGGTGAGTGAATGAACATCCATAATTAGAAATGTTCTATTTATAAAGATTTATTTTATTTGTTTGAAAGGCAGGATTATAGAGAGGAGGGAGAGACAGGGGGAGAGAGATCTTCCATCTACTGGTTCACTCCCCAGATGGCTGCAACAGCCAGGGCTCGGCCAGGCTGAAGCCAGGAGTAGAAGCTACTTTCATGTCTCCCACATGGATGCAGGCATCCAAGAACTTGGGCCATCTTCCACTACTTTCCCAGGTGTATCAGCAGGGAGCTGGACCAGGATTGGAGCAGCCAGGATGTGAAGCGGCACGTGTATGGGATGCTGGTGTTACAGGAGGTGGTTTAACCCTCTGCACCACAATGCTGGCCCCCTGTTGTGTCTTTAAGTCAGAATGTTTAAATGTGAGAAATAAAAACGAAACGTGGTCTGTTTTCCATTATCTTGCTTTTACCAACTTAGGAGATACCCTGTATTATAGTTTGTTGATAATATATGAATATTATTGATAATACCAATATTATTGATAATACCAGAAATAGTATGTACCATTTATTTAACAGTGATTATATGCTAAGGCAGTACTATACATAATTTATCTAAATAATTTTGTCAGAATTCTGTGCTGATATTATGATTATTTCCATTTTACATATTAGGAAACTAAACTTTAAAAGATTAAAGTAGGTTACCAAGATCATATAGCTAGTAAATGGCAGTGCCTATATGGAAAGCTCTGTTTTAGCTGCAGAATCCATATTATATACTCATAAATCAAAAAATTTGTCTGTTGCTGATTAGTTAGTGCTATTTGTTATTGGAGTATATAGTGCTTTGATATTAATTGCTAGGAAATTTTATAGCAGCCACTATGGAATATTTAAGCTGATACTGGAAAGCAATTATATTTGACTGTAGCTTATTAGTAGCATTTGGCAATAGGTATAGATTCCTAATATGCTTGGCCTGTGCCCGTTGTCAAAATAGACACATACGGGGAACAGAAAGATCAGCTAAAATTTGAAATGTCTCTATGAGGTTGATGATCTGTGTTTGCATTATCATTATTTAATGTATTAGGAATTAATTCAAAATTATAGCCCTCATTCATCTTGAAGAATATGATTGAATAGGTTTTTGCTGTTGAATAATCAAGTATGATAAAAAACATATTTTTGAAATCAAAAACAATTAAATATATAAAAAGCCAAGGCATCTGGACTGTTGCCCACTCTTCACCTGCTTTTTGTTCTAGTTCCCATCTCATTTTTTAAAATATTTACTTATTTATTTATTTGAAAGTCAGAGAGAGAGAGAGAGAGATCTTGCATCTGATGGTTCACTCCCCAGATGGCTGCAATGGCCGGAGCTGCGCCAATCTGAAGCCAGGAGCCAGGAGCTTCTTCCAGGTCTCCCATGCAGGTGCAGGGGCCCAAGGACTTGGGCCATCTTCTACTGCTATCCCAGGCCATAGCAGAGAGCTGGAATGGAAGAGGAGCAGCCAGGACTCAAACTGGCACTCATATGGGATGCCGGTGCTTCAGGCCAGGGCGTTAACCTGCTTTGCCACAGCGCCGGCCTCTCCCATCTCATTTTAATCTTTGATTTTTACCCTGAGCGGTGGCTGCTGTGAGGTTATTTTAGAACAGGGCCAGTCAAGTTGCTAGTGGTTGTGCGTATCCCTAAACTATTGTTCAACGATCCTTAGTAAAGTATCTGAGTTCTTACTGAATCCTACCAGTGTTTGAACAGATAAGGGCAGATGCATGTTTATTATAGGTCTGTATTACATAAACAGTAAGAAATTTGCCTTATACTCATCCATACTGAGATGTACCTTCTAGGATCATATATTTCTTTAAAGTGTTGTAATCATCTATATAATTAAGAAAACAAATATTATTTAAATCAACCATAGAAGGACAATTTTATTTTGTAATAAGAAAACATTGTGGCTAGCTTTTTAGGTTGTGACTCATAATCATAATTTTGTATTGCTCTTTTGAAGTACTTAAACCATCCACTATTAATAAATCTCTTCAACTTTTCTGCATTATACCTATACTGAATGCCCAATTGTAATCAGTCATTTATGTTAATTTTAAATTGATTTCTTGAGATGCATATGTATATGTGAAGAATCCTCCTCGAGATTTTCTTCCGAAAATTGGAGTGATTACAGCTTCAGGATTGGCAGGCGTGATTTCAGCAAGAAAAGGTAGTGTTTTAAAAGCTATATTCACCCTTTTGATGCCATTTCTAAATTTTACAGTCATCAAAAAAATCTCATTGTATATTATTAGTATAAGTGATCATGAAAATTATTAAATTTTTAAAGAGTTATTTATTTATTTGAAAGACAGGAGAGACAGAGCGAGTGAGAGCGAGTGAGAGCGAGTGAGCCCGCGCGTGAGAGATTGATTTGCCGTTCACTAGTTCACTCCCAAATGACCACAACAGCTGTTCCTGGGTTAGGCTGAAGCCTAGTGCCTGGAACTCCATCTGGATCTCCCACATGGGTGGCAAGGGCTCTAGCACTTGCACCATCTGCCCCTGCTTTTCTAGGTGCATTACAAGGGAGCTGGATTGGATTGCTGCTCATATGGGATGCCTGTGTTACAGGTTGTGGCTTAACCTGCTGTGCCACTATGCAGGCACTGAAATTTTTTTAGATTTTCTAGTATGCTGTGTCTACTTTTATATAGGCATTATGTTTTCAGTGTCGTTAATCATTAGAAAAATACAGATGAAAATCATAGTGAGATACCATGACAGACTTAGTAGAATGTCTTAAATTAAAATGACTGACCATACAAAAATGGAGAGCAGCTGAAACTCTCACATATTACAGGTGAGAATGTAAAATTAGACAGCCATTCTGAAAAATAGTTTGATAGTTTTTCATACAGTTAAATACACATTGTACCATAAAACCTAGCAATTTCGCTCCCTGGGGAAATGAAAAACCAGTATGCACATGTTTATGGTAGCTCTATTCATATTCACCCAAAGCTGGACTAACACATCCATATGAAGGAATACTGCTCTTGATACATGCACAATCTTGATGAATCTGAGTGAAAAAAAAAACCACTCTGTATATGACTGTATTTAGATAACATTCTAGACAAAACAACAGAACAGTTTAGTTATGCCTCAGCTTTTGGAGTGAAGAGGTGCAATTACAAATGGATACTATGAGATATTTTTTAGAAATGATGTAACTATTCTATGTCCTGATTGCAAGTGGTAGTTGTATGATGTTATAACTATACTCATTTTAAAATGGGTAGAACTGCAAGCACTTATAGTATGATAATTATAAAATAACATTTTTAAAATATATAGTTATTCTGGTTCAAAATATTATTTACCATTTTGTCTTCATAACTTTATTTTTTAAAGAACTTAAGAGTCTCTAACTACCAAAAGTCCTTGAGAGTTTTATGTCAATCTGAATGTGTATACTGTACACTCAAACCAATTCTCTCTTCTTAGTCATGACCCTCCCCCCCCCCCCCATATTCCAGGGGCTATATTGAGAATTTGAGACAAAGATGCTGATGTGTTAGATAAAATTTGATTTCTCTCTTGGTCTCACTGTGACCAAGTTAGTGAAAACTGACATTAGCCAGCTTGGAATGGAGTTTGTTAAAGGAGACAGTTCAGTTCAGTATGCTCATTCAGCATGAGGCTTGATATTTTTGGTCCCTTTGCCTCTTTGTACCCTGTGTCTTTACCAACTTTACCCTTCTTTCTTACTATAGCACTGTGTGGAGGGTCCCCAAGACACTCTCTGTTTTGATGGTTAGCTTAGAAACCTCCAAGGGTTCAACAGGTAGTGATGCTCGTTGCTAATATTTATTACAGTGAATGGATACTAAGTAAAATTAGTAAAGGGAGAAGGCACATAGGGCAAAGTTTAGAGGAAACCAAGTACAAACTTTCAAGAGTCCTGTCTAGTGGAGTCACATTGAATGTGCTTAATTCTTCGAGTATTGAGTTGTGACAGTGTGAGTGAGATATTGTCAATGAGGTAAGCTCATTAGAGCTGAGTGACTAACGTTTCCATGAAAGCTGATCACATAGTCTATGTGACATGTACCAAAATTCCAGATGTCTAGAAGGAAAGCAAGGAGTCAACAAAAACCACATTACAAGGGTAATGTTTTAGAAGAGTGTGTATATGTTATAGTTTTTTTTTAAATGATTTATTTATTTGAAAGTCAGAGTTACACAGAAAGAGAAGGAAAGTCAGAGAGGGAGGGAGGGAGGGAGGGGGAGAGAGAGAGAGAGAGAGAGGTCTTCCATCTGCTGTTTTACTTCCCAGATGGCCACAATGGCTAGAGCTGCGCCAATCCAAAGCCAGGAGCCAGGAGTTTTTTCTGGGTCTCCCACATGGGTGCGTGGGGCCCAAGGACTTGGGCCATCTTCTACTGCTTTCCCACGCCATAGCAGAGAGCTGGATTGGAAGTGGAGCAGTCAGGATTTGAACTGGCGCCCATATCGGATGCCGGCACTGCAGGCGGTGGCTTTACCCACTGCGCCACAGCCTTGGCCCCGTATGTGTTATAGGTTATAAGGTATGTAGAGGCTTCAGAAAGTTTGAGGGAAAAATGCATTAAAAGATAATGTGCATTTTCCATTAATTTTTTGAAGACCTTCATAACATTTATTCTGTAATATAAATCATGACTAAAAAGTTTGAAAGCTGTTAGTTTCATCTATCCCTGTTATACTATGGATAGAGATCCTGAGAAAGGAAATCACTTGCTGATTTAATAGTACAGAGTACATAGCTTGTAACTGGCTTTGTCTAGAGTCCTTCCCTAATTATTGCTAGTAAGACTGTTGAACTCAAATGGAGTTTATTTTCTTGCAAACTAGCTTTTCCTATCAATTAGAGGATAAGTACAACATGAAGAGAAAACTGCCACCTACCAAGTATAGGAGCAGCACAGTTTAGTTAAGTCAAGGGAACCTACATCAGGAGATATTAGTACTGTAAAATCAAGAACCAAATTATAGATAGTAGGATAATAGTGAGCAGCACTAGAGTAAAGTGTAACTTAGGATATGTTTTAATAAACCTAGACCCTTTCCCCATACCACAAAGAACAGTATAAATCTGAAGGAAAGCTAAACTAGAGGTTAAACCAGCCTGCCTAACTCCCTCTGCGTGGCTCCACAGCGGAGCCTCATAAATAATTAGGCCAGACAGAGAAATAGTTCTTGTTTTAACCTTGCCTAAATGGCAAATTCCTTTTAAAGGTAGGCATTGTAAAAGCTGTTCCAGATAATAAAAGTTCTTATCCCAGTTCAAAAAGCCATCATTTAATTGCTGAGGTTGTATTTACAGAGACCAGGTCACCCAGACAAGCATTTAAGATACTTTGAACATTAAGATACGTTTAAGATATTTTGAACCAACAGCCTGGTGGAACTAAGCTAGGACTGGATTTCCAACTCTCTTGGAGAGCATAGTGTTCCATGGAAGTGTTTAATGGTGATAGGGGAATAATGGAAAAGCCACATAAACAGGGCTTAATACTGAGCTTTCTACCCTAAGTTAATCAGAGAAGCTGCATGTTAATAGTTTTTTTTAAAGATTTATTTATTTATTTGAAAGAATTACACAAAGAGAGAAGGAGAGGCAAAGAGAGAAAGCTCTTCCATCCACTGGTTCACTCCCCAATCACCGCAATGGCTGGAGCTGCACCAATCTGAAGCCAGGAGCCAGGAGCTTCTTCTGGGTCTCCCATGTGGGTGCAGGGACTCAAGCACTTGGGCCATCCTCCACTGCTTTCCCAGATCACAGCAGAGAGCTGGATTGGAAGTGGAGCATTGGGACTCGAACCAGCACCCATATGAGATGCTAGCACTTCAGGCAGCAGCTTTACCGGCTACGCCACATTGCTGGCCCCAACAGGTTTTATATACTGAAGATCCTAGTAGGATTCTATTTGGAAAATTTTTTTGGAAATGATTTTGCTGTCAAAAAAAGATGAAAATGACTCATAGGTGCTTAGTTTGGGAACTTTTAGAATGCATTACGTTGTCACCTTACTTGGCAGTTATTATTACTTCATTATTCTAAATCGGCGACATGAAGGAGTTATATGCTTTTCAAATTCCTTAGGTAATTAGTTAGTTGGGTCATTCACCTTCCTAAGTACTTAATCAAAAAAGGACATGTAAAAGACAGTCCATTTCACCTTAACATTATATTACAAGAACAGTAGTTGGTTAATTTTCTGTACTACCATACTTTTTTTTTAATAATTAAAAAAATTGTGGTTACAATTTTGAATTTCCTAGACATGAAAAAAATACCTAGCTGTAAAAAAGAAGAAAATCATCAATTCTTTTTGTGTAGGTAATTATCAGTATTAGATTAAGAACACTTTTATTAAATTGGACATGACAGCTAAGGGGTATTAATTGAATTAAGATTCTTAAGGGCATTTTAGTTATTATCTTGATTGGTATTATTACCTAAAGAGTAATTTACAGGGTAATGGCTTAAAAGGGGAGCAAAGATAAGCCTTACTATGTAAGAACATCAAGTCTCTAGTGGCATCTGTTTGGAATTTAATAGTTTGCTTGAATTTTATAAGGTTCTAGGTTTAAGAAAATTGCTTATCCACTGGGACTGACCACTTTAGGAGCAACTGTTTGCTATCCAGTTCAGTCAGTAATAATTGCAAAGGTAAGTTCTGTCTGTATTATAGCAACATTTCAGTATTTGTTTAAACTCTCAGTGTGACAATATTTAAATGTCATGCAGCACCTGCAACATTTAATTTTCAGAGGCATATAGTTGGTGGTATTATTATTTCTTATGCTGGCACAATCACATTAGCATCTCCACATGGTAAATACCATACTTAATTACCTAATCATCACAAATAAATAGGATGAATTTGTTTAAATATAATTCAGCAACATAAATGCAGATTTGAGGATTAAGTTCAGAGACACTGAATTAGAATTTATGGGGAGAAATACTGCTCCATTGTTGAGCTATATAAAATTCAATTTTTTAATTAACAGAAAATTACATTTGCTGGCAGCTGTTCAGTTCAGCGAATTAACATAATGTAAGAAACACCCAATTGATACATTACAGTGCCTTCTAAAGGTAAAAGAAAATGTGCACACAAATACAAACTCAATTTGGAAACCACCTGCAATAAAGAAACACCTTCCATAAATGCTTATTATAGTTGTTTTGTCATTTTCTTGTGAGCTTACCTACAAATCCAGATTCTCTTAATGACTTGAACAGTTTTGTCAGTATTTTAACACATATTCAGATTGAGGAGAGCTTCGAGATACGCAGTTTTTTCCCCCTTTTCCTTTTTCCCTTAATTATCAACATTTAACATTTTCTTCTCACACTCAAAGCAGTATGGAGTGTTACCAGAACGGCTTTCTGTACTTGTATTCTCATTACTGTATCTCTTTAATTATTGATGTAGCTAAAACTGCCTATTCATTATTTTGAGAATGTCAAGGATATAGTGTACTATATAGTGTGTTATGTGATCAAGCTATAAACCTTATAACAAAGGAAGAGAACAATACTCATTAAATCTAGTTATACTTGAGATAATTGAAGGATAAAATGATAAACTAATTTAAACTCTTTCCTAAGAATTTGCATAGGAATTAGCCATTTAAATTAATAAAATGTTAGTGCTGAAAGAAAACTTTATGCTGATTTAATTCACTTCCATGTTTTCTCATTTAGTAATTAGGACAGTGTGATCCAGAGAAGTTTCAGTGACTGACTTGCCCAGGGCTGAATTTGACTTCTTGCTTCCCTGTGCATTATTACTCTTCCTAGGGGGTGATGATACCACCCATTCAACTTTTTTCTTTCTCTTTTTTTAAATATTTATTTGTTTATTGAAAGAGTTACATAGAGAAGGAAGGAGAGGCAGAGAGAGAGAGAGAGAGGTCTTCCGTCTGCTGGTTCACTTGCCAGATGGCTGCAATGGCTGGAGCTGTGCCGATCCGGAGCCAAGAGCTTCGGTCTTCCATGTGGGTGCAGGGGCCCAAGGACGTGGACCATCTTGTACTGCTTTCTCAGGCCACAGCAGAGAGCTGGATCGCAAGTGGAACAGCTGGGACTCGAACTGGCACCCATATGGGATGCCAGCGCTGCAGGCGGCGGCTTTGCCCGCTATGCCACGGTGCTGGCCCCATCAACTTTTTTTTTTTTATTAGTATAATAACTTTTCTATTTATTTATCTTTTACAAAGATGATACCTACTCATCCTGAAATAAGTATTTTTTAAAGATTAATTATTTATTTGAAAGAGTTACACAGAAAAGGACAGGCGGAGAGAGAGAGAGAGGTCTTCCATCTGCTGGTTCACTCCCCAGATGGCTACAATGGCCAGAGCTGTGCCAATCCAAAGCCAGGAGCCAGGAGCTTCTTCCAGGTCTCCCACGCAGTTGCCGGGGCCCAAGCACTTGGGCCATCTTGTACTGCTTTCCCAGGCCACAGCAGAGAGCTGGTTTGGAAGTAGGGCAGCTGGGACTCAAACCGGTACCCATATGGGATACCGGCAATGCAGGTGGCAGCTTTCCCTGCTAGGACACAGTGCCATTCCCCTGAAATAAGTATTATAGAAAAGTTTTGGGAGGGGCTGGCACTGTGTTGTGTAGCGGGTAAAGCCGCTGCTTGCAGTGCCAGCATCCCATATGGGCATCAGTTCGAGTCCAGCAGCTGCACTTCCGATCCAGTTCTCGCTATGGCCTGGGAAAGCAGTAAAAGATGGCCCAAGTCCTTGTGCCCCTGCACCCATGTGGGAGACCTGGAGGAGGTTCCTGGCTCCTGGCTTCGGATTGGCGCAGCTCCACCCATTGCGGTCAATTTGAGAGTGAATCACTGGATGGAAGACCTCTCTCTCTCTCTCTCTGCCTCTCCTTCTCTCTCTGTGCAACTCTTTCAAATAAATAAATAAATCTTTAAAAAAAAAAGTTTAGGGAAACAAAAAGCAACTAACCACCCACACCCAAAATGCTTTCATCCATCAAAATGTCATTGTCAGTATTTCCTAGAATGCTCTATGTGGACATGTTTCTATTCATATGTATAGGTAGAAAAATGGACGAATAAATAAGAGAGAATGAGATCATCATATGCATCTTTTTATTTTTCAAAATAAAATATTAAATTTTAATTTAACATAAGAAAACCAAAGATTGTTGAATTTCAAGTGAAAATTTCTGTAGTAATTTTAGAAACCTCTTCTAGGATAAACAATAATTGCTAAATTCCTAGTGTTGAAAACCTTATGGGGCCAGCACTGTGGTGCAGTGGGTTAAAGCACGGCCTCTGGCTCTGGGATCCCATATGGGCGCTGGTTCGAGTCCTGGCTGCTCCACTTCTGATCCAGCTCTCTGCTATGGCCTGGGAAAGCAGTACATGATGGCCTGAGTCCTTGGGCCCCTGCACCTGCATGGGAGACCTGGAAGAATCTCCTGGCTCCTGATTTCAGATCAGCTCAGCTCCGGCCATTGCGGTCATTTGGGGAATGAACCAGCAGATGGAAGACCTCTCTCTCTCTCTCTCTCTCTCTCTCTCTCTCTCTTTGTCTCTTTGTCTCTTTCTTTGTAACTCTGTCTTTCAAATACATAAAACAAATCTTACAAAAAAGAAAACCTTGCTTTTCTTTTGACTATAACAGTATCATATGTAATATTTGGGCCAATCTGAAGCCAGGAGCCAGAAGCTGCTTCTGGTATTCCCACGTGAGTGCAGGGCCCCAAGATTTTGGGCCATCTTCCTCTGCTTTCCCTAGCCATTAGCAAGGAGTTGCATCAGAAGTGGAGCAGCCAGGACTCTTAACTAGTGCCCATATGGGATGCTTGCACCCCAGTGCTGGCCCTGAGAACATAGTTTCTTAACTTGAGATCCATGATGGACTACAAAGAATCTGTGGTCGCCCCCCCCATCTAAAACTGTATGAAAAATTGTGTATTCATGGAACCCATCTTATTTGACATTTTAAGGACTAATAGATAACAATTAATTGAAAATATTAAAGTAGGAAGTTATACTATATATATATATATATACATGCATACATATTTAAAAACATACAAATTTTGTTTCAAACTAAAATAAATAGCTTTTCATTTTTCTGTATTTATCTTTTCTTTGAATATTGGTCCCCTGCTAGGAAGACTAATATTTCTCACAATAAACCATAATTGTGATATATCTTCGATTATTTCCTATTTAGATTTTTTTAAATAGCATGAATACTTAATAAAGAATAATCTTTGGATTTTTGAATTTCTCCCAGCATTTTACAATTTTATTGCTCATCTCTAATTACACAGCAATTATTTCTTTAAGCATTAACTTTTGATTCTTTACAAAGCTTGTAACTTAATTTTTCTAGAAACAATAATTATATTTTTTATTTTATGTTTAAGCTATTTAGTTACAAGCAAAACTGATGTCGAGAATTGGAAAAAAAGCAGTTACTTTTGGTAAGAAGACAGGTTAACTTGTGAAAGACAGTATAAATACTTCAGCATATGGGAGAATGCCTAATAATGATGAATATTCAGCATTCTATGAGCATCATTTTTCATAAAATTTTAAAAAATCTTTGGTTAATCGGAGAAGTCTCTTAAATGGATGTCATGAGTTTTTGTACTGTATGTATATATTTTTAAATAACTTTTTTCAAAGATTTATTTATTTATTTGAAAGGCAGAGTTACAGAGAGAGACAGAGGGAGAGACTAAGAGAGAGAGATCTTTCATCCACTGGTTCAACCCCCAGATAGCCCCAACAATCAGGGATAGGCCAGGCAGAAGCCAGCAGCTAGGAGCCAGAAACTTTGTCTTGGTCTCCACATGGGTGCTGGGCCCAAAAACTAGGGCCATCCTATGCTGCTTTTCCAGGTACATTAGCTGGGAGCTGGATCAGAAGTGGAGCAGCTAGGGCACAAACTGGTGCCCATATAGGATGGCATCATCACAAGTGGCAGCTTAACCTGCCATGCCACAACACCAGCCACTGTACATGTATATTTTGTAAGGAAATGGCTCACAAAGGTGGGGACAGGGACAGGCCAAAGCCAGGAACCTGAAGCTTCATCCAGGTCTCCCTTGTGGGTGGCAGGGGCCCAAACACTTGGGCTATCCTCCGCTGTTTTCTCATATTTATTAATAGGAAGCTGGATCAGAAACAGAGCAGCCAGGACTCTAACCAGTGCCCTTATGGGATGCAAGCACCACAGGCAGCGGCTTAATCTGCTGTGCCACAATGCCAGCAACAGGAAAATAGCTTATACCTTTCCTATTATAAAATAAATCCTGGGTGGAAAAAAGAATTTTTTAACTTTTATTAAATAAATATAAACTTCCAAAGTACAGCTTATGGATTACAATGGCTTTTCCCCCTCCGATAACTTCCCTCCGATCTACAACCCTCCCTCTCCCACTCCCTCTCCCATTCCATTCACATCAAGATTCATTTTCAATTATCTTTATATACAGAAGATCTACTTAGTATATATTAAGATTGCAACAGTTTGCACCCACACAGAAATACAATGTGTAAAATACTGTTTGAGTACTAGTTATAGCATTAATTCACACTGTACAGCACATAAGGACAGAGATCCTACATGAGGAGTAAGTGCACAGTGACTCCTGTTGTTGACTTAACAAATTGACACTCTTGTTAATGTCATCAGTAATCACCCTAGGCTCTTGTCATGAGTTGCCAAGGCTATGGAAGCCTTTTGAGTTCGCCGACTTCGATCTAATTTAGACAAGGTCATAGTCAAAGTGGAAGTTCTCTCCTCCCTTCAGAGAAAGGTACCTCCTCCTTTGATGGCCCGTTGATTCCACTGGGTTCTCACTCACGGAGATCTTTCATTTAGGTTTTGTTTGTTTGTTTGTTTGTTTTTGCCAGAGTGTCTTGGCTTCCCATGCCTAAAATACTCTCATGGGCTCTTCAGCCAGATCCGAATGCCTTAAGTGCTGATTCTGAGGCCAGAGTGCTGTTTAGGACATCTGCCATTCTATGAGTCTGCAGTGTATCCTGTTTCCCATGCTAGATCGTTCTCTCCCTGTTTTATTCTATCAGTTAGTATTAGCAGACACTATTCTTGTTTACGTGATCCCTTTGACTCTTAATCCTATCATTATGATCAATTGTGAACTGAAACTGATCACTTGGACTAGTGAGATGGCATTGGTACATGCCACCTTGATGGGATTGAATTGGAATCCCCTGGCACATTTCTAACTCTACCATTTGGGGCAAGTTAGTTTGAGCATGTCCCAAATTGTACATCTCCTCCCTCTCTTATTCCCACTCTTATATTTAACAGAGATCACTTTTCAGTTAAATTTAAACACCTAAGAATAATTTTGTGTTAGTTACAGAGTTCAACCAATAGTATTAAGTAGAACAAAAAAAATATACTAAAAGGCTTAAAGTATTAAATTGTTCATCAACAGTCCGGACAAGGGCTGATCAAGTCACTGTTTCTCATAGTGTCCATTTCACTTCAACAGGTTTCCTTTTTGGTGCTCAGTTAGTTGTCACCGATCAGGGAGAACATATGATATTTGTCCCTTTGGGACTGACTTAGTTCACTCAGCATAATGTGTTCCAGATTCCTCCATCTTGCTGCAAATGACCGGGTTTCATTGTTGTTGACTGCTATATAGTATTCTATAGAGTACATGTCCCATTATTTCTTTATCCAGTCTACTGTTGATGAGCATTTAGGTTGATTCCAGGTCTTAGCTATTGTGAATTGAGCTGCAATAAACATTAAGGTGCAGACAGGTTTTGTTTACTAATTTAATTTCCTTTGGGTAAATTCTAAGGAGTGGGATGGCTGGGTTGAATGGTAGGGTTATATTCAGATTTCTGAGGAATCTCCAGACTGACTCCCATAGTGGCTTCACCAGTTTGCATTCCCACCAATAGTGCGTTAGTGTCCCTTTTTCCCCACATCCTCACAAGCATCTGTTGTTAGTAGATTTCTATATGTGAGCCATTCTAAGTGGGGTGAGGTGAAACCTCATTGTGGTTTTGATTTGCATTTCCCTGATGGCTAGTGATCCTGAGCATTTTTTCATGTGTCTGTTGACCATTTGGATTTCCTCTTTTGAAAAATTTTTACTGAGGTCCTTGGCCCATCTCTTAAGTGGGTTGTTTGTTTTGATGTTGTGGAGTTTTTTGATCTCTTTGTAGATTCTGGTTATATTATCCCTTTATCTGTTGCATAGTTTGAAATATTTTTTCCCATTCTGTCAGTTGCTTCTTCACCTTCCTATTTCTTTTACTGTACAGAAACTTATCAATCCCAATTGTTAATTTTGGCTTTGACTGCCTGTGCCTCCGGGGTCTTTTCCAAGAAGTCTTTGCTGGTACCTATACCTTGCAGGGTTTCTCCAATGTTCTCTGATGATTTGATGGTGTCAGGTTGTAGATTTAGATCTTTAATCCATGTTGAGTGGATTTGTGTGTAATGTATAAGGTAGGGGTCTTGGTTCATGCTTCTACACGTGGAAATTCAGTTTTCCCAGCACCATTTATTGAATCGACTGTCCTTACTCCAGTTATTCCTTTTAGATCCTTGATCAAATATAAGTTGGCTGTAGATGTTTGGATCGATTTCTGGTGTTTCTATTCTGTTCCATTGGTCTATCCATCTGTTTCTGTACCAGTACCATGCTGTTGTGATTACAACTGCCCTGTAGTATGTCCTGAAATCTGATATTGTTGATTGGTATCACATTGAATCTATAAATTGCTTTTGGGAGAATGGACATTTTGATGATACTGATTCTTTCAATCCATGAGCATGGAAGTTTTTTTCCAGTTTTTGGTATTCTCTTCTATTTCTTTCTTTAAGATTTTGTAATTCTCATCATAGAAATCTTTTACATCTTTAGTTAAGTTTATTCCAAGGTATTTGATTGTTTTTGTGGCTATTGTGAATGGGATTGATCTTAGCAGTTCTTTCTCAGCCGTGGCATTGCCTGTGCATACAAAGGCTGTTGATTTTTGTGCATTGATTTTATATCCTGCTACTTTGCCAAACTCTTCTATGAGTTCCAATAGTCCCTTAGTAGAGTTCTTTGGATTCCCTAAATAAAGAATCATATCTGTAAAGAGAGATAGTTTGACTTCT
Organism: Oryctolagus cuniculus; assembly: GCF_964237555.1. NCBI lineage: Eukaryota > Metazoa > Chordata > Mammalia > Lagomorpha > Leporidae > Oryctolagus > Oryctolagus cuniculus. Next base: position 65,790,128 of record NC_091453.1, on the reverse strand, counting down.
TCCTTCCCAATTTGTATCCCTTTAATTACTTTTTCTTGCCTAATGGCTGTGGCTAAAACTTCAGAACTATATTGAATAGCAGTGGTGAGAGTGGGCATCCCTGTCAGGTAGCAGATCTCAGTGGAAATGCTTCCAACTTTTCCCCATTCAATAGGTTGATGGTCGTGGGTTTTTCATAAATTGCTTTGATTTTATTGAAGAATGTTCCTTCTATACCCAATTTGCTTAGAGTTTTCATCATGAAAGGGTGTTCTATTTTATTGAACGCTTTCTCTACATCTATTGAGATAATCATGTTTTTTCTTCTGCAGTTTGTTAATGTGGTGTATCACATAGATTGATTTGCGAACGTTGAAGCATCCCTGCATACCAGGGGAAATGCCACTTGGTCTGGGTGGATGATCTTTCTGATGTGTTGTTGCATTCTACTGGCCAGAATTTTATTCAGGATTTTTACATCTATGTTCATCATGGATATTGGTCTGTAATTCTCTTTCAATGCTGTATCTTTCTCTTGCTTAGAGATTAAGGTGATGCTGGCTTCATAGAAAGAATTTGGGAGGATTCCCTCTTTTTCGATTGTTCTGAATAGTTTGAGAAGAATTGGAGTTAATTCTTCTTTAAATTTCTGGTAGAATTCAGCAGTGAATCCATCTGGTCCTGGGCTTTTCTTTGTTGGGAGGGCCTTTATTACTGTTTCAATTTCTGTCTCAGTTATGGGTCTGTTTAGGTTTTCTATGTATTCCTGGTTCAATTTAGGTAGATTGCATGTGTTCAGGAATCTATCCATTTCTGATAGATTTCCCTGTTTGCTGGCATACAAGTCCTTGTAGTAATTTCTGATGATTCTTTTTATTTCTGTTGTGTCTGTTGTTACGTTTCCTTTTTCATCTCTGATTTTATTGATTTGGGTCTTTTCTCATCCTTTTTTTCGTTAGTTGGGTCAATGGTGTGTCAATTTTGTTTATTTTTCAAAAAAAACAGCTCTTCCTTTGGCTGATCTTTTGTAATTTTTTTTTTTTGGGGGGGGATTCAATCCTGTTGATTTCTTCTCTGATTTTAATTATTTCTCTTCTCCTACTAGTTTTGGGTCTGGTTTGCTGCAGATTTTCTAGATCCTTGAGATGCATTGAAAGCTCATGTATTTGGTGCCTTTCCAATTTCTTGATGTAGGCACCTATAGGTATAACCTTTCCTCTTAACACTGCTTTTGCTGTATTACATAAGCTTTGATATGTTGTGTTGTTATCCTCATATACTTTCTGAAAGCTTTTGATTTCTCCTATGACCCAGTGTTCATTCAGGAGCATGTTGTTCAGTCTCCATGTGTTTGCATATGCTCTAGGGTTTCCTGAGTTGCTAATTTCCAACTTCATTCCACTGTGGTCTGAGAAGCTGTGTGGTATGATTCTAATTATTTTGAATTTCCTGAGACTTGCTTTATGGCCTAGTATGTGGTCAATCCTAGAGTAGGTTCCATGCGCTGATGAGAAGAATGTAAATTCTTTAAATGTAGGATTGAAAGGTCTGTAGATATCTGTTCGATCCCTTTGGGCTACAGTGTCGATTAAATCTGCTGTTTCCTTGTTGAACTTCTGTCTGGTTGATCTATTTCTGAGAGTGGGGTATTGAAGTCCCCCAGTACTATTGGAGTCTAAGTCTCCCTTTAAGTTCCTTAACATATTTTTTAAATAAACCGGTACCCTGTAATTAGGTGCGTATACATTTATAATAGTTACATCTTCCTGTTGAATTGAACCCTTAATCATTATATAGTGCCCTTCTTTGTCTCTTTTAACAGTATTTGTGTTAGTTTATTTTGTCTGATATTAATATGGCTACACCAGCTTTTTTTTGGTTTTTGTTGGCATGAAATATCTTTTTTCAACCTTTCACTTTCAGTCTTCATGCAACTTTGTTGGAAAGATCTGTTTCTTGTAAGCAGCAAATAGATGGATTTTGTTCCTTAATTGCTTCAGTTCGTCTGTGTCTTTTAACTTGAGAGTTGCAGCCATTAACGTTCAGTGTGACTATTGATAAGTAGTAACTTTGCCCTGCCATTTTCCCAAAGATATTTTCTAATATGTGCCTTGAGCTTCATGTGATCTTTTTTTAAATTATTTTTTAACAGGCAGAGTTAGAGAGAGACAGAGAGAAAGGTCTTCCTTCCTTCTGTTGGTTCACCCCCAAAATGGCCGCTATGGCTGGCATGCTGTGCCCATCTGACACCAGGAGCCAGGTGCTTACTCCTGGTCTCCCATGCGGATGCAGGGCCCAAGCACTTGGGCCATCCTCCACTGCCCTCCTGGGCCACAGCAGAGAGCTGGACTGGAAGAGGAGTAACCGGGACAGAATCCAGTGCTCCTACCAGGAATAGATCCCGGGATGGCAGCGCTGCAGGCAGAGGATTAGCCTAGTGAGCTGCTGCACCAGCCTCTTGTGATCTTTTACTGGGAGGTTTTCTTCCTTTACCCTCTTTCATATTGATGGCCGTGTTTCTGTTTTTCTGTGTTTCTGGGTGTAACACATCTTTAAGCATCTTTTGCAGGGCTGGACGAATGGCAACAAATTCTTTCAATTTCTGTTTGCTATGAAAGGTCTTTATTTCACCTTCATTCACAAATGAGAGCTTTGCAGGATATAATATTCTGGGCTGGCAGTTTTTCTCTCTTAGTACCTGGGCTGTATCTCACCATTCCCTCCTATCCTTTAGGGTTTCTGTTGAGAAGTCAGCTGTGAGTCTAATTGGGGATCCTCTGAGAGTAATCTGACGTTTCTCTCTTGCACATTTTAGAATCTTTTCTTTCTGTTTCACTGTGGTGAGTTTGATTACAATGTGTCATGGTTAGGATCTCTTTTGGTCATGTTTATTAGGGGTTATATAAGCTTCCTGTACTAGGGTGTCTCTGTCCTTCTCCAAACCCGGGAAATTTTCTGCTAGTATCTCACTACAAAGGCCTTCTAATCCTTTCTCCCTCTCCATGCCTTCAGGAACTCCTAGAACCCAAATGTTGGTTTTTTTAATAGTATCCTGAAGATTCCCGACAATATTTTTTAGATTTCTGAGTTCCTCTTCTTTTCTTTGGTTTGCTGTATACTTTCCTGTTCTCTGTCTTCTAAGTCCAATATTCTCTCTTCTGCTTCACTCATTCTGTTTTTAAGGCTCTCTAATGTATTTGTCATTTGATCTATTTAATTCTTCATTTCATTATGATTTCTCTTCACTGTGACAGTTTCACGTTCTGTTAGTTTCTTCATTTCAGTTAGATTCCTCCTTAATATTTCATTTTCATGAGAGAGATTTTCTATCTTGTCCAGTAAGGATTTTTGTAGTTCAAGAATTTGTTTTTGAGAACTTCTTGATGTTCTTATCATAAATTTTTTGAAACCCATACCTTGCATTTCTTCTATCTCATCATCTTCATAATCTTGAATTGGGGTGTCTTGTTGTTTTGGGGGTATCATAATGTCTTCCTTGTTTTTATTTCCTCAGTTTCTGCGTTTGTTGCTTGGCATTGTGGAGATAGTCTTTGGTTTCTTCTTTTTTTTTTTTCCTCGCTGTGGTGGCTTTTCTTGTTATACTATGATTCTAGATTAAGTGGACTGTCTGCTTTTGATGCATCCTTAGAGGCTTGCGATGGGTGTGGTCAGCGAGCTCTGTTGGGTTCTTCAGGGTTAAGGGTGTGCCAAAGGTGACACACCCAAGTTAGGTGTGGGTAATCTTCTCTCTCTTGCTCTCTCTCTCTCTTTTTTTTTATTCAGAAGGGAAGTAATTCCACAGAGCTGAGTGGTGTTGAAGTCAGTCAGTGTCTGAGCTCTGGCCCCTGTGGGTATAATAATTCGTCTGCTCTGTCGCAAGGACCACACAAAGGATCTGTGCATTCCTCAGTGTAAGCTCAAATTCCCCTGCAGTCTCCCACTGGGTTGCAAAGGTTACCAAGTTTGTGTACTCTCCCGAGCGTACTCACATCTCAGGTACTCCATGAGTTCTCTCACACAACCTTTTTTTTTTTTTCACAGTGTCAGTTCATTAGCTCCACACATTCACTAGGTCCTAACCTCCTGTTTTTTCTTTCCACCAGAGTCAGGTTTTTCTGCTTGGCTGATAGCAGGCGCAGCTTTTATGTATGTCCAAAATGGCGCCTTCTCTTTGTCTTGCTTGCCTTTGTAAGGTGAATGGAGAGAGAGAATCGTGTCTATACCGGTCCCTTTTATTTATTTATGTTTTTTCTCTCCTCTAGTTAGCCTGGTGAACTTTCCCCCATGGGGCTTCAAGCCTCGTTCCCTCTAGACTCTTCCTGCCACTTCCACCAGCGTCTCCGGCTACTGAGGTTTCGCCTCACCTCCCTTTCCAGCACTGGTGCATAGACTTGGCTGCTGGGGTTCCGAGCCATGGGCACCCTTGCCCTCCACACAGGTCCACCGTGTCCCACTATTTCCAGAAGAGTTTCTCTGCAGTTTTTTTCCCTAACTCTTCCCTGAAACTACAGTATCTCCACTTTTATTAAACTCTCTTTTCCCGGACTATCAGTGTGTTCCCTCTGTATTCCGCCATCTTTGAGGACTCTGAAAACAATTTAATCATCAAATTAAAAGTATGAGAAGGAGAAAAATGAAATGTTTATGTTATGTTGAGATGGGAAAGGATTTTTAAAGTAAAATAGTCTGGGGGCTGGCACTGTGGCATAGTAAACTAAGCCTTTGCCTGTGGCTCCAGCATGCCATATGAACGCCAGTTCATGTCCCAGGTGCATTAGCAGGAAGCTACATTGGAAGCAGAGTAGCCAGGACTTGAACCAGCATTTCAAAGTGCTGTCCCAAGGTGCAGCTTAACCTGCTGCACCACGGTGCTTACTCCTAGTTCGTTCATTTGTTTTAGAATAGAGAAATATACTATACATCATCACGCTACTGTGCAGTAGAACCCCGAACTACTTCTATATGGCTATAACCACGTACCCATCAATCAACCTTTCCCCTCATAGCCTCTCTTAGCCACCATTATGTTTTTAACTTCTGGGATCACCTTTTTTTAAAATTTCACAAACAAGGGAGATCTTGTGATTGTCTTTTTGTGCTTGGCTTATTTCATTTACCATAATGAACTCCACTTTCACTCATGTTACAAATGACAAGATTTCTTTTTTTTAAAAGATTTTATTTACTTATTTGAAAGATAGTGTTACAGAGAGGGAAAGACAGAGAGAAAGGTCTTCCATCCACTGGTTCACTCCTCAGTTGGCCACAACAGGCCAGAGCTGGGCTGATCCAGAGCCAGGAGCTAGGAGCCAAGAGCCAAGAACTTCTTCTGGATCTCCCATGTGGGTGCAGGGGCCCAAGCACTTGGACCATCTCCTACTGCTTTCCCAGACCATTAGCAGAGAGCTCGATCAGAAGAGGAGCAGCTGGGACATGAACCAGTGCCCATATGGAATGCTGGCACTGCAGGCAGAAGCGTAGCCTTCTATGTCACAGTGCCAGCCTCAAGATTTCATCCTTTTTAATAACTTGAATAATATTCCTAATGTGTATTTGTACCGCATTTTCTTTATCCATTGGTAAATGGACAATTAAGTTCTTTCCCTTTCTTGGCTATTGTTAATAATGCTTTGATAGACATGAGTGTGCAGATTTCTCTTCTATAGATGGATTTATTTTCCCTTGGATATTTACCCAGTGGTAAGATTGCTGGATCATATGGCAGAACTATTTTTATTTTTTTGAGGAACCTCCATAGTATTTTCTACCATGGCTGTACTAATTTGTATTCTTACCAACGAAGAGTTCCCTTTTCTTCTTATCTTCCTCAACACTTGTTATCTTTTATCATTTTGATAACAGCCAATCTTACTGGAGTGAGGTGATGTTGTGGTTTTGATTTTTATTTCCCAAATGATTAGTGATATTGAACATTGTTTCATGTACCGGTTTGTCATTTATATGTCTTCCTTTGAGAAGTATCTGTTTAGAATGATCGTCTTTTTTTAAAAACTGGATTATTTGTTGTTTATTGCTATTGAGTTATTTGAGTTTTTTTTTTAATCTGTTCTGGATATTAACTCCTTGTCAGGAATATAGCTTGCAATTAGTTTTCTCTTTTTTAAGATTTATTTATTTATTTGAAAGAGTTACAGAGAGAGAAGGTGAGACAGATAGAGATCTGTCTGCTGGTTCACTCCCTAAATGGCCATCACAGCCGGGGCTGGGCCAGGATGAAGCTAGGAACCAGAAGCTTCTTCTAGGTCTCCCACGTGGGTGGCAGGGGAACAAGCACTTGAGTTATCTGCCACTGCTTTCCCAGGTGCTTTAGCAGGAAGCAGGATCAGAAGTAGAACAGCCAGGACTCAAACCAGCACCCATATGGGAGGCCAGCAACACAGACTAGCTTTATCTGTTTCGCTGCAACACTGACCCCAATTTTCCCAATTTCTTAGACTGTCTATTAATTCTGTTCATCATTTATTCTGCTGTATAAAAGCTCTTTAGTTTAATGAAATCCCATTTATCTATTTTTGCTTTTATTTATTGTGATTTTGGGGTCTGATTTAAAAAGTGCTCTCCTATTCTGATGTACTGAAGTGTTTTCCCATGTTTTTTTCTAAAAGTAGCTTTACATTCATTGCAAGGTTTTTTTTTTTTAATTTCCTCCTTGATTTCTTCCTCAGTCCATTGATTATTCAGTAATAGGTTGTTTCATTTCCATGTATTTGTGTAGTCTGCAAAGTTATTCTTGTAATTTGATTTCTGCCTTTATTGCAGTCTGGTCAGAAATAATACTCAACATGATTTGTATTCTTTTATACTTATGGAGACTTGTTTTGTGATCTGCTATATGATTAATGCTGGAAAATGTTCTATGTACTTTTGAGAAGAATGTGTATTCTGCTGCTGCTGTTTGGAAAGTTCTGTAGATGTCAGGTCTGATCTTTCGAGGCTGCAATTTAACTCTGCTTTTACTTTGTTGACTTTCTGTTTTGATGATCTGTCCATTTCTGAAAGTGGGATGTTAACATCTCCTTCTATTATTGTATTGGAATCTGTCTCTCCCGTTTGGTCTGTTAGTATTTGCTTTATGTATAAATATTATTTTCTCTTACTGGTTTAGCTATTTATCCAATATATGATGACCTTTCTGGTCTCTTTTTACTATTTTTGATTTTAAAACCATTTTATCTGATGGAAATATGGCTACTCCTGCTTCCTTTGCATTCTATTTGCATGTAATATCTTGTTCTAGCCCTTCATTTTCTATTCTGTTTGTCCTAATGGGTGACTGAGGCTTCTCCTAAGCAGCATTTAGTTAAGTTCTGCTTTGTTATCCACTCTATCACTCCATATGTTTTTATTGGATAATTTAGACCATTGACATGTAAGGTGATTATTTAGAGGTAGTCTTACTATCTCCATTTTGATACTTGTTTTGTATTTTTATTGTAGTTCTTTATTCCTCTCTTACAGTCTTGATTTGTGGTTTCTGAATTTCTCTAGTGATATACTTTGATTGCTTGCTTATTATTTTTGATAAGTCTGTTATAAGTTATTGCTTTGTGGTTACCTTGAGGCTTACAAAAGACCACTTTTGGCCATAAGCAGTATCTTAAAATGATAACAACTTAACACTGATTGTAAAGATAGGGAAAGAGACAAACAATAAACAAAGGGATTAAAAAATCCTAATTAAAACTATAATTGTGCTCCATTCTTCCTTCATATCTTGAAATTTTGATGTTACATTTGACCTTATTCAATATTAGCTTTTTCTTGACATTTCAGTGTGATTATATTTTAGTCTGCACAGAAAAGATAAAAATGGTTTATATACCATGTTTACAATATTAGCAATTCTGAAATTGTATAGATACTTTTACCATTAAGGTTTCTACCTTTTTATATGCTCTTCTAACTTGTTAGCATCTTTTTTAAAAAAATATTTTTTAAAGATTTATTTATTTATTTGAAAGTCAGAGTTACACAGAGAGAAGAGCGGTAGAGAGAGAGAGAGAGAGAGAGAGAGAGAGAGAGGTCTTCCATCCAGTGGTTCACTCCCCAGATGAGAGAGAGAGAGAGAGAGAGAGAGGTCTTCCATCCAGTGGTTCACTCCCCAGATGGCCGCAATGACCAGAGCTTTTGTTTTTAGAAAGCAAGCTGCTTTCCATGTACGATCACTGATAGTCTTTTTTTAAAAAAAAAATATTTTATTTATTTGAAAGAATTACAGAGAGAGGTAGAGACAGAGAGGTCTTCCATCCGCTGGTTCACTCCCCAGATAGCCACAACAGCTGGAGCTGTGCTGATCCGGAGCCAGGAGCTTCTTCCCGGTCTCCCACGTGGGTGCAGGGGCCCAAGGACTTGGGCCATCCTCTACTGCTTTCCCAGGCCATAGCAGAGAGCTGGGTCAGAAGAGGAGCAGCTGGGACTCAAACTGGCACCCATATGGGTTGCCGGCGCTTCAGGCCGGGCATTAACCTGCTGCGCCAAAGCGCTGGCCCCTTAAAAAAAGATTTTATTTATTTATTTGAGAGGTAGAGTTATAGACAGTGAGAGGGAGAGACAGAGAGAAAGGTCTTCCCAGTGTCTCGAACATTTGCCTTTGTAATGCTTTCCCATATTTCCTGTAAGCTTCCTCCATTCCTAATGATTCTCTTTTATTCCTTTACCATGTATTTTCAGGTAGCCTGTCTTTAACCTCATGGATTCTTCTGCTGGATCTGTTCTGTTGATGCTTTCTGTTGCATGTTGAATTTCACTTCGTGTTCTTTTCAGTGGAAGGGATTCTGTTTGGTTTTGTTTAATTACTTCCATCTTTCTTTTTTTTAAGTTTTTTTTTTTTTATTTATATGAGAAGTAAAATTACAGACAGTGAGAGGGAGAGACAGAGAGAAAGGTCTTCCTTCTGTTGGTTTACTCCCCAAATGGCCGCAATGGCCAGAGCTGTGCTGATCCGAAGCCAGAGTCAGGAGCTTTTTCTGGGTCTCCCACATGGGTGCAGAGGCCCAAGCACTTGGGCTATCTTCTACTGCTTTCCCAGGCCACAGCAAAGAGCTGGATTGGAATAGGAGCAGCTGGGACTAGAACCGGCACCTATATGGATGCTGGCACCACAGGCAGAGGATTAACCTACTGCGCCACGGTGCCAGCCCCACTTTCATTTCTTTATCACATTTACCTGTTGGAATATTTAGTTATTTTTCTGTGTCCTCTTGAGTTTTGTTGTGTGTACTAACAGCAACCATTTTGAAATCTTCATCTGATCATTTGGGAATTTTCAGTTTCTAAATGGTTGTTTTCTGTCACCTTTTTTTAATCTTTAGGTGAGGTCATGGTTCCCTAGGAAGCTTTTGATGCATGTTGGTGTACAGCATTGTCTGCAATGTGAAGGATGAGTTACAGTAATCTGGCTTCATTTGTAGCTGTCCTTGTAGAAATTCGATGTAGCCTGTTTACTTTCTCTGAATCTATGGATATTTCTGCTATTTCAGCACTAGATAGCACCCTGAGGTGTGATTTATGAGTGTGTGATATGTTTATGCTGATTCATCCTTATAGTACTACCTAGGGCCAGTGTTGTGACAGTGGATTAAGCTACCACTTGTGACATTGGCATCCCATATGGACACTGATTCCTGTACTGGCTGCTCCATTTCTAATCCAGCTCCCTAGTAGTGCTCCTGGGAAAGCAGTAGAGGGCCCCTGCACCCATGTGGGAAACTTGGAAGAAGCTCTTGGCTCTTGGCTTCAGCCCTGCCTTGCCCCAGCTGTTGCAGCCATTTAGGGAGTAAACCAGCAGATGAAGAGGAATCAATCAATCAATCAATCAATTGCTCGCTCTCTCTAACTCTGCCTGTCAAATAAATAAATCAGTATTTGGAAAAAAACGATACTACCTTAACTTAAATTTGTCACAAATCTGTACTTCATGTGTAGTTTAGTGTGAAGTGGGAAAATGCCTAAGAAGGGATAGTCTACTCTTAAAAGTCTCTTCCAGGACCTGTGGTAGTGTCAGACTCTTTGTCCTATGTCCACAAATGCCATGATGCTAGATCACATCACAAGTCCTCAGCTCATCAAGACCAGTGCCGCCTGGTTATAGGACCAAAGATCACCCTAGTCCTCCTTTTGAGGACTCACTGTGCTGCACCTGTCAGCCACTGGTGATGTTGCCTGACATATAATACTGTTCATCTGGGACCCCAGAACTCCCCTGGGCAATGAAACGTGTCCTGAATCTCTGTCTTTAGGCAGTGACCTGGAGATATGAACTGTTAGAATACTGGGTTTTTAATCAGCCTGGCTCTGAGTTGCAGAGCAGTTTTGTGATTCTTTGCTGTCTGCCTGTAGTGTTAGGTTGATAGAAGCACCCCTCAGTGGCCGACGTTGTGGCACAGTGGGTTAATGCCCTGACCTGCAGCGCCCGCATCCCATATGGGCGCCAGTTCTAGTCCTGGCTGATCCTCTTCCAATCCAGCTCTCTGCTATGGCCTGGGATAGCAGTGGAGGATGGCCCAAGTCCTTGGGTCCCTGCACCTGCCTGGGAGACCTGGAAGAAGCTCCTGGCTCCTGGCTTGGGATCAGCACAGCTCCGGCCATTGAGGCCATCTGGGGAGTGAACCAGCGGATGGAAGACCTCTCTGTCTCTACCTCTCTGTAACTCTGTCTTTCAAATAAATAAAAATAAATCTTTAAAAAAAACCACACCCCTCAGCTACTCAGGCAGGCCTGAGGTCTCACCTGGGTCTCACAGTCACCTGGCACAGTGCATTTTCATGGGTATACACCAGGCCCACAAAGGGTTTCCAGTGGTACATGCCAAAACAAGTCTGACTCACCAGGGTCCAGTTCTCTGCCACTTCTCTGTGTACCAGGACTCTGACCATAATACTTTCCTTGGGACAAAAACCATTAGGATTTCCAGGGTTGGTTTTGTGGCCCTTTGCTGTCCTCCTAAGGTCAGAGGAGTGTGATAAAGGCACCCTGACGGACCCCAGCCTGGTCACACTTAGATTCCACAGTCACAGATCCTTACAAAGTCCTGGGGATGTCCCTCAAGCTTTCTAAGTACCAGCAGTGACAAATACCAAAATGAGTCTGTTGGAGCTCAGGTTTCTGTGATGCCAGGCAAGTCTAGAGCCTCTGTCCATGAGCACCAGGTCAGGGCTAGAGGCCTGTGGGCCTTGTCAGATGCCAGGTTTTGGCACTGTAGGCCCAGCTCTGAGTTCCAAGGTATAGTCCTAAGCTCCCTCTCATGGCCTTTCCACAGGACTGGAGTTTTGCTTTCTGCAAGTGGTTGGGGAAAGGATGGCAGAGGCCTCCTGGCTGTGGAAGCTCCAAATATTCAATCCACAGGCATGGGCTTGGGGGCTAGCACAGAGGGCCACAGTCCACCTGAGTGTTTTTTCCACACTGGGCCTACAGTGTGCAATTCATTTCAGTCTCCTACACCTAGGTGGGTAGTGTTGCTCCCTGCCCTACTCCTTGGAGCTGGAGGAGGGGCGTTGCAGGTAACTCCTTCTTTCTTTAGTGGGACTTTTCTTAAGATTATAACAAGTTAAGGTACTATGGTCTCTCATTGGTCTTCCATAGCTCTTGTGAAGGTGGTTTAGTGTGTGTATAGCTGTTTGTATTGCTGTCTCTGCAGAGAGCCTTTTACTTAGTTGCTATCTTGATTCTGATCTTTCCAAAATTTTGTAATTGTCAATCACACCTCAATACAGCTGAAAAAATTACTTAAAACAATAGATGTAATTTAAAATTTACATGTTACAGTGTGATACAAGTTATTCTTAAGTGTTTTCCTTCTTTTTTATATAAAATGTGGGAAATGGTGCTTTGCATTACATGATGTAGAGATTTTTATCTTTACTAGTGATTCTGACTTGGGTGTTCATATACAATGCCTGATAGGAACTTTTAAATATGTTTTAACTTTTAAAAATATGTATTATTTCACTCACTTTTTTTTTAAACAGGTAACTGTAAAAAAGGCATATGCTACAAGCCAGCAAATTTTTGAATCAGTTAAATCATGGTGGACAAAAAGCAACAAAAAAGACTCACTGCCAGAACCTAAAGAAAAACCTAAGGTAGAGTTTAAATGGACCAGTGAGTTTTGTTTGGATGGGTGTTGGCTGGTGATGGGGATACTTAACAGCAGCCAAGAATAGAATAAACGTAGATGAAGGGATCATATTTGCTAATGTTTTGGCACAAATGATTTTTAGGATGTTTTATTCTCTTAGTAAAATGGTTTGCTTATGAAGGCATTTTTTTTTTCCCCGATAAATAGCTAGAAAGCTCTGCTGAAATAGAAGTACCTGGAAAAGCAACTCGTGTCCTGACATATTCAGTGCCTTTGTCAACAGAACTCAACAGTTCTGAAACAAAAACCAAATCAGAATTGCCCTCAGGTTTGTTTGGAATAATTAAATTTTTATTTCATTCTCTTTTTAAATACTTTGATAGTATTATAATTACTAGTTTCAACTTATATGTTTTCTTCATAAATGTCTTATCTTTCTCATATCTGTAGATTGTATTTCTATTATGTTTATGAAATACTTAGGTATGGTAGAATTTTTAAATTCACCACATAGTTCGTAATACAGATCTTTGTATGTGGGAGTATAGAATAGCACTGACAGCTTGTTTGAATGAAGCATTTAATACCATTTTATAAATGTGAGCTATTGTGTCAGGCAGAGGAAAATGTGCCTTTCTGGGTTCTGTCAATTTACAGGTATGAGTCACACCCACTAAAGAAATATCAGCTTCCACTTCTTGTGTTATTTATCTGTCAGTTTGCCTATCAGTCTTAGTTTCCATCATCCATAGTTTTATTCAGTTTATGTACCAGGAGAACTTTCTCTGTGAAATAGTAGAAATAGCACCAATTATAATACTTACAATTTTGCTAATATTTGTTACTGGTAATTAATAATGTGTAGGATCAGATAATGATAATTAAACTTCTAGGCAGATACTGCCATGACTTTTCTGTGATCAAAAAGAAGATAACAATGTTTTTTTTTTTTAATTTATTTAATGAGCATAAATTTCCAAAGTACAGCTTATGGACCACAATAGCCTCCCCCCCCCGTGTCTTCCCTCCCATCCACAACGCTCCCCTCTCCCACTCCCTCTCCCCTTCCCCTTCACATCACAACTAATTTTCAATTATCTTTATATACAGAAGATCAATTTAGCGTATGTTAAGTAAAGATTACCACATTTTGCTCCCACACAGAAACATAAAGTGTAAAATACTATTTGAGTACTAGTTATAGCATTAATTAAACACCTAAGAGTAATTGTGTATTAATTACAGAGCTCAACCAATAGTTTTAAGTAGAATATAAAATGCATCTTTTGCATTGTTGTGGCTTCCCCCCGACCTCCCTCCCTCCCGTGGCCCTCCCCTCACCCACTTCCTCTCCCCTCTCCCCCCTTCATCACGTTTCATTTTCGGTTACCTTCATATACCGAAGATCAATTTAGTATATACTAAGCAGGGATTTCAACAGGTTGCACTCACACAACCGAACCAGGTATAGGGTATTGTTCGACTAGTAGTGTTGTTTTTGAGTTTCATAGATAAACATATTAAGGACAGAGATCCTGCGAGGGGAGCATGAACCCAGTGACTCCCGTTGTTGATTTAACAATTGGCACTCTTATTTATGACGTCAGCAATCACCCGAGACTCTTGCTATGAGCTGTCTAGGCTATGGAAGCCCCTTGAGTTCACCAACTCTGAATTTGTTTAGTCAAGGCCATATCACAGTGGAGGTTCCTTCCTCCCTTCAGAGAAAGGCGCCTCTCTCCTTGATGGCCTGATCCTTCTGCTGGAGTGTTGTTCACCAGGATCCTAAAAAGAAGATAACAATGTTACACCATTTCACCAGTATATTTACATAAATTTATGAGTCACTCATTTGCATAGGTTTGCCTATCTGTACAATGTGAATGGTGCAACTCATTTATTTATCATATTGTAAAGGAAATATGACCAACCCAGAGGTGGAGAATTAAAAACTAATGGTACTTTATCGAGTTTGTCCTGTCATGCAAAATGCTCTAAGTACTCAATTCTCATCCACAGAGAAAAACAAAAAGCTGCAATGTATTGGTAATTATTCCCATGTTATACTGGAGAAACTGAGACTCAGGGAGCTTGAGAAACTTGCCTCAAATCATGCAGCTTGTGAATAGCAATGCTGTGTTTAGAGCCTAGATCTTCTTGATAGCAAAGTCAAAGTTCTTTCCACTGTGTGTAGTTTATCTAATTTAAAACCAGAATTTAGTCTCTAATTTCACCCTTCTTCTCTCTCACTTTATTTTTTTCCCAAAAAAACCTTTTATTTAAGGACTAGAAACTTCATGCATTTCATAAACACAACCTCAGGAACATAGTGATTCTTCCCACCGTACCTGCCCCCATGCATACCCCTCTTCTTCCTCCCTCTCCTATTCCCAGTCTTATTTTTAACTAAGATGATTTTTTTTGACAGGCAGAGTTAGACAGTGAGAGAGAGAGACAGAGAGAAAGGTCTTCCTAACTAAGATAAATTTTGAATTAACTTTATACACAGGAGATTAACTCTATAGTAAGTAAAGAGTTCAACAAATTATATGAAAAAAAAAAAACTGTTCCTCAACAGTTGAGACAAGGGATATTCAAAGTCATTTCATCTCAAAGTTAATTTTACTTCTTTTTTTTTTGAGCATTATTTTTTTTTGAGAAATTTAATTTACTTTAAAGAACCCAGGAATGATACATCTTTTACAAGCACTTATACAAAGCTATAACTTATGAGACATAAAACTATCCTCCACTTAATACACTAAGTAAATATTTAAACAAGTTTTGCATTAACTCTCATAATAAAACTCTTTGAGGACAGAGGTCCTGCATGGGAAGTTAGTAATGGTGACTAAGATTAGTCTTAGTCCAAGTTAGTAATGGTGACTTAAACTAAATTAGTTAGTAATGGTGACTTCAAACTAAATAGCATGGTGACTCCTGTTGTTAATTTAACAACACTCTTACTATGTATGATGTCAGTGATGACCAGAGGCTCTTGACATGAGCTGCCCAGGCTATGGAAGCCTTTTGAATCCACAAACTCCTTCAGTATTTAGACATGGCTATTGGCAAAGTGGAAATTCTCTCCTTCCTGCAGATAAAGTACCTCCTTCTTTGACCACTTTTTTCAACTAGGGTCTTACCCACAGAGATCCTTCATGTAGGACACTTTTTGCTGCAGTGTCTTGGCTTTTCATGCCTGAAATACTCTCATCTGCTGTATGGACTGCTTCCCATGTTGGAGCATTCACTCCTTTTTAATTCTATCTATTATTGTTACCAAAAACTTAATCCTATTTATATGATCACTTTTAACACTTAATCCTGTCTATATGATCACTTTAATACTTAGTTCTATCCATATGATCACTTTAACACTTAAAATGCTATTTTTTACCATCCAGCTTAAGGGGATTTAGGGTCCCATGGCAAGTTTTTAACTGTATCCTTAGAAGTAAGTCCATAGGAATGTATGCTGAACTATACAGCTTTTTACAGTTACAAACTTCATACATTTCATAATTACAACTTTAAGAACATGGTGATTCTTCCCACCGTACCCACCCTCCCATGCTCACTCCCACCTTTCTTCCTCCTCCCTCTTCTCCCACTTTATTTTTATAAATACTGTCACTGACTAAAAAAACTTAATTTAAGTTTTACTGTTTTCCCCTGTCACCTATCCTTTTAAGTCAAGATAAGTTACACAGTTTTGGGACTGTATCTAAGAACATACTGAATCTCTTCATTTTTTCTAAATGTCAATTCCACGGTATCTTTGTGAAGATGGAACAAAGTACAGCTTAACAGTGGGACCATGATCATCCCTAGCTAATATCTTGGCTTCATCCATGTGGATTCTGGAACCCTTACCTCTCTTGAGTGATGTGGTATATCAAAAGCATTTTAAGGAGACATACAGAGGGAGGGACAGATGCCAACACTGCACTTATCATGAATGTCTTAATTCAAATTGCTACAAAAAATATCATATATCATAGAATGGGTGGCTTAATAACAACAAAAATATATTTCTCACAGTTCTAGACACCAAGAATCTGAGATAAGTATACCAGCGTGATCGAGCTCTTGTAAGGGCCTCTGGCTTGTGGGCAGTCAATTTGTTTTATCTTCACACAGTAGGGAAGATGGGAAAATGAGCTAATCTTAGGAGTAAGTGTAGTATTACCATTCATAAGGTCTTTACCATCACCACATTACCTAATCCTAGTTACCTCTAAAAATTCTATGTCCTAATACCATCATATTGGAGAGCAGGGTTTCAGTACATGAAATTTGGGGAAATATAAACATTCAGTCTACAACAATGTATAATTCAGAGTTGATTATTTCACTCTTGGGATTCACTTTCTCTTCATTTCTATGACATGGGAAACAGTACTAATTGCAATCACAGGTTTTAGACTAAGACTTGAATCTGAATCCCAGATTAAATACTTACTAGTTCTATTACCTGAGGCAAATTACCTAATACCTGAAGTCCCCATCTCCAGCCAATAAATGGGGGGGCAATAGTAGTTTACAAGGTTTTGATGATTAAATGAGATACATACAGAACACTAATTATAATGTCTAGTAGAGACTATGTTTTCAATGAATATTAAAAGATACCATTATTAACTGCTTAGAATAATTAGGTATTTTGGTGATAAGAAATTTTCATTGATTATACTTTAGGAGCAAGTTGCTTAGCTGGTAAGCCTAGCCATGGCCACAACTTGTCACTATACAGAATATATTGAGTGTACTGTCCAACTCTATAAGTATATTGTGGTTCTAAAGATAAATTTAGTTATTCCCTACTGTCCCATATATATTTATGATAAAAATTGTTATTTGGGAGGTCACAAATTTGGAAATTTGCTGTTAGATCTCTTTGAGAATTTGATGAAAGCATAGTAAAATTTCTCACAGTGTTAACAGTGTTAATATTGCTCTAAAGTAGGAGTTGGCAAACTATTGCCCAAATGCCAAATCTGGCTCACTGGCCCATTTTTTAAGTTCCACAAATTAAGAGTGATTTGTACACATTTGAAATAAAAACAAGTAAAAAAGAATGCTATTTTGACACATCAAAACTATCTAAAATTCAAATCTCTATGTCTACGAAGAAAGTTTTATTAGAACACAGCTATACTGATTAATTTCTGCATTGTCAATGGCTGCTTTGCAGTATCATGAAAGATTTGGGCGGTTGCAACAGAGACCATGTGGTTCACAAAGTTGAAAGTATTCACTCTTGGCCTTTTTTAGAAAATGTCCGCCAATTCCTGTTCTAGAGGAAGAGGTTGTGCCACAGGTACATAAGCTATCTTCCTCTCATGTTATTTTCCAGATAATTTGTGACCAGAAGACTAAATAGGGAAACTGAAAACTTCTGAAGGACAAAACTGAATTTCCTGTAGCCTTTTAGTGCTCAGGAGACAGACTTACCAGGCTGTCAATTAGAAGTATAGGAGTGTCACACCTGGTAATAGGGAGGACCTAGAGGTTGACTGACTCTTAACTGTCTACAACCCAGCTTAGTCTCAGCTTAATGCCTTATTGGATTGAGGTGATAAGTGCTTTACCCTTCCTAAAAGAGTAGATCTGGTAGATGATATTGTTCTTTTATAGTGTCCATATATAAATAAAATATTAGTCATGCAAAGAGACAGGAAGATGTAACCGAGAATAAAAAGGAAAAAAAAAATAAAACAGCCACAGACCCACAGATGTCCTAAATACTGAAGTTAGTAGAAAAGGACTTTACAATAACTATGGTTAATGTAATAGAGAAAAGAAGGACAAAATGGATCAAGAGATGGAGGATTTCACAGGGACTTTGACACAATTAAAAATCAAGTGGATATTCTTGATGTGAAAAACACAGTATCTGAAATTAAGAACTCATTGGTGAAGAAGTCTAACACGTGTACAAGTTAGGAGCTCACACAAAATCCGCCGTGGCACAATGAAGGTGAAGGCTGGCAGCCCGCCTGCCGGCTGACCCACCCAACCCATCTTGAAACATGGACCAGAGAACTCATTGGTTAGGTTTAACGGAAGACTATATAAAGGAGAGTACAGAATGATTCGACTGAAAAACAAATCAGTTTAAAAAGTAGCCAAACTAAGTACAGAGAGAGAGGGAGGAGAATGGAAGGAATAGAACAAAGTGTGAGAAAATACTCTGCAGTAACTAGTGTCACTTAAAGATGTCTGTTACTCAGAAGGTAAATGCTAAAAATCATCTTGATTTTATATCAAGAAGCAAAAATACAATTTCTAATAATCCTAACTTCACTCAGCAATTTATTAGTGATCTGTGTCATCTTTTGTACCTAACTTGCTTGAAATATCAGTGAGATAATATACAAACTAGATTATCAGTAAATAGATATTACCTAATAAGTGACTGAGACAGTAATTCATTGCTGTCTTATAACCTTAAACATCTTTCTTTCTATTTGTTATAACACCAGCTTTTTAGAAAGTCTGCTGAAAAGCTTTATGTAGAAAATACATTTTTATCAGATACCATGACTGGGAGAAAGTACAAAGAAAAAATCATCATCATAATTAGGGCATTGAGATTCAAGAATATTTTTATGATGGCTCATCCTTTGGGAGGATGAGAGCCCTAGATCAAGGAGTGAAGAAATTTCTAAGAGGAAAGATATAATCCCTAATTACTCAGAAGAGTAGGAAATGAAATTTTTTTAAAAGACAGAAATCAAATGACCAAGGCTAAAGTGATTGTAAACCAGAGGAATCCATATCACAATTACTTGTGATTTTTTTGTTTTTGTTTTTTTCCCAAAATTCACAGACCTAGACTCTACTCAAGAATTATAAATATAAATCTCCAGAGGCAAGGCCTCCAAAGCGTGCGGACTTTTAGAAAAACACAGACAATTCTGATAAATATTCCTCTAGTTAATAATCTCTGGCCTAAGGTAGGGATAAATTAAAATCTTGCAGTTTTTTAAAGAATTTTATGGAATGGGTATCTAAAGGCAAAAGGACTTTTCCAATCTAGGAAATTTGAGTGAGCTGAATCTTTTTGATCAGATTTTAGACAAGAATATAAATTAAGAAAATAGGTATAAATGCTAGAGGACTTAGTTGACAAACATCGTTAACCAATTTTGATACATTAAGACATATAAAATTACTTGTCAGGTACTTGGTATGGTATGTTTACTTTGTGAAATAGCTATAGCATAGCACGTTTTTCACACATACTGAAGAATGGTTTCCACCAGGTGGCAGTAAAGATACATTTGCAACTAGAAACTGGCAAGAGCACAACCACTAACAGATTCTTTTTTTTTTTTAACTTTTATTTAATGAATATAAATTTCCAAAGTACGATTTATGGATTACAATGGCTTCCCCCCCATACCGTCCCTCCCACCCGCAACCCTCCCCTTTCCCACTCCCTCTCCCCTTCATTCACATGAGGATTCATTTTCAATTCTCTTTATATACAGAAGATCAGTTTAGCATACATTAAGTAAAGATTTCAACAGTTTGCTCCCACACAGAAACATAAAGTGAAAAATAATAGATGATTTTTTAAATGATGATGAAATCAGATCAGACCTATTGTCATGTTTAATCCCAGCGAGAGTCAAGTTGGGAATTGCTAATTTCTTCTTCTTTTTTTTTTTAACAGAAGATCAGTTTAGTATACATTAAGTAAAGATTTCAACAGTTTGCACCCCCATAGAAACACAAAGTGAAATATACTGTTTGAGTACTCGTTATAGCATTAAGCCTCAATGTACAGCACATTAAGGACAGAGATCCTACATGAGGAGTAAGTGCACAGTGACTCCTGTTGACTAACAGATTCTTAAACACGCCCCACCCCCCTTTTTGTGCCAAGATTCCTTCTCGGGATGTTTTCAAATAAATAAAATAAATAGTAATATATGAACTTCCTTAAATGTATTAAGCAACAATATATAACAATAGGTATAATAACTACCATAATTTTCAAGTAGTGGTTATTGTAAATATTTTGAGATATAATGACAATGACAAGTTTCTTCATCCTAGTTAATAGATCACATGAATTATATCATAGCCACTCCAAAGAGATCTCATTTTAAGAATCTTTGTCCTATGGAGAACTGTATTATTGTCATGGGTAGTGATTAATTATTGATCTGATTTTTTTTGGAAAAAATAGATTTGATGATGAAATTATTCATTGCTACCCTTTATAAAATGTTTCTGAATAGATAAATAGAAGATAAATCATTCATGTCTTTGTTTCTTTGCTTTTCATTATAAAACTGAAAACTAAATTAATTTAATTTCCATAGAAGAATTTAGAAAAAAGTGCCTCCCACATGTAATAAATCATTTTCAAATACATACAATTTTGAAAAACATTTTAAATGAAAACAAATTTTAGGAAAAATAGTTGTCTCCTGCCTACTTACTTGCACAAAATATTATTTGTAGTACTGCATGCATAGTGTTATACTTAAGGCTACAAATAATTGTAGGAGATTACTACTCTAACCCCCATTGTACAGAAGAGCCTGGGTTGTGTTGAGGTCAAACTTAAATTCAGTCATGGCTCTACAACTTATCAACTGAATGACATTTGTCAAGTTATTTCTCTATTTCAGTTTCCTTATATATGAAACAAAGATATTAAAATAGCATCTACATCATGGCAGCATTGTCAGATAATGCATGAAAATAACTTCACATCTTGCCTGGCACACAGTAAGCTTGTCAGGATCACCATTGGGGACTGTCATTGTGACTCAACAGGTTTAGCTGCAATCAGCAGAACCGACATCCATATGGGCCCCAGTTAAAGTCCTGGCTGCTCCAACTCTGATCCAGCTCCTCTCTCATATACCTGGGAAAGCAACAGAGGATGTCCCAGGTCCTTGGGCCCCTACACCCACATGGGAGACCTGGTTGTGGCTCCTAGCTTCAGTCTGGCCCAGCGCTGGCCATCATAGCCATTTGGGGAGTGAACCAGCAGTTGGAAGGGTTCTCTCTCTCTGTCTCTTCCTCTGCCTCTCTCTGTGTGTAACTCTGTCTTTCAAATAAAGAAATAAACCTTAAAATAAAAAAGATCATCATTTATCCACACATTGCCATATCTGGGAGTGGATTCTTAGTCTCCATCTTATGCCATCCATCAGTAACCCTTAATTCAGTTTAAACACCCTCCCTGAAACAGTCTCTTTACTTGGTTTGTGAGATATCCCATGCTTATGACTCCCATTTCTCACCAACTGATTTTCCTTCTTAGTCATTTCTGCTGCTTCTCCTAATTTTTTTAACCTCAAAATTTTAAATTATCCAAAGGAATCCTTCCTTGGACCTCTTCTCTGATTCTAGATGACCTCATATCATTCCATAAATGCTATGTAGTTTAGGACTGCAAAATTTATGAACCAGCCCAAGCATCCTCTGAACTCTATAGACTCAAAATTCTAGCTGCCTACTCAATATTTTGTAGTCAGATATTTAGTAAGCAGTTCAAATTTAATAGATCTAAAATTGAATACAACCTTTGATTTCCCCCAAACCAATGTCTCCATTTACCCATCTCAGTAAATGTCAACTCCATTCTTAAGTTTCTCAAGTGAAAGAGACTCTCTCACAGGATATATTCAATCCACTTTAAAAAGCCTGTTCATTCTACTCTCAGACTTATTCAGAATCAGATCCCGTTTTACCACCTCAGTACTACCATGTGGATTAGAGCCCTCAGCATCTCTCCTGTAGTAATGCAGTTGCTTTCCAATTCATCTCTTGGCTATACCGTTGTTCTCCTAGGATCTCTTTTCCCCAAAGCCAAGAGTGATCTTTTTAAAAGCAAAATATCATGCCACTCCTCTACTGAAAATTGTCCAGTAGGTTTTCATCTCACTTAAAATAAAAGCCAGTGTCCTTACTGGAGCCCTATGAGACCTCACCTCCCACTGTCTCTCTGATCACATATCCTATCATTCTTGCTGTCCCCCACTCCCTGCTCACACATGTATATGCACGACTTCTTTTTTTTTTTTTTTAGATTTATTTGAAATTCAGGGTGACAGCCAGAGAGCGAGTGAGAGAGGGAAAGATATCTTCCATCTACTATTTCATTCCTTAAATGGCAGACAACAACCAGGTCTGGGGCAGGCTGAAGCCAGGAGTCAGGAACTCCACCGGGTGTCCCATGTAAGTAGCAAGGGTCCAAGTACTTGGGTCATCTTCTGCTACCTTTCCAGGTGCATTAGCAGGCAGCTGGATAGGGAATGGATCAGCCAAGACTCAAAACAGCACTGCTATATGGGATGTCTGTACCACAAACAGTGTTTTAATCCCCTGCACCACACGCTGGCCTGTGTTTCAGACATCTTGATTCCTTCCTCAGGCACACCTTAGATCCATTACACTTGTCATTGACTCATCCTGAAAGGCATTTCCCACAGATAGTTCAGGGCACACACGCTCAACTTCTTTGCTCAAATATCACCTTTCTGGAAGGCTTTCCTTGGTCACCCTATTTAAAATTGCCGGTCACCCAAGAACTACATATGCCCTTCCCTGCTTTATTTTTCTGCATAGTACTTACCCCAATTTGATACATTATATAAGTATGTTTTACTTATGTTATTGTCTGTCTCATCCAATTTGAATATTAGGTCCATGCTGGCAGATTTTTATCTATTTTCTTCACTGCTACTACATTCCTAGTACAAAAAAGAAATTTGATAACTAATTTTTTTCCATCTTAATACTTTATTAGGTGCTACACAGTTTTTGCCTGACCCCAAGCTCATGGATCACGGGCAGTCCCATCCAGAAGATGTAGATATGTACAGCACTAGAAGCTGAAATAAACGGCAAAGAGAACTACAACATGTATGACGTTGCAATTAATGTTGAAAAATCATGAAATGGGTAACTGATGCATAGAGCATAACTTAAATCAAGTTATTCCCTGACGTCTTCAAATGCACAGTTTGATTAGTCACATAAGTGATTAAAACACAACCTGTGAATGAAATCAAATGATATTAAATGATTGATGAGGAGACACAAATATTGGGCTGCATTTGTTGACTTTAGAAGATATTTAAAAAATGCAGATATGAGCACCAGTGAGACTAAAATCTGAGATGTGAATGCATTTATAGACATATTTATATGTACACACATGTATATCTGCTCTAACTTTGCTAAATTCATGTCAGTTAAATTAGAGTGGTGTGTGGAAAGATGTGTCCACCTGTTTTGTTTTTATTTCCCAGCACTGGAATAAAATAACAATATTTTGTGGCACATGGGCTTGGCTTTGTCTGTTTTATTAATGTTAATACTCTTCATTTTCTGGAAGCATCTCTATTTAGGAAGACTATGTGCTACCAGGGCATTGTAATGCTGCTTAACTCCTTCTACTGCTTCCTAGGTGGTTCACTGTTCTGTTCCCCAGAAGAAGTATTACAAACTTTTTAGTCTTCTCAAACCTCTTATGCTTGCCAAAGTTGACTAGGTCTCTTATTTCATAGGGGAAAACAAGTCAGTTATGAGACATGATCACTCTCAACTACTTCAAGACTTACCTCTTTTCAGCCATGCATCCCTCTTTTCTTTTCTTTTTTTTTTTTAAGATTTATTTATTTATTTATTTGAAAGACAGTTACAGAGAGGCAAAGGCAAAGGCAGAGAGAGATCATTAACTGGTTCACTCCCCCAAATGACCACAACAGCTGAAGCTGGGCTGATCCAAAGCCAGGAGCCAGGAGCTTCTTCCAGGTCTCCCATGTGGGTTCAGGGACACAAGCACTTGGGCCATCTACTACTGCTTTCTCAGGCCATAGCAGAGAGCTGAATTGGAAGTGGAGCAGCCAGGACTTGAACTGGCACCCACGTTGGGATGCCAGCACTGCAGGCGGCAGCTTTACCCGCTATGCCACAGCACCAGCCCCCATCCTCCTTTTCTAAGTCTAACGCTTCTATGTTTGTACCTGATCTCATTCCTTGCCATCTTTTCCAGAGCCACATTCCACCCTGTTTAATCTTCAGTCTTTGGTCTCTCTTTTCACTCATTTCTTTTCCTCAAACTCTAAATAGCTTACTATCTTCAATAACAGAAACAACACCAAAACCTTTCTTTAATTCTGCCTCTCCCCTTGAACTTTTCCTATGATTGACATTCTTTAAAAAGTAGTTAAAGTCCTTTTCTTCCTTATTCACTTTTAGTCTGGCCTCTATAACACATTTGAATTTTTATATAATTATTGAATCTTCACCACTCCCTCCTTGAAACACTTTCCTCCCTTTGCTTTCTGTCATTCCTGCTGTTTCTGTTCTTCATTCTTCTTTTGCTTTGGATCCTTTAAATGCTAAGGCTCCTTACTTTGTATCCCTTGTCCATTTTCTCATTCTGTGTGTTCTCTCATTTTCATTCAACAAATTTCGCTTGTTTCAGCTACTATTTACGTCATTATTCATATTTTGTGCCTTCGCATTTCTCCAGTGCTGCTATAATCTTATGTTTCTATTTACTAATTATATCCACCTAATGCCTCTTCAATATCCCAGTGTCAATGTACTTAAAACTAAGTTGTCTCTATCTCTCTCTCCTTATTTCTCAATTGTTTCTACCTTCTCTAATCCTGTCACTGCTCTCATTCAAGTCTTCTATTATCACTTTCTGAAATACCACAGTAGCCTCCTGGCTACTGCTCACCATCAGTCTTGTTCTCTCCCACTTCTGACTGTGTTCCTTTTGCAAATAACAGTAAATCAGTTAACAGGGCTTAAACAAATGACAATCTATTTAAAGCCTGGAATTAGGCATTGCAGAGTTGGTAGAATGACTCAGTACCATGAAGGACCTGGACTTTTTCACTTTCCACTGTGCTCTTGGTAGCATGTTAGTTTTTCACCTTATGATCACAAGATGGCTATTGTACTTCTGGGAAACACATACACATTGAAAATAGGAAGGGGCAGGGTACAGTGTGCACAAGTTTCTTCCAACAGTGTTTTATCTTAAAGTAAATGCTTGGCATTTTCTCAGAATATTTCTGTATGTATGTCAACTCAAACTTGTCATATAGTCACACACACTTAGCTCAGGGAAGATGGGGGAATCATGTTTTGTTGTTGTTTGTTTTTTCCTGTATTGAGAAAGACAAGGGATAAGGGTTTGGGAACAGGTGTTGAGTTTGAGCTGACACCTGGTGTCTGCCACCTGATTCTTCTAATCCATATGCTGTATTATTATGGCATAGTAGTAGTCTGACAACTATTACAGTTGGCTGGTTCTTTGAAATTTGTGGCCTGTCGCTGCCTATAGAATCAAATCAAAACTCCTTAGTATTACATACAAGGACGTTCATATCTTATCCCGGCTTACCTTCTTATCTTTCCTCTCCCCAGCCACCCTACTGCCAATGTATCTTACACTGTCTCCATCATGTACCATTTGTTTCTTGAACATGCTTTGCTCTTTATTGTTTTTCTCTACCAGCATATGCTAGTGTCTCCTTTTAGAATGCTTTTATATCTCATTTTGCTCCAAATTTTAACTTCCTACTCATTGTTCAAATCCAGTTCCAACGTCACCTTTTTCAGTTCTCCCAGGTATGATTTAGATGTTCTCCCCTCTCCACTCCCTTGCACTTGGAGTTTATAGATCTGATAGCCCATACAGTTTATTGTAATGAATATTTTCTCTAGGAAAGTTTGCTATGGGTATAGCTAAATCACTTTTGTGTGGTATCTATGCCCATTAAATAGGTGCCTGATACAAAGAACTCCACCATGCTGGTTGCAACATAGAATATAAAAATAATTATAATCCCATAAAGAGTTTAGACTCTACCAGGAAGGAAAGAAACATTCACAAATACAATGATATATGTGGCATCTTCCCTAAGATAAGCACAATCAAAGCTGTAGATATTCAGAGATGGAATGTAGCTCTGGGATGATGCCAAGGAGGCAGTGACAAGGCACTTTACTTGATGGTTATTCACAAATAATCTCTTCAGAGCTTAGTTCCAATATTTGAAATGAATTTTCTTTAAAATATTTTTTAAAGACTTGTTTATTTGAAAGGCAGAGTTAGAGCTTTCATCCACTGGTTCATTCCCCAGATGGCCACAATGGGCAGAACTGGACCATGGACAAACCCAGAATACCAGAACTCCAAATGGGTCTCCAATGTGGGTGGCAGGGTCCCAAACACTTGGGCCATCTTTAACTGCTTTCCCAGGCACATTAGCAAGGAGCTGGGTTGGAAGCAGAGCAGCTGGGACTCAAACCAGCTCTCATATACAATGCCAGTGTTGCAGGCAGCGGCTTAACCCACTGCAACACAACACCAGCCCCAGAAACGATTTTTTTTAAACCTCATATATATCTTATACTCAAACACATCTATTTTTCATCAAATACAAAATATCTTATTCATTTAAGAAAAAATAATGCTACTAGCTTATGCTTACACTTATCCCAATTTCAGATAAATAGTCCAGGGGCTGCCATTGTGGCTTAACATGTTAAGCCACCATCTGTAGCCCTGGCTTTGCATATGGGTACCGGTTCAAGTCCTGGCGGCTCCACTTTGAATCCAGCTCCCTGCTAATGCACATGGAGAGAATAGTCAAAGTCCTTGGCCCTCTGCATCCACTTGGGAGACCCAGAAGAAGCTCCTGATGTCTAGGCCCAGGCCATTGTAGCCATTTGGGGAGTGAACCAGCGGGTGTTAAGATTCTCTCTCTCTAACTGGCTTTCAAATAAATAAAATAAATCTTAAAGTAAATAGTCCAAAGCCAAGTAGAAATGATTTTTGAATTATCTTTGCTTCTGGATTATCAGATCTGCTACTAGCCATTAGCATGTTACTTTGTATTATATAATTGGCTGTATCTACAAAATATGTTTCATAGTAAAAGATCTGCTCAAACAGAATGTTATGATCACTTGCTTTATTGTACAACATTCAAAGTCAAACTGCTGTTGGACTAAGATGACATGCAAATGTTGGAGCCCATATTGGGCCTGGTTACTACAAGGCCTTTCTCATTCTTCCTCTGCCATTTCCAAGAGTTCTTCTCGGTTAAACCTGAACAAATGCCAGCCCTCCTCAGAGGAAAGGTCTAAAGCCCCTCGACAAGTGTAGTACTCAATCGAAGCCTGGTTCCAAATGATGACAAGAAACTGCATGCCATTACACTGGGTTCTGAGGGCTATCTGTTTAAAAAACAAAATTAAATACTACTTTTATTTGGAAGTATAGTCTTACATTTTTTTAAACTTTTATTTAATAAATATGAATTTCCAAAGTACAGTTTTTGGATTACAGCAGCGTTTTCCCCCCATAACCTCCCTCCCACCTGCAACCCTCCCAACTCCCACTCCCTCTCCCATCCCATTTACATCAAGATTCATTTTCAATTATCTTTATATACAGAAGATCAATTTAGTATATACTAAGTAAAGATTTCAACAGTTTGCACCCACACAGAAACACAAAGTATAAAGTACTATTTGAGTACTAGTTATACCATTAATTCACATAGTATAATACATTAAGGACAGAGATCCTACATGAGGAGTAAGTGCACAGTGACTCCTGTTGATTTAACAATTGATACTCTTGCTTAACACTTTTTTTGAAGGTCTACTATAAGCAAGATACTACATTGCATCAAAATTCTACACTGTGCATAATACTATCACTAAACAGTGATATTGTAGTTAACTCTTGGACTGCTGTATAGCTATGAATAAAGTCCCACCATTAGGAATTTTAAAACCCATCTCTCTAAAAGCCCAAAACTGATTAGCAGAGTCTTTATTCCACAAAAAGTTTATCTAAAAGAATATGTGTTTTCTTATATGTTTCCAAATATAAGAGAATCTTGCATTTATATTATTCTCATATCCTGTGGACCTGTTTTATGGGTAAGATTATCTTCTAATTTCCCTCATGCTTGCTTCTGCTTGATAGTTTAAAAATGTATAGTGTGGTTGTGCATTTATATGGATCAATTTTCAATTAAGTATAACTCATGTAACTTATGTATCTCATTTGAACATCCAGTTTAATTTGTAAAAAAACTTTGAAATATATTTTGAGATTATGTTTAGATGATGAAATTACTGCATTCCCTGTAAAATAATTGCTTAAGAAAAGGATAATGTATAGAATATCAGTACTAATTGTAATACATACCTGAGTTAACAGTTTTAGTATTTCATCTCCAATACCTAGACCTGTTAAATACATAATGTAAAATGAAAACTGTAAGTTGAAAAGTTCCATTTAACAACTTATTTGCTTTAATCTAAAAAAATATAAAGCCTTCTGTCTGATTATTATTTTTTTGACAGGCAGAGTGGACAGTGAGAGAGAGAGACAGAGAGAAAGGTTTTCCTTTTTCCCTTGGTTCACCCCCCAATGGCTGCTGCGGCCGGCGCACCACGCTGATCTGAAGGCAGGAGCCAGGTGCTTCTCCTGGTCTCCCATGCGGGGGTGCAGGGCCCAAGCACTTAGGCCATCCTCCACTGCACTCCCTGGCCACAGCAGAGAGCTGGACTGGAAGAGGGGCAACCGGGACAGAATCCGGCGCCCCAACCGGAACTAGAACCCTGTGTGCCGGTGCCGCAGGCGGAGGATTAGCCTATTGAGCTGCGGCACCGGCCTGATTATTTCATATATATTTTTAAAGATTTATTTGAGAGGTGGAGAGAGAGCTTTTTAATTTTTATTTTTATTTAGTTTTTAACAGATTCAATATGGTTTGTAGATGCAATTCTAAGGACATAATGGTATTCCCTCTATCTCTCCTCCCTCTCCCTCTGTGTCTTTTTTACCCTCCCTTCTCCATTTCCTTTTTTTTAGTTTTTGAGTTAACCTATTTTAAATTTAGATTACAGTAAAAAAGCTTAATACTTCACCGAATAAGTTTTAACAAGTAAAAACAAAAACACCCTAGTTTAGTGGGAATGTAGACAACAGCTATAAACAATAATTGAATGGAAAAATAACCACTTCACCCATATACAGTAAACGTGAAAGTAAATGTTAAATGTTCACAGATCATTAAAACTATAGTAGTATCATATTAACCATTCAAAATAAAGTTTCACAAAACTCTATTTGCAGCAATACTAACACAGTTGAATGGATAAAGAAAATGCAATATGTATACACAATGGAATACTATTCAGCTATAAGAAAAGAATGAAATTCTACCATTTGCATCAAAATGCGTGCAGCTGGAGGGCATCATGTTGAGTGAAGTAAGCCAATCACAGAAAGACAAATACCTCATGTTTTCCTTTATATGTGGGTGCTAAAATTTAAAAAACCAAAAAGCCACAACAGCCAGGGCTGGGCCAGCTGAAGCCAGGATCCAGGTGTTCCCTGTGGTTGCAGGGGCCCAAAATTCTTGGGCCATCTCCCACTGCTTTCCTAGGCACATAAGAGGGGGGGTTGGATTGGAAGTGGAGCAGCCAGGATTCAAACCATCACCCTATATGGGATGTGGCAGCTTTACCTGTCATGCCACAATGCCACCCCCTATTGTATATCCTTAATGACTTATGTTGAAATGCAACTTGAGAGTGCTTTTCATGTCTCTTCTTCCTAATTGGAATGTGATACCAAAGGTAATGGAAAAGAATTTGAGTTTGCAGATCAGTGAAGAATAAATGAGTCTGTTTCATTATTGTCTCATAACAGGGTACATTTCTTGTCTAGTTTTACTCAAGCCAACCTAAAAAGCAACAGTATTTTTTAAAGATAAAAGTACAGCTATGCTAGATGGTCTTATTCAAACCTCAATAAGAGCTAATAAAATGTTTTTTTTTCTAATCTGTGATTGAGTCTTCACTACATGCAAGGATAACTAGGATAATGATTTGGCTCATGAAATAGAAATGAGTTATAAAAACCAGCTTAAGGCCGGCACTGTGACTCAATAGGCTAATCCTCCACCTGCAGCACCGGCACACTGGGTTCTAGTCCCAGTCAGGGTGCCAGATTCTGTCCTGGTTGCTCCTCTTCCTGTCCAGCTCTCTGCTGTGGCCAGGGAGTGCAGTGGAGGATGGCCCAAGTGCTTGGGCCCTGCACCCGCATGGGAGACCAGGAGGACTCACTTGGCTCCTGCCATCGGATCAGTGTGGTGCGCCGGCCACAGCGCGCAGGCCACAGCGGCCATTGGTGGGTGAACCAATGGAAAAAGGAAGACCTTTCTGTCTCTCTCTCTCTCACTGTCTAAATCTGCCTGTCAAAAAACAAAAAAAAAAAAACTAACTTAAGCACCATATTTATACTATAGCCCTATCTCTGCTCCTTAAATTAAAATACACATTTTAATTGTTAAGGTATTTATAAGTAGTATTTATAGTTTTACCTCGGTAAGCTTGTGTGACATAAAAGTCCTCTAGGTAAAGTAACTTGCCTTTCCAGAGATCGTACGTGAAGTAGTACATGGCAAATCCAATGATCATTTTCTCTAGGATGAGGAAGAAATTAAAAAAGAGATTAATGCTTTAAATCTTAGAAAATTCTTTCCCCCAAAATGGGACATTTTGGGTGTTTATTAGTTTAAATATTAAATTAATAAATGTTCACTGAGCAAAATATCAAAGAATGCAGAAATGTATAATACAGAAAGTTAAGTCCCTTATAATAAACCTTTAAGAGACAAGAGACAAGCCTTCTTTTTACACAGTAGTGTTATGTTTTTTTTTTTTTTTAATATTTACTTGTAAGAGAGTTACAGAAAGAGTGGGAGAGACACAGAGTGATCTCATCTGTTCACTGGTTCACAGTCAGGGCTAGGCCAGGCCGAAGCCAGAAGCCTGGAAATCCATCTGGGTCTTCCACATGGATGCTGGGGCCCAAGCACCCATCATCTTCTGCTGCCTTCCCAGAAACATCAGCATGGAGCTGGATCAGAAGTGGAACAGCCTGGACTCAAACAGGTGCTCGCCTGCTGTGCCACAACACTGGCCCCACAGAGTGGTGTATGTTCTTCCAAAAATTATGTTAATGTGGGATCGGTGTTGTGGCACACAGGGTTAAGCTGCTGCTTGTTACAACAGTGTCCCATGTGAGTGCTAGTTCTTGTCCTTGCTGCTCCAATTCTGATCCAGCTCTCTGCCAATGCAACTGGGAAAACAGAAGATGGCCCAGGTACTTGGGCCCCTGTCACCCACGTGGGAGACTCAGACGAATCCCCTGGCTCCTGGCTGGCTTGGGCCTGTGCTAGCCTCAGCCATTGCGGCCATTTGGGGAATGAACCTGCACATAGAAGGCCTGTCCCCCTGTCTCTGTAGCTGTGTCTTTCAAACAAATAAATATATTTATTTGAAAGAGAGGGAGAGATAGAGAAAGAGAAAGAGAGGGGTCACTCCCCAAATGGCTGCACAGCCGGAGCTGAGCTGATCCCAAGACAAGATCCAAGAGCTTCTTCCAGGTCTCCCATGTGAGTGCAGGGGCCCAAGGACTTGAAGCTTCCTCTGCTGCTTTCCCAGGTGCATCAGCAGGGAGCTAGAATGGAAGCGGAGCAGCCGGGACTCAAACTGGTGCCCACATGGGATGCCAGCTCTGCAGGCCAGGGCTTTAACCTGCCGCACCACAGTGCTGGCCCATAGATAAATCTTTTATAAAAATGATGTTATATATATGTTATATATACGAACACAATACATACCACAAACTTCCTGTTTTAAAAGTAGTAAAAATGAGTTTATACATGTTTTGTTCACTTAAAAGTAATTGTACTCATGGGGCTGGTCTTGTTGCATAATGGGTAAAGCCACGACCTGTGACACTGGCACCTCATATGAGCACTGGTGCCACTCCACTCAATTTTTTTAAAGATTTATTTATTTACTTGAAAGAAGGAGAGGCAGAGAGAGAGACACACACACAGAGAGATGGATGTCTTCTGTCCACTGGTTCACTCCCCAATTGGCCACTACAACCGGAGCTGCACCTATCCAAAGCCAGGAGCCAGGATCTTCTTCCAGGTCTCCCACGCAGGTGCAGGGGCCCAAGGAGTTGGGCCATCTTCTACTGCTTTCCCAGGCCATACCAGAGAGCTGGATCGGAAGAGGAGCAGCTGTGACACGAACCAGCGCCCATATGGGATGGTGGCACTATAGGCAGTGGCTTTTACCTGCTACACCACAGTGCCAGCCCCACTACTCCACTTCTCATCCAGCTCCCTGCTGATAGGCCTGGGAAAGCAGCAGAAGATACACCAGGTCCTTGAGCCCCTATAACCCACATGGAAGACCCAGATGGAGTTCCAGGCTCCTGGTTTTGGCTTGGCCCAGCCCTGGCAGATATGGCCATTTGGGGAATGAGCCAGGGAATGGCTGTAACTCCCGCTGTAACTCTGCCTTTCAAATACATAAATATATCTTTAAAAATAATAATTATATGCTATGTAACAGTACTTTGTTTTTAGGATTTAGAAAATATATTCTAGATTCAATGGGAGAAGGAAGGTTTACTTTACCTGTTGGTTTACGTGGATTGTGTACTTCTGCAATCAGGCAGTAGAAAAGAGGATTTTCCCCAAATCCATCCCTGAGCAAATCTGAAATGATAATTCACATACAGTAGTCAATTTACAGGTGAGGGGGAAAAGATAGTGGAATAGGAAGTGACAGGAACTCACCTCTACCTCTACTGGCACAAATGCTCTGAAGTAAATATTTTTAAACTCCAGAGTTTATTTGAACACTTTTAATTTCCAGAAGACAGCCTGACTGGTAGACTTCAGTTAACTTAGGTAAAATTTGGCTATCAGTGTAGTGGTGGCTACCCATTGCTCACCATGAATGACGAGGAAAGACACAGGCTCAGGAAAGATTTGAGAACATATTAAGCTTTCAACTCAGGCTGATCCCTAAGTGATCTTGTATTCAATGCAATCCCTATCAAAATTTTAGCACTCATTTCACAGAAATTCATATGGAATTCAATGGGACCCCAAAATGACCACAAAAAAAATCTTGCAAAAGAATAAAGTTGAAGTACTCAAACTTCCTCACTTTGAAAACCACTACCAACTTCAGCAATTAAACCATATGGTACTGGCAGAAGAACAGACATATAGACCAATAAAACAGCACAGAGTACCCAGAAATAAACTCATAAATCTGATCAATTGACTTTGATAACAATGCCAAGATCATTCAATGGGGAAAGGACTGTCTTTTAAACAGCAGGTGCTGGGAAAAGTGGAGATCCACATGCAAAATAAGGAAGTTGAACCCTTATTTTGCATCATATACAATTTAGCTCAAAATGAATCAAAAAGCTCAATGCTAGCACTAAAATTATGAAATGCTTAGAATAAAATATGGAGAATCTTCAAGACATTGCATTTGGCAAGGATTTCCTCCTATTACTCCAAAAACACATGCAACAAAGAGACCAATAAATAAATTATCAAAATGAAAAGCATTTGTGCATAAAAGGACACTGTCAAGAGAGTAAAAAGACAACCTCCAGGAGTGTGAGGAAATATTTGTAAATCATATCTCAAAAGAGATTGATATTCATAAAAGCTCCTATAACTCAACAAAAACCTGATCAAAGAGCATAAGTAGACATTTCTCAAAGGAGACACAAATGGTCAGTAAATACATAAACAATGCTGATCACTAAGACAATGGAAACCAAAATTACATGAAATACCACTTCATGCCTGTTAGGATGGGAATTTTTTTTTTTAGATTTTATTTATTATTTATTTATTTGAAAGGCAGAAGTACAGAGAGGAGAGACACAGAGAGAGGGATCTTCTGCTGGTTCACTCCCCAAATGCTCACAACAGCCAAGGCTGCGCCAGGCCAAAGCCAGGAGCCAGGAGCTTCTGGGTCTCCCATGTGGATGCAGGGGCCCAATCATTTGGGCCATTTTCTGCTACTTTCCCAGGCACATTAGCAGGGAGCTGGATCAGAAGCGGAGCAGCCAGGACTTGAACCTATGCTCATATGGGAGGTAGACGTCGCAAGCAGCAGCTTAACCTGCTACGCCACAACGCCGGTCTCAGGATGAGAATTATTTTAAAAATAAAGTCATTGTTGGTGAGGATATGGAGAAATTGGAGTCCTTGTGTATTTCTAGTGAGGATGTAAAATGATGAAGCTGTTGTTGAAAACAAGATGAAAGTTTCTCAAAAATTATTATTTGATGCAGCAATTCTACTTCTTGGTTTATTTCCAAAAGAATTGGAAGCAGGAACTCAGGTACTCATACTCTTCTATGTTTTAGTAAACAACTCTGTTTCTAGTCTTTTCCATTTGTAATTTCATTCATATTAATGATCTTTTCTCTTAGCATTCCTATTCACTGCCTTAAAAATTCTAATATATTATAGATCCAGTAATCTTGTTAATATTACTGGCAATCAAAATGTAGTACATACTTTGAGAATATATTTTAAATAATTTTGCTTTTACTTATTCCATCCGCTCAAGCTATTACCAACATACCAAGTGGTAAATTATACTTTTTGACCAATAACACTTTTTGTTCTACATTTTGAAAACCAGTTGAAGTCTATCATATCTGCAAAGGTGTAAGAGCTGTTAAATATCATACTAAAATGGGGAAAATATAAAATAGTAGGACACTAAAAAGCTATCAAATTTATGTCCTGTACACAGAGCTGCTGTTAATGACATCATCTTTGTTTACCAAGAACAGCAGCTTCCACATATGTAAGTACAAGTAATATTATGTGCAAACACCCATGTTTCTTTTTCTTGTTCAAAAATACCCAAAATATTACCTGTTATTGTTAACTTCACTGCACCTTTCATGTTATCACAGGCAGCCAATTCCTGTCAAAGTAGAGAAAACTTTCAGATTATGATTTTATTTATTTATTTATTTTTGAAAGGCAGAGTTAGACAGTGTTGAAAGTCATACTAGAATTTTTAAATCTAAAACAGCCATCAAAAACAATTATAGATTATTATTTATATTATTTTATTTTATATATTATTTATTGTATATTGCATATAAGAGAGACATGATTAACCATATTGGTACCTCACTCATATGAAGGTCAACTAGCCAGACTACTAGCCTTGAATACAACTGGAACATGGGAAAAAAAACAAAAACAGTTTCTGAACATTCAAGGCAGATGTCACACATTTTATGAAACTTTGGGGATTTTGACTAGTTTTTTTGGTTTTTTTTTTTTTGTGTGTGTGTGTGTGTTTTTTTTTTTTTTTTTTTTTTTTTTTTTTACAGGCAGAGTGGACAGTGAGAGAGAGAGAGACAGAGAGAAAGGTCTTCCTTTGCCGTTGGTTCACCCTCCAATGGCCGCCGCGGCCAGCGCGCTGCAGCCGGCGCACCGCGCTGATCTGAAGGCAGGAGCCAGGTGCTTCTCCTGGTCTCCCATGGGGTGCAGGGCCCAAGCACTTGGGCCATCCTCCACTGCACTCCCTGGCCACAGCAGAGAGCTGGCCTGGAAGAGGGGCAACCCGGGACAGAATCCGGCGCCCCGACCGGGACTAGAACCTGGTGTGCTGGCGCCACTAGGTGGAGGATTAGCCTATTGAGCTGCGGTGCCGGCCAACCGATAGAGTTTTGAGCATTTTGGTTGCTATGTGGAGAACTGATTGGGCAGAGAGGGCAATGACTGTTTATGTCATACCTCCCATAAGACACTGTAAACTCCTTGAGAGCAGAGACTAATTCAATAAATCATCATATCCTTTATACTACTAAGTACCTGTCCTTCCCATAATATATATTCAATGTTTGCACAATGAACAAAAATCAAATATTAATACTACCCACTGCTCCTCTGTGGATCACTATAGGTCCAAAGCCATACTTTGCGAACCACCACAATAAAAGGCTTTAGATAAAAGCCTGGTAAGCAAGAAGTTATGGCTGACTAGCTGTGAAATCACTCCCCATATAATGCTGTAATATGATTCAGAGTAGGATAAAACAGGTACATACAGGGGATACCTGAAGAATTCTGGGAGTAGGACAGTAAAAAAACCTGCAGTATATTCAGCCAAGACATTACTGTGATGACTAACTCTCCTTCGCAATAGAGAATATTGTATAAACTTAGCAATTAGCAGGAGTTAGGAAGAGTTCACGTATGAGGGGGGTCATTCAAAATGTTCATTGAAAAAGGAATTGAAGGATAAGTTTATTTTGGCACAAAAAGAAATCCATGCCCAGGTTTTTAATAATTTTCCATGAACTTTTTGGAGACCTCTCCTATTTTTCTCTTGGTGGTGGCAACAGGGAATATTTCAAAAGCTAAGAGAGGTATGTTTGTTGAGGTAGAGATTCATCATCATTCAATGATTAATTTATTAATTTCAGAAAGCTGTCAGATATGAGAGCTACAGAAACTTTAAAATCATTTTCTGCCACCTGAAAAAAATGTGGCTCTGTAATAACTAACATGCCGGGTACAGTAGTTTGATTGTTGATCTAATCATGCAGATTAATGTGTTAGTGAAATTATGTGTAACATTGTGAGCATATAATAAAACAGAGCCTAGAAAGGATGGATAACCCAGTTCTTAGAGATCTGTAATGGCCTAGAAGCATCATTTCAACAGAAGGGTTTCACTAAAACATATTGAGTAGTTTATTTTAACCAGTAAAATACATTATTCAATTAAAGGGAACACAAACTTGACTTGATTTTTGACAGGATTTAGATATATTAGTGAGCAGATGGAAACACTTTCATTAGAAAACTCAGGTTTCTGTATCTATCATTTCTGCCTTGTTTCAACTATTTTTTTACTCATAAAGAATCTAGGCTACTGTTTTTTACGTAGGTTTTTATATGACATTGTTTACATTGTACATCATATAAATGATTGCCTTCAGTGGCACAGAACTTCAGCAGAGTAACCATGACTGTTAAATTGACCCCTTTTACTGCACTGGAATGATTTCTGGGAAAGCCATTAAAATAAACATTTAAATGAGAGTTTTCTAACCCAGCTCCTGGGACTCCTGGAGGCTGGCTGTGGATGAGTTTTGCGGGTGAAGGGGCTGTCTCAAATCACATGCAAAATGTGTGTGAGTATTTTTATTTCTGGGCAATCATCAGATTCTACAAGTAGGTGTCACCTCAGATGCAACAATATTCCCTATCCCAATATCTTAACTATTAACATCAGAAATTCTGTCACTGGAAGGTCATTTGAGTTGCACATTCCTTTTTTCTAAGATCCTCTTAAAAAAGTTAAAATTTCCTCAGGAGAGACAACATATTTAGTCCCTAAAATGTCTATGAATTGATTTCCTATGACATTTTGGGCCCTCAACTCTATGCTAATTTACATATAATCAGGTTATTGAATCATTACAACAATCTTGAATCAGAAATTATTATAATCTTAATTTTATGTGTGGGAAAAATGAATAGAGAAGTAACTTCCAGCAGGTTATGTACACAGGCCATAATTAGCAGACCCACCAGACTATGCCTCCCTTAGTCTCAGCCCTATACTAACACCATGAAAGTCCATGCAATAAGGAGAGACGTACTTACTTTTATCAGGCGCAGTATCTCTGGGCAATCTTTAGCATCTGCAGTTCTTATGCCGACAGACTTCCAGGTTGATTGCCTTGAGCCTGAGTGCCTCCTTTCTGATTGGTTCTGCCCTAGCAGAGTTGGACCTGATAGGCACGGACTTGATTGGCTCCTGCCTGGTTTGATTTGGTAGAGTCGACTCAGGCACGTTTGGCACCTGAGTAATTGATACGGGTTTGGTTGACTTGGGCCTGCTTGACTCATGTATGGTTGACTTGGGCCTGCTTGGCTTACGTACGATTGACTCAGGCCCTCTTGACTCATGTATGGTTGACTCTGACCCGTTTGACTCACGTACTGTTGACTTGGTCCTGCTTGACTCATGTACGGTTGACTCTGTCCTGCTTGGCTCACGTACGGTTGACTCTGACCCGTTTGACTCACGTACTGTTGACTCCAACCCGTTTGACTCACGTACGGTTGACTCCGGCCCTCTTGACTCACGTACGGTTGACTCCGACCCATTTGACTCACGGACGGCTGACTCTGTCCTGCTTGGCTCACGTATGGTTGACTCCGGCCCTCTTGACTCACGTACTGCTGACTCCGGCCCTCTTGACTCACGTACGGTTTACTCCGGCCCTCTTGACTCACGTACGGTTGACTCTGACCCGTTTGACTCACGTACGGTTGACTCCGGCCCTCTTGACTCACATACTGCTGACTCCGGCCCTCTTGACTCATGTACGGTTGACTCCGGCCCTCTTGACTCACGTACTGCTGACTCCGGCCCTCTTGACTCACGTACTGCTGACTCCGGCCCTCTTGACTCACGTACGGTTTACTCCGGCCCTCTTGACTCACGTACGGTTGACTCTGACCCGTTTGACTCACGTACGGTTGACTCCGGCCCTCTTGACTCACATACTGCTGACTCCGGCCCTCTTGACTCACGTACGGTTGACTCCGGCCCTCTTGACTCACGTACTGCTGACTCCGGCCCTCTTGACTCACGTACGGTTTACTCCGGCCCTCTTGACTCACGTACTGTTGACTCCGGCCCTCTTGACTCACGTACGGTTGACTCCGGCCCTCTTGACTCACGTACTGCTGACTCCGGCCCTCTTGACTCACGTACGGTTGACTCCGGCCCTCTTGACTCACGTACGGTTGACTCTGACCCGTTTGACTCACGTACGGTTGACTCCGGCCCTCTTGACTCACGTACTGCTGACTCCGGCCCTCTTGACTCACGTACGGTTGACTCCGGCCCTCTTGACTCACGTACGGTTGACTCCGGCCCTCTTGACTCACGTACGGTTTACTCCGGCCCTCTTGACTCACGTACTGTTGACTCCGGCCCTCTTGACTCACGTACGGTTGACTCCGACCCGTTTGACTCACGTACGGCTGACTCTGTCCTGCTTGGCTCACATACTGTTGACTCTGTCCTGCTTGACTCACGTACGGTTGACTCCGGCCCTCTTGACTCACGTACTGCTGACTCTGTCCTGCTTGGCTCACATACTGTTGACTCTGTCCTGCTTGACTCACGTACGGTTGACTCCGGCCCTCTTGACTCACGTACGGTTGACTCCGACCCGTTTGACTCACGTACGGATGACTCTGTCCTGCTTGGCTCACGTACGGCTGACTCCGGCCCTCTTGACTCACGTACTGTTGACTCCGGCCCTCTTGACTCACGTACTGTTGACTCGGGCCTGCTTGACTCACGTACGGTTGACTCTGACCTGCTTGACTCACGTACGGTTGACTCTG
Source organism: Oryctolagus cuniculus (assembly GCF_964237555.1). Lineage (NCBI taxonomy): Eukaryota > Metazoa > Chordata > Mammalia > Lagomorpha > Leporidae > Oryctolagus > Oryctolagus cuniculus. The sequence goes on along the minus strand of NC_091453.1, from coordinate 65,750,720 downwards.
ACCCGTTTGACTCACGTACGGTTGACTCTGACCCGTTTGACTCACGTACGGTTGACTCCGGCCCTCTTGACTCATGTACGGTTGACTCCGACCCATTTGATTCACGTGCGGTTGACTCTGTCCTGCTTGGCTCACATACTGTTGACTCTGTCCTGCTTGACTCACGTACGGTTGACTCTGTCCTGCTTGGCTCATGTACGGTTGACTCGGGCCCTGCTGCCCCTGGTATGGTTGACTTGGACCCGCATGACTCACATACAGTTGACTTGGACCCGTTTGACTCACATACTGCTGACTCCGGGCCACTTGACTCACATATGGTTGATTCGGGCCTGACTTATTTGATCCTGGTTGCCTTGTACCTGATTGGCTCCTTACTGGTTGTCCCGTACCTAATTGGCTAATGCCTGGTTGGCTTGCCCCTGGTTGCCATGTGCCTGATTGGCTTGGGACTAGTTCTCTCAGGGCTGATGGTCTCATTCCTGGTTGGCTTGTAGTTGGTTGGCTTGCATCTATTTTCCAGGTTCCTGATCGTTTCCGGCTATGCTGTTTGTCCTGTTGGCTCCTGCTTGCTTGCTTCGTATCTGGTTGGCTTGGACTTGGTTGATTGACATCTGGTTCCCTTTTGCGAGGTTGGCTTGGACCTGCTTGTTTTATATCATGTAGGCTTGTTTTTTGTTGGTTCATGTTAGATAAGTGTGATTGGTCTGAGCCTGATTGGACCATGTGCCTGGTTGATTGAGGATGGCTTGGCCAAGGATTGGTTGATTTATGTACTGATTGGTCAAAGTTTGGTTGGCAGATGATGAGTTGGCAGAAGACTGCTAGGTAGATGACTGTCTTGATGTAACAGGATCTCTTAACTACTGTACTGTGGTGGAAAGCGTCCGGTTGTTTCCAGTTTTTTCACAACTTGATTCGCACTTCAAGCTACCTCTCTATCAAGGTGGGAATCAGGTAAAGAGAGGACTACCTGAGGAAGGTTATAGACACCTCGGGCTTGCTAGAGTTGACATTACCGGTGACCACAGCAGCACACTTGATGTTGTCATCTAGCCTTCTCTGCCAACAGGGCGGAAATGAAGCAAAGAGGATGATGACTCTAGGGGAATGGAACTAGCTTAAGCCAACTGTGTCATAGTGATGACATCACAATGCTGGGGTCTGCGTGCCTACGTGCTCCCCCTTGTGGTGAGGGAGGGGCAAGACAGGGCCCTCAGGACAGCCTTTTTATCTCCTAAGAGCTAAGGTGCAGCCAGAGGCTGGAAGGAGATTCAGAACTTATTTTTGGCACTCTCCATAAAAGTGCCTGCCGTTTTAATTAACCAACTTAAAGACACTTGCCCTTACTCTCCTCCTTTTCCCAATGCCCCAGTCCTCAAATAATTCTTCCTATTTCTGTCCTGATTTTCACTTACAATATAAAGTAGAATGCTTAAAAGGGTTGTCCTGATGGTGTGCTCACGTCGTGAATACAGAAAATATTTCTATAAAAGTAACTCATAATAGCTACAGGCACCATTTACTGAGTTCTTTTATGACCCAGGCTCAATGGGAAGCACTTTACATTTTCTCATTCAATCCCATAGCTAACCTATTATCCCTAGTTCTGAGGAAATGGACTCAAAAGATTTGGTAACCTGCCTGAGTACTTATGATAGCTGACGGAGAGAGCCTAAATTCAAACCCAGGTCTTTCTAACTGCCTTTCCAGGATTTTTTTTAAACCATCCACAATCCTACCTCATATAAGCACTCTGTTCAGTCTCCTTCCCCATACCTGTAAGATCAGGTGGATCATTCTTTCATCATGCCCCCACAGAATTCCTTCTTCCATTATTTTATCTGTGGGCTCACTTCCTTAAAAATGTGTATTATGTAACTGGTACTCATGCTGTTTTAGATGGATTGTGTTTGATTTTTTTGAATATGCCAAAGAACCTTGGTTGAGGCTGTTCTAAGCCTCACACTATGCTAAGAGCTTTACATATACATTTTTTTGATAGGCAGAGTTAGACAGTGAGAGAGAGACAGACAGACAGAGAGAAAGGTCTTCCTTTTCCATTGGTTCACCCCCCAAATGGAATCATCAGAGCATCCTTGTGAGATGTGTACTGCCATTTCCCATTTTTTTCAATAAATTGGAACTTGGAAATATTAACTGATTTCCCCGAGTTGAGTTCATGTCAGAATGGAGACAAAATTCAAGGCCCATCCCTTGGATGAAAGGGTTCAAATAAAACTAGAGAGCCCAATCACCAGTACACCTATGTTGACTATAAATGGTACCTAGAGAGCCCATATTCTTAGTGTGACAGGCAAAATCAAGTCACATCACAGAAATCTGTGCCAAGTCTAATACAAATTGGATGGAAATACATTGCTTATATTGATCTACCTTCTAATAAAAATGAGAGGTAAAATTTAATAAATGCTTCCTGTGATGCTAGGCTTGGTTTTAAGTGACATTTCACTTATATTGACTCATTAAATCCTCATAGTAATACAATGAGGTAGGTGATATTATTATCCCCATTTTGCAGGTGAAGAAACTGACATTCAGAAAGCTTAAGTAACTTGACATAGGTCACATGCCTAAAAATTCAGATAAAATGAGGAAAATCCAGTTATTTACTTTTTTTTTTCCTTGAAATGCCAGGAAAGAGGTGACATGATTTTGTTGTCTGATTTACAAAATCAAACAATTTTCATATGTGTTGTGGGAATAGATTTTTTTTCTTTATTGCTGGAGGGGGTATGTGTTAGGTTTCTAGTTGATGCCTTAAATTAAGGATAATATAATTAGAAAATGCAGTTTGGTGGTCTAGAACTGGCTAATGAGTTTCCTTTTATTTTTGACTCATGAACCTTTATATCAGTTGAAGACTGTTTAGATGTTTCATTTTTTGTTTTTTATTGCTTTTTAAATTTTTTAAAAGATCTACACTGAAGCTACGCCTATCGCTGGCCGCTTCGTACCTGGAACCTTCACTAACCACATCCAAGCAGCCTTTCAGGAGCCACATGTTCTGTGGTTACTGATCCCAGGGCTGACCACCAGCCTCTCTTAGAGACATCTCATGTGAGCTTGCCTACCATTGCTCTGTGTGACACAGACTCTCCTCTGTGCTATGTGGACAGTGCCATCCCATGAAACAACAAGAGCACCCACACAGTGGGTCTGATGTGTATGCTGGCCCCAGGAGGTTCTGTGCATGCATGATACCATCTCCTGTGAACACCCATGGGAGATTATGCCTGATCTCTGCTTCTACAGAAATCCTGAAGAGATTGAAAAAGAAGAGCAGGTTGCTGCTGAAAAAGCTGTGACCAAGGAGGAGTTTCAGGGTGGATGGGCTGCCCCAGCTCCCAAGTTTACTGCTACTCAACCTGAGGTTTCAGACTGGTCTGAAGGCATGCAAATTTCTCTCTGTGCCTATTCAGCAGTTCTCTGCTGAAGACTGGAGTGCTCAGCCCACCACTGAAAACTGGTCTGTAGCTCCCACTGATCAAGGCACCGAATGAGGAGGAACAAACACTGAGTGATCTCAAGCTGCTCTTTACAGTGTCTGAAGAAAAATGGAAATAAGGTTGATGGAAAATAAACATCAGTTTCTTTTATATATATATTAGAAATTATATGTATAATTTATAAAGTATATAATATATATGATTTATTTGAAAGGCAGAATCACAGAAAGAAAGGAAGAGACAGAGAGAGATTTTCCATCTGCTAGTTCACTCCCCAAATGGCTGCAATGGCCAGAGCTGGGTCAATCTGAAACCAGGAGCCAGGAGCTTCTTCCAGGTCTCCCATGTGGGTACAGGGGCCCAAGCACTTGCGCCATCCTCCGCTGCTTTCCCAGGCACATTAGCAGGGAGCTTGATTGGAAGTTGAGCAGCCGGGACTTGAACCGGTGCCTGTATGGGATGTGGGGAATGGGCTGTATGTGGCAGCTTAACCTGCTACATCAGCCCCTCATGTTTTATTTTTAAAGAATATTGTTTGAACATTTGCAATTGTGATTTTAAGGGAACACACAAAAATATATATTCCTGCTTGCAGTTTCTTATTAGCACATGCTGGAGGTTTAGAATGAGGCTGCATTCGTCACCCATTCAAAAATCCACTGTAAGTGGTGTAGCCCTAGGGAAAATAGTTTTTTACAATAAACAAGTCTATAGTCAGTCCTTGCCACAAGGTGGCAGTGTTGTCCAGCTTAGGAATCAAAAGTCTAAATGATATTTCAAGTTAGGATTTCATAAAAATGTACATATTATTCGAATTTGATGTTTTCTTTCTTTCCAGATATAATAAGAAAGTTATAAAAATCTACTTTAATCTTAACACAATTTTTTATTCAAAATCTAGCCTAGGGGCCGGCACTGTGGCCTAGTAAGTAAAGGCGCCGCCTGTGGTGCCGGCCTCCCATATGGCGCTTGTTCAAGTCCCGGCTGCTTCACTTCTGAACCAGCTCTCTGCTATGGCCTGAGAGAGTAGTAGAGGATGGCCCAAGTCCTTGGGCCCCTGCACCATCATGGGAGGTACGGAAGACCTTTCTCTCTGTCTTTCCCTCTCACTGTCTGTAACTCTACCTCTCAAATAAGTAAATAAAGTCTTAAACAACAACAACAACAAAAAATCTAGCCTAGTGAATATTTTAAGCCAATACCTGTTAGATTCTAACTGTCCAGAATGTACATATTTTGTTCATTTTAGCTAAATATTTTTGGATTAATATTAATAGATCTGCAAATATTGATATGTTTGTGCATTTAAAATCTAATGACTGCACTAAAATCTCTTTTCAGAATGTGCTAAGTAAAAATCTAGTACAGTATTGTGAATTCCATCTCCAGTTTGAGTTTCATCTAAATGAATCCTTACAACTGGGGAAAGTATTTGTATAATTTGCGTCCATAGAAAGGAGAGCTTAAATTTGTGGGGATCTTCCTACACCTCAGAGCCAGTGTATTTTCCTCTGCACTTTAAGTTGATAGGCTTTTTTTTTTTTTTAAACCCTGTAGGATACAAACAGGAAGCAAAGAGACAAAGGGAGGGAAGGGAAGTAAGAAGCAGCTTTGGCGGAGAAGGAGGCTCGAGGCAAAGGTCCAGACTGGAGTAGAGTTCACAAATTGGGTGAGTTTTGGGGATAAAAACTTAAAGTATTTTGGAGACATTCATCAATAATCACTTACTTTTTTTAAAAGATTTATTTATTTAATTGAAAGTCAGAGTTGCACAGAGAGAAGGAGAGGCAGAGAGAGAGAGAGAGAGAGAGAGGTCTTCCATCCAATGGTTCACTCCCCAATTGGCTGCAACAGTCAGAGCTTGGCTGATCCAAAGCCAGGAGCCAAGAGCTTCTTCTGGGTCTCCCATGGGGGTGCAGGGGCCCAAGGACTTGGGCCATCTTCTACTGCTTTCCCAGGCCATAGCAGAGAGCTGGATCAGAAGTGGAGCATCCGGAACTCAAGCCAGTGCCCATATGGGATGCCGGCACTGCAGGCAGTGGCTTTACCCACTGCACCACAGTACTAGCCCCTCCATATAGCATTTTTAAAATGTACTGTTATTCAACAAATGTCTATTAAACATCAACCATGTGCCAGACTGTTTAAGGCCCCGTTAAATATTTATCAAATGTAGGGACTAGGGCAAAACTTCATGTGCATAATCCCATTTAGTCCTCTCAGTGAGGTAAACATAAAGATTGGGGTTTCACAGATGAGGACATTGAAGTTCAGAGAAGTTAACCCACTTGAAATCACACAACTTGGAAGTAACAGAGTCAGGACTAGCATGACTCCAGAGCACACTGCTTCTGAATCAGATGCTGAGTCACTTCACTGCTGAAGTACGTGTTTTCACTTATTGAACCTATCCCGTATTTGATGTATTGAATTGCATTTCGTTTCCAATTTTGTGGTAATATTCTGGTGAATATATTTGCACAATACATTTCAAAATAAATATCACTTTGAGTATTCCCTAGAAATCTTGGAGACTTTTTGAAGAAAAAATAGTAGATGAAACCTAGCCAAAAGCTTTATTGAATGTGTTAAAATATGGGGTGAGTGTCATGGCACAGCAGGTTAAGACCCTGCTTCAGGCACCCACATCCCATGTCAGAGTGCTGGGTTGAGTCCTGGCTATGCCTCTTCCAAACCAGCTTCATGCTAGTGCATCCTGGGAGGCAGCAGAAGATGGCTTAAGTGTTTGGACCACTGCCACTCATGTGTTTGCGTTAAGTTCTGGATTCCTGGTTCTGGCCTGGCTCATTCCAGCTGTTGTGGACATCTAGGGAGTGAACCAGCAGATGAAGACCTCTCTCTCTCCATCTCTTCCTCCTCCTCCTCCTGCTCCTCCTCCTCCTCCTCCTCTTTCTCCCTCTGTTGCTCCACTTTTCAAATAGATGAAAGTGAAGAAGTAAACAGTTTGAAAAGATGATTAGATGCCTTGCATTTGCTATATAGGACACTTAGGTAAAAGATCTTCCTCAGCATACAAGTTTTAGCACATTCCCAGGGAATGTCAAGCTACAACATTCCTTTTCATGGTAAAAAATGTTTTTATTATTTTTTACTCTAAGTCCTCAAATAATTTCCAGGAGAATCAGAGGAAACTGGTGCATTAAAGCTATCTTTAAAAAGAGTTTTAGACAGCATTATTATCAATTAATGATTTAAAAATTTCTACTTTTTTCCATTTTATTTTAATGACAAAGACTAGATTTGTCTCTTTTAATGACAAACACTAGATATAATGTATGCTTAAGTGAATAAAAGGCCAAAAGGAAAAATTCAAGTGCTGGAATAAAATAATTCAGGAAATATTTATTAAATAACTTGTCCCCCTCTGATTCTTAGTTATTAAGAAATTTAATGTAATTTAAATCTTTTCCCCCTTCAAATAATCTTCCTTTTAAACTGCCTGATAACTGAAGTAAATATTATTATAATCTTACTCTTCTAGTCTCTTCAAATATCCCTGCTCCTGTACTTCTCTGCAGGGAACTCCTCTCTGTGGAACATGGTTAAGGTGAGCAGGGGACAGATACTGCAGCTGTGGTCCCAGAGAATGATGTTCTCTCCCCCTTTTTTGTACTCACTAAACTCAATAACCTCTCGCCATTTGTGTGTTGTCTTTCTGAAATATCCCAAGTTTTAAAGGAGCTTCCAGCTCTAAAAGAGGAATAATGCCAGTCTTTCTGCACCTCTAATCAAAAAACAATATTTTTGGAGAAAATGAGAATTACAGATAAAAATTCTTCAGAGAAACACAATTTGGGGATGAATGAAGACATAAAAGCTAACAAGACTGATGAAACTGAGGATATGGTTTACTTTGGAATTATTAGGAAACATACAACATAGCAGGAAGCAAAGTTAGAGGAAGCACATTTCCAGAAACTGAGTTTGCATCAATGGCATTTGATGAGACAGTTCTACTTAATTTCAACTTTAGCACTGAAGAATCAAAGCAATAAACTATCTTTTGCAATAGCTTGGGCTAATAGAAAATGTTATTACCGTGACTGTTGTGCTTAGTTAATAAGCACTCTCTAGATGCTAGTGATTTTGCAACAGAGTCCAAGATATCCTCCTTTTCTTCTGCTAGCCTAGACATTACAAACAATGTAGAATCTGTCACAGAGAAGGGTTAACAAAAGTGAGTCCTTCTTTATTTGTCCCTGGGCCCTGTGGATCATCACTGATCTGGTGATGCTCACAGCATTGTAATGGCCTTCAGCTGGGTGGAGTGCAGAGAATCTCAGAGGTTTATCTATGAATTTCAGATGAGAGAGATAGTAGAAGAACACTGAACTGGGCATAAAACCAAAACCAAAACCAAAACATAACAAACATAATGAAACCTTAGTTCAGAAATCAATTCTGAGCTTCTTAGACATTCTAAGACCCTAAGAAACTTAATCTTTTTGATCTTCTGTTTTCTCATCTCATGGAAATGATATTACCTGCCCAACATAATTCATAAATTTATTCTGAGTATCTATTCAGGTGGAAAAATGAGTGAGAACATACAAATGTAAAGGACTATTGCTGTATTTCAAGAAATAATTATATGTAAAAAATTACACATAAAGAAATAATTAATTGACCCAAAAATATGACAGAAAATAATTCAGTGGCCCTTCTTAACCTTCTTGACCTCCTTCTCCTATATTTTTTTAAAATTTTAATTAATGTATTTGAGAGACAGAGACAGAATGAGAGAGAGAGAAAGAGAGAGCTCCCTTTTGCTGGTTCTCTCCCAAGATGCTCTCAATGGCCTGGGTTGTTCTGGGGCTGAAGGCAGGAGTTCAGAACTCAATCTAAGTCTCCCACGTGGGTGACAGGAACCTAATCATTTGCATTAGCAGGCAGCTGGAGTCAAGGGCCAGAGCTGGTTATTGAACATAGATGCTCTTATGTGAGATTTAAGTTTCTTAACTAACATTTTAATCACTAAACTAAATGCCAACCTCCTCCCTTAAATCTTAGTGATCCCTTGATATCAGCTCTGGTTACAATCTCAAGCTACAGTCTCTATGATGGGGAAAGGGGGCTCATCTACTTGCCACTCACCTACCTACCTTAAATTCTACAGTTGGAGGTGGGGGATGGGGATGGGAAGATGTTGGTTAAAAGGTACACATTGTAGTAACATAGGCAGAATAAGTTTTGGAGATCTAGTATGCAGCATAGTGGCTATAACTCATAATAACATACAGCATACATGAAGATTGCTAAAAGAGCAGTAGTAAGTATGTTTTCTCATCACAAAAGAATGTGAGGTAATGTTTGATTCTAGCATTCAACAATGTATGAGGGTACTTCAAAAAATTCATGGAAAATGCCATGAAAAGGTTAATTCATTTTGGTGCAAAATATTTTGAAATCCATGCAGATGGGGAATCTTCAAAAAAGTCATGGAAATGGATGTTATGAAAAAAACTATGCATAGTTTTTTAAATAAAACCAGTTTTATTCTTTAGATATATTGAACTTTCACTTCCTGAGTGCAGACCCTCTCCCTCTCATAGGCAAATCTCTCATGCCTTGAGAGAGACAGAAACAGAGAAAGAGACAAATAGACAGAGCTCCTGTCCACTGGTCCACTCTCCAAATGCCTGCATCAGAAAGGGTTGGACCAGGCCAAAGCCAGGAGCTAAGAACTCAATTCAGGTCTCCCACATGGGTGTCATGAACCAAATTATTTCATCTATCACTGCTGCCTCCCAGGGTCAGCATTAGGAGAAAGCTAGAGTCAGGAGATGGGTGCTCTTATCAGCTTCTCAATCCTCAACTTTTAAGTTCATTATTATTCATGGTTCAAGTCTCAAATTAGACATAACTTTTGGCAGATATCTTCCTTACCCTCCTTTAAACAAAGTTGCTCCTCATAGACTCCCCATTGCACTCTGTTTAAAACTGCCAGAAGAAAATAACCACGTTAGAATGATCTGGGGAGCTGATTGAAATGCAGATTCCCTGGATTCACCCTCCAGGTGTTCTGGTTCAGTGGTTTTGGTGTAAATTTAACAAGCATCCAAAATGATTCTGATGAGCATACTAAGGTTTAAATACCACATTCTGGGTTTTTAAACCATTGTGGTACAGTTAAACTGTCACCTGTTGATGCCAGCATCCTATATGGGTGCCTATTCAAGTCTTGGCTCCAATCCAGCTCCCTGCCAATACCCTTGGGAAAGCAGCAGAAGATGGCCCAAGTACTTGGGCCCCACCCTGCATGGGAGACCCAGATGGAGTTCCAGGCTCCTGGCTTTCACCTGGTCTAGCTCCAGCTACTGTAGCTATCTGGAGAGTGAAACAGCAGATGGAAAGTTCTCTCTCTCTCTGTAACTCTGTCTTTCAAATAAATATGCAAATCTTTTTTAAAAAGAAAAAGAACTATATTTTGTCACACTGCTCATCAATCTGGGTTAATATTGTACACCTACCTCTTCTCTCTACTATGTAATGAGAGCCAGAACAATGCCTGTTTTGATCATTATTTTATTACTAGTGCTTATCATATGGTTAGTCCTCATTTGTCTTGGAATGAATGAACAAATGAATGAATGAAAAACAGAAGTGAAAAGGAAAGTTTCTTTCTGCATGGCTGTTGAACCCTGCATACCTGCGATTACGAAAAAACATGCCCTAAGAACACACACACTAAATGCAAGACATTTACCTACTCCAGAACTGACTGCCGTAACAATTGCCAAGTCTGATTTCCTAAGTCTTATACTCAAAATTGTAGATTATTTTTCAGAAACAAAAAGAACATGTACACAATATAGCAAACTGTGAACTCTGGTTGTGGCTGCAGAGTAGGAGTCGGGAGAGGGTAAGTGATTTCAGATTTTACCTTGTATACTGATGTACTTTTGTTTTTTAAGATTTTATTTATCTATTTGAGGGGCAGAGTTACAGAAAGAGGGAGATACAGAGAGAAAGGTCTTCCATCCACTGGTTCACCCCCCAAATGGCTGCAAGAGCTGGAGCAGGGCTGATCCGAAGCCAGGAGCTTCTTCAGGGTCTCTCACATGGGTGCAAGGGCCTAAGCACTTGGGCCATTTTCCACTGCTTTCCCAGGCCATAAGCAGAGAGCTGGATCAGAAGAGGAGCAGCTGGAACACAAACTAGCGCCCATATGGGAAGCCTCCTATACCACAGTGCTGGCCCCTATATACTAAATGTACTTTTTAAAAATTCAGAGTATATATTACATTTGAAGTTTTTAAAATTACCAAAAATAATGTTTTTAAAATCAAGGGCTATGTTATTACGCATGATTTATAAATATAGCTAGTCTACAAAAATGCATTTGGATAGTTGGTTACAATCCAACATTTTCTGTGATATTTTGATATCACGGATTGATGTGGAGCTATTTAGCTTTGAACTCTTGCTCTACTTATTTCTTCTGTCAATTTTCAATATGACCCCGGGGTATATCCTTTCCATCATAATAGCCAAGTCTTTTTTTTTTTTTTTTTGACAGGCAGAGTGGACAGTGAGAGAGAGAGACAGAGAGAAAGGTCTTCCTTTGCCATTGGTTCACCCTCCAATGGCCGCCGCGGCCGGCGCACCACGCTGATCCGATGGCAGGAGTCAGGTACTTATCCTGGTCTCCCATGGGGTGCAGGGCCCAAGCACTTGGGCCATCCTCCACTGCACTCCCTGGCCACTGCAGAGAGCTGGCCTGGAAGAGGGGCAACCGGGACAAAATCTGGCGCCCCGACCGGGACTAGAACCTGGTGTGCCAGCGCGGCAAGGTGGAGGATTAGCCTAGTGAGCCGCAGCGCCGGCCAATAGCCAAGTCTTATTAAGTAGATATTGAAACAGTTGAGTGAAGAGGCACTAGCTTTGAAGTTAAACAGTACTCATTTTGAATTCTGGCACTGGCATTTACAAATTCTGTTGGGCTTCAATTTTACCAATTGCCTGAGCTCAGTGACATAACATGTAACTCACATGTAACAAGCTGTATGAAGTGTATTTATTACTTACAAATAGCAAGGGACAGCAGAGCTCTAAGATCCATTTTGAGTCAATCCTCCAAGACCCAAGAAAGCTATTGGAGATGGATGGAATCTTGATTGCACATGCTCCACTTGTACACAGATGAGGGGCCCCAAAAGGCAGCCTGTCCTGGGGTTTATACCTCAGGAGTGATATGACACACTGGGCAAAGCTTTGCAGGACATCTTGCTTCCAGAAGAGGGAGAAGGGAGCAAAACCAAGTGTGTCCTGGGCTTTGTTAATTTTGCCCTAACCCAAGATGTGATGTTTCTTAAGATGGACAAGAACAAGGCTCAGGCTGTTTGAAGCAGCTCCTTCATAGCTCATGACATTGCAGTGCCATAACATTAATCTGAGAACTATGGGCAAGAAGAAGGGGGGGGGAGGGCGGTACCACGGCTCAATAGGCTAATCCTCTGCCTGCGGCGCTGGCACCCCAGGTTCTAGTCCAGGTCGGGGTGCCGGATTCTGTCCCAGTCGCTCCTCTTCCAGTCCAGCTCTCTGCTGTGGCCTGGGAAGGCAGTGGAGGATGGCCCAGGTCCTTGGGCCCTGCACCCGCATGGGAGACCAGGAGAAGCACCTGGCTCCTGGCTTTGGATCAGCGTGGTGTGCCGGCCGCAGTGCGCCGGCCGCGGCGGCCATTGGAGGGTGAACCAACGGTAAAGGAAGACCTTTCTCTCTGTCTCTCTCTCTGTCTACTCTGCCTGTAAAAAAAAAAAAAAAAAAAAAAAAAAAAGAAGAAGAAGAAGAGAGGGAGAAGACATCATGTCGGCCAAGGACATGCCAGATACTGTTTTATGCACTGACGGTATACTGATGCACAAATCCAACATGGTTTTCATTAACATTATGGAGCTAGCATAATGAGGGAAACAGACATCTTCTCAGATCTACCTATCTAACTCATCAAAAAAATGTGGAAAAGACCATAAAGAACCATTGGGGTGATATATAAGAGTATAACAGAGATATCCAATGTGTTTTTGTGTTGACTTTCTTGGGAACAGTGGGTACCTTCCTTGGGAAAAAACTGATTAAACTAAGTACTATTTGGCCAAGCAAAATGTGAAGGCAAAAACAGAAAGACCATTGTATTGCTTTACTCTTAAGCATGTCTTTTCTCCCTTCCACTTGAAGGTAGAGACACAGGAAGAGGGGAGGTGTAAGGAGTGATAGGAGAATTGCTCATTGCCTTATGCAAATGGTACATATTGCTTCTGAACTCTGAACATACCAAGAATATATCTCAAAGTCAATCTGTAATGAACTTACAGGAACTTGTTTAACCAAACATCTACCGTATAACATTCAGTGTGCAGATTTTAGATGAAATCTCACACACAGACACAGACCTGTATATATTACATAATCCTTGATTGAATGCTCAAGTACTTTTAAAAAACCTTTTTATCAGCAACCTGTAAGTTTTTCTCAAGGTGCATAAAAGTCATGAAGTTAAAATAACAAAACTGTTTTTCCACAATCCAGCCAATTTCTTCTTGCATCATTCCAGTGAAGACCTCACCAAATACAGTCTAGTGATAAGCAGTGTCTTAAATTCCTTTAAAAATTTAAAACTGCCTGCTCATGGTTCTTAGTGAACTGCTAGGGTAAAGAATCGCCTTCCCAGTGCTGGAGGTTGGGGGATTCAAGTATGACATTCCATCACTGAAGGAGCACATCCTGCCTTTGGATTTTATATCTGTTGCATCCTCGCCATCCTGTCTCACCTGGATTACTACAACTGCACCTTAGCTTCAAGCCTTTCCAACTGTAGTATAGCTTTCCCATAAATCAGGTTAATAATTATTTTATTTATGCTTTATTCCCATATAAATTGTTAGGTTCCTGTAATTGTTCTAAAGATCATAAACATATTAGTTCATTTAATCACATTAATAATCCTATGATATGGGTAATGTTTCCCTCATTTTACAGGTGAGGACCTGGAGACAAAGGAGAGGTTAAAATAACTTGCCCAGGGTCGCAAAGTTACTTAAATTTAGGATTTAAATTTAGATAGGAGGCAGGGCTTTGACCAGTGGTTAAGACACCAGTGAAGATGTTTGTGTTGCATATGGGAGAACCAAGGTTTTATACTCAGATATGGCTCTTGACTCCTGCTTCCTGCTAATGCCATGGGAAGCAGCAGTGATGACTCGAGTAATTGGGATCCTACCATCCATGTGGGAGACCTAGAGAGGCTTCCTGGCTCCTGGCTTTGGACCTCTACCCAACTCCAACTCCGGTATTATTGGGCATTTAGGGAGTGAACCAGTGGACAGGAGCTCTCTTTCTCTGTTTCTCTCTCTCAAACAGATAAAAACTTAAAAAAATACATAAATAAATTTGGTTAATCTAGTGCCAGAGTCTATGCTTATAATTACTACTTTGTACTGCTACTCTCAGTATATGAGAGACCCTTACAGCTGCTCTGACCTTACTGATCTTCCTTCCTGTGAATTATACACTACACTCCTTTAGTACTTGGTTTCTATGTAATTCTTTCATGCCTATAAATTAGGGCAGTTTGATGACAATGTAAAATTCTAAAGGAGCTGCTATCATCTGTTATCTAACTTCAGAACCCCTAGCACAGGACCAGGTACCTAAAAGCTCAAGGGGTTGAAATATCCAATCATGGTCTTTATTATTTTCATCACTACTTTCATCTTCTTGTTTTAATGAAGCTGGCATAAACCATCATAAGAAACTTATCACTGAATTTAAAATGACTCATGAATCAAAGTTCAAAGTTACTGTGAAACATTGGACAACTGATTCAGGGATTATTTTAATGTATTCCCTCAACTCCTTAAAGTTGCCATCACATGCTGTTTTTTAAGTATTTATTTCTTTATTTGAAAGTAAGTATTACAGAGAGAGAGGGAAAGACAAAGAGAGAGCGATATTCCATCTGCTGGTTCAGTCCCTAAATGGCTACAACAGCCAGTGCTGGGTTAGGCCAGAGCCAGGAGCTTCTTCTAGGTCTCCCATGTGGGTACAGGGGCCCAAGCACTTGGGCCATCTTCTGCTGCTTTCCCAGGCCATAAAAGGAGAGCTGGACTAGATGGAAGTGGAGCAGCTGGGACCCGAACTGGCATCCATAAGAGATGCCAGCATCTCAGGCTGCGGCTTTAACCACTACACCACAACACCTGCCCCACATACTATTTAATTAATTATTTTGCAAAAAGGAGAGGCTAAAAATAAATAAGTTAAATTTTTGTTACTAAGCTCAGTGATTCATATTCCTAGGTAATATGTTGTGATTTATTGTATAATTTAGAGATGAAAGACTTGGGTCTTAGTCCCATATCTGCTACTTTACTATGTATATGACTTCAGGACATTACTTAATCTCCCTGCTGTCCCCTTGCCACCTCACCTGACTCTTGTTTTCTCATCTTTACTCTGGGGATTATATTTGCCTTTATCCTAAATATAGTTTTGAGGATCAAAAAAGATACTGCTTCTGAAAATAGTTAAAAGCTTTTTATTTTTTAAAAAAGTAATACACATAAAACTTGTACAAACTTGTAGAGTACTATGTGGTGTTTTGATTCATGTATATATTGTGTAATGTCCAATCAGCGTATACTATCTATATCTATCTCCTCAAATATTTATCATTTCATTATGGTGTAAACACACAAAATCCCATTTTCTAGTTTTTGTAGTGAAATATATAGTGCATTAACATTATAGTCACCCTACTGTGCAACAGAATCCAAGAATTTCTTAGTCCTGTCTAGGTATAACTTAGTACCCATTAATCAGTCTGTCGAAGAGACATCTACACTCCCATGTTCATTCCAGCAGTATTCACAGTAACCAAGAAATGGAAACAATCTAACTTTTCATTCAGTCACGAATGGATAAAGGAAATGTGGTACATATACACAATAAAATACTACTCAGCCATAAAATGGATGAAGTCATGTCATTTGCAGCAACCTGGATGGAACTGGAGGTCATAATATTGAGCTAAATAAACCAAAAACAGAAGGGTAAGTATCACAATTTCTCACTCATATGTATTGTAAAAAAGATTGTGATCGCATAGAAGTTAAAAATGTGATGGTGGTTACCAGAGGCTAGGGAGGGAAATGAGGGACAATGATGGGGAAATATTGAAGGTACTTTTTAAACTTTAAAGCACTACATGGAGGTACTTCAGAAAGTTTGTGAAAATGCATATAATGTAAAAAACTGCCTGGATTTTTAAAAATTTATTTATTGAGTTGGTTCATGTATGTCATATATACAGATTTAGGAGCAAAGTGATGCTTCCCTCTCTACCCTCCCTCCCACCCATGCTGCCACCCTCCCTCCTCATTCCTTTCCCATTATTTCTTTTAGTTTTTATATGGATATTTTTTAGAATTGCATCAAAATGAATTTATCATTTAATTCCATTTCCATGAACTTTTTGAAGTACTCCCATAACAAAAGCTTGCATTATTATTCATAATATAAAGTCTGAGATCCAGGGAATGTTAATTTAGATTTTAGATCTGATCTTAATCCAAGTTGTGTGATCTTAGAATATGAAGACATTTGCATCCATGATTCTTATTCTCTCCTTTTGTAAAATAAATTACCTTACAGTTTTAACATTTTGTCACCAAATGGTCTTAATTTCCTCCATATCCTGTTGGCAAATAACAGAAAATGTGATGTAAAAATATCTGTATTGCTAGTGAAAATTTTCAACCCACATGATTACCAGGCCTTGAAGTGAATTATTGTGTATCATTGCCTTGTGTTGCCACTTGTTACATAAATCTTTTACATAAATAAATTATTTTAGTTTCTTCTGTTTTCTATAATTATAAATGATGATATATCAAATGCTACATGTGCATTATCTTTTTTAAAAAGGTTTGTTTATTTATTTTAAATTCAGAGTTGCACAGAGAGAGGAGAGGCAGAGAGAGAAAGAGAGAGAGAGAGAGAGAGAGGTCTTCCATCCTCTGGTTCACTCCCCAATTGGCCACATGGGCAGAGCTGCGCCGATCCAAAGCCAGAAGCCAGGAGCTTCTTCTGGGTTTCCTACGTGGGTGCAGGGGCCCAAGGACTTGGGCTATCTTCTACTGATTTCCCAGGCCATAGCAGAGAGCTGGATCAGAAGTGGATCATCCAGGAC
Organism: Oryctolagus cuniculus; assembly: GCF_964237555.1. Taxonomy (NCBI): domain Eukaryota; kingdom Metazoa; phylum Chordata; class Mammalia; order Lagomorpha; family Leporidae; genus Oryctolagus; species Oryctolagus cuniculus. Next base: position 65,734,040 of record NC_091453.1, on the reverse strand, counting down.
TCAAACCGGCGTCCATATGGGATGCTGGCACTGCAGGCGGCAGCTTTACATGCTATGCCACAGCACTGGCCCCACTGTGCATTATTGTACACAGAAAAAGATAAATTACTCTCTACAAATAAACTGAAAAAATATGTATTTTGGTAACTCTTGAAATAAATAAATAATTTTGTACCAAGAAGTAGAATATTTCTCCTGGGCTCAGAGTTAAAACTTCAAAATATGTGAATCCTAATTGAGTGTTTCATTCCATCATTAATAACCAAAAACATGTAAAAATAATATATACTATAGAAATATATATATATGTGTGTGTGTGTGTGAGTGTTTACATGTGTGTCAATGGAAAACGTCAAGACACATTAAACCAAAAGAGAAATGTTCAAAGTCATGGATGGAGCAGAATGTAGGAAATTTGGAGATTAAATTAAAGGAAGGGGAAAGCATTCATTCAGTTAAGCACTTATTAAAAAAAAATTGGTAGTCTATATGCCAGGTAGATGTTATGCCAAGTACTGTGGATGCAAAGATATATAGCTAAGTCTCTTTTCAGAGATTTCAATATTGTTGGAAACAGTGCTATGTATTGAGATAATACAAGTCAATGTAAGTGTTGTGCTAAAGATATGCAGAAGGTATGAAAGGAGCAGATGGGAAAAAAATTCTTTCTCGAACCAAAGGATCAAGTATAACTTCCTGGGGAACGTTATAGGATGATCTGAGTTTTAAATAAGTAGGAGTTATTCATGGTAAAAGAGCGTGGAGTGTATCCCAGGTAGTAGAAGTTTTTTTTTTTTTAAACTTTTATGTAATGAATATAAATTTCCAAAGTACAGAATATGGATTACTATGGCTTCCCCCCCCATAACGTCCCTCCAACCCGCAACCCTCCCCTTTCCCACTCCCTCTCCCCTTCCATTCACATCAAGATTCATTTTCGATTCTCTTTATATACAGAAGATCAGTTTAGCATACATTAAGTAAAGATTTCAACAGTTTGCTCCCACACAGAAACATAGAGTGAAAAATACTGTTTGAGTACTAGTTATAGCATTAAATCTCAATGTACAGCACACTAAGGACAAAGATCCTACATGAGGAGTAAGTGCACAGTGACTCCTGTTGTTGACTTAACAAATTGACACTCTTGTTTATGGCATCAGTAATCAACCTAGGCTCTTGTCATGAGCTGCCAAGGCTATGGAAGCCCCCTGAGTTCACTGACTCTGATAATTTTTAGACAAGGCGCTGCGGCTCACCAGGCTAATCCTCCGCCTTGCGGCGCTGGTACACCGGGTTCTAGTCCTGGTCGGGGCACCAGATTCTGTCCCGGTTGCCCCTCTTCCAGGCCAGCTCTCTGCTGTGGCCAGGGAGTGCAGTGGAGGATATGATTTTCATTGTAACATTTATTTTTAGCAAAAGTGAGTAATGGCGATGAGTGAATATTATTTATTCAAATCACTATGCTATGAAGAGAGGAATAATGATAACTGAAGAGGCAGTGAGCTTATTGGGGAGTTTTTTTCTAACTGTCTCTCACTGAAAGAACTCGAACATGCTTAAAAACTGATGGGATAACACCAATAAAAAAGAGGATGAAGACTCAAGAGAGCACGTGATAGATGGAATGAGGACCATAGGAATCAGAAAAGGATGCGCTAGAGAACACAGATGGAAGTATGGGATTTATTAAGATGGATCTGTGGTTTCATGTCTGCCATTAATTTTTGACAATTTTAAGCTATTAGTATATCAATATTTCTTATATTCCTTTCACTCTGTAGTCTACTTTTGGTATTCCTATTATGCATGCCACTGCTTTTGTATTTGTCCTACTGTTTTGGGGTATTCTATTCCATTTTTTCCATTATTTTTTCCTTTTGAATTTCAGTTTTAAAAGTTTCTATTGACATATTCTCCAGATTATATCAGGCATATCCAGCCTGTTAATAACCTCATTAAAGGCAATATTAATTTCGGGTAGAGTTTTTTTTTTATTTCTAGCATATCATTTTGGTTCTTTTTTTAGGGTTTTCGTTTCTCTGCTAACATTACTCAACATTTATACATGTTGTCCATTTTTGTCATTAGAAGTTTCAAGATATCATGATTATTTAAAATTCCTGATATGATAATTCCAAAATCTCTGCCATACCTTAGTCTGGTTCTGATGTTTGGTTTATCTCTTCAAACTCCATTTCTTCTTGTCTTTTGGCATCTCTTGTATCTTAGCCAACTTTTTACTATTTTAACTAAAATACCTGAGAGTAGATTTTTGGGGAAGGAAAAACCTTACTTGACTTAAATTTCGGAGTTTCACTGTTTGAGATTAGGTGACCCTGTTAGTCTGGCATCTGATGGAGGCTGTCAATAGCAGAATGAGTGTGAAGGAACAATGATGTGGTCAACCTGGAGGCACAGAGAGACACTGGAACAGTTTAAATAACCAAACCCTCTTGTGAGAACTACCTTCCGAAGGCAAGCCTTGATTGACCTAAAGACTTCCATCCTGATCCATCAACCATTAGCATTAATCCATCAACTATTAGCATAAGACTTTGAGGTTTTGGGGCCTGCACTGTGACCTAATGGATTAAGCCAAGGCATCCCATATGGGTGCCAGTTAGAGTGCCGGCTGCTCCACTTTTGATCTAGCTCCCTGCTAATGGCCTGAGAAAGTAGCAGAAAATGGCCAAGTGCTTGGGGGCCCTCATCATATGAAATGAAATTCTTAAAATTTAAAGATTTATTTGTTTATTTGAAAGTCAGAGTTACACAGAGATAAAAGGAGAGGCAGAGAGAGACAGAGAGGTCTTCCATCCGCTGGTTCACTCCCCAATTGGCTACAATGGCCAGAACTGTGCCCTTCCAAAACCAGGAGCCAGGAGCTTCTTCCGGGTCTCCCACGTGGATGCGGGGGACCAAGCACTTGGGCCATCGTCATCTTATGCTGCTTTCCCATGCCATAGCAGAGAGCTGGATCAAAAGCCGGGACTCCAAACAGTGCCCATATGGGATGGATTTACCCACTGCACCATAGCGCTGGCCCCTCCATGAATCCTTTGAAGACACTGTGTGCATGGATTTCAAAATTCTAGTGCAACATAAACTTGTGTTTTAACTAATTTCCACTAACTTTTTGAAATCTCCTTATATTATTGTCCCTTTTCATTAAAAAGTATATCAGACTGGCCAGCGCTGCGGCTCACTGGGCTAATCCTCCGCCTGCGGCGCCCACACACCGGGTTCTAGTCCCGGTTGGGGTGCCAGATTCTGTCCCGGTTGCTCCTCTTCCAGTCCAGCTCTCTGCTGTGGCCCTGGAGTGCAATGGAGGATGGCCCAGGTCCTTGCGCCCTGCACCCGTATGGAAGACCAGGAGGAGGCACCTGGCTCCTGGCTTCGGATCGGCGCAGTGTGCCAGCCGCAACATGCCAGCTATAGTGGCCACTTGGGGGGTGAACCAACGGAAAAAGGAAGACCTTTCTCTCTGTCTCTCTCTCTCTCACTGTCTAACTCTGCCTGTCAAAAAATAAATAAATAAAAAATTAAAGAAAATGTATATCAGACTACATCACTTGGCTGCAAGTAACACCCAACTATATGTAATTTAAATAATAGAAGTTTATCAGTAAATCACACAGAACAAGAAGTCTGAGGTTTAGCAAGTCCAGTCTGGATTCTTTCTTTCCCTAAAGCCTTTAAGAATCTATTTTCCCCTCATCTTCCACTATGCAACCTTCAATGTGTCAGGATGTCTCTACCCATGGTTGTAACACAACAGCAATCATTCAAAGCAGCACGTTCTGATACAGCTGCATGCAAAACAGGAAGAAAGGATGCTGCAAAGGAAGGCAATCCTTTACTTTTTCTCTGGGAAGAAAACTTTCTGAGAAACCCAGCAGACTTTGTCTTGCTGATTAGGATCCTGCCTCCCGGGCCCCTCCTAGCTTATGTAGTGAAAGCTGAGAGAGCAATAACTGGCATGTCGGATAACTGCCGGACAGAAGAAAGGTGTTTGTTGGGCTGATGAGGGGATGATTTGCTGTTAGATACTCAACCACCATTGTGAGTTTCACATTGGGAATTAATAGCGAACTTTGATTTATAGCTAACTTTAATAGAAAAGAAAAGGTGAAGAAGAGAGATATTAACTATACCTATAGTAAATCAGGTATACGAACTGAGGATTTTCTCCTCTCACAACTTGTCTGTTTGATAGTTCTAGTGCTACAAGGTCTGAAGTCTCATCATATGGCAGTAATTTCCAAGTGGTTAAAGTGAATTTGCCTCATATTGTTGGAAGTTTCAGAAAATATATGTTGATTTAATAGAAGCAAGGATATTTCTGACACAGCTCTAAGATGGCTGCTTTCAGAGGTTCTAAATTATCTGACACCGGAATATGTAAACAGCACTTTAGGGACAACAGTAATCTATACATCCTGAACCCAGAAAAACTTAGATTCATCTCAAAAGCCAAATTTTGTAAATGGAATTTTTGTAGAGATTAGGCAGAGAGTTAGATTCTATCTGTTCTTTGTAACCCTTTGTATCTTATTTCTTAGCAAATATTCAAATAAGACCTTGGCTGTCACTATAATAAGAACAAATAAAACCATTTGTTTCAAAAATGGGCATGTGAATTCTCATAACATTATGTGAATACAATTAAGTACAAATTTTACTGCCTTGTTATTATAAAACAAGGATCTCATATTTAAAAGATTAAGTAGAATTGTTCATAATAAATAGATCTTACTGGGTCAGTGTGAGCCAGATAGATTAAAAATTATCTGTATTAACAGGTGATATGTAGTTCAGTCTGGAAGTTTCATGAAACTGCCACTTTATTGGTGACTAGAAAGGAGGAGTGGAGAATAAAGTACAATAACGGATAAATTCCAAGCAGGAAATAACACATAAAATATATTTGCCAGCAAGTGGGGGCAATAGTGGATTTTGAGATACACAGAGAGTACAGATTTAATGGTAACTTGTCATTAGACCTAGATGGAAACTTTGTGACAGATATGATCATTGTAATATGCATGTGAGTGGGGAGAGTGAGAGAGAAAAATAGGGAGAGGAAGGGAGTGTGGTGGGGAGAGTGAGAAAGCAAGAAAGAGAGAGAATCCTAATAAAAACCTCGTGTACCAAGTGAATTACATCTTTGTTGCTCTGCCTGACACATTTGGTCTTCTCTTCATTTTCTCTTTCTGGTAACTCTTCTACTTCTGTTTCTCATTTTATCCTCCTACACTTCAATTTTTTTCTTGTCTTTTCTTCATCTCATTCCTTGCCAATGATACCCAAGGTATCCTGATATTATTGCTTAGTGTTCCTAGTGGCTGTAAGAACAGAAATGTCTGATTTTGAAAATTTGAAAAGTGCATTCATAGTAATATGTTTTTCTCCAGAAACTTTTTATTTGAGGACTACAAACTTCATTCATTCATAAATACAACTTAAGGAACATAGTGAGTCTTCCCACTGTACCTACCCTCCCTCCCGCACTCCCACCCTTCTTCCTCCTCCCTTTCCCATTCTCATTCTTATTTTTTACTAAGATCTATTTTAAATTAACTTTATATACATAAAACTAACTCTAACAAGTAAAGAGTTCAATAAATAGGATGGAAAAAAGAACTGTTCCCCAACAGTTAAGACAAGGGTTGTTCAAAGTCATTGCATCTCAAAGTATCAATTTCACTTCTATAAGCAATGGCTTTTTGTTGTCAAATAATAAAAAGTTATGAAACTTAGTACAAAGATTAACAAATAGTTCTTGGAAGTAACCCATAGCTGTGACTAAACTCAAGCCATATTTAGCTCATAGATAAGTCATGTATGTTCTCTATATAGTTAGTATAGATAAGGGGAATGAACATGTGTACAACTGAACAGTTAATTAGTAATTTAGAGGCTGGAGGAAAAAGTCCAAAATCCATGCTCACTTATTTCCTATATAAGCTACCCACCATCTCGGCTGACTGTCTGTCAATTACAGTAGTCTTTTAGTGAAGTTATCAGAACGGCTTAGATTTCTTTCTTCATCTCATGATGGTGGATTGCATGATTAAACTGACTCGGATTCTGTTCATCTCCTGCTGTTTTCTGACTGTACATTGTGCACAACGTAAGAAAAATTCTAATTACTTTACTTCTATAGGTTAAGTATATAAAGAATTCATTAGATTTTAATTAGAGAGGGGATTAATGCTGTGGCAGTGTCTAAAGCTAAGGAACTACACAATATTCCAAGTAAAGTTTATATCGCTAAAAATTCACAAACTTGAATGAATCTGATTTTTAAGGTGTTTACTTTTAGAAATATATACTTTTCTTCCTTTTGAAGCTTATATTTGTCTCTGATCTCTGTAACAAGCAGGAAATATGAAAAAAATCTGTGGGCTGGCATTTAAAATTTTTATTTGTATTGGTATTAGTGGTTGCTTTAGCCACTTACATTTAACACTTTCTTTCTCAGAATATATAGATTGTACTTTATTTTTCAGAAAAATTTCAACCTACAGTGTGTTCAGTACAAACATGACATCACTTGACATAATGAAAACCATCTGAATCTCTGTAAAAGGAAAGAGATAGTTAAAGAAATATATGATATAATCATGACTCTATAAAATAGGGCCTAAAATCTTTTCCAAGCCAAGAAGTGCAGTTCTTTTTCCAAACATTGCCTGTTGAAAACAGATGTGACTTGAATTTCTCTGAGCAGCACTCTGTGACCCACTAATTCTGGTGAGACATTTTTGTTAACTTTGGGTAGTCAGATGCTTAGTGGAACATTCCGGTCAGCTGAAGCTGCTTCCGTATTCCAATTGAGAGTGAACCATTTAAACTACTATACTGTGTTTTCCTTTAAAAACTCGATTATGTTTTCTGATGTGGCCCTCTCATCCCTTTTAGCAATTACGCATGTAGCAAAATCAGTATGTCACATTTTTACATTAGGAAAAAATAAGCTCTACAAAAGGCAAGAGGCTTCCTTTTAGATTTTATAGTTCTGATCTTATCAGAGACATTTCCCTTCTTGCCTGCCACCAACAACCCAAAACAGAGACTCAGAGGCCTAGGATTCAGACAATGTGAAATCCCACTCTATGGAATCGCTTCTTTGTGTTCAGGCTGGTGGAAGGTCAAAATAATTTTGTCTTTCTTGGAATTATACTTTCTGTGCATGTTTATAGGTCCCGTGACTCATAAGAAACTGTCCTACTCACTGATTTTCAGACTTCAGAAAACTTTTCCTCAGTTCAGATCGAGTATGGGATCCACCTTGACAGAGACTCTCCACAGTAGCCTTGAGGCAAAAAGAATTAAGATTTGGAGCAGTGGTTCTTGCTACCTGCAGTGGCTAATTAGTAGGATGCCTGTTTAATCTGTCTGTCTAAATAAGGGTGCATTGGCAATGAAGGGTCTATTAATAATTATTCTGGGATAACAGGGATAAACGAAAACTCTCCTGGCAAACCAGTATGTATGTTGACTCTATCTTTGGGTCATTGTTTTCTCTTTAGCCAAAACATGATACCCAAATTTAGTCTCAAAGAACTTTGCTTAAATATTAGATATCCTTTGAGCTATCACGCCGTGTATTGACTTTTCAAATCCATGCTGTGAAAATCATCAGGTACAAAATCATGGGCACAAAAACATGGTTTGATGTTCATCTTGCATTTGGAAGCCTAGAGCTTGATAATATATTTGAACACTCCCAAAGTACCAGAAAGTTATTTTAATTTTGGTATTTTTAAGCTTATTTTTTGACTTTTTATTTCCAAAGTTTTAAATTTTTAAAACAGAAATCATGAAGTAGAACAAAGAGCTCCCCTATTATTAACATCTTATATTAGTATGATATATTTGTTACAATAAATAAAGCACACTGAACTCCCCCTAATATTTGATATTATTAGGATTGTATCCGCGAACTATACGGACTCTGTTAAAAACTAATTAAAAATAAAAATAATAAAAATAATTTTTAAGAATAAAATAAAATAGTTTTTCTAACATGCAGAATTTCTCACATGTGTATTATGCAAGTTTGAAACATTTGTCCCATGTTGTTGAGGGATTTTGAATTTTGTTCTTTACAGCCAACTGTACATCTGTGACTGACTTTGATGATTGTCCAGGGATTATAACAGATTTCTGTCCAGAGAATATTGCTTGTGCATGCAAAGATGGAAAGCCTTATTGCAAGTAAGTGATTATATATGCTGTAAAAGCAAGGTAAACACAATATGTTATAAGTAATAATTTATTTTTTTCTATTTTTTTCTATATCTGATGATGCAATACTTGACTTAAAATAATAGTTTGATCAGAAATAGTTTCTATATACATGGCACAGTCATGTTGTTATTAAAATGTTTTAATTTACTGTTTTAAAAACAATATGCTAAAATTTAAAAATTTAGATTATTTATCTTAACTTTATAAGATTAGCTTTCATCAGATAAATTTTTAAAAACAAGTTACTTATATTCATAAGTAAACTGTTTTATTGTCCTAAAGAAGAAGAGTTTCAGGTATGCCTTAATTTATATGATAGCCATAATCCAGACATGTTATGTATGTGTGTAAATAAATAGTTCATTTTAGATGCACTGTGACTCCCATTCTTTATTTGCAAGTTTATCTTTTATCAGTATATGTTCTTTGAGTCAGATAATTTCCTTTAAAAATCAGGCATATTTTCCTTTTTTTTACGAGGGTGGGTAGATTAAAAATGAGAGAAAGTCTTAGGGAAAAAACATGCTATAAAAATAAGAAAAGAGTGCATGTATGAGAGCGAGGCTAAGTGAGGAGCACAATAAACAAAGATTTTCCAAAGTACAAGTTACTCCACCTGCATTTTGAAAACTGATAATAGCATAATTAGGTGTAGGCAAAAGGACCAGTACAGGAAAAGGCACTGAAGTTTGAAGGAATTTTTTATTTGGAGAAATGCAAATAGTTGGCATACCACTCTCTGGACAATTTTCCTTCCTATTTTCTCTATCACCACAGAATGTTTGCGTATACTACAACTTCTCCATATTACTCTTCCTTGTCCTTTGCTACCTCTCAACATAGCTCTGCTTCCTTAGACAAATTCCTATTGAACTTCAAGAACAAGTTTAACCATATGGCTGACATAGCTTTTAAACTGCCTCACTGCAATTTCTTTGAATGTAGGAAATTGTGGGGAGCAATCCGGACTGGACTGAGTTACTGGAATTAAGACTTATTCTATGCATCTGCTCTCCCACAATATGGCGCTGGGAGAGAAGTAAACAGCTTCCACACAGCTGCCTCCAGTTCAACTAATAAACTGTAGGACTTGCTCCTGATTGGAGGAGAGCAGCGTACTCGGCGTGTGGGCAGCCGAGTTGGGATGGGCGGAGGAGGACTATAAAGGAGGAGAGAGACGGCATGCACCAGGAACATCTAAGGGGAACATCTAGCTGAAGGAACACCTGTGCAGCCCCCGAGAAAGCCGGCCGGCGGTGTGCCGCTCCCCTGCGGAAGTGGGGAATGTGGCCAGGGGGAACTGCCCTTCCACGGAGGTGGAAGGGATAGTAGCCAACCCGGGAAGAACCAGCAGCAAACCCGGGGAGGGCCGAGCAGACGAAAGAACAGTGCAGGGTCCTGTGTCGTTCCTCCACGAAGAGGGGGAGCGACATAATGGTGCCGTGACTCGGATATGAAGCCTAGGCAGGGTCCTGTGTTGCTCCTCCACGAAGAGGGGGAGCGACAGGAAATATGTTTTCTCTTTAAGAGTGCCACAAAATAATAATTTATTCTATTTATCTCTAGCAGATAGCACAATGCCTGACAAATAGAATGTGTTCTGTAAGGGTTTATTGAATGAATGGATCATTGGGTGTGGTTGCTCAACAGTGCAAGATGCTAGAATATTGAAAAGGAAGAAAAGTGATTTTAAAAATCACTGGATTGAGCTTTTTAGGTGGTGTTGGTGGTAACCTTCAGAATACGTTATAAGGTCTATGTGGGGATGAAACCAGGTTGCAAAATTGCATCCAAAAGTGAGAAGTAAATGCAATACAACAATGAAGAAACATCTGTAAGTCATTTGGTAATTTCAATACTATTTTTAGACTTATAGTTGGAGGAATTCTAGAGGCATCAATCAACATTTTGGCCAACAGCTAATTAACCTTTACCTGTCTTCCTAACCCTTATTTTAGTTCTTTGTCTCATTTTTTGATATCATTACAGTTGTTTAATTGCCACAACATATTAACATTAGCTCTATTTTGAAGTTTTTCTTCACCAGTTTGATTCCGACAACCCTCTTCAACTTATTTTACTGGTGGACCTCAATGTGGAGCATAATTGTTATGGTTCTGGTGTGCCTTGCTTGTCATATTATTTGGATGTCTACCTGGTGACAAGGGATCATTTTTATTACAAAGTATATTTTGGCATACAGTTTGGGTCACTTATTTTAACATTACTAATCAGAGATAGAAGCGAAAAATCAGGATTGAATGTATCAAACTAAATGAAGTAATTGTTATTTTTAAGATCTTAAAACATTTTAGTAGTATTGCTGAAATTGCTGTAGGATATACATACCACCAGCAACCATAGGCCTACATACAGGTATTTCTTTCATTTTCATTCTCTCTCTCTCTCTCTCTCTCTCTCTCTCTCATACACACACACACACACACACACACATTGCTGTACAAATAAAAAATGAAAAAAAAAAGCCAAATTGAAACTACTAGCATATTTAAAGACAGACAACTTAATAAAATTGCCTAAATTAAGAATATAAACTCAGCCGGCGCCGCGGCTCACTAGGCTAATCCTCTGCGCAGGCACACCGGGTTCTAGTCCCGGTCGGGGTGCCGGATTCTGTCCCGGTTGCCCCTCTTCCAGGCCAGCTCTCTGCTGTGGCCCGGGAGTGCAGTGGAGGATGGCCCAAGTGCTTGGGCCCTGCACCAGCATGGGAGACCAGGCGAAGCACCTGGCTCCTGCCATCAGATCAGCGCGGTGAGCCGGCCGCGGCGGCCATTGGAGGGTGAACCAATGGCAAAGGAAGACCTTTCTCTCTGTCTGTCTCTCTCACTGTCCACTCTGCCTGTCAAAAAAAAAAAAAAAAAGAAAGAAAAAGAAAAAGAATATAAACTCAATATGTACTTTTAATTGGAACAGTTAATATACCTAATTTCAATTATTGTTCACATTTCTCACATACCTACTGGCCAGTGAGAGTAAAAATGTGAATTTGCTTTGGTGAGTTGTTGGTCAAATTATACAAAATTACAATTGGAGGGATAAGAAAAATCAGTCTTAAAGATCTATTGTATAGCATGGTGACAATAACAATTTTTTAAAGATTTATTTATTTATTTGAAAGGTGAAATTAGGGAGGGAGGGAAGGAGGGAGGAAGAGAGAGAATCTTCCATCTGCTGGTTCATTCTCCAAATAGCCACAACAGCTGGGGTTGGGTCAGACCAAAGCCAGGAGCCAGGAGCTTCTTCTAGGTCTCATTAGTAGGGAACTGGATCAGAAGTGGAGCAACTGGGACTCGAACCAGTACTTATATATGATGGCAGCCTTGCAGAGGGCAACTTAACTCACTGAGCTTATCCGAAGCCAGGAGCCAGGTACTTCCCCCCTCTCTCCCACGCAGGGGCAGGGGCCCAAGCACTTGGGCTGTCTTCTACTGCTTTCGCAGACCATAGCAGAGAGCTGGATCAGAAGAGGGGGGCAGCCAGAACTAGAACCGGCCTCCAAATGGGATGCCGGCACTGCAGACAGAGGATTAACCTACTGTGCCACGACGCCAGCTCCTATGTTGATTCTTTTTCTTACTCATCTCATTGGGAGTATTTAATACAACTGACCACTCTTTACTCAAATTTTCACTTTTTCAGAACATTCCCTCTCTCCTAGGTTTTTTTTTTTTTTTTCCATTTGCCTCTCTTTGTACTTCTCAATTTCTTCTGTTAGTTTTTTTTCTCTTCTCACCAAGTTAGGGTGTCCCAGGGCTTAGTCCTTCATCCTCTTCATACCTCCTCCCTTGGTGATTTATCCAATCTCCTGGCTTTAAATATCATTGATTTTTGTCTGCTGCTAATGCTATGAACACAATTCAAGTTCATATATTTATTTTCTTCTCTCATCATCAGTGTTTTGTAGTTTTTTAAACATATCTTGCATGTATTTTGTGTAAATGCATCTCCAAGTAGTTCTAATCTTTTGGTGCTCATAGAAATAATATGATGCTTCTCCCCCTTTGTTTGATGATTGTTTTCTTGTTTGTCTTTTGCCTCCTTGTGATGAGATCCTGGTTATGTGTTCTCAGCTGGGATGCTGCATAGGTGATGTGACATCTTCAGACTATTCCCATTGGTCACTTCTTAATGATATTGAATTTTGATCATAGATAGGAAAATGAACAGAAAACTTCCCTTTTGATTCAGACTCCAAGCATTTTATGAAATTATGGGTGATTGAAATAATATGTCAGAAAAAGAATTAAGACAGATAACAGCCTCACTGCCTGGCTTTGTTGTTGCCATTGTTATATTTGAATGGAAATATAGTCATCCCTGATTATTTTTCAATCTGGGAAAATTCATGCCTACAAACTTAGAGATGTGGATGCTTCCTCACCATCCCCACTAGGATATCTAATACCCATTTCAAAGCCACCAAGTATAAAACTGAACACCTGAGTTCTTTTTTAAAAAGATTTATTTTATTTATTTGAAAGACAGAGTTACAGAGAGGTAGAGACAGAGAGAGGTAGGTCTTCCATCGCTGGTCACTCCCTAGATGGCCACAACGGCTGGAGCTGCGCCGATCCGAAGCCAGGAGCTTCTTCCGGGTCTCCCACGTGGGTGCAGGCCCAAGGACTTGGGCCATCTTTTACTGCTATACCAGGCCATAGCAGAGAGCTGGATCGGAAGAGGAGCAGCAGGGACTAGAACCGGTGCCCATATGGGATGCTGGAACTTCAGGCCAGGGCGTTAACCTGCTGCGCCACAGTGCTGGCCGAACACCTGAGTTCTGACCACAGTCACTATAAATGTGTTCTACCTACAATCTTCACTGCATCTCTATTGTTCCATTTGCTTTCACCAAAAAACCTCAAGTCATCTTTAGGTCTTTTTTCTCTTGCATACCCACTTTGTGTTCATCAGAAAATCCTGTGGATTCTGCCTTATAAAAGATAAACAGAAATCAGTCACTTATCATTTCTACTCTCCTGCTATCATTCTGGTTCAAGCTACCATCATCCCTTCCCTAGATCCTGAAAGCTTTCTAATTTTGTCCCAGCTTCAACCTTTGTTCCCTACAACATATTTTCTCCTTTTAAATGTTTTTCTATTGATGTAAAGAGAACAGATTACATGTATTTCATAGGCACAATTCTATGAAGATAATCATACTTCCTTCCCTCCCTTTCTCCCTACCTCAATAACCTTCCTTCCTTCCTTCTTTTTTTTTTTTTCCTTTGGTTTCAGCAAAAATAGCTGGGTCTCTGCTACTCATGTAGCTGGCTCCTGTCTTCAGCTTGGCCCAACCCCAGCTATTGTTGGCATTTGAGAAATGAACCAGTGGATGAGAGCTCTGTCTATTTCTCTCTGTCTCTCTGCCTTTCAAATAAATAAACTAAATTTAAAAATTTCTAAAAATAAGCATTTTAGATAATTTACTCATTATGTTTATTTTTGTTGTCTATCAGTATCTCATTTGTTGTAAGCTACTTGAGGACAAGGATATTTGTTTTAGACACTGGTGTTTCGCAAATGGCTGGAATAATACTTGGTATATAGTGGGTATTCAATAAATGTTCTTGAATGAATTAAACATTATTATATAATGGGCATTTCCTTTTTGATTAATTTCTAGACTAAACAAGAAATATATTCTTATAAAAGTCTTTTTCCAAGAAGAAATTTGTGAGAATGGATAATATATATTTGAAAAATAGGCTTTGGCCTCCCTAAATGAATGACAGTGTTTACTTATTAAAAGACAGTCCTACTGAGCAGATTACTATCTCTTTGAAGCTGGTAGATGCATTTTCTTAGAGAACCTTTGTCCATCAGGGATATAAATATTACAGTAATCATCTAATCAATCCCTCCACGTCAGCCCTGACTGTGTTTCTTTTTATATTGGAACAACATAAACCAGGAAGAGTTAACTTAGAATCTGACATTTACTGTTCAACTGGATTATCTTAAAGCAATTCTGCAGGAGACAATGAAGCAATCTCTAAAGACACTACATGAACAAACCTCGCCATTAGTCACTCGCATTGGGGATTGGGAGAAGTCATTCTCCCTCTCCACAAATCCACAGACGGTTCTCTGTGGGCATATGCCATACTGGTTTTCAGTCTATGCACAAGAGAATCACATTCATGTTATTTGGCAGAGTCTCACGGCTCTACAGAAACACTAGAAGTCCATATATGAGTCATCTATTTGTATAAAATAAAGGAGGAAAATCTGTAGTCATGGAAAAGATGGGGGCAGGCAGATCTTGCTGGCAAGTACTCTCTTCTCACCTTCTCATGTTTCTTCTGGCATTTGCTGTAGAGTGGCAAGATGGGTGTGTTAACCTGTGTTCATTATTGTAGGAGCAAGTGGGAGGGAACGCCCATCCTCCAGTTACAGAATTAGTGGCCTAGGCTTCTTTGAACACTTTTCATAGCACCAATAGAACTAAGGTGGTCAAAGTGAGTATAGGTATGAATTTCAGGTACAATGCAGATATTTTAAGGACAATCTTGAGACAGTCATTCTGGGTGAGCCTCTTTTCATTTCTAAGTGCCACATCTTCATTAGCTAATGGTTGAGAAATCCTGACAGCCTTCTGCATGCTGACTCAATGTGTGCAAACTAGTAGGTTTTAAAGTTTTGGCTCAATTGGAAAATGGGACAGTGTAAATCTCTTGAAGGCCTTGAAGAGAAACCTCATGGTTGAGTACGATGATATGTTTGATTCATTTAGGGGAGACAATTTGTGTTTTCCTAATTTGTGAACTTATTTCTTTTTCTATTATCTTTCTGCAGATGTCCAAATTTCAGAGGTCAGTTGGGAAACTATTGGTATATGGGGGCCAAATGTGATCAACTCTGGAATACTCTGGATCTGATTTTAGTGGCAGTATTGCCTGGAATAGGGCTGGCTTTAATAGTTGGTGTAACAATTCAGACTGTCTACTACTGTAAAAAGAAGTCAAAGAAGAATATAGATGATCATCGGTAAGAAAATTTCTAAATACCACTGAGAATGGTGGAAATCTCTTGTGAGATCAGCAAGCAAATCAAGAAATAATGAATCTAATTTATCTTGCATTTAGCTAGTATGTTCTCTTTCATATTCATCACTAAATTGTAATTAAATTTGAAAAGTCAAGGTAACACTGCCAAACCAGCCATATTTTGCTCAGGATTTGGATAGACTGAAAACTGGAAAGCCCCTTTCCCAGATAAAAAGCTAAGTATATTTCAGACAATAATTGTCCTGCTTCAGTGCTTTCCTTCTGATCAAGGAAATATTTGTGTGTACCACACGTACTGTCCTAATAGTGTGTGGGGAGAAGGTGGGGTGCTACTCTGCCAGTGCCATTTACTTACCCTCTAATATAATCCCAGCAACTATGTTGGGGAAATGGAAAGTGGAATCCAATAGACTTGACTGCAATGTGACTTTGTTTTGAGAGTTTCTTTACTTCACTGTGCTATAATTTCCTTATATACATAATAGAGATGGTTATAATAAGCAGTACCCACTTCACAGAGATGAGAAGAATGATTCTGAAAGCAGCAATCATTTATTGGGGTTTTATTAAGTGTGTCAGGTTGAATTATAGATGTTTCATATCTATCAGCTCATTTAATCCTTACAATAACCCTGTAAGATATTGATAAGATTATTGAAGCACGAAGAGATTAAATATAGGGCTAAATCTCTATCCAGGCAGTCTAGATATCAGACCTAAACTCTAAACTCTTAACTCTCATCTTATGCTAATAGAATCTAATGAGATAAAACAGTATTTTGAAAGTTGTAAATCTCTATTGTATTTCTTTTATTTCTTCGTTTAAAAGCAAACTAACTATACAGTTTATATTTTGTACTGCCCCTGAATGATAGAGTTATAAGGGATAAATACCAGTAGAGTAAAACAACATCAGTTTTATATCAGTTAATTGAATTAGTATCTATGATACTGTTACTCTTTATGCATTATGAGTATAGTTGAAAAATATTACTTGAAAATAGTGGTAGCTGGTACTGTGAACCTCATATTCTGAATAGCAGATCTACAAATTTTAATAAAATCAACAAATTGAACAGCTTTGTATAGTTGTTTCTGGAAGGAGTGATATAAAGTCTCCAATAGTTTTGTCATTTAAAAATTTGAATCCATTTTTGTGCTGTCATTCTGTGTTCTTTAGAATACCATGTGATATATATGTGTATGTGTATAAAGAGTTGATCAACCTTATTTTTATAAATTGAAATTAATGTGGAGAATTTCATATCACCACTTGACACAGATTCAAAAACCATAGAGATGTTAAAAAAATCATTATGATTGGAAATTATACCTATAAACAAGTCACTTTTCAAATATTCTCCCTAGCTTTCCTACTCCAAAGTTTTCTAGGACTTTAGATTTATATTACAATTTTTTTTTGCTAGTGTATCACTTAGCCCCTGTTTTCTCCTTTATAAATAGAGAGGGAGTAATACATAGCCCATTCTCTCATTGTGTGGGATTAAAATGAATTAATTAGTAGAATATTGCATTGAGAATCAAAGGTAAGCAGAAAATATGATTATAAATCAGGACAGTAGTAGTGCAATGTTTCTAACCACGATTTTTAGGCTTTCTGAAAAGGAGTGAAGTGTCTTATTTTCTTCCAGTTAAAATCTGGTTTAGTTTGAGCTCTTTTCAACTTTCTGCCATTCTCTGAATTGTGTATGATAAAGGGACACTGAATATGCTCTGGGAATTTGAAGATTGCTTAGTATAGTAAAAACTTATGAGCCATGGAGTGGGACTCAAATATCTGGCTCCTTAAATCACTTACTATGTAACTTCAGGGGATTTACTTAAAATATTTCAGCCTCAGTGTTCTCATCTACAAAATGGAGTTTAAAATACTCACACTTACCTACAAGATTTTCTAAATATTCAAATAAGATAATGTAATTTTGTTGGTAAACTATACTATGTCACCAATTTCAATTGTATCCAAAAAGATGAATTAATTAAAGCAAGTATATAAAAGTGTTAATAGTAGAATTGTGGTAGTAGAGACATGGGCATTCACTGTAAAGTTCTTTCAATTTTGGTACATGCTTGAATGTTTTTATAATAAAATGTTGAATAAAGTCAGATAATTTTAAGTAAAGTATCTTGAACTTGGAAATCATTCAACATAGTAACCATATTATTGCTTTTCTCTGGGTACAGTCATAAAATGAGAACACTCTGTATTGTTCAAAAAAGAGTTTATCAAAATGTGATTTATAACCAATTAAGCAAATGTTCTATTCTAACTGTATTTGTATGCTTATGTGTGTGTGTGTGTCTTTAAAGTGCTAGAGAACAGCCGAGTTCCTTCAGACTTCGACCTCAGCATAATTCTGCATATGCTTTTGATACTGAACTGAGTCCTCCTCAACTTGATCGAGCCCAGGTAAACACTAAAACTCATTTGTCAAATAAACTAAGTTTACTGAAGATATCAAAGAGAAAAATGCCTTGGAGAAACAAAAACAGCCTTGAGAGATTAAGGAAGTAGTCAGAAACAATAAAATGAAGTGTTATCAAAAGATCAAATTGCACAACTATAGTATGGTTAATGACAGGTTATATATCAGTAAAGAACAGGCCAGAGCTGGGGCAATAACACCCGGGCAATTACAGCAGGAGTGCTCTCTAACTCTCCTCCCCAGCATTTGATTCCAGGCAAAATCAAGTTAAAACAAATACCATATATCAAAGGGGAAAGGAAATCCCTGAAAGAGGGTGAGAAAATGGCTAAGAGGACAAGGAGTTGAGCCATGTGACTATGTGTGTGTGTGTGTGTGTGTGTGTGTATACTTATACACATACATATTGTGAAAATCCCATCTGATCTGTTCACAGTAGCACAAATCTTCTGAACAAAAGACTTGTGGAGATTTGTTGAATTCACTGCACTTTAGGAGCAGCCGTGACTAGTAAACAAAAGGAATCTAGGTGTCATATTAGACCAAAAGTATCAGAAGCAGTAGCAATGATTTTATTGCTTTAAATGAAACAAATCACAAATAAGATATCACAAAAGCATCTTTTGTTATGATTTATTCGATTCTAGAGTATGCCTAATTTTGGTATTTCTATTTTAAGGAAGTAAGACCTACATTGAGATTAAAGAACTCCAACCTCACATAATTCCACATGTTTCTGATATGGAAGCATCTTAATAACATTAAGGCAGTTAAACACTGAAAAAGATTAAGATAAAGGATTGATGAATAAAGGACAGTGATCAGAAACTTTCTACTTGAAGTCAAAACAATTAAATTTTAGACTTAAATTACAGTATTAAGGATTTTTTTTATAATATATGGCATATTTTGAAAAAGAAAGTCAAAGTACTCTGGGTGAATGTCCTACTATGAGTATTATTGGTGTCTTTAAAAGGATGAATTCTAAGACTGCCAAATGGCTTTGTTTGCCTTTTTTCCTTTGAAGTGACCAATCATCTTGTATATAAATTCTAAAAATTAGAGAATCAAGCAAGGAGTCACCTTTCCTTTTCTAAGTATTCACTTATTTTTGCTCACCTGATTGCTTCTGCCCTCCTCCCCCCAACCTATTTTTCAAACCTCCGAGTTGAACTTCTTATCTCATTATCTTTTTTAACCTAATTCTATTAAAGCTCTAATTGTGGATAAAATTAATGAGGAAAGCCAAATACAATGCCTATCATTTAGGCTATGTTCAATCAATGTTACTCCCTCTCCATCTTAGCCTTTCTATGTCTTAAGTGCCTGCTGTATTCCTCGTTGTATCTATCTGAATACTTCTTATGTGGAAACTTTTTTTTCCACACTTTTTACATTTCCTAAACTTTCCTTGACTGGAGAAGTCACAAGAAAACTTCTATGTTTCTCATAATCTGTACTCTTCTCTTTCAGATTATTTCCCAAAGTCTGGGGAATAAAAAAGGCAAAGTGGATTGAAGGTTAACAGGATAATAGAGAACTAGGAAACTTTTCAATTAGAGTTAAATTGTTTAGGAAGGTGTGGACATGCACTGTGTTCTGAATGTACATTTAAAATGTTGACTTTGACAAGTAATGACTTCTTGTAAGCTAAAGTTCAGATCAAGTTTCCACCAAATTAAATAAGACTTTTCATGCATATTCATCAGTATATTTTATTCAGTTAGTTCACACATCTACAGAACCAGGAAGTAATAAGAAGATCTTGAGTTTATTCTTGAATTGTCAACAATAATCTTTTCTAATTGACTTAATGATTGCATTTGAGTGGGTGGAGATAAAACTACATATTTATTACTTCTTCTTCACCTCACTTATACCCCACTATTACATTTAGAAAAAAGTAGCTTACAGCTTTCAAGGTTGAACAATTAGAAACCCCAATATATTCCATGAATCTTTGGCAGGAAATTGGCTGCATAGTTTAGACCAGTGAGAAGAATTCACCATTGCCTTTGTTGGTTATTTTTGGTTGTTGTTCTGTTCATAAATACTTTACAACAATTTATCTGCCTTTACAGCCAAGCTTACATGGGTGAGCCACTTCCACAGGATGTAACATGTTTAAATTACCTACACTTGTTGAAAATACACATCAGCTAAATCAGGGTGGACAAACTTACATTTGTTAGAGACCCAGGTAATGGGCATATTTTGAAATGCATAGACATAAATAATGGTATGAATTCAAGAGAATAAAAAAGATTAACTCATATAATAGGAACAATATATATGTAAATATGCTCAATGAAAATCAGGAAGAATTTTTTTTTACAATTTATTTATTTGAAAAGCAGGGTGATAGAGAGGAAGTGACAGAGAAACAGAGATCATTCGTGTCTTGGTTCACTTCCCAAATGCCTGCAATTGCTGGGTATGGGCCAGGTCAAAGCCAGGAGCCTGGAACTCCATCGGGGTCTTCCATGTGGGTGGCAGGGGTCCAAGTACTTGGGCCAACTTATACTGCCTTCCCATGTATGTTAACAGTGAGCTAGATTGGAAGCAGAGCAGCAAGGAATTGAACTGGCACTCCCATATGGTAAGCAGACATTACAAGTGGTGGCTTGACCTGCTTTGCCACAACACCAGTCCCACAAAGAATATTTTGATTAACAATCACATTTTCTATATTTGTCAGTGATAATTCAAAGCTTACCAAATTACAGGCTTTATTATAATTTCAAATAGAGTAAATTGAAAATAGGAAAGGATGATGAACCATGTTTTAAATTATCCATTTACTAAATCCAGGAAATCATTCTTCTTAGATAATGATTGAAAATAATATCTGGGCCGGTGCCGCGGCTCACTAGGCTAATCCTCCGCCTTGCGGTGCTGGCACACCAGATTCTAGTCCCGGTCGGGGCGCCGGATTCTGTCCCAGTTGCCCCTCTTCCAGGCCAGCTCTCTGCTGTGGCCAGGGAGTGCAGTGGAGGATGGCCCAAGTCCTTGGGCCCTGCACCCGCATGGGAGACCAGGATAAGTACCTGGCTCCTGCCATCGGATCAGCGTGGTGCGCCGGCCGCGGCGGCCATTGGAGGGTGAACCAACGGCAAAGGAAGACCTTTCTCTCTGTCTCTCTCTCTCACTGTCCACTCTGCCTGTCAAAAAAATAATTTATAAAAAAAGAAAATAATATCTAATTAATTGAAGTAGTCTATATATCTGAAAATGCTATCACAACTTAGCTAATTTCTCATTACACATTGTTAATATCATCTTCAAATCATTAAATATTATTAAGCACCCCACCACAAATAGCACTGTGCAAAATGTGAGACTCTCCAAACCACAGTGACATTTTCTGAATTTTTAAAAGATTTATTGTTTTTTTTGAAAGACAGAGTTACAGAGAGAAAAAAAGAAGAGAGAGATAGAGAGAAAAAGAGAGAGAGATCTTCAATCTATTGGTTCACTCCCCAAGTCCCTGCAAGAGGCTGAAGCCAGGAGCCTGGAGCCTGGAATTCCACTGATGGGGACCATGCACTTGGGCCATCTTCAGCTGCTTTCTCAGGCACAATAGCAGGGTGTTGGATCAGAAGTGGAGCAACTGGGATTCGAACTGGCACTCATATGGGATGCTGGCATCACAGGCAGAGGTTTAATTATGTGCCACAATGCTGTCACCCACTGCAGTATTTTCAATATGCAATGTCATTTTATACATACATCAGATCTACCCTATAAATGATTAGTCACATATTTAGGAATAGTTACATAATTGAAGTCCTGCCATGTCATTTTAACTCATGAAATGCATTTTTATGACAGTCAGATAGGGGCTGACATTGTGGTTCTGTGGGTTAAACCACCCATATGGGTGCTGGTTCAAATCTTGGATGTTCCACTTTCTTTTTTTTTTCTTTTTTTAAGAAGTTTTTATTTAATGAATACAGTGTTCATAGCTACGGCTTTAAGAATATAGTGGTTCTTGCCCCTATACCTGACCTCCCATCACCACTCTTGTCCCATCTCCTACTCCCTCTCCCATCCCATTCTTCATTAAGATTCATTTTTAATTAATTTTATATACAGAAGATCAACTCTATATTAAGTAACGATTTTGACAGTTTGCACCCACCCACCCATACACACACACACACACACACACACACAGTATAAAGTACTGTTTGAAAACAAATTTTACAGTTAATTCTCATAGTACAACTCATTAAGGACAGAGGTCCTACATGGGGAGTAAGTGCACAGTGCCTCCTGTTGTTGGTTTAACAATTAACACTCTTATCTATGACATCAGAGATCAGGTTCTTGCCATGAGCTGCCAAGGCTATGGAAGCCTTTTGAGTCCACAAACTCCATCACTATTTAGACAGGGCCATAAGCAAAGTGGAAGTTCTCTCCTCCCTTCAGAGAAAAGTATATCCTTCTTTGATGGCTCCTTCTTTCCACTGGGGTCTCACTCACAGAGATCCTTCATGTAGGACATTTTTGTTCCACTTTCAATCTAGCTCCTTGTTAATGTACCTGGGAGCGCAGTGGAGGATGGCTGAAGTGCTTAGGCCCCTGCCACCCATGTAGGAAACCTGGATAGAGTTCCAGGCTCCTGGCTTCAGATTGGCCCAGCCCTGGCTCTTGCAACCATTTGGAGAGTGAATTAGCAGATACAAGATTTTTCTCTCTCTCTGTAACTCTGCCTTTCAAATAAGTAAATAAGTCTTTTTAAAAAAAAAGATAACACAGAAGGGCCGGCATTGTGTCATACCAGGTAAAGCTGCCATCTGACACACTGCCATCTATAATGGCACCAGTTCATATCCCACCTGCTCCACTTCTGATCCAGCTCACTGCTAATGGCCTGGGAAAAGCAGCGACAGATAGCCCAAGTGCTTGTGCCCCTGCACCCACGTGGGAGCCCCGGATGAAGCTCCTGGATCCTGGCTTCTGCCTGGCCTAGCCCTGGCTGTTGCAGCCATTTGGGGAATGAACCGGTGGATGGAAGATCTCTCTCTGTGTCTCTCCCCCTGTCTCTCCCTCTCTCTCTGTAACTCTGCCTCTCAAATAAAAAATAAATATTTTTAAATAAAGACAACTAGATATGTGAAGTTTGCAGAAATTGATAAAATAGAATTAATATTTTACTATGAATGCTCGACAATCCAATAAATGTTTTGCTTTTAAAAAGCGATTAAATTTTCTATCAAGACTAAGGCAAGTTTTGTAACTGAAAATGCAATATTATTCTACAACATTTTATCTTTTCCATCTTTTCTTTAAATAAGATTTATTATTTATTTGAAAGGCATAGTTACAGAGAGAGGGGGAGAGAGATTTTCCATCTGCTGGCTCGCTCTCCAAATGGCCTCAACAGCTAGGTCTGAGCCAGGCTCAAGGCAGGAGCCAGGAACTCCATCTGGGCCTCCCACGCAGATGTAGGGGCCCAAACACTTGGGTAATCTCCACTGCTTTCCAAGACACATTAGCAGGAAGCTGGATGGGAAGTGGAGCAGCTGGGACTTGAACAGGCACTCAGGTGTCACTAACACACTGTACCACAACACTAGATCCTATCTCTGCCTTCTTTAGAACAATAGTGAGATCTGGAAAATATTAGTTTAGTTTCTTTAAAAGATGATTGAAAGCATTTTTATGCACTGGTGTAAAGCACAGTGAACTATTTCAACACATATATGGCATAAAAATTAGCTGTTCTCTTTCCTTATCATTTCTTTATGTTTAGAGCCTACATGCTCCTTTCTTGTAGTTCCTCATACAGTATATAAAATATTAATGTGAAGTAGTTACCCCATTGTGTTTTGAAGCACTACAACTGACCCACGTTACTTTTAACTCACTGTGTTTTCATACCCGTTATCTAACCTCCCTCTTTCTCCCTCTTCACATCCCCATCCACTAATCACTAGTCTAAATTCAGATAAAATTTTTCTTGTTTTTTTTTTTCTATAATTTATTTACTTGAAAGCCACTTACACGTAGACAGACAGACAAAGATCTTCCATCCACTGATTCACTCTCCAAACACCCACAATAGCCAGGACTGGACCAAGCCGAAGTCAGGAGCCAGGAACTCCATCCAAGTTTCTCATATGGGTTGCAGGGGCCCAAGCACTGGGGCCATCCTCCACTACCTTCCCAGGTGCATTAACAGGGACCTGGGTAGAAAGCAGAGGATCTGGGACTTGAACTGGCACTATATGGAATGCTGACGTTGTAGATGGTGGTTTGACCCACTGCATTACAATGCCTTCTCTATCAGATCAACTTCTTAAAGCTTCCGTATTTGAGAGAAAATAAGTATTATTTGTTTTTATGTGTCTGACTTATTTCATTCAGCATAATGATATCTAGTCTATCCATTTTGCTGAAAATGTCAGAATATTTTATGACCGAATAATATACCACATCCATTGATTCATTGATAGATACCTAGTTGACTCCACATCTTGGCTATTTTGAATAGTGCTGCAATGAACATGGGAATGTGGGTATTTCTTTCATACACTGATTGCATTTTTTTCAGTATATACCCAGAGGTGGAATAGCTGGCTGATAAGGTAGATCTGTTTTTAGTTTTTTTTGAGGATTTCCATACTGTTCTCCATAATAGCTATACTAATTTACATTCCCACCAACATTGTCTAAGTGTTTCCTTTTTTTTTTTTTTTTTTCTACCCCTGGGCTGGAATCTGTTTTTTGACTTTTTGATAACAGCATTCTAATAGAGGTGAGGTGATATCTTGTTGTTTAGATTTGCATTTCCCAGATGGCTAGTGATTTTGAACGTATTTTCACGTATTTGTTGACAATTTGAATGTCTTCGTTTGGAGAAATATCTACTTAAATTCTTTGCCCATTTCTTATCTGGATTGGTTGTTTTTTGTTGTTGAGGTTTTTTTTAGTTTCTTAAATATTGTAGTTATTACTACTTTGATGAGTAGTTTTCAAATATTTTCACTTATTATTTTGGTTGTCATTTCAATCTACTGATGGCTTCCTTTGTTGTGCAGAAGCGTCTTAGTTTGATATAATCCCTTTTGTTTGGCTATGCTTCTTTTTTTAAACTTTTATTTAATAAATATAAATTTCCAAAGTACAACTTTTGGATTATAGTGGCTTTTTTTCCCCCATATCCTCCTTCCCACCTAAACCATCCCATCTCCCACTCCCTCTCCCATCCCATTCACATCAAGATTCATTTTCAGTTATCTTTATATACAGAAGATCAATTTAGTATATATTAAGTAAAGATTTTAACAATTTGCACCCACACAGAAACACAAAGTATAAAGTACTGTTTGAGTACTAGTTATAGCATTAATTCACAATGTACAACAGATTAAGGACAGAGGTCCTACATGGGGAGTAAGTGCACAGTGACTCCTGTGGTTGATTAAACAATTGACACCCGAGGCGCTTGTCATGAGCTGCCAAGGCTATGGAAACCTCTTGAGTTCACCAACTCTGATCATATTTAGACAAGGCCATAGTCAAAGTGGAAGTTCTCTCCTCCCTTCAGGTACCTCCTTCTTTGATGGCCCCTTCTTTCTGCTGGCATCTCACTCACAGAGATATTTCAATTCGGTCATTTTTTGCCAGAGTGCCTTGGCTTTCCATGTCTAAAATGCTATCATGGGATTTTTAGTCAGATCCGAATAACTTTGCTAGTTGACTAATTTTTGGTAAGCACTGTGGGAGACTTTCAGTAGGAAAGGGTGGGAAACGTAATAAAAAGAGGGATGTATGGAATTTGTCAGAAGCAGTCAAGACTTGGAATTTCTGGACTTCTTTAGGAACAGAATGAAATAAACAGAGATAAAGTCTGTGAGATAGTCCTGATAATTACAAGGCAGAAAATGGTGGTGAGTATGTGAACGTTGGGCTTGCGGAAGAAAGAGATTTGCGTTCTACAAAGAGCACACATAACTCTGGGATCAGCTGTTCCCCCATGTAAGGAACAGATGGAGATCAGAGAAACCAGGCACAGATTTGTCCCAACTCCTGGTAAACAAGAGGAACTGAATTCCTTTTGATTTCTGTATATCATAGTTTTGACTGCCAGGGATCTGGTTTTTTTTTTTTTTTTACTTTGAACTTCCTGTGATCTTTTTTTAAACTTTTATTTAATAAATATAAATTTCCAAAGTACAGCTTATGAATTACAATGGCTTCCCCCCATAACTTCCCTCCCACCCACAACCCTCAAATCTCCCACTCCCTCTCCCATTCCATTCCCATCAAGATTCATTTTAAATTATCTTTATATACAGAAGATCAATTTAGTATATACTAAGTAAAGATTTCAACAGTTTGCACCCACACAGAAACTTAAAGTGTAAAATACTGCTTGAGTATTAGTGATAGCATTAATTCACATTGAACAACACATTAAGGACAGAGATCCTACATGAGGAGTAAGTGCACAGTGACTCCTGATGTTGACATAACAAATTGACACCCTTGTTTATGGCGTCAGTAATGTCCCTAGGTTCTTGTCATGAATTGCAAAGGCTATGGAAGGCTTTTGAGTTTGCCAACTCCGATCTTATTTAGATGAGGTCATAGTCAAAGTGGAAGTTCTCTCCTCCCTTCAGAGAAAGGTACCTCCTTCTTTGATGGCCCATTCTTTCCACTGCGATCTCACTTGCAGAGATCTTTCATATAGGTCCTCTTTTTTGTTGCCAGAGTGTCTTGGCTTCCCATGCCTAAAATACTCTCATGGGCTCTTCAGCCAGATCCGAATGCCTTAAGTGCTGATTCTAAGGCCAGAGTGCTGTTTAGGACATCTGCCATTCTATGAATCTGCTGTGTATCCCGTTTCCCATGTTGGATCATTCTCTCCTTTTTAATTCTATGAGTTAGTATTAGCAGACACTAGTCTTGTTTATGTTATCCCTTTGACTCTTAGACCTATCATTATGATCAATTATGAACTGAAACTGATCACTTGGACTAGTGAGATGGCATTGGAAGATGCCACCTTGATGGGATTGAATTGGAATCCTCTGGCACGTTTCTAACTCTGTAGTTTGGGGCAAGTCAGTTTGAGCATGTGCCGAACTGTACATCTCCTCCCTCTCTCATTCCCACTCTTATATTTAACAGAGATCACTTTTCAGTTAAATTTCAACACCTAAGAATAATTGTGTGTTAATAACAGAATTCAACCAATAGTATTTAGTAGAACAAAAAAAATACTAAAAGGGATAAAGTATTAAGTTGTACATCAACAGTCAGGACAAGGGCTGATCAAGTCACTGTTTCTCATAGTGGCCATTTCACTTCAACAGGTTTCCTTTTTGGTGCTCAGTTAGTTGTCACCGATCAGGAAGAATATATGATATTTGTCTGTTTTGGACTGGCTTATTTCACTCAGCATGATGTTTTCCAGATTCCTCCATCTTGTTGCAAATGACTGGATTTCATTCTTTTTCACTGCTGTACAGTATTCTATAGAGTACATGTCCCATGATTTCTTTATCCAGTCTACTGTTGATGGGTATTTTTTTTTTTTTGACAGACAGAGTGGACAGTGAGAGAGAGAGACAGAGAGAAAGGTCTTCCTTTGCTGTTGGTTCACCCTCCAATGGCCGCCACGGCCGGCACGCTGCAGCCGGCGCACCGTGCTGATCCGAAGGCAGGAGCCAGGTGCTTCTCCTGGTCTCCCATGGGGTGCAGGGCCCAAGCACTTGGGCCATCCTCCACTGCACTCCCGGGCCATAGCAGAGAGCTGGCCTGGAAGAGGGGCAACCAGGACAGAATCCAGCGCCCTGACCGGGACTATAATCCAGTGTGCCGGCCCGCAAGGTGGAGGATTAGCCTATTTAGCCAGGGCGCCGGCTTGTTGATGGGTATTTAGGTTGATTCCAGGTCTTAGCTATTGTGAATTGAGCTGCAAGAAACATTAAGGTGCAGACAGCACTTTTATTTGCCAATTTAATTTCCTTTGGGTAATTCCAAGGAGTGGGATGGCTGGGTTGTATGGTAGGGTTATATTCAGGTTTCTGAGGAATCTCCAGACTGACTTCCACAATGGCTTAACCAGTTTGCATTCCCACCAACAGTGGGTTATGTCCCTTTTTCCCCACATCCTTGCTAGCATCTGTTGCTGGTAGATTTCTGTATGTGAGCCATTCTAAGCAGGGTGAGGTGAAACCTCATTGTGGTTTTGATTTGCATTTCCCTGATTGCTAGTGATCCTGAACCTTTTTTCATGTGCCTGTTGGCCATTTGGATTTCCTCTTTTGAAAAATGTCTATTGAGGTCCTTGGCCCATCTCTTAAGTGGGTTGTTTGTTTTGTTTTTGTGGAGTTTCTTGATCTCTTTGTAGATTCTGGTTATTAATCCTTTATCTGTTGCATAGTTTGCAAATATTTTTTCCCCTTCTGTCGGTTGCCTCTCTACTTTCCTGACTATTTCTTTTGCCATACAGAAACTTCTCAATTTGATGTAATCCCAATTGTTAATTTTGGCTTTGACTGCCTGTGCCTCCGGGGCCTTTTCCAGGCAGTCTTTGCCTGTGCCTATATCTTGCAGGGTTTCTCCAATGTTTTCTAATAATTTGATGGTGTCGGGTCATAGATTTAGATCTTTAATCCATGTTGAGTGGATTTTTGTGTAAGGCATAAGGTAGGGGTCTTGCTTTATGCTTCTGCATGTGGAGATCCAGTTTTCATAGCACCGTTTGTTGAACAGACTGTCCTTACTGCAAGAGTTGGTTTTAGATCCTTAATCAAATATAAGTTGGTTGTAGATGTTTGGATTGATTTCTGGTGTTTCTATTCTGTTTCATTGGTCTATGCATCTGTTTCTGTACCAGTACCATGCTGTTTTGATTACAACTGCCCTGTAGTATGTCCTGAAATCTGGTATTGTGATGCCTCCGGCTTTGTTTTTGTTGTACAAGATTGCTTTAGCTATTCGAGGTCTCCTGTGCCTCCATATGAATTTCAGCATCATTTTTTCCAGATCTGAGAAGAATGTCTTTGGTATTTTGATTGGTATCGCATTGAATCTATACATTGCTTTTGGGAGAATGGACATTTTGATGATATTGATTCTTCCATTCCATGAGCATGGAAGATTTTTTTCATATTTTTGTATCCTCTTCTATTTCTTTCTTTAAAATTTTGTAATTCTCGTCGTAGAGTTCTTTGAAGTCCTTGTTTATGTTTATTCCAAGGTATTTGATTGTTCTTGTAGCTATTGTGAATGGGATTGATCTTAGAAGTTCTTTCTCATCATGGCATTGCTTGTGTATACAAAGGCTGTTGATTTTTGTGCATTGATTTTATATCCTGTTACTTTGCCAAACTCTTCTATGAGTTCCAGTAATCTCTTAGTAGAGTTCTTCGGATCCCCTAAATAAAGAAAAATCATCTGCAAAGAGGGATAGTGTGACTTCTTCCTTCCCAATTTGTATCCCTTTCATTTCTTCCCTATTTGTATCCTTTTGATTTCTTTTTATTAACTAATGGCTCTACTAAAACTTCCAGTAGTATATTGAATAGCAGTGGTGAGAGTGGGCATCCCTGTCTGTTACAGGTTCTCAGTGGAAATGCTTCCATCTTTTTCCATTCAATAGGTTGCTGGCCATGGTTTTTTCATACATTGCTTTGATTGTATTGAGGAATATTCCTCCTATACCCAATTTGCTTGGAGTTTTCAACATGAAAGCGTGTTGTATTTTATCAAATGCTTTCTTTCATCTATTGAGATAATCATATGGTTTTTCTTCTGCAGTTTGTTAATGTGGTGTATCACATTGATTGATTTGTGAACGTTGAACCATCTCTGCATACCGGGATACCCACTTGGTCTGGGTGGATGATCTTTCTGATGTGTTGTTGCATTCTATTGGCCAGAATTTTATTGAGGATTTTTGCGTCTATGTTCACAAGGGAAATTGGTCTGTAATTCTCTTTCAATGCTGCATCTTTTTCCGGCTTAAGCATTAAGGTGATGCTGGCTTCATAGAAAGAATTTGGGAGGATTCCATCTTTTTCGATTGTTCTGAATAGTTTGAGAAGAATTGGAGTTAGTTCTTCTTTAAATGTCTGGTTGAATTCAGCATCTGGTCCTGGGCTTTTCTTTGTTGGGGGGGCCTTTATTACTGTTTCAATTTCTGTCTCAGTTATGGGTCTGTTTAGGTTTTTGATGTCTTCCTGGTTCAATTTAGGTAGATTGTATGTGTCCAGGAATCTATCCATTTCTGATAGATTTCCCTGTTTGCTGGCATACAAGTCCTTGTAGTAATTTCTGATGACTCTTTTTATTTCTGTGGTGTTTGTGGTTACATTTCCTTTTTCATCTCTGATTTTATTGATTTGGGTCTTTTCCTTTTTTAGTTAGTTGGGTCAATGGTGTGTCAATTTTGTTTATTTTTTTTTTTTCAAAAAACCAGCTCTTCCTTTAGCTGATCTTTTATAATGTTTTTTTTTTTTTTTTGGATTCAATCCTGTTGATTTCTTCTCTGATTTTAATTATTTCTCTTCTCCTACTAGTTTTGTTTCTGGTTTGCTGCAGTTTTTCTAGATCCTTGAGATGCACTGAAAGCTCATTTATTTCGTGCCTTTCCAATTTCTTGATGTAGGCACCTATTGCTATAAACTATCCTCACAGCAGTGCTTTTTTTTGATATTGAAATTAATTTTATTTTATTATAACTTTGGTTTTAAATTTATACAAATAATTTTTTTTAACTTTTATTTAATGAATATAAATTTCCAAAGTACAACTTATGGATTACAATGGCTTCCCCCCCATACCGTCCCTCCCACCCACAACCCTCCCCTTTCCCACTCCCTCTCCCCTCCATTCACATCAAGATTCATTTTTGATTATCTTAATATACAAAAGATCAGCTTAGTATACATTAAGTAAGGATTTCAACAGTTTGCTCCCACACAGAAACATAAAGTGAAAAATAATAGACTATTTTTTTTAAATGATGATGAAATCAGATCAGACCTATTGTCATGTTTAATCCCAGTGAGAGTCAAGTTGAGAATTGATAATTTCTTTTTTTTTTTACAGAAGATCAGTTTAGTATGCATTAAGTAAAGATTTCAACAGTTTGCACCCCCATAGAAACACAAAGTGAAATATATTGTTTGAGTACTCGTTATAGCATTAAATCTCAATGCACAGCACATTAAGGACAGAGATCCTACATGAGGAGTAAGTGCACAGTGACTCCTGTTGTTGACTTTACCAATTGACACTCCTGTCTATGGCATCAGTAATCTCCCTATGCTCCAGTCATGAGTTTCCAAAGCTATGGAAGCCCTCTGAGTTCTCTGACTCTTATCTTGTTTAGACAAGGTCATAGTCAAAGTGGAGGTTCTCTCCTCCCTTCAGAGAAAGATACCTCCTTCTTTGAAGACCTGTTCTTTCCACTGGGATCTCACTCACAGAGATCTTTTGCCAGAGTGTCTTGGCTTTCCATGCCTGAAATACTCTCACGGGCTTTTCAGCCAGATCCGAATGCCTTTAGGGCTGATTCTGAGGCCAGAGTGCATAGCAGTGCTTTTGCCCATAAGTTTTGATATGTTGTGTTGTTATCCTCATTTACTTCCAGAAAGCTTTTGATTTCTCTTTTGATTTCTTCTATGACCCAGTGTTCATTCAGGAGCATGTTGTTCAGTCTCCATGTGTTTGCATATGCTCTACTTATTCCTGAGTTGCTAATTTCCAGCTTTATTCCACTGTGGTCTGAGAAGATGCATGGTAAGATTTCAATTCTTTTGAATTTGCTGACTTGCTTTATGGCCTAGTATGTGTTCAGTCCTAGAGTAGGTTCTATGTACTGCTGAGATGAATGTGTAGTCTTTAAGTGTAGGATTGAAAGTTCTGTGGATATCTGTTATATCTATTTGGACTATAGTGTCGACTAAATCTGCTGTTTCCTTGTTGATCTTCTGTCTGGTTGATCTGTCTATTTCTGAATTTGGATTATTGAAGTCCCCCAGTACTACTGTATTGGAGTCTAAGTCTCCCTCTAAGTCCTTAACATATCTTTTAAATAAACCGGTGCCCTGTAATTAGGTGCATATAGGATTATCATAGTTACATGTTCCTGTTGAATTGATCCCTCAGTCATTATTTAGTGCCCCTCTTTGTCTTAGTTTTTATGTTAAAGTTTATTTTGTCTGATATTAATATGGCTATGTCAGCTCTTTTATTGTTTTATTTGCATGGAATATCTGTTTCCAACCTTTCACTTTCAGTCTGTATGCATCTATGTTGGAAAGATGTGTTTCTTGTAGAAGCAAATAGATGGGTTTTGTTTTTTAATCCATTCAGCCAGTCTGTGTCTTTTAACTGGTGAGTTGAGGCCATTTACATTCAATGTGACTATTGATGAGTAGTGATTTTGCCCTGCCATTTTCCCAAAGATATTTCTAATATATGCTTGGAACTTCGTGTGATCTTTTACTGGGAGATTTTCTTCCTTTACCTTCTTTTGTATTGATAGCCGTGTTTCTGTGTTTCTGTGTGTAACACATCTTTAAGCATCTTTTGCAAAGCTGGACGAGTGGTGAAAAATTCTTTCAATTTCTGTTTGCTATGAAAGATCTTTATTTCACCTTCATTCACAAATGAGAGCTTTGCAGGATATAATATTCTGGGCTGGCAGTTTTTCTCTCTTAGTACCTGGGCTATATCTCGCCATTCCCTCCTAGCCTGTAAGGTTTCTGGTGAGAAGTCTGCTGTGAGTCTAATTGGAGATCCTCTGAGAGTAATCTGACGTTTCTCTCTTGCACATTTTAAAATCTTTTCTTTATGTTTCACTGTGGTGAGTTTGATTACAACGTGTCATGGTGAGGATCTCTTTAGGTCATATATTGGGGGTTCTATGTGCTTCCTGTACTTGGATGTCTCTTTCCTTTTCCAAAACCGGGAAGTTTTCTGCTAGTATCTCACTACAAAGGCCTTCTAATCCTTTCTCCCTCTCCATGCCTTCAGGAACTCCTAGAACCCGAATGTTGTTTTTTTTTTTAATAGTATCCTGTAGATTCCCAACAATATTTTTTAAATTTCTAATTTCCTCTTCTTTTCTTTGTTTTGACTGTATACTTTCCTGTGCTCTGTCTTCTAAGTCTGATAGTCTCTCTTCTACCTCACTGATTCTTTTTTTAAGGCTCTCAAATGTGTTTTTCATTTGTTCTATTGAATACTTCATTTTGGTTTTTCTTCAATATCTCAATTTCATGTTCTACTAAATTCCTCATTTCATTTTGATTCCTTCTTGAGATTTCATTTTAATGAGAGAGATTTTCTGTCCTGTCCAGTATGGATTTCTGTAGTTCATGAATTTGTTTTTGATAACTTCTAAATGTTCTTATCATAAATTTTTTGAAATCCATATCTTGCATTTCTTCTATCTCATCATCTTCATAATCTTGTTTGGAGTGTCATGTTCATTTGGGAGCGTCATGATGTCTTCCTTGTTCTTGTTTCTTCGGTTTCTGTGTTTGTTTTTTGGCATTGTGGAGATGTTCTGTGGCTTCTTCTTCTTCTTCCTTTTTTTTTCACTGTGGTGGCTTTTCTCATTATACTATGACTCTAGATTAAGTGGACTGTCTGCTATTGGTGAATCTCTAGAGGCTTGTGGTGGGTGTAGCCAGAGAGCTCTGTTCAGTTCTTCAGGGTTAAGGGTGTGCCAATGGTGACACACCCAGGTTTGGCATGGTAAATCTTTCTCTCTCTCTCTCTCTCTCTCTTTTTATTCAGAAGGGAAGTAATTCTGCTCAACTGAGCTCTTCTTCTCAATGGCAATCAGTGCCTGAGCACTAGCCCCAGTGGGTATAATATTTGTCTGCTCTATCCCAAGGACCACACAAAGGATCTGTTCAGTCCTCAGTGCAAGCTCAGATTCCCCCTCAATGTCTCTCACCGGGTAGCCAAAGCCACCAAAATTTGTGGCGTCTCCCACCAAGACTACTCACATCTCAGCCACACCGTGAGTTCTCCCACACACCCTCAGGTTTTTTTTTTTTTTTTTTTCACAGTCCGGGTTCATAAGCTCCACACATTCACTAGGTCTTAGTCTCCTGTTATTTCTCCCCACCAGAGTCAGGTCTTTCTGTTTGGCTGAGGGTGGGTGCTGCCCCCAGCTGGCGCAGCTGTTACATATGTCCAAAATGGTGCGTGCTCTATTGCCTCACTCACCTTTGTAAGGTGAGTGGAGAGAGAGAATTGTGTCCTTACCGGTCCTTTTTTTCTCTCTCTCCTCTAGTTAGGCTGGTGTACTTTCCCCCACAGGGCTTCAAGCCTCGTTCCCTATAGACTCTTCCTGTTCCTTTTCTGCCAGTGTCTCGGGCTGCTGTGGTTTCGCCTGACCTCCCTTTCCAGCACTGGTGCATAGACTCGGCAGCTGGGGTCCCCAGCTGTGGGCGCCCGTACCCTCCATGTAGTTCCACCATGTCCCTCTAATTCTGGAAGAGTTTCCTCTGCAGTTTTTTCCCTAACTCTCCCCTGAGACTACAGTATCTCCACTTTTATTAAACTATCTTTTCCCGGACTATCAGTGAGCTCCCTCCCTATTCTGCCATCTTGGAGCCCTCCCTCAATTCCTCTGATGATGCTTCTGTTGTTTGTGTTTTGGGGGTTTTATCCAAAAAAACCAATGTCATGAAATATTTATTCTGTGTTTTCTTATAGTATTTTCCCAGTTTCAGGTCTTGCATTTAGATCTTTGGTCTATTTTGAGTTGACTTTTGTATAGGATAAGAAGTTGGGAGGGGGATGTCAAGTTTCAATCCTTTGCATTGGATGTCCAGTTCTTCCAGAACCATTTATTGAAGTGATTCCTTTCTACAGTGTATGAATGTGGTGTTTGTTTTGAGAACTAGTGGGCTATAGATGTGTGTATTCATTTCTAGGATCTCTATTTTGTTCTATTGGTCTATATATTGATTTCTTTCTTCTCACCACCCAATATTGTCTTCCTTTCCCTACTTTATTCAACCACATTGCTAACTCTTTTTAAAGTTCTCATGAGCATTTGTGTTATTGATGATAAATGTCCTCTCTGTCTCCAAAACAATACACAGCAGGCCTATGCCCACGATCTGAATCTCAGTATTCAGATAACACAAATGTACTGCAAGATGTGCTTGCCTTAGTGATAGAGCTCACCATTCAACTTCAGAGGGGAGGCTAGAGCCACTGGCACTGCACTTATTCACTTCCCACTGCCTGGTTCTATCCCTAAGCTTCTGATGTTCTCAAAATTGGAAAGATGTCCATTTCCAAGTCATTACTCTAGACTGCCTCATGTCAAGCTGTGCGGTCAAAGTCAGGGTGCAATTTTATAGGTAAACGTAGAGTTTGCATTTCCTGAAAGACCACAATGATGTTATAGGAGCATGAGCTGTAACCCTCTTTGAGGGTTACTTAAACTTTCTGAGTCTCAGAGTCCTCACTTTTTAAATTGAGGTTAAAATTAGTTTACCTTATAAGGTTGATGAAATGATTAAAAGAGCGATTACATCTAAGGTGCTTGGAATAATTCCTGGAATATATTTAACACTCTATAAATAATATATGTTACTATTTACAGTAAGCAAGTAAGAAATGTTCCATGTCACCTGTCTACCAGAAGAAAAGCAGTATGCTCTACCCTCTTTTGCAATGCCAAAGCCTATGAGTGAAGATAGAATGATCTAAGTGGCCTGTAAACCAAACTCTTCAATTATTTTCTACCAATATGTACCCAAATAACCAAGGTCAATTGATGATCAAAGGAAGAGTAGAAGGGAGTAGCCTGATTTATCATAAATTTCAGTCTCTTGCTCAGCAACCATCAGAGAATAAACTATTGACCTTATTACAGAAGGGACTATGATGAGGGCAAAGATATTGAGACTCTAGAATTCTCAGAGCTCAGATTTCTATGCCAAGGTAGAAGCGTGGTTTTTATCCTACTCGCCTCTCCCTCCTGTGATAGCAGATTTCTTCATCCCTCTGGGATGAACATGAACTCATAAAGCTAACTCCCTGTACCTGTCCTTATTGGAAACTTCAATAGGGAAATAGTATGAAAAACCTTTTTGAATGATGGAAAGGTAGTTCATGGTGTGGTATCTGGCCCATAAAATCTTATGCTTGAAGCTAGAAAAATAATAAGCTTTCTAATGTTGATGGTGTAGGCTTGAAAACCAACTGGACCACATCCAATATAGTCTTCCTCAGAGGCAAGCACCAGGGATTGATGTCCTGCCTGCTTTCTATATAGAAAAAAGGTGTCAGATATGGGCCTCCAGGTTCAGGTCATAACAGATCTGGGAATAGAAGATACCCTTGTTTAAAAAATGACTGGTTTGCCAGCCTTCATAGCTTATTACATCCAAACCTGACAGAAAATAGTTGCTGATGAGTGACTTCCTCTAGGAGAATAGTGATTAATTGGGGACCACGAAGATAGGTCTAGTAATAGCCATAATCAACTTTGTCTTTAACTTTTCCTGATTGTAGACCTATGACTTCATAATTCCCCACCTGTTGTGCAAAAATATTAATGATGCTGTAAATTTAGGGTGCCTACAAGGAAAGAAACATCAGCACATGTAAAAGAGCCTTTCAAACAAAATGTAGTTTGAGTATACAGCAAGTGTTTTTTATAACTTGTGAAATAAATCTACCATCTCTCAGTATTATTTAATGATAGATGGGATTACTGGCCCAAGAGCCAATGACTCTAAGATGAAGGTGAAGGCAGGCTATCCTCTCATAAGGCGAAGCCAGGGGCTGGCACATCACCTCCATGTTTCTTCTCTAGGATGTCCTTTTCCATACTGGTTAGAACTATCAATACCTCACTGATGCTTGGAGGATTTCCTTAAAGGTACTTTATACTACAATGTGGTGCTTCCAAACACCACAACATAAAGTAGCTTGTGTCAAACAAGTAGAACTATCACCTCCAATTAGCTGGTCTTCATCATGTTCATACTGGGCAGCTAAAACCATTAAGCAGATTTTGTGTCTCATCAGCCAGATTTTTTCAAAAGGCAATGGAGGCTGCCCTGTCCTGGAAAATTCTCTAGCCTGAGAACTTTGTAGCAAATAATGAAACATGTGCACCCCCTCAGATCCTAATCTTCAACTGTGGCGGAATGTATGTTCTGACCTGCATCCTAGGACTTGGAGCTCCTATTTTAGTAACAAAAAAGATAGCTATCATCAATAAGCATGCAAATAAATGTGAAGTTGCAATTCTGAGGAATTTAGAAGGAGGGTATGTGGTGTTGAGAGTTCAAATAGCACAAGTAACAGAACAGAGGAAAAGGAAGGTATGCTTTCCTTCAGGCTATGCCTCTAATGTGCTGTTGTTCTTTCATCTCACTTTCTGCTTACTGTGTCTGTTAGACTCTTGTAATTTAAAGCTTGTATAAACATACCTAATGGAAAATAAAAATGTAAATCAACAAAAATTTTTAAAGATTTATTTATTTATTTGAAAGTCAGAGTTACACAGAGAGAGGAGAGGCAGGAGAGAGAGAGAGAGAGAGAGAGAGAGAGAGAGAGAGAGAGAAAGAGAGAGAGAGAAGTCTTCTATCCAATGGTTTACTCCCCAATTGGCCACAACGGCCAGAACTGCGCCGATCCAAAGCCAGGAGCCAGGAGCCAGGAGCCAGGAGCCAGGAGATTTTTCCGGGTCTCCCATGTGGGTGCAGGGGCCTAAGGACTTAGGCCATCTTCTACTGCTTTCCTAGGCCATAGCAGAGAGCTGGATCAGACGTAGAGCAGCCGGGACTAGAACTGGTGCCCATATAGGAAGCTGGCGCTTCAGGCCAGGGAGTTAATCCGCTGCGCCACAGTGCCGGCCCCAACAAAATTTTTTAATAAAACTTTTCAGTTGCAACCTTATGTCACAGTAGTATTATTATCTCACCTAGAATCTATGGCCCCATAGACAATGGCAAATGCAAAAAAAAACAAACAAACAAAAAAAAACTTGGTTACTGTGGGGAGCAACTCGGACTAGACTAAGTTACTGGAATTAAGACTTATTCTATGCATCTGCTCTCCCACAATATGGCGCTGAGAAGGGAGTAAACAACTTCTACGCAGCTGCCTCTCGCCAACTTGAGTGATGACCTGCAGGAGCTGATCCTGCTCCTGATTGGAGGAGAGCAGCATACTCAGCATGTGGGTAGCAGAGTTGGGATTGGTGGAAGAGGACTATAAAGGAGGAGAGAGACAACATGCACCGGGAACATCTAAGGGGAACATCCGGATAACATCTGAGCAGCCCCCGAGAGAGCGGTGTGCCGCTCCTCCGCGGAAGTGGGGAATGTGGCAGGGGGAACCGCCCCTCCACGGAGGTGGAGGGACTGCAGCCAACCCGGGAAGAACCAGCAGCAAACCCGGGGAGGTCCAAGCAGACAAAAGAACAGTGCAGGGTCCTGTGTCGTTCCTCCGCAAAGAGGGGGAGCGACAGGTTACAGAGTTATTAGCTGGTTTCCGATCAATAAGGTTCAACTAGCTTGGCACATTTAGAAGATAAATTATCTATATTGAAAAGAAGAAGAACTTTGTTTTGCATAATGTTCTATGAGTCCTTTTTTATTCCTATTGTTTTTTCTATGTTAGTTAAGATGGTGAAGTTTTCAAATTTTCTACAATTTTTTAAAAAAATGTATTTTTATAAGCAATAAATCTTCCTGCCACGGGGATGTCATTGAATGAAATTCTACATTGCTACCAGTAGATGGCAGTGATTAACTTTTATATGGTTGTTTATGTTCTGTTTCGAAGAGCCACCTCTGGGAAAATTCTAAAGCAGAAAACCTGTAGTGAGGTA
Source organism: Oryctolagus cuniculus (assembly GCF_964237555.1). Classification (NCBI taxonomy): domain Eukaryota; kingdom Metazoa; phylum Chordata; class Mammalia; order Lagomorpha; family Leporidae; genus Oryctolagus; species Oryctolagus cuniculus. Next base: position 65,695,458 of record NC_091453.1, on the reverse strand, counting down.
CTCAGGGATAGATTATTTATTTTTAAAATGTTTATTTATTTATCCTTAATCTACTTGAAATGAAGAACAACAGAAAGTGAAAGAGAGAGAGAGAGAGAGAGAGAGAGAGATTTTTCCATCTGCTGGTTCACTCTGCAAATACTTGCAACAGCTAGAGCTGGGCCAGGCCAAAACCATGAGTCCAGAACTCCATCCAGGTCTCCCACATGGGTGACAGGAACCCAAGTACTTGGGCCATCCTCTACTGCCTCCCAGGGCACACTAGCAGGAAACTGGACCAGAAGCAAAGGGACTTGAATCAGTACTCCCATGTGGGATGCAGGCATCCCAAGTGGCAAGTTAACCTGCTGCACCACAATGCCTGCTGAGGGCCAAATTATTTGGAAGACTATACCACTAGTATCAGAATTATAGTGATAGTCAGAAAATTTTTAAATGATTCGTGTCACACTAATGGTATTTTTTTCTTTTTTTTAACTTTTATTTAATGAATATAAATTTGCAAAGTACAGCTTATGGATTACAAGGGCTTTCCCCCCATAACGTACCTCCCACCCACAACCCTCCCCTTTCCCACTCCCTCTCCCCTTCCATTCACATCAAGATTCATTTTCGATTCTCTTTATATACAGAAGATCAGTTATGGTATTTTAAAACAAAATTCAAGCAGGTAAAGAATATAAAAAATATGAAACTATAGATGCTGAAGGATGACAACTATCCCTTTTTCTTTTCTTTCTTTAAAGATTTATTTATTTATTTGAAAGGCAGAGTAACACAGAGAGAGAAGGAGAGGCAGAGAGAAAGAAAGGTCTTCCATCTGATAGTTCACTCCCCAGTTGGCCGCAACGGCCGGAGCTGCGCCATTCTGAAGCCAGGGGTCAGGAGCCAGGGGCCATGATCCCGGAGCCAGGAGCTTCTTCTGGGTCCTCCACATGGGTGCAGGGGCCCAAAGACTTGGGCCATCTTCTACTGCTTTCCCAGGCCATAGCAGAGAGCTGGATCAGAAAAGGAGCAGCTGAGATTTGAACCGGTGCCCATACGGGATGCCGGTGCTTCAGGCCAGGGCATTAACCCACTGCACCGCAGCGCCGGCCCCAATCCTTTTTTCTAAAGTATATAGAAATGATTGAAATAAATTTGCCAAACTATTAACAACTTATTTCTTTAGAAGTAAATCAGTGCTTTTTTCCAGCTTTATTTCAATTTTTCCATTTTTCAAAATTCCAAATTAAACATTATTTGATTTTTCTCTCAATGGTACAAAATAATGATGAGGGAAATGATTTCAGAAACAGAAGAAATGAAAAGGATCAGAAGAGATAACTGTGCTCACCTCTATACAGATACGTTTATAAGGATGAATTAGATAATTTTCTAGCAAATTGAAACTGTTACCTGGAAAAATAGTAAATTTAAGCAGGTTTCCATGTAACTAATAGAAAAAATTACACAAACACGCACAGTTTTGTGTATACACACACACACACACACACCACTACCCAGCAGTTTTACTGAGGAATTCCATTGATATGTAAATTGTTTCAGGGCATTTAAAAAGGAATTTTTCAAACTTTTGGTGAAATAAATATAACATTGATACTGAAACATAAAAACATATTGCATTTTAAAAAGAAAACTACAGGGGCTGGTATCTTGGTGTAATGGTGTGAGCTGCCACCTGCAATGCCGGCATCCCATATAGGTGCTGATTCAAGTTTCGGCAGCTCCACTTCTGATCCAGCTCCCTGCTAATGCTCCTTAGAAAGTGGTGGAAAGATGGCCCAAGTACTTGGATCCCTGCATACACATAGGAGACCCAGGTGAAACTCCTGGCTCATGGCTTTGGCCTGGCTCAGCCCTAGCTGTTGCAGACATTTGGTGAGTGAACCAGCAGATGGAAGATCTCTCTTTCTATCTCTTCCTCTCTCTCTCTCTGTGTAACTCTGCCTTTCAAATAAATAAATCTTTTTTTAAAAAAACTATAGAATAAATTTCTGAATGCATATGCTAAAAATTCTGAATAAAATATTAGCAACCAGTATCTAGCAGGCCATTAAAAATAACCCATAATGACTAAGTAGAATTATTCCAGGAATACAAGGCTATATAATATGATTAATGATAGTAATACATTAAGAGGAAATCAAATGATTAACTCCACAGATATTGAGAAGATATTTGACAAAAGTTAACACTAATATCGAAAAAGGCATTTAATAACAAGCATTTGTGTAACAGTTAAGATGCTGTCGTTAAGGTGCCACTTGGCACACATTCATCCCATATCAGAGTGCATGGATTCAAGTCCGTGCTCTGCCTCCCATTTCAGCTTCCTGCCAATGCACAACCAGGGAGGCAGTGATGATCCTTACTACATGTGAAAGACCTGATTTGAGTTCCCACTCCTGGGCATTTGGGGAGTGAACCAACAGATAGGAGAAGTTGAAATTGTCATTATATATGGATAGTAAGTAATTTCCATATGTATAAATAACTAGTTTAGAAAATATACAGAATTTATTCTATTTATAATAGCAATAAAGGGCTAAATAATATAATGTAAGAACTCTAGGTAAAACTTTTTTTCTTTTTTTAACTTTTATTTAGTAAATATAAATTTCCAAAGTACAGTTTATGGATTACAATGGCTTTTTCCCCCCATAACTTCCCTCCCACCTGCAACCCTCCCATCTCCTGCTCCCTCTCCCATTCTAGGTAAAACTTTTGAAAACCATGGACACAAAAGTCATTCCTCTAGTTTATATAAAACTCAGTATTCTTTAGTCAATGTTTTCCCTTTCCTCACCTCTCATCCCCCACCCCCACCAATCTCTGGTAATTACGTTTCTTCAATCTGATTTTATAAGTTCAATATTTTTGATTTCTCATATAAATGAGATCATACAATATTTGTCACATTTCAGTTATCATAATGATTTCCAGTTTCATCCATATTGTTACAAATGACAGAATTTACTTCTTTGGAGAGAACTTCCACTTTGACTACAACCTTGTCTAAATATGATCAGAGTTGGTGAACTCAAAAGGCTTCCATAGCCTTGGCAGCTCATGACAAGAGCCTAGGATGATTACTGATGCCATAAACAAGAGTGTCAATTTGTTAAGTCAACAACAGGAGTCACTGTGCACTTACTCCTCATGTAGGATCTTTGTCCTTAGTGTGCTGTACATTGAGATTTAATGCTATAACTAGTACTCAAACAGTATTGTTCACTTTATGTTTCTGTGTGGGAGCAAACTTGAAATCTTTACTTAATGTATGCTAAACTGATCTTCTGTATATAAAGAGAATTGAAAATGAATCTTGATGTGAATGGAAGGGGGAGGGAGAGGGAAAGTGGAGGGTTGTGGGTGGGAGGGAAGTTGTGGGGGGGGGAAGCCATTGTAATCCATAAGCTGTACTTTGGAAATTTATATTCATTAAATAAAAGTTAAAGAAAAAAAGAGGAAAAAAAAGAATTTATTTCTTTGAAAAGGAAGTATAGTATTCCATTGTGTGTGCATATGTATGTGTGTGTATATATATATATGTATACATATATATATATATGACATTTTCTTTATCCATTCACCCACTGATGGAGTGCTTCCATATCTTGGCTATTGTATGTAATGCTTAATGCCTGTTCGATGATTATTATCAAAGACAAAAGATAACAAGTGTTGGTGAGGATGTGGAGAAAAAGAAACCCTGTACACTGTTGGTAGGAATATAAATTAATACAGTCATTTTGGAAACTAGTGTGGAAGTCCTTCAAAAAACTAAAAATAGGGGTGAGTGTGTGCTGTTTTGTAGACCTACATCCTACATCAGAGTGCCTGGATCAAGTCTGGGCTAGTTCACTTTTTTTAAAAAGATTTATTTATTTATTTGAAAGGTAGTTAGAAAGACAACAAGAGAGACAGAGAGAGATATATATGGTGGTTCACAACAACTGGGGCTGGGCCAGACTGAAGCCAGGAGCCAGGAGCCAGGAGCCAGGAGCCAGGAGCTTCTTCTGGGTCTCCCACCTAGGTGCAGGGGCCCAAACACTTGGGTTATCTTCTCCTACTTTCCCAGGTGCATTAGCAGAGAGCCAGATTGGAAGGGAAACAGCCAGGATTCGAACCAGCACCCCTATGGGAAACTGGCAGCGCCAGAGGCCATGGTGTATCCCAATGCACCACAGCGCTGGGCATCTACTTCACTTCTAATCCAGCTTCCTGCTGGTGTGCACCCTGGGAGGTAGCAGATGAAGTTTCAAGTACGTGGGTCCCTGTCACCCACATGGGAGACCCAGATTGAATTTTGGGCTTCTAGCTTTTACCTGACTCAGCCCTGACTTTTGGGCATTAGAGGGATGGTGAATCAGTGGATAGAAGATCTCTTTGTTTTCTCTTTCAAGTAAAAGGGAAATAGGGAAATCAAAAATTTTTGAAAGACTCAGAATCTTGTAAAAACAACTAAAAATAGAACTACATATAATCCAGTAATCCCACTTCTGAGTATATATCCAAGGAAATAGAAATAATTATGTCAAAGGGATATCTGTACGTATTTTTTGATTATTCACAGTAGCCAAGACATTGGTGTTTATGTTTCTTTTTTCAAATTTTAACTGCATATTTTTGTGGGTTGTAATTTGATACTTCAGTACATGTATACAATGTGTGCTAATCAAATCAGGGTAATTAACATTTCCATCTCATTATCATTTCTTTGGACTCCAAGCTCCTCTCTTCTAGTTCTTCATAACATGCCTCATAGTTTATTGTGAACTGTAGTTAACCTGCTTTTCTGTAGAATACAAAAATTTAGTCTTTCCATCTAACTGTATTGGTTATTATTTTAATGTTTGCCTTCCTACTGGACTCGAGCAGAGAAAATGTTCTGTACATACTGTACATGATGGTTATTTAATTTCTCACAACTGGAGCAGTCAGCAATTAATTTTAGTGAGGGAATCCTCACCACAAAACTCCAAGTGTTCCCGAGGTTATGATTAAACAGAGGGGTTATCTTCAGGAGGGAGAGCAGACTAGATAATAGCTAAGCTTCTATGATAGAATTTATATCCTTTTCAACATACCATACTTAAAATTTTCTTCAGTTTCCTTTATATTTGAAACATCAAAGGAACTCCTATGTTTTTTGTTTTGTTTTTCATTTTGTTTTGTCTTAGCATCCTTCAACTCTTGTGTTTTCAGTATGTTAAATGCCAAGGTCACTCTTTGAAGATCATTTTCTAATAAATAACATTTAGTTCATTGAAGCTTATCTGCTGAACTCTACCCGCTCACTCAGCCTTGGCAGATCTCTACACATCATCCTTGTCAACTTGGCAGTTTGTTTGCAGGAAGGAAAGAAGCAAATGTTAATCTGAGAGGTTTTTTTTTAAAGAATTATTTATTTATTTGAAAAGCAGAGTTACATAGAGGCAGAGGCAGAGGCAGAGAGAGAGGGAGAGAGAGAGTTCCCATCCATCAGTTCACTCCCCAGATGGCCGCAATGGCTGGAGCTGTGCCAATCTGAAGCCAGGAGCCAGGAGCCAGGAGCTTCTTCTGGGTCTCCCACATGGGTGCTGGCGCCCAAGGACTTGAGCCATCCTCTACTGCATTCCCAGGCCATAGCAGAGAGCTGCATCAGAAGTGGAGTAGCCGGACTCGAACCAGTGCTCACATGGGATGCCAGCACTGCAGGTAGTGGCTTTACCTGCTGCACCACAGTGCCAGCCCCTGACAAATTTTAGAGATAATCTATTCAATCAAAGACCCTGTCCATAGCCCCATGATTACCTAAATTTTAAAAGATTTTTTTTGGTATGGACACTTATCAAAAGTTTTTGAAAGTTTAAAAGAGTTACAACCATTTCACCTTCCTTACTCAAATTGCCCCGCCCCCAAAAAAGCCTAGTTTATTTAGTCAGTATTTTTTCTTTATGGAAATTGATTGTTTTTACCATTTATGTTTTCTTAAGTATTCAGTGACCTTTGTTAATCAAGCACCTCATCTACTATGGGAGAATAAGAATTATTAATCTATAGTTCTCAAGCTCTAACCTTATGAACTGGAGTTAATAAAATGGTCATTTGTAACAACAATCTACCACTTTTCGATCATTTATTCTACAATTCCAATTTTGAGTTCCTTCCAACTTTTCAGGATGCACTCTCCAGTGCTTATAGTTCTCCCAAATCTAATATATCGATTAAATATTGACCATTGATTTTAAATACAGCTTTCGATGATGATGGAAGTATTCTATAAATCTGTGCTGTCCAGTATGTAACCCACCAGCCACATGTGACTATTGGTCAGAGAGTCTAGGGAATGTATTTAAAAGTTCTTTTTACCTCAATTAGTTATATGTATATGTAAATAACTGCATATGTCCAGGGCTACTATGTAGGATAGATAGGTATAGACCATCCTACACATTTAAAGTAATTTGCTCAACACCTCTGATTTAGTTGATTTCCTAAACACTTTTTTTAAAGATTTATTTATTTATTTGAGAGGGAGAGTTATAGACATAGAGAGGCAGAGGCAGAGACAGAGAGAGAGGTCTTCCATCCGCTAGTTCACTCCTGAAATGGCTGCAGCAGCTGGAGCTGAGCTGATCCGAAGCCAGGAGCCAGGAGCTTTTTCCAAGCCTCCCACGTGGGTGCAGGGGCCCAAGCACTTGGGCCATCCTCTACTGCTTTCCCAGGCCATAGCAGAGAGCTGGATCAGAAGTGGACCTGCTGGGACTTGAACAGCTTCCCATATGGGATGCCAGCCCACAGGCAATTGGATACCCAACTTACTGTGCCACAGCTTGGGCCCCTTCCTAAACATGTTGTGGCAAGTGCTTTTGTTAACATTTCCCTCAGTAAAAGCCAATAGTAATTATTCATGTAGTTTATTTTCTGATCTTTTATTTTGTGTTGATTTCTTCATTCTCCTCAAATAATAGCACAAATCTTTGAATTTGGAAGCATATGATTAGAGTCTGAAAAATGGTTCTATGACCTTGATCTTCTCACTTTTTGAATTCATAAAATTTGAATCTGTTAAATCATGGCTGTTGAGTAATTCCAGTGTTTTCATTTTCTCCACTCAACCACCCATTCAATATTCATTAGCCTTCATAGTAAGCTAGATACTCTGGGATATAATATGAGCAAGGTAAAACAGTGGAAAAGAACTAACATTTACTTATCATCTACTCTTTTTAAAAGATTTATTTTATTTATTTGAAAGGCAGAGTTAAACAGAGGCAGAGGCTTGTGGGGAGGGGTCTTCCATCCGCTGGTTTACTCCCAAGATGGCTGCAACGGCTGGAGCTGTGCCGATCTGAAGCCAGGAGCCAGGAACTTCCTCTGGGTCTCCCACGTGAGTGCAGGGGCCCAGGGTCTTGTGCCATCTTCCACTGCTTTCCCAGGCCATAGCAGAGAGCTGGAACAGAAGTGGAGCAGCTGAGACTCGAATCGGCGCCCATATGCAATGCCAGCACTGCATGCTGAGGCTTTAACTGCTATGCCACAGCACTGACCCCCTGACCATCTAATTCATACCAAACATTTTCCTAGGCATAGGATATCTGTACTATAGAATTTCTATCTTAATGTTCGTGTCTATTCTGCATAGTCTTATTACTCCTTTTTTTTTATAAAGCAGTTTTTGAAGCAGCTTTTAAAAAAGATTTTATTTATTTATTTGAAAGGCAGAGTTACAGAGAGGTAGAAGCAGAGGCAGAGAGGCCTTCCATCCACTGGTTTACTCCTCAAATGGCCTCAGTGCCAGAGGTGCGCCGATCCGAAGCCAGGAGCCAGGAGCTTCTTTGGGGTCTCCCACATGGGTGCAGGGGCCCAAGGACTTGGGCCATCTTCTTCTGCTTTCCCAGGCCATTGCAGAGAGCTGGATTGGAAAAGGAGCAGCCGGGACTAGAACCAGTGCCCATATGGGATGCCAGCACTGCAGGCAGAGGCTAGCCCGCTACACCACAGTGCTGGCCCCATCTCCTATATTTTTAATATGAGGAAATCGAAATCAAGGGTGACATAGGTTAACTGACTCACACAGGACCTTGAGACTAAGTATTCTCAGGATTCAAACCCAGGTTTTAAAACCAGGATTTTGAACTCTAAGTTCCAAGTTTGTTTTTTTTTTTTTTCCACTAAACCACAGATGCCTCCTGAGTAATTAAAAAAAAAATAATAATAGTACCTTACTAGCATAGGTTGAGCATCCATGTGCTAGGATATATGTAGGTGCTTTATATACACTGCCATTTAATTCTTACAAAAACCCTGTGTGTTTTATAGATAAGGAACTATAAAACACAGATTAAATAACTAAGTAGCTTGGATCAAATGTTTTCCAGAGGTGAAGGATCATTTAATGAGTCAGCTTTTTACCACTCGTATTTTTTCTTTAAGCATGATAATTGACTGTACTGAGGACTTCTTTCTACTCAATTGCTAAATATATCTTGAATGTCCATCATGTACAAAGCACTATATGAGGGAGGGAGAGAGTGAGAACATGGCAAAAATAGCTAAAACCAGACTTGTGTTCAAAAGTCTTTTGCTTGTACAATCCCTTCAGTGTCCGTTTCCTCCTCATTCATGTTCTGTGTAATTTATCAAGGGTTGCTCAGTCTGAAAAGCCAAATTAGTTCCTGATACAAGTTGTATTATAATTATACACGCTTAAAGAAAGATTAGGATGGGGGAAGAGCTGACTTGCTAAATGTTTCTTCATCTCCTTAAAACATTGCAGTTGTTAGGGAGGACTCAAAATTACCAGTGAAGCAAGGAGCTGCTTCTTGTTCATAAATATCTGATCCACGAGGGGATGTTTTGCAATGAGATTTTTCTGAATCTTAGTCATCAGTCCTTCTCGTATAACATGACAGCAAACCTGAATGTGATCTGCAAAATCATACTCTTAAAATCACTTTAAAAGTCCTGATCTCTCAGAAAGAGCATAGAACTATGGGTTTGACTATTTGACCACAGTCAAATCACAGCTCTCTGTAATAGTTTTCCATAGAAAAGATAGTAATATGTACCATCTCTATTTCACAAGGTTGTTTTGAATATTCAGTGAGACGATAAAGATAAAATGCTTCAAATGCCAAAAATTGCTTCTCTCTGTGTGTCTTCTGCTTCTCAAATACAAGTGAATGAAGGAACCTTTAAGCCCACACTAGCTTGAGAAGGTAATAGTCAATGATTTTATGGAAAAAATAGAATTCCATATTCCTACCTGATTAAAACATATTTATTAATATTTCATTGTAGGGAAAAGGCAATTTTTTATCCTTAAACAGTAAAATAATGTGTATATTTGTTCAGGGTTTTTTACATTTAAAATATGTAACTATGAAAGTAAAGCAAGGGCTGGCGCCAGGGCTCAATAGGCTAATCCTGGCCGGCGCCACGGCTCGATAGGCTAATCCTCCGCCTGCGCCGCCGGCACACCAGGTTCTAGTTCTGGTCAGGCACTGGATTCTGTCCCGGTTGCCCCTCTTCCAGTCCAGCTCTCTGCTATGGCCCGGGAGTGCAGTGGAGGATGGGACAAGTGGTTGGGCCCTGCACCCACATGGGAGACCAGGAGAAGTACCTGCCTCCCGGTTTCGGATCAGCGTGGTGCGCAGGCCGCAGCGCGCCGGCCTTGGCGGCCATTGGAGGGTGAACCAATGGCAAAAGGAAGACCTTTCTCTCTGTCTCTCTCTCACTGTCCACTCTGCCTGTCCAAAAAAAAAAAAAAAAAAAAAAGGCTAATCCTCCGCCTATGGTGCCAGCACACCGGGTTCTAGTCCGGGTCAGGGCGCCGGTTCTGTCCTGGTTGCCCCTCTTCCAGTCCAGCTCTCTGCTGTGGCCCGGGAGTGCAGTAGAGGATGGCCCAAGTCCTTGGGCCCTGCACCTGCATGGGAGACCGGGAGGAAGCACCTGGCTCCTGGCTTTGGATCAGCAAGGTGCGCTGGCTACAGTGGCCATTGGGGGGTGAACCAATGGAAAAGGAAGACCTTTCTCTCTGTCTCTCTCTCTCACTGTCCACTCTGCCTGTCCAAAAAAAAAAAAAAAAAGTAAAGCAAGATATTATTTTTGTTGAGGAGGTTTTTTTTTTTTTGTTTGGTAAATTCTAAGACTTTAAATTTTGGAAGCCTCCATGCCCTACTCCATAATTATGAAACAAAAAAATTCAGCATACAGTATTCAAATAGTTTTTACTTTGTTCATCTAAAAACTATAATTCTGTGAAAGTTGCCTTGTATGATCTTAACATATCCTACTATTTATTATTCTTTGGAAGTCACTTTTTTACCTTAATTCATGTAATAAAAGCTATATTGTGAAAAAATAGGTCACAGCATACATATGAAAGTGCAAAAAAGTTTTAATCAGTTGGGGATATGATATTTTTTGTACTAGCCATAGAAATAATTAGCTGCTAGATTTTCAAGCTAGTGTAGATTTAAAGGTTTACTTATTTATTTATATGTAATTAACAGGCAGAGAGACACAGAGAACTAGACTCTTCCATCCAGTGGTTTACTCCCCAAATCCTCACATCAGCTGGGACTGAGCCAGGTTGAAACCATGAGCCAGGAACTCAATATGGATCTTCCACATGGATGATAGGGACCAAAATACTTGAACCATGTCCTGCTGCCTCCCAGAGTGCACATTAGCATGAAGCTGGGATGGGAAGCACAGCTGGATCTTGAAACCAAACACTCCAGTACAGGATAAGTGTGTCCCAAGTGGCATGTGGTGTGTCTCTGTTTTATGGCAAGAAATAAAAATAGTTAAAATGGAAAGAAAATTTTAAATGAAAATGGTTTTAATATACATTAGGTACAACTCTGCGTTTTAAAAACTTTATTGACATATACTTAATGTAAAATAAACTGCACATATTTCAACTTAATATTTTATTTATTATTTTTTAAAAAATAGTCATGTATTTGAAACTGAGAGTTATAGAGCAAGAGAGAGAGAGAGAATCTTTCATCTCCTGGTTCACTCCTCAAGTGCCTATGATGACCAGGGCTGAGCCAGGCTGAAGCTAAGAGCCAGGAGCTTCTTGTGGGTCTTCCAAGTGTATAGCAGGGACCAAAACACTTGGGCGATCTGCTGCTGCTTTTCCCAGGAGCATTAGCAGAGAGATAGATTGGAAGTGGAGCAGCCAGGACTCGAACCAGCATCCATTATGGGATGCTGGTATCTCAGGTGGAGGCTTAACACTACTACAACACAACACTCCCTCTGGAATACCATATTTTTAATTTAGTCAAAGGCTTAATGATCCACTATGTGAATAATTTAACACATATGAAGTAAAAAGATCATAGTTAAACTGGAAAATAGGCAGGTACTATAAACAAAAGTCAAATGAGAAGATGTTCAATTTCACTCAAAAGATAACAGCCTTTTAAAGCAGATACTGGTTTCTCATATATGACTGCACATTCAAAACAGTACATTTAAATGGAGATGTAAAATATTTAGAGAAAATATTTTCATTATTTTTCTATTTGGATCATGAATTTACGAACACCCAGGATGTGCATTCATCTTGATATTCCTTTATGCTTATGAGTGCTTTGTACCTCATGAATGTTCAATATTATTTAATGGGAGTCAAGAGCAGAAACATCTAGTAGATAGTACTCCTTTATCCTTCTCACTTCTAGCTCTGATAGTGTATTGAAGACAAAGCATTATCTACATTAGTATGTACTACAAAGTTGACCACAATATTCTTGGATTTCTATTTCAGTGTATATAAGGAATTTTTGACCTCACAATTGATTAGCTCACCCATGTAACAATGCAATTTATCCATTAAGATGATCAAAGTATGCTAAATTCTTTCATGCTCCAGCTTTTTTAAGAATATATAGGATGATAGTGTCCCACATGGGATGTGTGTGTGTATGTGTGTGTGTGTGTGTGTGTGTAAGAAACTGAAGTTTTGTTTGTTAGTTTTTAAAAAACATTTATTAATTTGAAAGGCAGTTACACACAGAGAAGGAGAAGCAGAGAAGGAGAGAGAGAGAAAGTCCATCTTAAGGTTTACTCCCCAGATGGTGGCCATAGGAGCCAGGAGCTTACTCCAGGTCTGTCACATGGGTGCAGGTGCCCAAGCACTTGGGCCATTTTCTGCTGCTTTTCCAGGAGCATTAGCAGAGAGCTGGATCAGAAGTGGACCAGCCAGGACTCAACTGGAGACCAAATGGGATGCCAGTGTTTCAGGCAGTAGCTTTACCCACTATGCCAGAACGCTGGCCCCCATTGCTGCTAGTTTTGCTGGAATATTTTCTCTCTTTTATCCCTGGTTCTTTGAGAATGACTTCCAAGAATATTTGTTGCAAAGGAGGCTTCTTTAGAAGTAGAGAAGACTTTATGAGGTTATTTTGTTGCATATGAAGTTCTTAGTCCAGGTTTCATCACTGAAATGTTATGAATTCTGAATATGTATGGAACAGTTAGGAACTTCCCTGCAGTTCAGAGCTTAAAGGATTAAGATTTCCTGACAGCTGTATAACACCCAAAACGGGGACCACTTTGTAAACCTATTTCTTCAAAACCTCCCCCTCAGATAAAACTGCCCTATGAAATTGATTTTAATATCCACTTGAATCATATATGGAGTTTTCAGAATCAGGCACAGCAAGACATCTGTAACACAAAACTATAAATGCTATTTGGCAGGATTTGATATTCAATTGGTGTGTATTGCTCTAGTTTGAATATTGCACAGTTGGAATTAAACAACTGCTAGCTATACAGCATGGTCACAACAGCTAATGGCAGCATTTGATAAGTGCACAAAGAAAGAAACCTCGTCTCTTCTTTAATCATTGCCTTGCTGATGAGTTCTAATTTACTCCCCTTCCAATCTATTACTAAATTGAGAAATATGATTGCCAAACTCCCTTTCAAAAATATAAAACCTTAAACATTGAATATTAGCTTATTCATGCTTAAACATTTTTATTTATTGAGTTACAAATAAATATAATATCCAGAATCAGCTTTTATACTTACTGCAGTTTGATTTGTTTAAAGATTTATTTTATTTATTTTGAAAGACAGAGTGACAGAGAGAGGCAGAGACAGAGAGAAAGGTCTTCCATCCGTTGGTTCACTCCCCAAATGGCCGCAACGACCGGAGCTGCGCTGATCCAAAGCCAGGAGCCAGGAGCTTCTTCCAGGTCTCCCACATAGGTGCAGGGGCCCAAGGACTTGGGCCATATTCTTCTGCTATCCCAGGCCATAGCAGAGAGCTGGATCGGAAGAGGAGCAGCTGCGACTAGAACCAGCACCTAAATGGGATGCTGGGGCTTCAGGCCAGGACGTTAACCCGCTGTGCTACTGCACCAACCCCATGATGTTTAATAAATTACTTTAAAATATATTTATTGGGGCCGACACTGTGGCATAGCAGGTAAAGCTGCCACCTGCAGTGCGAGATCCAATATGGGCGCTGGTTTGAGTCCCAGCTGCTCCACTTCCTATCCAGCTCTCTGCTATGGCCTGGGAAAGCAGTACAAGATGGCCCAAGTCTTTGGGCCCTGCACCCATGTGGGAGACCCCAAAGAAGTTCCTGGCTCCTGGCTTCAGATCAGTGCAGCTCCGGCCATTGCAGCCAATTAGGGAGTGAACCAGCAGATGGAAGACCTCTCTCTCTCTCTCTGCCTCTCCTTCTCTCTCTGTGTAACTCTAACTTTCAAATAAATAAATAAATCATTAAAACACCCATATTTATTCTGAAATTATGGCCAAAACAGCTACTTTTGGCTAATATTGCCTGTATTTGGTATAATAAGCTAATGAATAATAGATTGTAACTTACATCAAATTAGAAAAAAACAAATAAACATTAGCATTCAGAAATTTTTTCTCACCAGGAAAATTCTATTCTAATAAATAATGTCCTAATCTAATAGGGTCTATCTTGAGTAAGTTAAAGTCATATTCATCTGATATACAAAGTAAAATAGCAATAGTAATAATACAAAAAAAAAACCCTCATGATTATCTAAGAATGACTATTCTGGCTGGATAAATGTTACAGTCCTATTTTTGAAGGCATTCCATCCAACTTTCATTATTCAACAGTAACTGTGTTAAGATTAACTGCTAGCAAACCTGAAATGAAAGGACTATCAACATGAATGACAGAATATCTTAGACAATACCCACCAAAAGATATACTACATGTTAGAACAACTATTCTGCTATTTAATAAAAATTAATGAAGAAATGGAGATTATTCAGCTGGTAGTTTTACTTAATTGTGCTGTCACCAGACCCTATCATTCATTCCAAAGATAATCAAGTGCATAATTCTACTATAAAATAATGAGGCCAATTTTCATAAGCTAAAATAAAAGACTCATTATGTTATTATCACAGTCCTTTTGTGACTATAGTAGAAGAGCTGATGCAAATAGTGTTAGAACAATGCCAATTAGAGTGGAAAATGAGCAATTTCATCTACCCTAGAAGGCAATATTCATCTACATATGGTATTTTAACCAATCCACATTTCCATGCTGCAGGTTGTGTGGAATATGCAAGTACAAAATGTAGTTCTTCTTCTCCATGGCCTTATAATAAAGTTGAAAAGACAAGAGCAACATATGTACATTTAAGTACACTTGTGAGCAAACCAGACTATAAGTGCAATAAGAGTGCAGAGAGAAATTAGTGTGGTCTAAAGTAGTTAGTTTAATCATGGTGAAGTTAGGACTTGAGTTGGTTCTTGAATTATCATTCTTGCCAATAATCAATCATTGTAATTTACTTAGCAAATGTCTAGATCTGTCTATAAAATTATGATGTCAAATGTATTTATGTGGAGTTTATTTCTTTTCCTAAATACAGAACAATTATAGTCTCAGCCTGAATACACTGCCTCATTTGAACTTTCTGTTTTCATCTCATAGACTAATATAGTAGATTAAAAAAAGTCACTCCCAGCCTCCCAATACAAATGTGAATTTATATACACATGGTTCCAGAAGAAAAGTAATGTTATTAACTAACATAAGGCATGTAGTACCATGTAAAAATTAATTTATATTGTGGGACATATGTTGGTATCTGGCAATAAGAGAATTGTTGTGGTACTTAATTGAATGAGAATGAAAGTCAGTATTGCAAGTATAGCTGAGTGACTCTGTCATTACTTACTTAGCAAATACATTTTTTTCATACTCAACTGAAGTCAATTGTTCTTTCTTAAAAAGGCGAATGTTCAAATAATGGTAACATGATGTTCTCCATAACTGAAGTTGAGATTTAGGCACAATGCTGTTGGTCACTAGGTGGCCTACCCCCAACTATGCCTGAGGGTTATAACCTTGTGGAAAATACACCTATGAAATATACAGCCTGGCTTCTGAGTCAGAGGTGCAACTGGGAAGAGTCCATGACAGTGCTTTTGCCTAAGACATCAAGTCTCTCTGGCACTTACTCATGTTATGTAGGAGAGTAAAAAGAGAACGATTATTTAGTAATTTGCTATTGTTTTTTTCTCATCTACATTCCCTGAAACAAGCTAAAGCCTTTGTAATCTTTTAAACCCCCTGTTCAAGGATCTTTCAACATATGATGTGTCTAATATAAACACCTAAGGGTGTAATTCATTGACAACTTAGTCTATATTAGTAGAAGAGACCATCATCCACTCAAGTTACTCAAGCCAAAAATATGGACTTAATCCTTGACTATTTCCTTTGCCTCACTCGCCATGTCAATTACAACATCCTACCTGATAACTTTTCCTGTTTCTTAAATTTATCAATTGTCTTCATCTCTATTGCCATTGTCTTAGTTCAAATAGTCATCATCTTTAACTTGGTCTATGATCACAGCTTCCTAACTAGTCTATTATTTTCCATTCTTTCCCTACACCTACCCCACCATATATTCTTATTAGTGGATACAGCATGAACTTTCCAAAACATAAATAAAATACTGTTACTTTGATTAATATCAAGTTTTTAATGGCATCCAATAACATACAGGATAAAAGCTGTGCTCCTTGGCAAGGCTCCTTTCCTGACATGCACCCTGTATTCTTTGCTAACCACATTTTCTATACCTTCCCTTTTACACATCATCTTGTGTTTTCAATAGTCCAAGGCCCTTGGAGTTTCACAAATACTTCCTACATTTTCACAATTTTAATGCCTTACACATTCTGTTTTCTCTGTCTCTGATGCTCTCCCTTTTCTTTAAACCCAACTGCTACATAACTGAAAATGCATTCCCATCTTTCAGCACTTGATGAAAAGCACATTACTTGTAGAGCCTTTCACTGATGAGGTCAAGCATTCACTTTGTTCACTTGGTCTCACAGCACCTCATTATATACTACCCTTAGTGTGTACACTATAGTGAACACGGACATACACCCATATTTTTCCTTAGTTTCTTAGCTATTTGTGAGCAGAAACTGTGTCAGATGATTTTCTTGATCCCTAGTACTTACTAGAGTGCCTGGTATCTAGTAACTCCCAAAATGTTAGATGACTTGTCTGATTATTTATACATATTGTTTAAATGAGTTATAAATATTCGTCTTATTACTGCTTTTGCTGTTTCTCATAGGTTTTGATGTGTTTTCATTTTCATGTTTAAATTTTCTCCTTGATCCATTGGTTGTTCAGGAGTAAATTGTTTCATTTCCAGGTATTTGTGTAGTTTACAACATATTTCTTGTCGAGTTCTAGTTTTACAGTTTTCATTGTGCTTAGAAAAGATACTAGAGATAATTTCTATTACTTTAAACTTTTGAGACTTGTGACCTACCATATCATCTATCCTGGAAAATGTTCCATGTTTTTTATTTTCATTTTTGGTATAATAATGATGTTTATTTTTATATGTTGATTTTTAAAATTTTTATGTTATTTTTAATTTATATAAGGGGAAATTTCAGATATTTCATATATGCAGATATTAAGGGCATAATGAGGGACTGGCATTGTGGCATAGTGGGTAAGGCTGTCACCTGAGACACCAGCATCCCGTATGGGCATGGGTTCAAGTTCTGACTGCTCTATTTCTCATCCAGCTCCCTACTAATGCTCCTGGGAAAGCAGCAGAGGATGACCCTGGTGCTTTGGTCCCTACACCAATGAGGCTCCTATCTCCTGGTTTGGGCCTGGCCCAGCTCTGGCCATTGTAGACATTTGGAGGGTGAACCAGGGGATAGACAATCCCTCTCTCTGTGAGTTTCGCTCTGTTTCTGTAACTCTTCCTTTCAAATCAATCAATTTTTATTTTTAAAGAGGATATTGATACTTCCTTCTTCTCCCTTCTTCTTCTTCTTCTTTTTTTTTTTTTTTTTTGACAGGCAGAGTGAATAGTGAGAGAGAGAGACAGAGAGAAAGGTCTTCCTTTGCCATTGGTTCACCCTCCAATGGCCACCACGGCCGGCGCGCTGCGGCCGGCACACCGTGCTGATCAGAAGGCAGGAGCCAGGTGCTTCTCCTGGTCTCCCATGCGGGTGCAGGGCCCAATGACTTGGGCCATCCTCCACTGCCTTCCCGGGCCACAGCAGAGAGCTGGCCTGGAAGAGGGGCAACCGGGACAGAATCCGGTGCCCCGACCAGACTAGAACCCGGTGTGCCGGCACCGCTAGGTGGAGGATTAGCCTATTGAGCCGCGGCGCCAGCCCCTTCTTCCTTTCTTATTTGTCTTTTAATTTTTACAACTATGTACTTTTAATTTACTTTATAATCACAAGCTTAATCCTCCACTAAATAAAGAATTCAACAAGTGGTAAGTAGAAAAACCACTGTTACTCAGGAATATAGACAAGGGCAATAAAATAATCAAATCTCAAAATGTTGATTTCATCCATATACTTTTTTTGTATTCTTTATATTAGTTACTGCAAATCAAGAAAATCATATGATATTTGTCTTTTTGGGACTGGATTATATCCCTAAGCACAGTGGTCTCCAGTTGCATCCATTTTCATTGCAAAAGGCAGAATTTCATTCTTTTTAATGGCTAAGTATTATTCCACCATGTATATATACCACAATTTCCATGTTCTGCAGCTGTTATATAGAAATTTCTGTAGATATATGTTATGTCCCATTGATCTAGGCTGCAATTTAACTCTTTTTTTGTTTTGTCAGTTTCTAAAAGTGGGATGTTAAAATTTCCAACTTTTATTGTATTGGAGTCTATCTCTTTTTTAGGTCTATTCATATTTGCTTTATATATTTGGGTTATCCAATATTGGAATATATATACAAGGGTTATTTTCTCTTGTTGGGTTAAGCTAGTTATTATATAATTACTTTCCTGATTTCTTTTATAGCTTTTGATTTAAAATCTATTTATTCTGATAGAACTATGGCTAGTCCTGCTCTCAAGTGTTTCATTTGCATGGAACTTCCTGCTTCATCCTTTCACTTTCAGTCTATGTGTTTCCTTATTAGTGAAGGCAGTTTCTTTTTTTAAAAAAGATTTATTTATTTTATTTGAAATACAGAGTTACAGAGAGGCGGAGAGAGAGAGAGAGAGAGAGAGAGAGAGAGAGAGAGAGAGATATCTTCCATCTGCTGGTTCAGTCCCCAAATGGCTGCAACAACTAGAGCTGGGCTGATCTGAAGCCAGGAGCCACGAACTTCCCCTGGGTCTCCCACATGGGTGCAGGGGCCCAAGGACTTGGGCCATCTTCTACTGCTTTTCCAGGCCATAGCAAAGATCTGGATAGGAAGTAGAGCAGCCGGGACTCAAACCTGTGCCCACTGTAGGCGGCAGCTATATCTGCTATGCCATAGTTCTGGCTCCTGAAGGCAGTTTCTTAAAAGGAGCAGTTAGTTGAGTTCCATTTTTTAATCAATTTGGTCACTTTATGTCTTTTAATTGGGGAATTCAGTCCATTGAATTTAAAGGAGTTATTGAGAGGTGAAATCTTACTACGCCATTTTGATATGTGATTTGTAGCTTATTACACTTCATTCCTTTCTTCCTGTCTTAAAAATCTTCATTTGTGGTTAAGTGATTTCCTTTAGTAGTGTACTTTGATTCTTTGCTTATTATTTTTGGTAAGCCTATGTGTAGTTTTTCTTTGTGGTTACCACAAGGCTTACAAAAACTTTTTTTTTTGGCTTTAACAAGCTATCTTAAAATAGTAACGACTTAACATTGATTATAAAAATAGGAAAAGGGACAAACAAAAAAACCAAAAAAATCCCAAAAAAGCACTCTACATTCATGCTCCATTTCTCCACATTTTGAAGTTTTGATATTTCATTAGACCTGTTCCACATTGCCTGTCTCTTAACACTTTAATGTAGTAAGTATAATTTTTAAAGATTTATTTATCTATTTATTTGAAAGTCAGAGTTACACACACACACACACACACACACAGAGAGAGAGAGAGAGAGAGAGAGACAGAGACAGACAGACAGACAGACAGAGAGATCTTCCATCCGCTGGTTCACTCCCCAGAAGGCCGCAATGGCTGGAGCTGTGCCGATCTGAAGCCAGGAGCCAGGAACTTCTTTGGGGTCTCCCACATGGGTGCAGGGGCCCAAGGACTTGGGCCATCTTCCACTGCTTTCCAAGGCCACAGCAGAGAGCTGGATCAGAAGTGGAGCAGCCAGGACTGCCACAAAGGCCCCTGTAATTACTCTTACAAGTGAATTTTCTATCTTTTGATGTGTTCTTGTTAGTATCTCTTTCAGTTTGGAGAACTCCCTTCATATTTCTTGTAGCACAGATCTGTAATTATAAATTCTTTCAGTTTTTGTTTGTCTGAGAATGTCTTTATCCCCCTTATATCAGAAGGATAGCTGTGCTAGATACATTATTCTTAGCTGGCAGAGTTGTAAAAGCCTTGTCCCACTACCTCCTTGCCTGTAAGGTTTTTGCAGAGAAGCCTGTAGTTAAGTGAGTTTGGGCCCTTTACGTGCTATTTGTATTTTTTTTTTCTTGCCACTTTGAGAATCTTCTCCTTTATCTTTAACCTTGGAGAGACTGATTATAATGGCCTGGGGTAGACTTGGTTGGGCTGAATCTGACCAGTGACATTTGACCTCCCCAGATTTGGATAGTAACATCTTCCTTTAGGTTTGGGAAGTTTTCTGTCATTATCTCTTTATACATGCTTTCTATCTGTCTGGCATTCTCAAGTCCCTTTGGAATCTCAATAACTCAGATATTTGCTCTCTTTATACTATCATGTATGCTTTCTTCACTCCTCTTTATTATTTTTTCTCTTCCAATATTATATTTAAAAATAGCCCATCTTTGCACTGATTCTTTCTTCTGTTTGATCTATTCTGCAATAGGTGCTTTCTATGGCATTCTTAATTCCACCTAGTATACTTTTCAGTTGAAGGATTTCTGCTTGATTTTGTTTAATTGTTTCCATCCCTATGAAATCGCTCTGTTGGAGTATTCAGTAATTTCTCTGTGTTCTCTTGAATTCATCGAGTTTCCTAACAACACCTATTTTTAATTCTTCATCTGAGCATTTGGAAATTTCAATTCCTAGATTGTTGCTTCCTAGCACTTTATTTTGCTCTTTAGGTGAGGTCATGGTTTCCTGGAAATTCCTGAAACTTGCTGGTTCACAACGTCATCTGTGTACTGAAGATAATTTTAGTTATCTGACTTTGTGTCTGCCCTTCTAATAATTCTAAGCAATCTGTTCTGCTGCCGAGGGGGCCTCACTGCCCAAAGCTGCACCTATTAGTCACTAGCAATGCTGAATGGAGCATCAATCTTCTCACTCAGGATCACAGAACTCCACTAGTCACTGAAGCAGGCCTAGAGGCTCTGTCTGTAGGCACTGTCCTGGGGACGCAGATGGTTAGAATCTGCTGAATGCTGAGTTTTTATCATTCTGATGCTGAGTTACCAGTCTTGTGACTCCTTGATGTCTGCCCAAGATTGAAAGAGGGGTGAAGAGGCAGCTCCTGCATTACTCTGGCAGGCCCTAGGTGGGTCACCCTTGCATCTCACAACAACCATGCCTTGTGCAATATTGGGCTTGCACACCAAACGTGGAGAAGCTAGTGGGGCTACATGCCAAAACATGTATGCTTCACCAAGGTGCAGGTCTTTGACTGATACTGAGACAAGTTCACAGGTACTGGCCTTGAGATGGAAGCCACTAAGATCAGCCCAGCACTGGGTTTTTCCAACCCAGCACTGAATCCCTTGGTCCCTTGCTGTCCACTCAAGGTTGGAGGAGAATGATAAAGGCAGTCTACTGGCTACCCAAGATTGACCCAAGACTGGTCACATATGGATAGCACAGTCCCTTGGTCCCACAAAGTTCAGGACTGCCCTCCAGGACCACCAGATGCTGGCAGTGACACAAGCCAAAATGTGCCTGCTCCACCAGAGTGCAGGCATCCGCCTGAGACCAGGCATATCTAGAGACAGTCTATGAGCTTTGCCTTGGTAGTAGAGCCCTTCTAGCTTTAGTAGGTTCTGGGTCTCAGTGATAGAAAGGGCTCTTAGCTCTGTGGCACAGTTCTAGGCTCCTTCTCTGAGTCTTTCTGCATAGCTGTAGTTTTGCTTTCTTCTAGAAATTTAGGGAGGGTTGGCAGAGGCCACGCGGCAGTGGAAGCTCCATATATAAACTCCACAGGTTGGGCTTGAGGCAGAGGAGCTTGGTTTGACTGAATTTTTTTCTGCAATAGGACTGGCACTGGGATTCAGTTCGCTTTCTCCCAAGCTGAAGGCATTTCACCATGCTGTGCGGGGAGAGGGGCGACTCAGGCAATTCTTTCTTTCCCGCTCTCTTCAATGCGACATTACTTATGATTATAATGCCGTGAGGCACTATTGTCTCTCACCTGGCTTCCGTGGCTCTTGAGAATATGATGTGGTATCTGAAGAGCTGTTCACATTGGTGTCCTTGTGAGGATGTGCTTATTGGAGTTTCTTTTTCAGTTGCTCATTTCTTAACTGTGTCATTTGTTTTGTTGTTAAGTTTCTTGATCTCTTTATATATTCTGGTTATCAATCCTTTATCAGTTGTATAGTTTGCAAATATTTTCTTCCATTCTTCCAGTTGCCTCTTTACTTTGCTGATTGTTTCTTTTTCAATGCAGAAGCTTCTCAATTTGATATAATCTATGTAATCTCATTTGTCAAATTTGGCTTTGACTGCCTGTGCCTCCAGGGTCTTTTCCAAGAAGTCTTTACCTGTGCCCATATCTTGCAGGGTTTCTCTGATGTTCTCTAAAATTTAGATGGTGTCGGGTCGTAGATTTAGATCTTTAATCCATGTTGAGTGGATTTTTGTGTAAGGTGTAAGGTAGGGGTCTTGCTTCATGCTTCTGCATGTGGAGATCCAGTTTTCCCAGCACCATTTATTGAATAGACAGTCCTTGCTCCAGGAATTGGTTTTAGATCCTTGATAAAATATAAGTTGGCTGTAGATGTTTGGATTGATTTCTGGTGTTTCTATTCTGTTCCATTGGTCTATCCATCTGTTTCTGTACCAGCACCAAGCTGTTTTGATTATAATTGCCCTATAGCATGTTTTGAAATCTGGTATTGTGATGCCTTCAGCTTTTTGTTGTATAAGGTTGCTTTAGCTATTTGGGGTCTCCCGCGTTTCCATACAAATTTCAGCATTGTTTTTTTCTATATCTGAGAAGAATATCTTTGGTATTTTGATTGGTATTGCATTGAATCTGTAAATTTCTTTCTGAAAAATAGACATTTTGATGATATTGATTCTTCCAATCCATGAACATAGAAGATTTTTCCATTTTTTGTATCTTCTTCCATTTCTTTCTTTAATGTTTTGTAATTTTCATCACAGAGATCTTTGACATACTTTGTTAAATTTATTTCAAGGTATTTTTTTTGGTACATACTCTGAATGGGATGGTTGTAGAAGCTCTTTCTCAGCCATGGCATTGTCTGTTTATACAAAGGCTATTGATTTTTGTGTTTTGATTTTATATCCTGCTACTTTTCTGGACTCTTCTATGAGTTCCAATAGTCTCTTGTTTCTTTTTCTTTTTTTAAACAGATTTATTTATTTATTTGAAAGACAGAGTTCCAGAGAGGCAGAGGCAGAGAGAAAGAGTGGGGGGGGGGAGAGAGAGAGGTGTCTTCCATCCATTGGTTCATTCTCCAAATGGCCACAATGGCTAGAGCTGGGCCAATCTGAAGCGTGGGTGCAGGTTAACGCCTTGGCCTGAAGTGCCAGCATCCCATATGGGCACCAATTCGAGACCTGAATGCTCCACTTCTAATCCAGCTATGGCCTGGGAAAACAGTAGAAGATGGCCCAAGTCCTTGGGCCCCTGCACTCGTATGGGAGACCCAGAAGAAGCTCCTGGCTCCTGGCTTCAGATCGGCGCAGCTCTGGTCGTTGTGGCCAACTGGGGAGTGAACCAGAGAAGGAAGACCTCTATCTCTCTGTCTCTCCTTTTTCTCTGTGTTACTCTTTCAAGTAAATAAATAAATCTTTAAATAATAATAATAATAATAATGGCGTGAGCCCCTGAGCCCTGCCCACACTGACTGCAGGTCTCTGCTGTAGCAGCAAGGTGGGGAGAAACGTGCAATCTCTTCTTTTTTTGGTCCTTTTTTTTTCCTTCTTCCTGCCTCTGCTTAGGGAGTTTGTGTGAAACTTTAAGAGCAGTTCACCAAGCTCTCCCTCCTGCTGTATCAGCACTGGCATGGACCTGTGGATTCCCCTCTCACCTGGCTTGCCAGGGCAGGCGTCTTTCTCCCCGGATCCAAGCTTCCATTGTTTTCTGTTGTTCCTTTGCTTCCTTGGCATGGGTCTGGACCATTTTTATTTCTTGCGCTGGTTCTTCTGCAAGGGTTCTCCCAGAGTTCTATCCTATGAGTGTACTTTCTCCCCACCCCCACTTTTAAAATATTTTATTTATTTATTTGAGAGGTAGATTTACAGACAGTGAGAAGGAGCTACAGAGAGAAAGGTCTTCTGTCTGCTGGTCTACTCTCCAAATGGCCGCAATGGATGGAGCTGAGCTGATCCAAAGCCAGGAGTCAGGAGCCAGGAGCCTCCTCCAAGTATCCCATGTGGGTGCAGAGGCCAACGAACTTGGGCTATCTTCCACTGCTTTCGCAGGCCATAGCAGAGAGCTGGATCAGAAGAGGAGCAGCTGGGACTAGAACTGGTGCTCATATGGGATGCCGGCGCTATAGGCAGAGGATTAACCTACTGAGCCACAGTGTCGGCCCCTTTCCCCTTTTTAAACATTAATTTCGCTCCATGTAAGTCAGACCGTCCTGTTGCTAATATGCCATCTTGGAATCCTTTTTTCCTCTTTTTATAATCAATGCTATGCTGTTGTCATTTCAAGATAGCCCATTAAAGCCAAAAGAAGGTTTTTGTAAGCCTTGTGGTAACCACAAAGCAAAACTTATAACATGGCTTACCAAAACTAATATGCAAGGATTCAAAGTACACTACTAGAGAACATCACTTAACCACACATGAAAATTTTAAAGAGGAAGAAAGAAAGGAATGAACTGCAATAAACTATAAATCACATATCAAAATGACAGTAGTGATATCTTACCTATCAATGATATCAATAATTCCCTTATATGTCAATGGGCTAAAACCTACAGTTCAAACACATAAAGTGACTGAATTGATTTTTTAAAAAAAGGACAAAACTATCTGCTGCTTATATGAAACTGACTTCACCTCTAAGGACACATGTAGCAGAAACTGAAAAGATGGAACAAGTTATTGCATGAACATGGAAACTATAAGAAAATAGGAATAGCCACACTTCCATTACAATAAATAGACTATAAATCAAAAGTGATAAAAAGACCATTATTGTCATTATATAATGATAAAAGTTTCAGTCTAGTAAGAGAAAATAATACTTTTAAATATATATACATAAAAAATTGGAACACTCAAATATATAAAGTGTAACTTAATAGTGCTAAAGGAAGAGATAAACTCTAATACAATAAGATGACATGACTTTGACACACCACTTTCAGAATGGACACACTATCCAGACAGAATATCAACAAAGAGATAGTAGGGTTAAATTGCATCCTAGCACAATTGGACATAACAGTCATCTACAGATCTTTCCATCTGGCAGCTGCAGAATATGCATTTTTCTGAAAAGGACATGGAATAGTCTCCAGGATAGATCATATGGTAGATCACTAAATCAGTCTCAAAAGCAAAAACAAAAATCAGAAAATATTTTATCTTTTTTGACTACAATGCAATAAAACTAGAAATCAGTAACAAGAACAACTTTGGAAAATACATACATACATGTAAATGAAAAAGTTACTCTGGAACAACCAAGGGATCAAGGATGAAATTAAAAAAAAATATTCGGCTGGCGCCGTGGCTCAATAGGCTAATCCTCCACCTGTGGTGCCGGCACCCCGGGTTCTAGTCCCAGTTGGGGCACCGGATTCTGTCCTGGTAGCTCCTTTTCCAGTCCAGCTCTCTGCTGTGGCCTGGGAGTGCAGTGGAGGATGGCCCAGGTCCTTGGGCCCTGCACCCGCATGGGAGACCAGGAGGAAGCACCTGGCTCCTGGCTTTGGATCCGTGCAGTGTGCTGGCCGTAGCAGCCACTTGGGGGGGTGAACCAATAGAAGGAAGACCTTTCTGTGTCTCTCTCACTGTCTAACTCTTCCTGTCAAAAAATATTCTTGTTATGAGTGAAATTGGAAACACAGCACAACAAACCTATGAGGTAAAGCAAAAGCAGTACTTTCTACTAAGATCAAAATTTGTAGAAACCAATGCCAGTATCAGAGAAAACAAAAAGCTATCAAACAGGTTAGTACTGCACCTCATGGAACTAAAAAATAAGAACAAAGCATATCTTAGCTATTGTGAATTCAGCTGCAATGAACATAGTGATACAGATGATGCTTTCTATACTGATTTCATTTTGTTTGGGTAAATTCCCAGGAGTAGGATGGCTGAGTCATATAGTATATCTATTTTCAGCTTTCTGAGGTATCTACATACTGTCTTCCACAACGGCTGGACCAGTTTATATTCCCACCAACAGTGAATTAGGGTATCTTTTCTCCAATATCCTTGCCAGCATTTATTGTTTGTTGATTTTTGAGAGCCATTCTAACTGGAGTAAGGTGAAACCTCATTGTGGTTTTGATTTACCTTTTCCTGATAACTAGTGATCCTGAGCATTATTTCATTTGTCTGTTGGTCATGTGAATTCCCTCTTTTGAAAAATTCCTGTTCAAGTCCTCTGCCCATTTCTTAACAGGATTGTTTGTTTTGTTGTAGTTGAGTTTCTTGAGCTCTTTTTAGATTCTGAATATTAATCCTTTATCAGTTGCATGGTTTGAAAATAGTTTTTCCCATTCTGTTGGTTGCTTCTTTACTTTGCTTTTCTTTACTTTACTTTACTTTACTTTACTTTACTTTTGCAGTGCAGAGGTTTCAAGGTTTGATATAATCCCATTTGTAAATAATTAACAGAAAATTTTCTTAAATTAAAAAAAAAGGAAGAGGAAGGAATTCTTGCAAATTCACTTTATGATACTAGCATTACCTTGGTAACAAAACCAGACAAGGACACACCAACAACAAATCTACAGGCCAATATCTGTGATGAAGATAAATGCAAAATTCCTCAACAAAATACTGGCAACTCAAATCTAACAGCACATTAAAAAGATCAGTTACTATAATCAAGGGGTTTCATCCTAGGAATGCAAGGATAGCTCAACATATGCATATCAATAAGTATGATACACCACATGGAGTGAATGAAGCACAAAAATCACAGATCCAGAAATGGCATTTGATAAAATTCAGCATTTTTTTATGATAAAAATTTCTGACCAAATTAGGTATAGGAGAAACATACCTCAACATAATAAAGGCCATATATAACAAGATACCAGCTAACATTATATTGAATGGAGCAAAAATAAAGGCTTTCTGTTGAGGATCTGGAACAAGATAAAGATGCCTACTTCAAGCTATTTTATTCAGTATAGTACTGGAAATCCCAACTAGAGCAATTAGGCAACAGAAAGAAACAAAGGGCATCCAAATTGAGAAGAAGGAAGTCAAATTGTCACTATTTGCAGATGACATATTCTTATATAGAGAAAATCCCAAAGACTTGCAAAATTCAATTAATTAATACAAAAATTCATCGAAATCAAGAAAGCAGTCACATTTCCAATAGCTAGAATGAAATACCTGGGAGTAAATTTAGCCAAAGAGGAAGATTTCCACAATAAACTATAAATTATTGATGAAATAAATTAAAGAGGACACAAATAAATGGAAAGGCATCCCATTGTTCCTGGATAGGAGAAATCAATCTCATTAAAATGTGCATAATACCCAAAGCTATTTATGGATTCATTGTAATCTATTAAATATTCAATGAAAAATTTTCTTTTTTTTTTAAACAACATGGATATGTATTGATTCATTAAGTGCTTACCATATATAGGTACACTTCTTTTTCTTTTATTTATTTGAAAGAGTTACAGAGAGAGGGAGAAACAGAGAGAGATCTACCATCCATTGGTTCACTCACCAGATGGCCACAATAGCCAGGACTTGCCCAGGCTGAAGCCAGGAGCCAGGAACTCCCTCTATATCTCCCACATGGGTAGTGGGAGCCCAAGAACTTGGGCCATATTGTTGCTTTTCCCAGGCCACTAGCAAGGAGTCATATCGGAAGTGGAGCAGCTGGGACATGAACCAATATCCATATGGGATGCCAGCATTGCAAGCAGCAGCTTTACCTGCCATGACACAATGCCAGCCCTCAATGACATTTTTCACAAAATTAGTAAAATCATTACTAAAATTTGTGTAGAAGCACAAAAGACCGCGAATTGCCGAAACAATCTTGAGCAAAATGAGCAAAGTAGGAAGCATCATGGTACCTGACTTTAAAATATATTGCAAAATGACAGTAATTAAAACAATATGGAATTGGCTTTAAAATTGACAGACCTATGGGACAGAGCAGAGACCCTAGAAATAAATCCATGCATCTACAACCAACTGATGTTTGACAAAGGTGCTAAGGACATGCATTGGAAAAAGAATATTACTTTTTTTTTGACAGGCAGAGTGGATAGTGAGAGAGAGAGAGAGAGAGAGAGAGAGAAATGGAATATTACTTTTTTAAAAAAATTATTTTATTTATTTGAAAGTCTGACAGAGAAAGAAGGAAAGATAAAGAGTGAAAGAGATCTATCTTCTGGTTCACTCCCCAAATTGCTGTAACAACCAGGGCTGGGCCAGGCCAAAGCCAAGAGCCTAAGAGTCTAGAACTATCTGGATCTCCAACATGGGTGGCAGGGCCCAGGAAGTTGAGCCATCCTCTACTGCCTTCCTAGACACATTAGGGAGAAGCTGAATCTGAAGCAGCAGCTGGGACACAAACTGGTGCTGTGATATGGGATGCCAGTGTCGTGTCACAAGCAATAGCTTTACCCCCTGTGTCACAAACCTGGACCTGTAGATTGTACTTTTAATAGAACATGCTGGAAAAAATTGGATATCCACATGCAGAAGAATTGAAGTGGACTCTTATCTTTCACCATGCACAAAAATCAACTAAAATGGATTAAAAACCTAAAGGTGAGACGTGAAACTTTGAAACTACTAGAAGAAAGCATAAGGAAAACACTGTAGTACCTTGAGAATAGGCAAGGGTTATCTAGATCAGACCCAAAAGCATAGGAAATACATGCAAAGATAAATAAATGGGATTTCATAAAACTAAAGCGCTTCTGCACAATAAAGGAAAAAAAAATCAACAGAATGAAAAAATAACCTGAAAATGAAAGAAAATATTTGCAGGCTCTATATCGGTCAAAAGGTTAATATCCAGGATAGATAAAGAACTCAAACAACTCAATAGCAAAAATCCACAAATAATCCAATTTAAAAAGTCAATAGAGCTAAACAGACATCTCTCAAAAAAAGACATACAAATGGCCAATGAGTACAGGGAAAGATGGTCCAAATTGCTTATAAGGGAAACATAAATCAAAGCTACAATGATGTACCACCACACTTCAATAAGCCTGACTATTTTTAGAAAGAAAAAAGACAGCAAGTGTTGGTGAGGATGTGAAGATAAGGAGCATTTTGCACACTTTTAGGGGAAATGTAAATTAATACAGCTATTGTGGAAAACAGTACGACGGTTTCTTAAAAAGTTTATAGAACTACTATATGATCCCATCAATCCCACTCCTGGGTATATATCTAAGGAAAATGAAATCCATGTGTTGAAGAGAAATATGCACTCCCATGTTTTGCATTACCAGTTCAAAATAGCAAAAAACAACCCAAGTCTCCATCCACTGATGAGTCTAGAAAGAAAATGTGGCACATATGCACAATGGAAAATTACTAAGCCATAAAAAGGTGAATCTGGATCTATAAAACAACATGGATGGAACGGGAGGTCATTATGTTAAATGAAATATGCCAGGCAAAGAAAGACAAATATCACATCGCATTCATAACTAGAATCTAAAATTTTGGTGGGCAAGCATTGTGATACAGTGGGTTAAGCTGCTATTCGTGATACCAGTATCCCATATCGGAGAACTGGTTCCAGTCTTGGCTTCTCAATTTCCAACCCAGATTCCTGCTAATGCACCCGGGAAGATCACCTAAGTGCCTGGGCCCCTGGCACACACATGTGAGACAAGGATGTAACTCCAAGCACCAGGCCTGGACTAGCCATGGCATTGTGGTCATTTGGTATTTGGGGTGCAAATCAGCGATGGAAGACCTCTCTCTCTCTCTTTTGCTCTGTCACTCTACCTGTAAAACAAATAAATAGATTGATAGATGAACAAATAAATAAAAATAAGTGATTTCATAGAATTTAAAAATATAATGGTGGTTCCCAGAGGCTGGGGAGGGAAATGGAAGAAGAGGGTGAGGAAATGTTGGTTAATGGGTAGTAGGTTATAGCTAGACTGGGGTAAGAAATACTGGACTTTGATTGCACAGTAAGGTAACTATAGTTAGTGTTAAGATTTTGTATATTTTTCTATTTTGAAAAAACCTAGAAGATTTTGAATACTTTCACTATAGATATATTAAGTGCTTGAAAGGATCAATACATTCACCCTAATTGTATATTAGACAATGTATGATGTAACAACATCACATAATATCCCATAAATATGTACAATTTTATTTTTTATGTTAAAATTAAAAACAATAATAAAACAAAATTTAACTGGAGGACATCATGTTGAGTGGAATAAACTGGACACAGAAAGGCAAATACTACATATTCTTCCTTATATGTGGAGGCTAATTTTTTAATCAAAAAAAAAAAAAACAAAAGAGAAAGAAATGCTTGCATGAATTTGGCTACAAATACAATTTTTTTAAATAAATAAATAAATAAATAAACCTATGCTTCAAAGGACATCTTCATGTAAAAAGACAGCCTAGAGAGTGAGAGGAAATTTTGTTAAGTAGATATGTTATGGAGCTCCCACAACTCAAAAATAAAAAGACAAACTGTTGAAGTGAAATGGACACTATGAGAAACAGTGACTTGATCAGCTCTTGTCCTGACTGTTGATGTACAATGTAATACTTTATCCCTTTTAGTATTTTCTCTTTGTTTTGTTCTAGTACTATTGGTTGAACTCAGTAATTAACACACAATTATTCTTAGGTGTTTAAATTTTAACTGAAAAGTGATCCCTGTTAAATATAAGAGTGGGAATAAGAGAGGGAGGAGATGTACAATTTGGGACATGCTCAATCGGACTTGCCCCAAATGGTGGAGTTAGAAACGTGCCAGGGGATTCCAATACAATCCCATCAAGGTGGCATGTACCAATGCCATCTCACTAGTTCAAGTGATCAATTTCAGTTCACAATTGATCACACTGATAGGTCTAAGAGTCAAAGGGATCACACAAACAAGACTAGTGTCTGCTAATACTAACTGATAGAATAAAAAAAGGGAGAGAACGATCCAACATGGGAAGCGGGATACACAGCAGACTCATAGAATGGCAGATGTCCTAAATAGCACTCTGGCCTCAGAATCAGCCCTTAAGGCATTTGGATATGGCTGGAGAGCCCATGAGAGTATTTTAGGCATGGAAAGCCAAGACACTCTGGCAAAAAAAAAAAACAAAACAAAACAAAACAAAAAAAAAAACAAAAACCAACAACAACAACAAACCTAAATGAAAGATCTCTGCAAGTGAGATCCCAGTGGAAAGAACGGGGCCATCAAAGAAAGAGGTACCTTTCTCTGAAGGGAGGAGAGAACTTCCATTTTGACTATGACCCTGTCGGAATAAGATCAAAGTCGATGAACTTAAAAGGCTTCCATAGCCTTGGCAACTCATGACTAGAGCCTAGGGTGATTACTGACGCCATAAAACAAAAGTGTCAAATTGTTAAGTCAACAACAGGAGTCACTGTGTACTTACTTCTCATGTGGGATCTGTCCTTAATGTGTTGTCCAATGTGAAGTAATGCTATAACTAGTACTGAAACAGTATTTTATACTTTGTGTTTCTGTGTGGGTGCAAACTGTTGAAATCTTTACTTAATATATACTAAATCGATCTTCTGTATATAAAGATAATGGAAAATGAATCTTGATGTGAATGAAATGGGAGAGGGAGCGGGAGATGGGAGGGGTGCGAGTGGGAGGGAAGCCATTGTAATCCATATACTGTACTTTGTAAATTTATATTTACTAAATAAAAAAATTAAAAAAATTGGCACAGTACCTCAACAGACATTTCTGTTGCAAATATATACAATGGCCAAAAACACATGAAAAAGTACTCAACATCCACTAGAATGGGTATAATTAAAATAGACAGACAACCAATAAGTGTTAGTGAGAATGTGGAGAAGTTGGAACCCTCTTAACACTGCTGACAGAAATATAAAATTGTGCAGCCACTTTAGAAAAAAGTATTTCAGTCTCTCAAAAAGTTAAACATATGTCCTATAATTCCACTTCAAGGTATTTACCAAGACAATTGAAAACATATTTCTATTCAAATCTTGTCCATGAATGTTTATAACAGAATTAGTCATAGTACACAAATAATGAAACAGTCCAAACATCCATCAACTGATGAACTGATAATCAAAGTGTGGTATAGTCATGTAATGGAATAATGCTCAGTAGTAATAAAAAGGAGCAAGATGCTGACATGTTTCAATATCGATCACTCGTGAAAACATTATTCCAAGAGAAAGAAGCCAGTCACAAAGGATTACATATTTTATTTCATTTATATGAAATGTCTAGAGGAAGAAAATCCCTACAGTCAAAAAGTAAATTGTTGGTTGCTAGGGCAAGTATGGTGAGTAGCATTTTGTGGGAAATGAAGAATGACTACTAATTGATATGGTTTCTGTTTAGGAGTGATGACAATGTTTACAGATATCTGTGAATATACTAAAAACCATTGAGTTGTACACTTTACATGGGCAAATTTTTTAGCATATAAATTACATCTCAATAAAACTACTTTTTGAAAGAAGGAAGTGAGTAGGTATAAATGTCCAGGGATCCCTTACTGTTGTTGTTTCTGGTACCATTTTTGAAGGGTTTCATGCATGTTCTACTTGATCCTCTTATCATTTGAAGATGAAGACTAGCCTATTTACTTGTCTGTCATCTCTTCCCCCAACATTGTAATATCTCTGTATTATCTGTCTCTGTGTACAGATGCTTAACCTAAAGATGTTCAATGAAAATAATATCATGGATAGTTGAAGTCATATTTCTATATTAAATATTGTGTTTCAGATAGAGTCACTAGGCTCAGCATTTCATATACATTCTTTCATTAAATGTTCTTATGAGAAACTTAAGAAACAGATTCTATTATTCCCAGTTTAAAATGAGGAAATTGAAGCTCCAAGAGATTAAATAAGGCAAAACTGGTACTCAACCCTGGGAGTGTGTATGATCACCCAAGGAGAGCATAAACAAAAACTGTGGAGGAAGAATACAAACTTGCCAAAGAGCCCCAGGCTCATTTCACTACATTTTGTGGCAATGAATCAACACTGATTCATGAAGAAATTTCCTTCAACTAAGGAGTAGTACATGAATAATAATATTTTCTGATCTAAACAAATTAGGACATCTTGAAACAGAAAGGTTTTCTAAAAAAAAATCTATGTGCTTCTCTCCATAAAAGGTTTTGTACAGGTATGAAATTGCATACAGGTAATACATTTATCAAATTTCCATTATCAAATAAGGTTACATGAAATTAGTACTGTCCCTGTAAAATCTTAAGACATATGGTCTCTCTATTAGGTGTAGAGCCAATGGAGGAAACTGTGAATAACATGAGTCAGATTCTCTGAGGATTTAAATTGCTCAACAGTTGTAAAATGTACACCTTTGGCAGATGTAGTCACTCTTTCTGGTCTACAATACCTCAGGGTACTATTTAATGGTACTATATAGAACTCAAGGGAGGTGACTGCATTTTACTGTACCTTCTAGAACATTCACATGAATGTGTATGTGTGTGTGACTTAATTAGAAGCAGGAACATTTTTTACTCAGAGCTTAAAAAGACTTAATTTCATTAGACTTCAATGCTTTTGGATAGAGAGAATTTAAATATAGCATAGAATAATGTTAATTAATATGAATTTTATAAAGACATCCTGCCTCTATTTTGCTAGTTTTTAAAGGATTATCTTTATGATTGTGGTGTCTGTCAATACATACCTGATATGACTTATGTCGTTTTCTCAATGAGTTATTTTAACTTCATTATAAGTATATACTTCCTATATACTTATGGATGTATTTTTTTCATTTATGGGTGTTAAACTTCTCTCTGGGTTTTACAAGCCAATCTGGCATGCATTAAAGAACACTGAGAAAGTTAAAATTCACTTTATAAGTGAGCAAAAAGAGCTCGGCAGGGGCCTTGAGTCACTATTTTTTGGTGGATAAGGCTATTAGTTGAAGCAGAGGTGGAAAAAGAAAGATTAGTTATCACTGTAATCCTAGAGAAGAGGTTTGAAGACTACTTACCTCTTTCTCTTTCTTCCATTTCTTTGACTTGCTTATCTGCTGGTTAGGTCAGACTGTTCACCAAATCCTTTTTTTTTTTTTTTTTAAAGTTCGTTGATGCAATTCTAACAATACAATGACATTCCCTTCTCTCTCTCTCTCTCTCCTCTCTCTCTCTTCCTTTTTTGTTTTTCTTCACCAAATCTTAAATACCCAATACTTAATTCTCTTTAGTTCTGAGCAAGAAGTCAGACTAACAGAAGCATGGATATATTGTTTCTAAACAGAAAATATCAAATTATCTTTTAGAATGTTTTTCTTTACTGATTCTTGATTTAAACTTCTATTGGAAACCAAGTTTAACTAGTTTGAGTGACAAATTTTATTTCTCATTTTTATTCTCCATACAAGTTTACAATGGTACCAAAATGCAGTAAATCAGAAGCACGGGAAAGTAAATGATTCTGCATAATCAGTAGACTGGTTCTAACTGATAGCCCACTGTGCCTTATGTACTGCCCAGGTTATTCTTTAGCTGTGTGTGATTTTTGCTCAGATAGTTAGTTATTCAAAAAGTCCATGAAAGTATAGGGTCATAGGACAGGGGTTGCAGACTGCATAAGAGAATGAACAAATGTTATTCTCCATAGTAATTAACATAAAAGTGTAATGAATAGTGTTTGCTACATACCATTATTTATTCACTCATCAAAGTGTATTGATTGCAAATTATATGCCTAGAACTATTCTCTACATTGAGGATATAGTAGTCTTTTTTTAAATTATTTATTTGAAAGGTAGAGTCAGAGAGAAAGACTGAGAGAGGTCTTCCATCCACTAGCTCACTCCCAAATGTCAGTGATGACTGGGAGTAGGCCAGGCCAAAGCCAGGAGCCAGGAGCTTCACTTGAGTCTCCCATATGAGTGCAGGGGCCAAGTACTTGGGCCAACTTCAACTGCTTTCCCAGGTGGATTAACAGAGAGCTGGATTGAAATTGGAGCAGCTGGATTTAGTGAAGTTATAGGCCTAAAACTTTTCTGTATAGAGTGCTTTTTTTGCTTTAAATCTTGGGGTCCATTCTACAATTCATTATTTTTGACCATTGCTCTGTGTTCATGTAGTCTGAGAATGTGATTCTTTTTATGCAGTTGCATGTAATTTTTTTACCTATTTAATGCATCAAATAAATGAGTTCATACAAAAAAACTGGAACATCCAGGACTCAAACCAATGCTTATATGGAATACTGGAGTCATAGGCGGTAGCTTAATCCACTGCACAGTGCCCACCACTGCAATGAAGTCTTGTCTTCATGGAGCTTACATTGGAGAAGAGAGAGGAGGCAGACAATAAACAAATAAGCAAGTAAATGAGATTACCTCAGATTGTCATAAATTCTATAAATAAAATAAAGAAGGTTGATGAAACAGTGAGTTTGTGACTTGGAGGTGGGCAACATTAAATGGAAATATTAGAAAAGATTCTTTGAAGAGATGATATTTGAGTTGGAATTAAAAGATGAGAAGTATCTTTACATATAAAAAGTTGAGGAAAGAAATTTTTAGGTGGAGAAGAGGAAATAAAAAAACCCTAAGAGAAAAATGGACTTGAGATGCTCAAAAAAATTCAATTGAATGAAGTATTTGTGTGGTAGCTGGATCATGCTGGGCTTTGTAGGATATGATAAGATATTTGACTTTCTTGTTCAGTTGGAGGGTGTTATTGGAGGAGTTTGCCCATAGGAATGATTCTGAGTTCTGTGTAGAGAGTGGTTTGGAGGGTGTCACAACTATAAGCAGGAAGAAGAGTTCAGAATCTGAAAGAAGCTTAAGAGTTAAGATCTGAGAAATAAAACTTGCTGAAAGATCGAACATGGGGACATGAAGGAAAGCGATGTATCAATAATGACCCTAAGGACTTTGGTGGATGAGGAACACCGGAGGACTAGATTTGAAGGTGGTAGTAAGGTGCAATATTTTGGCTTTGACATGTTTAATTGGAAATTCTTATTAGCCATCCAAGTGGAGGTATTGAGTAAGCAGTTGGAATGTGGATTTGGATCTCAAGAGACAAGTGTGGATTGGAAATAAAGATTTGGTAGTTATCAACATTTGAATGCTTTTCAAAAACCCTATTATTGGACTTATGGTACTGTAGATACAGAAGAAAAGAAAGCTTTATAATAAGCCCTTAGGTGCACTGATAGTTACAGATAAGGTAGTAAAGGAGAGGGTGGACTGGCAAAAGGAATGATGATAGATCAGATATCGACAGAGGAGAAAAAAGCCAGAGTGTGGTGTCATGGAAGAAAGTATTTCAAGAAATAGGGGAAAGTTCACTGTGTTTATGCTACTGAGATGAAATCAGATGAAGACAGGAAATTACAACTGGATCTGGCATTGTGTAGCTGGTTGATAACCTTGACAAGCACAGCTCTAGCAAAGTGGTGGAGATGAATCGAAAAGTGAAAGATGTAAAGGAGAGGTGACAATGATGGTAGATGACATTTTGAAATGTTTCACAATGATAGGAATTGGAAAAATGAGGCAGAGAAAATGTGGAGTTAAGAGAGTTATTGTGTTCTATGTATCTTTATGTTAATAGGAATGATCTACAGAGAGGAATCTAATGTTACCATAGGATAGAATGATAATAATTATATGAGTAAACTACTTGAGGAAGAAAGAGGGGGAGAAATCCTGAGAACATTTGGAGAGATTAGACTTTGATATCAACAGACATAATTTATCCATAGCACATGCATGGATATAGAAGTAGGCAGGTTGGTAAATTTGGTGATGAGAATATGAAATATTGCTCTTCTGATAGTTTCCACTCTCTTAGTGAAATAATAAGTGAGACAGATAATCTACTGGAAATAAAGAATATAGAAGAGAAATTGGAAGTTTGAGGACAGAAGAAATGGTGAAATAATGGTCTAAGAGAATCAGAAAATTAATTTAGGAATTTTAAAATATGCTGGGAAGTGCTTCTGGACCTCTGGAAATTTTTATCACACAGTTTAAAATATTAAATTTATTAAATTCATGTGAGAAACAGAGGTAGCCTTTCATGGTGCAGTGTACCCCTAGTTCTGCTTATTGCTTCCCTGCATACAGCTTTTATTCTGTAACAACTGGAAAACTTTCATTGGCATTTGGAAGGCAAAAGAATAGGACAACTTCTTTGCCTGTAACTTCCAAAATATGGAGCAGCACAAAAGGCTATTCGAGACAGAGTTAGATGCACATGTATGTTTTCCTTCGCACACTTTTTGCTCTTTGGAATGTAATCAATGAGTTCCAGAAACTTCCCTTGATTTTTTTTTTATTTCCCAACCCACAGATAATATTTTGGTCATGAATTTAAATGCGAATCTTCTGAGTTTCCTACACTCATACCCTGATTTGCTTTCCACATGGCTTTATCTTTACCCTTGAAATTGTCAAGCTGGATCATGGCTTAATGCTATACTAAACATTATCTGCCCATGCTCTCACAGTGTCAATCTCATTGTGGGAACAGAACAATAGAATCCCTTATTGTGCCTGTGTAATATCTAATAGGGTGTTTCAAAGTTTTCTAAGATAAGATACAAAAGAAGAATATTTTTTGATGAGGAAAATGGGAGTCACATTGACTATGTTTCTGGAGGACATGAGGAGGCTCAGTTTTGGTCTCAACAACATTGACTCCATGTTAGGGCAACCAGGAAAGTGCCAGTATATGCCTATTGTTTAAATGTAAGCATTAACAGTTTCCCTTGATAATCTCATAGGTTTTCTGGCTTGGACAATAAATAATATAGTCATCCTACATCAAGGGTCAGATATAGTCACTACTGATGGAGAAAATTATCTTTAGTCACTAACTGCTGCTGTTTTTGAACCTTTGTGTGCTCATAAGAGTACAGTGACACACTCCTATTACCACTACCATCTTCACCATGCCTAGAGCTTGATGTTAAAAAAATAGTCCCACAATTTCAGTTTCTCTCTGGTGTTGCCTTCTATTCTATAATTTTCTACTCCTGAGTTTTGCCTAAAAACTTTTCCACATCTACGTAGTTGGATCAAGGGCTAGGTCTAGATTAATGGGTTTATATTAGGCCAAAATGAGAGAAATGAGAGGTACACAGCAGTCCCTCTACATGCTGAGATTCCTCCTGCTGCTTGATAATTATGGAATCCTTTTCCTCAACACATACACACTGATGAAACTAGAGACTGCATTTATGGTTCCCAGATCTAAATTTTAGAAATACTTCTTTTCATTATATTATATACACTATCCTCTCTAGCCTGGTACAAAGAAAGAGGCCTGGACCAATGAAATTATATCCCTTGGGGAAGGGGAGGTAGGCACTTTAAGACCTAAAAGATAGAATGGTCAGAATGTCCTGATTCTGTCCATGGTGGTATCAGGGAAAAAAATATTAAAGGAACTGACTGAAGACCCAAGTGAAATTTTCTTGCCAAGACTCATTGATATAGTTCAAGAGTCATGGTTTTCCTTTTCTTTTGTTTTAAAATTTTTCTGTAGAAGTTCATTGAAACAAAGCAGAAAAGGAAAGCCCAAGGAGCAAAGTAAGACTTCAAGATGTAAACTTGTATCTTCCTGTGTATATCAGTAGGTCTGTCCAAATGACACCTATTCTTTATTTTATCTCTGATATTATTATTCATCCAAGATCCCCTACCCTCCAAGAGTAGTTGTGGGAATGGGCTGAAACTTAAGGATGGGCTATGGCATATATTTCACAAACTATTTAATATTTAAAAATCAAATTATAATGGATCATTTTATAGACTGCATCAAATTTCTCTGTGTTAGAAAAATCTGTATACAAAGTGGCCTGATTTCAAAATGGCCATAGTCGAGAGTTAACGATAACACTACTAGTCGAACAGTACTCTATATCTTGTGTGGTTGTGTGGATGCAGTCTGTTGAAACCTTTGCTTAGTATATAGTAAGTTGATCTTCTGTATATAAAGATAATTGAAAATGAAACTCGATGAAGAGCGGGATGGGAGAGGGAGTGGGAGATGGGATGGCTGCGGGTGGGAGGGAGGTTGGGCGGGAGGAAGCCACAACAATGCAAAAGTTGCACTTTGTAAATTCACATTTATTAAATAAAAAAATAGTAAAAAAATGGCCATAGTCACAATGGTTTGTACCTACCCATAACTACAGTGGTTATATGAATAGGCTCTGTGTAGATCTGGCCTGAATCCACTGTTATATGCTTCATATCTGTGTTGAATACCAATTTCCGCTTCAATGCCCATATTACTACAATTTAGTCTTTTCTTAATCACTTAAGGTATGGTCTTTAAGTATGAAACTTTTATTGGGGCCGGCGCTGTGGCTCAGCGGGTTAATGCCCTGGCCTAAAGTGCCAGCATCCTGTATGGGCACTGGTTCTAGTCCCAGCTGCTCCTCTTCCGATCCAGCTCTCTGCTATGGCCTGGGAAAGCAGTAGAATATGGCCCAAGCCTTTGGGCCCCTGTACCCACATGGGAGACCCGGAAGAAGCTCCTGGCTCCTGGCTTTGGATCGGCGCACTTCCGGTCATTGAGGCCAATTGGGGAGTGAACCATCGGATGGAAGACCTCTCTCTCTCTCTCTCTCTCTCTCTCTGCCTCTCTTCTCTGTGTAACTCTTTCAAATAAATAAGTAAATCTTTAAAAAAAAACCCTTTATTAATTGATTTGTATGAATTACTTCCCTCTAAAATATACCATATGATGTGGCTGTTTGGTGCTGCAGCTCTCTGTACTCAACCCAAGTATTCTCTGCTGGAGTCATGTCTGTTAACTGTGTTTTTCCTTAGGATAATTGTTTTTTATATATGACAATGAGAAGTGGGATTTAAATTTAATCTTTTTGCTTAAAAGGGTCAGTTACTTCTTAGGAGTGGTGGTTGAAATGCATTTTCCTTTTTCACTTTCCCCTCAGTAGATCATTCTTCATCCATAGCTAGATTATAGATAATAGATAGACAGAGTGATAGATAGATAAATACTGCTACATTGTCAACATAATACGTAAACATTTTCCTGTGTTTATCTGCATCATTAGAGCATCACATCTGGAGTTATCTTGATATTTAAATATTAGCATGTAGAATCAGTGTGAGCTATTATATAATTTCCTTAAAATTTTGTTTCCGCTCTACTTCAAAAACTATGTGCAGAATCCTTGGAGCTCATCCCTTCAAATGGTCTCTCCTGGAAGTCCTGTATCTCCATCATCACAGTTTTCTGGAAGAAATTACAAGTAAGCTATCTTTTAAAAGGGAAATTAAAACATATAAATACGGAGTCTCACTTGGGCAGACTTTCAGTAAACGGTTTTAATTGATGTAGTTTTTTTGATAGGATGTAGAGTTATAAGGAGAAAAGAAAGGGGAGTAGTCACAGATAACAATGTTTCAAACTGTGAATATGAATGCAATTGTGTTTATTCCAGAATATAAGATAGCATTTTAACTCATTTCCAAATGTTCCAAATGTGACCAAAATTAATCTAGAAGATTTTAAAAAATGTACTTGTTTCATTTATCTGTGCATCACAGTAATGTTTCAGAAATGTTGATAAAGAACATGGTAAGTGTTCCCAAACAAAATTTATAGTTTTAGGGAGAAACAGAATAAAAGGAGATTGGTTTAGTTCTTTCAGTTTTATGAGGATGCTATTATTTTATGTCTGTTATATCAATGTAATGTGACTTCTGAATGACTTCATTTATTTGCTTCCTACAGAACATAATCATCACTATCTATCTCATCCTCATACTTCATAGTATGTGTTTTATTTTTTAAAGAATCAAAAAATATTTACCATTTCTTCATTTAAAATAGCTTTATTACTCATGAACCCAAAGAAAACAATTTTTACATCTATCCACCTCGTAACTGGGACAGCTCTCAAGGAACAGCCAGACCTGAAGCAAATTATGGGAACAAGAATTCTTCAACCACGCACATGAAGCCATTCTATGTATGTATAATTCATCTCAATTTCTATATATGGTTATCATCACCATAATTCCCGTAAAGATAGCATAATGAATATTAAAACTATACTATAGCAAAATGTTATGACAGAATCATTCCAGATAAACATTTGAGATATTTAGTATATAGGAAGCACTATCAATAATAGTTCATTTTGTAAAATGGTATCAAGAAATATGAATAAAAGGTATTATCTAATATATATTAATACACACTTATTAATAGCATATATAATGTAAAACTTAAACTTACAATCTTCAGAAATGAGATTTGAGGCCGACGCCTTGGCTCACTAGGCTAATCCTCCACCTGTGGCGCCGGTACCCCGGGTTCTAGTCTCAGTTGGGGCGCGGGATTCTGTCCCGGTTGTTCCTCTTCCAGTCCAGCTCTCTGCTGTGGCCCGGGAAGGCAGTGGAGGATGGCCCAGGTCCTTGGGCCCTGCACCCGCATGGGAGACCGGGAGGAAGCACCTGGCTCCTGGCTTGGGATTGGCGCAGCACGCCGGCCGCAACACGCCAGCTGTAGTGGCCATTTGTGGGGTGGACCAATGGAAAAAGGAAGACCTTTCTCTCTCTCTCTCAGTAACTCTGCCTGTCAAAAAAAAAAAAAAAAAAAGAAATGAGATTTGAGATTTAAGGGAGGTGACACTGTCCTTATGTTATTATAGTCATTAAGTTGCCATAATTTAATAAGACAAATTCTATTTTGTATTTTAATATAGTTAATACATTAAATAGTACATTGCTCAAGCTAATGCTGAACACTAGCTAACTGCTAATCATCAGTTATAACACATATTAACAGTTAACATCAAGTACAAACTGTTTCTTTGTCAAATCATTTAAAAATAGCGATCAGAAAAGTATTGAAATGAATTACCACCTGAAAGTTATTGTTATGAATTTTTTGACAATTGCAATCAATACAGAAAAAAATAGAAATAGTTCATTAAAAATCAATACCTGATGTTTGTTAACACAGTGATTTGAGGTTTTGCAGGGGGAGGAGGAGAGCAGTTTTGGTTGACTATGTGACAAAATAACATTCCCCTAAATATCCCCACTGTGAATTGATGAATGATCTAAAAGAGGTAACTTAAGGAAATTCAAATGTGGAGTTTTAAGTATTTTAATTATTGAAGAAGATAAAATGCCAGGTATGTGGTTGAATAAAAGCTGGTTTAGGGGCGGGGGTATGTTTTGGCATAGCAATTAAGAGGTTGCTTGGGATTCCTGCATCCCATACTGGAGTGCCTGGATTCAACTCCTATCTTCATGCCCTATTCCAGTGTCCTGCTAAAGTGCACTCTGGGAAGCAGCAGATGATGACTCACATAGTTGAGTCCCTGCCATCTTTGTGGGAGACCCAGATTAAGTTCGTGGCTCCTGGCTTCACTCTGGCCTAGCCCTAGAAGTTCTAAGGTTGTGGCCATTTGGGGAGTGAATCAGAGGATGAAAGATATTCTTTCTCTCTCTCTCTGTCTGCCTTTTAAAGTAATAAAATACTAGAAACCTGATTTTTCCAGTGTACTTAACACACATTAGAATCATTAGAATAGATGTACCATAAACATGGGGCACTGATGAAGACAGAACTGGGAAAAAAAAACCTGGAAACTTTTAAGTAATATTTATTATATCATAAAGAGGAGATATGAGAGAGAATGGTACTGAACTCATTATAGATCAATAAATGTGGAAATCCAAGAGAAAGCCAGTGTAAGAAAAGAGAAAAGTTTAATATTGGGAAAACTGGCTGGGTTTGATACAGGTGTCCTCAGCATCAATTTTGATCTGTGTATTAATTTTTTGGTCATAAGGAATTACCAT
The DNA here is from genome assembly GCF_964237555.1 of Oryctolagus cuniculus. NCBI lineage: Eukaryota > Metazoa > Chordata > Mammalia > Lagomorpha > Leporidae > Oryctolagus > Oryctolagus cuniculus. The sequence goes on along the minus strand of NC_091453.1, from coordinate 65,652,565 downwards.
AGACTAATCAACTTAAAACAAGACATTTGTTATCTCATAATTTCTATGAATGAGATATGTCAGTGATGTTGATATGGTTTCTTTAAGTCTTCTGCTCTGAGTCTCACAAGGCCACAATCAAGGTTTCAGGCAGGGTATGTTTTCATATGGAGTTTGTGGCCTCTTAGAAGTTCATGTATTTGTTGACATAATCCACTTCCTTGCAACTATAGACCTTTATCACCTCCCCCTCCTCATACCCCTTTCCTGACTGGCTGTCAGCTAGGGGCCATTGTCAGTTTCTATTCATCTGCAGTTGTCACATGTCCCTTTAACAACACTGTAGTTTACTTCTTCAAGGCCAGCAGAAGAATCTCTAGCTCCCATTGATACTCAGTATCATCCTCTCCATATTCTATTGGCCAAAAGGAACTCACAAGGTTCTTCTCACACTCAGTGAGAGGGAGTAATTGAAAGAATGTGACTTATTAGAGGTCACCACTAAGGTTTGTTCAGATAAATAGAAACTTATGCTTTAAAGGGACCTAAAACAGAATGGCTCAGCTTTTTACTGTAAGACAATATGAAAGGGGAAAAATTAGTTATCTTAAAGGTTATATTGCTAGAAGAAGTCTGGGACAGATAAATAAATATCTTAAAACTGGATGACGCTAATTAGTAAGAAAACATTTTTGTCCATTCAAACAATTAGTTAAAGCAAGTGTAAACAATTTTTTTAAAGATTTATTTTATTTATTTGACAGGCAGAGTTACAGAGAGAGGTAGAGAGAGAGAGGTCTTCCATCCGCTGGTTCACTCCCCAGATGGCCACAATGGCCAGAGCTGTGCCGATCTGAAGCCAGGAGCCAGGAGCTTCCTCCAGGTCCCCCATGCGGGTGCAGGGGCCCACGAACTTGGGCCATCTTCTACTGCTTTCCCAGGCCATAGCAGAGTTCTGGATCGGAAGAAGAGCAGCTGGGACTAGAACCGGTGCCCATATGGGATGCCAGCGCTTCAGGCCAAGGCGTTAACCCACTGGGCCACAGTGCTGGCCCCAATTGTAAACAATTATGAAAGAAAAGCTATTGCCCCTGCCCATGGAGCTATAATATACTGGGGAAAACAACTATTAAACAAAGAAGCCTTTACAGAATTATTATTTATCATATGTTCTATGAAATAAAAGCTCAGAGACTAGTGAGAGAGAATAAGAAAGGTGGTGCAATCACCTGTAGTGCAATGGGTAATTCGGTATTATTGTTATTTATGGCCCCTAGAAGAAAAGTGAACTGAGAAAAAAGGTAGAGAAGAGACTCAAAAGGGAAGAAGTGAACCATAGCTATGTTTTGTGGCTACTTCAGTCAAAAAGTAGAGGTAATAAGACCAGTATTGTGGCACAGCAGGTTAAGAATTAACCTGTATTAGAGTGCAGGTTGGCATTCTGGCTGCTTTGTGCTTCCAATCCAACATTTCTGATAATGCACCTGAGAAGGCAGCGGATAATGGATCAAATGCTTGCGCCCCTGCCATCCATGTAGATTGAATGGAGTTCCTAACTTCGGCTTGGCCATCTGAGGCGTGACCTAGTAGATGGAAGATCTGTCTCTAGTTCTCTCTCTCTCTCTCTCTCTCTGTCATTCTGCTTTTCATATATATATATATATATATATATATATATATTTTAAGTAGAGGTAATAGTTTCTAAAATTTGAGGGCAGGATTGAAAGTGAAAGAGACAAGGTAAGAGAAAAAGCTCAATGGGCAGTGATAATGGGAAGAGAGTGCAGGAGACGAGAAAGAATATGTGCCCAGAGCTTATTAGGAAATAGCTGATGGAAAATTTCATCTGCTAACAACTAGAATTTATATTTTTCTCAAGCAGTTTCTCAGTGTACACTGATTTAAAGGATACATGGAAACCAGGCTCAGCATTCTATTAAACTACATCATTAAAATTGTTCACACTGAGTGTACCAAGTAATCTCCTAGTTGTCAAATCCAAAAACCTATTTAAGACTTCACCTTGCATGACCTCTCTATAGACATGTGACATTCACTGCTTCTTGAACTCTTCCTTTGCCTTCCAGGGTATTACCTACTTGTCTTGACTACAATTCTCAAAATTCATTCTGAAACACCTCCAACACTCTCCAGAGCTTACATGTTGTTGTTTTCCAAAGTTCCATTTTGCTGATGAATTTTAAATCTAATTTTGACTCATAAAATCTCTCTAAATCTAGACCAGTGATTCTAAAAATCTGTGAGATATATGTACATTTATATTCCTAGCAGGCCTCTTAAAGACATAATTCATTATCTTTTCAAGCCACTCTGCCCCTCCGCTATATTTTATATTTCAACCAACAGTGTCACTACCCAATAATCTAAGTTTGAACTTTATGAATCCTAGGAGACCCTTTTCTCTCCTGCACTTCTCTCCCTAAATATAATCATGCACAATATCATATAGAATGTTTGTCCTAAAGCTCAACTGACCAACGTATCCTAGTTTGCTTGGGACAGAAGGAAGGAGGGAGGGAAGGAAGGGAGGAAGGAAGGAAGGGAGGGAGGGAGGGAAGAAACAAGGAAGGAAGGAAGGGGGAAGGATGGAGGGATGGAGGGAAGAAGAGAGATAGGGAATATCACTATATTCTTAGAAATGCAGCTATGAACTACATTGAATCTGTTCTCTTTGTATTAATATCACATTAACATGAAAAAATAAAGTATTAGATGGTAAAAAAAGTTCAGATTTATAACTGAAAATCTCAAATCCCAGGTTCTCTAAAGTTCTTGAAAAACCCATTCCCTCTGCCTCTGACTTAGTTCAAGTCTTTATTATATCCCTTCAAAAATATTGCTAACTCCTGTGTCACTTGTCTCTCCATTTCAGGCTTAGCCATCACACTGCTGCCAAAGTGATCATCCTAAATCAAATCTGATCTTAATGTGATACAGCTTAAAAGACCCACCAGATCCTTATTGCAACAAAGCATAAAAGTTGTTCAGATCATCGCCCCCATTGTCTCTGTATAGCTCCCCACCTTTGTCTCTTGTTACTCTTTGGCTGCCCTATATTGCAGCCATACAAAACTTATTGTTTCCCAAAGGTAGAGTTCCTAAACATTTATGGTTTCATGCCTGAAAAATTCCTAATCATCTTAAAATACCTACTTTTAATATATTCTTCAGGAATTACTTATCTACTGGTTTGTATCTCCCATTTGATTTTGAATTAGTCCAGATCAGTGGCAATCTTTTAATATCCTTGTATTCTCAGTGCCAAGCACAGTGCTTGCTACTTACTTGTAGTCTACAAATACAAGGGGCCTTCAAAGAGTTCATGAAAAAATGTATATTATGAAAAAGTATGCATAGATTTCAAACTGCAACAAAATAAATGTATCTTTTAATTCTACTTTCCATATATACTTTGTACATATTTGAATCATTCTAATGCAAATGGAAGTTTACAGTAAAGATACAGAATTCTCAAAATAAAGGCCTACAGTAGTCATACATTCTCAGATCTGTTTCAAAATAAAATTTTAAGTACTCTTGTACATGTTACCTTAAAGTCTCTATAACCGAAAAGTGCATTTGGGAGGGTAGATTTTTTTTTTTTTTTTAGTTCTCAGAAGGTTTTATTTAACATGCAACTTCTGTCATAAAAGAGCTCTATAGAAATCATAAAACACTAGTCTATGACATAAATTATGCTATTATAACAAATCTTGTGAAAACAATTAGTGATATAATTTAAAATTTGTTCACACAATCATACAAATGGAATATTTCATAAAAGCAACAAATTTGATCCAGTCATACAGTACTAGCATTCATTCCTGTGCAATATTAGAGTGTGAACTTTGGTACTATAATATCAGGAAAAAAAGAAATATTTGCTTTTCTTACATATATTTCCCCCTTAAAATGTTTGCTTCTTATTTGAGTAAGGAGACTCTGGATTGCACATTATGTAAACCAGTGTAGGGGAATTGTGTTATAAATACAGTATTTAATGATTACTTAAACGCACCTGAGAAATATTTTTGTGTATTTTAAATCATTACAAATTTGTAATAGTGCCTCAACAGTTTTCTAAAATGACTTTGATAATAAGGGCATATGCCTAATTTTCTAATACATAAGCATATCTAAATGAGAACAGAAATTTTATTAACTGTCATTTACTTACATTTGACATTTTTATCTTCTTTGCAGAGTTTTTCTACACCAGGAGTTTTTCCAAAGTCAAGCTTTAATCAAGGAGAGAGACAATACTTTGGATACCCAAGTTCTGAAGAGCCAGAAATTCCTTATAGGCTGGGACGTGTACAGATGAAATCCAACTATTAAATTCTCTGAAGAAAAAAAAAATCTGCATATGCATACACTTGGTAATCTGATCATTTTAAAAACATACTAGGAATATTTTGAGAAAACACTATGAGTATGATTTATCAATGCTCTCAATACTTTCTTTCTGCATTTATGTCATCTATTTTTATCTCTTTATTCATTGAACTTGCCCACACCGTGATCACAGAGCAAAACTTTCATTTTCAACATCCAATTTCATTATCTCAGCAGGGATGGCAGATACTTATTATTTCCAAAAATTCAGCATAATACTTGCTTCCTGATTTGTGACATGTATCTTTATAAAGTATTCAGTTAAATGCAAAGAAAATTGGTTGCAAATTTCTTACAGAGAATATTGAGTACTTTCTAGTTACTGGATAAAACTAAGAAAGTACATCAAAGCATGAAATGAAATAAAAATAAAAATGAATTTTAAGGATACAATTTAATCATATATTAATTCTTTTAAATAAACTAAGAATTACTAAAACATTTATTTAATCTGAGTGGTACAATTTTTGTGGTTTTTATTTTTTAAGAAAGCTTTTATTTAATAAATACAAGTTTCATAGGTACAGCTTTCGGAATATAGCAGTTCTTCCTCTCATACCCGCCCTCCCACCCCCACTCCCATCCCACCTCCTACTCCCTCTCCCATTCCATTCTTCATTAAGATTTATTTTTAATTATCTTTATATACAGAAGATCAACTCTATATTAAGTAAAAAGTTCAACACTTTGCACCCACACAGACACACAAAGTATAAAGTACTGTTTGAGTACTAGTTATACCGTTAATTCACATAGTACAACTCATTATGGACAGAGATCTTGCATGGGGAGTTGGTGCACAGTGACTCCTATTGTTAATTTAACAATTAACACTCTTATTTATGATGTCAGTGATCACACGAGGCCTTTGCCATGAGCTGCCAAGGCTATGGAAGCCTTTTGAGTCCACAAACTCTGTCAGTATTTAGACAAGGCCGTATGCAAAGTGGAAGTTCTCACCTCCATTCAGAGGAAAGTACCTCCTTATTTGATGGCCCCTTCTTTCCACTAGGATCTCACTCACAAAGATCCTTCATGTAGATCATTTTTTGCCACAGTATCTTGGCTTTCCATGCCTTAAATGTTCTCATTTGCTTTTCAGCCAGATCCAAATAGCTTAAGGGCTGATTCTGAGGCAAGTGCTCTTTAGGGTGTTTGTCATTCTGAGTATGCTGTGTGGACTCCTTCCCACGTTAGGATTCCAAGATCTGAGTTCCTTTCTCCCGTCTTTCCTTTCTTCCTTCCTTTTTTCTTCTTTCCTTTTATTTTTCATTTCTTTAAAAGGCACTTATTTCACACCAACTTGATACTATGTGTGTAGTTGCTAAGGTACATGGATGAATGTGAAATAGTCTCTTTTTTATTTTTGACAGCCAGAGTTAGACAGTGAGAGAGAGAGAGAGAGAGAGAGAGAGAGAGAGAAAGGTCTTCCTTTTTCCATTGGTTCACCCCCCCAAATGCATGAGTCAGGTGCTTCCTCCTGGTCTCCCATGCAGATGCAGGGCCCAAGCACTTGGGCCATCCTCCACTGCCTTCCTGGGCCACAGCAGAGAGCTGGACTGGAAGAGGAGCAACCAGAACAGAATCCGGCACCCCAACTGGGACTAGACCCTGGGGTGCCGACACCACAGGCGGAGGATTAGCCAAGTGAGCCGCGGCGCTGGCTGAAATAGTCTCTTGAGGTCAGACCAGTGGAAGAGACAGAGAAAGACAAAAACCAAATATTATTATTCACTATGATGAATTCAATGGTAAGGATGTATAAAGGAAAGTAGGAAATCAAGGAACACTTAATAATCAAGCTTAGGAAGAAATATATGATAATGGTGGAGGAAAAAGGCCATATGAAAAAGGTGATGCCTAAGCTCTCATAAAAATGAGTAGGAATTAGTTTTATGAAAAGGGGGTAGGAAAATGTTTTGAGACAGAAGTAATAAACAAAAAGCATAGAGGTAGAAAACAGCATGGACTATGCAAGAAATTTCAAATAATGCTACAGTGAAAAAGTAAAGAGAGGGGACTGGTGCTGTGGCATAGCAGGTAAAGCCACTTCCTGCAGTGCCAGCATCCCATATGGGCACCGGTTCAAGTCTAGGCTGCTCTACTTCTGATCCAGCTCTCTGCTATGACCTGGGAAAGTAGTAGAAGATGGCCCAAGTCCTTGGGCTCTTGTACCCGTGTGGGAGACCCAGAGGAAGCACCTGGCTCCTGGTTTCGGATCCGTGCAGTTCCGGCCATTGCAGCCATCTGTAGAGTGAACCAAAGGATGGAAGACTCTCTCTCTTTCTCTTTCTCTCTCTCTGCTTCTGCCTTTGCCTCTGCCTCTGACTCTCTGTAACTCTGCCCTTCAAACAAATAAATAAGTCTTTTTTTAAAAAATAAAAAAGTAAAGAGGGGCCAGCGCTTTCACATAGTAGGTAAAGCCGCCGCCTGCAGTGCCAGCATCCCATATGGGCGCTGATTTATGTCCCGGTGCTCCACTTCCGATCCAGCTCTCTGCTATGACCTGGGAAAGCAGTGGAAGATGGCCCAAGGATTTGGGCCCCTGCAGCCACGTGGGAGACCTGGAAGAAGCTCCTAGCTCCTGGCTTAGGATTGGCTCAGTTCCGGCCATTGTGGCCATCTGGGAAGTGAACCAGCAGATAGAGAAACTCTCTCTCTCTCTCTCTCTCTCTCTCTCTCTCTCTGCCTCTGCCTCTCTGTAACTCTGCCTTCCAAATACATCTTTTTTTTTAAATAAAGAGATCATGGAGGGTCTTTTATGCCATGGAGATTACACTAAATGTTTTTGGTTATAGGGTTCTGTATTAATCCATTTTGTGTTTCTAATACAGAATATCTGATGCTGGGTACTTTTTTTTTTTATAAAGAATAAAGGTTTATTTCCCTCAAAGTTCTGGAGGTTCAAGAACATGGCACAGGCTTATTTGCAGCTCTGGCAAGGACCTACTGATTACATTGCAACATGGCAGGTGGTATCATGTGTGGCAGTACAGGGGAGAGGGAGAGATTACTTGGTGATACAGAAAGCAAGACACCAGGAAGAAGCCAGGTCCTCTCTTTTTATAGTAACTCATTCTTATGGGAAGTAATATATTCCATGAGGCCAAGATTAGTCCCTTCTAAGGGTGGTACCTCTATGACCTAACCACCTTCCACTGAGCCTCATTTTCTAAAGATTCTAACACCTCAGCACTGCCACACTGGAGACCAACCTTCCAGTACTTTGGGGGACATACTCAAACTATGGCAAGTTCCATTTAATAGTTTTAAATAATTATGGTCGGATTTATATCTTAGACTGATGACTCTGATGGTTATGTGAAGGACAGATTTGAAGGAGACTGTATGAAAGGCAGAGTGATGAGTTAGAAAGTAGAGATGATGTATCCCACAACTGAAGCAGTGAGAATAAGAACTGAGAGGAAAGGCAGATCAAAGCAGTCTTTGGAAAGTAAACTGACAGGACCTAGAGGTTTATGAGGTGTCACAGATGGGAGTTAGAAGTTATTATTGTTGAAAGGATGTGACACTATCAATGGATGTAGGTCTCTAACAGGTCTGATAGATTGTGAGTAAGAAAAGGAAGCGTGATGAAAAGGAGATTAATGCACTGTAGATCCATGGGTTGATTTAACATTGCAATTAACATTGCCCAGCATTCTGACCATGAGATAGGTCATTCTACAACAATAACTATTTCATACCTTTCTTTGAATTTTGACCCATCTCCAGTTATACTCCCATTCTCAGGAAATGACATAATCTTGTAATTTAAAGGAAAAATGGAATTTATCAGATAGAAACTCTCAAATCTATAATTACTTGCATTCATTCTCTTGCTTCAGTGTGTCTCACATCCCATCCATGGGCAACATTTTTGCCTGTTTTCTGAATCTCACCATTCTTGCTCTTTGCCTGCTCCTTGAACCATCAATTACCCTCTTTCTCTCCTTGTTTTTTTTTTTTTTTTCAGTTCTCTCTCTCCGTTGGCTCTATTACATCAGATGAAATAGATACTGATATTTTAAAAGAAAGTGAAGGGCCAAGTGTTTGCCACAGCAATTAAGACACTGTTTGGTATGGTCATAGACCTTATTGGAATACCTGGTTAAGGTCCTGTCTCAGATTCCAATCCAGCCTCCTGCTAATGCACACCCTGGGAAGAGGCAGTTGATGACTCAAGTACTTGACTCCCTGCCACCCTGCCACCCACAGAGAACCAGATTGCATTTCCAGCTCCTGGATTTTCCTTGGCCCAGCCCTGTTTGCTGTGGGCATCTGGAGAGTGAACCAGTGGCTGGAAGATCCCTTTGTCTGTCTCTTCTTTTTCAAACAAAATGAAACTAAATCAATTAAAAGGAAAGAAAAAATAAAACCTTTCTATGGAAGCCATGAGAATGTGCCTCATAGACCTCTACCCAAGGCTTCTTTCTGCTGTGCTCTGAAATCTATCCTTGTGTTTGCTGGAGGCTGAGTCGTCTAGTAATGCAAGAGAACAGGAAAGATACCAAATGGGTCCATTCAGAAAGTCATGGGATTCCTCTCATGGCTGATTTTAGCATGAAAACTCCTAAACAGCTTTGCTGAACCTTCCTTAGACTATGTAAGAGTCTAGGAATTTCCTTCCAACTTTCCTTCCCTTTCATCCTTTGTTATTTACTAGAGAGTCCTGATGAATATTTAAGCAGTTCTTTATTAAAAGGGCTCACATGACATTACAAAGTTGGGGAGATAATGCTTCTGGAAACTACTTTACTCCCTTATATTTCATAAATATATTTCATCTGTTGGGGCCGGCGTTGTGGTGTAGGGGCTAGAAGCCACCACCTGCTACGACAGTATCCCATATGGGTGCAGGTTCAAGACCCAGATGCTCCACTTCGAAACCAACTCCCAGTTAATGTGCCTAGGAAGGCAGTAGAGGATGGCCCAAGTGCCTGGGCCCCTGCATCCATGTGGCAAGGTCCTGGCTCAGCCTAGGCAGTTGCAGCTATTTGGGGAGTAAACCAGCAGATGAAAGATCTCTCTCTCTTTCTCTCTCTCTCTCTCTTCCGTGTGTGTGTGTGTGTGTGTGTGTGTGTGTGTTTTCTTCTCACTCTGTACCTCTGCCTTTCAAATAAATAAATAAATCTTCAAAAAGAAAAAAAAGATCTGTTTATGCTTTCTTTGTGGAGGAGGTATGTACTACTTCCTCAACTTTTGAAGGGTGAACCGAATGGGCATCCCGCCTTATTTAGTGAGTCTTTTCCTTTACTTCTGCTTCTCTTACTGTATTCTCTTACAGCATTCTCTTACTGTAGTCTTCTAGAACCCCTTTCCCTTTTAACCTGTTCCCTCCTTCACCAAATTTCTGGGTCAATCTTGCTTAGAAAAAAAACCTACAGTAAATAAAAGTGCAAAGCTTTCTTTGAGATTTTACAAATTCCACTGATTCCAGTATTGAGTGTAGCATTTCCTCATATTCACGAGTGGGGGAGGCTTCTAGTCTAGCATGCAATGTGGTTAGTTTTTGTTTAGAGTATCTTAAATGAAGTATAGGGGCCAGTGTTGTAGCACAGCCAGTTTAGTTATTGTTTGCAACACTGGCACCCCTTATTAGAATGCTGGTTCTGATCTGGTTTCCTGCTAATGAGCCTGGGAAGGCAGTACTTGGGCCCATGCCACCCATGTCAGAAACCAGGATGGAGTTCCTTGTTTCTGGCTTCAGCCTGGCACACACCTGGGCATTGAGGGAGTAAACCAGTGGATGGAGGATCCCCCCCCCCATTTCTGTTGCTCTGCCTTTCAAATATAAATAAATAAATAAATAAATTCTTCACCCAAACTAATATACTGATGTTTTTGTGGTAAAAGAATAATTGCTCACTCTTGGATCTAACACATCACTACATTTCCCCTAGACAATTGTAATAGACTCCTAATTTGTCTTTCTACATTTACATTTGCCTCTCTCCAATCCCATCATCACACTACAACTAGGGTTTTACTTTGAAATGCAAATCTAATCTTGTTATATCTCTCCTTAAAACTCTTCAATATCTTCCAAGTACCTGTTGATGAAGTTTGAAATCCTTAACATATGTTACAAGGCCTCCTAAGACTCAAATATGTGGGGTGTCTATCTGTCTCTTTAAAACTATACCAAGACTATTTCAAAAGGCTTGTTAAAAACTGAATTAAAGGATAAACTTATTTTGGTGCAAACATTTTAGAAATCATGCATAATTTTTCATAATAAAATTTTCCATGAATCTTTTGAAATATCTTAATACTTACATGTACATCATGCTTTTCATGTGTGTGTGTGTTAGTGTGCAATATTTATACAATGCTTACTATAATTTATCTGTAAAATGTTTTACGTGCATTATCTTATGCTGTCCTCACAATACCTCATGAGTTGAATACTATTATTTTCCTGGTTTACATGAGAAAATTGAGACCTTGAGTACTTCTGTAACTTGCCTAAGGCTATGAAATTAGGATCAAACCCAATATTCAAACAAAACCAAATTGACTCCAAAGATAGTGTCTATTGCAATTTCTTTCCAGTTTCTCCATATACCACCGTCCATCTTGCCCTCTTTAAAGGCCTTCATACATGTGTTTCCCTCTATCCATTTAACCTGATCAGAAATAAATCCCTCACATTCAGATGCTGTTTCTGTGAAATATATGGCTCTAAATTAGCCTGTCCCTGAAAGATTCCCTGGGTGGTTGAGTGTTGTCTATGAAAGTCATATAGTCCAGACTAGGAATGGACTTTAGTTTGTTGAAAGCTTCCTTTACTCTTAACTGAGAGTCATGTAGGGCCAGATACTGCATGGTAGGGGTTCAATACAACACAAGAGTAGGCTCCATCTGCCTTCTACAGGTCTAAACAGGAATATTCATCAGGTGTTTAGAGTATTGGTCTCTGGATACTGAGGCTGCAACAAGAACAGTCTGAATGGTTAGAGATTTTTGTCTGCAGAAACTGAAGAGCTTTCAAATTGTCAAAGGCTTCAGCTCTAAGTGCTGGTGTCAGAGTAGGAAAAGACATAGTGTGGTCAAAGGCATAGTCTACAGTCTAGACAACTCTGTAGTTGGCCTGCTGCATTAAAATTCCAGCTTGTTCAGTTACTAGCTGTGGGAGATTTTGCAGGTGACTTATCCTTTATTCCTCAGTATCATTCTCTGTACAATGGGGAAAACAGTATGTACTTCGTATTCTGTTGTGAGGATTAAATGAGATAAGATATGAAACAGCGACCAGCAAATAGTAAGTTGATAATAAATCATAGCTATTATCTACTATGGTCTAGTACAGGAAGAAAGCTAAAGTGAACAAAGGCTTCTTCTGTAGATATCTTTACTCTCTAAGGGACATACCTCAAATTTGAATTTATAGCATATGTTTGATCATATCTGCCTTAGCTGATTTTTCTAAACTTTACCGCCCTATCTATCTACACACACACACACACATACATAAACACACACAAGACCATCAAAAATTTCATCAAATAATACAACTAAGTATAATGTGAATTTTCCATGAATTTTCTGAACTCACCTTATTCATATGTATTTTTTCTGTTGACTCCCACATCTATTCCACAGTGACAAAGGCAATTTGATAAGGCAATTTGATTTTTCATTGCTTTATGCTAGGCAAAAAGATGAATTTGGTTTGCCTTTCTGACACTCACTGTCAAGTAACAATGCATAAATGCTTATATCCTGTGCTCCTCATAACTAAAAGAGGCAGACAAAAGAGGCAAAGATAACAGTATGCCACGAAGGTAAATCTAAGATAATTGTAAGTTTATACAAATAGCTCTTCTGTTAGCAATATCCTTAAAATAGCTACAACTTTATAGTCTTATAATACAAAATTGTTCATGTCATTTTCTGAAGGAATATTCATCCCTTATGGGATTTTTAACAGTTTCAGAAAAATTTTCCCTTTTCTTCTACTGGTAAACTTTTATGTTAATGGATACTTTCAGCAGTTGTGTATTTAGTTATGACTAGTCCAGGAAACATATGTTCAAGGTTTGTGCCTTCATGTCACCTGATTGACATGCTGTCATTTTAAGGACATTTTTCCCCCCTTAGGAATTATCCCATTTCCTTGCCTACAATGGTTGTGTTATTAATATTGTAATTTAGAGACTTGATAGGATTAGGGGAGTGCCTGGGAATTTTATGAGACTGGAAGAAGGATAGTATTTGGGGTAAAGCATAAAAGAAAATTTCAGGGAGATAAGCTGAAGTAAAGACAAGCAGGCATGGGGTCGACGCTGTGGCATAGTGGGTAAAGCCGCTTCCTGCAGTGCCAGCATCCCATATGGGCGCCAGTTCGAGTCCCAGCAGCCCCACTTCCAATCCAGCTCTCTGATACAGCCTGGGAAAGCAGTGGAAGATGGCCCAAGTCCTTGGACCCCTGCACCAACATGGGAAACACGGAAGAAGCTCCTGGCTCCTGGCTTCGGCAGTTCTGGCCATCTGGGGAGTGAACCAGTGGATGGAAGACTTCTCCCTCTGTGTCTCTGCCTCTGCGTCTCTGTAACTCTGACTTTCAAACAAATAAATAAATCTTAACAGAGAGAGAGAGAGAGAGAGAGAGAGAGAGAGAGAACCAGGCAGATCTCATAGGGTAAGAGGAAAAGGAAAGGTCAAGTTTTTGGTTTCTTCCTCTGCAAAACGAAGGAGTTAGACTAGATGACTTCTCAGTTCTCTTCCATCCATTATGTTGAATCATACAAATACTGGAGGATGAGCCAAGATATGATGCTTATATATTTCACAGAGTTCTCATGATGGTTAAATAAGACATATGAAGCACTTAAAACATCAGCCAGCTAATGTAGGTAGCCAAAAATTCACAGACATTATCTGCTACAGCCTAGTACAGGAATCAGGCTGAAGTGAACAAGGATCTGGGGCAAAGGTCTAGAAAGTAGGTTAGATCTAGGAGCACAATTAACAGAGATCAGAAACCCCAGCTTGCTGACTGGGGAACAAAAGTACTAGACTCGGAAGAGTCAAAGCCATAACATGTTGCTATCTGACTGAGGGATCTGTGTGACAGGCACAAGACATCAGCATCAAAAGAGAATTTTGATATGGAGTCAAATGCCTTTTTATATAGGAGCTTCTTGCATGCTTCTTGCCCACGGACACTCAGAATGGTTTCCAAATGTGTGCAGGCTACAATCTACAGAGATGTAAAGAGGAGTGACTATTGAAGTAATGGATTAAGAAAACAGGGAAAAGATAGTTCTAGATAATGACCATCAGAACGATTATTTTTGTCAGAGATTGTGGATATGTTCAAAAGGAAAATTTCTACCTCAAAAATATGTTTTTTTTTAGCTTTTATTTAATGAATATAAATTTCCAAAGTACAGCTTATGGATTACAATGGCTTCCCCCCCATAACTTCCCTCCAACCCGCAACCCTCCCCTTTCCCGCTCCCTCTCTCCTTCCATTCACATCAAGATTCATTTTCAATTCTCTTTATATACAGAAGATCAGTTTAGCATATATTAAGTAAAGATTTCAACAGTTTGCACCCACATAGAAACACAAAGTGAAATATATTGTTTGAGTACTAGTTATAGCATTAAATCACAATGTACAGCACATTAAGGACAGAGATCCTACATGAGGAGTAAATGCACAGTGACTCCTGTTGTTGACTTAACAAATTGACACTCTTGTTTATGGCATCAGTAATCACCCTAGGCTCTTGTCATGAGTTGCCAGGGCTATGGAAGCCTTTTGAGTTCACCGACTCTGATCATATTTAGACAAGGTCGTAGTCAAAGTGGAAGTTCTCTCCTCCCTTCAGAGAAAGGTACCTCCTTCTTTGATGACCTGTTCTTTCCACTGGGATCTCACTTGCGGAGATCTTTCATTTAGGTCATTTTTTTTTGTTTTTGCCACAGTGTCTTGGCTTTCCATGCCTGAAATACTCTCATGGGCTCTTCAGCCGGATCCGCATGCCTTAACGGCTGATTTTGAGGCCAGAGCGCTGTTTAGGACATCTGCCATTCTATGAGTCTGCTGTGTATTTCGCTTCCCATGTTGGATCGTTCTCTCCCTTTTTTATTCTATCGGTTAGTATTTGCAGACACTAGTCTTGTTTATGTGATCCCTTTGGTTCTTAGTTCTATCATTATGATCAATTGTGAACAGAAATTGATCACTGGGACTAGTGAGATGGCATTCGTACATGCCACCTTGATGGGATTGAATTGGAATCCTCTGGTATGTTTCTAAGAGTTAGAAAAACATGTTTTGAATTATGAAAATCATGCAAAATTATCAAATTTCATTTCTAGAAAGAAAACAATTTTAACAGTATTTCCATAGAGATATATCATAATATATTTCACATTTTCATATTTTTATAAAAAATTACATAAAATTTTGTAGAAAGTCATTATGAATGGATTTGAAAAGTATGGCACTTCCAGCATTTAGAAAATGTCAGAAGATGTTTCGTCCTTTTGATAAATTTGTGAAACTCTGAAGTCCTGATAACCTTATTAGGCTTTTCCTTCTGTTTTAAGTCAGACAAAGTCTAGTTATGGTCCCCAAAAAGGCAAAACCTCTGTGTTAGTTAGAAGGCTACAAATCACAGAATTATTTTCCTTGTAGGAAAGCTGAGAATTGGCAATAGAATGCTTACTTTTCAAACACAGAACTGGTGAATATATTAAGATTTCTGATTGGAACTCTACATTTTAACAGTTTAGTATCTGATTAGATAGATGCACTTAAATCAGCTAAAGCCCATTTATATTACCTTCTTTTGAATCACATAATTAAAGTGAAGCATTATTCCATATATTGAATTATTTTCTTTCCCCGGACTTCTTGTAGCAACACTACTATTCACTGGTGAACTCATTACTGATATTAAGGAACTCCCTTGGTAGTTGTAGTGGGCTAGTATTTCAATGCTCAGAGTCTTAGCTTAACAGACATAATCAGATTTGTCACTACATTAACATTATAATATTTTCCCTGTCGATATTGAAAACCCATGTGCTCAGACCTAGAGGGAAAGAATATATTTTTAAGTACAGCAATGAAGCAGGCATTGTGCACTTTTATTTCTCTGGAAGTAGAGTACAAATGCATGCACAAATCATGGTTGGGAGTATACTGCCTACTGCTTTCAGATTGCAGAATGAAAATAAAGTCCCCTTTATGGAAGTAATAATACTGGGGGAGAAAGAAAGAGATAGATTATACATGAATGTCAGTCCTTTTCTCGCCTGCTTTTGCAGATTTTTCTACTTTAATAACACTAATAGCTAAAGGCTTATAAGTGTGTACCATGTCCAGGCATTACGTTAAATGTTCTATGTTCCATAACTATTTTACAGGTGAGAAAACTTAAACTGAGGAAAGTTAAGTTATTGCCCAGTGCTTCCTACATATGATGGTACTTCAAAAATTCATGCAAAATGGAATTAAATGATAACTTTATTTTGGTGCAAAATTTTTGGAAATCATATATAGTTTTTCCTTATATGCATTTCTACAATTAAAATTTTTCACATACATTTGTAGATACTGTACATATTTGTGGGGTACATTGTGATTTTTTGACATATGTATATATTGTATAATGTCCAACCAGGGTAGTATATTTATCTCTCCAAATATTTAATATTTCTTTACAATAAAAAATTCAAAATTCTATCTTCTAGGGGGAGTATACTTCTACAACACACTAATATTATCTGTAGTAACTCCACGGTAAAATAGAACCCTAGAACTTCTTACTCCTATCTAACTATAACTTAGTATCCGTTAATTAATTTTACCCATCCCTCCCCTCTTCCCTCCTCAGCCCCTGGAAACCATACTTTTCACTCTGTGAGCTCACTAATTTTTTAAGGCTCCATAAATGAGTGAGATCACATAATACTTCTCTTTCTGTGCTTGGCTTATTATACTCAGCAACCTCCACTTCCCATCCATGCTGTTGTTAATTACAAGAGTTCATCCTTTTTGTGGCTGGGTAGTATTTCATTGTGAATATTTAACACAATTTTAAAAATCTTTGCATCAGTGGATGAACACTTAGTTTCCATTTCTTAGCTATTGTGAATAGTGCTACAATAAACATAAAAGTAAAGACATTTCTTCAACATAGTGATTTCATTCCCTTGGATATATATCCAGTACTAAGTTTGCTGGGTCATATAGAAGTTCTATCTTTAGCTTTGTGAGGAATATTAATTTGAGTATATTAATCTACATGCCCACTGTGTGCATGTGTGCTTTTTTCTCCACATCTTCTCCAGTATTTGTTATATTTTGTCTTCATTTTAGAAATTATTTATTTGAGAGGGAATGAAGGGAGTGTAGGGTGGAGAGAGAGAGAAACAGAGAGAGTGAGAGATTTTTCATCCACTAGGTCACTCCCCAAATGCCCTCAACAGCGGGGTTGGGCTGATGCCAAAACTAGAAGTCAGGAACTCAGTACTCAATCCAAGTCTTCCATAAGGTAGCCAATTATTTGAATCATCAGTGATGCATCCCAGGACCCACATTAGCAGGAATCTGGAGTCAGGAGCCAGAGCTGGAAATTGATTTCAAGTACTCTGATGTGGGGTGTGGGCATCCTAACCAGAATCCTAACTGCTAGGCAAAATGCCTGTTCCTTCTTTTTTTCTTTTTATAGTAACCTATTTAACTGGAGTGAGGTAGCATCTCATTGTGGTTTTGACTTGCATTTCCCTGATAATTAGTGATGTTGAGCAATTTTCATTGATCTGTAGGCCATTTGTATGTTTTCCTTTGAGAAATTCCAGGATAGATTTACTGCCTATTTTGGAAAAAATATTTTTCTTTGAAAGATAGAGAGAGAGAGAGAGAGAGAGAGAGAGAGAGAGGGATTCTTCGTAGTTGGTTAACTCCCCATTTGTCCTCAACTACTGGTGATGAGCCAGATCAAAGACATGAACCAAGAACTCCATCCAGGTTTCCCATGTGGGTGTCAGGGACCCAATTACTTAAGACATCATCCGCTGCCTCCCATGGTATGAATTAGCAAGAAGCTGGATCTGAGGCTGAGGAAAATCTTGAATCCTAGCATATGGGCATCCCAAGTGGTGATTTGACCCGCTGTACCACAACTCTAATCCTGACTGCCCCTTTTAATTGGATTATTTTTCTTTTCTGTTATTCGGGTGTCTGGCTTCTTTATATATATTCTGACGATTAGCCCCTTGCCAAACATATGACTTACAACATGTTCTTGCAATGTTTTCTGCCATTATATGGGTTGTCCCTTCACTCTGTTGGTTGTTTTGTGTTATTGTTACTTTTTAAAAATCTTTTCAACTTCTATTAAATTTAAGAAAAATTATTTATTTTTGTTGCATTTGAAGACAGAGAGGTAGAGATAGAGAGAGACAGAGAGAGAGAGAGAGAATCTTCTGTGTACTGGTTCACTCCCAAATGCCCAAACAGCTCGGGCTGGACCAGGCCAAAGCCAGGAGTATGAACTAAATCCAGGTCTTCCACATAGGTACAAGGGCACAAGTACTTAAGCAGTCATTTGATGCCTCCTAGGGTGTGCATTAGCAGAAAGCTGGAGGAGAAGCATATCCAGGACTTGAACATAGGCACTCTGATATGGGATGCAAACATCACAAGTTGCTGCTATACCAAATGCCTACCCAATCTGTTGATTGTTTCCTTTGCTGTGCAGAAGTTCTTTGTTTTGATGAAATCTTACTTGCCTATTTTTGCTTTTGTCTCCTGAGCTTTTAGAGTCTGATCCAAAAAGTCTTTCAGAGTTCAATGTCTTGAAGCATTTCCTCTATGTTTTCTATCAGTAGTTTGAAAATTTCAAGAATTGTGTTTCTCTCATTAATCCATTTTGAGTCGATCTGGAAGTGTGGTGAGAGATAGGGGTCTAGTTTCATTCTTTTGTATGTAGATATCCAATTTTCCCAGCAACACTTGGAAAAAAGTTTCTTTTTTCCAATGCACATTCTTAGCACCTTTGTCAAAGGCCACCTGGCTATAGTTGTATGAATTCCCCTCTAGAGACAAAAAAGAAAGAAAGCTACAGACCAGTATCTTTTATGAACATAGATGCAAACATCCTCAACAAAATATTGCATCCCAGGGATGCAAGGATGGCTCAACAAATATAAATCGATAAATATGATACATCACAACAAAGTGAAAGACAAAAAAATAAGATCATTGCAATGGATGCAGAAAAGGCACTTGATGAAATCCATCATTGCTTCATGATAAAAACTCTGAGCAAAGTATATATAGAAGGAACATGCCACAACAAATAAAGGGCACACACATCAAGTCAAGAGCTAGCATCATACTGAATACGAAAAAGCTGAAGGCTTTCCCTCTAAGAGCTAGAGCAAGACAAGCATATCCACATTCATCACTTTTATTCAAGCTAGCACTCCAAGTGCTAGCCAGAGCAATTGGGCAAGAGAAGGAAATAAGGGTATTCCAAATGGGAAAGGAGCAAGACAATTTGTTGCTGTTTGCAGATGATATGTGTCGCTCCCCCTCTTCGTGGAGGAGCGACACTAAACCCTGCCTAGGCTTCATATCCGAGTCACGGCACAATTATGTCGCTCCCCCTCTTCGTGGAGGAACGACACAGGACCCTGCGCTGTTCTTTTTGTCTGCTCGGCCCTCCCCGGGTTTGCTGCTGGTTCTTCCCGGGTTGGCTATCGTCCTTTCCACCTCCGTGGAAGGGCGGTTCCCCCTGCCACCTTCCCCACTTCTGCGGGGGAGTGGCACACCGCCGGCCGGCTCTCTCGGGGGCTGCACAGGTGTTCCTTCAGATAGATGTTCCTCTTAGATGTTCCTGGTGCATGTTGTCTCTCTCCTCCTTTATAGTCCTCTTCCACCAATCCCAACTCTGCTACCCACACGCCGAGTACGCTGCTCTCCTCCAATAAGGAGCAGGTCCTGCTGTTTATTGGTTGAACTGGAGGCAGCTGTGTAGAAGCTGCTTCTCCCTTCTCAGCGCCATATTGTGGGAGAGCAGATGCATAGAATAAGTCTTAATTCCAGTAACTTAGTCTAGTCCGAGTTGCTCCCAGTTGCTCCCCACAATATGGTCTTAAATATAGAAAACCCCAAAGAGTCCACAAAAAACCAATTAGAACCAATAAACAAATTCAGAAAGTTTCTGGCTAACAGGAAATGTGAAAAATAAATAATATTGTTATACACCAACAGCAAATTATCTGAGGAAGCAATCTCATTTTCAATAGCTACCAAAAATACCTAGGAATAGATATAATCAAAGAGGTAAACAACCTCTATAATCAAAACTATAAACATTGGCACCCAAAATGTAGTAGAAACAAGGAAATAAAAAGACATTCTATACTTGTTACTTAGAAGAATTAATATTGTTAAACTGTCTATAATACCCAAACCAAAACACTGATTCAATTCAATCTCTATCAAAACACCACTGACATATTTCACAAAACTAGGAAAAATGATACTAAAATTTGCATCTAACCAAAAAATCCCTGAATAATCAAAAGAATCTTGAACAAAAATAACATAGGAAGAGGCATTATACAACCTAACTTCAAAATATATTACAAAGCTGTAGTAATTAAAATAGCATGGTTTTGCATAAAAACCATTGACCACTGTGGAATAGAAAGGAGATTCATCATTTTTGAAGACCTCTTGTATGTATAGATTTTAAATGTGTTGCAACAAAATAAACTGACCTTTAAATTCTGTCTTTCATGAAGTCTGATATTCTCTCATACTTGCTGCTCCAGTGCACTGAACATTATTTCTTATATGTATGCAGGTTTGAACTTATAGAAACAAAATTTGGAGTGACTGAGGTAATGGAAGAGAAAAGCAAGGAAAATATTCCAGATAATGACCATCAGAGTTATTATGTTTTTTAAGATTTATTTATTTATTTGAAAGGCAGAAATACAGAGTAAGGGGGGGAGAGGGAGGGAGGGAGGGAGAGAGAGAGAGAGGGAGAGAGAGAGAGATCTTCTATCTGCTAGTTCACTCTCCAAATGGCTGCAAAGGCTGGCAGGGGCAGGACAAAGCCAGGATCCTGGAACTCCATTGAGGTCTCCCACGTGGATGGAAGGTGCCCCCAAGCAATTGGGCCATCTTCTGCTGCTTTTGAAGGCACATTAGCAGGGAGCTAGATTGGAAGCGGAGCAGCCAGGGCTCAAACCAGCCCCTATATGGGATGCCGGCACTGCAGGCAGCAGTTTTTACCCACTACAGAAAAACACTGGCCCCCAGATAAGTTATTTTTGTCAGGGATTGGATATGTGTTAAAAAAAAGAAGGAAAAAAAAGCTCTAGTGCTTATAAGGGTTTGAGGAAGGCATTGAATTTAGATATGACTCCAAAGTCAGTGCTCTTAACTACAGTATTAGCTTCCTTTGGCTGTCTTAACACATTGCATTGAATTGAAAAATATAAAACAAAATTTATTGTTTCCTAGTTCTGGAGGCCAGAAGTTTGAAATCAAGGTGGCAAGACCACAGTCCTTCTAAATGTTATAGGTGAGAACCCATTCTTTACCTCTTCTGGCTTCTGATGGCTTTTGTATTCCTTGACTTGTAGCCACTTGGCTATGCTATCTGCCTCCATCTTAACATCATTGACTCTATATATGTCTTTACTTTTTTATGTCTGTATATTTAAAAATAAGAAATATCTTTAAGCTAATCCAATCTTTTGCCATATATGCAATGTTCTCAAGAATTAGTATGTAGTCATATTATCTGTGGACCACCATTCAGCCTACTACAGCTATTATGATACACTTTCTCCATTTTATTTTATTCTTAGATACTGAAATTTTACCAGGCATTGTTAATTTCATAACCAATATGAAATTATAGAATCCCAATTTTGTTTGGGACTTCTAAGCTTGGTCCTTGTTTCTCCAGCCTTCCTCGTCATTAGTTCTGGTCAGTTAAATAGAATGGGAAGTGTGATGGTGAGAAGGGTCTGGAATAGTTTTTGTTTTCTTGATAAGAGAATATGGGGAGATAGGCTTCCCTGGTCATATTTCATTTTCTATTGTTTTAACAAAATACCCGAGTATTGCTAATATATGAAGAAAAGAGGCTTATTTCATTCATAGTTTTGGAGGTTGAAAGTTTAAAATTCAGTGACCTCATCCATTTGACCTCTGTTGAAGGCCTTCTGGCTATATCACAGCATGGTAAATGGCATTATGATGGAAGACTATTGAAGAGGGAGAGTAGTCAAGAAGCATTCAGGGGTCAGGCTCATTCTTTTAATAATAACCTAGTCTTACGGGAATTAACTGGGGTCCATTGAGAACTTCATTAATCTCTTTCAAGAATGATGCTCCAATGACCTAATTATCTTCCACTAAGCTCCACTGATTAAAGGTTTCAACACTCCCAACATCGCCATACTGAAGTCCAAGCTTCCAACATTTGTGTCTATGGGGGACATACTCAAATCCTATGCAAACTAGAACACTGGTCTTCCTACTATATCCAACAATTCTATTCCTGAGTATTTATTCAAAAGAAAGCAAAACTTATATTTACACTAAAACTGTACAAGATTGGAAGCTGTATTTGTAATAACCAAAAGCTGGAAAAAATAAGCCTAAAATTCTTGACCTAGCAAGTGAATAAACAAACCATTATGCATCCAAACAATATAACACTATTCATCAGTTAAAAGTAATAAGCTCCTAATGCATGCAACAACTTAGATGGATCCCAAGGAATGCTGAATAAAAACAGCCAAACCCAAAAGGTTCCATACTTCATGATTCAGTTTTGTAAAGATTCATTTATTGATTATTCCAAAGCCAGAGTGACACAGAGAGAGGGAATGATAGAGAGAGAGAAAGAGAGAAAGAGAGGGGGGGGAGAGAGAGAGAGAGAGAGAGAGAGAGCATTCCATCCGCTGGTTCACTCACCAACTTGCCGCGACAACAGTTGGGCCAAGCTGAAACCAGGAGCTTGGAATTTCTTCCAGGTCTCCCAAGCAGGTGCAGAGGCCCAAGAACTTGGGCCATCTTCCACTGCTTTCCCAGGCCACAGCAGAGAGCTGGATTGGAAATGGAGCAGCTGGGACTTGAACTGTAGCCCATGTTAGATGCCAGCACTGCAGGTGGCAGCTTTACCCGCTACGCCACAACACTGCCCCCAAGAGAGATTCTTGTGATGATCAAATTGTTCTACATCTAGGCTGTGGTAGAAGATATGCAAATCTACACATAGTATAATATTCATAGGGCAAATACACTTGCACACACTCACAAATACTTTAATATGACTACAAATAAAAGTGAGAAAATTTGAATAAGATGGGTGAACTGTATCAATGTTAATGACTTTGATGTGATATTGTACTACACTTGGGGAAACTGGGTAAAAGGTACATGAAATATTCATATATTATATCTTTTTTTAAGATTTATTTTACTTATTTGAAAAACAGAGTTACATAGAGAGGTAGAGTGAGAGCCAGAGAGAGAGAAAGAGCTGTCTTCCATCCTCTGGTTCACTCCACAAGTGGCCAAATGGCCGCAATGGCCAGAGCTCAGCTGATCTGAAGCCAGGAGCCAGGAGCCAGGAGCTTCCTCTGGGTCTCCCACGTGGGTGCAGGGGCTCAAGCACTTGGGCCATCTTCTACTGCTTTCCCAGGCCATAGCAGAGAGCTGGATGGGAAGTAGAGCAGCCGGGACTTGAACCAGTGCTTATATGGGATACTGGTGCTGCAGGCCAGGGCTTTAATCCACTGTGCCCCTATATTATTATGTCTTAAAAATGCACATATAAATACACGATCTCAATGAAAATTTCCACAAAAAATTCAAGGTCATGATAGTATATTTATGGAGTTCTAAGGGATAAAACAGGAGGAAGTCCCTAAATTTGCTTGGTCTTAAGAAATGAGAAAGAATGCATATAAGAAATACTTCAGCTGAGTCTTGAAGAATGAGTCAAAGCACTCCAGATAGATGGTGGCTGATGGATATTCAAGGAAGAGTGGTTAGTGGTTAGTGTGCAAAAGGATCAGAGACAATATGATGGATTGAGGGAACTACAAGTAATTCAAGTATGACTGAAGCACAAAGAGTAATCACTTTTACTGAAATGTTCATCTTTGGTAAACTATTCAAAAGGGAGAATATTGGACTTAGAAGACAGAGCACAGGAAAGTACACAGTCAAACCAAAGAAAAGAAGAGGAAATTAGAAATCTAAAAAATATTGTTGGGAATCTACAGGATACTATTAAAAAAACCAAACATTTGGGTTCGAGGAGTTCCTGAAGGCATGGAGAAGGAGAAAGGATTAGAAGGCCTTTTTAGTGAGATACTAGCAGTGAACGTCCTGGGTTTGGAGAAGGACAGAGACATCCTAGTACAGGAAGCTCATAGAACTCCTAGTAAACATGACCAAAAGAGATCCTCACCATGACACGTTGTAATTAAACTCACCACAGTGAAACATAAAGAAAAGATTCTAAAATGTGCAAGAGAGAAACGTCAGATTACTCTCAGAGGATCTCCAATTAGACTCACAGCTGACTTCTCATCAGAAACCTTACAGGCTAGGAGGGAATGGCGAGATATAGCCCAGGTACTAAGAGAGAAAAACTGCCAGCCCAGAATATTATATCCTGCAAAGCTCTCATTTGTGAATGAAGGTGAAATAAAGACCTTTCATAGCAAACAGAAATTGAAAGAATTTGTCACCACTCGTCCAGCTTTGCAAAAGATGCTTAAAGATGTGCTACACACAGAAACACAGAAACACAGCCATCAGTATGAAAGAAGGTAAAGGAAGAAAACCTCACAGAAAAGATCACACGAAGTTCAAAGCATATATTAGAAAATTTCTTCGGGAAAATGGCAGGGCAAAGTTACTACTTATCAATAGTCACATTGAATTTTAATGGCCTCAACTCTCCAGTTAAAAGACACAGATAGGGTGAATTGATTAAGGAACAAGACCCATCTATTTGCTGCTTACAAGAAACACATCTTTCCAACAAGATACATGCAGACTGAATGTGAAAGGCTGGAAAAAGATATTCCATGCCAACAGAAATGAAAAAAGAGCGGGCGTGGTCATCTTAATATCAGACAAAATAAAATTTAACACAAAAACTGTTAAGAGAGACAAAGAGGGGCACTATATAATGATTAAGGGATCATTTCAACAGGAAGATATAATGATTATCAATGTATATGCACCTAATTACAGGGCACCGGTTTCTTTAAAACATATGTTAAGGGACTTAAAGGGAGACTTAGACTCCAATACAATAGTACTGGGGGACTTCAATACTCCACTCTCAGAAACACACAGATCAACCAGACAGAAGATCAACAAGGATACAGTAGATTTAAATGACACTATAGCCCAAATGGATCTAACAGATATCTACAGAACTTTTCACCCTACACTTAAAGAATTTACATTCTTCTCAGCAGTACATGGAACCTACTCTAGGATTGACCACATACTAGGCCATCAAGCAAGTCTCAACAAATTCAAAAGAATTAGAATCATATGATGCAACTTCTCAAATAACAGTGGAATTAATTTGGAAATTAGCAGCTCAGGAATCTCTAGAGTATATGCAAACACAGGTTTGAAAAGAATCATCAGAAATTAGTACAAGAAGTTGTATGACAGCAAACAGGGAAATCTATCAGAAATGGATAGATTCTTGGACACATGCAATCTACCTAAATTGAACCATGGAGACATAGAAAACCTAAACAGACCCATAACAGAGACAGAAATTGAAACAGTAATAAAGGCCCTCCCAGCAAATAAAAGCCCAGGACCACATGGATTCACTGCTGAATTCTACCAGACATTTAAAGAAGAACTAACTCCAATTCTTCTCAAACTATTCAGAACAATTGAAAAAGATGGAATCCTCCCAAATTCTTTCTATGAAGCCAGCATCACCTTAATCCCTAAGCCTGAAAAAGATGCAGCATTGAAAGAGAATTACAGACCAATATTCCCAATGAACATAGATGCAAAACTCCTCAATAAAATTCTGGCCAATAGAATGCAACAACACATCAGAAAGATCATCCACCCAGACCAAGTGTGACTTACACTTGGTATGCAGGGATGGTTCAGTGTTCTCAAATCAATCAATGTGATACACCACATTAACAAACTGCAGAAGAAGAACCATATGATTATCTTAATGGATGCAGAGAAAGCATTTGATAAAATACAACACCATTTCATGATGAAAACTCTCAGCAAATTGGGTATAGAAGGAACATTCTTCAATACAATCAAAGCAATTTATGAAAAACCCACGACCAACATCCTATTGAATAGGGAAAAGTTGGAAGCATTTCCACTGAGATCTGGTACCAGACAGGGATGCCCACTCTCACCACTGCTATTCAATATATTTCTGGAAGTTTTAGCCAGAGCCATTAGGCAAAAAAAAGAAATGAAAGGGATAAAAATTGGGAAGGAAGAAGTCAAACTATCCCTTTTTACAGATGATATAATTCTTTATTTAGGGGATCCAAAGAACTCTACTAAGAGACTATTGGAGCTCATAGAAGAGTTTGACAAAGTAGCAGGATATAAAAGTAATGTACAAAAATCAACAGTCTTTGTATACACAGGCAATGCCACGGCTGAGAAAGAACTTCTAAGATCAATCCTATTCACAATAGCCAAAAAAAAAACAATCAAATACCTTGGAATAAACTTAACCAAGGATGTTAAAGATCTCTGCGATGAGAATTACAAAATCTTTAAGAAAGAAATAGAAGAGGATACCAAAAAAATGGAAAAAAAATCTTCCATGCTCATGGATTGGAAGAATCAATATCATCAAAATGTCCATTCTCCCAAAAGCAATGTATAGATTCAATGTGGTACCAATCCAAATACCAAAGGCATTCTTCTCAGATCTGGAAAAAATAATGCTGATATTCATATGGAGGCACAGGAGACCTCAAATAGCTAAAGCAATCTTGTACAACAAAAACGAAGCTGGAGGCATCACAATACCAGATTTCAGGACATACTACAGGGCAGTTGTAATCAAAACAGCATGGTACTGGTACAGAAACAGATGGATAGACCAATGGAACAGAATAGAAACACCAGAAATCAATCCAAACATCTACAGCCAACTTATATTTTATCAAGGATCTAAAACCAATTCCTGGAGTACGGACAGTCTATTCGATAAACGGTGCTAGGAAAACTGGATTTCCACGTGCAGAAGCATAAAGCAAGACCCCTACTTTTCACTTTACACAAAAATTGACTCAAGATGGATTAAAGACCTAAATCTATGACCCAACACCATCGAATTATTAGAGAACATTGGAAAAACCCTGCAAGATATAGGCGCAGGCAAAGACTGCCTGGAAAAGATCCCGGAAGCACAGGCAGTCAAAACCAAAATTAACAATTGGGATTACATCAAATTGAGAAGTTTCTGTACAGCAAAAGAAACAGGAAAGTGAAGAGGCAACCGACAGAATGGGAAAAATATTTGCAAATTATGGAACCAATAAAGGATTAATAACCAGAATCTACAAAGAGATCAAGAAACTCCACACCAAAAAACAAACAACCCACTTAAGAGATGGGCCAAGGACCTCAATAGACATTTTTCAAAAGTGGAAATCCAAATGGCCAACAGGCACATGAAAAAATGTTCAAGATCACTAGCTATCAGAGAAATGCAAATCAAAACCACAATGAGGTTTCACCTTACCCCGGTTAGAATGCTCACACACAGAAATCTACCAACAATAGATGCTGGCAAGGATGTGGGGAAAAAGGGACACTAAGCCACTGTTGGTGGGAATGCAAACTGGTTAAGCCACTATGGAAGTCAGTCTGGAAATTCCTCAGAAACCTGAATATAACCCTACCATACAACCTAGCCATCCCACTCCTTGGAATTTACCCAAAGGAAATTAAATTGGCAAACAAAAAAGCTGTCTGCACCTTAATGTTTATTGCAGCTCAATTCACAGTAGCTAAGACCTGGAATCAACCCAAATGTCCATCAACAGTAGACTGAATAAAGAAATTATGGGACATGTACTCTATAGAATACTGTACAGCAGTGAAAAAGAATGAAATCCAGTCATTTGCAACAAGATGGAGGAATCTGGAAAACATCATGCTGAGTGAAATAAGCCAGTCCCAAACAGACAAATATCATATATTCTTCCTGATCGGTGACAACTAACTGAGCACCAAAAAGGAAACCTGTTGAAGTGAAATGGCCACTATGAGAAACAGTGACTTGATCAGCCCTTGTCCTGACTGTTAATGTACAACTTAATGCTTTATCCCTTTTAGTATTTTTTTTGTTCTACTAAATACTGTTGGTTGAACTCTGTAATTAACACACAATTATTCTTAGGTGTTGAAATTTAACTGAAAAGTGATCTCTGTTAAATATAAGAGTGGAAATAAGAGAGGGAGGAGATGTACAATTTGGGACATGGTCAAACTGACTTGCCCCAAATGGTAGAGTTAGAAATGTGCCAGGGGATTGCAATTCAATCCCATCAAGGTGACATGTACCAATGCTATCTCACTAGTCCAAGTGATCAAGTTCAATTCACAATTGATCATAATGATAGGTCTAAGAGTCAAAGGGATTACATAAACAAGACTAGTGTCTGCTAATACTAACTGATAGAATTAAAAAGGAGAGAATGCTCCAACGGGATACACAGCAGACTCATAGAATGGCAGATATCCTAAATAGCACTCACCTCAGAATCAGCACTTAAGGCATTTGGATCTGGCTGAAGAGCCCATGAGAATATTTTAGGCATGGAAAGCCAAGGCACTCTGGCAAAAAAAAAAAAAAAAAAAAAAAAAAAAAAAAAACCACCTATATGAAAGATCTCTGCAAGTGAGATCGCAGTGGAAAGAATGGGCCATCAAAGAAGGAGGTACCTTTCTCTGAAGGGAGGAGAGAACTTGCACTTTGACTATGACCTCATCTAACTAAGATTGGAGTTGGCGAACTCAAAAGGCTTCCATAGCCTTTGCAACTCATGACAAGAACCTAGGGATATTACTGACGCCAAAAACAAGAGTGTCAATTTGTTAAGTCAACAACAGGAGTCACTGTGCACTTACTCCTCATGTAGGATCTCTGTCCTTAATGTGTTGTTCAATGTGAATTAATGCTATAACTAGTACTCAAAGAGTATTGTTCACTTTGTGTTTCTATGTGGGTGCAAACTGTTGAAATCTTTACTTAGTATATACTAAATTGATCTTCTGTATATAAAGATAATTTAAAATGAATCTTGATGGGAATGGAATGGGAGAGGGAGCAGGAGTTGGGAGTGTTGTGGGTGGGAGGGAAGTTATGGGGGAAGCCATTGTAATTCATAAGCTGTACTTTGGAAATTTATATTTATTAAATAAAAGTTTAAAAAAAGATCACAGGAAGTTCAAAGTAAAAAAAAAAAAAAAAAAAAGGATCCCTGGCAGTCAAAACTATGATACACAGAAATCAAAAGGAATTCAGTTCCTCTTGTTTACCAGGAGTTGGGACAAATCTGTGCCTGGTTTCTCTGATCTCCATCTGTTCCTTACATGGGGGAACAGCTTATCCCAGAGTTATGTGTGCTCTTTGTAGAATGCAAATCTCTTTCTTCCGCAAGCCCAAGGTTCACAGACTCACCACCATTTTCTGCCTTGTAATTATCAGGACTATCTCACAGACTTTATCTCTGTTTATTTCATTCTGTTCCTAAAGAAGTCCAGAAATTCCAAGTCTTGACTGCTCCTGACAAATTCCATACATCCCTCTTTTTATTACATTTCCCACCCTTTCCTACTGAAAGTGCTTACCAAAACTTACAGTCAACTAGAAAAGTTATTTTTTTTCTCAACATCTTTTCTGAACATTCTTTTCAACTTCTTGCTCTAGGAACCTTAGATTTAATGAAAGTACTGCTTTTCCTAAAACTCAACTCACAGCTACTTTCTTGTCCTTGTACCCCATTGCCATTCCAAGACCATTTTCCCTCCCTCTTTAGTAGTTCATTCATATGGCAATCATTTAGTGAGCATTCTACTATATTACAGGTATTATTCTAAGAATTTAAGGGGTGGAAATACAATAATTAAAAAGTAGACAAAAATCCATGCCCGCATGGATTTTATATTTTACCTCTCCTTGTTGGAGTTATGACATTCATTCCTTAAGGTATGTAGCTTCTGCCCTACTGAATGCCATGATAATTTTTGATATTAATTTCTCTATAAATGAATTTCCCAATTCCTGTTCCCTTGTTTTCTTGATTTGTTCTCTTTCAGGGATCCTGTCCATCACTCCTCAGCCACTCATACTCATTGTTATCCCTACCCTAGTCGTTCATTACCCTTTACATTATTTCAAATTTAGAAATTCCACCACTCCTCTTTTTCTACCACATTCCTATTAACACCTTGATTTTTTTAATTCTCCAGCATTTACAAGGGATATTCACTCTTGATCCTATCAGCTTTTCACAGTTATTCATCATTCTCATGCCCCCATTTGCCCTTTTCTTTAATGCAAACACCGTGGTTCATCATTATAGCCACTTCTGTGCACAAACCACCAGCAATCTTGCCCTTCTCTTGCATGTATTAATCTGCCAAAACCCAATCCTGTTTAAATGCAATTTTTACCTACTTTTACCTGCACCCATGCAGGTGAAGGTAGTTTAAGAAAAAACACATAATGGGAGTAGGCATTGTGGTATAGTAGGTTAAGCTGCTGATTGGAATGCCTGGATCCCATATCAGAGTGCAGATTCAAGTCTTAACTATCCTAGTTCCAATCCACCTTTCTTCTAATGCACATGGGAAGGCAGTAGATGGTTGTCTAAGTACTTGAGTCCTTGCCACCCACTTGGGAGATCCAAGTGGAGTTCCAGGATCCTGGCTTTGGCTTGGCCTAGCCCTGGATATTGCAGGCATTTGGGAAGTGAACAAGTGGATGGAGATCTCTGTTTCTCCTTTGTTTCTCTCTCTGGGTCTTTCTCTCTCTCTCTCTTTCTCTCTCTTATTCTGCCTTTCAAATAAGTACACAAATAAATCTTTTAAAAAAGGAAAAGGGCTGTTGTCATGGTGCAGTGGGCTAAGCTACTGCTTGCAGCACCAGCATCCCATGTGGGAGATTCAGTTCAAATTCCAGCTGCTATATCTCAGATCCAGCTTCCTGCTAATGTGCCTGGAGAGTTGATGGAGGAAGGCTCAAGTGTTTGTGCCTCTGCTACCCATGTTAGGGACCCAGATGGAGTTCTGGGCTCCTGACTGCAGCCTGGAATAGTCCTGGCCATTGTGGATATTTGGGGAATGAACCAGCACATGGAAGATTCTCTCTCTCCCCTATCTATAAATCCTGTTTTTTAAAGATTTATTTATTATTTATTTGAAAGTCAGAGTAGCACAGAGAGAGGAGAGGCAGAGAGAGAGAGAGAGAGAGAGAGAGAGAGAGAGATCTTCCATGTGCTGGTTCACTTCCTAATTGGCCGCAACGGCTGGGGCTGCGCCAATCTGAAGCCAGGAGCCAGGAGCTTCTTCCGGGTCTCCTGCACGGGTGCAGGGGCCCAAGGACTTGGGCCATCCTCCACTGCCTTCCCAGACCATAGCAGAGAGCCGGATCAGAAGAGGAGCAGCCGGGACTAGAACCAGCGCCCATATGGGATGCCGGAGCTTTAGGTCAGGGCGTTAACCTGCTGTGCCACTGCGCCAGCCCCATAAATAAACCCTTAAAAATGAAAAGAAAAAAAGGAAAGCACACAACTATTCTTATTGGTATTACTTTAAATTCATTACCACAAACCTCATCTGTTCTCTTAGTGGTACCTAGCAATCATACTAAACATCCTTAGTCCAATTATAATCCCAGTCACTTAGGTGTCTAATTCACATATTTTTCACCTGAAATCTCTATTGCCTCTCTCTTCACTCTAGCTGATGACTTCCCTTCCTATTAATTAATGCCAAAAAAAAAAAAACCTCACTCTTCAACTTTATACAAGAGGCAAGAGTATGTGCCTTTAAAAAAAAAGATTTATTTATTTATTTTTTTATTTGAAAGGCAGAGTTACAGAGAAGGAGAAGCAAAGGGAGAGAGAGAGAATTCTTCCTTCTGCTGCTTCACTCCCCAAATGGTCATAATAGCCAAGGCTGGGGCAGACGAAGCCAGGAGTTTCATCAAGGTCTCCCGTGTGGATGTAGGGGCCCAAGGACCTGGGACATCCTCTGCAGTTATCCCAGGTGCATTGGTAGAGAGCTGGATAAGAAGTGGAGCAGCCTGGACTTTAACTGGTGCCCATTTGGGATGCCATGCTGCAGATGGCAGCTTAACCTGCTGTGCCACAACACCATCCCCAGGAATGTTTCTTTTTAAGAGGATTCCTGATAGTATCAGAAACCAATAATTCCTTAATATGTTAAGTAAAATCATCACTGGATGCTAGCATTCCAACAAGAAAGACAATCATGTTCCTTCTGATAGATGTATACTTAACACCATTCATGAAGTATTCTGGCAAGCAATTGGAACTTATGAGGAATTTAAAAAGCTTTCAAGGAATTTCATATAGCATTAAAAGTACAAATATCTGGGTTATTTGGGTTCAAAGAGTGACTTGTGAAAGTAAAAAAGTATAAGGCATAACAACAACAAAAAAGACATAGGGGCTGGTGCTGTGGCTTAGTAGGTTAAGCCTTCGCCTGTAGTGCCAGCATGAAGTGCCAGTTTGAGTCCCAGATGCTCCATTTCTGATCCAGCTCCCTGGCCTGGGAAAGCTGTGGAAGATGGCCCAAGTGCTTGAGCCCCTGCACCCACATGGGAGACCTGGAAGAAGCCCCTGGTTCCTGACTTCAGATTAGCCCAGTTCTGGCCATTGGAGCCATGCAGCCATTTGGGGAGTAAACCAGTACATGGAAGACCTCTCTCTCTCTCTCTCTCTCTCTCTCTCTGTAACTCTGCCTCAGAAATAAACAAATAAATCTTTTTTAAAAGAAGACATAAGGAAACAAAACATAACAAATCAAAGACATAATAGAAAATTCTCCAAACCTAGAGAAAGATAGAACTCTCCAGGTATAGGAAGATCAAAAGTCACCAATAATATTCAACTCAACCAAGTTCATCCCAGGACAAATTATAATTAAGCTCTCCAAGACTAAAGATAAAGAAAGGATTTTCAAACCTACAAGAGAAAAGAAACAAATATCAAAATCAGCATGTCTCAAATTACTTGACACTTCTTGGCAGAAATCTTACTAGTCAGAATGGAGCAGAATGAGATTTTCACAGCACTGAAGGAAAAAAAAAATGCCAACCATGAATATTGTATCCAGCAAAGCTATCCTTTAGATATCCTTTAGAAG
Organism: Oryctolagus cuniculus; assembly: GCF_964237555.1. Taxonomy (NCBI): domain Eukaryota; kingdom Metazoa; phylum Chordata; class Mammalia; order Lagomorpha; family Leporidae; genus Oryctolagus; species Oryctolagus cuniculus. The sequence continues at coordinate 65,619,726 of NC_091453.1, read as the reverse complement.
TAGAGATAAAGCCGTTCCCAGACAAACAAAAGCTGATAATTTGTGCCACAATACCTGTTCTACAAGAAATATTGAAGAGAATTCTTGAAGCTGAAAGCATCGCAATACCTGGCTTCAAAGCATATTGCAAAGCTATAGTAATTAAAACAACATGATATTGGCAAAGAAACTGGCGTTTAGATTAATGGAACAGAATAGAAATCACAGAAATTAATCCACATATACAGTCAACTGATTTTTGACAAAGGTGCCAAGAACATATTTTGGAGAAAGAATAGTCTTTTCAACAGATTGAGTTGGCAAAATTTCACACACACACATATACACACACAGGTAGAAGAATGAAATTAGATCCCTACATCTCACCATATACAAAAATCAACTTCAATTTATCAAAGACCTAAATATAAAATTTGAAACTATGAAATTGTTAGAAGAAAACCTAGGAGAAACACTTTAAGACACTGGATGTAGGCAGTGATTATTTGGATAATATCCTAAAAGCACAGGTAACAAAAGCAAAATTTTTTGAAAGGAATGATATAAAACTCAGAAGCTTCTGTCCAGCAAAGGAAACAAAGAGACATCTGACAGAATAGAAGTAAACATTTGCAAGCTACTTTATCTGACAAAGAATTAATATCCAGACTATTTCAAAAATTCAAAAACATTCAACATGAAAAAACAACCAATTGAGTTAAGAAATTGGCAAAGGATCTGAATAGATGTTATCAAAAGAAGAAATACAAAAGGCTAACAAATATATCAAATACTGTTCAATATCACTAGCCATCAAGGAAATGCAAATCGAAACCACAACGAGATATCACCTCACCTCTAGTAGAATGGTTATTATCCAAAAGAAAAGAAATAACAAATACTGTGAGGATGTGGAGAAAGGGGAACTCTTATACACTTTTATTGGTAATGCAAATTTAGTATAGCCGGTATGGATAAGAGTATGGCGATATCGTTAAGAAAGTAAATATAAATGCCATATGATCTAACAATCCCACTACTGAGTATATATATACAAAAGACATGAAATCATTATATCAAAGATACTTATTTCAGCACAGCTCACAATCACCAAGATATGAAATCAACTAAAGTATCCTCATAAGACGAATGTATAAAGAAAATGTGGTATATATACAAAATAGAGTACCCTTCAGCCACAAAAAAAGAATGAAATTCTGTCACTGGCAGCAAAAAGGATGGAAATGGACACCATGTTAAGTGAAAAAAGCCAGACACAGAAAGACAAATACTGTGTTTTCGTCCTTAAATGTGGAAGCTAAACAAATAATTCAATCTGAACACAGAATAGTAATTACTAGAGGTTGGGAGGGATGAGGAGGACAAAGTTTGGATAACAGGTACCAAATCAGAGTTTGATTGAAATTATAAATTCCTGGTGCTACCCAGCATACTGGGGAGACAACAGTTCACAATAACCTAGTGTATTTGTATGAACAAAAAGAAAAAAGAAGCTACAAGCCTCCAACATTAAGTAACGTCATAGAAGAATAAAAGTTGATGATTCTGTTATGATCAGTGTATATATGTATGGAAATATAATACTGTAGGTCATAAATAGGTACAGTTATTGCTAATAAAAATAAAAAATAAAAAATTCTGTTTGTTAAATAAATGAAAGAGTGATCCTAATGAGTAAGAAGAAAACATCAGAATGTAGAAAACTCACTTGAAAGAGTGATTATATAGACAATTATTATACATAATATTATACTCGTGGTGTATAACATTATAATCATGGTACACAAATCATTTATATATTTAGTATGAAAACTAAAAACAAAATAATTCAAAATGATATTAATGTGTTAAGAGATTGACAATAAAAAAATATACAAAATGGAACACAAAAATTCAAACTGGAGAAGAATACAATCTAAATTTAGAGTTTTTATTAGTATTTTTAACTGTTTGTTTTTAGGTCTTTTCATTTCCTTATGATCAAAGTTAAGATTTAGTTGGGGCCGTCGCTGTGGCATAGTGGGTAAAGCCACCAATTGCAGTACCAGTATCCCATATGAGTGCCAGTTCGAGTCCCTGCTCCTCCAGCTTCCTGCTAATGTGCCTGGGAAAGCAGTAGAAGATGGCCCAAATCCTTGGGCCCCTGCACCCATGTGGGAGACCTGGAGAAAGCTCCTGGCTCCTGGCTTCAGATCAGCCCAGCTCTGGCCATTGTGGCCATCTGGGGAGTAGACCAGCAGATGGAAGACCTTTCTCTCTGCCTCTGTAACTCTGCCTTTCAAATAAATGAATAAATCTTGAAAAGAAAGATTTTATCAGTTTAAAATAGCTGGCTAGGGGCTGGCACTGTGGCATAGTGTGTTAAGCTGCCACTTACAGTGCTGGCATACCATATGAGGGCTGGTTTGATTCCTGGTTGCTCCACTTCCAATCCAGCTCCCTGCTAATGTGCCCGGGAAAGCAGCAGCAGATGGCCCAAGTCCTTGGGACCTTGCACCCACGTGGGAGACTTGGATGGAGTTCCCGGCTCCTGGCTTCGGTCTGGCCCAGCCCTAGCCATTGAGGCCATTTGGTGAGTGTACCAAAGGGTGGAAAATCTCTCTCTCTCTCTCTCTCTCTCTCTCTCTCTGTCTCTCCTTATCTCTGTAACTTTGCCTTTCAAATAAATACACTTAAAAATAAAGATAATTATGTAATCACAAAGAAAGATTGTAGGAGCATGAAAAAGAAAGGAACACAATAAAACTTAAAAAAAAGTATCAAAGTAGCAGTGGTAAAACAGTACATGTCAATAATTATTTTAAATGTAAATAGATTATTCAATTAGAAGACATAGAGTATGGAGTGGGTTTTGTGGCACAATGGGTTAAGTCGCCACTTATAATGCCCACACACCATAACAAAGTGCCTAGTTTGAGTGCTGTCTTGGCTTCTGATCCATATTTCTGCTACTGCACACCATGGGAGATGGCAGATGATGAAAGGCTTGTGTCCCTGCCACCCATGTGTGCAATCTTTCTGGCTCCTGGCTTCAGCCTGGCTCAGCCCTGGCTGTTGTGGGCATTTGAGAAGTCAACTAATGGATGGAGGCTCTTTCTTTCTTTTTCTCTATATTATTCTGCCTTTCAAATAACTAAACATATATAAATAAACTTTTAAAATAAGTACATAGAACAACTGAATGGACTAAAAATCAAGACCTAATATCATGTTATTTACAAGAAACTCACTTCACCTCCGAGGTCATGCATAGACTGAAAATGAAAGGATACAATAAGAAATTCCATGCAAATGTAAACTAAGAGAAAGCAGGAGGGGCATACTTACATTAGAGGAAATGCACCTTAAATCAAAGGCTGTGAAGAGACAGGATGGTCATTACATAAAGATAAGGCAGTCAATCCAACAAGAGTAAATGATAATCACAAATATATGAGTAAATGCACCCAATATTAGAGCACCCAAATATATAAAACAAATATTAATAGGTCTAAAGGGAGAGATATACTCCAAAACTATAATAGTAGAGGACTTTGACATCCTACTTTCAGCAATGGACAGATCATTCAAATAAAAAATAAACAAAGAAATACAAGAATTAAATCATATTAGATCAACTAGATCTAACAGATATCTACAGAACATTTCAGCCAACAGCTGCAGAATATACTTTATTCTTTTTTTAAAAAAAGATTTATTTATTTATTTGAAAGGCAGAGTTACAGAGAGGCAGAGGCAGAGAATCATCCTCTGGTTCACTCCTCAGCTGAGCTGATCCGAAGTCAGGAGCCAGGAGCCTCTTCCAGGTCTCCCACATGGGTGCAGGGGTCCAAGGACTTGGACCATCTTCTACTGCCTTCCCAGGCCATAGCAGAGAGCTGAATTGTAAGAGGAGCAGCCGGGACTAGAACTGGCACCCACATGGAATGCCGGTATTGTAGGTGGTGGCTTTATCTGCTATGCCACAGTGCTGGCCCCTACACGTTCTTCTTTAGCACATGGAACATGGTTCAGAATAGATAAAATGGTAGGTCACAAAACAAGTCTCAAAAAAATTTTTAAAGTAGAATTTTATCAAATGAGTTTTCCAACCATAATGCAATAAAACTAGAAATTAATATAAACAAACTTTGGAAACTGTACAAATATATGGAAATTAAATGATTTATTCCTAAACAATCAATACCCCAAGGAAGAGAATAAGAACGTGTATCAGCATTGCTACAAACATAGGTTTTTTTTTTTTCTTAATAGAGTTAGACTGTGTGAGAAATGGCCACTACGGCCGGAGCTACACCAATCCGAAGCCAAGAGCAAGGTGCTTCTTCCTGATCTCCCATGCGGGTGCAGGGCCCAAGCACTTGAGCCATCCTCCACTGCCCTCCTGGGCCACAGCAGAGAGCTGGACTGGAAGAGGAGCAACTGGGACTAGAACCAGGTGCCCATATGGGATGCTGGCGCTGCAGGTGGAGGATTAACCAAGTGAGCCATGGCGCCGGCCCTGCAAACATAGTTTTGTAAAACGTTGCTTTATACCTTTGTCAATCCAATGGTAAAGAATGTTATACTACCATAGTTTTTTTTTAAGATTTATTTTTATTTATTTGAAAGGCACAGTTACAGAGAGAGAGGAAAGAGAGAGAGAGAGAGAGAGAGAGAGAGAGAGAGAATCTTCCATCTGCTGGTCCACTTTCCAAATGGTCTAGCAATGAACAGAACTGGGGCAGGCTGAAGCCAGGAGCCAGGAGCTTCTTCTGGGTCTCCCACAGTGGTGCAGGGGCCCAAGTACTTGAGCCATCTTCTACTGCTTTCCTAGGTGCACTAGCATGGAGCTGGGTCAGAAGTGGAGCAGTCAGAACTCGATCCAGTGCCCATCTGGGATCCCACATCACAGGAACAGGTTTTACCTGCCACACTGCAATGCAGGCCCCATATACCACCATAATTTTAATAATCTGTGATTACTTTAAAATTTACTAAATAGTGGTGAAATGGACATTTTTCCACTCAATTATTATTTATAGCTATTGTCTATATTCCCACTAATCGAGGTCTTTTTGCTTTTTACTTGTAAAACTTATTTGATGAAGCATTAACCTTCTTACCGTAATGTAAATTTAAAAGATGTTATCTCAGAAACTAAAAAAAGAAAGAGGGGCTGGCGCTGTAGTGTAGCAGGTAAAGCTGCCACCTGCAGTACCGGCATCCCATATGGGTGCCGGTTAGAGACCTCGCTGCTCCACTTCTGATCTAGCTCTCTGCTATGGCATGGGAAAGCAGTAGAAGATGGCCCAAGTCCTTGGGTCCCTGCACCTGTGTGGGAGACCCGGAAGCGGCTCCTGGCTCCTGGCTTCGGAACAGAGAAGCTCTGGCCGTTGCAGTCAATTGGTGAGTGAACCAGCGGATGGAAAACCTCTCTCTCTCTCTTTCTCTCTCTACCTCTCCTTCTCTCTCTGTGTAACTCTGACTTTCAAGTGAAATAAATCTTTTAAAAAAATAAAGAAAAAAAGAAAGAGAAGATGGGAAGGAAGAAGGAAGGTAATATCCTTATATTAGAATTGTATCTATGAACTATATTGAATCTGTTAAACACTAATTAAAGATTAAAATAACAAATATTAAAAAATTCTTGAAATGAATGAGCATGGAAATACAGCATACCAAAACCTGTGGAGTACAGCAAATGCAGTTCTGAGAAGGGACTTTACATCAATTAATACTTACAGCAAAAAAGAGAAACAAAACTGCAACAGCAACAACAAAACCCCCCAAAAAACCGGAAAGATATCAAACAACTTATCAATGTATCTCAAGTAACTAAAAAATTAGAATAAAAAAAACACAAATTAGTAGAAGGAAAGAAATAATAAAAATCAGGGCACAAATAAATGAAATTCAGACTAAAACATCAATACAAAAACATCATAAAAATGAAGAGCTGATACTTTGAAAAGATAAACAAAATTGCAAAACCTTTGACTAAACCAAATAGGAAAAAAAGAGAAAAATGAAATAAAATCAGAGATTAAAAGGGAAACATCACAAGTGACGCTACAGAAATACCAAAGATCAGTAGAGATTATTATGGACAATTATAAAGCAACAAATTTGATAATCTGAATGAAATGGGTAAATTCCTGGACACATACATCTTATCAACTTTAAGTCATGAATAAATCGCATACCTAAACAGACCAATAATGCATAGTGATACTGAAGAAGAAATATAAATCTCCCATAAAGAAAGTTTAGGATCAGAGAGCTTCACTGCTACCAAACATTTAAACAAGAACAAATACCAGGGCCAGCACTGTGGCACAGTGGGTTAAGCCACTGCCTTTGATGCTGTCATCCCATATCATAGCACGAACAAGTCTCAGCTGTTCTTTTCCAATCCAGATCCTTGCTAGTGTGCCTGGGAAAGCAGCAGAAGATGCCCCAAGGACTTGGGTCTCTGTCACTCCACCCATGTGGAAGACTTAGATGGAATTCCAGTCTCCCAGCTCTGGCCTAGCTCAGCCTTGGCCTTTGAGGTCATTTGGAAAGTAAAAAAGCAGATGGGAAATCTCTCTCTGTCTGTTTTTCTCTCTGTCTCTCCTTCTCTCTGTCACTCTGCCTTTCAAATAAATAAAATAATGAACAAGTCTCAGCTGTTCTTTTCCAATCCAGATCCTTGCTAGTGTGCCTGGGAAAGCAGCAGAGGATGCCCCAAGGACTTGGATCTCTGTCACTCCACCCACTTGGTTAATCCTCTGCCTGTGGTGCTGGCATCCCATATGGGCGCCAGGTTCTAATCCCGGTTGCTCCTCTTCCAGTCCAACTCTCTGCTGTGGCCAGGGAGGGTAGTGGAGGATGGAAGAAGCACCTGGCTCCTGGCTTCGGATCAGTGCAGCACTGGCCATTGTGGCCATTTGGGGAGTGAACCAACGGAAGGAAGACCTTTCTCTCTGTCTCTCTCTCACACAGTCTATAACTCTACCTGTCAAATAAATTTAAAAAAATTTAAATTAAAAAAAAGAGACAACATGCAAGATGGAAGAAAATACTTGTCAGTTGTACAAAGGGTTAATATGTATCAGATAAGGGGTTAATAATCAGAATACATAAGGAACTATAACTTGAAAGCAAAAGTTCAAATAATCTAATTAAAAGGGGCACTAAATGCAAACATGCATTTTTTCAAAGGAAGATATATAAATGGCCAATAGGTACATGGGAAAATATTGAACATTACCAATCATGAGGAAATGCAAATCAAAATCATAATGAGAAATCACTGTCCGCCAGTGAGATTTATTACTACCAAAAAGACAAAGGACAACAAGAGCTGGTGAGGATCTAGAAAAAAGCGATCGCTTGTATACTCTTTGTAGGAAAGTAGATTAGTAGAGCCATTGTGAAAAAGAGTATGAAGATTCTTCAAAAAACTAAAAATAGGACTACCATATGGCCTGGCAATCACACTCCTGTGTATATATATCCAAGCAAAGTGAAATCAATCTATTGAAAAGACATGTAACTCATAAGTTTATTGTGGCACTATTCACAATAGACAAGAAACAAAACAACCTAAATGTCCATCCACTGATGAATAGATAAAGAAAATGTGGAACATAAACACAGTGAAATACTAGTTGTTCATTAAAATGATGAAATCCTGTCATTTGCGACAACATGGATGGACCTGGCCATCATTATATTAAGTGAAATAAGTCTGGCACAGAAAAGTAAGTATACTATGATTTCATTTATATGTGGTATCTGAAAATACTGATCTCTTAGATTTTGGAGAGTAAAATGGTGGTTAAAGAGTGGGAAGATTAGAGGGGAGGGAAGGATGAGGAAAGGTTGATCAATAGCCACTAAATTATGTTGAAATTGGAGTAACAAGTTCTGGGCTTCTATTAGGCAGTAGAATGACTAATAATAACAATATGCTGTAAATTTTTAAACAGCTGAACAAAAGGATTTTCAATATTTTAACCATAATGAAATGATAAATGTTTGAAGAGATAGGTATGTTTGCTCTGATGTGAACATATATTTGTAGGGGAACATCACATGTTACCCCAGAAATTCATACTATTTTAGTGTATCAGTTAAAAATAAAACCTACGCACTTAACACAACAATCCTATCTAGATATCCTTGTATTCCCCTGTAGGTATCACCCCATTTCTCTGTTTCATTTAGAAGAAAACTCCTTAATAATGTGTTCTAGATCCATAGTTTCCAATTACTCTGGCATTATTCTTTCTAGAACCTTTTACAACCAGGCTTTCACACCTACCATTCCAATAAAACTGAGTTTGTCAATGTCACCATGGACCACAGTGTTGCCCAATCCAGTGGTCTGTGGTGGAATGAGAAGGTGAGAAATTCATGAATGTGGTGGAATGAGAAGGTGAGAAGGTCATGAGAAGGTGAGAAGGTCATGCCAAGATGGCCACTGACAACAGAAACTGCCTGGCAACAGGCTGTGATTGGATGGCTTTGGAAACCACATGACAACAGAGCCTAACTGACAACAGGCTGTGATTGGATGGCTTTGGAAACTGCCTGGCAACAGGCTGTGATTGGTTAGGGCCTAGACCGCCCCTTGACTGAATTGGCTGCCTTGGTTATATAAGCAGCTGTAGCAACTGAAATAAATGAGTCTTCGGGCTGCTCGCCTCTGGCCTGCTTTCACCCGACTCCTGGGTTCTGTGTGGTGACTCCACTCCTCTTGCCCCCACCACGCTCCTCCTCCCAGAAGGAATTCTCCCAGAAAAGACAGTGGTCAAGTCACAAACCAATCCTGCTTGAAATGTCCATAACATTTGATGCAGCTGATCATTCCCTTCTCAAAACACTTTTTTTAAAAAAATATTTACAACTTACCCAGTCCAAGTCATGAAGAAACAGAAATTCTGAACATACTAGTAACAACAAAGCGATTGACTTAATAAGTCTTGATAAAGAAAAGTATAGGACCAAGTGACTTCACTGGTGCATTCTACAATACACTTAAAGAACAAACAGCACTCCTTTCTAGATTTTCAAAAAATTTGAAGAGTAAATGCTTCCAAATTCATTTTATGAGACTACTGTCACCTTGATACCAAAGCTAGACAAATACTGCAAAACAAACAAGAGAATATCCCTAGTGAACATAGATGCAAAAATTTTCAACAAAATACTAGCAAACAAATTCAACAGTACATTAAAAGAATCATAAACCATAACTAAAGGGGATTTACCTCCAGTATATAAAGATGGTTCAACATACAGAAATTAATATGATATAGCAGCCAGCGCCACGGCTCACTTGGCTAATCCTCCACCTGCAGCGCAGGCACACAGGGTAGAAGTCCCGGTCGGGGCGTGGGATTCTGTCCTGGTTGCTCCTCTTCCAGTCCAGCTCTCTGCTGTGGCCCGGGAAGGCAGTGGAAGATGGCTCAAGTGCTTGGGCCCTGCACCCGCATGGGAGAACAGGAAGAAGCACTTGGCTCCTGGCTTTGGATCGGCGCAGCGTGCCGGCCATGGAAGCCATTTGGGGGGTGAACCAACGGAAAAGGAAAACCTCTCTCTCTCTCTCTCTCTCTCTCTCTCTGTCTAACTCTGCCTGTAAAAAAATAAATAAAAAATATGATATAGCACATCAACAGAATAAGGTAAAAAATCACATGATAACAGCTGCAGAAAGAGCATTTGACAAAATTCAACATCATTTCATAGTAAAAATTCTCAAATTAGATATAAAAGGAATTTATCTAGACATAATAAATTCCATAAATGACAAGCCACCATCATACTAAATGGTGAAAAGCTAAAAGCCTTTCCTCTAAGATAAGGAACAAAGCAAGGATGCCCACTCTTCACTTCTGTTTCACACAGTACTAGAGTTAGCTAGCCAGAGCAAGTAGGCAAGAAAAGGAAAAAAACAGGCATTCAAATCAGAAAGGAAGAAGTAAAATTACCCTATATGCAGATGACATAATCTATATCTAGAAAACCCTAAAGATTGCACACCAAAAAACCCTGTTAGAACTTAATAAATTTGAATTTAGTAAAGTTGTAGCACACCCTAACAATGAACTATCTGAGAATTAAAAAGAAAAAAAAACCTTCCACTTATAGCATCTAACATAACAAATTACTTAGGAATAAACTCAACAAATGAAGCAAAAGACTTTTAAATTGAAAACTACAAAGTATTGATGAAAATTAAAGGCAAAAATAAATGGGAAAAAATCCCATGTTATGTGTTGAAAGAATGAATATTGCTAAAATGTCCATACTATTCAAATTGATCTATCGATTCAAAACAATTCCTTCCTATCAAAATCCAAATGACACTTTCACAGAAATAAAAAATATAATCCTAAAATTCATATGGAATCAGAATAAACTCTAGGGAGCCCAAGTGATCTTTTTTTAAAAAAAAAAAAACATTTATTTATTTTTACTTGAAAGTCACAGTTACACAGAGAGAGAAGGAGAGGCAGTGTGTGTGTGTGTGTGTGTGTGTGTGTGAGAGAGAGAGAGAGAGAGAGTGAGTGAGTCTTCCATCTGCTGGTTCACTTCCCAGATGGCCATAACGGCCGGAGCTGTGCTGATCTGAAGCCAGGAGCCAGGAACTTCTTCCAGGTCTCCCACATGGGTGCAGGGGCCCATGGACATGGGCCATCCTCTACTGCTTTCCCAGGCCATAGCAGAGAGCTGGATCAGAAGTGGAGTAGCTGGGTCTCAAACCAGTGCCCATATAGGATGCTGGCACTGCAGGAAGTGGCTTTATCCACTATGCCACAGAGCCTGCCCAACAAAGTGATCTTGAGAATGAAGACCAAACCTGGAAACAGTACATTTCTTGATTTTAATATATATTACAATAAGGTTCAGTAATGAAAACAGTATGATATTGGCATGAAATCAGAATGGAACAGAAGAGAGCTGAGAAATAAATCCATGCGTGTACGGCCCACTGACGGTAACAAGGGTGCTAAGTATACACAATGGGGAAGTTACTGTTAACAAACTGTGTTGGAAAATATGTATATTCATACACAAATATGTTACATTTAATCTTTTCTTACATCATACCCAGAAATCAACTTAAAATGGATTAAATATTTTTGAAAGATTTATTTATTTATTAAAGGCAGAGTTACAGAGAGGCAGAGGCAGAAAGAGATAGGTCTTCCATACAATAGTTCACTCCCCAAATGGCCGCAGTGGCCAGAGCTGAGGGATCTGAAGCCAGGAGCCAGGAGCTTCTTCTGGGTCTCCCATGTGGGTGCAGGGGCCCAAGGACTTGGGCCATCTTCTACTGCTTTCCTAGGTCATAGCAGAGAGCTGGATTGGAAGTGGAGCAGCTGGGACTCAAACTGGCACCCATATGGGATGATGGCACTGCAGGCAGCAGCTTTACCCACTATGCCACAATGCCAACCCAAATGGATTAAATATTTAAACAAGATCTAGAACTACAAAAACTACTAAGAGAAAACATAGGAAAAAACTTGATGGTTTTTTACTTGATAATGATTTCTTGTATATGAGGCCAACATACAGCAGCCAAACTAGAAAAGGGGGCTACATAAAACTGAAAATCTCTGTACAACAAGGAAATGAGTAACAGAGTTCTGAAAAGGAGACCTATGGAATGGGAGATAACATTTTCAAATCTGATGGGGGTTAATATAAGAAATATGTAATTAACTTCTACAACTCAATAACAAAAACAAAAACAAATAACCTGGGGCAGACATTGTGGCACAGTGGGTTAAGTTGCCACCTTCAATGGCAGCATCCCATATCAGAGTGTGGGTTTGAACCTTGGCTGCTCCACTTACAATCCATCTCCCTGCTTATGTTCCTGGGAAAAGCAGCAGAAGATGGCCCAAGTGCTTGGGTCCTGTCACCCGCATGGTAGACCTGGATGGAGTTCCAGGTTCCTGGCTCTCCCTCTCCATCTATGTTTCCCTCTCTTCCTTTGTTTCTCTGTCAGTATTCTGCCTTTCATATAAATGAATAAACATTTAAATAAACAAATAACCCAATTTTAAAAATGGGCAAAGGGGCCCATGTTGTGGCACAGTTAATCAAGCCAATGCTTGTGACAAAGGCATCCCAAATTTGAGTGTTGATTTGAGACCAACTACTCTGCTTCTCATCTGCTTCCTGCTAACGTGGCTGGGAAGGCAGCAGAGGATGGCCCGAGTACTTGAGCCCATATCACCCATGTAGGAGACCTGGATGAAATTCTCATCTCCTGATTTCAGCCTGGGCTAATGCTGGCTGTTGTGGCCATTTGGGGAATGTACCAGGAGAAGGAAGACCTTTCTGTTTCTCCCTTTCTCTTTGTCATTCTGCCTTTCAAATAAATAAATCTTAAAAAAGTAAAAAGGGGTCAATGTACTTTAATATGCATTTCTACAAAGAAGACGTACAAATGGCTAGTAGATTATGAAAAGATGCTCAGTATCACTGAACATAAAGGAAATGCAAATCAAAACCACAGTGAGAAATCACCTTACATCTGTTAGGGTGTCTATTGTTAAAAAATGTAAAAATAACAACTTTTGGCAAGGATGCAGAATAAAGGGAATTCTTTTACGCTGTTGGTGAATATGTAATTTAGTATAACCATTACAGAAAACAGTATGGAAGTTTATCAGCAATTAAAAATAAGGGTGGGTGCTTAGGCTAGCAATTAAGATGTTTATGTCCTACGTTTGAGTGCCTGGGTTCAATACTCGGCTGCAGCATCTGACTCCAACTTCTTGCTAAGGTAGACTGTGGAGACGCTGGTGATGATGCAAGTAATTGGGTCCCTGCTACACCCACGTAGGAGACCTAGATTGAGTTTCCAGCTCCCAGCTTTGGCCTAGTCCAGTCCTTGGCTGTCTTGGGCATTTGGAGACTGAGCCAGTGGATGGCAGTTTTTTCCCTCCTCTCTCTCTCTCTCTCTCTCTCACACACACACACACACATTTGGGGAATGAACCATTAAAAGGGAGTGATCTTTCTCTGTCTTAAGTTCAAATAGATCAATACATTAATACATTTTAAAACTGTATTATATGATCTAGAATTCCGCTTCTCAGTATATGTATCTGAAGGAATTGAAATCAAGATCTAGAAGAGGTCTATACCCTTTATTGCAGCATTACTCACAATATTTAACTTACGGAAACAATCTAAATGTTCACCTACAGATGAGTGGATACAGAATTGTGATATACATATAATGGAATACTATTCAGCTTTGAAAATCTTGCTATTTGCAGTAACATGAATGAACCTGGATGACATTATGCTAAATTAATTAAGTAGTCACAGAAGGAAAATACTATAGAATTCATTTACAAATATCTAGATTTGTCAAACTCATAGAAATGGAGAGTAAAATGATGGTTGCCAGGAATTGGGGAAGTGAGGAAATGAGGAGTTGTGGTTGATTGGGTGCAAAGTTTGGTTTGCAAGATGATTAAGCTCTAGAAATATGCTGTATATCGTTGTGCCTTTAGTTAACAATATTGTATTATTTTGGGTCCTGTACTGTGGCATAGCAGGTAAAGTTGCTGCCTGCAACTCTGCCATCCCATATGGGCACCAGTTAGAGTTCTGGCTGCTCTACCTCCCATCTAACTCCCTGCTAGTGTGCCAGGGAAGGCAGTGGAAGATGGCCCAAGTGCTTGGGCCCCTGCACCCACATGAGAGATCCCGTGGAAGTGCCCTGGCTCCTGGCTTTGGATCCTCTCAGCTCTGATCATTGTGGCCATTTGGGCAGTGGACCAATAGATGAAAGATCTCTTTCTCTCTCTAACTCTGTCAAGTACATAAATAAATCTAAAAAATTTTTAAAAACAATATTGTCTTGTTCAAAAATTAAATATTTGTTAAGAGGGCTGGTCTCATACCAAGTGTTCTTACCACAGTTATTAAAATTAAATACACTGAATGAACACTAAACAAAATAAACCCAAACAATTCTTTTTTTTTTTTTTTTGACAGGCAGAGTGGATAGTGAGAGAGAGAGACAGAGAGAAAGATCTTCCTTGGCCGTTGGTTCACCCTCCAATGGCCGCCGCGGCCGGCGCGCTGCGGCCAGGCCGGCGTACCGCGTTGATCCGATGGCAGGAGCCAGGTGCTTCTCCTGGTCTCCCATGGGGTGCAGGGCCCAAGCACTTGGGCCATCCTCCACTGCACTCCCTGGCCACAGCAGAGAGCTGGCCTGGAAGAGAGGCAACTGGGACAGAATCCAGCGCCCCGACTGGGACTAGAACCTGGTGTGCCAGTGCCGCAAGGCGGAGGATTAGCCTAGTGAGCTGCGGCGCTGGCCAACCCAAAGAATTCTAAGAAAAGACATACCATATTCAAACTGCTTATAACTACAGTCAAATAACAACTTGAGAAAAAAATCTGTTTACAAGAGCTTCAAAAAAAAAAAAAAAACCCTTTGGTCTAGATCTAATGAAGCGTGTACAGAATTTGTATGTTGAAAATGACAAAACACTGCTGAAATAAATCCAGAAAGAGCTAAATAAATGGACATACTGTGTTCATGAACTACAAGAATAATTATAATAAAGATATAAATTATCCCCCATAGGGATGTATAATTAACACAAGGTCAATCAGAATCACAACAGAATACTTTGTAACTATATACAAGCTGATACTAAAATTTAAATACAAAGGCACAGGAACCTGTATAGCTAATTCTATTTTGAAAGTGAAAAACAAAGTAGGAGCAATCATATTCCTTAATTTTAAGAGTTACTGTAGGGGCCGGCTCTATGGTGTAAGGGTAGGCCACTGCCTGCAGTGCCAGCATCCCATATAGGCTCCCATTCGAGTCCTGGCTGCTCTATTTCCAATCTAGCTCTCTGTTATGGCCTGGGAAAGCAGTAGAAGATGGCCCAAGTCTTTGGGCCTGGAGATCCTGAAGACCCTGGAGACCCTGGCTCTTGGCTTCAGATCAGCGCAGCTCCAGCCATTGAGGTCAATTGGGGAGTGAATCAGTGGATGGAAGAACTCTCTCTGCTTCTCTTCTCTCTGTGTAACTCTGACTTTCAAATAGATAAATAAATCTTTAAAAAAAAAGTTACTGGAATGCTAAAGTAATCATCCACAATGGTATTGGTGAAGAGACAGATATGCAGATCATTGAAACCTAATATATAGGACAAATATATACCTGCATGAATATGGTTATTTGATTTTTTATAAAGCAATTTTTAAAAGCAATGCCCTGGAGAAAGGATTGTCTTTAACAAATGGTATTTGGAACCTTTCAGTGTGCATGTGCACAAACGTGAACTCTGGCCAAAATCTCATGCCTTGTACAAAGACTAACTGAAAATAGATCATCAATGTAAATGCAACAAGCATCAAAATTACAGGAAAATGCATCTTCATGAGCTGAAACTAGGCAAAAAGTTTTTAAAATTGACATGAAAGAATAATGTATAGGAGCAAAAACTGACAATGGGAATTCAATAAATTAAAAAAATTTTGTTCTGCCAAAGACACTGTGAAGAAATGAGAGACCAGATAGCAATGTACAGAAATTATTTGTAAATCATACATCTGATAAAGGACTTGTATCTACAATATGTATTTTTAAAACTCTCAAGACCTAATCATTTTTTCCAACAATAGGAAATAACAATATTTAAAGATGGGCAATGAGGGCCGGCGCCGCGGTTCACTAGTCTAATCCTCCGCCTTGCGGCGCCAGTACACCGGGTTCTAGTCCCGGTTGGGGCGCCGGATTCTTTCCTGGTTGCCCCTCTTCCAGGCCAGCTCTCTGCTGTGGCCAGGGAAAGCAGTGGAGGATGGCCCAAGTACTTGGGCCCTGCACCCCATGGGAGACCAGGAGAAGCACCTGGCTCCTGCCTTCAGATCAGCGCAATGCGCCGGCCGCAGAGCGCCGGCCACGGCGGCCATTGGAGGATGAACCAACGGCAAAGGAAGACCTTTCTCTCTGTCTCTCTCTCTCTCACTGTCCACTCTGCCTGTCAAAAAAAAGAAAAAAAAGAAAAAAAAGAAAAGATGGGCAATGAACTTGAACATTTTGCCAAAAAAGCTATGGCAAATAAGCATACAGAAAGTTGTTTGGCATCATTAGCTATTACACAAATTCAAATTAAGATCCCAATGAGATATCCTTATTCATCTGTTAGGTCAGCTTAAGTAAAAAGTGGTGATAATACTAATGCTGGCAAGGATATTAGAGATAAAATGGTAAGAGAGCTTAGGTGATGACAACCTGACTTCTCTTATAAAGTTTTCCATAGTTTTTCCTTTCATATTTCATTCACTGATGATCATTGCTTGCATTTGTTATTTTATAAGAAGTTATAAAATGGTGGTGTTTCAATATTTATTTCTCAATTTATTTTATGTTAATTCTTACACAAAGAAGAACTTTCATCAAACTAGGGCCATTGGGTTTATTTGGAATAGTTTGCAAAGGAAAAGCAGAATAAAGACTGAATCATTTTCTTATAGTTGATAATTGTTGAGTAAAGAGTTGATGTTTTAATTATTTCAAAGAATACTCAATCAGGTCTTTCCTTGGGATTTGGGGGAAATCTCTCTATCAGTATCTTAACCAACTTACGAATTTTAATATACCCATTGTGTTACTATTCAGTTACTATTGTTTTTGATGCTCCTGTACTATTCTGACATGATCACATTAGTCTTGAGGGTTTTCTTGATCTCTGACACAACAACATTAACATAATCTGACTTATTTTCTATCTCAGATTTGGAATTAGCTATTCCCTCCAAGAAGTTCTGGTACTTTGTTTTAATCTTTTTTTCTTTAAAGATTAATTTATTTTATTTGAAAGGCAGAGTTACAGAGGGAGAGAGACAGAGAGATCCTCCATCTGTTGGTTCATGCCCCAGATGGTCATAATTGTGGGAGCTAGGCCTGTCCAAAGCTAGGAGCCAGGAGTTTCTTCCTGTTCTCCCACATAAGTGCAGGGGCCCAGGTACTTCAGCCATCTTCCACTGTTTTTCCAGGCAGCATTAGCTGGGAGTTGGATCGGAATTGGAGCAGCCAGGAATTGAACCGGTGCCCATATGGGATGCTGGCACTGCAGGTGGCAGCTTAACCTGCTACGCCACAGCGCAGGCCTCAGTTCTGAGCCCTTTTTATATAGGATAGTAATTACAGATGTTTGCATATTATTTGTATATTTTTGTTATAGAATATGTTAGAGAAAGACTTTGTATGGTAATTTAAATTTATTTTATTATAATGTTAATTAAGCATGAACAGTTATCTATGTATAAATACCTTATGATGCTTATGTAATTCTAAAACTAAATAATGAATCACAAAACTAATAAATTAACATTATTAACTTAATGGTATGTTTGTGATGTTTGGTGAAACTGAATTGCAACTCACAGCATGAATATGACTGCAATGACATATTGAATGTAGCTTGTCTTATTGCATGTTGTTGGATGACTTATTTCGCCTACCAGTCTATTCAAACTACCATGAAATTACATTATGTTCAGTATACCTGGTAAAACAACATCATTTACAAACTAAGTCTGATGCTTTCATTTAAAATCAGCTGAAAACAACTAAAGTAGTATTATCTGGTGTCAATGTGCTTGTAAATACAAATACAAACATGAGCATTTATGATGAAAGATAATATTCAATTAGAAGGTGATCTTCTAGAACATGTTAACATTTATTTATTTTGGATTATCTCCTTGAAAGTTTTCAGGTTACAGTGAAAGAATGAAGGTAAGAGAGTTTTTGTAGATGAGCTTGACATTAAAAAGAATACAGTGGATGATAAACTGTGAATCCCGAAGCATATGAGAAAGAAGAGGCAACAATATTTGGTTTCTAAATGTAACAGACCAAACACTATCAGTCAGCCAAGATTATCAGGGTAAGTAGAGGGAGTGAAGTGAACAAGCTGCAAAACAAACCAAGCCGCAATCCAGTTAAGATTATTGGTCTTGGGGCTAATATGAAACTGCAAAAACACTAAAGCATGAATACAAAAACAACACTAGCTGAAAAAAATAGCATAGCATAAACACCCCCCATCCTTAACAGTTCTTCCACAGAGTAATCGGTTTCCTCCTTTAAATAAATATCAACCAAATATCCAATGGACACATGTTGGATGGTCTTCCCCATTGTGGCTCTGTTGGGATTCCTACAACTCTCCATCTGCCTTTGCTCAGTTGTCATCCTTGACTTCTACAAGGAACTGACAGCAATGTCAGTTAAGTGTGATCATCACTTTTCTTTTTGTTTTGTTAAGAAGAGTACTCTGGTAGTGTAAACTCTCTACTGTAAAAGATATCAAGTGGATTAGAAAGATTCGTAGCAGAGAAATGAGTCAGAAGTCTATTATAATAGTCCCATTTGGTGAGGGCCTCAACTGAAGTGAGAATGAAGGAGGCTCGATTTTAAATAGCTTCCTGATTTGATGACTTCTCCTTTGTGGGTTGGTGAGTAAAGGGCACAGAGGAACTAGTTAGCAGGGCGGTGTTGTAACCCAGGTAAGAAGGGATGTGAACCTGAACAAGGAAATGGTGTTAGAAATGGAAAAAAGGCAAATAAATAAAAACCTTTAAAAGGGGAAGGGGGAGCGGGTGCTGTGTCATAGTAGATCAATCCTCTGCTTGCGGTGCCAGTATCCCATACGGATGCTGGTTTGAGTTCTGGCTGCTCCACTTCCGATCCAGCTCTCTGCTAATGGCCTGGGAAAGCAGTGGAAGATGAGCAAAATTCCTGGGTCCCTGCACCCACGTGGGAGAACTGGAAGAAGCTTCTGTCTCCTGGCTTCGGATCAGCTCCAGCCATTGTGGCCATTTGGGAAGTGAACCAGTGGGTGGAAGATCTCTCTTTCTCTGTCACTCCCTGTCTTTGTCTGTAACTCTGCCTCTAAAAAAATAAATATCTTAAAAAAAGAAATGGAAAAAAGAGGTGGATTCCACAGATATTTAGCATTTAGAATTCTGAAGACATTTTGATTGGCTAGATGTTTGAATAAAGAAGGAGGAACAAAGATGATCTTCCAGGGGGCTGGCATTGTGGCAGTAAAGCTACCACACATGATGACAGCCTCCCATATGGGCACCGGTTTGAGTCCCAGCTGCTCCACTTCCAATCCAGCTCCCTGTTAATGGCCTGGGAAAAGCAGCAGAAAATGGCCCATGTGTTTGTGTCCCTGCCACTGAAATGGGAAGCCCAGATGAAGTCCTGGCTCCTGGTATTGACTGGCCTAGCCTAGCCCCAACCACTGTGGCCATTTGGGGAGTGATGGAAGATTCTCTCTCTCTCTCATTGCCTTTCAAATTAGTAAATACATCTTTAACAAAAGCTCTCCAGGTCTTAAAAGTTACCTACCACAGTGTACCATTCACACAGGTCACTGATACAAAAACTCACATTTCCCAGCTTTCTTTTTTTAGCTTCCTGTTGGCATTGTCACTGTGTGAAGACCATTAAGTAGTATTTGCCAGGAGATTCAGTACAGAAACATGCTATGTTTGGGAATATACTGTTAAAAATATCTTTCTTCAGGGCAGGCATTGTCACATGGTGGGCTGAGCCACAGCTAGAGATGCCAGCATCCAATACTGGAGTGCAGGTTTAAGTCCCAGCTGTTCCACTTCTGATCCAGGTTCCTGCTTATGTGCCTAGGAAGCAGATGATAGCTCAAATGCTTGATTTCCTGCCACCCACCTGGGAGACTCAGATGGAGTTCCTGGCTCCAGGCTGTGGCCTGGCCCAGCCTTGGTTATTGTGGGCATTTATTATGAACCAACGCATGAAAGAGGTATGTCTTTCCCTCTCTTCCACCCCGCCATAACTTTTCCTTTCCAATAAATAAATAATCAATCTTTTAAAATATAGTTTTTCATCTAGGAGTGAAAACAAAAATGTAAACAGAGGGCACCTACAGGGATGGGTGGCCCACAGGACTGCTGTCCATTATTTTATGGCCTGCAACTAAGAATGGCTATTACATTTTTAAGTTGTTGAAAAAATTCAAAGAGTACTTTTTCATGATACATTAAAATGAAATAAAATTCAGATGTCAGTGTCCATAAATAAAGTTCTATTGAAACACAGCCATGCTCATTTGTGTACATTTTGTCTGTGGCTGCTTTGGGGTTCCAATGCAACGGTAGCAGAGTTGAGTACTTTTGACAGAGACCTTATAGCTCTCAAAATTATTTTACTTACAATTTATTTACAAAAATAAATTCTTTACTACCTGCTCTTTACAGAGGAAGTATTCTAATTCCTGCTGTATGAGCCAGGAACTGTGCTAGGGCTTTCACATCCTGTCACCTATGATTTCTCAAAACCTTAACTGGTATATTTGGTTATAGAGATCTGAAGAAATTATCTAGAACAATAACATTTTATTTATAGATATTGTAGATATTCAACTTATTTACAGAAAGGCAATGAGTTCTTTTCTTTTTTTATTTTTATGGGACTTAATATTATCTTCTTTTTTAATGTTTATTGTTTACTTATATTTATTTGAAAAGCAAAGTGATACACACCAGACACAACACTGTGTGTGTGAGAAAGAGACAAGAGACAATCTTCCATCCGCGGGTACACTCCCAAATGCCTGTAACAGCCAAGGCTAGGCCAGGCCAAAGCCAGGAAACTGGAACTCTGGTGGCAAAGACCCAAATACTTAAGCCATCATTTGCTGCCTCCCACGTTGTGCACAAGCAGGAATACTGGATCAGAAGTGGAATAACCGGCACTTGAACCAGGGATCTAAACCACATGGCACCTGAGGCACCAAAATGCCTGTCCCAAGTTACTTTTTTTTTTTTTTTTTTTAAAAAGGATTTTATCTTTTCCCAGCTTAAACACTGCCATTGGTTCCAAACGTTTATACAACGGAAGCTAATCTTCAGAACATACGACCATTTGCAAATGCAATCTAGTACCCACCCCGCTTTGGTCGTATGTCATCATTCTTTTCCCCACCTCTCACCCACTGAATTTCTCCCTGTTCTTCCACCTTTTGCAGATAGAAGCTGAAAGTGACACATTCAAGAGATATTTGGTGTTCACTTTATTTAGGCACCTTGTCCACTTTTCCTCCCCGCACCTTTCTTCGTTTACTTTCTTCACTGAATTCTCTATCACTACAAAATATAAAAGGGACGAAGAAAGGAAGGGAGGGTCACTGCAAAACACACATAGCCTTCACTGGGCTCCGTTCAGCCTAATTTCTCAAATCCTCGAGGGCAGCGCCGATATTTTTTTTAACGTCCGATATCTATCAAAGATTCAGTAAGTGCTTATTCAGTCATTGATTGTCCTCCCCCCGCCCATCTCTTTCCCCTGTCCCCCTGGAGGCCCCCCTTCCTCTCCCTTGGGAAACCTGGAAAACAGAAAATCTTCCCACGGAACTCCTCAGGGGCGCGCCAAGATCTGGGCGTGCGCACTTGGACTCGGCCGGCGCTGCAGCCCCCGCTGCAAGTCCGCGGGGTCTCTAAGCGCAAACCCAGCGCGGGCTGCTCCAGCTCCCGCGCGCGCGCGTGCGCGTATAGCCCCCCCCCCCCCCCGCCGCCTCGGCCCCCTACCCTGCAGCAAGGGGAGCGTGACGTAATGCAACCTCAGCATGTCAGCGGCGATATAAAGGAGAACGAG
The DNA here is from genome assembly GCF_964237555.1 of Oryctolagus cuniculus. NCBI lineage: Eukaryota > Metazoa > Chordata > Mammalia > Lagomorpha > Leporidae > Oryctolagus > Oryctolagus cuniculus. The sequence goes on along the minus strand of NC_091453.1, from coordinate 65,598,053 downwards.
GCGGCGCGCCTCCCAGACGCAGAGTAGCTTGTGATTGGCTCGGGCTGCGGAACCTCGGAAACCCGAATGTGAGGACCTCACGGTTCCACAGCTGCCGCCCCCCACAGCAATCCAGAGCGCGGTCACAGTCCAACTGGCGGCGGCGGCGGAGGCGGCAGCGGCGGCGGCGGCGGCAGGTAGGAGGACTCCTGAGGAGAAACTAGACTAGAGGGACTTGGGTTCGCAGCGCTCAGTGTCTCCTGCGAGGGGTGGAGAGGCTCACACCCCGTATGTAGTGGAGGGCGAAAGGAACAATGGAAGTGGCGTCTAGTCCCTAACCTTTCCTTTCCCCTCGGGCGGACAGTTTTCCCTTTCCGTCGTAGCCGCGGGCTGGAGGGATTGGGGGAAGTGAGGGTTTGCCCTCAACCAGCCTCTTCTTCCCTTAGACCGGAGCCCCGCGGAACTAGAGCCGTCGTTGAGGCCGTCGGTGGTTTAGGGTGACGGGAAAATGGCGGAAAACAAAACGGTGAAGTGAAGAATGCGGCGTCCCCCTGGCATTTTCTCTTGGCAACCCCCCACCCCCCCAGTCTTCTTTCGCTCGCGCCCCCAACTGCCTCGTCCCCACCCCCGTTCCCCGCCCCCGCCCGCTCGCTCGCTCTCTCGCCCGCCCGCCCGCCCGCTTGCCCGTTTGCCCGCTTGCCAGCCCGCTCGCCGCTAATGGCAACCTTTGGAATGCGCGAGGGATGGCGGCGTTTGCAAGCAAGTGGCACCGATCGGGCATTTTCGGGGCTGTGGAGCCGTCAGAGCCCGGGAGGGGGGGTGGGGGGCGCCGTGTGCTGCAACTGTCGCCTCCGCTGAAACACCACCATTTTGGTTCCCAGCCGTCTCCATGCAGCGGGTCAGCGGGAGCGGGAGGAGGCGGAGGGGCTGGGCAGCGCGGCGTGGGTAGCAGCGGTGGCGACCGCTGCACCAAGTGTGAGGAAGGAGGAGGGGAAAGGGTGTTCTCGGCTCGCCAGGCGCTTCCTTTCCACCGCGAAGCTTCTGTTGTTCGATTGAAGATCCAGTCAGATGGGTCATGTCTGGGAGGGCACGTGTGTGTGTTCTGCTCGACAGGATTGAAACTTGGCATGGTCGTGGGAAAGGGAGACTTATGGGGGAAGAGGGCTGCGTCCAAAGCTGCAATACTGCTCCTTGCCAGGGCTCCTTTGTCTCCTATCTCTGCGAATACTACTTTCGCATTCTCTCGCTCCGTCGCCTTAGCGTTTCTCTTCTGAGCTTCACCCTATTGACATCACAGAGCAGCGGGGTTCTGAGTGAGCTATGCTTGGGAGAGCCAGATGAGAGTAAAATGTGCTTTTGTGTGTGTGTGTGTGCGTGTGCGTGTGTGTGTGTGTGTGTGTGATTTCTGCTCTCCTACCCGTTGATGGCAAGATGTTTACTTGAAGCGTACTTGGTGGGTTACCTCCATTCAGGAACGATGTGATGGACACTCTCGAGAAGATTGAGAAGCCTTGGCATTTATTGGTTATTGAACACTTAACATGCTGCCGATCTCAGACCTCATTTATTATTGATCTTATTGAAACTTCCGCTATGTGAAAAAGGTGTTCTGGTTTGTTTGTTTGGTATTCACACAGTATGGCACTTCCCATAATAGTTGCACTATGTTGTTGTAATTTTTACACTTCATTGAGTGCTGGTGCAGATTTTTCTGTATGGATTTGGCAAGGATAAGGCTTGCCCTCGGTTCTCTTTCACTTTCCAAGATAAGGTACTGGTAGTGATTTTTAAAATGTGCCTTCAAGAAGATTTTTGTTTTGATCAAGTCGTCCAATTCTAAGTGTCACGACGTTACTTGTGTGATAGTAGGTAGTCGTTTCTGTTGTAATAATCCCTTTGGTTGCTTTTTAGATTAACGCAGATTTCAGCAAATGAGCCCTTCACAGTCTCACCCTGCAACTTCAAGCATAAAGGAACATTTTTAAAATGTGTAAGAGATTGGGTTTAAAATGTTTGAAAATATCTAATTTTGAACATATTCTCATAATAGGTAAAGAGAACGTTTTCCCAAAGAAAATAACATAGTTCAGAGGAAAAATAAAAAGAAATTGCGGGTTTTACTTTGCAGTATCTAAGAAAATCTACAGTTTCTTCAAGACACTCATATAAAGGTGATTAACAAATTACTTAATATGTCTTATCTTATTTAACAATTAGAATAAAATTTTTAAGCCACATTAAGATGATTGTAATTGTTCTCTTGGTTGTGTGAGTAAGAAAGAAATTACTCAAGTCCAAATATAACTCTGTTTTAAATGTTAAAAATAAGGCTTTATAGCCTTTTAATTTTATCCGTGTGAAAATGCAGGTAATTTATTGTGAACTCTTTTGGCCTCTTGACCTCATTTTGCGTAACAACAAGGCATAAAACAACATGGCATTTGCAAAAATATAAAATACAGTTAAGAATTTCTAAAACATTCGTAATTTTGGTCAGTTATAGATAATTTTGTCTAAATCTTTTTATACATAGAAATGTCACCAACTGCTGTAATGTTGATATGGGTTACCTGTGAGACTCTCCTGCCTCTGGTATACCTACAGAACTTTAAGACAAGAGAAAAAAAAAGAAGATAAACCTATGGACTCCCCTATACTTAAGAATACATTTTGTTTTACATGGCAGCTTTCTAAAACTTTTGTTAAGGATATAACCTCATCTTCTGTGCAGTATGGCCTAATATATTAAAAACTCTATAGGGGAATTGAGACAAATGCCTTATAAAATTGACTGTGGTTTTTGATTGTTGTACTTAGAAGCTTATGTTTGAAGGAGAAATGCAGATATATTATTATAAGGAGTACATTGAGTGACAGCATCAAACTTTATGTTCTGTGTTATTTAATGGTCTTAAATAGGAGATAAATCATACGAAATAAAATAGGTTGAGCCCTTGTTTTCAAAACCAGGATGAGGCTAGCATGATTTTTATTAATCACTTAGTCAGTTGTGCAATTACAAGTTAACGATAAGTTGAAAGAAACGATTTTCTAAATGTTTGTATGTGATTGATCTTATCTTTACCATATTTAGGTAGCAGTCATGTTTCATGAGTCCTCAAAACTGTGAGACAAGAGAATGTAGTAGAGTGAGGCCAGAAGTCCTTACTGGTTCAAAGAACTCCAGGGAAACTGGGATAGAACATTTTACATTATAAGTAGAACCCCGGGAGCCAGAGGTGAATACAAGTTTATCTGCAGAGCTCCGCTGCAGGGCTGATCTGGGTCTGGAAGAAATGGATGAGAGCCACTGGATGAAATTCACTAATACTAGACATCTGAGTTCTCTAGTAATGTATAAATATCCCAACTATTGTTTGTTGTCATTTTGTTATTTTTCTTCTTTTATAACCTATATTTTAACGGGAACCTTAATGCTGCAGTTTTGTTCTTTTGCTTGCTTCTCTCACTTTCCTATGGCTCATCACCCTTACTGTACCTTATTCTCCATTATCTTTGGTTTACTTTTACCTGGCACTTCTTTTATTTATGGTCGTCACATAAACATCTTTCAAGGTTTTTGTTCATTTGTTTTATTTTCTTTTGTAATGAGCTTTGCACACCTGGTTGAGAGGCATATTTTTAATTGCTTTTTTTTTCTTAAAACGACTGATTTTGGCCTAAATGTATTTAAACTGTTTTAAATACCATTTCTTTTACAGGTATTTGTGAATGAACTTTGCTAAGTATGGATTCAGGTGGTGGAAGTCTTGGATTGCACACATCAGAACCTAGAATGGCCCATACCATGATTATGCAGGATTTTGGTAAAGCATTTTCTTTGTTGCATTGTTTTCTTAATGCAAGAAATTACTAAAAATCAAACATAAATTAAGGAAGGGGAGAATTATAAAGAAAAATAATTCTTTTACTAGGAAAATACATTTGTAGAGCTTACTCTCTTACAGTAAGTCTATGTGTCAGTGTCTACTTCAAATATAATTTGTGGGAAGGTTGAGGTAAGGAAACTTGAAATAAAGTGGTAATATGGTACTGTAAATGAAAAATAATTAGGGTAAATAACTATCAAGTTATATGGTATTTTGATGGTATAAATCAGTTATCAAATGTAGGGAATGTTAAAATGGCTTTCTGAAATATGTTATGCTGTTAATAAAACTGGAAAAGGAAGTGCTTCCATTAATTCAAATAAGTTAGATGCTCATTAAACAGTGATATAGGCAAAATCATGCAGTTGATGATTAATTATGTTCTGTTGTTATTTCCTGAGAAAGTTATGAACAGCATACATTTTTCTTTCTTTTTCTTTTAAAGACTCCCTATTTTACTGACAATGTTTTTCAGGAATCTCTTAATAATAGTCATTCTGTGGAAGATGTGATCATTCTTTAGACAGGCAACTAAGATAAATTTGGGCAGGGTCTGTTTGAATTTTACAAGAGATAGTGGAATCTGAAATATAGAGGCATGCGGGTAGGATCATAGGAATTGGAGATAAGAGCTGAGTGAGAGCAGAGACGAAAAATAGTACATTGGGACAAAAAGTAAACAGGAAACAAGATGATCCTAAGAATTGAAGATAAGAACTGAGTGAGAGCAGAGAAGACAAATCGTAAATTGGGATAAAAAGTAAACAGGAAATGAGATGATATGGAGTGTTTAAAGTTGAAATTTATAACGGGGAACTACAAGTAATGATACTTCACTCAATTAAGAAAATGCTACTATGCTGTTAGAGAATATGGCTGAATATGTCATTTGGTTCCTTCTTGTAAAGCACACAGTAATGAGAATCAGAATAACTGCATTCTAGTCTCGACAGTGCTGTTAACTAGCTGTGTAAACTTGGGTAAATTACTGAATTTGCTTTTATAATGAGAGGGTTTAAATATGCAGCGTTTAAAGTCCTCTCCAGTTCTATAAATCTTTGACATTTTTGATGAATAAAGTTGGAGAGATCACGATTGTGATAAGATTATGAATGAAAGGATTGAGATGACTAGTTAATTGATGAAATAGAAAATAATCATGAACTTACTCTTCTACATGATAAGTGAATTTTATTTATTATAGATGATTTAAAAATGACTCAGGATAGAGAAAAGCTACAGCAATAAATTCTAGAGGAAAGAAAGTAGGGCTGAAGAGTAAAAAGATTACAGGTGTCTGAATTATTTTCTAGTGAGTTAATATTTTTTAGAATACTGGAACTCTTTAATATTAGTATGATAAATAAATTTTGGTTGAAATTTCGTTTGTATTTTTTACCTTTTAAAATAAGATATTTTAAAAATGGAAGTAATATAGTATTTTCTCCTTTTAATACAAAATATTCCCTACTCAGTAGCATTTGGTAAAGTTCCAGAACTCCTTTCACTCCTGAAGAAATTGCCTGTTAGCAAGTAATGTCTGATTCCTTTCAAAGGGTGAAAAATTACCTGATTGGTGGTGGTTGATATTTACTAGAAATTCTTCTTACCTTCCTTTCCATTGTTCTTCCTCAATAACTTGAGATTTAATTGAGCCTTTATTACTTACATCTAATACATTATTTCCTTTAAACCGCTAGGGAAATAGAGCATGCATATTGAAATATATGTATATATACACACACAAGTATTTTTTTCTTTATTTTTATGGAGGTATAATTCATATAACATATTATTAACTCATTTTAAAGTATGCAATTTAGTGGCTTTTAGTATATTCACAGAATTGTAAAACCATCACCATTACATAACTTTAGAACATTTTATCATACTAAAAAACCTTTCTTACGAGCATTCTCCATCCTCTCCTTCTCCCAAGAGCCTTATACAACCACCAATCTCTCTATGGATTTACCTATTCTGAACATTTCGTATAAATGGCATCATACAATATATGGTCTTTGTGTTTGGCTTCTTTCACTTAGAATGACTTCAAGTGTAATCGATGTTTTCACATGTATCTTCATTGTATTTTACTACCAAGTGATATTCTGTTGTATTGGTAAACCACATTTTGTTTAGCCTTTCATCAGTTGATGGGCATTTGGATTATAAAACTATTTTTAATAGTCCTGGTACTTTATATTTCTTCTAAAACAACCCCTTATGGGCTTATTTATATTTAATTCATCTGTTAAACTGCAAATTCTAAAATTTCATTAGAAATTAGATACCTTCTTTGTGTCTATTATCAGCAACATTTGGATATTTGCAATCTCATAAATTATCAATATGAGTATTTATAAAACAGAATTTAGTATACACAGTTAAAACTAGCTAAATAAGTTCCCTATGTGGCACAGGATCTCTATAAATTTTATAAGGTTCGTAGCTTGGAGTATGGGATGATTACCTATATAGAGAATCTGCAACATTAATTTAATGTAGATTTTATTAAATTAATTGTTATTTTATTAAATTAATTGTTTTTAAAGGATTTTTTTTTGACAGGCAGATGGACAGTGAGAGAGAGAGAGAGAGAGAGAAAGGTCTTCCTTTTCCGTTGGTTAAAGGATATTTGATATTTTAAAATTTACAACTTTGCGTTTTATGTAATAACTTTCCTAGTGTCTCAGTATAGTGGTTGTACTTGGAGCATGTACCGTTGAATTTGATAGTTGCTTAATATTGAAATGCTGTAAAAAGTCTATGGAGCTTTGGGACTTCAATAACAAAACAGCCTCAGATAGTGGTCTAAGACAGACCCAGCAAATGTTATGTTATTACTCTGGTGAAGTTTCAGGTATTCACATTTAATGAAATAACTTTAGTAAAATGAGACTTTAGTAAATTGGTTAATGTTTGAAATGGAAGACTTGTTTCGAATTGTTAATCTGGGTATCTAATTGATTTTACACTTTTTAAAAGATTTTTTAAACATTCTAAGCTAGTAAGGTAAAATTTGAATGCCATTTAGTGCTGCTTACTGAATGTTTTAAAGTTTAAATGAGTGAAAGGGATAGAGGGATAGATAGATTTTTTTTTTTTTTACTTTTTACCTTAAACTAGTCCTCTGGTAGTACTTCATTTATTAATAATATACATCTTTTTAAAAATAATCTCCAGTTTAAATAAACTCTATCTTCCTGCACAAGTAAAAGAAAATCAGCCTGGAGTCAAATAATGAGTTCAATTCTGAGCTTGGACCTTGGGCAAGCATATTTAACCTCTCCATAACATGCTTCCTTTATGCTTAAAATGAAGATAATAACATATCTGTTCTGAGGATTAAATGAGATTATAATTACAAAACTATCAACAGGTTGCTTGATGCATAAATAGTGTTCAATAAATATAACTAGTGTAGACCTAAATAAATGAGATTGCTTAGAAATTCAGTGGAATTTAACAAATAAATTGATGAGAAGAAAGAGAAAAAAAATCTGAGACATCTTAGATATTTTACTGAGTAATTTGCAAGTACCCTGTGGTGGAGTCATCAATTCTTGGTCTAGTATCCTTGCAATCACTTGGTTCCATGTAAACAAGCTTGTTTGGGTTTATTTTGATTCAGATATGGCTTACTTTGATCTTTAAATTACTACTAGAGGCTAGGTAATTTAAAAGCATTTATTCCATTTTCTTAGAATCCACCCAACCATGTTAATCTGAACCCAGATCTGCAGCAGCATTATTCTTCCCATTCTTCCCTGTGGTCTACTTTCAGGAACCAGACTAACCTTCAGCCATGCTCTAATGTAAATAAAATTTCCTGCATTTTAAATCTCTAATTTGTCAAAAGATTTTTTTATGAAATGTATATGTAGAATTCCAGTACTATGAACTGAAGGTTAATAATTTTTACCACATTTCCCGTCTGGTTTTAAGCTAAATTTGAACCTCTAACTCGTCCTTATTTCTGAAATGGCCAGTGGAATGATAAGTGATTAAGTAGAACTTGTATTATATCCTTTTTCTATCAGAATTTCAGAATTATGGCTGTGTTCTTTTGGGATAATTTGATGATTTAGTTGGGAATTTGAGAATGGCTGGAAGAATTTGGAAAGGTTTTAAAAGGAAGACAATAATAAGAACTCTGTTGAAAGGTCAGCTTTCCTTAACCTTATTCTGTGATGGATTAGAGTACATATGGTATCCACTGGTCTCCATGCTGATTTGTTAACTAACTTCCATAATGAATTGGTTAAAAATAGTGAATACTGTATAGCCAGGTGACCTGATTTTTTAGGTACTACTTTATAGAAAGTGATCATTAGATGAAGAAGGACTTGTACTGGATTATTTCATGTAGATGATTTTCATAACCAGGTCCATAAACTCTTTTGTTTGTTGTACCACATGAGGATGGCAGAACTGAATTCCATATAAAGGTATAAATTCTCATGCAATATCTACCAGGTGGGTGGGAATTAATGTTTACCATGCTGCTCAAGAAAAACATTCAAGCGTTGTTCTTGCTATAGATTTACTATTATCAAATCAAATCACATTTTAGAATGAGTAGGATTTTTTTCCCCAAAATCATGTATTGAAAACTTCTTTCTACCTTTGGATGTATTAATTCTTGTAAGTTAAACAAGTTCAGGGATTTTCATGTACATAATCCATATTTTATAACAATATTTTATCAACTCAATTTAGCATATTTATGTTTGTGTGTCCTTTTATTTTGATTTTGACTTTAATTTTTTGAAATTATAATAATTTCACAGGAAGTAAGAAAAAGTAATATATAGAGTTCCTTGTACTTTTTCTCTTCTTTCTCCAGTGCTGCCATCTTATGTAACTGTAGTACAATGTCAAAACTTGGTGCATTACTGTTAATTAGACTGAAGGTCTCATACAGTTCTCATCATTTTTACATGGATGCATGTGTCTGTGTGTTTGTAATTCTCTGCAGTTTAATCACACATGTAGATTCATGTAGACATCACCACAGTGGAGATCACAGAACTGTTCCATCATAACATATATGCAATTTCTGTTTTTTTTCATATTTGTCCTACCGTTGGAAGAACTAATCTATTCTCCAACTCTGTAGTTTTATCACTTTCAGAGAGTTACATAAATCATCCCACTTACATGTGATAAATTATCATAACATTAGGTGATTGACATTTTCACTCAGCATAATTTTCTGGAGATTCATTCAGGCTATTTAGTGTATCAGCAGCTTGTTCCTTTTTATTACTAAGCAGTATTCCATGGTAAGGGTGTGCCAGCAGAGTTACTTTAACCAACCATTCACCTGATGAAGAGCATTTGGGTTGTTTACAGTTTGTTACTACATGAGTAGTAGCTACTATGAACTGTTGTGAATATGTAGTATTGTATAAGTATATTGCTTGCATTTTTCTGGGGAAAAGTGCTCTAGAGTACAATTGTTTGGTTGTATGGTAAGTAAATATTTAGTTTCATAAGAAATTGCCTAATTTCCAAAATGACTGTAGGGTCAACAGAATACCAGTCAAAATTGTATCAGATTTTTTTTGGTAGAAATTTTCAAGGTGATTCTGAAATTTAAATAAAAATATACAGAACCTAAAATAGTGCACATAACTTTGAAAAAGAGCACAGGTGGAGGATTAGCTGGGATCGTTCAACATTTAAAGAATATGTTAAAGCATTTGATATATTAAAATATTATTTTTGATTAATAAAATAACTTTACCTTTTTTGGATAATTGTTTGTATTATAGTGGCTGGAATGGCTGGCACTGCACATATCGATGGAGACCATATTGTTGTTTCAGTTCCTGAAGCTGTGTTAGTTTCCGATGTTGTCACAGATGATGGGATAACTCTTGATCATGGCCTTGCAGCTGAAGTTGTCCATGGGCCCGATATCATCACAGAGACTGATGTGGTAACAGAAGGTGTGATTGTTCCTGAAGCTGTGCTAGAAGCAGATGTTGCTATTGAAGAAGATTTAGAGGAAGATGATGGTGATCATATTTTGACTTCTGAGCTGATTACTGAAACAGTTAGGGTACCTGAGCAGGTTTTTGTGGCTGACCTTGTTACAGGTCCTGATGGACATTTAGAACATGTGGTCCAAGATTGTGTTTCAGGAGTTGACTCTCCCACAATGGTATCAGAGGAAGTTCTTGTAACTAATTCAGATACAGAAACTGTGATTCAGGCTGCTGGTGGTGTTCCTGGTTCTACAGTGACGATAAAAACTGAGGATGATGATGATGATGATGTCAAGAGCACTTCTGAGGACTACTTAATGATATCTTGTAAGTGAAACATAAAGGCCACAATTTTTCAGGAAATTATATAATCTGGAAAAGCTTTCTGGGATGAGAGATATTAATAATGACTCTCATGGGGAGCATCTTTGAAAAATAAGTTTGTTCAAAGCTGTATTGATATTTTTTGAGTTTATTCATGTTTTTAATTTACCCTGTAAGAATTCATACTGCCAATAAGGTAAAATACTACAATTTATTAGTGTCTTAGCATAGAGAGATTTGTTAGGTTTAACAAGAACATTAACTGATATAAAATTTTGATGATAAATATATACATTTCAAAATGGAAATTTTATTTTATGTCACCATGGCTTTTTTTTAATATGGCAGGCACTGGAGTTATTTAGATATCAATGCATAATATGTATTTTTTCATGTTTTGAGTTAAAATAGTTGAAAATTAAAGCATAAGCATAGATCATGTCATAAAGCTCTGTGTTTATATTCTGTTCTAAATATGTGTACATTTATTCTATGCAAAACTATAACATTTATTTTAGATTGCTTTGCAAGATCCTTAAAGCTTTCTATCTGAAGGAGGAAGATAGAAATATTTTGTTCTCATTTTAAGTGATGGGTTTGCCATAAAAACAATGATAATGAAAATCTCATAAGTTACTGATGGAGCTTAAGGAGGAAGAAATTTATTTTTTAAATTGGAAAGGATCACATGAAAAGTAGTAAAATTGGATAAAGACAACTTTTCTTGAGAAGGTTTTTATTCTTTTCTTTTAAAAATATAAATATGGTAGATTGAGAAGTATATCACCAGGTGGAGTGTTTGTATGTACTTATATGTATGTAAAGTGACTAAATATTACATGTGTGTCACTGAATTTAAAATGAAAAGACAAATGAGATTAATTTGTAAATATTTTGTAGTGTGTTAACTTTTCCCTCTACAGTTATTTTTCAAAGTAAACATTTACATTGATTTTAATAGAATGATTTAAGCCACTAAAAGACTGTGCAAATATTACTACCTATTCTTAAATAGATGTGTATTTCTGAAGCAACTCTATTTTTATATCTTGTCATTTAAAAAACTATGCTTATCATATAAAATCATGTGGCAAAAGTTGATAGTCACTGTACTAAAATTCATTATACTATACAAAGGATATTCATTAAATTAAATGTGATAAAGTGGTCTATATTTTAGACTTATTTATCATGAATAGTTACATTTTATGTTATCGTCTATGATTTGATTCTGCAAAAGGTTTTAAAAAACACATCTGGAATATTTTAAGTTAGAATCTTGATTATTACCACATGTGTCAAATGCAAGGACTTTTGTCCGAATACAATTAGACTAAATTTAAAGGAATATCCTTTTAGTCTAATATTAGAACAACTGCAAGGTCATTTTATGGTGAATTTAGGATGGGGATTAATTATGTCCTTAGTCACTAGGGGAAATGCAACAATTTTTAGGAATTCCTTTAAAACTTTATTTTTATTATCAAAATATATACATATACACAGAAATTATTTTTATACTGTTCATTATTATGTCATCCAGCTTCTTTATAATAGTTGTTATGCTCAAGACTCACTGTTTTTATTATTTTGATTAATTCTATTCTATTTTCTCTTCATCTCTTCCTTAATCTTAATTTCATTTTCATTACCTCTTGGTTTCTGTTGGCCATTAACTTCTAGGAGTTGGATAATAAATTGCTTTGAAATATCTAAATGTTAATTGTTTTTTCCCAAAATAGAGATTTTTTAAAAAAATTTAAGACATTAAGTTGAGGACTTAAACCTTTGCATTATTCCTGAAATCCTAAATAATCTTTCAAGGAAACCTCATTAGGTAGCTGAGTTTCAGAGGGTAGGAAGTTTATGTTCTCTCAGTGTCAGAGGTTCTTCTGAGTTTAATCCACATTCAAGCCAAACCTCCCAAATTCTTTATTTTAGCAGATGAGTAGGCTCTTCCACTTGTGCTGAGTAACATGGAAATTAATGTAGGATAATTGTATCTGTCTTAGAGGTATGCTGAATGTGTTTTTTAAAAAATACCTAATACCCATATGAAAGATTTTGTGGGTGATTGTTTCCTTTAAGAAAAGCTTTGCTAGGGTAGAGACATTCCCATATAATGAACTGATATAGTGTGTTTAAAAGACTTTTTACTTAAAAAATCAATTCTTATTTCTTTTGGTGCATAATTTTGTATAAAGCAAAATATCTCGCTAGAGTTATGCAAACCACACCAATTTCAGAGATGAGAGAAAAGTTAACAGTTTGTAAAAATTTTAAAATATTGCTGCCTTATTTCAATATAACTGATAGACCATACAATTAACCCAAATAAAGTGCAGATTCATGATTTATAATACATTCATGGAATTGTAGAATCATAACAGTCAATTTTATAATTTTTTCATGGCCCCAAAAAGTAAACCCTATAACCATTGGCAGTTAACTCCCAACTCCAGCCACCTTCAGACTACTACTTAATCCAGTTTCTGTCTGTAGATATCCTTGCTGTCCTGGACATTCCATATAAATAGCATTATATAATACGTAGCTTTTTGTATCTCTCTTCTTGCACATATATTTTCAAGCATCGTTTATGTCATAGCACATATTAATACTTCATTCCTTTTTTATTACTGAGTAATATTCTATCATGTGGATATATACTACATTTTGTCTAGCCATTCATCAGTTAATGGACATATGGGTTGTTTCCACTTTTGGGCTATTATGAATAATGCTGCTGTGACTATTCATGTACAAGTTTTGGTGTGGGCATATGTTTTTAGTTCTTTTGGTTTTCCTGGTAATGGTACACCTTTGAAATTTATCTATTTTTTTCTGTACTTTGTAAAATACTGAGTCTTTGCACATTGCCTGATCCCATCTCTGTGCTACATCAGCATAGTATATAGTTATGTCATACCAGCCATAAAATTTTGATATGCACAAAAGGGGTAAAATATGGACAGTCATTTAGTCTAGTTTGGTTAAGATACTGTGGACTTAAGATGACCCTGTTCCTTTATCAGAATACTTTGATTTGATACCTGGCTTTGGCTCCTATCTCCAGCATCCTGCTAATATAGACCCTAGAAGGCAGCGGTGATTGCTTAAGTAGTTGGGTTCTTGCCAACTACCTGGGAGACCTGGATTAAGTTCCAGGCTCTTAGTTTCTGCTTTGCCCAACGTTGGCTAATGTGGGCATTTGGGGAGTGAACCAATGGATAAGAGTACCCTCTGTTTCTGCCTCTCAAATAAGTAAACATTTTTAAAGGGGGTAAAATAAAAAGCCTACTTAGCTTTAAAAAGGAAAGCCACATTGTATACTTTGCTAAAATGGAATTTTAATCAAATTGTGCCAGTGGGTTATAAAAATTTGTTGAATGTTAACAAAGTTGCTATGTTAGCAAACAATACACCTCACTTTGTTATATTATATTTAGTGCCAAGAGAATTCTGTGGTTGGTATTTTATTACCTGCTTATTGCTGGGTTGAGAACAGTGCAAAGCTTGATTATAGCATTCCTTAAAGGAAGCAAAAACATTAACCTTGAATTTTAGCTATTTTGAATATTATCATCGCTTCTTGGCCTTTTGGCTAAGATCAAGTGTTGAATATTATCTCCATTAAGTGTTTTAAGGATTTATTTGTATAGTCAGTTGATTGCCTATTCTTTAACTGTTCTTTATGTAACAAATAATTATACATATGTAACAAGTAAATATAAATATAGAATAAATCTTGGTTAAGTTAATGGTTTACCTCTTAAAATTGCACTTCAGCATCTTTAATAAATTTTCCTCTTCTATGAACTAAAGATAGAGCTTAAACAGGACAATACGGAATGGTTAGTACATTTCAAAATTGCTTACTCTGATGAATCTAAGTAGAAAATTGGAATAAAATATATATGTTAAGGAAAAGTAGTAATGGCATCAGAATAGCAGAAAATGGAATCAGAGAGAGTAGCAACGATAATTTCAATACTCAAAGCTAAAATTGTGGCATATATTTTGGTGTGAGAAAATATGTATTTAATTTTATGAGTTTTAATTTATGAATTACAGCTTTAATTAAGCTTGTCCTAGAGGAAACTGCTCATTTGTGTATAATAAGGCAGTATTTCTCAAATGAGAGTATTTTTATTGTTTCAATAATTTATTGTAAGTTATTACAACAGAAGAAATTGATGTTTTAGACACTTTTTAAGATTTTTGTATATCCTGTATCTTTAGTTACAAGAATTCAAAAGTACTTTTTTTTTCAGAAAACTTCTCTCTTAATTTTTCTTTAACCTCATTTTATTCAATACATTTTGCAAGAGAAGCTATTTAAAAAGTAGTATCAGATACGTCATCATCTCTTATTCTTTAATTTGTCCCCTTGACCAAAAAAGTTCCCAACAATGTAATAACAGAATTAAATATTAAGATGGTATGAAATTTTTAGTTTATTTTGATCATTTGTGTCCTTTCATAGACCATAAAAATGTTCAAATTCTTAAATAGCATAAAATAATTTCTATTTGAGCACAAAGTTAAAGTACCTTTTCACTGTAAAAAGAATTTCTGAAATGTATTGTTTTCTATCATTTTGAAATCCCAAAAGATTATCTTTGAAGTTGTATCAAATTTGAAAGTGAAATAGGGAGAGATCTAGACTTTGACCCATTTAGATCTTCCTGAAAATTTAGTAAGAGTAAATTTTTGGTACTACTTTATTCTTTTTTAATATTTATTTATGTATTTGAAAGTCAGAGTTACACAGAGAGAGAAGGTGAGGCAGAGAGAGAGAGAGAGGTCTTCCCACCCTCTGGTTCACTCCCCAATTGGCCGCAACAGCTGGAGCTGGGCCGATCTGAAGCCAGGAGCCAGGAGTTTCCTCTGGGTCTCCCACATGGGTGCAGGGGCCCAAGGAATTGGGCCATCTTCTACTGCTATCCCAGCCCATAGCAGAGAGCTGGATTGGAAGCGGAGCAGCCAGGACTAGAACCAGTGCCCATATGGGATGCTGGTACTGCAGGCAGCAGCTTAACCCACTATGCCACAGCACTGGCCCCAACTACTTTATTCTTTATAGAATTGTTATGTGTACCCAGATGCTTGGTCATTTCATGTTTTTATGTATGGTACTGTGATATATATATATATATATATATATGATATTAGGAGAATTTCAAATTAGATTTCATTTCAGTTTTATAGGAATAGCACTGAGATTAAAAAAAGGCATAATATTTAGGGGGAATATAATATTTAGGGGGAATATAGTGTTTGAATATAATTCATGACCATAAGACAACACTTATTGGCCGGCGCTGCGGCTCAATAGGCTAATCCTCCACCTTGAGGCGCCGGCACACCGGGTTCTAGTCCCGGTCAGGGCACCGGATTCTGTCCCGGTTGCCCCTCTTCCAGGCCAACTCTCTGCTGTGGCCAGGGAGTGCAGTGGGAGACCAGGAGAAGCACCTGGCTCCTGCCTTCAGATCAGCGCGGTGCGCCGGCCACAGCGCACTGGCTGCGGTGGCCATTGGTGGGTGAACCAACGGCAAACGGAAGACCTTTCTCTCTGTCTCTCTCTCTCACTGTCCACTCTGCCTGTCAAAAAAAAAAAAAAAAAAGACAACACTTATTAATATTCATTACAGAGTTAATGCATAGTATTTATGTGAAACTAAATACTATCCTTAAAGAATGTAAAGAATATTTTGTATGTATACTTAAAATGTAAGTAATAATATTGTTGCTTTACCTTTATTTATGATTTTTCCCTATTTAATGAGGCATCAGATTTTTGATAAGGAAAAAGAGGTAAAAGTATGCATTTAGATATTTTCTTTGTGATTTTGAAATAAAGCATACATTGCTAAATACAGAAATCTAAAAATTTCTGATTTGAATTTGTTTTTCATTGATTCAGTAGAAATTACAGTATATACTGAAGTTTTATTTTTATAATTTATGAGTAGGCCTTTTTATAATATCATTTTGTTCTCTGTGTTCCCTCATTTTTTAAATGTTAGATCACATATGTTAATTGGGTTTAGGAACAACTGCTTTATAACGTGGATACTGTTGTTTACGTGAGCTTATTTTATGAGCAACGTGTATTTTATTATTTCTTAGGTTTTTTTGTTACTAATTTTGGGGTTAGTATTTAACTGAAAATGCTCAGAGTGATGGAAGATTATATAATTTTTCCCAAGCCATTTTAATTAAGCTTATTTGGTTATTAAGTATTTACATTGGAATCTGTGCATAGGTTTTTTTTTTAATTTAACAGTTATCATGCAGTATCTGATCTTGTATAATACTTTTCATGAAAAGGCACTGACTACATACTAAATTATTATGTGAATAAAGTTAGTAGGTGGTTGACATTATTTTCTTATTTCTTTTGTACTTAAATAAATACACTAAATATCAATGATCCTTTTTGACTGAAATAGTTCCTACTTTATATTTTATAGTGGATGATGTTGGAGAGAAACTAGAACATATGGGGAACACGCCATTAAAAATCGGCAGTGATGGTTCACAAGAAGATGTTAAAGAAGATGGATTTGGTTCAGAAGTAATAAAAGTGTATATATTTAAAGCAGAAGCTGAAGATGATGTCGAAATTGGTACAAAGGCTAATTTTAATTTATTGCTATAATAGAAATTAAGTTTCTTTTCTTACCTTTTCTGTGGGCTAGTCAAAAATTATCCTCAAAGCACAGATTTTTTTTAATAGTTTTTCTTGAGGATTGTATATTTTAAAAAATTGTATATGATATAAAGCAGGAACGCAAAATATATCATTCTTAGGTTTAAACATAAGTAGAATATTACAGCTGAAAATACAAAAACAAATGAGTTGAAGAAGATTTAGTTTAGAGTAAGAAATTAGGATACTTAAGTGCCGATTCTAGAGTCACTCAGCTTGGGATTCAGTCGTATTTCTACCACGTAGCTAAGTGACCTTCAATGAGTTACCTCCATCTGGCTCTGTTTTCTCACTTATTAACAAAAAAATCGCTGTGTTCCTAAGTCTGTATATATGAAATACCTGAAACTTGTATAACTTAAGTAAAATTTTAAAATTTCATAATAAGAATAACTGCCTTAAATGAATAATATGCGCAAAATATTTATATAGTGCTTGGCATAAAAGTGTGTGATGTAAGTGCTAGCAGTTGTTATTTGTCATTACAACTGCAAACGTACAGTGTATTTTTATGAAAATATTCTTGGTGCTTTGAAATTTATTTTGGAATTAATATTTTTCTAAGTAAAACATTTCTTATATACACTCATTAATGTGGGGTGTTAGTCTATGGGATGTCTCTATTTTTAAATGTTTTAATTTTTAAGGTGGAACAGAAATTGTCACAGAAAGTGAATATACCAGTGGACATTCTGTTGCTGGAGTGCTTGACCAGAGCCGCATGCAGCGGGAGAAGATGGTTTACATGGCAGTTAAAGATTCTTCTCAAGAAGAAGATGATATCAGTAAGAAAAAAGGCGCTATAGTGACATGTCAATAGCTATTATGCATTCTTAAAAAATAAAATGCAACCTCAGAGATAAAAGCATTATATAGGACCAAAGTTCAATAAAGTAAGCTTGATCCTTTGCTGTAAATAACTTGGAAGGGTTGTTTTGACCATTCATTCATACATGTATTATTTAAACCAACAAATTAAAATGTATGAGTTTCTAATTTCAGTAGAGCTCACAGATACATAGAGAATTAATGAGTACCTACTTTATGTATGTTTTTGGATATGTTACATATATATTATCATGTAATTCTCACAACTCATCTCTGAGGATAGGCAGCATTAGGCTTGTTTAATGAAAGGGATAAATTTCCCTCGGGAAGAGTAATTTGCCCAAGGTAAATCCAGTATTGAGTGGTGAAGGCAGAATATGAACTCATCTGTCTGTACATTGTTCTTTCCACAGGCTATGAGCACTGTTGGCCTCTCTCTGACTTTAGCAATGGAAGGGCTATAATGGTTGCTCTTGTGTCACGAAGAGGTTATCTGTGTAAGAATTCTTCAAGCAGAGTTGCCAGGCTCTTGACTTACTATGCTTGTTGATGGTCTCTGCTGCTTAAGGTTTTTTGGAGCTGAGTACTACAGAATGCAAAACTCTGGAGTTTCTTTTCCTGTCATGCTGCATGTTTCCTTATGAAGACATTTTACTCTTTGCCTACTTTCTCCTCTCATTATAGGAATGCCTCTCTTCTCTAGTTTTACTTTTTATCTTCATGCCATGCTGAGAAAAACACGACTTTGTTTTATTCTGGAAGGTCAAGAGCCTCTATTTTACTGTACACATTGACAATATTGCGCTTTACCTGCATTGAACTTAGATACCTGCTTCCTTCTCTAAAGGCCATGGGGAACTGAACACCACTCTCAAACTTGAGTAGTATTATCACAGCTGAAAAATAACAAAATGAGTGGAGATGATTTGGATGGAGAGGAAAACAGTTCAATGAAGGAATTTCTATTTGGTCTCTGTAAATTCTTTATTATTATTTTAATTCATTTGTAAGGAGAGACAAAGGAAGAGGTAGGAAATTGAGCCTTAAGTTAGTTGATGCCAGAATTTCTTTGGAATATGGAAAACTTCGATCATTGTTTGTTTCTGGTTAATGAAGAGGAATGTGGGAGAAGAGGGACACTTTTTTCCCACATTCCTTTTACAGTGAGTACATGATCCCAGTATGTGAATTGAAGGAACATCATAAGTTCAGGCCAATTTTCTTTTTAACACATTAAATGTAAAGAGATTGTGTCATATAAAATATATTAAATGACTCTCTAGGTTTAAATACTTTTTGCCACAATACTGTTTTTCTTAGATGAGTTTCCCTTAATGCTTTATTTCTTCAGTAGTCTCATAAAATCCAGACATTTGGAATCCATATGGTCTTGAGCATCAGCTTTACACACACACACATATGTATACACACATATATATTCTTTAATTTTTTAATAGTATTTTGGCTATTTTTATTAGATGTATAAGACTGAAAATAGTACATGAAATAGCATAGACAAGATTCTAGTACTGTGTATGGGAACCATTTTCAGTTATAAAAACTGACAGGCAAGTTTTTGGAATAAACCCTTTGTATGAATTTGTAATGCCCAATGGACTGTAAGATCAGTCAATGTATTTCATGCACATGGCTTTTTAAAAAGATTTACTTATTCATTTGAAGGGCAGAGTTAGAGATGGGAAGGGAGAGAGAATTTCCATTTGCTGGGTTACTTCCCAGATGGCTGCATCAGCCAGGGCTGGGCCAGGCAAAAGCAAGGAACTTCATCTGGGTCTCCCACATGGGTTCAGGAGTCCAAGGCTTTGGGGCCATCTTCTGCTACTTTCCCAGGTGCATTAGCAGGGAGCTGGATAGGAATAGAGCAGCTGGGACTCGAACTGGCATCCATATGTGATACTGGCACTGCAGGCAATGGTTTAACTTGCTGTGCCAGCTCCTATGTGGTTTATATAATTAAAAATATTTTGGGGCTGGCACTGTGGCGTAGTGGGTGAAGCCAGTGCCGGCATTCCATAAGGGTGCTGGTTTGAGTTCCACCTGCTCCACTTCTGATCCAGCTCTCTGCTATGACCTGGGAAAGCAGTGGAAGATGGCCCAAGTGTTTGGGCCCCTGCACCCACGTGGGAGACCCAGAAGCTTCGGATCAGCACAGCTCTGGCCATTGTGGACATCTGGGAGTGAACCAGTGGATGGAAGACTTCTCTCTCTCACTCTGCCCCTGCCTCTCTGTAACTCTGCCTATCAAATGAATAAATAAATATTTAAAAAATATATTTTCATAACACTTGATTCTGAGAGGAGAATAAGAATTTTGGTAAAGGATTGTCTCCTAGTAGCGCTAAATTCTTAAAGTGCCAAAAAAAAGTTTAAATTAAATTTATAAATTTGTCAAACTATAATCTTGAAATCTGAAAAATTTAAATTGTTCAGATTTTTTACCCATTTATTATATAACTATGGTTATAAATAAGCAGTTATTTCTTCAATTATGTTGTGCTGAAATAGCAGATGAAGTTTTTGTAGGGGAAGTAGAAGGAACTTTTTCCCCTGAGATTCAGCTCGAGGACTCTTACTTTAATAAAATAGTTGTCCCTGTTGTCTGGGTTGTGTCATATGGTAGGACACTGACATTTTTCACCAATAGGTGCATCACATAAGAGTTTAATCAGTCTTTAGGCCATTAAATGTACTGTGCTAATGCCTACATGATTTGGCTAATGAGCTAAAATATTCTGCAGTGGACTGATTCATTTCTAGATACTTCACACGGTTTTTCTAACGCATATATTATTTAAAATAAACCTTGTATTCTTAGGTGTTTAAATCCCATTGAAAATTGATCCCTGTTAAAAATAGAGTGGGAATAAGAGAGAGAGGAGATGTACAGTTCGGCACATGCTCCCTCGGACTTACCCCTAAGGGTAAAGCTAAAAACTTGTCATGGGACTCCAAATCCCATTAAGTTGGCAGGTACCAGTGCCATCTTGCTAGTTAAAGTGATCAGTTTAAGTTTATAATTGATCATAAAGATAAGATTAAGTGTCAAAGAGATCACATAAATAAGACCAGTGTCTGCTAATAGTGATTGATAGAATTAAAATGGAGAGAATGATCCAACATTGGGAAGCAGGATACGCAGCAGACTCATAGAATGGCAAATGCCCTAAACAGCACTCTGGCCTCAGAATCAGCCCTTAAGGCATTCAGATCTGGCTAAAAAGCCCATGAGATCATTTCAAGCATGGAAAGCCAAAACACTGGAAAAAAATGACCTAAATGAAAGATCTCTGTGAGTGAGATCCTGGTGGAAAGAAGGGGCCATTAAAGAAGGAGTTACCTTTCTCTGAAGGGAGGAGAGAACTTCCACTTTGACTATCGTATTGTCTAAATAAGGTTGGAGTTTGTGAACTCAAGAGGCTTCCATAGCCTTGGCAGCTCATGACAAGAGCCTCGGGTGATTGCTGACGTCATATATGAGTTGTCAATTGTTAAATCAACAACAGGAGTCACTGTGCACTTGCTCCCCATGTAGGACCTCTGTCCTTAATGTGTTGTACTATGAGAATTAACGGTAAAACTAGTCTTCAAACAGTACTTTAATACTTTGTGTGTCTGTATGGGTACAAACTGTTGAAATCTTCACTTAGTATAGAGTTGATCTTCTGTTTATAAAGATAATTAAAAAGTAATCTTAACGAAGAATGGGATGGGAGAGGGAGTAGGAGTTGGGATGGCTTGCAGGTGGGAGGGTGGTTATGGGGGGAAGAACCACTATAACCCCAACATTGTACTTTTGAAATTTATATTATTAAATAAAAGTTTTCTATAAAAATAAATAAAATAAACTTTGCTTAAAAGTAGGATCTATTTAAATTCTTAACTGTATAAGTGAGTGCCATAAAACACTTTATTTTTCTAACATTGTTGAAAATCAGTCCTTCCCCTTTTGCAGAAACTTACTAACACCACAGATAATAAGATTTTGAGGCTTTGAAAAAATAAATTCATGTGTGCTCTTTTATAAAGGGTGTAACAGAAGGTACATTTATCAAGTTATTTTTTTTTTCTGTTTTATCTCATTCTTATGTAATTGTAAAAGACAGTCCAGGTGAACTCTGACAAATTTTCGTGTTCAGATACATTAATTTACCTAAACATGGTTTTCTCAGAGGTCCATTCATTCAGCAGTCATTTACTGAGCAGCTTCAGTGCTGGAGGTGCTGTATAGAAATAGCTATCCAGTTTCCATTTAAAAAGTGAAGCCATTCTAGATATTAGCAATTTCAAGGATGCTGACAGCATCCCTTATTTTCAGCATAAAAATGATCTAATCTGTGGTAGAGGAATGAGTTTTTTTTTAATCCAAGGAATGATGGACAAAGCAAATTTTTATAGATTAAAATGAGATATGCTAGTAATCGTTATACTCAGCATATAAGCTTTTAATTAGTCTTTTGTTTTTAGGAGATGAAAGAAGAGTTTCCCGAAGGTATGAAGATTGTCAAGCATCAGGTGAGAGAGCATTGTTGTATTCATGGATTTCGAAACTTTTTTGCACTAAAATAATCTTATCTTTCAATTCAATTTTATACACAGCTGTTTTGAGGTATCCTTGTATATGAGATGCCAGTTAAATATCTGGCTTTGTGTACTTCTTGGTAAGTGAAGAGTAATTAGATTAGTTTGTGTCTATAGACACATCATTGGACTCTTACTTGCCTCATCTAACTAATCTAGTTACATAGAAGTTTACCTCTATGGGAATTGATTAATTTATATATTAACATGTGTGTTAATCTGTGAATGCAGTTTGTTTTAGAGTACCCTGCAATTGTCAAGCAGCTTATCACACGGGTCATAAAAAGATTGCTATAAAAAATGTAAAATAGAAATTATTTGAGCCGGCGCCGCGGCTCACTAGGCTAATCCTCCGCCTTGCGGCGCCGGCACACCGGGCTCTAGTCCCGGTCGGGGCGCCAGATTCTGTCCCGGTTGCCCCTCTTCCAGGCCAGCTATCTGCTGTGGCCAGGGAGTGCAGTGGAGGATGGCCCAAGTGCTTGGGCCCTGCACCCGCATGGGAGACCGGGAGAAGTACCTGGCTCCTGCCATCGGATCAGCGTGGTGCGCCGGCTGCAGCGCACCAGCTGCGGCGGCCTTTGGAGGGTGAACCAATGGCAAAAGAAGACCTTTCTCTCTCTCTCTCTCACTGTCCACTCTGCCTGTCAAAAAAAACAATTATTTGGACAGCAAAGAAAAACTATACAGAATATTGACCACCTCCAAATATCTTTCTTCAGGTCTAACTGTTAATTTCTGTGGTAACCAGTATATTATATATAACTGTTAAATAAACTCATGTGTCACTTGATTTGTTCTTAATTTTAATGTACTCTGTATAGTGTTATTCTATGGTTGATCTTTTTTCTTTCTTAAGCAAGGAGATTTTATCTTACATTACAGTGTTGGATTGTTCTGTTTCTATACTTGGGAAGTATTTGACTCTTAACATAAATGTAGTTTTCAGAGAAATTGAGAGGCATATGTCACAACATAGAAGCTAAATTGACAGTGTTATGTCTACATATTTAAACATATAACTCCGCAGCAGGTTTGTTAGTTCTAAGACTTTATTAACTATTGTATAAGTACTCATCCAACTAAAATTGTGGAAAATTGTCTGCAACATTTATTTAACCCTTAACTTCAATCTTAATATTTACTTAATGCTCTTTACATTAAGTACATTATTCTAAAACATGTACAGAAAAGATCTGACCTGTTTTTTATGCATTGGACATAGTTACCATGACTATTGGTTCACTGATACATGTACATTTCCTGCTAAATCCCATTAACTTTGTTAGCCTTTTTTTTAATGGTGAGAAATTGTTCTGATGCCAAGATTTTGTATAGTGTCATAAAATTCAGTTTCTTTCACTATATTCATCTTATTAGTTTATTCTTTTAGGGTGATTAAATTGAGATATTTTAAAATTATTTTTATGTGACACACTATTCGAAATATTTGCCTGTATACATCTATGAGAAGATTAAAAAACAGAATGAGAAGATGGGTATACATTGTGAAATTTACTTGGTAATCTGTAGTGGTTCATTTTAACAAAATGAAAAAAAAATAAACATAGGTAGTTTAACTGTACATCAATATTTTTCCCAGGAAATACTTTGGACTCAACATTAGAAAACAGAAATAGTACAACAGCACAGTACCTTCAAATTTGTGAGAGCATTAATGCAAATAAAGTACTTAAGCAAAAAGCCAAGAAGAGGAAAAGGGGAGAAACCAGACAGTGGCAAACAGGTAAAATATTTCTTTAATATCATAATGATTTAACGTGTAGAAGCGTTGTTCTTTAACCAAGGGAAAAACAGTCAGTGTCTATACGGTAGTCATATACCATATGTACCTAGTTGTATATGATACAAGTAATTATCATTTTTACAACGTGTGGCAGATACCTACTAAAACAATGTCTGTTTGCTCCTTATTTAAAACATGATTTTACTGAGGATTTTTAGGTTGGCTTAACAATAAAGAGTTCTTTGGTTTTCAAAATGCATGTGATATAAGCATTTTAGCAGGTGAGTAGTCTGTAGTACAGTGCTACTCATTAATTTTTAGTGAATTATTTTATCAATTTCTTTTGATACACTGCATCCTAGTATAGTTTTCACATAGTGTATGTCTGCTGACTTTGACATCTTTGTTATGAAATTTTTTCAGTCTGACCAAATGTCTCAACTTTCTCTCTTTTTTATTTATCTAGCTGTTATAATAGGTCCTGATGGACAGCCCTTGACAGTATACCCTTGCCATATTTGCACAAAAAAGTTTAAATCCAGGGGATTCTTAAAAAGACACATGAAGAATCATCCTGATCATTTGATGAGAAAAAAATATCAGTGTACAGATTGTGACTTTACAACTAACAAGAAAGTGAGTTTCCATAACCACTTAGAAAGCCATAAGCTTATAAACAAAGTTGACAAAACCCATGAATTCACAGAATACACACGAAGATACAGAGAGGCCAGTCCACTGAGTTCAAATAAACTTATCTTAAGAGACAAGGAGCCGAAGTTGCACAAGTGCAAATACTGTGACTATGAAACTGCAGAACAAGGACTGTTGAACAGGCATTTGCTGGCTGTTCACAGCAAGAATTTTCCTCATGTTTGTGTTGAGTGCGGGAAGGGTTTTCGACATCCTTCTGAACTCAAGAAACATATGAGAACCCATACTGGTGAGAAGCCATATCAGTGTCAGTATTGTGTCTTCAGGTGTGCAGATCAATCAAATCTGAAAACTCACATTAAATCTAAGCATGGTAGCAATTTACCATATAAATGTGAGCATTGTCCCCAAGCATTTGGTGATGAGAGAGAGCTTCAACGCCATCTAGATTTGTTTCAAGGACATAAGACTCACCAGTGTCCTCATTGTGACCATAAGAGCACCAACTCAAGTGACCTTAAGCGGCACATCATATCTGTCCATACCAAGGATTTTCCTCATAAATGTGAGGTCTGTGATAAAGGTTTCCATCGTCCTTCTGAGCTCAAAAAGCATAGTGATATCCATAAGGGTAGGAAGATTCATCAGTGTAGGCACTGTGACTTTAAAACCTCAGATCCATTTATCCTTAGTGGTCATATCCTTTCAGTTCATACTAAGGATCAGTCATTGAAGTGTAAAAGGTGCAAGAGAGGGTTCAGACAACAAAATGAGCTGAAAAAGCATATGAAGACCCATACTGGAAGAAAGATTTACCAATGTGAGTATTGTGAATACAGCACTACAGATGCCTCTGGCTTTAAACGACATGTGATATCAATACACACAAAAGACTATCCACACAGGTGTGAATTCTGCAAGAAGGGATTCCGAAGACCATCAGAAAAAAATCAGCATATTATGCGGCACCACAAGGACATTCTTATACAGTAAGATCAATATAAAGAAAAAAGGTTATTTAGAAAATACAAGATGCTATTTGGGAAGAAAATCTCACGCTTTCATCTGGTTTCAAATCTTGATATTAAACCATAACTTTACATTCTTTGTACTAAAGATCTTAAAATATTTGAATTGACGGGGAATGTTACAGCCCTTTGAAATTTACTTAAAGAATTTAACAAGCACCATAGAATGGTTGCAGAAAAACTTAAGTGTCTATTAATAGTATTATATGCATAATTAACCTACGGAGGGGAAAAGCAAAGACAAGTAGTTTATTTGGCTGATCCTATTAGAGACAAATGGTTCTGAAAAGAGAGTATGTAATTGAAGAGTTCAGCAATGCTTTGCTATAGCAAGCAAGCCTCACGTTTATGCAATTTTAGAAATGGGGTGGGGAAATAAAATTTAGTCATCCATCAGTCACTTAATCATAAAGCCTTTTATATTGTACCTGGAAATTTAATTCCAGAAATGGCAAAGGTTTTGTGTATTCATTAGCAGAAATTTCACTGGAAATAGGTTTGATGAATTCAGTACAATTTAGAAAAGAATTTCAGAGCTGCTAATATTTTATGAGAGGATAGAATGTTTAAAAATACCGCATTCTGTGCTGAATTCTAAGGTTAAGTCTAAAGATTGAAATTCCTTTTTTTCTGATTTTCAAGGTAACTGTTCAGTACCGCATATATGACAAAAATATATTTGAGTCAAATGTGGCTTTCTAAAATGGCTGCAACGTTAGTGTTGCAAACAAAATTAGCACTATATTTCTTATTAATCTAAAGATTAAATTGAGAGAACACAGTTTTCTTAAATATTATAATGTTTAGAGGTTTTTTTGTAGGACAGTCTTAGCAGGTAGGATTGTTCTAGTCTTACTTGCTCTAATGTTTAAAGGTGCAATTTTATGCCATTATTGAAAATTTGATTTTTAAAATCTATATATCATATTATTAACATGCATTTTCAATGAGGCAGTATTTATGCAGTATTTAACAGAACAGTATGCTGCCAATAGAGTTTGGAGGTGGATATTCAGTTTACAGTGTATAAATTTAAAATATGCATCCCTTTAACAACGCTTTGTGTTAGCATGCTGCAAATCAAAATGGCGCTTAATATTAAAAGCTGGTTTAGGGAAATTTAATGAATATCCTGTTCATAAATGTAATGCATATGATGTGTACTTTTAAGTTTTAGTTGCTTCATGTTTACATTCAGCTGTTCAACATACTTTAAATGTATTTTTAATTCATGCTATATATTGTGGCTTTGTGTTTCAGATAATGTTCACTTTTCTGTTTTTGCACCAGATAAGAATCAGTTTCTGAAGAATAAATTTTTTATCTTTCTTAACTTCAGAATATTAAATTTGGAAAATCAGCTAAAGTTGTGTGTTATGTGGCTGTAAATGATGTACACGCTGTAAAATAAGATTGTCACTGTTACGTGGGATTATTATTTCTAAATGTTACTCATTGAAATGAGCATACAATAAAAAGCATTTATTGCACTTCAAGGTTTTATGAGTTTGTTTAAAGTTGTGTTGTAATGTTCATTCTTTATTAAAAGACTTTCACTTAATTTTTTTCTTAGGCACTTTGGTTCTTCTTTTATTGTCTATATTGAATTATGTGCTTTACCTACAACGTACAAGCTAGGAATTGAGCCAATTATGACACTAGCATTATTTACTCCTCAAGAATGTGTATAATATGCTAAAACTATGATGGCATACTACAAATAAAGGCTCCCATTTTAAGAAAGGAGATATAGTATTGTTAAACATTATTGACCTAATAAATTACGCTGTCCTGAAAACTGAATACATCTGTTTATGTTCCAAATAGACATTCAAAAGTAATTATTCAACTATTTGGGAAAGGTTTCTGCAAATGAATATAAAAATATTCAAGACAGTTAATAGAATTCATATACTTAAGCATGTTGCACTGTTAGTTAAGACTTGGTCAATTGTATTAATTATTCCTTATGAATCATTTTAAAAATGGAAACAATCTATTAGCCTCACATGTGAAACTACTGCTTCCAAAATTTATTATCTATAGTGTTCATCTAGGGAACTTGCTAAAATTCATGTCCTGATTCAGTAAGTGTGGGTCAAGGCCTACAAAAAATTCTGCATTTCTAGCAGCCTCCTGTGTATTGCCACCTTATGAGTAATAAGCTACTAGACAAAGGCACCCAGCAAAATTTTGTCACACTTTGGTGCATTTGCTTAAATAGATAGTTACAGGTGAGTGGATAGAAGCAATTCTTAGTGAAGACATGGCATTTTAACAGATGAGTGGCAAGAAGGACCCAGTCAAATGAAGATTGCCTGGAAGAGGAAGGCATAGAAATCTGCAAATACAAATAACTTGAGATGGAATAAACTTTAGGTAGACAATGTTAAATGAGAGGGAAGGATAAGAAATGAGACCTGTTTGGAATTTGAAGTGGGAAGCTACTGGAGGGGTTAAAAGAGGGGAATATTCTGAAATTCATTTGGAAGATCACTCTAAAGAATGTATAGAAGAGCTGAGGGAGACAGGCATGTTGAGACATTTTCCTAGTTGTTCATGGTTACAGTGGAACTAAAAAGTAGATGGGTATTCTACTTAACAAACTGCTTCAAAAATCTGATCTCGAGTAGGGATTCAGCCCATGTTACAAACAAAGATTGCCTTTATTTTTTATATTTTATTTTAATTTATTTGACAGAGTTATAGACAGAGAGACAGAGAGAAAGGTCTTTCTGTTGGTTCACCCCCCAAATGGTCACCACGGCCGGCACTGCGCTGATCTGAAGCCAGGAGCCAGGTGCTTCTTTCTGGTCTCCCACTTGGGTGCAGGGCCCAAGCACTTGGGCCAGCCTCCACTGCCCTCCCAGGCCACAGCAGAGAGCTGGACTGGAAGAGGAGCAACCAAGACTAGAACCGGCGCCTATATAGGATGCCGGCGCCGCAGGCGGAGGATTAACCAAGTGAGCCACCGCGCTGGCCAAAGATTGCCTTTAGAAATACAGATTTTACTGGCGCAAAGTTTTCCTATATACCCAGATGCCTCCTAAAAATGTAGATCTGCAAGTTAACCTTTACAAGAAGAAACAAAAATGGAAATTGCTGAAAGATTTTTTCCAAAGTGAAACCATCATTTGTAAATGTGATTATCTAATTGTCATTTCTAAATGGCCTACGCCATGATGGAAAGTATTTTTTTTTTTCTTACTCAAGTGAAGGCTCTTAAATTTAATTTTTCGTATCTCATACAGCAGAACTACCAGTTTGAACCATGAACTGCACTTAAAAAAAACCCAGATCTCCATCGCGTGTGTATCTATAAAAAAGCATAGGAATATTAGGAACTCCTATACAGCAGTTACCCAGAATTAACAATTACCACTTCAGGGCAATTCTCTATATTCTCCTACCTCCCTTTATCCTTGTATCCCTGATTGGTAATTTTGATGATGTTTTTCCTCCATTGGTTTAATTTGAAGCAAATCCTAGACATATTTTAAAGAATTTTTGCTGGAAGATATAGCAGATAACACCTGCTATTAAGGCAAAGGAGCAAAATAATCCTCTTGTTCAAATTTTTCTTACCTTTCTTGTGAGAACCAAGAAAAAGCTGAATAGGTTTGAAATCCTATGCAGTAAGTTTTTTGAGAACTAAGAAGGCTTCTTTTAGCAAAAATGCAAGACGAGCTTAGAACCCTATAAATTTGTTGGATTGGAAAATCTTGATAATTTCCCAACTTTGCCTAGCTCTATTCTGCCCTTCTAAAAGAATTAGCTTGTAAATTTGGAACTGGTTAAGAAGGGTTTCTTAGATCTTTGATAAGAACTGGATGTTATTATTGGCAGTGCAGAGAACCTACAGGAGAAATTCTCCAATTTGTATGGTCAATGCTGTAGCAATGGATATTCCAAAATATCACCTGCCAGTTCCAGTTATACCCTTTCTTTGAGCATTACACAAGTTACTACTTCAAAGGGAACCCTGCTGCACTTTTAAATTGGGTCCTGTTGACAATATGCATATTAACATTTAATCTATAATTTGAGTACTAGTCACCAGGCATCTTATTCTAAAACCCTGTCATTCTAAATTCCAGCACTACCCATTCATCATAGCATGCTGGTTCATCAGAATCATTGAGAGAACTACATTAAAAAGCTTACATATTCTCTCGTTTTAAGAAATAAGTCTGTTGAATCTTGGAACATATGAACTGGTAATATTCAACACTGTCAGCAAATCAGCTATAGATAGGACCAAATTATTGCAAAGAGTCCCTCAACATAAATGATACCAGACACCTAAACTTCAAAAATGAAGATTTTATTATTATTTTTTAAAGATTTATTTAAAAGGCAGAGTTACAGGAGAGAGAGGGAGAGAGAGAGAGAGAGAAAGAGAGAGAGAAAGGTCCTCCATCCACTAGTTCACTCCCCAGATGGCTGAAACGGCTGTAGCTGAGCAGATTGGAAGCCAGGAGTCAGGATGCTTCTTCCAGGTCTCCCATGCAGGTGCGGTGGCCCAAGGACTTGGGCCATCTTCCACTGCTTTCCCAGTGAGAGAGAGAGAGAGACAGATAGAAAGGTCTTCCTTTTTCCGTTGGTTCACCCGCAAGTGGCCGCTATGGCTGGTGTGTTGCGGCCGGTGTGCTGCGCCTATCCAAAGCCAGGAGCCAGGTGCATCCTCCTGGTCTCCCATGCGGGTGCAGGGCCCAAGGACCTGGGCCATCCTCCACTGCACTCCCGGGCCACAGCAGAGAATTACTTTAATGTGGAATAGAAAAGCAAACAAAAACCATGTACTTAAACAAACATTGTCTACAAGAGACAAATATTACCAAGACGTCTGGCTATCAGCAATTCCAGTGCTCCTTTTCTAGGTTAAAAAGAGGTATGTCATATTCTGGAGTAAATATTGTTGAATGTTTTATTACAAAAGATATAATTGCTTATTACATTTTTTACTTTTTATTTATCCCAGGGTGAGCAGGAAATATTTTGCATTTTCAAGACAAAAATATCAATAAATTTAGTACTAGCATGTGGTAAGAAACGTGTACCTTGTAAGGAAACACTTTCACAGCATATTATTTACTTTCAAAAGAAATATGTCATCTTTATAGATTGCAATAATGGGAACTAGTATGAGGATGTTTTTTCATTAAGATGATCTAAATTGGGTAGTGAGATGCAATTAATTTTTAAAGATTTATTTTGTTCTTTTGTACTATCCATGTTAAGAAAAACTAATACAATTGAAGTACCATTACAAGGATGTGAAGAATGCTTCATGGAATCATGTTTTAAACAAGTGACTTGTGGAACTTAAAAAACTAGGTTTGTAAGCACAGACATTCTCGATTAAAGGAGAAATTTGCATCAACGGAAGGGCGTACACTATGCTATGCTTAAACACTGTCTTCACATTGGGAAGTTTTTTGTTTTGGTTTTGTTTTCTTAACGAAAATGGTGTTTGTTAGCTCCAACATAAACATTCACATAAGAATTTCTTGAGAAAAATAGCTAAGCAAAAAATCCTTCCTTGTACATTTCCTACTAATGCTTCCACAAAGATCATATAGATACTTCACATTATTTATTTAGATACATAAAGAAATTACATTGCATGTCATTGCACAGTTTCCATTTTATTTGATAAATCTATGGCAAAAACATACTGGAATAAAAATTAGGCATTTCTCACCTGAAATCTTTGCAGTTTTCATAGATAAGCTATGTAAAACTTGTGAGAGGAAACGGCATCACAACTAGTCCTGTTTAACAACACAAATTGGAAAAGAAATACATATCTATTTCCTCTCCATATATTTCAGTGGTCAACATTTAACTGTTTTTATGATCCCTATTCACTGTTTATGGATGGAGTGAGACAATGAAGTTCTGACTTAACTGCTTCCCATTATGGACCCTGGGTTTTGGGTTTTTTTTTGTTTGTTTGTTTCTATTTTTTTTTTATATTTTGGAAAAATCACACCTGTTCTTATTTTCAAACAGTAGTGGTAGCAGTTTTAAATCAAACTAATAAAAACTTATCCTAAGTCATTTGTAAAGAATGGTTAACTTTGCTTCCAGTTACATATATGAGTAGCTACCAGACAAGTAACTGCTCTGTTACTGCTACACCAAGGACAAAAAATGTAAAGACAATGTAGTTCATTTAGAGTATTAACATTTCATAGAGCAAAATAGTGAAAGAATTAGAACTGTATCAATTCATGTTACAGAGCTTGAAATTTTAGCCAAAATATTAATATAAAGCTTTTAGCATCATATTAAGACATATAAGCATTTTTATTAAAGAATATTAAAAACATTTTCTTATTTATAATTTAGTACAGTGCATCATCTGTTCTTATGTTAATGGTTTCTACTATATGAGTAATTATTATGTTATAATTCTAAGTCATAACAATTTAATGTAGATATTTGTAAAGATACTTCACTGCAAAATTTTATTCATATGCAACACAAACATATCTGTTGATTTAATCTATACTTTGACAAATGCAACATTTTAATGTTGCTGAGTTGTAAAGTTAGCCAAATGGGTTGAAATTAGGAAATTACATTCTTGTATTTATAAAATTACTGTGTTCACTTTGTAAGGTCGTTAGAACCCAATTAAACAACTTCTAAGTACATTAAATATTATCCTATAAAATATTTTTCCCAAGTATGATGCTATCAAGTATTTTTCTTGCTACTTTTAATCAAGACTTTATACAGCATTTCACTGTTCTATTTGTATATCACTATGAAAAAGTTTACCTTCCACCCACTACTACGATATAGTGCTTATGTTTTTAAGGAGGTGGATGGGCTCATTTTAGGAGGATAGACTTTGAAAGAACAGATTGCTTGGGCAATGATATATACTGAAAATCATAATAGCATAATGTACAAATTAATGGATTGTGTTATTTAAAAAGATACTATCCCACATCCCTGCTAAATAAAATTAACTATCACCTTTGATTTAATTATGT
Organism: Oryctolagus cuniculus; assembly: GCF_964237555.1. NCBI lineage: Eukaryota > Metazoa > Chordata > Mammalia > Lagomorpha > Leporidae > Oryctolagus > Oryctolagus cuniculus. Next base: position 65,565,289 of record NC_091453.1, on the reverse strand, counting down.
CTCCAAGAGGTGGAAATAGCGTGGCAGAAAGAATCTCTTTTAGTCACAAGGCTTAATGTGAGAAAGGTAAATATAGACTGTATATATCATGCACTACTTATGTTGTGTTTGTTAAACATCTTTGCCTCTTTTGTTAAAAGTTATATTTAATCCTATACCTGAATTGAATATCTAATATCAGAGAACATCTTCTAATGGGATAACTTGTGAAATTTATACCCCAATAAATCAGTTCAATATCTAGGAAGTATACTATCTGAAAAACCAACAAGTTATATTTTGCAGTGTCTGCAATCAGTTTAAATAAGAGGATTCCCCCTTTTAGTTTGCATATTGTTATATTGAAGAAAGAAAATTTATAGAGGAGATTCAGGTCTCATAAATGGAGAAACTGTCATCTGTAGAGCTAATTCATTCCATTAGATTCATTGGTAGTAGCATGGTTAACATTTTTGATTGGCCTTTACTGATGGAAAAACAACTGAAGTACTAATGAAAACATTAAAAACCTCCTTTGAGTTGTAGTATTTTAAAATGGATCATTCATGGCTAGAAAAGAAAAAAGAAAAAAATGTTATTTCACAACTAGTTCATAGTTAGTTTCAAATATTGCAGTTGTATGTATACAGTTATGGAAAATTGTTTAAATAAGTATATGTAAAAGCAAAGAATTCATTATACTTTGTGGTTCTATTTTATATGTATATTTGATGAAACAATGAATTATCTATCTGACATTAGTCAAGGAATATGTTTCAAATGATTTTAAGGAGGTAAAGATGACTGAGTACTGTTCCTCCTTAGTGTCATATTTAGAGATTAAATTTACGCCATAACATCTTGGTTAATAAATATAGATCTATCATCTCTGATTTTAAACACATTGTGAACTTGCTGCTAGTCTCTATAGCTACTTTCATGTTTTCTGCTGCACATTTTGAAAGGAGAAACAGTAATGAGTACTATTCTGTAGATAATTTATTTGATAGATCCTCACATGGTTGCCACTTCTGGGCACATATGGTTAGTAGCAGCAATTGTTTCTAAAACTTAACTTTCAGCATCAAATTCTCTCTCAAAATTTAAATCCTATGCTGAATGTCTCTTGCTTCTTATCTGTTTTTTGTAGCATCAAAATGCTACAAAAAATGTAGATGAATTTATCAATTGATTCTCAACTAATTGATGACCTAAGAAAATAATATACTTAAAGGCTGAAATTACAGAGTCCCTTTATTTGGGGGGGGGGTTACTAAATACTGATTGCTTCTAATACTTCAGGAATTATGGATTGATTGTAGTTAAAGAAAAACTTCAGAGCTAAACCTTCCAGAATTTTTGTTTACTTGAATATTTCAGCTTGTGTGACCAAATGATATTTTTAAAGTTACTTAATAGACAATGTTATTAACTACACAGCTGAAGTGTAATGTTAAGATTTCTTCAGAAAGTTCTGCAGACTACTTTGATATAAGAAGTCTTCCAAAAGTTCATGTAAAGTGTGTATAAAAATTATGCATGGATTTCAAAATTGTTTACATGAAAATAAACTTATCTTTGAATTTCTTTATATTTGTTATTTATCCATTGCTCATCATGGTAAACTTAAGAATTTTATTATTTTTATTGATGTGTTAGAATCATGTGCATAAAGTGCACACTACAAGTATTCAACTAAACAAATTTTTCCAAATCGAGCACATAAACATAACCATCACCTAGGTCAATAAACATAACATTATTATGTACCAGAATGCCTCCTTATATTCCCTGGCAATCAATATCCACCTGCCTTTCAAGGATAACCACTTCTTGGCTTTAATAACCAAGTATTAGTTTTGTGTGCTTTTTGTAAGAAGCTTGACGTGGAGAATTTTAATATAACAAAACAAAGTTTCTCAGGTTCACAATGTTTTAAGTCAGATTCTCTTTTGTTTGACAGCTGGGATTCTCAATCACATTCTTGTGATCACTAACAGTGTATTACTATTATAATCTCTTGTAGTACCAGGAGTGTATGATTAAGGGCAAAAAAACCAAGAGCATTCTGTTGTGTTAGTGGAACTTCTCAACATCAGCACTATTGACACCTTAGGCTGGACAATTCTTCATTGTGGAGGACTGTCCTGTACCCACTAAATGCCAATGATACCCACAACTCCTCACTGCTTATGAAAACCAAAATTATCTCCAAACTTTGCTAAATATCTCCTATGGTGCAAAATTGCCTTCAGATAGAACTACTGTGCTAGAGAATATGAAAGAACTTCCAAAAGTTCATGGAAAATGGAATTTAAAGATAAATTTATTTCAGTATTTAAAAATTTGAAATACATGAATGTGAGGGGTCCTCAGAAAGTTCATGGAAACATGTGTTCTGAAAAAATGGCATAATTTAAGTATTTTGGAACATCAAAAATGTGTTTTAATTTTTTCTTTCCACGAACTTTTTGAAGCTCCCTAGTATTCATTTCTTCTTGGGTGATCAAATGACAAAAAAACAAAAAACTCATTTATCTGTATTCTTATGTGCACTTCTTGCATATATACTGTATTTCAATAAAATGTTAAAAAAAAAGAAGAGAGTTTTCATCATCAGCCTCCTTAGCAATGAATTGGGCTACTTAGTCATCTTGGAAGATACTACGAGAGATAAATATTAGAGTGCATGGTTTATAAAGGACTCTTCAGCAACCTCACTGTAAACTGTGGGAACTAACACTGGTGGATCTTAGACATAACACCTCTCTTCTTTCCAAATCCTAAAATAATTATCTATAGGAATCAGTACCACATTCGAGAGTATCAGACAGTCTATTAAAACATCCTTTACTCCTCCTCATAATTGTCTATGTGTTTGCTACTTGCTTTAGAAAAACAAATTTAAAAAAGAATGTAATAAGTTCAACAACTCCTGAAATATGAAAGAAAAGAATATTATCATGCTGTTAATGTTAGTTTTCTTCCTATTCAGGGTAAAAAATAATAATCACATGTAATTTATTATAGTTTAATCAATTATATGATCCTATCCATGACTATTCACAGTTTTTTAATTCCAAATACATATCAGTAATAGAAATATGGAAAGTTAGAAGAGAAAAAAGGAATCAACTTTGATATTTTAACTCAAGTTTTAAAGACAATAAAGACATGGTCAAAATGGGGCTAGAAATGCCCAAGTAAACTTACACAAGTCCATTTGTCTTCTGTTTTCTCAATCACAATAGTCTGTGTGTCACTACCTGGTGGTATATATTCATAGTCATCATACAGGAGCCCCAGGATTGGATATTGTGTTCTGTATCTATACACAAGAAAAGAGTTAATTATAGGCTGTGTGAGAAAATAACTCTCATTCAGTTTTAGTCACTCCTTATTTGATTCCCTTCATTAAGCTCTCTTGACTCAATGATTTTTAATTGTTTCTAAAAAGAAAATCACTTATGAATGAACAAAGATTCACTACCAATGAACACTGGCAGCAAGGAACAGTATTCCCAGAGAAGGGAAGCAAATTATAAGAGCCTCACAAGTGTCTTAGTCACTGCGTAGAGAGATTTAGTTGGTCACAGGTTAGGAAAAAGGAAACCAAACAAATCCCAGCAATCTTACCTAGTTGAGAGTTTAGAGTAAAAATAGACCAAGGCAATCGGAATTTGTGGGTCCCAGTATCAGATATCAGAGAACTATGCAGATGGAGAGAAGTGATGAGACATGTAGAAGTTTCCTCATGAGTCTCTGGGTGAGCACTAATCAGTGTATGCATGTGAACAAGCTACCAAGTTCAGGGAAAGAACCGCTAGAAAGAAGCAGACCAGCAATCTCTTGGTGTCATACAGGGATGTTAATATTTTGTGTTGAACTAACCAGAATCTTAAGACCTCCTGATATAAGGGGCATCAGAAAAGAAGACAGAGAAGAGTATACTACATCAGCGGTGGGATGAAATTAGTCTTGGATGGCAGGTTTAAGACAAGTCTTGAATTTATTAAAATGAATCCAAGTAAGTTAAATTCATCTCAGATCAAACTTCCATTTTAAGTAATGTCCCCAGTACAGTATTAAATAATGTAAAATCACAATATGACATCCCATAAGAAATCAGTAGTCATTCAATGAAGCAGAAACATATGAGTAACAATTACTAGAAGAATAAATTAGTGATAATAAATAAAGACATGACAGATATACTAGATAAACATAAAATATATGGTCTGTACTCAAAGAGTTAGAAGCAAACAGAAGCACAGGGAGAAGAGAAATAGGGATATAAGAAAGATCCCAACACTGGCATTGTGGCACAGCAGGTAAAGCCACTGCCTGTGATGCTGGCATCCCATACTGGCACTGGTTCATGTCTTGGTTGCTCCACTTCTGATCTAGCTCCTTGCTAGGAAAGGCAGTGGAAGATGGCCAAAGTGATTGCATCCCTACCACCTATGTGGGAGACCAGGATGCTTTTCCTAGCTCATGGCTTTCACTGGCCTGACTTTGGCCTCACCCAGCCCTGGCTGTTGTGACTATCTGTGGAGAAAACCAGCGAATGGAAGACCTCTCTCTTTGTCTCTCCTTCCCTCTCTGAAATTGAGTTTTGTATAAATAAGTCTTTAAAAAAAAGATCCCCACTGGAATATTGAACTTATGAAGATGAAAATTACAGTGGATGCGATTAACATTAGTTAAGGCACTACAGAAGAAAAAAAGTAGTATTTTAAAAAAATTGCCCAAAATAAAGAAAAATGTACACAGAATGAGTTATCTGTGGAAAATATCAGGTGCCAATATATTTATATATTAAAGTCCTGCAGGATTGGCAGAAGACAAAAAATAATTGAGTAGTGATCAAATTATTTCCAAATTTGATGAAAAACTATAAGCATACAAACCAAAGAAGCTAATGCAACCTAAGGAAGAGGACATATGGGGAAAATCACACAGAGTCACACTGTTATCAAGTTGCTGAAAATCAATGTTAGAGAATGAAAAAGAGCCAGAGCATTTAGCCTAGTGGTTAAGATTCTAGTTAAGATGCTCATGTCCCATATTGGAGTGCCTGGGTTCAATACCCCTCTGCTCTCCCCTTCTCTTCCCTCATCACTTCTTCCCTCCTTCCTCCCCTCCCCTTTTTTCTCCCCTCTCTCCTTGCCTCACCCCTCCTCCTCTCCCCTCCCATCTCTTCCTCCCCCCTTCCCCCTCCCCTCCCCTCCCCTCTCCTCCTCTCTCTCTCCTGCCCACTCTCCCCACAAAAGATAAACAGCCAGAGAAAAAAGAACGGGAATCAAAGAAGAAAAATGATAAGATTAATAGCAAACTTCTGTCAGAAACAAAGTCAGAAGACAGTGGTGTGACATCTTTAAAAACATATACTTTATTTTTTATTTAGAGGCAGAGAGGGAGGGAAGGAGGGAGGGAGGGAGAGAGAGAGAGAATAGAGAGCTCCCATCTGCCAGCTTGTTTCCCCAAATGCCTGCAGCTGACAATGAACCAAAGCTTGCGAGCCAGGAATTGGGAACTCAGTCAAGGTTACCCACATGGGTGGTAGGAACCCAGCTACTTGAGTTATCATCATTGTCTCCGAAGTGTGTACATTAGCAGGAAGCTGGAGTCCAGAGCTGGAGCTGGGTGTTGAACCCAGGCATTCTGATGTTGATGCATGCATCCTAACTGACGTCGTCACCACTAGGGTAAACACCCACTCCTGCAGTGACATCTATAAAGTTCCTCTAAAACCTATCAGCTTTCTATCCTATACGCCCCAAAACACAGCATTCTTCCCTTAAACACAGTTTCAGTTGTCAATGGTCAGCCACAGTCCGAATATATTACATGGACAGTCCCAGAGATAGTTCATGTGTTTTAAACTGTGCACTGTTTTGAGGAGAATGATGAAATTTTGCTCCATCCCATTCCATCCTGTCCAGGAGATGAATCATTCCTTTGTACAGTGTATCCATGCTGAGTATACTACCTGCCTGTTAGCCACTAGTAGTAGCAGTCTCAGTTATCAGGTTGACTTGTGTTCAAGTAACTTACTTTCTTTAATAATGATCCAAAAGTGCAAGACTAGTAGTGGTGATGAAAATTCAGATATGCCAAAGATAAGATGTAAAGAGCCTGTTTCCTTTAAATGAAAAGGTAAAAGCTTTCAACCTAATCAGGGAAGAAAAAAATCTATGCAGTGGTTTCCAAGTCCTACAGTAAGAAGAAAAAGGAAAATATACTCTGGGAAGTTTTAGGCATCCACTGGAGGTCTTGGGATTTATCCCCCTGTTGGAGAGGAGTACTGTAGCTCTGAGCAGTAAAGGCAAGATAAAGACTGTTTTCAGGTTTAAAAATCAAAGAGAAGTCTTCCCCATAAGATCAGTACGAAAAGAAATGTTAAAAGAAGAGGGAAAATTATACCAGATACAAATTTGGTTCTGAGCAAAAGTAGCAATAATACCAGAAAAGATAAGTATGTAGGTAAATTTAAGACATTGTTTCCATTAATTGTTAATGTTTCTTCAAAAGAATATTGTTGAACACAAGAATAAAAAGTGTTCACAGTATATATAAAAGTAAATATATATGATAAAAATAGTAAAAAGATCATGAAAGGGAAATGGATGTTTATGATCATAAAGTCATTATGCTACATTATCTGAAGCTGGACTGTGATAAGTTAAAGAATAGTACTACAAGCTCTATGACAATAATAAAGAAGTATAACGGGGTCGGCGCTGTGGTGCAACAGGTTAGCGCCCTGGCCTGAAGCACTGGCATCCCATATGGGCGCGGGTTCTAGTCCCGGCTGCTCCTTTTCCTATCCAGCTCTCTGCTATGGCTTGGGAAAACAATAGAAGATGGCCCAAGTTCTTGGGCCCCTGCAGCTGTGTAGGAGACCCAGAGGTAGCTCCTGGTTCCTGGCTTCGGATTCGCGCAGCTCCAGCCATTGCGGCCAACTGGGGAGTGAACCAGTGGATGGAAGACCTCTCTCTGCTTCTCCTTTCTCTGTGTAACTCTGACTTTCAAATAAATAAATAAATCTTTTGTTTAAAAAGGAGTATAACTAATAAGCAAAGTGCAAACATGGAAAAATAAACTAAGAAAGGAAAAAAGAAAATGTGGGACAAATAGAAAACAAATTCAAATCTACGCATAAAGACAATCACCTAAACTGTTCCAGAAAATATCTCATATCTCAACTCGTTCTATGAAGTCATCATTTGTGATGACAGTCAGTTGCATTTTAAAAAAGAAATATATAGACCAATATCCTTAATTAATATAGCCATCAAATAGTAACAAAATTTTAGTAAATTGAATCCAAAAATATATAAATGTATACTACATTACAATCTACTAAAGTTTAATCCAGTAATGAAAAGTTGGTTTAATATTCAAAATCAATATGATTCACCCTTTGTAACAGACTGAACCATAAAAACATTGAAATTTGGTTATTGTATATAGCCCATGTCTATACTCCTGAGGAACAGTGGTTTCTGTACTTTCTACTTGTTGAATTTATTATAAAGTGGAGCGTTAATAAAGTAACTTGAAAGTATGTCATTGTAAAAGTTAAAAACAAATAAGAAAGGAAAGAAGAGGAAGGGTGAGAGGGAGGGAGGGAGGGTATGTGGGAAGTATTATGCTCTTAAAACTGTTTTTATGAAATGCATAAAATTTCCCTCTATATAAATAAAATTATTAGATTATTAATAAAATATTAAATTATTATAAAATAATGTTTAAATTATTAAAATTTAAAACACAATTTAAAAACCCTTATGATAAGGTATGGGACTTCCAGAATGGGGTAGTAGAGGGTTTAAAAGATCCCCTCTACAATAAAAAAAGATTTAACTCATGAAATGCACTATTTAAAAAAATCAATCATTTAAAGTCTCTAGAACTCATCCCAAAGGAAAGACAGCAAACAGAAAATAGAATAACATCGAAGAAAATCTACTAAATTTTATTAATAACATTGAGAATCTATGATTTTTTTATTTATTTGAGATAGAGTTAGACAGTGAGAGAGACAGGGAGAAAGGTCTTCCTTCTGTAGGTTCACCCTGCAAATGGCCGCTACGGCCAGAACTATGCCGACCTGAAGCCAGGAGCCAGGTGCTTCCTCCTGGTCTCCCATGTGAGTGCAGGGGCCCATCCTTTACTGCCCTCCCGGGCCACAGCAGAGAGCTGGACTGGAAGAGGAGCAACCGGGTCTAGAACCCAGCACCCATATGGGATGCCGGCGCCACAGGCGGAGGATTAACCAAGTGAGCCATGGTGCCAGCCCTGAGAGTCTATGATTTTTGAGCTACCTTTTCTATTAATCCCTTTCCCCAGCTCCATGTTTGTCTTGAATTTGCTTGAATGGCAGAGTGATGGAGAGAACAAGAGAAACAGATCTTCCATGCTCTGGTTCATTCTCCAGATGGCTGCAACAACCAAGTCTGGGCCAGGTTGAAGCCAGGAGCCGGGAACTCTACCATGGTTTCCCGCATGAGTGGCGGGGGCCAGCTTCCACTGTCTTTCCAGACACAGTAGGAAGCTAGATCAGAAGTAGAGAAACTGGGACCAGAACTAGCATTACAACATAAGGTGCCATCATCACAACTAGCGAGTTAACTTTGCTGCACCATAATTTTGGCCCCTCCCCAGCTCCATGTTATACAAGCTCTACTCTGCAGGTTCAGCTAAGAAGATAGGGCCTTTTTCTTTCCTCAGTTTCCAGTCAGTGTCTATATTTTCAATCCAAGAAAGGAATATTACCTGTGTTTATCATGTCTTTCTCATCCCATGCCCATGTTGCAAAGAGTGGCTAGGAAATCTGTGTTCTATTCTTCTACCTCATGCACATCTATAGGATGGAAACTATCGTGGACATGGCAGGCTGAGAATATTGGGTCCTTTAGCACCCTCACTCCTGTATGCTCCTTGGCCAGAGGTTCCAAAATCATAGTGACAACTAAGAAGACCAAAGGTTGCCATGTGCCCCAATGCCTATTGCTAGAACTGACCTATCACTCTAGAAAAGTCAGGTTACTGTCTCAGTTCTGGTCTAGTGGCATAGGATTCTTTCCAGGGTAAAAGGCAAGCGGATAAGGACACAGAGCTCTGTTTGATGAATCTGACTTCATTTGAAACAGATAATGGAGAAACTCACACCTAAAAATGTTGTTGATAAAAAGAAAAGCTTGTTCCTGGTGGAGATTAATTAAGAAGAGTCTTGGAGTTCTAGAACACAAAGAAAATTGCAGAGCAGCCAGAAGTTTCATAGAGAGGAATAGGGAGAGAAGGCTAAGAAGAACATTCCCAGAATAAAAGTCGTGTCTGCGGCCAGGAAGGTTGTGCACACATACTAGGTCATGCCCATTGAGAAGCAATCAGAGCAGGATGTGGGGAAAATGTGAAAGAACTTTGCAAGCTGCACAAACTATCAACATGGGGCAGAGACTCACCAGCACAAAGAGCTTAAGTATAATTTCTGAGTAATTATTGGACTATAAGCTATTCTGACCTGGGGTGATTCCTATGAAACCAGGATAAAAAATAAAATTTGAGATATACTTGGCAATCTGGACAATCTGTGTATGCTCAAGGCTGCAATCTTGGGGGCCAGCGCTGTGGCGTAGTGGGTAAAGCTACCACCGATAGTGCCAGCATCCCATATGGGCACCAGTTCGAGTCCTGGCTGCTCCACTTCCAATACAGCTCTCTGCTGTGGCCTGGGAAAGCAGAAGAAGATGGCCTAAGTCCTTGGGACCCTGCACCCATGTGGGAGACCTGGAAAAAGCTCCTGGCTCCTGGCTTCGGATCGGCTCAGCTCTGGCTGTTGGCAGCCATCTGGGAAGTGAACCAGTGGATGGAAGACCTCTCTCTCTGCCTCTCCTTCACTCTCTGTGTAACTCTTTCAAATAGATAAATAAATCTTCAAAAAACAAAAGGCTGCAGTATTTCATGTATAGAAAAGGGGCTTTGAATCTGCTGGTCTCTGGCTGAATGTGGTATCAAAAAATGTAAATTCCATCAACTATGATAGCAGTTCCAGGCCATACACATATCCAAAATGGTAAAAATCTAATGACCTAAGGTGACATAAATACAAACTATTACAAATAGGTGGCTTCTACTGACCCAAAGATTACCCTTCCATCTTTAGGTAGTTAGATTAGAAGAAAAAAATCTGAAAAGGGACACTTTTCAGTGTCCTTTTCAGAAATGACATACATTGGAGACAACAGATTTTGAAGAACGCATTTAGCCAAACCACTAAACAAACAAGCAACCAATCCTTAGCTAGTGGTTAGGGGTAAGGGGACAGAGATCAGTATTCAGAGCTGCTACAGTGTATTATTTACAATATCCAGCTTTCAACAAGACATTATAAGACATGCTAAGAAGGAATAAATTGTGACATATAAAGCGGAGGCAAGTGAGCAATAAAATGTACTCTTAAAGCAGCTAGACAGTGGACTTAGAAGACATTGACTTCAAGTAAGTTAAAATAAACATTTTCGAATACTGAAAGAGGCCACATTTAAAGAAGTAAAGGAAGATTATATCAGCAAAAATGGCAAAGGAACAACCTCTAAAACTTCTCTCTACCACAAACAAGAAAACTCTCAAAAAAAAGTCAATATCAATTTTTTCAGGATTCTGGAAACTAAGTTTTATAGCAAAGATTTTTGTTAAGGAAAAATAGCTTATTTTTTGTTAAAATGGTAAGCTTCGTGTGTTTGAAACTTTCTACTTTCATACCTAATTTTCCAACTAGGCACTAAAATGTAAAAACAATAGCCAGCAATCTTGGTAAAAAACCACTGGAATATAAAATGTGTCCGAATTTCATCAAAGCCACATTACCATTACTGGAAGTGTGATTATGTGACTTGTCTGTTGGTTCTGTGGACAATCTCACTTGCAAGGTTGTCTTTTTAAAAATGTGAAATATAGCTTAATTAATTTGAAAAGCCATTTCCCTAGAAGAATTTGTCAAAAACCATCGAAATTGTTTAACATTACAGATGCCTGGGGGTGGCTTTAACAGTTAAGGCAAGCAAAAGGTTTACTAAAAAGAGATAAAGGAAAAACATATACATTCCTTAGGATCTATAAGGCTGGGAGCATGTGTAGGGTTCTGCAAATGTCCAGAGCTGCACATATACTAACAAAAGACCTGAGAAAACAACCTTTATCACTAGCTGACCTTGAAATTTTATATGAGCAGGAATTGAAGGCTAAGGTTGAGCTATAAACTGCTTACCAGAACATTGGACATACCCAAACACACAGAGCCTCTCAGTGAAAACTGGGAAATTTATTGATTGGCTCCAGGAACTTAAGAAAACCTCTGTCCAATTGTTAGCTAATCATTAAGGAAGCAGAGACTTCTGTGGCCACACATGGAAAGAATACAGATTATATGGAATTTAATCATAAAAATCACTAAGTGAACAAATGTCAACAACAAGCAATAATAACAATGAAAAACTGGTCAGAGGAGAATTGAATTTCTCACATTTTATTGTGTCCAGTTTTCTATAAAATACTATGAGTCATGCAAATAAACAAGAACCTATTGCCTGTAATGGGGAAAGGGAAATCAATTGAAACTGTCCATTGAGAAGCATAGGTGGTATATACTTACACAGCCTTTAACTTGGCTGTTTTAAATATATTCAGAGAACTGAATAAAATCATGTTTAAGGAGCTAAAGGAAAATGTGAGTTATGCGTTTTCAAATAAAGAATATCAATAAAGAAAGAAAATTTATTTTTTAAAGAACCACAGAAATCCTGGATCTGAGGGGCAAGCATTTGGCCTAGCAATTAAACCAGCAGTTAGAGTGCCCACATGCCTTATCAGGGGCTTGGGTTCAACTCCTGGCTCTGCTCTCCAATTAAACTTCCTGTTGATCTATAACCTAGGAGACATCAGTTGATGATTCAAGTGGTTGAGTACTTCCTTACCTATGTGAAATACCTGAACTGATTTCTTATCTCCTGGCTTCAGCCCAGCCCTGCCCCAGCTATTGCAGGCATTTGGGGAATGACCCAGGCCATTGGAACTCTCTCTCTTTCATAAACAAATACATTTTCAGGAAAAATACTGTAACTGGGTTAAAAGTTATCTAAGGGTCTTAATAGAACATTTGAGTAGGCAGAAGAAAGAACCAGCAGACTTAGAGATAATTGAGTTTATCTGGTCTGAGGAACTGAAAGAAAAAGAGATGAAGAAAAATAAACAAAATTTCAGCTAACCATAAGTACAGAACATTTATCTTTACCTAACAGAATCTCCACAAGGAGAGAATAAAAGTGGCAGAAAAAATTTGTGAGGAAATGATGTCTGGAAACGTCTTCAATTAAATACTTTGGAATAAATTTAACCAAGGATGTCAAAGATTTCTACAATGAAAATTATAAAACATTAAAGAAATAAATAGAAGACACACAAAATATGTAAAAATCTTCCATGTTCATGGATTGGAAGAATCAATATCATCAAAACATCCATACTACCAAAAACAGTTTACAGATTCAATGTGATTCCAATGAAATACCAACAACATTCTTTTCAGATCTAGAAAAAATGATGCTGAAATTCATATGGAAACCAAGAGACCCTGAATAGCTAAAGCAATCTTATACAACAAAAACAAAGCTGGAGGCAACACAATACCAGATTTGAAGACATACTATGGGATAGTTATAATCAAAACAGCCTGGTACTGGCACAAAAAGTTAGACATATAGATCAATGGAACAGAATAGAAACTCCATAAATCAATCCACGCATCTACAACCAATTTGATGAAAAATGTCTACACTTTCAAGAAGCTAAACAAATGTCAAATAGGAAAAACAAATCAGAAAGATCACACTTTGACATATATTAATCAAATTGCCAAGGGCCAAGGAAAAAGAGAATCTTAAAGGCAGTAAGAAAAAATATATATACTATAAGAGGGACCCCGATAAGATTACAAATTGATTTATAATTAGAAATCATAAATGTTATAATGCCATTGGATAGCATATCCAATTGCTGAAAGAAAAAAAAACGGATCTGTCAACTAAGATTTTTTTATTCAGTGACAGCATTGTTCAAAAATGAAGAAAAAGCAATGATTTCCATATAGCCAGTCAGAGAATTTGTTACCAGTAAATCCGTCCCACAAGGCATTCCTAAGGAATTCCTCAAGCTAAAATTTAAGGAGGAAAAAAAGGACATTTGGAAAATAAATAATAAAATTACAAATATAAATTATAATTTATAAATAATATTACATGTAAATGGATTTAAAACTCCAACTAAAAGTAGAGATCAGGGCCTGACATTGTGGCATAGCGGGCAAAGCTGCCGCCTGTAGTGCTGGCATCCCATATGGGTGCCAGTTCGAGTCCCAGCTGCTCTACTTCCAATCTAGTTCTCTGCTGTGGCCTGGGAAAGTGCTCGAAGATGGCCCAGGTCCCTGGGCCCCTTCACCTGCATTGGAGACCTGGAAGAAACTCCTGGCTCCTGGCTTTGGATGGGCCCAGCTTGGGCTGTTGTGGCCACATGGGGAGTGAACTAACGGATGGAAAACCTCTCCTGCTCTCTCTGCCTCTGCCTCTTCCTCTGCCACTGCTTCTGCCTCTGTAACTCTGTCCTTCAAATAAATAAATCTTTGAAAAAAAATAAAAATAAATAAATAAATAAAATGAAAGTAACTTCTTAAAAAAAGTAGAGATCAGGATAATGTTTAAAAAACATAATTCAACTATATGCTGTCTTGAAGGGTCACACTTTAAATTCAAAGACACTCTCAGGTTGAAAATGAAAGGATAAGAAGAGATACTCCATAAAAATAAGAATTAAAACAGAGGTGAATATAAAATCAGGAATACTATGCAGCATATCTTATGAAGACAGTTTTACCCTCATTTCCAAGCAGAAAAATACATCATAAGAAAATTACAGGGGCTGGCATTGTGGCATAGTGAGTAAAGCTGTTGCCTGCAATGCCAGCATTCCATATGGACACCAGTTTGAGTCCTGGCTGCTCCACTTCTGATCCAGCTCCCTGCTAATATGCCTGGAAAAGCAGCAGAGGATACCCCAAGTGCTTGAGCCCTTGTATCCATGTGGGAGACCCTGATGAAACTCCTGGCTCTTGGCTTTGGCCTGGCCCAGCCCTGGCCATTGCGGCCATATGGAGAGTGAACTAGCAGATGGAAGATCTCTCTCGTTGTCTCTCCCTTTTTCTCTCTGTAAGTTTGCCTTTCAAATAAGTAAAAGAAATAGAAAAAAAGAGAAAATTGCATATCAACCTTGTTGTTAGGGAGAGTTAAGCTTGTGATTATAGAGTAAATTGAAAGTGTGTCATTGTGAAAATCAAAAAAGAATTAAGGAAGAGAGGAGGAGGGAGAGAGAGAGTGAGGGAAGGAGGGTAGGGTGGGATGTATCATTATGCTCTTAAAACTATATGTTTGAAATTTGTTCCCTTTAAATTAAATTAAATTAAATCAAAAACATTGTTTAGGACTATAGAAGGAAGAAAATCTTAAATCAATGCCAGCAAACGAAGCCAAATCTGATAATACATAAAATAATTATATAACATGAACAAGTGGATTCTATCCTGAGGATTCAAGGTTGTTGTAACATCTGAAAATAATTTAATTTAATATACCATGTTAATAGAATGAAGGACAAAAATCTTATGATCATCTAAATAGACAAAGAAATAGAATTTGACAATTTCCAACACACTTAAATGGTTTTACAAAAAGGAAAAATCCTCCACAAACTAAGAATAGAGGAGAACTTCTTCAACTTGATAAAAAGCATCTAAGGAAAGACCATGGTTAGCATCATATTCAAAGGTTAAAGAGTGAAGGTTTCCCCATAAAGTCAGGAACAAGACCAAGGATACCCATCTTGGCACTTCTAATTAACATTTTACTAGAAAATTTAGCACAATTTAGCAAGAAAAAGAGATAAAATGCATCCAGACTGGGAATGAGGACATCAAACTATCCTTGTTTGCAAATAACTTGATCTAGTACATAGAAATTTTTAAGGAATCCAATTAACATTTTTATAACTAATAAATAAGTTCAAAAGTGTTAAAGAATACAAGGTAAATAAAACACCAATAAATTATAATTCTACACACTTGCAATGAAATAAAATTATGAAAATAAATTCAACAATGTTAAATAATACAAGGTAAATAAAAATAATAAATTATAATTCTACACACTTGCAATGAATGATATAAATTAAAATTATGAAAATAATTTCACTTACAAAGACATCAAAAATACAACACTTAGGAATAAATTTAATAGAAGAAGGGAAAGACTTACACAATGACAGGCATAAAATATTCTTTTAAGACATGAAAGGGGCTCTAAATGGAAAGGATCTCATGCTCATGGTTCAAAAAACTTAGTATTGTTAAGTGGTAATGTTACCCAAACACATCTAGTGAAATTTTCCTAAAAATCTAAGCAGGAATTATTACAGAAACTGACAAACTTTTTTAAAAAATTATTTACTTGAAAGGCAGAAACACAGAGAGAAAGAGAAGGAGATGGGGGGGGGTGGTGAGGGAGAGAATCTTTCATCTATTGATTCACTCGCCAATGGTTACAACATCCAGGGCAGGGCCAGGCTGAAGCCAGGATCCAGAAGCTTCTTCCAGGTCTTCCACATGGGGGCAGGGGCCCAAGGCCTTGAGCCATCCTATGCTGCATTCCCAGGCACATTAGCAGGGAGCTGGATTGGAAGTGGAGCAGCTGGCACTCAAACCAGCGCTCATATGGGATGCTGGTGTCAGAGGCAGTGGCTTTACTAGCTATGCCACAATGCCAATCCCAAAATTGATAAATTTATTCTAAAGTTCATATGGAAAAGAAATCAATAATAGCCAAAAGAATTCAAAACTTACTAAAAAACTACAGTGATCAAGACAGTATTGCACTGTCATAAAGATATACCAAGAGATCAGTGGAATAAAATTGAGAATCTACAAGTTTACCTCTACATTAACAGTCATTTGAATATAGATAAGGGTTCCAAGTAAGTTCAGTGGGGGAAAGAATAGTGTGTTCCATAAATGGAGCTAGGACAACAGGATAGCCCCAGGAACATGAATGGACTTGAAGCCCTACTTCATGTAATATAAAACACTAAGTAAAAATGGATCATAAATCTAAATGTAATGGATAAAAGTAATTAAAACTTAGAAGTAAACATGGAAGGAAGTCTTCATGATTTTGGTTTAGGAAATAGTTTCTTACATATGAGGCCAAAAGTACAAGCAAGAAAAGAAAAAAAAAAATAGATGAATTGGAATATTATAAAATTAAAACCTCGTGCCAAAAATTACACTATCAAGGGAGTGAAGAGACAATCCATGGAAAGACTGAAAATATCTGCAAATCATATTTCTGATAAGAGACTTGGCTCTAGGCCAGCGCCGCAGCTCACTAGGCTAATCCTCCGCCTGCGGTGCCAGCACCCCGAGTTCTAGTCCCGGTTGGGGCGCCGGATTCTGTCCTGGTTGCTCCTCTTCCAGTCCAGCTCTCTGCTGTGGCCCGGGAAGGCAGCGGAGGATGCCCCAAGTGCTTGGGCCCTGCACCCGCATGGGAGACCAGGAGGAAGCACCTGGCTCCTGGCTTCAGATTGGTGCAGTGTGCCGGCCATGGCGGCCATTTGGGGGGTGAACCAATGGAAGGAAGACCTTTCTCTCTGTCTCTCTCTCTCACTGTCTAACTCTGCCTGTCAAAAAAAAAAAAAAAAAAAAAAAAAAAGAGGGAGAGAGAGACTTGGATCTAGAATATACAAATATACAAATACTCTTGCAATTCAATACAAAAAGACAATCCAATTAAAATTAGAGAAAGAGTGCAGGTGTTTAGCTTAGTGGTTAAGATATTGGTTAAGATGATAGCATCTCTCTTCCAAGTGCCTGGGTTTGAGCTGTGGCTCCAGCTCCTGATTCCAGCTTCCTGCTCATGCAGAACCTGAGAGACATCAGGGATAGATTCCTACCACTCATGTAGGAGACCTGGATTGATTTCCTGGCTCCAGGCTCCAAGTTTTGACTTAGCCAAGCTCCAGCCATAGTGGGTATCTGGGCAGTGAACCAATGGATGGGAGCTCTCTGTCTCTATGTGTGTGTGTGTCTCTCTCTGTTTTCTGTCTATGATATATATATATATATGTAAAAATTGGAGACATAATTTGAATAGACATTTACCCAAAGAAGATATACAAATGGCTCATAACCACATGAAAAGAGTTAAACAATATTTGGGAAATCCAAATCAAAACTATAAGTGGATACCACTTCCCACCACCTGGGATGACTATTATCTAAGAGATGGATAAAAAACAATGGTGACAAAGATGGCAAGATATTGAAACCTTCATTCACTGCTGGTGAGAATGTAAAATGATACAGCTTTTTTAGAAAACAGTATGGTAATTTCTTAAAAACTTAAACATAGAGTTACCACGTGATGCAGCAATTCTACTCCTAGGTATATACTAAAAAAAACCTGAATATATATTCCACACAAACTTGTGGATAGATGTTCATAGCAGTACAATTATAAACAGCTAAAAGTTGAAAATAACCCAAATGCCCATCAACTGATGAATAATTAAAATGTTTCATACCCATAAATGGGACATTATTTAGCCACTGACCCATAGTAAAGCATAGATGCATCTTGAAAAAATGGAAAATGAAAGAATTCTGTCACAAAAGACTACATATTGTATTATTCCATTTATATGAGCTATCCAAAATAGGCTTTTGCTGAGACTATTCATTGTTACTTTCTACTTTTTTTTAATAAGTGGCTGTAATGTAAGCTATGTTATTTCCATGAGAGGAGATTTGGACTGAGAATGAAGTCTGTACAGGAAAGAGCAGAGGCAAGACACAGAGAAAGACAGAGTTGTGAAGATACATGAGTATTTTGAGCATACAAATCCATTCAGACATAAAGCAATCCCAATGAAGTGAATTTACTAGTTCCAAGTTTAAATTGGGTCTCCACCATGTGCAATGGAAGAGTTCTAACTAATATGGTTGGTTAAATAACCAATTATTTTTCACTCTCACAGTATTTAATATATCATAAATATAGAAATGGTGCAATTTGGGATTTTATTGACCATAATAGCAAGGTCTTTTTGCAAATAATGATTCTTCACCAAGATAATTGGCCAACAGAAAACATCAAATTCACCCTAGGGCTATACTTACGTACATATACATTAAACACTTAATAACATATATATAACTATGTCATTTCCAATTTCATTTAAAAATACATTACTTTTTAGTGGTGATGGTAGTCCTTCCGCTACTGGAGGGTTGGTTGTGAGATGAATATATTTCTTGTCTCAATTTCGAGAGTTCCTTGAAAATAAAAGTCATAATAATTTGAAGAAAAGTAGAAGCATGAAGAAGTATGTTTGATCATATGGAAGTTTCCCACGAATAATTGATGCTCTCCTTTCTGTCCTTCTTAGTCTTGAGGTAAGGAAGTGCTAATCCCACTTGTCGAATATCATATACTATTGTTTAACAGTATCTAATAAGTTACATTTTATGCCTGTGTAAGGACCCACTAACTAATGCAGAAAATTTGTATTTGGAGGATAACTTGAGATTGAATGTGCACAGCTCTCATGATGAGCATGTGAAAATTTTGTCCTAAAAAGCTTGATAAGTATAGCGAAGGCACAAAAGCATTAAAACATCAATATGGAAGAAGATATAGATTCCTATCAGAAGGTTTATAACTGAATATTACTACAAGCACCGTTTTTTTTTTTTTTTCAGTAATGGTAAGACAATATTATCCACCAACTCTGGTAGCTCCATTATGACCCAGTATATGCCAGATTCTGGACTACATGCTACAGATACAGGAAGAAATGTAATCAGTGCTTTGATGAAGCAGGTTACAATCTAGCAAAGAGCTCATAGTCTTACTAGGAGTTGCACTGTAGATGAGATATAAAACCAGTTTAAACATATAGTACCATAGCACTTATTTGATTCAGTTCCAGCTTTCATTTGAATTATTTCTGCTGATATACAAATCTTCAACTTCTTCAAAGCACTTACATTGTTTTATGTTATGAGTCCTGAAGATGTGTCCTTTCCTAGGCCAAGAGAAGCATTTATCCTACAGGACTGAATTGTATCATCTTCCTTCACCCCAACACTTTTCTTTCTTACCTCTGACTGACGCTTTATCAGAGAATCTTTCTCTTCAAGCAAGCTTGTCAGTTCATGAAGCTTGAATTGGAAGTCACTACAACTTCCTTCTCTTCTCGAAACATCTTTTTGGTACTGGTTTAATTGTGACTAAGGATTTAAAAGAGAAGCAATTAATTTTATTATAACTTTTATTTATAAATCTTGAAACAGGCTTATTGACACAAAATCATATAGCTAGTTCATAACTATGAGAAGCAATGTATAGTATTTATAAATTTGTATAGAATTTTATGAGTATAAAATGTGAATTGAAATGTCAATTAGGAATTTCTAACTTTTTTCTAGAAAAATATTATTTATTTGAAAGTCAGAGTTACAGAGAGAGGGAGACAGAGACAGAGATCTTCCATCTGTTGGTTCACTTCCAGATGGCTGCAACAGCCAGAGCTGGGCCAGGTTGAAACCAGGAACCAGGAGCCTCATCTGGGTCTCCCACATGGGTGGCAGGGTTACAAACACTTGGGCCATCTTCCTCTGCTTTCCCCAGACCATTAGCAGGGAGCTAGATAGGAAGTGGAACAGCAGGGACATCAACCAGCACCCACATGGGATGCTGGCATTGCAGGTGGCTGCTTTGCCCACTACACCACACCACTATCCTGAGGAATTTCAAACTTTTTAACTTATTTATTTAGAAAGGCAGAGAGACACACAGAGATTGAGAGGATAGATTTTTGGTCCACTCTCCAAATGTCTATAATAGTTGGGGCTGAACCAGACCATAGCTAGGAGACAGGAACTCATTCTATGTCTTCCACATGGATGGCAGGGATCCAACTATGTGAGCCATCACCTGATACTTCCCAGGGTGCACATTAGCAGGAGTCTGGAATTGGGAGCAGAGCCAGGACTCAATCACAGGCACTTTGATATATGGGACATGTATCAAACTGGTGTCTTAATCACTGTGCCAGTTGCCTGCCCCAAGAATTTCTCGTGTTTGTAAAGATGTCTTTGTTATTTAGAACTAAGTGTTATCTAAGTAACAATCTTGGACCACAAGAATTAAAATAAAGCTAAGAGGGGCCAGTGCTGTGGTGCAGCAGGTTAAAGCCCTGGCTTGAAGTGCCGCTATCCCGTATGGGCACTGGTTCATGTCCCAGCTGCCCCTCTTCCAATCCAGCTTTCTGCTATGGCCTGGGAAAGCAGTAGAAGATGGCCCAAGTGCTTGGGCCCTGCACCCACATAGGAGGCCTGGAAGAAGCTCCTGGCTCCTGGCTTCGGATCAGCACAGCTCTGACCGTTGTGGACAACTGGCGAGTGAACCAGTGGATGGAAGATCTCTCTCTCTCTGTCTCTTCCTCTCTCTGTAACTCTGTCTTTCAAATAAATAAAATCTTTTTAAAAAATAAAGCTAAGAAAATAGGTACTATAGATTTCTTCAAATACTAAGTAAACCTCAATACTAATAACTAATATTATCTTGTGATATTCAGCTCACAAATTATTCCTCTGATAAGAATTATCTCAGTTCTCATAGTTTCCCTATGAGATAAGCATTATTATAATCTTCATTTACAAAACAGGTAAATGCATTCCAGAGAGGTTAAATGACATACAATCATGCAGTAACATAGTTGCAACTCCAAGACAAGTTTTCTGACTACAAATCTTATTCATTTTCCTCTTTACCACATATGTGTACATAGATGGATATTAGGTTATTAATCACACAGGGATGGAAACGAAACCAGGGGAGGACAAATATTGAAACATTTTAGGCATTTTAACAAATTGTGTTTTGTTTCATTTTGTTTTTCAATAAAGATTACACAGTGATATTGGCAGAGAAAAACCTATGGTCATTTTGTCCATTAAAATATTTAAATAAATCTTATTACATTTAGAAATCATTAAATTAAGTCAATTCAACCTAGGATTACAAGAAAATTATATTCTTGCAGATATCCCAATTTTGATGCCAATTATAGGTACATAAAATTTGATAATATTTTCATCCTCATTCTTGACAAAGTCCTTCATGCTTATTAGTCCTCAAATTTATTTGAGGATTTTTATGAATCCAACATTGGGTTTGCTGAGTAAACGTGAATATTATTCTTGTTTCCATAAGCATGCTTTAGGGAAGATGTTAAAGGGCCCTCCACCTGCATCCTCAAAGTAAATTAATAAAAACTCAAAACATGGGCATTTGTATCTCATTTTACTTTTCTAGAAGAGATTAAGCTAAATTAGAAAACAATTTAGCAGTGATACTTTATACCTAGTGATGTATATTTTAAAACAAAGGATCCTATGGCATATTCCTAAAACCTTACCTTCAGTTAATTTATCCTTGTGACTTAAAAATGAAAACTATCATTATCTTTTAGAAAGAATATGCTAACTTATGTATTAATGTAACATGGGATCAACATACCCTTAGCTTGCAGATCTCTCTGTCTTTTTCCAGTCTCAAATTTTTTACCATCTCCATATAATGGCTGCCAATCTCATCCATTTTAGCCTGCAGCATAGGGCCTGTGCAAGTCTCAGAAACCTATATAATACAAAGTAACTTTTTATAATTGGAATGTTATTAAGGCAATGCAAATATATCACAAGACTTATTAGATGAAAACTATGAGTTAAACAAAACATTGAAATGGTCATTTTGAGAAAATGCATTATAAAAGTAAAATATCAGTGAGATTGGACGTAACTGAATGCCAGATCATTAGAAAGCAATCCATGTACTTTCTCAAAGTGAATAGGATATATGTATAAGTATGTAACTTCACTATTACCAATGCTAAAATTACAACAGTATAACTAAAGTAATACTACATATTTAAAATAAAACTTTTAATACCTGTATTCTAAGGTTTTTATTCTCCTGCTCTAAATTACGTTTACAATATTCCAGTTCTTTTAGTCTATATTCCATGTCTGAAAGTGTATGCCGGAGAGAGAGATTATTTTCTTCCAATGACTGACATTTTGAGTTTGAGTCTTGAAGCCCTTGCTGTAAAAAAAGACACAAGCACATAAGACAAATACATTTCACTTTTTCTGGGATAATTCTCTTTTAACTGAGTCACTGAGTACCTTGCTATGCTCAATTTTCTGCTTGTCCTTAAATGGTATATTAAATAATCCACATAAAATATTAATTTCACTTGCCTATCTTGAGTTGGAAGGAGTAAATATTATATGAATTTTCAATGTCCAAATTCAGTAATGAGATACTTGCTACTATTTTACAATACTGTATCCTGTCTTCTAGTAGGCATCAAAATCACCAGATGCCTGATTATATTTAACTATCAACTGAGCAAAATTTTGGGACAATCATGACAGTGAAGATTAGGAAGGAGTGAGCTTTAGAAATTCATTAAAAATTTCCAAGAACCATCTCTGTTCAAACATCTGGAGAAATCCTCTAGAATTGATTTACTTATTCATTGCACAAGCCTAGGCCCACCAAGGCTTTTCCACATTGACATGTTAGTAGATTAAATGAAAAAGTGAATGTAGGTTTGAGTATATATCATTATTGTCACCCAACAGATAAATTGTGCACCATATGGTACACAGTACCATATATACTTTATATTTAAAGCACATAAGGTTATCTGTTTTTTGAGACTGCTTTTAGTCATCAGAAATCCAAAGCCATTCAATTTCCATATAGTTCTATCATGTTTTAATTCTGTCTGGATTATAACTCATAAATCCAATGTGCCAGTCATAGTGCATATGAAAAGCTATCAATCTAGTTTATCATCAATAAAAGCATCAACTTACTTGTTGCTGGCGATTATTTGCTCTCACTGATGCCAAGAGTTCTTCATACTCTTTTATTTGAGTTTCTTTGAATGCCAGGTCTTTCTCAAGCCGTATCTTGTCGTTTTCCAGTGACTAGAGATATAATATATTTGTTATGATTCCAAATTACAGAAGCTTCTCAGTAGTCACATATTACAAAACTTGCTAACTTTAAAAGATTTAAATAAGCATACTTTTACTTTGCAGTAGCTTAATTAAGCAGAATTCTCAGAAGTTAAGCAAAAATATGGGATAGAAAAGGATTAATACTTTTAAAATCTGCATTGAAGGAGAGAATTTGATGGGTGGACCAACACCACATGTACTGAAGAATATTCTGAATTATTTTAATGTTTTCCCCAGTCAACAAAGACTCTTTGTTAACTCTAGCAGGTGGTAAAATTTCAAATTAGAGTCTAAATATGTTCATCAAACCCAGAAACCAAAAACCACTCCAAAGTCCTCAAGGAATAATTCACCATATGGAAAGCATCCTGAATGTATCTAGATATTGGTACCAAAAAGACCAATTAAAATATAACATATAAATGGTTAAGTTCTTGGAGGATTTTTCAAGTTATTTCTTTCAAGATAAATTCAGAGTACGCTTTCTTATTAAAGAAAAGAGGGAATTTCCCATTCAATGAGTCAAATTATTCTAATTTTGCAGGCTACTCCTTGTCTTCAAGCATTGAATTACCTTTCTGATAAACTAAATAATAAGTGCATATCCAACACTCTTTTATTTACATATTCGGTACCCCTTTTCTCCTCTTTAACCCCAATTAACTGTTTCAAGAAAATAATTTAGCTATGTCTGAGTGAACATAATACTATTAAGCTGTATTAAGTTTTTAAAAGGTAGACTTCTAAAAGGTAGCTTTAGAAAGAAAAATCAAAATAAATTTTACTGTCAAGTCATTTTGAAGATGTCCAAGTTCCTCTCGTATGTTGCTGAAGGTAGACAGCACTAGCCGGAGTGACTTGTCAGACATACCCCTCATCTGGAGGAAGAACAAGATTGGTAGTCTATTTTTATTAACATTTGAAATTAGATGATGTTAATGAATATAATCTTATTTTTCTCTTCTCATCAGCAGCTTTATTAATAATTTTTTCTTTGAGACGGCAATATTAGAATGGTAATACAGTTTATTTTTTCAATAATATTCTGAAGCAATATTCTTGACGAGATCACAGGTAAAAAAAATGAGGTTTTTTTTGGTGACAAAATATCACCTTTCTCTCAAGGAAGAATTCTAGCAACAAATTCCGTTTTACTCTTATTCTTTGCTTAAAAGAGTGGAAATTATGAGAAGGAGACTACCCTTTCACAAGATTATTCTCATTTCTTCAAATAAGACTTGTTTAGAAAATAGGCAACTTCAGCTTCTAGAACGATGCAGTAGAAACATTTGTCCATAGTCCTCCTGTTGAGTAAAACTAAAACCCCCAGAAAGTATGTAAAAACAACAACAACAACAACAAAACTAAAAAGCTTATAATGGTGAAAAAATGGAAAAAAATGAAAAAAGCTTGTTAGAAATATTGCCATCTGAGAAACGAAGCAGAGTAAGTTCCTGGATTTTCTTTTTGCTTTGTATATCACAGACTGGTTTTGGGGAAACTGGTATTCTAGATACACCAATGGATCCAGATAACAAAAGTCACAAGGGAAGCTTTTTTTCTCTAGCTAGAGGGCTATGACAGAAATAACCTAGCAAGGCAACATTTTTAGACAATAATCACTGTACTCCAGCCAAACACCACAAAAATACTGCAAAGCTACTCCCCTGCTAGCCATCAAAGGTCAAGGGGTGAGCCTAGACTTCACCCCTTGACAGGCTGTTACGGAGGCAACCCAACACAATTCACTAGGTTGGTGTACTAGGTTGGTGAACTCCATGGAGTTCCTGGTTCCTGGATTCCACCTGGGTCAGCCCCACTCCTAGTCCCCACTGCAGCCATTGCGGGGTGAACAGTGGATGGAAGACTTCTCCTTCTCTGCCTTTCAAATAAAAAATTAAGTAATTTTTTTTTCAAAAAAGTGTTCCAACTATGTGTTATATGTAAGAAACTCTTTTCAGGGGCTGGTATCAGAGCACAGTGGGTTAAGTTCTTCCTATAATGCTGGCATACTATAAGAGTGCCAGTTCAAGTCATGGCTGCCCTGCTTTTGATCCTTGTGCTTCAGCACAAACATAAGTACTTTTTTATCATCTTGTGCAATGTGTTAAGTATTTTCCCCAAATTTCCAAATGCTAAAGTTTTAGAATTTTAGGAAACTTATTCTAAAATAAATTTATATTTTTATTATTTAACAACAACAAAAAAGAAAGTGGGAGTGGCTATGTTGACATTAGATAAAATCCAATTCAGAACAAAGAAAATTACCAAGGTCAGAGAGATATAACAATGAAAAAAGGGTCAATATACCAAGAAGACATAGCATTCTTAAGTGTTTATGCACCAAATAATAGAGTGGCAAAATTTCCTAATTTAAATGAAATGGACTACTTCTTTGAAAAACTTAAGTTTTATTTTTTTTTTTCCTCTTTGGAAGCCTCCCTCCCTGCTACTCTGGCTGAAGGTCTCTGACTCTAATATATCTTGCTTTTAAATCTCTCTGCTTGTCCGTTTGGAAATTCTTCTTCCATGTGAGACAAAGAACTGAGATACTAATATTTTTTCTCTACCGCCATTTTACCCATAACATTTTTGTGTCATGACTCAGACAGCAACTCCAATGTGATGCAGATCCCACTGGAGTTTGACTCCAGCCAGCATCATCCCACCGTACTGGTGAACTGGTGAGCATGTGGATGGCTCTTGCCTTTTTTTTTTTTTTTTTTGGAGAATTTCACTCTCCTCCATAGCAATTCTCATTCTTTCAAAAACACCGGGTCTCTATCAGCCATTTAAAAGAAATTAGCACAGCTGACCATCTTAAGACTCAGGGGCTAGGCTTGCTGATTAAGGCCAGAGCAATCCCCTGGAGCTGAGACTATTCTAACCCTTCTCTTTGGTCTGGATTGACTGTTCCTGAAAGAACTGGGAAAAGGCCTTGAGATGACTGAAGGACTCTGGCCAGGGCACTTCCCAATGTGCTCTGAAAATCTCTTGGCCAGACCCCATTCCCTGACAATCCCATGTGGGTGTGGGGCTGTGAAACACCTCCCCCTCCCTCTTGCATGGACTGGCCCTTCACATGGGACTGGAAGGCTTTGAGACAACTGAAGGTCACCTGGCCAAGTACCAGAGTTCCACTGCCAGAATGGTGTTGGACCGAGAAATACACTTTCCAGCAGGGAGCCAGTCCCCTGCCCTTTTGGAGTCCTCACACGCTGTAAAGCCTGTGGCTCCACTCTTCATACTTCTCAGCTCTGGGAATGTTGACTGGTCCAGCTCAGCTTCCTTTTGCCAAGATTGGCCTGACACATGGGACTGGGAGAAGGGCTTGGAGCAACCTCGAAATTCAGGCCATGGCCACTCTCTGGCATTTTTCAAGTACTCCCTGACCAGACACCAGACCCTGACAGCCTGTTAGGGTGTTGGTCGAAAACTGCATTCTGTTTTTCCTTCCTCAGAGGTTAATTTGTCCGTGAGACTGGGCGCAGCTTGGAGAGAGGCCATGGGCTCTGGCTCCATTGCCTCAATGAATTTTTCCTTTACCCCAGAAACTGACAACATCTAGGTCTTTCTGTGTTCCTCTAAATAATGCTTTCTGTACCTTGCCAGGTCTCCTCAAACTCAATTTGGTTCCATTAGTGGATATTTCCTAGATATTTCATTCGTTAGCTCTGGGGTAAAGTTTGATTATCCCATTTACAGACAGTTAACTTTTTGGTTTAGACTCCGATTAGATGCAGGCCCCACATGGCCTGAACTTGTCTCAGAATGTCTCTGGTATCCCCTATCTTTCTTCTCAAGTCCCCTCTTTTGCGTCACTTCCTATGAGAGAATTTTTATTCCCCCACTCTGCTTCTTTGTTTCTTCACCTGCCTAGTTACCAACCTAGATGCTAACCAGGACTGGCACTTTCTCTCCAAACTCTAGCTCAAAACACCTTTGTTTGCTAAGTCTCTCGCCATGAAGGCTCATTGTTGAAATCAGGCCTATTAGATAAGACTAAAGGTTAAGAGGCATATATAGACCAATTTTTTTATTTATAATTACAAAGTGACAGTACATATTTGACCAGGCAGAGGCCCAGTCTAGCACACCACCAGTAAGGGAACTGATCATTCCCTGCTTGCGTTATTCTGAAAAATATATACACCCTAGACTACAGGTCTGGAAGGCTGAGCAAGAATGGGAGATATGTGCTAATCTCACCCTTACCTTCCTCCCTTCCCTGTGGACTTCAGTGCACGTCCGGACACCACAGGCAACGAGAGAGTTTTGAAAAATGTTTCAAACTCAGGAGAGATAAGATCTGAAGTATGCTTCCATTTTTATCTTTTCATTCCAGCCAGGAGGCAAACCATCCACTTTGAGATTTTTCTTTGACCCCTGAGCTTAACAAAAAATGCCTCATCTTTTTCTGCACTACCACCTAGCCTGGTTACAGGCTAGAGGATGGGAAGTTAGCTTAAGTGAGTTGTGAAAAGTGTCAGCCTCTCTACTCTGACTCCCTGAATCAGAACTCTGCCTCCTAACTGGCCTCTTGCCTCTATTTCCCTGCATGTGCTCCAATATGCATTAAATTTTTTTCCAGAGTGTCACAGGTTCCTGGGGTCTAGTGAGCCACCATGGTCCTTCTGTTATCACATCTGACTATTGCTGAGGCCTTTAATCCCCAGTGGAGGAGAGTTTTTATCAAGTGACCATTGCCCCCGGGGAAATTTTGTTGTAATTTTCCCCGGGTGGGGGGTTCTAGGCAAGAATAGCCACTGATGAAATAGCAACGGGTAATCAGTGCTTGTTATAGGCCCAATAACCTCAGCTTTGCAGGGCCTCCAGTTTTTCTCCCTCTACTCTGCCTCTTTGTGGGCTCTTACAGGAACCCTCTTGTAGGTTGTTGTGCTTCATTCTGCCTCCTATCAGATTCACTTTAAGAATCTCTGGAGGGGTGCCCATCTGTTCTGATTGATGTCCTCTCTCATTAAACCTAATGTCCCTGGCACATAGGCCCCTAGCCCACAGTCACCTCTGGGACCCTATGGCAGCTGCTGAAACTTTTGTTACAGAGGCAGTTTGAAGCAGCTAACTGGTGACTGGGCATCACTTGCTCTAGACTCAAATTCTATTAGAATCTAAAAAGATGCCTTTGGTAAATAACAGTCTCATGCATGAGAATTGGTTAAACTGTAACTGGACATTGGGTTTAAAGGAATTTCTCTCTTTCAAATCTAGGAAGATCACTGCCTTTAAAAGTATTGTTTTGTAACTTGCGGAACTTGTTTTACAGCCTGGTTTAACAGGTTTCTGATGAAATAGCAATGGGTAATCAGTGCTTGTTATAGCCCCCCTAAGGTGGATTTTACAATCTCTGGTTTAATGTCACTGATGTATAGCTAGAGTTTTATAAAAAGGAGTATAATTCCATGCAATTTTGATCTTAATTCAGATAAAGGTATGATATAACATCAGCATCTTCAGTCATGTAGGTGTAATCGCTAAAGATAAATTGTATAAAGGCAAATGAGATAAATGTGTCTAAATGTAAACTTTCGTACTCTTAGCACCTTATATTCTATGGGAAAACTATTTCGGTTTGCTATCATGTCTCCATAAATTGTCCACATGAAAATAGT
Organism: Oryctolagus cuniculus; assembly: GCF_964237555.1. Lineage (NCBI taxonomy): Eukaryota > Metazoa > Chordata > Mammalia > Lagomorpha > Leporidae > Oryctolagus > Oryctolagus cuniculus. The sequence goes on along the minus strand of NC_091453.1, from coordinate 65,536,480 downwards.
TCAACATTACTTCAAAGTAACTAAGGTTGAAATTTGATGTGTTATCTTATTTAGAAAATATTTTAATTTAGAAATTTTTACATAGAATTAGAACCTGATCCTGTTAAAGCAATGAAATTTTTGCAGTGCATATATTTTAGTAAATATTTTGAAATAGTCTAAAAAATCTTTAAAAAATTGCAGCATCTCCTTTTAATAGTTTTTGTTTAATTGGTGACTCTGTCAATTTTCTAGTCAGCTCCAGTAAGTTATTTTCTCTTCCTTAGTTCTGATTCTGTTAAAACTATTCCAAGTTATGGGATGATTCCATGTGCTAACTCTGACATTTAATGTTTTATTTCCAATTCTAGGGATGACCAAAGAGACAGATTTTTTGTTTTGTTGAAGTAATCTATTGTATTCTCTCTTATTTTTTAAAGACAGAGTTACAGAGAGAGGCAGAGACAGAGAGAGGTCTTGCATCCACTGGTTCACTTCCCAGATGACTGCAACGGCTGGAGCTGCACAGATCGGAAGCCAGGAGCCAGGAGTCTCTTTTGGGTCTCCCACGTGGGTGCAGGGGCCCAAGGACTTAGGCCATCTTCTACTGCTATCCCAGGCAATAGCAGAGAGTTGGATGGGAAGAGAAGCAGCCGGGACTAAAACTGGCACCCATATGGGATGCCAGCGCTTCAGGCCAGGGCATTAACCCGCTGTGCCACAGCGCCAGCCCCTGTGTTCTCTTAATGTCTCTGTTAAGTTCTGATTGTTTAAAAACAGATGAGTTTTAAGAGTTCTGGCTTGTTTAAGTGTATGCTGATTCTAAATTATTTGAGTAATCACTTTGTGTAACAATGATCAAATTGGGTCTATATTATGTCATGATGCTAAGGGATCCTATTTCAACGAGATATTCCAAATTCTTTGGACTTTGATATTTCCAGTTGGGCCCTTGGAAATGTCAAAGGATATATCTCTCATCTTGTAGAGACACCAACTAATCAGGCTATTTGGATTTTATTAGAGGTACCGTCAAGATGTGAAGTGGTGCTAAATTTAAATTATGATAACATAAAATTCTAGATACAAATATCCAAAAGTTACAAAAGTCTAATGATCTCATTGTGTCATCAGGCATGATTATTAATGAGAAAGGCCCCAAAGCCTAAAAAGGATAGATGTTTTACAAAATCCTACAGGTGCTTTCAAGAAATAATGTGTGGAATAAGCAAGTCCCTTTTCTTGTTGGTTAATGAGTTTATAATTTTAAACATGGCTATTTGAATTTTTGTCATCCACAGTTTTGTATCCACCAAACACTAACAATTAGATTTATTGTTCATGGAAGTAAAAACATTGTTGTTTTTGTGTTTAAATGTTTCCTCTTTTAGGTTTCAAAGGACTCCTTTTCCCTGACTTCTATTGTATCCAATCATTTGGGGCAGTTATGTAAGCAAATAAAGTCAATAATGGACTACAGGTTCCAACTGAGAAAGAGTATGGTTAATTCAGGTTACTAAAAGCAGGAAATAATTCTAATTGATTGATGATAATTTAAAAAAAACAGCTAATGATATTAAGAAGCTATTACTGAAACGGCTTTATTCTAACTAGGATGTCATGTTACATGTATTTATTAAAAGCTCTGTTTTAACTGGATTATAGATAAAAGATTGCTCATAAATTTAAACTGCTAAATTAATCGAAGATATGTTTTTTGTTCATGTGACCTAAATTTCTGTACCAGATGTTTTAAATTTGTTGGTGGAAAGAAACTAAAAATGTTTAAGTCATTTATATGTCTGTACTTAGGTTTGCTGGTCAAACCAGTCACACTTGTGTTAGATATTTAAGCAATGTTTCCAAATACATGTACTCTTGTCTTGAAATTAATGGAAGACATTGGACCTTTTGGCAAATGTTTTCATAGTTGTTATTTAACAGTTAAAATTGTTTGCTAAGTTTTCATTGATATTAAGTTATTGACAGTAAGCGATCTGGGAAAAATGACTTGTTCCTTCATTTCTCTATTCAAGATGGCAAACTGATATTGTTCTGAAGGCCTCTCCAGGATGTACAATTTGAACTTTAGACCTTATAAAAGGAATGGCTAACATTTTTCTGTAATAATAACATAGCCCAAATGAGAACTTAAATTGTGATTTCACAGCTAGATTTACTTTGCCTTAGGCACAGTAAACAGGCAAACCCTTCCCTTTTAATCCAAATGAAGGAAGAGAAAGTTTTACTAATAACTTCAAAATTTATAGACAGGTTGCATAAGGTTGTCTGCATGTTTGATGTTAAAGTGAGGACACAGCTTTCCTCATGGGCACTGTCTCCCTCACAGAAAAACCACTATCAGAACATGGCTACAACTATAGATTTCTAGTTTAGGCCACCAAAGATTAGAGATGGGACTGAGCACCCTCTTGCATCCTCTGAAAGGTTTCCTCTGGTCTGCTTTAACAGAAACCAGGAGGAAGAGGAGCAAGCTAGGCAGCAGTCACAATGTAAAGATAGTTGGCAGGGCAATTAATGGATGCCTTACACAGTGATCTGCCATTAAGGAGACACATCAGGCCAGTCCACTGCAAATGGCATTGGGTTTCAATGTGGAAAGCCAGGGCTTCAGATGGACATGGAAGTCAGCTTTTGAAGAGCCCTGGCAGCTCTGCTGGCCAAGAGCTGGGTCACTGGAAGAAGAACTGCCCTAGGGGCTGAGCGACTCCTCTGTCAGAGCCACAGACCCCCTGTTGACTCTACACTGAAAAAGCCCTTCACTCAGTCTAGCTTTCAAAGTAACCACCGCTGTTGAGGGGATGGCCAAACAAGGTCAGCAACATTGCAGGCAGAACTGTAAACTTCTATTCAGGCCAGCTTTCCTCCCAGACCAGCTAGGTAATGGAAATCAACAGGGTGCCTTCCCTAAGGAGGTTCACACTTTTTTTTTTTTATGATGTCTCTTCCAGTACCTCATGCGAAGAGATAGATAGGTCTGGGCCTCATACCTGGCCAGGCCTTAAAACCCACCTGATTATTATCAGACCCCTTCTGTCGGTTTCTATTTGCCTCTCAATGGGAAAACCTGCTCATAGTTTAGATAGCTCCTTTCTTAGGTCGTCTAATAATGATTCTGTCCTTTGTTTTAGAACCTGGGAGTTTAAACTGGTTATTAATATTCTTTTTCTTCCGACTTGAAACAGTGAAATTCTAGGTGGCCATGCACATGAAACCTCGGATGGAAGCAGTTTCTGCAAACTGGCACTGTGTCCCCCTCACGAAGCCACCTCCTGCTGAGAAGCCACCTCCTGCTGGAACCCTGTCTTGACTGCTGTTTCCAACAACACCCCTTTTAGCATGAAGCAGCCAGAGCAGTCATCGCCCAGTTCCCCTAACAGAAGTTAGGGTCCATTCTTATGCGGTGGCGGGGCGGGGGGGGGGGGGGGGGGGGGATGTGAGGTGTCAGATGGGTTAACAGGCAGTCAGGGTGGTCCCAGTGGAAATTTACAGTGCAGAGTGCTTGCTTTCCCCCAAGGACTTTCTTCAGCAAGATTAAAACTGCCTGCCTACTCCTTGAAAGCTTCCAATCTTATGAGAATAGCAAGGGAGTGGTGATTCCTTCTGAGCTCCCAGTTTATCGTAAAGTAAATTAGGTACCCTACCCTTCTGATGGCTCTTTGTTCTATGATGAGCAAGCCAGACAGGAAAAAGGATTGCAAATCATATCTTTTGATGGGTTTTTCCCTACCTTGTAACTGAATGCCAAGCTGATAAGTTTTTTCTTCCCCGAAACTGTGCTTAAAAACCCCAGTACCATGGACCCCTTCAGGGTTTTTTCCTCTCTTGGAAGCCCCCCTCCTTGCCACTCTGGCTGGAGGTCTCTGACTCTAATAAATCTTGCTTTTAAGTAAAAACAAACAAAAAATAAGTTATCACAAATCACCCAAAACAAAAAACAATTTGAATGATTCTTTAACTATTGAAGAGTTGAATTTAGAATTTTTGAAAATTCAAATAAAACAAATCTACAGGCTCATATTTTCACTGGGGAATTCTATCAAATATCTAAAGAAGAATTAATGTCAAATCTATAGTCTCTTCCAGAAAACAGAAAAGGAATAAACACTCCCCAAAGCATTTTATGAGGGTAGAGTTATCCTGTTATAAATACCAAAGAGAATTAAAAAAGAAAACAATACATCAACATCTCTCATGAACTTAGATGCCAAAATTCTTAGAGTTTTCCAAAAAAAAATAAGCCTAAAATGCACTTTGCATGTATATCACCACCAGGAATAATATTAAAGATGTATCCCAGATTCAGGTTCTAAAGAGCACATGTGTTCCAGCACACCATCACCTCTTTATAATACAGACTCTGTACCTCTAAAAATAATATTCCATTTAAGTTTTACAAATATGACACCACAATCAATATGATCAAACCAAATATCACACTTAGAAATTGACCTCAGCACACAAAACTAGATTGTCTTTAGAATACTTTCTTGCAAATCTTCCATCTGCTGCTTTACTTTCTAAATGACTGCAACCCCACCAGAAGCCAGGAGCCTGGAACTCCATCTGGGTGTCCCATGTGGGTGGCAGGGGCCCAAGTACTTGGGTCATTTTTGGCTGCCTTCCTAGTCACACTAGCAAGGAGCTGGATTGGAAGCAAAAAAGCTGGGACTGACTCCAACTGGTGCTTTGATATGGGATGCCGGCATTGCAGGACTGGCTTAACCTGCTGTACACCAGCCCCAATACCTGTAATAGTTTTCATCTTTAGCATCTGTCTTGCTCCATTATCTCACCTCATCATAGAGGAATTTACTGCCCTGGTGATCTCTAGCTTCTACTGGAGAAAAGGCACTCTCTTTTCCCTCTCAATCTAGTGGTGGCATGGAGTGGAGAATAGATGGAGAAGAGGGCGTGCAATGACTATGAGTTAGTCAGATTGTACTAAACCATTGAGGAGTGAATCAGGACGTTCCACAGTGGAGGTTAATCGTTCTAGAATGCTATCTTGAATGTTAGTCATTCAACAGGAGTCTTCTATGGTCTGACTAAACTCTAATGACTCCTTGTCTAACAAAGTATAATCAATTCTTTTTTTTAAACTTTTATTTAGTAAATAAAAATTTCCAAAGTACAGTTTATGGATTACAATGGCTTCCCCCCTCATAACTTCTCTCCCACCAGCACCCCTCCCATCTCCTGCTCCCTCTCCCATTCCATTCACATCGAGATTAATTTTCAATTATCTTTACATACAGAAGATCGATTTAGTATATATTAAGTAAAGATTTCATCAATTCTAATGAAACAGGATGCTTTTTTTGGTGGGGGAGGTTTGTTCTTAATTAAAGGAGTCATACTAGGGAGCAGTTGTTAATGTTTATCTCACAACCCATTCCTGACGCCATCTTACCTGAAGAATATAGCGAATTTGTTGTTTTGTAAATTCTGACAATCCTTTAGGAATCAATGACTCAATATCTTCTGACTGTAAGAAAAGAGAGGCTTATTAATTGAACATGCTGATATTTTAGTCTTAGGATCAGCAGTCCACACACTTTTGTGTAACAAGATATTTTTAGGAATTTTAAAAGATTAATTCACTTCATGTAGAATAGTTTCTATGAACACCAGGTCTACATTTTTTAGTTTTTTAATTTTTAAATAACAATTATATTATATACATCATGGAAAGAACCCTGAATTCCAAGTATTTCAGTGAAAAGTTTTGGGTAACCATTAAATGTTCTATTTTTATTTTTCAATCATTTCAAAACAAGATGGTTTATTAAATTCTTTTAAATATTTTATTCAGTATATCTTTTGACAATAGGAATTTTGTTGGGTGATAGATACATCTTAGAGGCTGCTTTTTAAATAATGAAAATGTTGGGAAATAAAGAAGTTACATGGCTTATTGAAGATTTACACAGAGCTTTGGTGACTTTTGACAGATTATAATGTTGCCACAGCAACACTGAGAAGCTTGGACTAATTTTAAGTGAGAAGCTGAATTGAAGTGCTTCTTAAAAGGCAATTTAGGACTTACTGAACTATAATTAATACAGTATACCAATACACTGGAAATAAAGATAAAAATTAGCACCAAAGATGTAATTGTGCTTTTTACTGCATTGAAATACGTTCTTTCTCTATTTGATTACATGTTCCATTAAAACAATTATTAACAAAATGTGCATATGTACTAGAATTTATATTTGAAATACTTGAAAATTTTTATTTCAAGTTGCTGACTGGCACAACACATAAATGATTTGAATCATATTTACTTAATTATGTAGATTTCCATTTTTCTATAATGTGGACTCTGGTTAGTCAAATTTTAAATGTTCCAGAAAACAAAGAAAAATTAAATCATAGAATAACAGCTGATAAAACTGTTTTGTGAATTTTTGCCACTTTTATAGCCATTTCAAAGATGTAAGTGATATATAATTTTAAAAGTAAATTGATCATTATTTCTTTCTCTAAACTGTGTTTCTAGTAATAAAGCACCAACTAAAATAATATTATTAGTGCAAATATCAGAATCTACTTTGTCATCTATATATTTGATTTTCGACTATTTTCGCACATACCTCATCTGTAGATTCAATGTCCTGCTTGCTGCAAGAATGAAAAGACAGACAAACTTAGGAAATGTCTTCCTTGGTCATATATAAATACTAGTGTTCTATTAATTTTATATTAATTTTGATATGTCATAATACCACTGATTCAATTTGCAATCAAATATTTGTAACTAAAATAGGATTTTTGGCTAGTTTGACTAAACTAATTTCCCTGGATCTATTTAAAATGAACATCTAAATGATAAAACAATAGAATAAGCAAAATTGATTAGTGCTATGCATTTGCACCAGTCCATTTGTGGCTAGATGTAGAAGTCCTTCATGCTTGGCAATAAATGCTACCTGGGTAAACAAATAATAATGATAGTTTTTTCTATATATTTCTATCTTTTCTACTTCTTGTATTGCTCCTTTTCAGTGCTGATTCTAGTTCAAGTTCTTCATACCCTTTATCAAAATAAAAACCTGGAAGACTGAGTAACATATTCAGTCTATATAAGAATATATGTAGCAGTGATGAGGCTTGAAAGGCATTTGAATCTTTACATAAGAACAAACCTCTAAGCAAAAAAATAAAAATTCCAGCAAGATAATAGAATTCTCAGCATAAAAAGGAGAGTACAACCATGGAGATTGAAAAACCCTTTGCGGAGCCATGTTAGATAAGCAGAGCTGCAGAACAGTAAGTTCTGTACACAGTAAGTGGTACACCTGACTGACACTTTCTCCCCTAGAAATAGTGAAAATTGGAATGGATCCAGTTCTAGTGTTGTTATGGGCAACATGCCAGTCTCTATATTTGCCTACTTGCTCCCTCTGCACATGGGGGAAGAATTTGGCCCAAAATACATATGCTGAACACACTTCTCAAACAAAAACACAAGTACACATGTTCTGACAGCAAGTCAGAATATTTTAAAATAAGATAGTGTTAGCATGTTAGTGCCTATCTTTACCTTTTAAATAATTGCTTATGAGTAATACATTGCTTACAGACATAAGGGAGTCACTCACTGTGCAAAACTTGTATACATTTATAAAAATGCAAAAGCTAAGGTGGAAAAATATCTGAAGATTTCATTTCCTAAGGCATGACTACATATGTGCAATTGTCTGCATACATGTATTTGGTATTTCCTGTGTTGCTTAAAATAGAAATTGTGGGAAGGCTCTAGCAAAAACTGAAATAACTTCTAGTATATATGTTGTATTAAAGTTAACTGCATGTATATATTCAAAATTAAAGGAACTTAAAAACGTGAATCACAATGCAGTTTTAGTTGCCTTGAATTACTGTTAACTGGAATTGTGGTAGTATTAATAGACTTTTTGTGTTTAAAATGATAGTAATTCTGGGGCTGGAGCTGTGGCATAGTGGGTAAAGCAACTGCCTGCAGTGCTGGCATCCTATATGGGTGCTGGTTCGAGTCCCAGCTGCTCTACTTCTGATCAAGCTCCCTGCTAATACACCTGGGAAAGCAGTAGACGATGGCCCAAGTGCTTAGGCTCCTGCAACCATGCGGGAGACCCAGAAGAAGCTCCTGGCTCTTGACCCAGCCCTGGCCTTTGCGGCCATTTGGGGCGTGAACCAGCAGATGAAAGTCTGTCTGTCTGTCTCTCTCTCTCTCTCTCTCTGCCCCCCACTCCGTAACTCCACCTTTCAAATAAATAAATAAATCTTAAAAAATAGTAATTCTTCCAATTCCAATGCTAACCAAGTGTCCCTAGTCACATCTTTCTATAAACAAGACAAGACAAACAGAACAAGAACCAATCAATGGCACTTAATATTGGAGTTTTAAAAGGCAAGCAGAATGATTTAATGAGATAATATTCCTTAATTCTTATCCTGAAGCCCTATATTCTGAAGTGCATTTTGGACAGAGAAGAAAAATGATGCAAAAGGTGGAGGGAGGAAGGAGAGAGGGAAAAGGAAACAAAAACAGTACATCAGAAAGGTGAAAAGGTTAGTGTGGATTTAGCAGTGGGGAGGGTGACTAGAATTTCACTGGGCATAAAAAGAAAGAGAGTAACACTCGGTATATACCGTCTTACCTTATAGAAAAAGGAATGGAATGAAGAAAAAAGGAGTAAGAAAAGTAAGAAGAAAAACTGACAGCCTTTTGACAAACTCTTTAGCACCAAAATTTCATGAGACCTTAATCATTGTGAAGTGTTTACTAATGTGGAGACAGAAGTTTTCAATTTATCTTTTGATGATTTTAGCTATTCTAGGAGTCAAAGTCAAGGATCTTCAGTGCTTAATTATACATTTAGGTCACCTATATGTTTTATTAAAACCCCTCAATGAGAGGAAGTTATTTTGAAGCCTTGAGGAAGATCATTATGAAATAATTTAACTCTCCTTGCTCAGTTTCTTTACTTCCAATTAATACAAAACTATAAATGCAGAATATATTTTAATTTCATTCTATAAAACTTCATTGAATAGTTATTTTGCCAAGGCTATGTAACCTGAACTCATACTGGGTAATGCAAAATATGTATACTGTCTTTTTTTTTCAAAGATTTTTATTTTATTTTATTTTTTTGAAAGACAGAGGTAGAGAGAGGTAGAGATAGAGAGAGGTCTTCCATCTGCTGGTTCACTCCCCAAATGGCTGCACTGGCTGGAGCTGAGCCAGGAGCTTCTTCCTGGTCCCCCACATGGGTGCAGCAGCCTAAGGACTTAGCCATCCTCTGCTGCTTTCCCAGGCGCATTAACATGGAGCTGGATTGGAAGTGGAACTGCTGGGACTAGAACGGGTGGCCGTATGGAACGCTGGTGCTGCAGTCCAGGGCTCTAACCTGCTGCACCAGAGTGCCTGCCCCAATACTGCCTTACCTTGCACTTTCTACAAATGCAATTGTTCCAAGGCAAGATTTGAACAATGTAAAATCAGTCTAAATCCTGTCCTTTTTCAAATTTAATGATTAAAATAATTGATAATTCCCTCAATTTATCTATAATATCTCAAGCTGCCTGATATTACACATGTAGTACTCCTACTGAGAGAACAGGTAATTTGCCCAGGGAAAACAAGTTCAAACTGTGAGTCCTTGACTCAGGTTTTTTCATTTCCATAACCTGAGGTTAATGGTTCCAAACATTAGGCCCATTGCTGAGCCTAACCCGTGAAGTTCTGATTTCTGTAGTTCTATTTCCAAGTTCTTACATGATCCTGACACTGCTTATAAGTAAAAGTCTAATTCTTATTGCTTATAACAAATATAGGGGATAAATATTACTATAATCCCTACTTTACAGATGAAGAAATTGAGGGACAGAGAAGTTAAACAAGTTGCCTAATGTTAGACTTCTAGTACTTAACAAAAACTGATACATGAACCCAGTATATAAATTCTGAATCTAGAATCAGAATACTAAAGACTATGTCTGTATATACAACTTAAGTTTAAAATGCAATAGGTGGGGGCCGGTGCTGTGGCAACGTGAGTTAACGCCCTGGCCTGCAGTGCCGGCATCCCATATGGGCGCTGGTTTGAGACCTGGCTGCTCCACTTCCAATCCAGCTCTCTGCTTTGGCCTGGGAAAGCAGTACAAGATGGCCAAAGTCCTTGGGCCCCTGCACCCGCATAGCAGACCCCAGAGAAGCTCTTTGGCTCCTGGCTTTGGATTGGTGCAGCTCTGGCCATTGCGGCCAACTGGGGAGTGAGTGAACCCTAGGATGAAAGGCCCCTCTCTCTCTCTGCCTCTTTTCTCTCTGTGTAACTCTTTAAAATAAATAAATAAATAAATAAATCTTTAAAAATATATAAATAAATCAATAAAATGTGATACTTAGATAGAAATATTCAGAGGGCATTATTAATGCCCAGAAAAGGAACTCCTAGACCAAACTGAAGACCTACAAAAGACTATAGTTTAAAATCAGTCACAGTTTATAGGTAAAACAGTATTGAAAAATGTTTGAATTTATCTCAAGCACTTAGAAGCTATGTGACCTAAATTTAATAACTTACTCTCAGTGTATCTCCACCTGAAATTTTGTAGGGTTATCAATAAGAACATAACATAGTTCTTGGCACATAGTGGACACTCAATAAACAATTTACTACAGAGTGTTAGGACACCCCATGGGAGACCAGGATAAGTACCTGGCTCCTGCCATTGGATCAGCACGGTGCGCCGGCCGTAGTGCACCGGCCGCGGCGGCCATTGGAGGGTGAACCAACGGTAAAGGAAGACCTTTCTCTCTGTCTCTCTCACTGTCCACTCTGCCTGTCAAAAAAATAAAAATAAAAAATAAAAAAATAAAAAAATTGTAAGATAGGAAAGTTGTGCAAAGAAATGAATGTGTGAAATGGCTGCTTGAATAATCAGTAGTGGGAGAAGCCACTGAAAAGGATAAACCAGTGAGGATAAAATGATAAAATGAGGGTGAGGGTTTGGCCTAGTGTTTAGGTTGCTGATTTCAATGCCTGTATTCCATATCAGAGTGTCTGGGTTTAATCCCTGGATCCAGCCCCTGAATCAAGCTTCATGTTAATGCGTACTCTGGGAGGGAGCAGATGATGTTTCAGTTTGTTGAATCCCTATCATCCTCATAGGAGATGTGGAATGAGTTCCTAGCTCCTGGTTTTGGTCTGGCCCAGCCCAGCTGTTGTGAGCATTTGGGGAGTGACTCAGCAGATGAGCCCTAGCTCCCTCTCTGTTTTCCTGCCTTCCTCTCTCCCCCCTCCCAACAACTTTTTTAAAAAATCAGGAAGGCCTTTCTCAAGAAAAAAGATGGAAATCCTACATTTATAATGCTACCAAAAAAGCTGTGCTTTTCTCTAACAGTGATCAACTGCATGGGTATAGAAGAAGACATATTCTGCAAATATTTACTGAGCACCACACTAAACAAGTCACCAAACTAAGCACTACGAATACAAAGGCAAATAAAACATCTCTCATGGAACTCTCCTAGTTCTAGGGATAATGAATATAGAATGGAGGATGTGGTAGTAGACAGAGACAGTAAGTAAGGCAGAAAGCCAGTTGACACAGAATTGGAATTTTGTGACAAGGGGGAACAGTTAGATAGGGAGGCAAAGCAATTGATGGTGATGATGATAGAATGCAGTCATGAGTATGAAAGTAACAAAAATCAAGAGAAAGAAAACCAATAAATGGAGAGAAATGGGATAGACAGTAGGTTAAAGAGATAATTTACTGCAGGCACTAAATATATTATTGCCATGGAAAAGTGTATGCTATATATTTTTGAGTGAAAATGTATATAAAACAGTATAAATCCATATGGTGTTCTATAATTTATATAAATTTATATAAACTTGCATATTAAAAACTAAGAAGTAAAAGAATCTATTTAGTGAAAATTATAGAACAATTCTCTCAATCTTTGCTCTATCTTCTGGATTTTTCTGTGTTTGTGGAGTTTTCCTAGATTTTACCTGATAAATGATCTCATATATTAGTAGGCCACTTTGGGATATGTCCTACAGAATCCATTTCATAACATAATATTCTCTCATTTATACATGAATTATTGATTGATTATTGATGTGTACATAATTAAATACATAATTATATACCATTATGCTATATAACATATTTGCTATTTTATATTTTATATACTTTATATATAATATTATATACAAAGTTGATGTGAAAGGTTTTAGATAATATACAACAGATTAATATACATTCAAAACTTTGGCCTTCATATGTTGAATATGCATCAGTATAAACAGTGTGTTGACAGTGGGACTATACCTTATATCTTATGCCATGAAGTGTCTTGAGTTTCATACATATATATATATACATATATATATGAAAGGCAGAGTGATAGGAAGAGAAAGAAAGAGAGAGATCTTCCATCTGCTGGCATACTCCCCAAAATGGCTACAACAGCAGCCAGGGCTAGGTCAAGCCAAAAACCAAGAGGCAGAAATTCTATCTAGGTCTCCCATGTAGGTGGCAGGGACCCAAGTACTTGAGTCATCACCTGATGGTTTCCAGGGTGTGTTTTAGCAGGGAGCTGAATTGGAAGCAGAGGCAGGACTTGAAGTCAAGTACTACCATAGGGGATGCTGGCATCTCAAGTGGTGGCTTAACTGTTGTTGGACTATAACTCTCCTCTTGCCATACATTTTTTGAGCTCCTTACCCAAGAGGTTACTTTTGCAATCAAAGTACATTATAAAAGAAGGTACACAGAATTGTTTACTGATCATAAAAGTACTTAAGTGAACTTAGATGTTCATAAACTATATTAACCCTTAAAATGAGACATTTGCTCAGATATGCTCATATATATTTTCCTATTACTCCATTAAAAGTTCTAGAGTTTTGCTAGGAACCTAAAATTGCTCTTAAAAAAAGCCAGTTCAGGGCTGGCACTGTGGTGTAGCAGGTAAAGCTGCTGCCTATGGCACCCGCATCCCATATGGGTGCCAGTTTGAGTACTGGCTGCTCCACTTCCAATCCAGCTCCCTGATAAAGCACCTGGGAAAGAAATGGAAGATGGCCCAAGTGCTTGGGTTCCTGCACCCACATAGGAAACCTGGGAAAAACTCTGGCTCCTGGCTTTGGATATGCACAGCTCCAGTTGTTGTGGCCATTTGGGAAATGAATCAGAGGATGGAAGATTCTCTCTCTCTCTCTGTAACTCTGCCTTTCAAATACATAAATAAATCTTAAAAAAAATAGTCAGTTTAAAAAAAGAGTAGAATATTGTAAAATACTTGATAGCCATAATAAGGTGAATAATACTTATAGTACCTTCCTCCAATTCTCTGCAAATGTTCTAACAAGCAGTGATACAGATCCGTATTCTTACGACTTAGATCAGCAAGCAACTCTCCAAAATATTTGGGGTCCAATTTCTCTGGGCCATCATCCTGAATTAACACCTGAAGCAAACATTAATCAAAATTATAATAAATATTACATTTTTTCTAAAGTCACAGATTTTTTTGTTCTTTTAAGATATTCACTTTTATTTTTTTATTTTTCAACTTTTATTTAATAAATATAAATTTTCAAAGTATAACTTTTGGATTATAGCAGCTTTTCCCCCAATAACCTCCCTCTCACCCACAACCATCCCATCTCCCACTCCCTCTCCCATCCCATTCTTCATCAAGAATCACTTTCAGTTATCTTTATATACAGAAGATCATCTTAGTATATACTAAGTAAAGATTTCAACAGTTTGCACCCACACAGATACACAAAGTATAAAGTACTGTTTGAGCAGTAGTTTTACCATTAATTCGCATAGTACAACACATTAAGGACAGAGATCCTACATGGGGAGTAAGTGCACAGAGTCACAGATATTTTGATGTGAAAGGAAGAAAAGTAAAATAATATTCTAAAGTTACATGAAACAAGTCACTAATGTTTCTTTGCATCTGAGGTATATATATTTTAATATGAGAGGAATTGAAAAGAAAATCACCATTGTAATAGCATCTTCAATTTTATTTTGTCCAACGGTTAACAAACTATTGAATATAACACTTGAATAACATATCAGAACTATTAAATGTTGGTACTTAAATAAAATAAGAAAAATAAATGAATCTGAATAGCTGAATTCCCATGGTTACCACATGACTTACTCATCTGTCTCCTGCGGGAAAAGAATAATGTGAATTATTTAGTCATACTGATTATAGAAGAATTAATTTCTTTTGGGCTTGCATATCTCAGTGAACGCCAACTTGATTTAATAGTATATTTTAAAGTTGGATTAAGTAAACCTACTCAATTCAATGTCTTTTTATGTATTTATTTTTGGACTTCCTTTGTTATTTGGACTGAACATCTAGTCAATTTGACAAGAGGACCAAGCTGAGGACCAAGTTTAGCAAATTCAGAGCTATTTGAAATTTCAGTAACAAGTTATTATGAATGTGTGTTAAATAAGGTACATCCTATTAACTTCATATTCTTTGGTACTATTTTTTTTAATATTGCTGACCGTTTTCCCTATAATCCCCAAAATACACTGTCTGGAATACAACAACTTAGGTTTTATTTCATACAACCTCTTATTTTGCATGTAGAACCAAGAACCCTAAAACTACATTTATTTCTAAGTATACAGATGATAAAAGGTCTTCGTTTTCTTTTAAGTCGATTTTTTTTAAGGTCTTCAAATTTGACCAGTGAAACTTCATACCTGTCTTCTGAATGCAGACCTTAAAAACACTTGTATGCTCTGACACACAGCAGTAAGGAAAAGTAAGCAAAGAGAAGCTTTCATTTTTACATACTCCACATAAAATACAATTTACAAAATACAAAGCAAGATTCAAAATAAAATGTAGCATCATCATGTTTTTTATTAAATAATGTATATTTATATATTTTTTAAAGTTTGGATGAATTCACCACAATTTCAGTTTCTTGTCCATGTATCCTTTGGAGTTGCTTTGCAGAGAAGGTAATGATTACCTCATAAATAAAGTAAGATTTCCCATGTGAACCATGAATAGATGGGCAAATCTATGTCAAGATTATCACACTGTACGTGTAAACGTCATAAAATTAACAAATAGTACATATTTGAGTATGCAGATGTAGATGTAGATGATACATGAATATATAAATATATATCCATAGACCTATACATCCAATAAAAAATATCTAAATGCTTACATCAACAAAGTCATATTTTCTATTTCCCAACATTATGTCTGCTACAGCTGTAGATTTCATCGTCCTGGGCATGCACCATGCTATTTTCGCCTCCAGGTCCTTACTCATGTTGTTTGCTGCCAAGAATATTGTTTCTCTTTTTTGTGTGTAGCTAAAGCTTACCCATCCTATGAAACCCATCTCAAGATTTATTACCTCCATGAAGACTATATTTATACCCATCAACAATCTAATTAAATTTAGTTCTTTGAGCACAGTTATGTCAAATTCTTTTCATATTATTTTACAGATATATGTCTTGTTCTCTCAACACACTCTCCCTACCACAAAAGAAATAATCAAGAGTAAATAATGAGTCATATTTTATCCAACAGCACCAGCACAATACTGATTGAACACTATAACGCTGCTTTATAAGTGCCTGTTAAATTGAAAGAAGTCATCTAACTGATTAGAATTTGCCTGAAATTCCAGCTGATTCTGCAAGGAATTTTCTTGCAAATTTCTCTCTCTGCTTTGTTTTTTTTTTTTTTAAGGTTTTTATTTATTTTATTTGAAAGTTGAATTACAGAGACAGAGGGAGAGACCGAGATCTTCCATCTGCTGGTTCACTCCCCAAATGGCTGCCATGACCAGGGCTGGGCCAGGCCTAAGCCAGGAGCCAGAAGCATCATCTGGGTCTCCCATGTGGGTGCAGGGGCGAAGCACTTGGGCCATCTTCCACTGCTTTCCCAGGTACGTTAGCAGGTAGCTGGATTGGAAGTGGAGCAGCCAGCACTCCAACCAGCACCCATATGAGATGCCGGCACTGCAGACAGCAGCTTAACCTGCTATGTCACAATGCTGGCTCCAGATTTCTTTCTTGAATTATCTAGTGAAGAGAAAGCCAAAAAGAGTGGAGGCAACACTATCTCAAGAATATCAGAGTGGTCCCTTGTACCTTTTTCCTAATTTGGGAGGAAAAGTTCAGTCTAACTGCAACAGCTCATTGTAGAGTTTGAGGTTGACAGTTCATTTTGACCTACATTTCTGGATCTTGGTTATCAGTGCGTCACTGATAGGCACCTTCAGAAAATGAAGGTCAAAATTAGACAAGTTTTTATTCAGAATAAATATGAATACTTAAATGTTGATTTCCAGTTCTATTCATGGTCCTTATGGACCATATATTTAGTCATCAAACTGGGAGTGGCCTACAAACATTGTTTCAAACAGGATTTCAAGAATCAAAGTGGGTAAGAGGGAAATCTATGCATCATGTTTGTGTCACTGCACTGATCTTTAGGTTATTTCTATTGTTGTAGCTGGTCCCTGTTCTTCCTCATCTTTCCATGTGTATTCCTTCCAATACTGAAAATTTCCCAAGCAGAAGAGGACATCTGTGCAACCAACTATATTCAAGTGCGAGTTTCCCTGCTAGAATTTTCAAACAACTAATCTGATATGTTTAGTATTTGCATAATTTTCTCATAGCTGATTATAATCTCCTCATAATGTTATGAAAATCATGTTTCTATCCCTTCCAGTTTGATTTGTTTGCCAGAGTAATTTCATAGTTGGAAGTGGTCTTAAAATATTTACTTCTTTTTGTTTTTTTGCACATTCTCCCGTCATGGTACTGTGATTGTGATTCTGACATTGGTAGTCCTTTTAGGTGCACAACTCTTTACTCACATGACTTTTTAGTGGCATTAATGAAACCTTTACTTATATGATTTATGGGTTATTTTTAAGCAACTAAATAATGAATCACAGAGGCTTGAACAAGGAATGATTTACATTAACATTTGCATATGTTCAAAGCTAGAAAGAGGTGTTAGAAGCTACCAAAGGGAAATGATTATACTTACTATGTGCCTGGCACTGTGCCATAAAGATTAGATGAGGCAGTGCTGTCTTATAATCACTATTCTATATTGTCTTCTAAAATGACTTCTATTATTTGTTCTTGGCTCTTTTGAAATTGCACTGCCCACAACTACATTATTTTGGAGGTTAGTTGGGCTAGAATTTGAAACAATAAGAATTTTTATTTTCCTAGTGTGAAACTAAGCAAAATACACCTGAAGTTCATGTAATAAGTTTAATTGAGCTAGAGGAAAATTATGAGGATTAAAATTTTATTAAAAGGCTCTTTTGGTTAAAAAAGATGTCAAAGTAGAAAACTGGGAAACAAAATCCCACTCTTATCTTTTATATGAGAATATTTTTTACTTAGTTTTCTATAGTCTGCAATTAAAAATAGCAGTTGAGTAATAGTAAAAACCAAAACCAAATTGAGTTAAAAGTTTGGAGAGGAAAGGACTGAGAGAAGTCAAATTCTCATTTATTGTCAAGTCTTTTACAGGATTAATACTCAAGAACAAGGTGAAAATTCATAATCACACACTGTAATGCTACCAGTTAGCAATATGTTCCACTACTAAATCTTAACTCCTTAAAGCTTTTTAATTTTATTGGAATTGTTTGTGGGCTTGTTTTAGTGCAGCTTTTAGAGTTGGTTCAAATTCAGGTCCTTTTTAACCTTGAAAAATAGGGGCCATCATAAGAAAACATGAATGGTTTGGTCCAGAATAATGTTAACCCTAATGGATGGATGTTTTCTCTGTGTAACAATATTGAGTTGAGAAGATACTGAAGTTATAGCTGAACCTGGTATCTACTCACCTGCCTCATGAATATAACCTGTCTCAAATGTCACCTTGGATAATGACTTTAGCTGTTCATATGTGAACAGGGCAAGAACACAGATTATGCTGAGGAATAGGTGTTCCCAGATATAAAAATGTGTTGTTTCTTCAAAAATTATTTGAAGTTCTTGAGCACACATCAATGAAGTACCCACAAATCAGGTCCTATTTGACTATAATAATGGAGAATAAATCCAATTCCTTATCTCTTATTGATGTAAACTGCTTCAGCATACTGAAGGCAAGGTGATAATGTTTAGGTGTATAAGCAGAGGCTAATTAGTCGAAATTTTTCTGAAAATATATAGAAAGGAAACAATTTCTAAAGAGAAAAATTTCTAAAGTGGACTTTACCACTACTTTGGATGTTATCTTGGTTCCAACTTGGGGTTTTGTTTCATATTTGTGATCTATGAGATGCCAAGGAGTAGTAGGTAGACTTTTCATGCTAACCTTTGTATTATATATAAAGCTTCATTCTCAAGGGTGAAACTTTTGATAAACTATATTTACAAAGTGTGGTTGTAGTGATTATGGAGTCAAACAGATATTAGATATGCAATAGTTGCTGATTAGGCTGATCTTTTGTTACAAATTCTTGCCTGGCCCCCTTCAGCCTTCCTAGCACACATTTATGAGAATGTTTCTCAAGCCAAGGAATAGTTTGTGTCAAGGTACAAATCGCAATCCAGCAGGACAAGGTCTTGACTTAATTAAATTTATTCTCACTTTGTAATTGGCTTAAGTGTGTGCATATTTCACTTATTTAGAAGAGTTGTTTAGCAGATTATAAAGTGCTTAAAATGCCATGTTATACAAAACTGATTATATATAAGTGCCTACCACCCTAAGAGGTCATGAACATATTAAGTAACAAGATTTGCTGTGCTAAGATCCATCTAGGTAGTAACTTTTGAAGTGTTGCATAACAGAGGAAAAATCTCATTATTAATAAAAGGATACAATATGTTGATTATACCTATATGCCCACAAAGCTCATAAGGATATGATAATACTTATAGATAGATAAGGTTACCACTTTATTAACTCTGCTTTGATTTGTGGAAGCTAATGGCTGTCAGGCATATTCAAACCATAGTTAATCTACTAGGCATTAGTCTCTGAAAGCTAAATGCATTTAGGTACAACACAGTTTGTCTAATAGGGTAAAAAAAGTTTCTTCCTATTTTGTACCACAAAGTAGCAATTATAGCAAGAGAAAAGTATAAGAAAAGTAGGTCCTGAAAATGCTCACTGCTATTTTAATCCCCAAAGATATTTTAATAAATAAATGGTAAATTGTACAGAATGTGGTACATATTATATTTTCAATAATATCACCACAATGAATTGAATGTATTATATAAAAATTTGTTCTAAAATGACCACTTCTTTATTCATAACAGTTCTTTACTTGAAATAAAGATCTGATTTAACTTTCTATGTGAATAAATCTAGACAGCAAAATGTTATCATGAAGAATGAGTGGAATTTGAAACATACTGCCCAGTAGTGGGTTAAGTAAATTACTTAAAGTCTGTGAATCTCAGTTTCCTCAACTGCAAAATGTAGGTAATGATGGACATAAAGTTGCTGGAGGTAACAAATAAAATCTTGTTAGGTAAGCAGTGAGAAAGTTTGTAACAAAGGATGAAATTGGACCTCAAATTAAGTAGGCTATACAGGAAAGCATTAGTTGGAAGAGGTGCTTTAACACATCACATCGAAATACACTTTAGTGAAATCTGAACAAGACCATTCTCTCTTTTGGGGTGTGTGGGAGAGTGTGTGCATTTACATTTTGGCATTATGATGAAAAATACAATGATTATTCCATTCTCAAAGAATCAAGAGTCATGTAGGTGCTTTGTATTGTCATTCTGTAAAGCACACACGTGATCAAACAAGATTTTTAGCAGCTTGAGTCATTCTTTCTGACTGAAAAATAAAACATTTTGCTATAACACAAAGTGAATATCAAGAATTTATAAATCTTTTTCTCTTGAACAATGGAAAATTTCTAATGAATCATACTTTCCTTTTTCCCATGGCTTCAAGGAAGCTCAGAGACAAGTTTTTAACTCAGTTTTATTAATGATTCAGAACCTCATGGCCTATATTTTAACATACTTTCTTTTCTTTCTGGTGTTATTGTTCCATTGTATTGATGCCATCCCTGGTGCTCACTTCTTTTTCTGTAATATTTCACTTTATTTATTCTTATCAGCCACTCCAAATCCATTTTGAAATGAATTGGGAGGTATAAATACCTATACCTATACCTGTACCTATACCTATAGGGTACTTCAAAAAGTTAATGAGGAAGTGCAATTAAAACATGTTTCTTTGCTGTAAAATATTTGCAATTCATGTATAGTTTTTTCATAACCACTTTCCATCAGGTTTTTGAAGATTTCCTGAAGTGTATATACACATGTATGTATATATATACATACATATATAAACATATAAATATATTGAAGGAAAGTAATTTAAACTAATGTTTTACTTTAAGATATATAAGGCCTTGTTAACAACTTTGGTACTACTTTTTATCTTTTCTTCTTTCTTATTTCTCTGTTCTTCAATTCTTTAGCATATAATTTATTCAATGTAATCTAGGCCTCTGAAAGAAATTGCTGTACATATGCACTAGCACTTTAATATATTTTATTGGCTATATTTTTTAAATCTAAGGCTAAAATATATACCCATAAACCAAACATAGCATTTATACACATATTTATTCAGAACTTACCCTGCAATTTCCTAAGGTACTGTCCTAGACACTACTAGAAACAAAAGTACATAAGACACTGTATCCTCCCTCCAAGACTTCATGGTCTTCTAGAATATTCTAATATTCAATGTTAAGAATATGGTGACTGAGCCGGCGCCGTGGCTCAATAGGCTAATCCTCCACCTTGCGGCGCCGGCACACCGGGTTCTAGTCCCGGTTGGGGCGCCGGATTCTGTCCCGGTTGCCCCTCTTCCAGGCCAGCTCTCTGCTATGGCCAGGGAGTGCAGTGGAGGATGGCCCAGGTGCTTGGGCCCTGCACCCCATGGGAGACCAGGAAAAAGCACCTGGCTCCTGGCTCCTGCCAGGATCAGCGCGGTGCGCCGGCTGCAGCGGCGGCCATTGGAGGGTGAACCAACGGCAAAGGAAGACCTTTCTCTCTGTCTCTCTCTCTCACTGTCCACTCTGCCTGTCAAAAAAAAAAAAAAAAAAAAAAAAAAGAATATGGTGACTGATAAAGACTAGAAAGAGCTGGCGCCGTGGCTCAATAGGCTAATCTTCCACCTAGCGGCGCCGGCACACCGGGTTCTAGTCCCAGTTGGGGTGCCGGATTCTTTCCCAGTTGCCCCTCTTCCAGGCCAGCTCTCTGCTGTGGCCCGGGAAGGCAGTGGAGGATGGCCCAAGTGCTTGGGCCCTGCACCCCATGGGAGACCAGGAGAAGCACCTGGCTCCTGGCTTCGGATCAGCGCGGTGCGCCGGCTGCAGCACGCTGGCGGCAGCGGCCACTGGAGGGTGAACCAATGGTAAAAGTAAGACCTTTCTCTCTGTCTCTCTCTCTCACTATCCACTCTGCCTGTCAAAAAAAAAAAAAAAAAAAAAAAAGACTAGAAAGAAGGTCATGGATCAAATACTTAGAGAATTCCAGAATTAAACCTATTTTCAGCTGTATGAAAAATGTGTATCTAGGAAGTATCATAAAACTATGACAACTGATTAGGTGTGGAATGTCAAACTAAAGGGTAAAGTAAAAATAATGATGTTAAGCTTTAAGTCTGGTGATTAGAATACTGGAGATATTATTAATAGAACTAAGAGCCATAGAGTAAAAAGCTGGTGTGATAAGTTGTTGGTGATTGTGGGAGATTCAAACAGAAATGTCAAATAAGCAAATAGGGGTGAGGAAGGAAGTTTTTGGAGTTATCCATGTATAGGTAGTGGTAGAAATCAAGCTTTTATATCATATTGCAAAGGGAAAGGAGAGAGAAAAGAGAAGGTAGTCAAGGATGGTTTTGGAGGAAAACTTCCTGATGCAAGAAGGAAGAAGATAATGAGAAGAGGATATAGAGACAATGATACAGTATAATGGGTAGAAATGATGTAAGAATAGTATAGATAAACCATGTGTGCCAAATCAGTAGAAATGGCACAAGTTGAGGACCAAGAAAATGAAGTGGAATTTGGAAAACTGGAGGTCAATAAAGCAGTTTCAGGGACACAGTGAAATTTGCATCCAGTTTGCAAAGTGTTAAGGAATATATGGGTAGTGAGGAAGTGAAAACAAGTCAGCATGCCTTCCTCCTTTGGAAATTTTGCATTTAAAGGGACAAAAAACATGGAATTATAAGTCAACAGAAAGGTGGGCTTGAGAAGAGAGTCACCTAGAAGCCAAGTTTATAGTCCTGATTCTTGAAGAGCAAAAGAATCAGAATTTTACTCAAGGTATAGAAAAAGGTGTCAGTGAAATGAAGTACTGTAGCAGTTCACATGGTGAATTCAAATTGTGGTCCCTGGACTAGTAGCATTAGGATAAGCAGGGAACCTGGAAATGCAAATTTTTGGACCTAGCAATCTCTAATTTACACGGGTAATCCAACTGATTCTGGTACAGGCTAAAATTTGAAATTCATTGCCCATTTTCAGTAGAAGACAAGGCCACCTACAGAGAGGGAAAGAGCAGCAATGGGATTTAGAATATGAGTAGACTGAGGTAGATAAAGCTTAGACATTGAAGACTGTGGCAACAAGCCAGTATAAATTAATTAAAAGAATCATCTAGCAATGCAGGGTGTCCAGACAAACAAGAGACAACCCGTGCTAGACTAAGACAACCTTGTTTGGGGTTTTTCTAAAGAAAAGTCAAGGAATATTTTGACAAGGAAGTAAAAATTTATGAGCAGAGAATGTGAATGGAAGTCTAACTAAAGTGAGAAATCAGCAAAGTGAGGGTAGTAATAGGAGAAGTTAGCAAGAATATTTAAGGGCTTCTAGCAAGAGCACTGATGAATTGATTGGTAATGGAAACCAATAGCTTAGTACTTAGGGAAAGAGAGCTTGGTGAGGGCAAGGTTAAGTAGAAATAAGAGAGTAGGAGATGATATAAGAAAGTGATGATAAGAGAAAGAGATATTCAGAATTCCAGGCTAAACTGTTTCAAGTAATAATATAAGTTCAAAGAGAGGCAAACGTTTATGTGGAGTGAAGACACAGCAATGAAGAAATTGAGGATAATGAGTGTGGGAAAGATCGCTGATATGGGTGGTGAAGTTCTTAGAGATGATTCCAGGGCAGGGTTCAGTGCAAATGAAAGAGAAGATTGTAAGCTTGTTGATGAAACTCTTGAAGGATGGGAGAGTGACCAGAAGGTCAGAAGATAGCAATAATTCAAGCCAATAGGGGCAGTGTCTATGGACTGCAGATTTTTAAGGAGAGCAGAATGTTGATTAGAGATGGTTGATTGACAAACATCAGAACTGTTTACTGTGTATAAAATCATACTAAGAAAAGAATTAGCAACATATACACAGAAAATCAAAAGAATGAAACTGAATATGGAATTATTCACACCATCAAAAGAAGAAATAGTTGTACAAGTAAAAGAAGAAAAAATAATACACAAATTGGTTGAGCAGTAAACACATTATATCAATCAAAATATAAACACTAAATATTGATTCAATAAAAAATGGAGATTTATTCATATTGGAATGGTGGAAGAGATTGAAACAGGTAGATGGAAGATTAAGAAATCTAAATATGTACCACATTATCAACAGATAACATAGAACATTGATGGAACAAGATAAAGCAGAATTAAGTTTATGCACATTAGTGATATGGAAGCACATCCAAATCCAAGACGAAACTAAGAATGGAAAATAGTTGTGGGGCTGGCACTGTGGCGTAGTGGGTAAAACTGCTGCCTACAGTGCTGGCATCCCATATGGCCACCAGTTCTAGTCCTGGCTGCTCCACTTCCAATCCAGCTCTCTATTATGGCCTGGGAAAGCACTAAAAGATAGCCCAAGTCCTTGGACCTCTGCACCCATATGGGAGACCCAGAAGAGGTTCCTGGCTCCTGGCTTCGGATTAGCCCAGCTCCAGCCATTGCAGCCATCTGGGTAGTGAACCATTAGATGGAAGACTTCTCTCTCTCTCTCTCTCTCTCTCTCTCTCTCTCTGCCTGTGCCTTTCAAATAAATAAGTAAATCTAAAAAAAAAAAAAAGAAAATGGTTGCCTCTGAGAATCAAGTCTGGGTAGTTAAGAATATTGAAACAGGGAACTGCTGTTTGTTTTATGCCTTTTAATACTATTTGATCCCATAAGTTATGATATGTATTACATCAATAAATAAAGAAAAGCTTATTTGTAAAAAGAGAAAGCAAGTAAAAATTAAAAAAAAATGAGTCTGTTGTAAAGCAAGAGTTCAAAAGGAGGGAGAGTGGCACTATGGCACAGCAAGTTAAGCCCCTACCTGCTACACCCGCATCCTATGTGGGTGCCAGTTTGAGTCCTAGCTGCTCCACTTCTGATCCAGCTCCCTGCTAATGTGCCTGGGAAAGCAGCAGAGAATGGCCCAAATACTTGGGCTCCCACTTCCATGTGGGAGACCTGGATGAAGCTCCTGGCTCCAGGCTTTGGCCTGGCCCAGCTTTGGCTGTTGTGGCCATTTGGGGAGTGACCAGCAGATTGAAGATGTTATTTGTCTGTCTGTCTCTTTCTCCTTCCTTCCCTCCCTCCTACCTTCTAACTCTTCCAGGCAAATAAATATTTTAAAAAAAGAGTTCAAAAGGGTACCAAAGGGGTGAGTGTTAGGCACAGCAGTTAAGTAACCACTTCGGACACATGCATCCCATATCAGAGAGTCTGCTTCAAGACTTGGCTACTTCATTTCCCATCAAGCTTCCTGGCCCATTCTGGCCCAAATGTGCAATTTGTGAGAAACCAGATGATAGCAGAAGTACCTGGGTCCCTGCCACCTATGTGGGAGACCAGGATTGAGTTCTGGGATCCTGGCTTTGGCCTGTCCCAGTCCTGGCTGTTGCAGGCATTTGGGGGAGTGAATTAAGCAGATAGAAATGATCTCCATCTCTCTCTTTCTCCCTGTCTCTATTCTTTCCAAGGAAAAGAAATGAATAAATTATTAAAAATTCTTGCCTAGAAAAAAGTTTACTATAAGAGGAGGCTGCTGAAAATAACAGGAGACATACAAGGTAGCGTTGGGCCCCAAACAGATATGAATTTAGTATTTAGAAGGAATAGTATTTGCATAAAAGCACTCATTTTCAATAATAGGGATAAAAAAAGCAACAATTACAGAGAAGGGTTTGAACCAAATGTTTACGAGTGAAGGGACAGAACTGCTGAATTTATTAAACTAACCAGCATCAAAATCCCATCATCAGTGAATGAAGTCTGTTAAATAAACAATGTAGCATGCTTCCTAAAGACCTGCCAAAAAGTAGCTGATGGTAAGATCTGTGCTGTTTTGATGTCTACTAAAAGTGAATTACTGAATGATTGAAGAAAGGCATCAAGTCACAAATTGAAGAATTCCTCACTGGTAATAGCACTATCCAAGAGAGAAGGAATGTTCCTTTTACAACTTTCCATGATTTCAAAAGATTCCCTGGAAGCCTTAAGCCAAGTGGAAAAGAGTTGCACACACAATATAGATCATTATTTGAGTTGTTCTTATAAAAAGCACCTGTATGACAACTTCTAAAATGAGTTAGCTGAGCTTTTTCTTGTTGCTAACATGTGAGAAATTATCTGTTCCTTGCTAATAGCAGGAAAATTATCACAGCATGTTTTTCTTAATTTCTGCAAGGAAGGACATATGACTCATCATATTTTGAATTTGAAAACAAAATGATGATGTTACTAGAGAGGACCATGGGAAATAAACATAAATCAGTATTGTAAAAAGATTTTGAAGCCAGATTTTTAGATACCCAATTTTGAAAAATATTTTAATGCCTTTTTTTGCCAAAGGAACTTTAAAGGTGATTTAGTTTTATAAAAAATACTATTTCAATGGGAACAATTTTTATATTAATGCTTTAAAACATTTCAGGTCTGAGTTGAGAGAGCAAGAAAGTCAAGAATCAAACATCCATTTTAACATCCATAAGTTTAGCATTAACCTGGATGTTTTACATATTTTAAGTCATTTAATTCTCTTGTGGCATATATAATACATTAAAATATGATTTTTACTATAGATAA
The DNA here is from genome assembly GCF_964237555.1 of Oryctolagus cuniculus. Taxonomy (NCBI): domain Eukaryota; kingdom Metazoa; phylum Chordata; class Mammalia; order Lagomorpha; family Leporidae; genus Oryctolagus; species Oryctolagus cuniculus. Next base: position 65,510,314 of record NC_091453.1, on the reverse strand, counting down.
AGAAACTGAACTTCAGTTCAGCCAAGTCAATCGCTGAAGGCCATGTGGCTCAGTAGAATAAAGTTTCATAAGCTAAAATAATTGAATTAAAATCCTAAGTTGGGGCCGATGCTATGGTGCAGTAGGTTAATCCTCCGCCAGTGGCGCCAGCATCCCATATAGGTGCTGGTTCTACTGCCACATGCTCCTCTTCCAACACAGCTCTCTGCTAAGGCCTGGGAAAGCAGAAGATGGCCCAACTGCTTGGGCCCCTGCACCTAAGTGGGAGACTCGGAAGAAGCTCCTAGTTCCTGGTTTCTCTATCAAAGAGATTTATGTACTTCCATATGTACAGCAACAGTATTCATAATATCCAAGAAATGAAAACAGCCTAAGTGTTCATCCACTAATGAATGGATAAATAAAAAGAACATACACACAAGGGAATATTACTCCTTCTTAAATGATGAAATCTTATCATTTACAACAATTTGTATGAAACTGGAGGTCACTATGTTAAGTGAAATAAGCCAAGTCCAGAGAGACAAGTGTCACACAGTCTCAGTCATATGTGGATTCTATAGAACAGTGATCTTACAGAAGTTAAAAGTGTAATGGTGACTATCAGAACATAGGGAGGGAAGGGAATAGGGAGCAATGGGGAAAGGTTGGCTAATGGGTATGAAGTCACAGTTAGAATGTTATAAAAGTTCAGGAGTGCTGGTGCACAGTACGGTTAATATGGACAATGTTAATGTACTGTATATTTTTCTCTTTAAATTATACAAAATTTTAAACTGTTTTCACCATAAATAAATATTAAATATTTGCAGACATAAATATATTTACCCTGACTGGACAATAAGTAATGTACACATGTTTGAAAACATCACATATAATACACACAATTTGTAAGTTTCCATTAAACTTATTAGTAAAAAAGTAAAATAGCCTAAAGTATGTCTACTTTATAATTCTTTACATTTTATATACTTATTTTTTTATTTTTAAAAAATATGTATTTATTTATTTATTTGAAAGGCAGTGCCACAGAGAGGTAAAGGGAAGGGGGGGGGGTCTTCCATCTGCTGGTTCACTCCCCAAATGGCCAGGACGACTGGGGCTGTGCCAATCTGAAGCCAGGAGCCAGGAGATTCTTCTGGGTCTCACATGAAGGTGCAGTGGCCCAAGGACCCGGGCCATCTTTCACTGCTTTCCCAGGCCATAGCAGAGAGCTGATCGAAAGTGGAGCAGCCAGGACTAGAACCGGTGTCCATATGTGATGCCAGCACCACAGGCAGCAGCTTTACCCACTATGCCACAGCGCCAGCCCCGGTACTTATTTATTTAAGAGGGAGGGAAGAGCAGGGAAAGAAAGAGCGAGAAAGAGAAAGAGAGACAGAGCGAGAGCGAGAGTGAGAGTGAGAGCGAGAGAAACTACCTCCGTGACAGTCCTCAGTTTCCTTATCTGAATAAGCACAACAATAACACTTTTGTAATAGGATCATTGTAAGAAGAAAACTAATCTATATGCTAGCCTATCTTACAAAAAGCTGCTACAGTTTACCTTCTAAAACATACCCAGCAGTATTTTCCTACTTCATAACCTTCATTCACTTTGTTGTCTGCTAAAGAAAGCCCAGAACCAACCTCAAGACCTGGTCTTAACAATTCACATTAATACTATACTCTAGTATTCCTTATCACATGTCTTCCATGACATACAAATCAAGTCTTGAAACTTCAAATGTATTTTTCCAAGTCTATGATTTTGTTTACATGAGTCCCTCTTCCTATGATATCACCTCCAAGCAACACCAGAATACCACATATGGAAATTCCCCATTTTTCAAATACAGGTCAATTTCCACCTCCTCAGGAAAACCTCACTTGATCTCCCAGCTGAAATTAATTTCTTGTCTCTTCTTTTCCCAAAGCATGTTTGTCAACCTTCTTTCATGACAGACATTTTGTTTTGTATTATGTTTTATGTGCTTGCTACATTTCCCCTATTAGAGGAAACTAATGGAAAGCAAAGTTAAGAATTAGATTGAACCATATGAAATTGTTGATATCTGAACAACTTCGAGTTATACAAATGACAATTTAAAATTATTTAATCTAATAAAAAGGCTTTTTTATGGTCATTACTAACCCAATACATAAGAAAATCAATACACTCTAGATTGTGTTTGTGAGTTGTTCTAGAAGCCATTATTTACATACAGACATTCAGAGAAAAGACCACCTTGTGCATTTTTTTAGGTTGGAAAAAATATTTGTAAATCACTTGTAGTTTTTTCTTTAACCAATATGGCCAAAGTGTATATTTCAAAGTTGCAGTCCTTAAAAATAATCTTCCATAACATTTAATGCAAGCCCATCAAATTCTTGTATAGTCAGAATCCTTCTTTATTTATTATTCTTTTCTTTTGTCTTTTAGTAAGAGATGCCCATGAGAGAGGTCGATTTGACATGAAAAAACAGAAATGGTGAATGATTACCCACTGTTCCAGTTATGACTGTTGGTTTTGTCAAGATACAAGAAAACCTGTTTTTCTTTAACACTTGTATAGCAGAGTTTACAAGATTCTGAAGACTTCATAACATAAATCAGTCACTGAGGATTATATCCCAGGAGATTTCTCCTTAGCAACTGTTTTAGTTTCTATTTTGTTGTAATATGTAATAAAATGCATACACATTCTGACTTGACTTAGTATGATATATTCTCAAAGAAGACATACAGGAAGTAATTACCAGCTTGTGACATGTGAACATTACAATCATCTTAGATAATATTATTTCCAATTCATTGTTCATTTAATGTCATAACTCTTAAAAGTATTTAATGTTGTGCAATTGCTGGGTCCATTTTAGAAGTGAGGATCAGCTAGTCATTCATTAAACAGATCATAACATACCACATAGATTTAATATTGTTTTATCTTTGAGCGGAAATGAAAAAGTTTGTTTTTAAAGTGCTATAACAAAACAATATTTTCATGAAAGTTAATGTGAGTACCTGTACAGTGGTATAAGAGAGATCCCAGAAAATCCTTTGAGTTGAGAAGGAATTGCTGATTGATCTTACCTGTTCATGTAATTGGCTTGATCCACTATGGCACAATTCATCTCCTGTGTTTGTAGAAATTGAATCACTTCCTGTGATAGTTTGTATTTGTTGGCCAGAATGGGACTGTTGGCATTGCGTAGAGTGGATGATCTGGGGCTGTTGTACAATGTGATGATGGCATTGAACTTGAGGATAATATTCCTAAAACACACACATATGTCAAAAATAGTCACTGAGAATAACAATTAATAATAAATAAAAAACTGAAACTATTTTTAAAATTTAATGTGCTCTTTAATAGTAATTCAAAACCTAAAACTTACAGTTTTTATTAGTGATATATTATTTTTCAAATTAGTCCATTGGTAAAATTTGTATTAAATTCTCTTTTTATTTGATCAGGTGGCTAGGACTATCTAAACACTAACCTAGATCGGTTAGGGAATTTTATGTTCTGATTCAATTAATATTCTGGTTAATACTGAGACTATAATGAATATTAATATTAATTAATCTCTAATGATTCAACAGGTACTTAAGTATCTAACTACGTAATAACACTCTAATAGTGAACATAGAAGGATATAAAATAAAAGAAAATAATATAATGTAGTGATTTTCAGTGTCAGGAAGCATACTAAAGTCACAATGGGGGCAAATTTTTATGCTTATGAAAACTGAGCATGAATTTAAAAATAAAAGATTGAAAACCAATTACTAATTCTTCAAAGCCAGAAAATCCATACTGTAACTCTGATTCTACCACTTACTCTGTGATCTTGGGAAACTGTTTATGCAATCTTTATGTAAACCTCAATTTCCTCATTCGTAAAACTAGAGATAGTACATGTCTCATTGGATTGTTGTAATAAATGAATTAATGTCTGTAAATTGTATAGAATATGTACTAGAAACTTATAGGTGAGAAATAAACGTTTATTATTTCTACATCAACATTGTTGTCATCAAATTTATAATTACATATTCCACTAATTTTGCAGGGGAAAAAATCTTCCTGGGGTCCAGAAAAGATGAAATACTTATAATAGCATAGCTAGTTAGTGGCATAATTGGAACTGTAACTCATGATTCCTAGCTTAGAGTTCATTCGGGATACTGGATGACATTTACTGATCTCAAGATATCTGCAGTTTGCTTTTTTTAAACTAAAGCTTTGTTATTTTCTTGTTTAATTTTCATGACTTGCTTTCTGGTGAGTATAGAACACATACTAAGAAAATACAGGTAGTTATTTTAGTTTTAGGATTTCAGGTATATTTGAATATGCTTTATTATTTTGGTATTACTCTACTTCACAAAGGGACATCAGGAAAACTGTTTTCGAAAGAATACTCTATTTTGAAACATAATTTTACATTCATGCAATACAGTTAATTTTGAAAGTAGATGCTTGCTGTATTTACTTTTGATTGTGGAAAGTTGGAAAATACAGTAAAGTATTTCATATTTAAAATTTTTACATGAAGTAATTTTTAATCTATTTTAAGTGAAAAAAGCAACAGTGTATAAGAATGAATAATATGCTCCCCTATGGTTTAACTTTAAAACGATGCACATACATATGAGTATACATTTACAAACATATACAACTGCTTTTACATGCACTGACCAAGAAACTTTAAGAGTGGTTGCCTCTGAGAAGACAAGACAGCCCAGATAAAGAAATCAGTTTTTCCATGTATCTTTTCATACTCTTTATATTATTTTTATAATTTTTATTTTGTTGAATACTCTGAATTTTTATTATGTATACAAATGACCATTTCATGTATGCAACAAGTAGATATACAGCTTGGTAGATATACAGCTAGTAAAGGTCATAGAAATAATTAATAGAATCATTTTCTCAAGACTTTTTTCAAGTCTCAAGATTTACAAGTATGCTAACAATAAGATCTTTACAGTTTAGGAAACTAAATGTAGGTTACCAGCAACTTTCTTACACACTTTGAGAGTGAATATGTTCTATTATGTTACAAAATCCCTTAATTTATTGGAATAGCATAAAATCACACTGACAATCTGAGCAGACCATCAGTCAATGGGGAGTTTATATACTACTAAAATAGGATCCCTCCTGAAGGAAAAAAAAAAAAAAAAAAAACAAAACAAAAAACAAACAAACAAACAAACCTGTGTTCCTCAAAAAACAAGTTAGGAAACACTTGGAAAGGGTACATTAACAGGGAGTAATAAAGGAAAAAAAAGTCCCTTCCTCCCTACCTACCTTACTTCCTTTCTTTCTTCCTTCTCTCCTCCCTCCCCTCCCTCTCCTCCCTCCCTTTCTTCCTTTCAGATTTCCACTGGTTCATTCCCCAAATGGCCGCAATAGCCAGAGCTGGACCAGGCTGAAGCCAGGAGCCAGGAGCTTCATCCAGGTCTCCTACATGGGTGCAGGGGCCCAAGCTCTTGAGCCATCCTCTGCTGCTTTTGCAGGCTCATTAGCAGGGAACTGGATCAGAAGTGGAGCAGCCAGGACTTGAACTGACGCCCATATGGGATGCCAGTGTGGCAGGCGGTGGCTTTACCTTCTATGCCAAAACATCAGCCCCAAGAGCCCCTTTCTTAATCATATTTCTTTCCAGTGTATCAGCTGACTCTTGACTAGAACACTGCCATTCCCATCTGTTGTACCTCACAGTTTCCCTGAGCCCATTTGGCCTCTGAACCATTCACTGATATCTTTGAAGTCTTGGAGGTTTTTAGTTTTTGATTCTTCAGAGTTTTTTTTTTTTAACTTTTATTTAATGAATATAAATTTCCAAAGTACAGAATATGGATTACAATGGCTTCCCCCCCATAACGTCCCTCCCACCCGCAACCCTCCCCTTATCCACTCCCTCTCCCCTTCCATTCACATCAAGATTCATTTTCGATTCTCTTTATATACAGAAGATCAGTTTAGCATACATTAAGTAAAGATTTCAACAGTTTGCTCCCACACAGAAACATAAAGTGAAAAATACTGTTTGAGTACTAGGTATAGCATTAAATCTCAATGTACAGCACACTAAGGACAAAGATCCTACATGAGGAGTAAGTGCACAGTGACTCCTGTTGTTGACTTAACAAATTGACACTCCTGTTTATGGCCTCAGTAATCACCCTAGGCTCTTGTCATGAGCTGCCAAGGCTATGGAAGCCCCCTGAGTTCACTGACTCTGATCATATTTAGACAAGGCCATGGTGAAAGTGGAAGTTCTCTCCTCCCTTCAGAGAAAGGTACCTCCTTCTTTGATGACCCGTTCTTTCCACTGGGATCTCACTTGTGGAGATCTTTCATTTAGGTTTTTTTTTTTTTCCCCCAGAGTGTCTTGGCTTTCCATGCCTGAAATACTCTCATGGGCATTTCAGCCGGCTCCGCATGCCTTACATGTAACAACTAAAGATATTGTTCTAAAGCAAGATACATAATTTTAACTATATTTTAAGCAAATCATAAGTTGAAGTTTCAAAGTATGAAAAATCAAACATTTTTGATTTTTCATACTTTTTGGTTTTGATAGAGAAAAAAGAAATGCACAGTGAAAATCATATGAGCTGGATAATTATCTTGCAATTGGTACTGCTTTACCACCCTTTCACTAAAAAAAAACCCTCTGCTAAGAACTGGTATTATTTGTTGCAGTCATATGTGCATAGTAAATAGGTTCATTCATACTCTGGTTTTATCCAGCTTATCCTCATAGTTTGTTCCATCTGTATGGTTCCTTTTACCTCAAAGAGCTTCCATGAAAGTTTTAAAAAATTCCAAGTGGTTTTAAGTCGTTAATAAGAAAAAGTTGGCATAAAGAAGTAAATATTATATTTAATAGTACAGAAGCTGCATATGATTTACAGTTTGTGACAAATATACTAATAATTTGGGAAGTGAACCAGAGGATGGAAGACATCTCTCTCTCTCTCTCTGTCTCTGTCTTTCTGTAACTCTGCCTTCAAATAAATAAATAAATCTTAAAAAAAATAATAGGGGAAGCTGGGAATGGGATATATAGGAATTTTGTACTACTTCATAATTTTTGTTTTGTAAATTGAAAACTATTATAAAATTGTTAAAAAAGCAGTAAGCGAAACAGTGATCTCTTAGAACTTTTCTTTAGTTGTTCCAGCCAAATAGCAAACTCTAGAGACCAATAATTAAAAAGGTCATTTACTTTCTTTGAAACAAGAAGCTGGAAGCAGCATGGAATGATGTGCCTCAAACATTTCTTACTGTCTAAAATACATCAGACTTTTGTTTTGGCAGTCTGGTTGGGTAAGGGACATATATTATAATTTAACAGCTTCAGGAAAGTGTTCCTTGAAGAGCAGAAATATTTGATGAAATGCTTCTATTTGGACTCAAATGTCCAGAAGTACTCTGTGGTTTCTTTGGAAGATTTGTGTAAAATACATATCATATCATACCTTTCAGAATATATCCAGCTTTCTAAGCACATAAAATTCTTAAATATATGGATGTATATGTCTTGGAGTTTATTGCATTTCAATTTTACGGGACATCAAATAAATAATGAGTTAGTACCTATCACTCTGGTAACAACTGTCCATAGTGCTCATAAAAATAAAACATGTTCTCATGCTAAGAAGTTTAAAAAGAAAAATCTAGTATTTTTTTAGTTAGTTTGATATACACATGAGAAAAGTGAATTTGTTATGAAAACTAATTCAATAATAACTGTCTGTTATGGGTTTAATTGTACTGTCTTCTCAAAGATACCTAACTCCAAGTAAATTAAAATGTGACCTTGTTTGGAAATAGTTTCTTATATAGTTAATCAAGGGATAATCATCAGGATGGTCCCTAATCTCATACAATGGTGTCCTTATAAAAATGGAAAATTTGAACACAAAAGTATGCATGCACAGAAAAAGATAATGTGAGAATATACTGGGAAGGTCCCACATGAATACAGAGGATTAATGATGTACCACAAACCAAGGAATGCCCGAGGCTACCAGATGCTAGAAGACAGGTGTGAAAATTCCTTCCCAGGTAGCTTCAGAGGGATCATGGTCCTAGTCACACAGTGAATTTCAGACTTCGGGCCTCCAGAACTGTGAGATAATACATTTTTCTTGTTTTAAGTCACCCAGTTTGTGGGTGGGCCAGGTAGAAGCCAGGAGCCTGGAATTCCATCTGGATCTCCCATATGCATGCAGGAACTCAAGCACTTGTTCCATCTTCCACTGCTTTCCTAGGCACACTAGCAGGGAACTGGCTGAGAGGTGGAATACCGGGGACTCAAACTGGCACCCGTATGGGATGCTGGTGTTGCAGGTGGTGGCTTCATCTGCTGTGCCACAACACCAGCCCCTCCACCACTAATTTACTAATTTTCTATGTGACCTCACATATCCTTGATTTCCCTTTTAGTAAAATGGGGACAATAATACATCACATGAGAAAATGGATATGAAAGTATAAAGGATGATGCGAAGTGCAGGCATAATGACACACTGTCAAAACACATGGTGGTCTTTTCTAACACTTCGTGATTTTAACTTCCTTAAAATATTCATGCATTAAGTTATACACTTACATAACAATTTTAAAAAGAAATATTACTTACCTGGTCTGTATTCAGCTTCTCTACTTTTCTTATTGTTTTTTCATAAATAACATTGTTTCCTGGGAAGAAATGGCCCCCTCTTAGGAATGGCGACAGTGGTTCCTACAAAGATGGGAAAGATTGTGTTTTGCTTTAAAAAGTATCTTTTCCTATGACTCTTAACTAAAGCAAATATCGTCTCTAACAGGCTGCGAGGTAATGGCAGAATGGAGGAAGACAGTAGCAATGACATATCAATAAAGTTCTGACTAATGTACGGAAATAGTAATAAATATAGTCCATTTTATCAAAAAGAACAATCTGAATTTCTCCCACTACATTTTATTAAATCTAACGAAATCTTTGGGGGAGATTGGAGTAGGACAGGAAAGCAATTTTTTTTTTTCTATTCCTCAGGCAAGTTATAATGAGTTTCCTCTGAGGTAGACAAGCAGGAGGTCAACCTCATTTAAATTGGCTTCACTGGCAGGTTTCTTTCTATGCGAAAGTATTGTTGAACAATTGCAAAATAAACATAATTTGAAACTACTAATCCATAAAGTAGGTATAACTATATTAAAGATTTTTTTTTCCTAGAACTCAATTTGGGTGCCCTTGAAGTGTACAGTTCTTACATGTGATTATAATCAAGGCTGAGACTCTCAGTACAACATATGTTTTGAATATTAAGAACAGAGTAGAGGCTTCAAGAGCCACTGTATCTCTGTACAATCAACTAAATTACTGTAGGATTAGCCAAGTGGTTAGAAGATGTCAGCCAATGAAATAAAGGCTGGTGACATGTCCAAGATCTGAATGAAGCCAAGGAAAGACTAATAAGAATCATATAAGAAGTCTAAAATAAATGTATAAGGTACTACATTATTTTTCTCTTGTTTTTCATTGAGTCTTATTTATATAGGGAGAGCTGGGATTTTTTTGTTGTTGCTTTGATACAAAACAAAGTTTGCACTCATTTATTTTATAAAATAGGGGAATGGTATAGAAGGAGGGATGGCCAAAAATATAAGCAGTTAATGTGTATAGAACTATTTCAAAATAAACAAAACGTGCTAGCATTTTTATCATCTGCTATAATAAGTATTCTTAGAACAACAGGCCCAAGACACTGGTTGTTGAGAAGGCAAGACACTTTGAATCAAAAGCTATATACTTCCTGTATTCAAGTTTGAATAAACGGTGATTTAACTAAATGGTTCATGGATATTTTAGTAAAATGTGTGACTAAATTTGACTAGTTGATGAACTATTAAATCTAAAGATGGATAAAATTAGAAATATTCTTTTAGACGCTATTTTGCATTTGTTTCGTAAAAGAGAATTTCTTTGGTAGTTTTTTGCAATCATGTAAGATTTAGGTGCTTGCTATGCACAACATACTTTGCTAAGAGCTATGAGGCATATAAACATGAATCAGACTTATATTATTACCAGGAGAATTTAATATTCATCAGTGGTCACCAAACTATGGCAGAAAATTTTTTACTGTTCTCAAGTGCAGAATAGTATTTAGATTTTTTTGAGAACTAGAAAGAAAAAAAAAAAAACAGGGACAGGTATTTCACCTAGCAAGTAAGATACCAGTTAAGACACCCATGTCCCACATTGTAGTGCCTGGGTTCCATTACTGGCTACAGCTTCTAATTCCAACTTCCTACTAATGCATCTCTTAAGATGATAATGCCTCAAGTAGTTGGGTCCCTATCCCCAATGTGGGAGACCTGGATTGAGTCCCTGGCTCTTCATATCAGCCTCAGCCCAGCCCTGGCAATGACAGTCATTTGGGGAAGTCAACCAATAGATGGGAGCGCTCTCTCTCTCTCTCCACCCACCAAAACAAACAAACAAAACAAATTAAAAATTTAAAAAAGGAGATCTAGGACCTATATGGGCTACAAAGCCTAAAATATGTACTATATGGGCCTTTACAGAAACATTTTGTCAATCACTGGTCTAGATAATATATGAATATAAACATCTATACTACAAGGTAGATTGTGATACATGTTCATAGAGCTACAGATAAAGAACATATAGGATAGAGGTAAAAGTAGGAAAAACTGAGTTTCATCTGGCAGTGCTCATGTAGGGTACTTGGTTCAAGTAGTGTTTTAAAGGTTGAGGTGGTCCTTGGATCTGAAGAGATGAAAGATGATTTTCCAAGTGAAAAATAACTTAAGTCACCAAGTTTGGAAAAGAGTAAGTTATATTTAGCAGACAGAACTTTGGTTCTACAAGCAGTGAGAAATCGTTAAGTACTTTTAATCAGGAATGTAAGATCAACAGAAGTCTAATTAATCAAGAAGATTAATTAGAGAACAGAAAGGGTTCAGAAAGGGTATAGGTGAGGAGACAAGTTAGAAGATTATCCTAATGATCATGATCAGTACTTTTTTTAAAAAACGGAGATACACAGATTCTATTATTATTATTATTATTATTATTATTATTTGAAGGAGTGTGCTCTTCTTTCCACTGGTTCACTCCCCAAATAGCCACAATGGCTAGGGCTGGGTCAGGTCAAAGCCAGGATCCAGGAACTCAGCTCAGTTCTCTCACACAAGTGACAGGGAATCAACTATTTCAGGCATCACCTTCTGACTCCCACATTCTGCATTAGCAAAAATCTAGAGTCAGGAGCCACAACCATGACTCAAATATGGGATATTGGCATCTTCACTGTCAGGCCAAACACCTACCGCTAGAACAGTACTTTTCAAAGATGACTCTGAGATTTCAAATCTGAGGTGTCTACTGTATGGCCATTGGTACCAGAAACAAAAACTTTGCAGTGGGTATTGTGGTACAGCAAATTAAGTTGTCACTTGCCACACTGACATCCCACAATGGAGTGCTAGTTTGAGCTCAACTGTTTTACTTCCAATCCAGCTCTATGCTAATGCAACTGGGAAAACAGCAAATGTTACAAATGACAGCCCAAGTTCTTGGGCCCTTGCCACCCATGTAGGAGACCAGGATAGAATTCTGGGCTTCTGGTTGGTATGGCCCAGCCTCAGTCATTGCAGCCATTTGGGGAGTAAATCAGCAGATCATTCTCTCACTCTGTCTCTCCCTCTCCCTGTCACTCTGCATTTCAAGTAAATAAATAAATAAATCTTAAAAATAAAAACATAGAAACATGTTGAGTTTTATGTACTTTCCTAGCAACAATCTAGGGCTGATTCATGCTTTAATTCCTCATAACACTTAGCAAAGTATATAGTGCACTGTAATTCCTTTAACATGTATCAAACGATCCTAAACAACTACCAAGCATTCTCTTTTACAAAAATTGTGCATTTGGGCACTCAGATAAAGACATCTAGCACACAGTTGAAAACACAAGTCTGTAACTAGGTGGGAAGTTCAATGCTGCAGATCCAGATTTCAGAACCACCTGCTTAGCAGTGCTAAGTAACATGCAATTGCTGAAAGTGAAGACCAAAGATAGATATTCAGACAAGTTTTTAAAAAACTAAGAATCAGAAAAGCAAAAATATCACAGACGTCAAGAGAAAAGAAATATTCAAAAACATAGGAAGTCAAAGGCATAGATGCTTCAGAGAAGTCAATAGGTGATAACTACAAAGTAAACTGGACTTGGACTACTAGAAATTCATTGAGTTTTATTAGTAAAATCTATGGAAACAAATCTAATGAAAAAGGTATGGAACCATACAATCTATATTACAGTTCTTCCTCCGTCACCTATATGTGCTGTGGAAACCTATGTAAATTTTTAACTGTCTCAGGCTCAGTTTCCTTATCACAGAGATTATAATGCAAGATATATTGTATCAAGTAAAATAATATATTTTCAAGTACCCTTAATCTGTGATTCTAGCTTACAAATGGCATTGTCTTTTAATAATAAAGTAATATATTTAAAATCAATACCATAATATTTAAAATCTTCTTAGAATATTTCTTGGATATCAAGTTTAAAAATATATAAAAGTTGGCTTATTGAAGGAAGGAAATTTATCCATTTTGAATTCCCCATAGCAAATGAACAGGTGATTGAGTGAGAAGGGATGATCTGACCTCTATTTTTTTTTTGACAGGCAGAGTGGATAGTGAGAGAGATATGACCTCTATTTTAAAGATATAGCCTCTTCTAAGGGATTGGGGAGGGGGAATGGGCAGGCATTGTGGATCAGTGGGTCATGCTACCACCTGTGACGCCTGTATCCCACATGGCACTGGAGTCCCAGCTGTTCCACTTCTGATCCAGCTTCCTGCTAATGAACCTGTGAAATCAGTGGTGGATAGACCAATACCTGGGCCCCTGCACTCATGTGGAGACCTGGATGAAACTCCAGGCCCCTACTTCAGGTTGGCCCACCTCTGGCCATTTGGCCATCTGGGGAGTGAAGCAGCAGTTGGAATATCTCTCTGTCTTTCTCTCTCTCTCTAACTTGGCCTTTCAAATCAATCGAAAAATAAAGGAGGGGCAAATTTGGCAAAAAAAAATCAATTTTTCTTCTCTGTGAGCTAAATTTTGGTACAAGTACTGAACCATTTATTAAAAAAAAAAAAAGAATAGTTTAGGCACTAATGGTGCTAATTCTCTCCAGAATACATTAAGATCTTATTATTTGAAATGACTTTGTGAAAAAAAAATATACTCCATATTTAGAAGGGTACTTTCCCCCAAATCTTTAAGAAAGTAAAACCAAATATTTATATGAATAAACCATTCTAAACAAAAAAATCAGCAAAAAAAATCAGAAACATTAGATTTCTTAATGAGCTGCTACAGTTTTAATACTTTGCAGCTTCTCTTTTTTCCCCCCAATCTGTATGTTTGGATCAGTGCCAGATCCACCCTAAAAATTAGCAGGTGTTTTCAAAACAGCTGATCTTATAACTTTAATTGTCACTTTTAGACTCTCTGGCAGTAGTTCTCACATCTTACAAAGTAAATAATTGTCAACATCTACTTTACTGTTCCCAGGCCACAAAGCATTGCTGGAAAATTCTTTTTCACAAAAGCTTTGCTGATTACAAGTTCAAGTTATCCAACTTCAAGGGGGTACTTCTATCATATTTGTAATCATTAAATTCTTTTTAACTGTGGTTACAAAACTTCATTTTTCTCAACCTCCTGCGCTCATTCCCCCTCGCTCTCTTATGGAGAAAATCAACATAATCTATCTATTAATGTCTTTCTCTTAGCTCCTACAACCTCAAACTTCTCAGTTTTTGCCCCTTCCATCTCATTAAAGAGAAGGGCATACTGTTATTTCTTTTCCTGAAGTCACTTCTTTATCTGTACTTAAAATCCTTTCCCCTCTCTCCATTTCCAGAATCTTATTCCATTTGTCTCCTTTCTCTGTTGTACCTCTAGCCTTCCATATTACTGGTTATTTCATTTTATTTACAACTCTCTTGGTTCTCCCAAAATTCCTTTTTCTCCTTTAGCTACTATCCCATCTACTCTTTCTTTGACCAATATCTTTTCCAGAAGAGTGATCCTCATTCATTTCTGCCACTTCCTCTTGATCAACTCATCCATTAACTTTTTTTTTTTTTGACAGGCAAAGTGGACAGAGAGAGAGACAGAGAGAAAGGTCTTCCTTTTGCTGTTGGTTCAATCTCCAATGGCCGCCACGGCTGGCGCGCTGTGACCGGCGCACCGCACTGATCCGAAGGCAGGAGCCAGGTGCTTCTCCTGGTCTCCCATGGGGTGCAGGGCCCAAGTACTTGGGCCATCCTCCACTGCACTCCCTGGCCACAGCAGAGAGCTGGACAGGAAGAGGGGCAACTGGGAAAGAATCCGACGCCCCGACCAGGACTAGAACCCGGGGTGCCGGCGCCTATTGAGCCGAGGCGCTGGCCCATCCATTAACTTCTGGCATCTGGGTTTTGCCTCCATAGTATACTGAAACTGTTATCATTATCAAGTCAAATATCAATATCACTTCCTCAATAGTTGAATCCTATTTTTTTGCTTTTGTTTCTGTTTTTTTAAAATTTTATTTAAGTTATACAAATTTCATGTATTTCATATATACACACTTAGGAATATAGTCATACTTCCCTCCCTCCCACCCACACTCCAACCCTTCTTCATCCCCCCTCTCCCATTCCTACTCTTAATTTTTCTAAAGATCTACTTTTAGTTTACTTAATGATTGTAAGGTTAACCCTACACTAAGTAAAAGAGTTCAACAAATAGTATGAAGGAAAAAAAAACTTGCTCAACAGAAGAGACAAGGGCTGTAAACAATCATAGAACCTCAACATGTCCATTTCACTGCAATACATTACAATTTAGGTACTCTATTAGTTACCCCTGATCAGGGAAAACATTTTCAAAGTTCATCTTCCTTAGTGTTTTTGTCATGTGAGATGGTTGACTACCCTCTTTGTTTGCTTCAGTAGCTCAGTATTTATATTCATATCTGACAACACCTGTGCCTGTGAAAGTGGCCTCCTCTTTCTGCTCCCTTAAAGTATGCATTTCTCAAAGTTCTGGCTTCTATCCTCTCTGTTACCTCTCAGTGATCATTCCCACAGCTTGACTGATGACTTTAAGGAGAATAAGTCCCATGTCTCTACCTCAGGTGTGACCTTTCTCTCAACCAGTCTTAACTATCTGCTGCGCATCTTCCCCTCCATGCATTTCAGAGATCACTGATGCAAGCGGATCTCACAATCTTCCCCTCTCTCAAACCAGCTGCTTCTCCCCTCACTTCTCAATCCTTTTATTTGATCCAGCATTCTCCCAGTGTCTCGAGCTGAAAAGCACAGAATCATATTTGACTTTTCTTCTTTTAACCTCCGTTATCTGAGAGGTTAACAAATCTTGTCAAAGCTGTCCCTAGAATACCTATCAGAAAAAAAGTGATGAATTTGAGTCAGAAGAACTGAGCAAATCGTACTTATTTAAACTTTAGTTGCCTCACTGGTAAAATGATGCTAATAATAATTTAAGCATATTCATACCTTAAATATCGCAATAAATCTTTCCCTGATTCCTCCCAAATAAATGTGTTATCTTCAGCATCTGAACTCCAATAAGACCTTAAATGTATTTCTCTCATGATATCTGTAATACATCTGACCATGCATTTTACATAACGATTTGTGGACATGTTTTATTTCTCTTCCTGAAAGGAACTATAAGCATCTTTAGTTTGTGAAACATGCCTTATATTTCCTTGTTTCTATTTGAAGGCTGTATGGTTTCCTCCTCATAGCAGGAGCTCCACAACTGGAAAATTAATGAAACTGATAAATATTAATTACATTCTATCCACTGACAGAACAAAAGTATTTCATTCATATCTGAATCAAGTTATAAGCCAGAATGCATAAATCCTTTGAGTAAAATGTCGACAAATGGAGAATAGGGAAGATGAGGAGCAACCAAAAATAAAAAGGCTGAACAGAAAAAGAAGGAAATCATAATGAGAGAAGTGGATTGAAATCAGTTTAATTACAGGGAAGAGAAATAAAGATTAGACAAGCTGGGAGGTGAAAGAGGATAAAGTTGCCATTTAGGAGGCTCAGCTTATTATAAATATTGTAATTAAACTAGAATCTTCTCGGGGGGAATTTAAAAGTGCAAACAAAAAAGAAATATACTTACATAAATAAAATGGGAATATATCTAAACAGGATTTTCAAGATGCTTCATAAAACTGGCTAGATTATTTTTGTTTACAAAGCATAGCACTTGAAATTTGTTTTAGTTCTTAATAATGGAAAGAGTTAAAAAATAAAACTGCTTTTTTTCTTCAACCTCCTGTTGAGTCTTCTCCATAAGAAATTTTTGCTTGTTTGTAGCTGAACAGAGCCATAACAACAAGCTCTTAAAGGGGCAAGCCCAGTTTTTCTACTACGTTATGTACTTACATACATGTTTCTAATTTCTTTGCTGTTGTAACTACATGGTGGGTAAATGGGTGGGTAAGTGTCTGGTAACTAATTCACCTCCATCATTAATTAATCTTCATTTGCAAATGTTTCATTCCCAGCTCTACATTGTTTAATTCAGTTCCAACTCTGTCACTTCATACCTGAATTGTTTAGCATCAGTTAAGAACTCAAGTTTCAAGAAGGTTTGGACCTTAATTTGTTCACTGTTCTATCCCCAGTTCTTAGGGAAATTTCTAACACATAGTGGAGAATTTACAAAATACTCATGGAATATATGATTAAATTTCTCTGTGCTACTGTCCTCACATTTTAAGGGACTGAATTGGATAAAGTATGTAACTTGCTTAGCATGCAGTATATACTCAATAAATATTAATTTTTCTTTTTCCCATTAGCTAAAGAATGATTCGTCCAAAGTTATATAAGAACTGTTGACAAAGTGGATTGGAATCCAAATGATATCATAGTTAAAATCTCTCTGTATAGATCCTAGATAAGCATATAGCAGATCTCACATTATAGGAAGAATGTGCTATCTAGAACTAACTCTTTGAAAGTCAGGGATATCAACTGTAATACGCATTCAAGTATGCATATTGCCCAGTTTTTGTGCAAGAAAGGAAATGAGAGAGATGGAGAAAAGAAAAGTGTAAAATGATTGCCAAAATGAGAGAGATACATTCTCCTCTCCCTTTATTCCTCATCTTTTCTCTCACACAATTTTCAGATTTGTTGCTTAAACATTTGATTCTGCTAAAGATGAAGCAGACAGTTGCTCTAGCTGTAATCATATTCTTTCAGTATTTACATGGATATATGAAAACTCAACCAAATGTCCAACGCAATCACCATCGCCCTAAACTCAGAACCTGTGTGTACGTGGATTCGCATAGACACATGTGAACACTTAGCAAACTTGCTAAGGAGACACGAGAACATGATTTTAAAATAAATAAATGAGGAGCCAGCACCGTGGCTCACTTGGTTAATCCTCCGCCTGCGGCGCCGGCATCCCATATGGGCACCGGGTTCTAGTCCTGGTTGCTCCTCTTCCAGTCTAGCTCTCTGCTGTGGCCTGGGAGGGCAGTGCAGGATGGCCCAAGTGCTTGGGCCCCTAGCACCTGCATGGGAGACCAGGAAGAAGTACCTGGCTTCTGGCTTCGGACTGGCACAGCGCCGGCCGTAGCGGCCGTTTGGGGAGTGAACCAACGGAAGGAAGACCTTGCTCTCTGTCTCTTTCTCACTGTCTATAACTCTATGTGTCAAATAATCAATCAATAAATAAATAAATAGGAAGAAGGTGCTAGATGCTAATAGAAGTCTAGTACATCTTTCTCAACCACCTACATTAGTAGCAAGAATGGCATCCTAATTTAACCCTTTGCTCTCCGCAGCTGATGCAAGTAATTTTATTATGGGGGAGGGAATATCATTTCCTAAAACAGAAAGTAAATAAAGAACAAAATGAAGAATTTCTTTTCCTATCTGGATCACATTTTTACAATTGTATAGCTGATGCTCTGGTAAGGTAATGAACCCTCCTGTTGTAGCTAAAGAAGTAATATGCATATATATGAATGTCTACATCAAGGAAGGATTATCATTGTGGGAAAAACGTTTCCTTAGTTTTCTCTTCAAAGTGAGATGAGAATAATATCCTGATTTGTGAAATATAAGGTTATATAACTAAGTAAGAAATATAATACTGCAATTTTCTAAGCAGCTCATTGCTGGGTACCAAAGTTCACATAGTCATTAGGCAACAAAACAATGGAGATACTTTTGAACTTTTGACTTTTAATTTTCTTCATCCTAGCTCCTATCTTAAAGGCAAATCTAAATTGACTAAAGACTCCAACCCCTGATATAACAGTTGATAGAGTTTCTATGTGAGGTCTGTGAAAGAACTTTGTCCCTCTTTTCTTTGGTTCAAAGTACATAAGGATCCTCTGTAGCCCAAGGGTGGGGCTATAGAAATAGAAAGCCTTTATAATCAAAGAATTTCCAAGCTGCTTGGCACTGTTGCATATCTGAATTATAACGTATGGGTTCAAGGCTGTCTGGAATTAAAGATGACATTTTTGATACCGATGATTAGTCACTTTAGAACTTCAAGAATGTCCAACAACTGAATTTTAAGGATCTGGTAACTGATTCAGTCTTCTTTAAGATCCTAAGGAATTATATATTGAGAAAAGAGTTTGTGCGACATCTTACCTGTTCAGGATTTTGTACTATATATCTTCTAATAGTGGTCTGTGGGTATGTAGTGACTTTCATTGTTGGAGAATGGAGTTCCTGTGATGAAATGATAAAAGCTGTATATAATTATAGTTATTTAGTAACCTTGGAGCCATAATTAATAATAGGGAACAATTTTAAGAGTGAAATTTTAGAGTCATTTGCATGACTAGCTATGTACAATTTTATGACTTAGTTAATTTCAGTCTTAGACACATAGAGTATGGAAGCTTGTGTTATGTGTTCAGCACTCTGCTTGGTAATTGTATTCTACTAATTTCATGGTATTTCATTACAATTTCTAAAATTCATTAGATAAGAGTTTCAAAATATTCATTTTATATTAAACATCAGCACATCATATTAAGAAAGTGTCCCTTAATATCTATTAATTAATTTTTTGGTTTAGAAAAGACACTCTACATTTAGAGAGGAGACACAAAGAGAAAAATGTGTGTGTGTATGTGTACTTAAATATTTAATATTTCAGTGTGTTGGAAGAGAAGAGATGTAACAAGCATTAAAAGGGAGACAACATTCTAGAACAAAATGTTTGTAAACTTTTGATGGAAAAAAAGTCAATGCTATTAATATAAAGAGAGTTCTTACACATCAATGAGAAAAAAATCTTCATACAAATAGAAAAATGAGTAAATGATGTGAATAATTTATAAAAGAAAAAATGAAAATGGTTAATAACCTTAATAAAAAGAGTTCAATAAAACTACACTATTTTGCTAGATACTAAATAATAATGCTGTTGAGGATACAGTATGAAGACTACTCTCCTATGGAGAGAGAAAAGATTAAATAATCATACATAGGCTGAAATGTATAGCCTATGAATCTTGAATAATGCAAGTTTACATGGAAAAAGCTTACATAGTTAAGTGAGATAACAAGGATGCAATGTATTTGAGTAGAATAAAACACAACAAAATGTTACAAATGTCTCTGGGTGGGAAGGGAATAATGAGTGATTTTTCTTTTTGCTCCTTTATATTCTAATTCCAAATTTTTTGACAATAACTGCATATTTTCAATATCAGAAATAAAATGTATAATAAACCCAATTTTAAAGCCTTTTGTTAAGAAAAACAACTTAATTAAAGCAATTTTCTTACTGGATGTGAGTATAGTAAGTAATTCTCTGATTAAAGGTACTAATTTTTTTAAGGCAATCATACTTTGGTGGTCCCATAGGGCTCCATTTCTTTTTCTTAATTTTTTACTATTTGCTATTTTTTAAAGATTTATTTTATTTGAAAGGCATATTACTGAGAGAAAGGAAGAAACAGAGAGAAAAAGAGGTCTCCCATCTACTGGCTCACTCCACAAGTGGCTGCAAGGGCCTGAGCTGGGCCAACTCAAAGCCAGGAGTTTCTTCCAGGTCTCCGATGTGGGTGCAGGGGCCCAAAGACTTGGGCCATCTTCCACTGCTTTCCCAGGCCATAACAGAGAGCTGGATCAGAATTGGAGCAGCCTGGACTCAAACTGGCGCCTATATGGGATGCCAGCACTGCAGGTAGTGGTTTTACCTGCTATGACACGGCACTGGCCCCAGGGCTCCATTTCTAAGTCAAGCATATTCTTTACTCCACTGTCCTGAGGTTGTCATGTATATGATCCATGCTAGTCTATGAGCTCCTTGAGAACAGTGATTATGTCTAATTGACCTTTGTGTAATATTTAGCACATACTTAGTACTCAGCAAATGTTTCCTGCATACATTTTATTCTAATAGACCCAGCTCTACTTTCCGTTAAATTGGGAAGTGATAAGAAAAGGGTGTTTTTTAAAATATAATCTTATCCTTTTTTTCCCCCACAGTATCACATCTTTCTTATTGTACTCATGGTCTAAAACCAGAATTTTTGTTCACATGTACCCTCATTGTCAAAGTCCATAGGCTGGCACCTCATCTGAGTGGAACTGCTACCTTAAAATAGTATATTTCTTCCTCATATTCTCTAAATCTCACTTTTTGTATTCTCCTCTTACGTGGTAATACATTTCTTACTATGTTTTGTTTTCTTATAATTTACTTTGTGATATATGACAACTTGCTAATTAAACACATTTTTCTTAATACGGTATTATTATTATAGATAACATTTTGGACACATAGTGCCTAGTTTCAAGAATAATCTTGGCCGGCGCCATGGCTCACTAGGCTAATCCTCTGCCTGCGGTGCCAGCACCCCAGGTTCTAGTCCCAGTTGGGGTGCCAGTTCTGTCCTGGTTGCTCCTCTTCCAGTCCAGCACTCTGCTGTGGCCCGGGAAGGCAGTGGAGGATGGCCCAAGTGCTTGGGCCCTGTACCTGCATGGGAGACCAGGAGAAGCACCTGGCTCCTGGCTTCGGATCGGTGCAGCCCGCTGGCTGTAGCGGCCATTTGGGCCATTTGGGGGTGAACCAATGGAAGGAAGACCTTTCTCTCTGTCACTCTCTTTCTCACTCTCTAACTCTGCCTGTCAAAAAAAAAATAATCTTTCATGGGGCAGGCATTTGGCACAGTGGTTTAGACATCACTTGCGACTCTCATATCCCCTTTCAGAGTACCTGGGTTCAAGTCTAGGCTCTATGCCCCATTTCAGCATCCTGCTAATGTGCACCATTGGAGGTAGAAAGTGACAGCTCTGGTACTTGTGTCCCTTCCACTCATATGGGAGACCCAGATTGAATTCCTGACTCCAGACTTCAGCTTGGCCCAGTCCTGGCTCTTGTGGGCATTTGGGAGTCAACCAGCAGATGAAAGATCTTTCTCTATTCCTTTTTTTTCTTAAATAAGATTTATTTATTTACTTGAAAGCCAGATTTGAGAGAGAGAGAGAGAGAGAGAGAGAGAGAATAAATCTTCCATCCACTGTGGATGCAAGTGGCTGCAACTGTCAGAGCTGAGTCAGGCTGAAGCCAGGAGCCAGGAGCTTCACCTGGGTCTCCCACATGGATGCAGGGCCTCTAACACTTGGGCCATCCTCCACTGCTTTTTCCAGGACATTAACAGGGAGTTGGATTGGAAGTGAAGCAGTCAGGACATCGACTGGTGCCCATATGGGATGCTGGTCACAGCCGTTGCCATTACTAGCTAGGCCACAGGCTCCCCTCTTTCTCTATTTCTCTCTCTGATTCTCTCTCTCTCTCCCTTTCAAATAAGATGGAAATAAATAACAAATATAAGTCTTTAAAAAGAATAATTACAAAAGTGGAATTGTTAGTATATAAAGGATAAGCAGACTTTTGCAGATCTCAAATCATACATCAATGAAAATGACTAGTTCTGACTATAACCATATAAGTCATTCTTTCTGAGTGCAGATTTAAAGTCTATCACTCAGAAAGTCAAGTCAATCAATCCAAGATTTAGGCACTTTATTTGTGCTCAAATTAAGCACTCTTAAAATATCCATACTCACTTGGAGATTCTTGGCTAAAATTAAACTGCTCTCAAAAGCAATTAGATTGAGTAGGTAATGAAACTAAAATATTTGATTCATAGCACTTGCTTCATATTCTTTTAATGGACTGAGCTGATTATCAAATGTGGGAACCTCCTTTATTTTTGTTGTGTCCTAACATTTTATGAATGCGTCAAGTCTTATGAGAGCCTAAAGATTGCTTACACATATGAGCATGACTTATAAAAATGAGAAATGGATATCATCTAATTCATAACTACTTTTACCTGTTCAGTATTTTGGGTTATATGTAGTGTGCTTGGGGCACAAGTAGAAATTTTCAAAGTTGGAGAATGGAGTTCCTGTTGAGAGAAACAGAGGAAGATTCACAAATTGTTATTGAGCAGCGTCATTTGTAAGTCTTAGGTTCTTAAGGTATTACTTCTTTCAATTTTGTATAATTTTATTTGTTAGAAACAAGATTGTACAATGCTTTCGTAGAGGGGAGAGTGATCCAACATGGGAAGTGAGATACTCAGCAGACTCATAGAATGGCAGATGTCCTAAATAGCACTCTGGCCTCAGAATCAGCCCTAAAGGCATTCGGATCTGGCTGAAAAGCCCATGAGAGTATTTCAGGCATGGAAAGCCAAGACACTCTGGCAAAAGATCTCTGTGAGTGAGATCCCAGTGGAAAGAACAGGTCTTCAAAGAAGGAGGTACCTTTCTCTGAAGGGAGGAGAGAACCTCCACTTTGACTATGACCTTGTCTAAACAAGATAAGAATCGGAGAACTCAGAGGGCTTCCATAGCCTTGGAAACTCATGACTGGAGCATAGGGAGACTACTGATGCCATAGACAGGAGTGTCAATTGGTAAAGTCAACAACAGGAGTCACTGTGCACTTACTCCTCATGTAGGATCTCTGTCCTTAATGTGCTGTGTATTGAGATTTAATGCTATAACGAGTACTCAAACAATATATTTCACTTTGTGTTTCTATGGGGGTGCAAACTGTTGAAATCTTTACTTAATGCATACTAAACTGATCCTCTGTAAAAAAAAAAAAGAAATGATCAACTCCCAACTTGACTCTCACTGGGATTAAACATGACAATAGGTCTGATCTGATTTCATCATCATTTAAAAAAAATAGTCTATTATTTTTCACTTTATGTTTCTGTGTGAGAGCAAACTGTTGAAATCCTTACTTAATGTATACTAAGCTGATCTTCTGTATATTAAGATAATCAAAAATGAATCTTGATGTGAATGGAGGGGAGAGGGAGTGGGAAAGGAGAGGGTAGTGGGTGGGAGGGACGGTATGTGGGGGAAGCCATTGTAATCCATAAATCGTACTTTGGAAATTTATATTCATTAAATAAAAGTTAAAAATAAAATAATAAAAAAAGAAACAAGATTGTACAATGCTTTCGTAGATGAAGTACATCTTTCCAAAGAGTATATTACTGAATTACCTTGTCAGTGTCGCAAGTAACCTAATGACAAATGAGTTCCAGAGTGCTTTCATATCAACATGTTATCTTTGTGCTATTACTTTGTATTCTTTTTTTGAGAAATCTGCTTAAATACCCACCAAAGCTATTTTATGTATGCAATTAATAAGTTGAAAATTTTCATCAAACAAAAGCATCAAATTTTAAAATTCTCAAACCAATATAGGAAAATACTTTTGAAAAATTGATTACTTCCCTTAGATTACATCAAACTGACTCTTAATTTTGCTTTGTCATATCTGCTTCTGGTTTAATTTCAAAGAGCAGGCCATGCTGTAGAAACATTGATCTATTAAAGTGAAGGGATATAATTTTTAATAATAGTTCAATAAAATGATCATTCCATTTATTCTACTGGCATTGTTTATATTTTTCCCAAATCAGCAAGGCTGCATAGCTTTATTGGTGTGCAGAGTTGATGGCATTACTCAATCCTTTCAGACCTTACTATAATTTACAGTCAATGGAAAAAATCCAGGATACTTTCCCACAAAGATAAAAATATTTTTACTTGAGAGCATGGAGACTGTTAAAAAGCAGAATCACAGATTTATAAGGGAAGCACTGCCTTATATAGGAATATAGCTATAATGTAAATGTAATATGTGTCCTTAAAACAAGACTATGAATTTACTCAAACTGCCAAATGTCTTACGTGCTTTGGTTTATTATTGTTGTTTAACTTGTAACGTTTTCATCTTCCTCCACCCCTTATATCAGCTGCAATGCTACAAGCTCAGTGTTTCCAGGCAGCCTTTGAAAATTCCTGGATTTTCTGTTGGCAGCTGAGAACAGCTCAAATGTAGGGAAATTAAAGCTTGTAGACCAAACAAGTACATGTTTTTCAGTTTAAGAAAGTGGTTACCTACTTGACAGGGCACAACTAGATTTGGCACGCAGACCCAAGACGAGTAGGTTAGATAGACAAGAAAAGAGAGAAGTGATTTTTAGTTGTGCAAAAAATACATGAATACATTCTTTTTTAAAAAGATTTTATTTATTTATTTGAGAAGTAGAGTTACAGATGGTGAAAGGGAGAGACAGAGAGAAAGGTCTTTCTTCCATTGGTTCACCCCCAATGGCCACCGTGGCCCTAGGAGCCAGGAGCCAGGTGCCTCTTCCTGGTCTCCCATGGGGGTACAGGGGCCCAGGCACTTGGGCCATCCTCTACTGCTATCTCAGGCCACAGCAGAGAGCTGGACTGGAAGAGGAGCAACCAGGACTAGAACCGGTGCCCATATGGGATGCTGGTGCTGCAGGTGGAGGATTAACCAAGTGAGCCGCAGCACTGGCCCCACATGAATACGTTCTTAATATAAACACCTATATACAAATAAATTAAGATCTTCCCCTAACCATTTTCCCTCCACTCACATGACTTGCATACCAGTAATCATTGCTGTGAGTTATGTCTTCACATAAATTTCTATGTATAAATAGTAATACTTATTGGTCTATAACAAGCCAAAAAATACATCTTATATTATAAACTAGATATGTCAATTCATTATTTTAAATTAATAATATTACATAATGTTTGCTTGATAGCTTATTTACGTATTTACCAAGTGATTATTGGTCAAATTTTTTCCAGGTTTTCACTACGCTTCAAGAAATATCCTTGTGCAATGTGAATGTTTGTCTAAAATCTCACAAAGATGTGGGATTTATTGGGAATGGAGGATGTACATGATTCATTTTATGGATCTTGCCCAGTTGACTTTCCAAATGGTTATGCTAATTACACATCCAACAGCAATGTTTGAAATTGAGCATGACTGGAGATTGCTTTTCTACAAATGTTTGGCCAGTTTAAGCTGGATTTAATGCTAATATCATTCTGAGAAGACAGTTTGTGCACACTGCTGGCACCTGGTGAATGTTCTATAAATGGTAGTTCTCACCTTCTCTCTTTACCAATTAAAATACAATTGCATTAGTAAATGAAACATAATAAACCTTTCTAGCCAACTGGACTAAATTTTAAATATAAAACAGTAAACTAAGAAGTCTAATAAACATTCAGAAAATAATCCACATAGGCACACACACACAGACATGCACACATCACCCATGAAGACATTTCTTTCTACTAGCCTAGGCAGGGTTACTTTATTCAGATGCTGAGATAGTAGATATTTAAAGGGAAGAAATGATGTGTTTCAGTAAACACTAGTCTGGTGGTAAAATGAAGGAATTCTTTAAGATTCTTATATTTGAAAAGCTGGTACACTAATTTTATAGAGCTAAAAATTATAATTTATAACTCTAGAACTCATAGATAACAATATACTTGGGTATTTTTAGCTCTATATGAGCTAAAAAAGTTGATCATCTAGGCAAATGTGACTTTTCTCTTATTACCCTCATGTGAGCATTAGAGGGCAAATAGAGTAGCTTCAAAAATAAAACATTATGATGGTACTTTAATATAAGTCAAATATATTAAGATATACAGTATTGACTAGCATGAATTCAAATTGCAGTAGTGTGGCTTTAGGCTGATCATAAGGGTTCATTTCTGAGAGTAAACTGTTAATTACAGAAAGATTTGCTAAAGAAAATCCTATTTCCCTGGGAGTCTACAAATTATAAGACAGTCTGAGTAAACACCCAAAATGAACAATATCATGATAATGGGAGGTACTTTTGGTTGCATGTATCTCTAGGCAGGATTGCAGCAAATCAGCCCACGTGGTCTTTATAACATGGTTAAAAATGTTTCTGAATGGAAGAGAATATTTTAAAGGCACATATCAGTGTGTAATTTTCAGTATCACTCATTTTTGTGTAGCTTACCTAAATCTTTTATATTGAAATTATCAAATTCAATGAGAAGTTACATTTCTATTTGTTTTTATGCCCTCTGTGTCACAGCTCCACATTCCTGATAACCAAATAATCAAGACAGGCATTAGGCAGTGGTAGCTATCATGATGCAGCACAGAGTCCCAAATATAGGGCCAGGATACCTGTTTTTATTCCCAAAAATCCTTTTATTTAAGGTATTCAAACTTCATGCCTTTCATAAATGCAACTTTAGGAACATAGTGATTCTTCCCACCCTACCCACCCTCCCACCTGCACTCCTACCCTTCTTTCTCCTCCCTCTCCTATTTCAATTCTTATTTTTACTAAGATCTATTTTCAATTAACTTTATACACATAAGATTAACTCTGTACTAAATAAAGAGTTCAACAAATAGCATAAAAAACTATTCTTCAACACTTGAGACAAGGACTGTTCAAATTTATTGCATTTCAAAATGTCAATTTCACTTACATAGATTAACTTTTAGGTGTTCTATTAGATATCACCGATCAGGGAGAACATATGATATTTGTCCTTTTGGTACTGGCTTATTTCACTAAGTATGATGTTTTCCAGTTTCATTTATTTTGTTGCAAACAACAGGATTTCATTTTTCCCCACTGTATAGTATTCCATGGTGTACATGTCCTATAATTTCTTTATCCAGTTTTCAGTTGAGGACATTTGAGTTGATTTCATATCTTTGCTATTGTGAATTGAGCTGCAATAAACATGAGGGTACAGGTAACTTTCATATGCTGATTTCATTTCCTTTGGTAAATTCCCAGGAATGGGATGGCTGGGTCTTATGGTAGGTCTTGATTCAGATTTCAGAGATATCTATTATACTATCTTCCACAGTGGCTTTACCAGTTTACATTCCCACCAGAGTGGATTAGGGTACCTTTTCCCCCACATTTTCACCAGCATTTGTTGTTTGTTGATTTGTATTAAAGCCATTCTAATGGAGGTGAGGTGAAACCTCATTGTGGTTTTGATTTGCATTCCCCTGATGGCTAGTGAACCTGAGCATTTTTTCATGTGTCTGTTGGCCATTTGGATTTCCTCTTTTTAAAAATGCCTGTTTAAGTCCTTTGCCCATTTATTAACTGGGTTGTTTACTGTTGACTTTCTTGATCTCTTTATATAATCTGTTTATTGATCCTTTATCAGTTGTATAGTTTGCAAATAATTTCTCCCATTCTTTTGGTTGCCTCTTCACTTCACCGAGTGTTTCTTTTGCAGTACATAAGCTTCTCAATTTGATATAATCCCATTTGTCAATTTTGGCTTTGATAGCTCATGCCTCTGGTGTCTTTTCCAATAACTCCTTGCCTATGCTAATGTCTTGCAGGGTTTTTTCCAATGTTCTCTAACGATTTGATGGTATTGGGTTATAGATTTAGGTCTTTGATCCATTTTGAGTCCATTTTGAATGGATTTTTGTGTAAGGTGTAAGGTAAGGGTCATGTCTTCATATTTGTCCATGTGGAGATTCAGTTTTCCCAGCACCATTTGTTAAATAGTCTGTCCTTGCTCTAGGGATTAATTTTATCTCCTTTATCAAAGGTAGGTTGGTTATATAGATGCATGGGTTGATTTCTGGAATTTCTATTCTGTTCAATTTGTATATCCATCTGTTTTGTACCATTACCAGGATGTTTTGATTCTAACTTCCTTGTAATATGTCTTGAAATCTGGTAATGTGATGCCCCCAGCTTTGTTTTTGATGTATAAGATTGCTTTAGCTATTTGGGGTCTCCTTTGTTTCCATATGAATTTCAGCATAATTTTTCTATATCTGAGGAGAATGTCCTTGGTATTTTGATTGTTAATAATATTCAATCTGTAAATTGCTTTTGGTAGCATGGACATTTTTGATGATATCAATTCTTTCAATTCATGAATATGGAAGATTTTTTCCATTTTTTGTGTCTTCTATTTCGTTCTTTAATGTTTTATAATTCTCATCATAGAGATCTTTGACATACTTCGTTAAATTTATTCTAAGGTGTTTGATTGTTTTGTAGCTATTATGAATAGGATTGATCTTAGAAATTCTTTCACAACCATGGGATTGTCTGTGTATACAAAGTTTGTTGATTCTTATGTGTTGATTTTATATCCTGCCACTTTACCAAACTCTTTTATGAATTCCAGAAGTCTCTTCTTGGAGCCTTTTGGATCCCCTATATATTGAATCATGTCTTCTGCCAATAGGGATAGTTTGACTTCTTCCTTCCCAATTTGTATCACTTTGATTCCTTTTCCTTCCCTAATGGCCCTGGTTAAAACTTCCAGTAAATACTAAAACTTTGAATAGCAACGGTGGGAGTGGGCATTCTTGTTTGGTTCTGGATCTTAATGGGAATGCTTCCAATTTTCCCCCATTCAATAGGACGCTAGCCATGGGTTTGTCATAAATTACCTTGATTGTGTTGAGGAACGTTCCTTCTATACCAAATTTGCTTAAAGTTTTCATCATGAAAGGATGTTCAATTTTATCAAATGCTTTCTCTGCATCTATTGTGATTATATATGATTTTTGTTCTTCTTTTTGCTAATGTGATGTGTAACATTGATTGATTTCTGAACGGTGAACCATCCCTGCACACCAGGAATAAATCCTACTTGGTCTGGGTGAATGATCTTTCTGATGCGTTGTTGGATTTGATTGGTTGATACTTTGCTGATGACTTTTGTGTCTATGTTCATCATCTAGTTCTTTTTCACTGTTGTACCTTTTTCAGGTTTATGAATGAAGGTGATGTTGGCTTCATAGAAAGAGTTAGGGAGGACTTCTTCACTTTCAATTGTCTTGAATATTTTGAGAAGAATTAGAGTTAGTTCTTCTATAAATGTCAGTGGAATTCAGTGAAGTCATCAGGTCCTGGCTTTTCTTTTTTGGGAGGGTTGGGTGTTTAATTTACATGCACTACTAGCCAGCTATGGCTACCCACACCATCTCCTTGAGCTTCAGTTTTCTCATGTGAGAAATGGTATGTGGGTGTTGGAGAGTATTGTTGGAAGATTTTCAAACTTCTTTCTGTTTATGATGTACTGTGAATACAGGAGATCATTCCCAACATATTTTTCCATACTTAAAAGACAGCTTCAAATCCTTTAAAGTTGTCAGTCTTATTTTCATGTGATGATGATGATGATAACTAACACCTATTTAGAGTTTCCTATGCCAAATATATATTACACATATCATCTCATTTAACACCCAAAAGAATCCCACAAGGGAGTTATTATTACACCCCACTTGTACACATAAGCGATGTTATACAAAGATGAGTGAAGTAAGTAGATGAAAACCACACAGATAATACTAAGATGTTGTAATTTCAACTTGGTAGCATGACTCTAGAACTAATGCTCTTTCTTACTCATTGCATTGTGTCACATCGTATTGCCTCATTGTATGTTCTGTTTTTCAAGTTGTGGAATGAAATCATATGATTAATTTTGATTATTCCTTAAAATAGGAAGTTACTTTGCTTTTTTATTATTTACTATCAAAAGCAACTTATGGATGTCTGAAAATGGGAGACTCACTTGAAATTGCCTTGTGAGAAAATAGTGCTGATTAAATAATTTAAGCTATAAATTCGACAGACGTTTGTAGAGTACATGATATATTTACAAAGCATAGTCAGAAGCTGCTAACCTCAATAAGACACTGAATTTTTATTTATACTTGTATCATCCAAGCCCTTCACTTTTGCAGGAAGAATATCCTTTATCTGATAAAATATTCATCACATTATTGAGTCATTTATTCCTGTGGCTCAGACCTGCTAAATACATAAACATTACCTTGTTGGCAACTTCTCCTAGGTATAGTTCTGATGAAAAAGAATTCTGTTTATGATTATGTGGGCTCAGGCCTGGTGTAAAATTCAGGCCTATTTTTCCAATGCTGCCTCAAGACACAATTTTCAGGTTTGAGAAACTTGAAACAGCTCTCTTCCTCCTTCTTTTTCACTTTTTATGAAGTACATATGGCATTAGCAATTTTTAAGATCAGAGTGGATTAAAATCAGTCTGCTTTTTGAGATAATTTCACTACATCACTTGAGATAATTGTCCATATTTTACTTAGTACACGCTAAATCAGAGTTGAGAAACTGGTTTCCTAGGGAATTCACTATTCACAAAATGTATCTTCCAACTTCTTGTTAAAATAAGTATGTGCTTCATAGTTAAGTCAGAAGAAGTACAAATGGCCCAAATTTCTGTTATTAACCTCAGTGATAATGGTTTTGAGTACCTCAGTGTATTTGTGAAAAGAAGGGAAAGCAGTGGCAGATCTTTGGTATACTGGTTAAGATGATGCTTGGAGACCCCTTACATCCCATATCAGAGTGTCTGGGTTGGAGTCCTGGCTTTACTCTCAATTCCAGCTTCCTGATAATGTAATCCTGGGAGGCAGCAAGTGATATTTCAAGTATTTGGGATTCTGCCACCCACATGGGCATCTTGGATTGACTTTCAGGATCCTGGCTTCAGCCTGGCCTAACCTCAGCCCTTGAAGGCATTTGGGGGAGTGACCCAAAAATGAGACATCTGTCTCTGGCTCCTTGTCCCTCTTTGTCTCTCAGCCTTTCAAATAAATATAATAAATAAATTTTTTTAAAAAAGAGGGAAATCAGAAACTGAGGAAGTTTATTCTCTTCCAGGTATAAGTAAAACCTTAAACTTTTATGATTAAAGTTGAATTCCAGGACTGTTTCAAGGCAAGATATTGAATATCAGAATGGAAATGATTTTGGCCTCTAATATATGCTTGATATATTCTATTCTGATTATGAAATCTTACAATGGAAAAATACAGTAAGGGTAATCATCCAATGATTTACTGAAATAAAAAATCAACCTGTTTAAACTGAAAAAAAAAACTTTAGCTTATAAGATTACTTAAAGGAGGTAGCATATGTAATGAAAATATTGGGAGCTGGTTTCTAAATTCAGTGCATTAACAAGCTGTACTAACTTGCACATGCTATTTTTTTTTAAAAAAAGATTTATTTATTTATTTGAAAAGCAGGGTGTCAGAGAGAGACAGAGAATTAGAGAGAGACAGGTAGACAGAGATCTTTCTTCTGCTGGTTCACTCGCCAAATGACTGCAATAGCCAGGGCTGGGTCAGGCTGAAGCCAGGAGCCAGGAACTCCATCTGGCTCTCCTATGTGGATGGCAGGGGCCCAAGTATCTCGGCTGTCCTCTGCTGCCTTTCAAGACACATTAGCAGGGAGCTGGAATTGTGAGCAGAACCAAGCTTTAACCTGAGCACTCCAATATGGTATGTAGGTATCCCAAGTAGTGTTATAACTGTTGTGACAGACACCCAACCTAAGCTTTGGTTTCTTTATTTCTATAATAGATAAATAATACCCAATGCATTTTGTCTTTTTCATACATTGTATAATTTGTACAATTAAAATAATAATGCTTTATAACTTATTTTTGAAATTCTAAGGATTAAAGTAATAAATGCACCTATGAGTATGAGACATTATTTTTACTGTACTGGTTATATAAGTGACTAAGTTACTTTGTCCACTACTCATTCTGTAATGGTATTGAGAGAGATATAAGTGATACATAGAATATAATCTCTATTCTCACCACAATTATGATCAGGTAGTAGATAAAACCTATGATTATAAATAAGAATAAAGACTACATAAGAGCTATAAAGAGTTTACTATGGGAATTTTGAGCACTAAGAGATAACTTAAACCTAGGAAAATCAAATTTGATCATAATATTACACTTGAGAAAAGTCTCGAAAAACTGGTATAATTTCAGCCTGTCTAGATTGGTAAGGTTGGAGGATAGGAGAATTTTAAGTGTAAGAGCAACATGAGTGAAAGAAACAGTTGTAAAAAATTGAGGGCTATATTTAGAAAACATTAGCTTACATTTTGGCTGAAAATGGAAAATTAGAAGGGGAGCTCTATAAGCCAAGGATCATAAGAGCAGGGAGAGCCTTGAAAGACTAAGATTTATCAACACTGAGTGTCACTGAAGGTGGTTTTTTTTTTTTTTTTTTTTTTTTTGGTGTTGGGGGAAGGCAAAGGAGTGATATGAGATGTTTGTAGGGAATTTAATCAATTATTCTAGAGAACATATTTGTATGTATAATTAGGTTTCTGAAGATTTAAATAATTTAATGTAGAAACCTATGCATCTAAGCTGAAGTCAGTGTTAGAAGAGAAATGGGTAAAATGCTACTATTTTTTCCCTGGAAGATTCTAAATGGTTTTTTTGTATATGGATGAGTTCTGAATAATAGGAGTATTTTTAATGAGGGAATCCCTGGAACATACATAAAAGTCAATTCACAGAGTCAATGAATGAATTCAATACATATAAACACTTTACATAGACAAAATTTCAACAGTAGGGAAGGTGGAGGAGGTATATCTATAAACAGACTAATTAGTAATTCTGAGATAGTTTGATTTAAGGAATTATCACAAGATCCCAGAGAAATGATGTGATGACAGAATAAATAATGATAAATAATAATAATAATGATAAATATTTGTCCATAGGAAAAATACATAAGCCAAATATAAACAAGTTAAGTTCAGATGCTTAGTGGGGGTCTAAGAACTATAATAGAAAACTAATTGACTTACTAAACAGCTTCCTTATGTTTATTGCAAGTGTTGTTCACCTTTTTTAATTAATTTATTTTTAAAGGAATACAAATTTTATATTTACAACTTTAGGAATATAGTTATTCTTCCCACCATAACCGCCCTCCCATCCACACTCCTTATCCCACACCTCCTCCTTATCCCCCTCCCATTCCCAGTCCCATTCGCCATTAAGATTCATTTTCAATTAACTTTGTACACAGAAGACCAACTCTATACTAAGTAAAGATTTCAACAATTTTCACACACGCACACACACACACACACACAGTTTGAGAACAAGTATCACAGTTAACTTTCATAGAGGCAATTTGTGTCTTACCATTTTCAGTTCTGAGAGGGCATAGAAAAGTGAAAGCCACAAACAGTCCAGCCCAGTTAAGTCATATAACTTTACTAAAGCCACTTCTGTCAGCCATATTCAGGCATTTTTGGTAGTCATAACCACAGAAAGTGAGAGGAAAGAGAAAGACAGCAGGAGTGAGGGAGGCAAAGAGGAAGGGAAGGAGGGAGAGGGGAGATAGAAAGAGAGAGAGGAGACTTACATATAATTTCCAATTCCATTCTACTTCTCAAAACATTCATTTTGATTCGTCTGAGTTTTGATTTAAGAAAAAATTCAACCCCCAAGAAGTACACAGTGTGTGATGGTGAGAAATAAGTGCCACAGAAATAATATTCAGAATTGTAAGTACCTGTGTCATGTTAGTTAGTGCAAAGCGATACTAGCTTTAAAAGGAGACCATGTAAAGGATAGAAGTAGGAGTGGAGAACTCCATTAAGGAGAGGTTAAGAAGACTCAAAGTTGAAAAATCTTGAAGATGGTTTTGTAAATGAGTGGGATTCCAACAGAGATGTCAGAGAGGGTGGATGTTGCGAGAGCAAGTAATGGAATGAACATAGGCTGGGGTATGGAGGGAGACAAAGTGCTCAGTTTGTTCAAGAAACAGAACAATACAGTATGCTAGAAACACAAGGAGAGAGTAGATGGGTATTGGGAGATAGACTGTAAATGTATGGTAGGATTCGTGGGAGGTCCTTCAACATCCTCAAGGTGAGGAGTTCAAAGATAACTTTGGACCTGATTTTAAATTACAAATCAAATGTCATTTTTCATAGACATTGTGAGTTTTACAAAAAAGTATAAGCTGTATAAGCTGATTTTATTTCTTCATAATATTTCTATTAACGTTTTCCCAAAGCATTTATGAGTCTTTAATAACTAATAACTAGTAAGAAAATTATTATCCAGTGCTGGAGCCTCATATATTTGGATGCAAAATAGTAATACTTATGAGAAAAACACACAAAAGAGAATTCTGAATAAAAATTCTCCCTTCTTTGTAAATGACATACTTTAAAAGCATGAAATGTTCATTTAGATTATTTATTTATATCCTGGTTTATGTTTCAAAGGATTTTAGCTGGTTCATAATTGTAGCACATGAAAGCAAATGATCCTGAAATATAAGCAGAAACTGTATAATATAAAAAGAATCAAATGTGTAGACCACAAATATATGATTATTATATAGCATAGTGGTTATAGTCATATACCTGGGACTAGATTGCTGGATTTAAATCCTGGTTCTACCATATGTTAGCTATATGAATTTGAGCAAGTTACATAACATCTTTGTGCCTTGATTAGCTCATCTTTAAGAATTAGAATTATATTTAACTTTACTAAGGTTCAAAATGAATTCAGTGGGTGAAGGAAAAGATGAAGCTGTTGCAGAAAGGATATAAAACTCAGATCATGTGAGCAAAAGAAAGGAAGATGTATTGTGATTGAGGGGGTTAATTTTCATCTTTTTACTCTTCTTAATCAAAGCTGTGTCAAACAGTGGGCTTTTGGGAAAAAAATGTACAGATAGAAGAATAGATACATGTATACATACATAATTCAATTCTACATTCAATTCTTCTACTGATGTTTTATGGGGGCCCAGATTTGTGATGGACAGGGTTAAGCTGCTGCCTACAATTCTGGCCTCCAATATGGACACCAGTTAGAGTCTCAGCTGCTCCAATTCTGATCCAGCTCCCTGCTAATGCACCTGGGAAAGCAGTGGAAGATGGCCCAAGTGCTTGGGCCCCTACACTCATATGGGACCCTCGGAAGTGGCTTCTGGTACCTGGCTTCAGCCTGATTCAGATCTGATCATTATGGTCATTTGGGGAATGAATCAGTGGTTGAGAGATCTCTCTGTCTCTGTCTCTTCCTTTCTCTCTCTTTGTAACTCTACCTTTCAAATAAGAAAAAAAAAAATTATGGATTCAGTTCCCCTTCTAATGAAGTAGCTACTTTACACTTAAACTGTGAGGGGCTATGACTTCATTTCTTTCCATTCCTATTTGTTGATTATAGTTGATCATATAAACTAGCAGCACTTTGATCACACAGTTGTACACACAAATCTTTTTAAATGTATTGGCTTCAGAGACATTTCTATGTAAATAATGAATGTCTTAAATGTACAGAGCTTCACTGTCCAGTAGAACTCTCTGCAATGGTAGAAATATTTTATATCTGTGCTGTCCTGTATAGTAGTCACTAATAACACGTGACTGTTGAGCACTTAAAATAAAGCTAATGTAACTGAAAAATGGAATGGATTTCAATTTAATTTATTTAAATTCAAATATAAGTAGCCACATGTGGGCTAGTGACTACCTTAGTAGAAGTGCACTCTAGAGGAAGCCTTAGGTAAAGGGGTAGACTTCAAGCAAGGTTTAACAATTGGTGTCACTTTATAATTAAAAAAGAAAGAACAGCAAATTAAGAACTCCATCTGAACTACTGAGGTTCAAGTTCAAAGACTAAGAACATGAGAACTCCCAAATTCATCCTTCTAAAGGATATTTATGCCAGTAAACATTATAAATATATTCCTGCTGTTCCAGTCTTTTGATCATATACCATATATTTCAGAAAATTGCTTTAATGCTTTTCCTCATTAGTCTTTCATAGCTAGTAGAGTCCTAATAAGTCTTTCAAGCATGGGTGCTTACCTAATCTTTCCATGTCAAAGGAACTCTCACTTTAGAGTCTGTTAATTTAGTTTAGTGTCTTGTCTCTGCAGCAAAGGGCTTTTGTCAATTGTATTTTCAGAAATCAATAATACAGATAAAAGAAAGAAAATTATTCAGTGATAACTTTGTGCCAGATATTTTGCGGGACACCTTCACAAGTTATCTCATTCAATACCCACTACAATCCTGAAAGAAACTATTAGTTTCCCTGCTTTAAAAGTGAGGAAACTGAGGTCCTGAGAAAGCAAGCAATTTGTTTGGTTAATGCATCAAATAAAACTTAAAATGTGTAAGGCACTGTGCTATGCATTTTCCAGCACAGATTATCACAAATGAGTTAGGTGTTATTATTGTTCCACTTCACAGATGAGGCAACTGGTGCATACAACTAAGAGTCCCTGAAGCCAGAATTAAAAACCAAGATGGCTAAAACCAAAGCCTATGTTCTCACTCATTACAACTAGATGGCTTCGTTGTTCTGTTCTGCCAAAGTGCACCTCATCACTGCACTGCACATTTATTTTTTGTGGTTCTCTCTGAGACATTCTGCAAAGACTCATTTGCATGAACATTTTCACCATACAGTGTTCTCAGACTGCTCTTTAGACTGCCAAATCTAAACCTTGTCAGTCAATACCCACTGGCTTTCGTTTTCCTGTTGATAACTCAGATCAAAGAGCTCAAGACCATGTGCAACAGATACTAGAGAGACTGATGGGGATGAGAATTAGGAAATAGATACAAAAATGCATGGGTAGTATAGGACTTTGTTCTCTAAATATTTGAAAACTTGTTGAAATGAACATGGAACTCTTTCATGTTGTTTAATTTGAATTTAAAAAGTTTACTTCAAGACTAATACATAGTACAAATTTCTAAGAAGGACAACAAGGGGAGTCTTGTGGATGTTCCTGTCAGTCCCAATGACTATGAGAATCACTGAAAGTAATGTTGGGAACAGTTTAGGTAAGAAGTTCAAAAAGAGAATATTTTTAAAAACTTCTTGACATTTATGCTGAAAGAATTTGCCAAGGGAAACTATCACTTGGATAAAATCCCTGAGTAGTATGGAAGCTACTTTGGTTACATGGTTACACCCTTGCCTTAGTCTATGGTTGGCGTGTTATTCTGAACTTTACACAGCAAGAAATACACAAATTATAATGGTCTTTCTTTAGGTGAAGCAAATACTTCCATCATTTAGAATAAAGTCTGTGATTTTGTTTTCATGTAAAGGAAACAATAGAATGTACTAGTAAGCCCTCATTTAAGGGGCTCATGGTTTTTTGTTTTTGTTTTTGAAGGGAATTATGAGACAGAGAAGAAATAAGACTTGCAGTCTCCTTGCAGTACATGCGCTCTGTTTTTAAAAACTGGAAATAGGGGCAGACATTTGGTGCAGTAATTAAGCCACCACCTGGGACACTGGCACCCGTATGAAGGTGCCTGGGTTCCAGACCTGGCTCTGCTTTTGATTCCAAACCAGTTTGAATTCCAGGCTACTGGCTTCCATATGCCACAGCCTCTGCTATTGTGGGCATTTGAGGATTGAACCAACAGATGTAAGATTCTCTCTCTCTCAAATACGATGAAAATAAATAACTCCATGGCCACATAGCAAGACTCTAGCCCCTTAAAAAAAGTAAAAAACTGTAAGTGTAAAGACTACTATAAAATGTTTGTAAAAAATAAAATTAAAAGATGAATTAAAAAAATGAAATCGAGACATATGACAGGTCTTCAAAATTATGCATGGATCTCAATTTTCTGCACCAAAATAAACTTATCTCTGAATTCCATGAAGTCAAAAAAGGACCTCTATTGG
Organism: Oryctolagus cuniculus; assembly: GCF_964237555.1. Classification (NCBI taxonomy): domain Eukaryota; kingdom Metazoa; phylum Chordata; class Mammalia; order Lagomorpha; family Leporidae; genus Oryctolagus; species Oryctolagus cuniculus. Next base: position 65,472,277 of record NC_091453.1, on the reverse strand, counting down.
GATAGCTTTTGAAGTGAAAAACATTTGGCCCAAATATACTTGTTTAGAAAAGTTTTAACTTTTAAGTGAAGTTTAAGATCATGGCTCCCAGTTCTTTTAACATAAATTGTCGAGAAAAGAAATTTGGACCAGGACAGTTGAAAATTATCCTCTCTTCCCACTGTCCCCTCATCCCTCTCTCTCAAACACATGCAAAGGTGTGTGCATGCACATACATACACACAATGACAGCTTGCAAATTCCATTGACTGAAAATAGGCCTAGTAATTTATTATCAGACCTCCCTTATACAAATGCTATGGGCAGGGCCAGCGCTGTGGTGTAGCGGGTAAAGCTGCCACCTGTAGTGCTGGCATCCCGTATGGACACTGGTTCGAGTCCTGGCTGCTCAACTTCCGATCCAGCTCTCTGCTATGGCCTGGGAAAGCAGTGGAAGATGGACTTGGGCCCCTGCACACACGTGGGAAACCTGGAAGAAGCTCCTGGCTCCTGGCTTCAGATCGGCACAGCTCCATTTGTTGTGGCCAATTGGGGAGTGAACCAGCAGATGGAAGACCTCTCTCTCTCTGCCTCTCCTCTCTCTGTGTAATTCAGACTTTCAAATAAATAAATAAATATAAAAAAAAAAAAACAAATTCTATGGGCATTTTCATCCAGCAATTCGTTGCATTCACAATTTCTATAGCTTCATTCAATTGTAAGACAAAAAGGATGACAGAAGCTGAAAACGCTGGCCACTTTATCCTATGACCTCATTCTTTTTTCAGGCAAACCACTTCCCTGAACAATCATTCACTTTAGTGACCACACCCTTGAACAACAACTTTTTAAAGGAACATACCCCTCCCCACAGAACAGGAAGATTTTCGCATAGTGTACAGAAATCCTGGCACAGTAGGGGAGCTATCCACAATCTTTGTAACCAAAGAAAAGTAAAAAAAAAAAAAAGGTAAACAAAGGTAAGCACCAACCGAATAATTATTGAGAGTAGAGGACATTCATATTCATAAACACATATTTTCCTCTAGGCTGTTTTTCAGCATTAGATTTGGTTGCGATTTTCAAATTTAAAAGAATAGCAACCCTTATAAGATGAACATTAAGAAATCCCTTCTTGTGCCAAACCTTGTTTTTCAAAAAATACTGATTACCACAAAAAATCTTTTAAAATGAAATATAGACATATGTGCCAGACTCTGCTTGTCCTCAGAGTGGACAGGCAAATTGTATTTATCCAGAAAACTACAAAATATTTACCTACAAAATGGTCACTTGATCAGCAGTTCAACAAATGACTAGTACTAAAATTAAAATATTTTATTTGATCCTTCTCTCTCTCTCTCTCTCTCTCTCTCTCGCACACATACATGCACACACACACAAACCCTTTCCCTTTACAACTGAGTTTTTCTGTACAAATGCAAAATATCTTGAACTCCATGAAAACTAAAACTAATGGAAGGAAAAAATAGAAATCCAATGATTAGTTCACAGATGTGCTGTTCATTTAAGGCAGTATTTCATTTAATGATAGTAAGTTAATATTTAAGCCTTATTAAAGATTGAACTGTAAGGGTTTTTTGCTTGTTTGTTTGTTTTCTTTTGTTTCCAGTAGCTTCTAGCAATCTATTTATTTACAAGACCACATTCAGTTCTAAAAGGCCATCTGTGTTTGATTTTACACCTGTGTTTGATTTTACTTGCTCATATTGGTAAACTCAGTCATTTCAATTCTACCATTAGTTTAGACAACGTCACCAGCAAGATTTCTATAGCTAATCTTCTACAAGAAACACCCATCAATCAGACAAAATAATTACCAAGAAAACCATGAAATACATCTGATCAATTATAGACAAGAAACAAAGTAAGTTTATGTATCTGGACAAATTTAAAATGTTTGTATCTACAAACAGCATTTTAGTGCACAAGCCCTTATTTTTCTTTCTTTACTATCATGAAAATAATCTCAGACTTCACAATATCCTGCGTTCTGATCTTTTATCCTAGTTTCTTTGGCCATACTTTCTGTCCCTAAGGGTCTTTATAAATTCCTCTATGGGAAATTCCACTTTAGGATGATCTTGTAAGGATCTCTGTCTAATTTCAGGTAAAAGAGGGAAAGTCCTGCAAAAAGCTTCACCTGTTCAAAGCCTGGTCCCAGGGATTATTAAAAGAAAAAGTTGAACTATGGAGCAAATAAAAAAGCATGATCTTGAAAGGTTATTCAGTAGTCAATATTTATAATTTACTGTTTCAGCTTTTAAATGCATATCTATTTATTTTCTTTTTTAAACTAGCAAGTTGACAAGAAGAAGTTAAATGTGTTAAAATAGCTATGAAAAATACAATGATTTTAGCATTCCTATGATAATAGTAATTGTTTTCAGCCTTCACATTCTTTTGGGGCTACTAGGAACCAAAGGTGACACCCACATAGTCAGGCATTATCATCCCAACACTGAATGTTGGAATGTACATTTGCATTATTATCACTTATACAAACTAGTAGTTTTGATCATAACATTTTTCTTCCCTTGATATCAATACAGCTGTAGTTTTTCTCAATCAGTAAATTCCCAATAGTAAATCTTTGATTTTTTTTTCATGTTTTATGCTAAAATCATGCAAGGAGTGAAATAAAAGCAAAATTTTGGCATTTGGGGTTTTAGGGTTATCTATATCTTTGAAAATACCCTTCAAATAGTTTCATTATGAATATTAGAATGCCATTTCATATCCTACTTAATATTTCAGTTTTTGGAAAAATAACCCATATTATCCCCAACTAGTATAATAACATAACATAGGACAGTATCCCAATGGTTTCACTTTGAGATATTTACAGTAGAAATTCTATGTTGGAAATACAATTTAAGTTTGGATAAAAGTTTCTAGAGAACTTAAAGACAAGAAATTTTTCATAATGTAATATTTGTTTTTGGAAAACAAATGAATTTTAAGATTATACATGCTATATATAAAAATCATGACATTATAGCAATTGCCTTTTAAGTGATATGGATTTAGTTACAAGAGGAGTTTCCCAGTCTGCACAAAACAAAACAAAATGCAATGTTAAATTTTAAAAAGTCACTATTTTTCTTTTCTTTCTTGACATGAAAATTTAATGCAGAATCAGAAAGTGAAATAGATCTAAAACTGTTCATTTTATATACTCTTGCAATGTTACTTTTCATTTATTGGCAAGATTGTTAGTACAGGTATTGATTCTAAAAAAAAAAACTTAAAGATTTAATTCCAGTTTAAAGGGTGTTTTAAGAGTTCCATCTTTTGTAGCTTACATATAACTATTGTTTCCATTTCACCTTCCTAAGTCCTATACTACTCTTTAAGTACATCTTCTACCAATATTCCAAAAATATTTACCTAATAATACAGTAATTGATCATTTTCAGAAGATGAAACACAAATGGCAATTGAAACAGACATCTGCACCTGTTACTTATCCTAGAGCAACACACTATTTGCTGAACACAAATACCTGCTCGTCACTCCATACATGCAATTTGTCCCTGTACTACCATATTAGGTACAAGATATCTGTTTGCTTCTTATATAAAGGGAATCAGTGGAAACCTGTTCTTAAGAAAGGAAGGAAAGAACCTACTGTATTTGAATTGAGGAATGTTTTACAGTAGGGAACAAAAATACCTCCGTTAAGATCTTTCAATCAAATCCAGTGGAAAACGGGGCTTCCTAGGCTCTAGTTAAATCATGAAAATCATAAGAAATCATGAAGAAATGACTATAGGCATGAAACTGAATTTAGCTTACTGTCCAGTACTGCGATCCACCAAAAGATATCATGTACAACAGAGAGAAAGAAGCAGAAAGAAGAGAGATGAGATTCAAGATCTACTCCCTGTATTAGCCTAGCACAGCTGTCTTTATGATACCTGGGAATGGTCGCTCCAAACCAAGTTTTGATAGGAGGAGGCAGCTTTGAGAGGGGAGAGCACTTCTCGTGAGCTGATGGGGTCCAAGGCCTGCACCACCTTGTTCATGGGCCCACTGTAGGTCCTCACTCGCTCGTATACTACATTTTTTTCTGGAAGCTGCTGAGGTTGGCTTGACTGGTGGTAGCAGTGGTAATGCTGGGGCTGGCACTGCAGCACCTCTAGGGGTTGCTGAGTCCCACAGCTGCTGCTGCTGGTCTCACTCCAATAGCTTGAGCTCATCATCTTCTCAATGGTCAGCAAGGGACTCCCCAGATGCTCTCCCTGAGGAACAAACAAAGAGAGACAATGAAAGAAAAGTATAGGCAGGCAGGAACATGTACTCAAGCCATTTATCAACCTCCTCTGCCCAGAGTCGTGCCAGGCAGAGATGAGTTACCTGAGCAGCAGCAGAAGCAGGTCTGGCAGCTGCAGAGGAGGCAGCAAAGTATTTGAGCTCAAATGAAAAGTGGAGCCACCCTGTGAGATTGCTCCAGGAAATGGTACAGGCACGCCCCTATGGGGCGGATTCACCTGGCAGGTTTCCGTGCCAGGAGAGGCCCTGCCTCGCCACAGAGATAGCTACAAGGCTATGCAGTAGGTAAAGGAGTCTGTAGAGCAGAAGCCAGAGATTCCAAGCCCATGGGACTGGAAATTTGCAGATATGCCCATGCTAAAACTTGCTAGAGCTAGAGAAAAAAAAAGTCACAAACATCATATGAAAGTGGTTTTCTTAAGGTTTGTAAGCTTAGCAAAGTTAGTTACAAGCATAAGTATTATCATTGCAGAATCTCAGACCAAAATAGGGGGTATTAGCCGAGGGACACACTAATTTTCACAGATAAATGTACAGTCTCTCTGTAAAACCCGGCTGATAATTGCAGTTAAGGTTGCTATGGGGTCTCATTCTAGCAACTCTCTCTCTCTCATTTATGGAACCTGTTTGTCTTGCTCCAGTCCTAGTGTGCTTCTCTAACATACACTGGAAGAGATTTGTCTAAGTGACTGAATTACTGTCTAGAAAGGGGAAAGGGATGGTCCAGAAAAACCTAACCATTCCACAAATGCTCTGAATTGTTGGTATTTGTATTTGTCTTTCTGCAGTTTTACAAATAAATTTGCCCTGACTTTATGTGTGCCTTAAGAAACACTGAATTTGATTGCCTTTTAAAATCCAGCAGTGAAGGGAGCTCCAGGTCCTAAGGAGTGTTTCACCTACATAATGAAATTTAAATGTGGTCAGCAGTAATATTATTACTACTTGAAATTCCAATCATAATGGCATTTAACCATCAGATTTTGCCTTGCAAAACTCTTCAGCACCACTGAACTCCAGAATATTCACTGAGAGTATCTTCAGAAAAAAAATATGTTCCTGATGCACATATATACCGTAACACCTAGCATACCACTACAATTCTGGAGAAGGCAAAGGCATCCAGATGGCTAGCCAGCTTTTTTTCTGCTGAGTGAACAAAGTGTAATGATTTACAGGTCACTTACTATGTATATTATGTCATCCTCAAATTTGGTGAAGGTTATTTGGTGAGAAACTGAGGCATAGACATGGAAAGATTCCCAAAGATAAATAATAGTAAATGGTGGGTCTGGGATTTGAAGATAGGGAGACTGACTTTAGAATCTAAGGTCTTGTCTACTGTATTATATTGCTTGTTACATTTTTAAATTGTTAGGCATGTGGTTGTCTAATAAATATTCTAGGTAAGAAACACTAGCTTCTACCTGACTTTAAAAGGAATCTGCTTTTTATAATGGGGAAAGAATATGCAAAAAATCTATATTAAAACTCTTTAAAATAACTTACTGTACACTAACTTTTATATTTATATTTGTGTGCTGTGTGCAGAGCTTTCATATCTAATCCTTGTTCATTTTAACACTGTTTCTCAAGAATCAATGAACATTTAATTAGAAACACGTGACCTGTCAAACAGCCTGGTAAAACATCAGATCAATAATTCACTAATATCATTAGCAGTATCATTTTGAATACACCTTATGTGTAAACAGTAAATGGATGTTAAACAGTTTTGATTGTTTAAATCTGAATTAAACACAAAGTGCTGTTAATATCTGATGCTAGCCAAGAGGTGATCTAGTAAAGAAAGTAAGAGATTGAGATGAGTAAGAACTCCTTGATCCACAAAATGCTGGTCATTCCTGCTCTCCAAAAATCTTAGATATGGAGCATTTTTTAAAGATTTATTTATTAATTTGAAAGTCAGAGTTACACACAGAGAGAATGTCGCTCCCCCTCTTCGTGGAGGAATGACACAGGACCCTGCGCTGTTCTTTTGTCTGCTCGGCCCTCCCCGGGTTTGCTGCTGGTTCTTCCCGGGTTGGCTACTGTCCCTTCCACCTCCGTGGAAGGGCAGTTCCCCCTGGCCACATTCCCCACTTCCGCAGGGGAGCGGCACACCGCCAGCCGGCTCTCTCGGGGGCTGCACAGGTGTTCCCCTTAGATGTTCCCCTTAGATGTTCCTGGTGCATGCCGTCTCTCTCCTCCTTTATAGTCCTCCTCCGCCAATCCTAACTCGGCTGCCCACACGCCGAGTACGCTGCTCTCCTCCAATCAGGAGCAAGTCCTACAGTTTATTGGCTGAACTGGAGGCAGCTGTGTAGAAGCTGTTTTCTTCTCTCCCAGCGCCATATTGTGGGAGAGCAGATGCATAGAATAAGTCTTAATTCCAGTAACTTAGTCTAAGTCCGGGCTGCTCTCCACAGAGAAGGAGACGGAGAGAGAGAGAGAGAGAGAGTCTTCCATCTGCTGATTCACTCCCCAGTTGGCTGCAACAACCAGAGCTGCGCTGATCCAAAGCCAGGAGCCAGGAGCTTCTTCCAGGTTTCCCACGTGGGTGCAGGAGCCCAAGGACTTGGGCTATCCTCTACTGCTTTTCCAGGCCATAGCAGAGAGCTGGATCAGAAGTAGAGCAGCCAGGACATGAACTGGTGCCCATATGGGATGTGGGCACTGCATGTGGCGGCTTAACCTACTACACCACAGTGCTGGCCCCAGATAGGTAGCATTTTGATGAAGCTACGTGGATGTGGTTGGGCTACAATTAATGTGTGAAACTTTTACACTCATCTCATCCCTTAGCCTCATTCATCACTGTTTCCCATCACTGCATATAAGGGAGAAATAGCTTGAAACTCGGAGACAGTATATAAGAAATGAGATTATATCTAACTATGACACAGATGTTGACTATTCTTGTTCACTTCAGAGAGGTTTATCATTCTCATGAAAGTTTCTACTCTTAAGAATTCTCTTGAGCATTGCATAATATTCAGCTTCGATTGTTTTATTTCTCTTTTATGAGGGTGTTAATACTATCCTATTATTGATTAATAAATATATATGAATAAAATATATTTGTGTACTTAATAATTGTACTTTGCTTACACTTGAAAATCCAAGGAACTGACATTCTATGTTCTGCAGGCTTCATTAGCATGCTACCGTTCTCACATTGCTGGATAGGGTAGTAAGAGTTGATTCCTTATTATTAGCTCCAGACATGTTAAGATAATCTGTAATTACTTTTCTAACCATTCTTATGTCTTATTCAGTAATATAGATATTTTATATTTAGTACTGAAGAAAACTCATTACGATTATGGATTTGGGGAATAGAATTAACACTCCCTTAGAAGCTAATTCAGTTCTAACACAGTGAAGAAAATCTTTACTGTTTCTGATTATTAACAAATTCATTCTTTAAAATTTAAAGAAGTGAATACACAAAGTAGAAAAATGAAACTGTCTACATTAATGACAGGAATAAGGGATGGAGTAAAGAATGTTCACTGCATAAATTAAATGCAATAAAACAATGATTTACATTTTGACTGAGCTGTCTTGAAGGTCAACGTAACTGTGCATAATGGAAAAATCAACTCAGTTTCTCTTATATTCTCACAATACAGAATGCTCTCTTATGCTCTCACACACACTAAGCAAGTAACCAATTCTGGATTAGACATCAGTTAGATGTCCTCTAATTCAATTGAATTCTGATACTGTCTACTCTGAGATAGTCAGATACCACAGATGGAGGGTTCAGTCCCCAAGACTGCCCCCCCAATTCAGATGCCAATTGCAAGCCCCAAGTTATTTTACATTCGCTTCTATAAGCTATAAATCAGGTTACCAGGACCCCTTATTTGCAATAATTTGCTAGAACAGCTCACACAACTCAGAGAAACACTATTTGCATTTACTTTTTTATTATAAAGAATATTCAAGCAAAATGAAATCCCCAAATGAAACAGTCATCTGTACCCCCCTGTTCATTGCAGCTCAATTCACAATAGCTAAGTTATGGAATCAACCCAGATGTCCATCAACTGATGTCTGGATAAAGAAATTATGGTATATATAAACTATGCAGTACTACTCAGTGATAATCTCCCTCTCTCTTTTTCTCTCTCATTCGTGCGTGCGCGGGCCTGACTTTTGCAACAAAATGGATGCAACTGGAAACCATTATACTTAGTGAAATAGGCCAGTCCCAAAAAGACAGATATCATATGCTTTCCCTCATCTGAGGTAACTAATAGAGTACCTTAAATGTAATGTATTGAAGTGAAATTGACATTTTGAAATTTGATGATCATTTATAGCCCTTGCCTCTACTGTTGAGGAACAGTGTTTTTTTTTTTTTTTCTTCATACTATTTGTTGAACTCTTTACTTAGTGTTGGGCTAATCTTATGAGTATAAAGTAAACTGAAAAGAGATCTTTGTGACAATTAAGTGTAGGAATGGGAAACAGAGGAGGAAGAAAGGTGGGAGTATGGGTGGGAGGAAAGGTAGTGTGGGAAGTATCACTATGTTCTTAAATCTGTATATATGAAATACATGTAATTTGTATAAAACATAAAAACTTAAAATTCAATAAAAACATTTAAAGACACACAATATTTAGTAAATTGCAGGTGAAAAAATAATCAAAGGATACAGAATACTAGATGAAAGAGATACATAGGGAAGTGCATGTGGGAAGAGATATGGCATTTCCTTTCCCTCTCCTGTGTACCACCCTTCAGGACCTTACCCATGTTCGGCTATCCAGAAGCTCTTCAAACTGTCCTTTTTGGTTTTTATTGAGGCTTAATTACATATGCATGATTGATCAAATCATTGGTCCTTGGTGATCAACTTAACCTTCTGTCCCTCTTCCTCCTCCAGGGACTGGAGAGGAAGGGTAAAAGTTACAACCCTCTAATCCTGCCTTAATTGTTCCAAGTGACCACTTTCCACACTGAAACTACCTAGAGGTTGCTAGTCAACAGATAAAATGACCTTTGTTGCCTTGAAGATTTCAAGGATTTTAGGAGTTGTATGCCAGAAAATGGAAAGGAAGACCAAAGATACACTTAACAATATCATACAATATCATATCAACTTCATAAAATTGTTATTGGAATCAAATGTGAAAGTGCTTGCTAATTATAATATACTACCCAAGTAGAAGACTTTAAAATGTAATATTCACAGATAGTATGCTGTGATTTTTGTGAAATAATAGAATTTGAAAAGCAAATGTGAATGTATCAGAAGGCTATGGGCCTGTTTTATTTTTTAAAAAGCTTAGCTACCCAAAATGATTAAGGTAAAACAGAACAGTAATTAATGCATCCAAATTGATGCACAGAACTATCTTAGAATATTAAACAACAAATAATTATAACTCTATCACCTTATACATTTTATCAGCATCAGCAGTTTTCATGTGTATAGCTAGTCCCATACTCCACCCTTTCTTTTTAAAGATTTATTTTATTTACTCAAAAGGCAGAGTTACAGAGAGAGGTAGAGACAAGGAAAAAAAGGTCTTCCATCTGCTGGTTCACTCTCCAAATGGCCGCAACAACCAGGACTAGGCCAGGCCAAAGCCAGGAGCCAGGAGCTTCTTCCAGGTCTCCCATGTGTGTGCAGGGGCCCAAGCACTTGGGCCATTCTCTACTGCTTTCTCAGGTGCATTAGCAGGGAGCTGGATCAGAAGTAGAACAGTGCCAATATTGGATGCCTGTGCTGCAGGCTGGGGCTTTGACCCACTGCACCATAGTGCAGGCCTCCATCTCCTGTTTTATGGGAATGATGCTAAAATCTATCTCTAGCTCAGACTCATAGCTTGAGGCAAATGATACAATGGCAAAGGATAGAGTGTTAAAGTGAAGTTATTTAAGCCTTTTTACTTCCATGAAGTTATTTAAGCCTTTTTACTTCCATGTTCTATATGGCCAGGAAGTCTATTCATACTGGAAAGGATCAACAAGCATTAGTCAAAGGTAGTTGAAATATAAGGTAGCTAAAATGGTTATATGAAAGCACTTGTTTCAATAAATGAGTCCAACTCATTTGAGCCTGCAGAACTCCATTCCAACTTTCTGATAGAACTTAAAGTTGAGCTTATTTAACCACTATTGGGAAGTTTTAGTCTGGGCAATGTTTCAGAATATCAGATATATAAAAAAAGCATTTGTCTCAATCTGAAAAAATGAATAAGAGAATTTACAAACTGGACAGTTTAGTGACATCAACTGAAATGAAAAAAGTTATAGGAAATTATCAGGTGTTTGATAATACATATACCTACAGTAGAGATAGATGATCCCTGAAAAAAATTTGGTATTTCTCCTTCAAGGTCTCTGGATCCCTATCCTTAACTAAATTCTACCTGTGGCATATTTTTGCTCAGAATTAACTGAAACAGAGAAAATTAGACTTGGATTCTGGACAGAGTAAATAAACCATCAATATGACTGAATGCAATGGAACAGGTGTCCGACTTCCAGGATTCTGGGAAATCCCCAGGGACACCTGACCTCTCCTGCGGAGAAAAAGATTACTCAGATGAGCATTTCTCAAAGTGAACGGGAATGACACTAGCTCTAGACGGCTATGCCTATCCAAGTATTTTATAACCAAATGAGTTAGAAATTCTTGGTTAAATATAATTTGATAAGTATTTTATTGTCATAATTCTTATAATCTTTCATATAATATATACTTCAGTCTTCTAAATGGATCAATGCAGTGTTTTTCACGTTTTGCTTGCAATGAAATTGACTTTGTGTGGAATATTTTGGGCTCTGATTTTTTTCTTCAGTATACTTTAGACTCATTTTTACTTAGATTGTAGGATAGAAAGTGAACATATAAATATAAGTAACTTTTCTAAATACTACTTATGAACAATTGTAAATAAAAATAAAAGCAAAAATGATATTTACAATATCTCCTTCAATTAAATATTAATCTATAACATTTAATTAAGGTATTAATTAATATTAAGGTATAATATGACATTCAAAATATACATAAGATGTTTATGCTAAAACCATAAAATGCTGATGAAAAAAACTCAAAAAGGATAAAAATAAATGGAGAGACATCCCCTGCCTATGGATTGAAGGATTCAGTATGGTTGAGATGCCAATTCTCAACAAATTGGTCCATAAATTTAATGCAATTATAGTAAAAATACAAACAATATTCTTTACACATATATACAAGGTTTTTTCTTTTTCTTTTTTGACAGGCAGAGTTAGACAGTGAGACAGAGAGACAGAGAGAGAGTTATAGATAGTAAGAGAGAGACAGAGAGAAAGGTCTTCCTTTCGTTGGTTCACTCCTCTAATGGCCACCACGGCTGGCACTGCGCCGATCCAAAGCCTGGAGTCAGATGCTTCTTCTGGGTCTCCCATGCGGGTGCAGGGCCCAAGCACTTGGGCCATCCTCCTCTGCCCTCCCGGGCCACAGCAGAGAGCTGGACTGGAAGAGGAGCAACCGGGACTAGTACCCAGCGCCCCAACTGGGACTAGAACCTGGGGTACCGGCACCACAGGCAAAGGATTAGCCAAGTGATCCATAGCACTAGCCTTTTATACGAGGTTTTTTTCTCAAATTTATATTGAAAGATAAAGGTTGTGGAATAGCCACACCACTTTTACCAACAACAACAACAAAAACAAAGCTAGAAGGCACACACTACTGAATATTAAGATATACTATAAAGCTGTAATAATCAAGAAAGTGTAGTATTGACAAAAACATAGATCAATGGAATTAGAAGAAAGTTCAGATTTAGACCCAAACAAATATGGTCAATTTTTGACAATGATACAACTATATTCTATGAAGAAAAGTGAATCTTTTCAATAAATGAACCAGAGCAACTGTACTTCTAAATGTAAAAAAAAAAAAAAAAAAGATGTACCTTGACCTAAAGTTTTTACCCTTTACACAAGTTAAACAAAATTAATCATTAATCTAAATTAAACTCATAAAATTTTAAAACTAATTGAAGAATACAGAGGAACAAATTTTCATAAACTTGAATTAAACAAAGACTTCTCAAATATCACACCAAAAACACAGTTCCTAGTACTCAAACAGTATTTTTCACTTTATGTTTCTGTGTGGGAGCAAACTGTTGAAATCTTTACTTAATGTATGCTAAACTGATCTTCTGTATATAAAGAGAATCGAAAATGAATCTTGATGTGAATGGAAGGGGAGAGGGAGTGGGAGAGGGGAGGGTTGCGGGTGGGAGGGACGTTATGGGGGGGAAGCCATTGTAATCCATAAGCTGTACTTTGGAAATTTATATTCATTAAATAAAAGTTAAAAAAAAATGACCTGAAAAAGTTATATTTTAAAAAAACTATTATAATTTGAGAATGATATTTCTGAAAATGTGTTCTTACATTCAAAAACTTTTCAGGCTCTTTTCTTAATTCCAATAAGAGATCTCCTCCTTTTCCCTTTTCCTCCTGAAAAGTAGAGTTGTTTACTTTGATAGAAAACAAAATATGAAGGGATCTTTGCCCTAATTTATATTTTGAAATGTAGAAAAAATGTAGTGTTCAATGAGATTTTGCAACAAAACCTTAATAACCTAGCCAACATTTATATGGTTATGTATGTTAGAAATCCAATTCAATCCCATCAAGGTGGCATGTACCAATGCCATCTCACTAGTCCCAGTGATCAACCTCTGTTCACAACCGATCACAATGATAGGACCAACTAACCTCTTAACTGTATTTCTAGGCATTTGTTTTAGAGAACTGAAAACATATTTTCACCCAAAATCCTGCACTCAAATATTTATTGCAAGTTTATTCATAATTTCCCAAAACTGGAAATAACACAAATGTCCTTCAACACTGGAAGAGTCATACAATGGAATTCTACTCAGAAGTAAAAATGATATTTATTCATACAAGAACATGAATGAATCTTAAGTGCATTTTACTAAAAGAAGAGTGTGGGTCAAAAGGAATCCATGTTTTATTATTGCATTTATATGTGTTTATTGAAAAGACAAAACTGTAAGAGCATGGATGTCAATGATTAGTTCTGGTAAGAGTCTGACTATAAAATGATGCAGCATGAGAGAATTCTTTGAGGTGTTTGAATCCTTTATCTTATCACTGGTAGTGATTATAAGAATCCATGCATGTGTTAAAATATATAGGACAAATATCAATAGAAGCATTGCCTTCACTACACATCAAATAAAATAGAATTATTAATTTTATAAAAACCCAGATAACTATTTGCACTGAGATTTTGATCTCCAGATAGGCTGGACAGGCATATACCTCAAAGGAACACTTCAGTTTTCTTGGTGGATAAAACTATATCTATTATCTAGTAGGTATCTTTCACTCTGAGAAAAAGGAAGTTTTATCTGGGCCCATTTGTTCCAATCTTTTGTCATCTCCAGACCTTTATTCAAGCCCCACAAAATGTGTTTGTATAGTACATAAATAGTTTGATGTTTGTCAATGTCAATCCATAGGAGAAATTAAATACTTGGAAGTAGAGTACCCATGAGTACATCTGTACTTTTTCCTGATTTTTCTCTTTCAAAGGTAAAACCAAAACATGACAGCTGTCATATGCTTAGGTATAGGTAATTCTGCAACAGATTAAAGATGACTGCAAATATACACACGAGTCATAGGTGTTACAGTTAATCCATATAATAGTCTGTGCACCTTTGTAACTTCAACTATCAAAATACAATACTGACTTTCATTTTCTGGCAATGTCAAATGAATTTAATTAATTGGAGTTCTAAAATTTCCTATGAATTTATTTTATTAGAACTATTAAAACCCTTCAAAGTTGGCAATCATTGGACCAGGCAAATGCCTCAACACCTTATCTCTGAACATGACATTTGCAACATTAAACTTTCTTTTGAGCTATGTTTATTTGTAGCTACCTTACATAAAGTTTGAAGTGACTTCCTTAAAAAAGGAAAGGAACTAGCAAATTTTGTCTTCAAAGGGCCAGATAGTAACTAATTTAGGGTTTTGTGGGCCATAGAGTATCTTTCTCAACACTTCAACTTTGTCTCATAGTGCAAAAACAGCTGTAAATAGTGTGCAGAGAAATGAGCATGGCTGTGTTCCAATAAGATTTCATTTACAAAATAGATACAGTCTATAGTCTGCCAACCCCTACTGGAGGTGTTGATGAGTTTTCACTGGTGCTGTTACATGTTTTTCTCACTTTTAAGATTGGTATCCCATGCTCTGATTGAGTCCCGTTTCCTAATTATTTACCTCTTTTTAGACCAATGTTTATTTTCTTCCAAACAACAATATACTCACAGAATAAAGGAGACATAAATCAAAGGAGACCTTCCCTATATTAATCCGGTATCCCCACAGAGCTATACCCTCTGGGTAGAGGAGAATTGGAAATACTCTCATTCCCCACCTCCAAGACATTGCTAGAGAATTGATTTCATGCTGAGCAGAGCAACAAGAAAAAAACCTATTTCTAAAGTTAAAATTCCAGCCCAAATTTATATCAATGGGGTGGTACAAGGAACCATAAACTGTGGAAGAAGTTTAAAATGTTTCTAGACTTAAGCACTCCTAATGAGGGATCCGGGTAGACAAGCAGAAGCCGCCAGCCCCGAGGCCCACTCCCTCCCCCAACCCCAGCACTCACCCTGGGACTAGCGTGGAGGTGTCTCTTGGAAGAAGCTCTGGGGCCCTGGAGCAGGCTAGGACTTGGTCAGTATCCCCTCACTGGGAATGGAGCTGAGCCAGAGGCCTCCACTCCTTAACTGTCAATCAGAAAGAAAAAAAAAAAAGGTATGAGTTCTCATAATGCACCTTATATCTGGGACCTGCACGCAGAGGCTACAAAAGGAGGAGAAGCCAGTAGCGCAATGTTTTTATGTGGTGGGTCTTGCGTTGAGTCGCTGAACCCATTTCTTTGGAGCTCCTTTGTGCTCCTGTTTTCTTTCAGCACGCAAACTTCGGTCTGAACAGAACATCTTTACTCTCCTGC
This sequence comes from Oryctolagus cuniculus, assembly GCF_964237555.1. Lineage (NCBI taxonomy): Eukaryota > Metazoa > Chordata > Mammalia > Lagomorpha > Leporidae > Oryctolagus > Oryctolagus cuniculus. Next base: position 65,456,969 of record NC_091453.1, on the reverse strand, counting down.
CTGTACTCTTGGACGGACTTCATGTTGCAGGTACTGTTTTTGGTTTTCCTTTCTTTCCTGGTTTGTGGGCCGTTCTTTGGCCCACTCAGTTGGATTTGTTTGTGTAGGGCAGCCCACACTTGCATGTAAATGTATGTTCCCTCACTGCCAAATAAGCTGTCCTGGTTTGCATATAATCTCTCTCCCCTTTTAGTATGTCTGTCTTTGCGGGAGACAAGAGCCTGGATGAAAAATTTTTAATTTATTGCCCTTATGACTCCCAATCACCTAGAAGAATTAAACCCTAGGCTCTTTGAGGAAACTTTTAGGCCCAGGAGAATCTCCTCAAGTCATCTTGACAGGGATAATGAGCACTACAAGATAATCAAGCACAGGAGGAACAAGATCATCAGAAATGGAAAGTCTTCAGATACTAGAATCACGAGAAAAAATCTAAAATATTTAAGCTAATTATGCTATGAGAGATAAATAAAAAGCTTGAAAACATCTTCAGGAGAAAGGAATGAGGAAAAAAGTAATATAGCAGACTTGAAGCAACTAGAACTTTAAAGAAGCAATAAAAGGAATTCAGTGAGTGCTATTAATAGTAGATTGAACACAGCTTAAGGGAGGACTAATTGGGTTATATACAAGGGGACTTCAAAAAGTAAACAGAAAATGAAATTTAGAAGTTTATGTTGATGCAAAAATTTTTATTTCCATGCCTATGCAAAGTTTTCAAAAAGTTCACAGAAAATACACTGAAAAACTATGCACGGATTTCAAATTTATTTCACACCAGAATAAACTTTACAGTCCATGTTCCCATGATTTTTAAAAATCCACTTATACAAGAAGAAATGATAATAATTTATCATATAGAGATGCAAATATGGAAAATGTGGAGAGGAGGTTAAGTAATGTGGTGGACAATGTAAGAAGTTTTAGCTAGCATCTACTCTCTTCTGAGCTATAGAAAGACAAAAAAGAGAGGGAGAATGGAGCAGGCGCAGTATTAAAAAGATAACTGAGCCTTTTCCAAAGATGATTTAAGACATGAGTCAATTGAATCCAAATACAAATGAATTTTATGCAGCAAAACTTAAAAGAAATACTGAAGGACCAGTGTTATGGCGAGTGAGTAATGGCACTGCTTGCAACATTGACATCCCATTTGAGAGAGCCAGTCCAGTCCTAGCTATTGGACTTCTGATCCAGCTCCTGCTAATGTGCCTGGGAAAGCAGGGAATGATTGCCCAAGTGCTTGGCTCCCTCTTCCCCATGTGGGAGCCCCAGATAGAGTTCCTGGCTCCTGACTTCAGCCCAGCCATTTGGAGAGTGAATCACTAAATGTGACACACACACTCTCTCTCTCTTTCTCTCTCTCTCTCTTTCTGCTTTTCAAATAAGTGCATTTTTAAGTAAGGAAATATGAGACATATCATAAAGTGCAGAAAGCCTAAGAGAAAAAATTAAAATCAGGAAAAAAAAAACACATAGAAAAGCAATAGATAGAATGACAACTGACTTCTCTAAAACAACTTAATAAAGGCAAAAAGGCAATTATATCTTTATGTTCTCAAAGAAAATAACTATCAACCTGAAACTTTATTCCGTGTGAAAATGTCTTTTAAGTACAAGGGAGACTTGTTTTAATTACCTATTGGTGTGTAACAAATAACTCCAAACTTTAGGGCTTAAGATAACAATGATTTTCTTATCTTTCACAGTTTCTGTAGAATAGACTTTATAGAGTAGGTCTCTGTTGAAATTTTTCAGTAGTTGCATGTCAGAGAGGAGACAAGAGGTCAAGACTTTTGCATGTGAGATTTCCATGTGGGCCAGTTTGTACTTCCTTATAGCATAGAGCTCTCAGGGCAATCAGATTGCTTTCCTAGTGGCTGAAGGCTTCAAGTGAGAATTCCAGGGAACACATTACATTTCCGTCGACTTTTATGACTCAGAAGTCACATAATGTCAACTTCTGCCATAGTCCTTGGGTCATGTGAAACGTGTCCAACTTTAAAGGGGAAGAGAAAACACAATCTCTTTATGGAAAGAGTGCCTGCGTCACTTTTTTATGAGAGCATATGAGCCTTCTTTGAAAATGCAATCTGCCATAAAACCCAAACAAATTTCTTGACAAATCAGATCACTGCTACCTAATATTAAACCAAAATCCAAAGTTGGTGATGCTTAGTACAAGAAAGAGGAGAAAATCAAATGCTTAATTTGTAGTTATTGGAAATGAATATTTTATAAAGCAGCAATAATGCTAAACAGTTAATGAGCAATAAATGTAATTAAATACATGACGATAGAAATATACATTTCATAATTCTTACTATTTAGAACAAGGGTAAAAATATAGATTAACTTTAGATTTTCACAAGTTGCCTGTGCATAATACCATTTCAAGAGTAATCGAATAGAAACACAGTACTAGAGAGAAACAGCTAGTAGAAGAAAAAATGAAATCATAAACAATGTAACTGCAATGGAGAAAACATTAAGAAATATATTTAAACATTTCATACAAAAAGGCTGAAAGTATCACATTACAAGAATACCACAGGCAAATAAAATTGTTAAGTCATTAGCTCTGATGAACAAAGATGCAAAAATCCTCAACAGAATACTACTAAACTGAATTTAATGGCATGTTAAAAGAATAACTCACTAGAATCACGTGGGATTTATTCCTTGGATGAAATAATTGCTCAACACATATAAATCAATAAATATAATAAATCACATTAAAAGAGTGAAAGTCAACTACTATACGATCATTTAAATAGATGCAGAAAATATTTGACAAAATTCAACATCCTCCCATGATTAAAATGCTCTACAGATGAAGTATACATGGAATGTATCTTTTTTTTAACTTTTATTTAATGAATATAAATTTCCAAAGTACGATTTATGGATTACAATGGCTTCCCCCACATACCGTCCCTCCCACCCACAACCCTCTCCTTTCCCACTCCCTCTCCCCTTCCATTCACATCAAGATTCATTTTCAATTATCTTAATATACAGAAGATCAGCTTAGTATACATTAAGTAAGGATTTCAACAGTTTGCTCCCACACAGAAACATAAAGTGAAAAATAATAGACTATTTTTTTTAAATGATGATGAAATCAGATCAGACCTATTGTCATGTTTAATCCCAGTGAGAGTCAAGTTGGGAGTTGATAATTTCTTTTTTTTTTTTTTACAGAGGATCAGTTTAGTATGCATTAAGTAAAGATTTCAACAGTTTGCACCCCCATAGAAACACAAAGTGAAATATATTGTTTGAGTACTCGTTATAGCATTAAATCTCAATGCACAGCACATTAAGGACAGAGATCCTACATGAGGAGTAAGTGCACAGTGACTCCTGTTGTTGACTTTACCAATTGACACTCCTGTCTATGGCATCAGTAATCTCCCTATGCTCCAGTCATGAGTTTCCAAGGCTATGGAAGCCCTCTGAGTTCTCTGACTCTTATCTTGTTTAGACAAGGTCATAGTCAAAGTGGAGGTTCTCTCCTCCCTTCAGAGAAAGGTACCTCCTTCTTTGAAGACCTGTTCTTTCCACTGGGATCTCACTCACAGAGATCTTTTGCCAGAGTGTCTTGGCTTTCCATGCCTGAAATACTCTCATGGGCTTTTCAGCCAGATCCGAATGCCTTTAGGGCTGATTCTGAGGCCAGAGTGCTATTTAGGACATCTGCCATTCTATGAGTCTGCTGAGTATCTCACTTCCCATGTTGGATCACTCTCCCCTTTATGTATTCTATCGGTTAGTGTTAGCAGGTACTAGACTTGTTTATGTGCTCCCTTTGACTCTTAGTCCTTTCATTATGATCAATTGTGAACTGAAATTGATCACTTGGAATAGTGAGATGGCATTGGTACATGCCACCTTGATGGGATTGAATTGGAATCCCCTGGTATGTTTCTAACTCTACCATTTGGGGCAAGTCAGCTTGAGCATGTCCCAAATTATACATCTCTTCCCTCTCTTATTCCCACTCTTATGTGGGACCGTTTGACCCAGCCATCCCACTCCTTGGAATTTACCCAAAGGAATTTAAATTGGCAAACAAAAAAGCGGTCTGCAGCCTAATGTTTATTGCAGCTCAATTCACAATAGCTAAGACCTGGAACCAACCTAAATGCCCATCAACGGTAGACTGGATAAAGAAATTATGGGATATGTACTCTTTAGAATACTATACCGCAGTAAGAAACAACGAAATCCAGTCATTTGCAACAAAATGGAGGAATCTGGAACACATCATGCTGAGTGAACTAAGCCAGTCCCAAAGGGACAAATACCATATGTTCTCCCTGATCGGTGACAACTGACTGAACACCAAAAAGGAAACCTGTTGAAGTGAAATGGACACTATGGGAAACGGTGACTTGATCAGCATAGCCCTGACTGTTAATGAACAACTTAATACATTATCCCTCTTAGTAGTTTTTTTGTCTGTTCTACTTAATATGACTGGTTTAATTCTGTAATTAATACACAGTTATTCTTAAGTGTTGAAAATTAACTGAAATGTGATCCCTGTTAAACATAAGAGTGGGAATGTATCTTTTTTTAAAAGATTGATTTATTTAAAAGAGTTACAGTGAGAGAGGGAGACACACAGAGAGATAGATCTTCCATCTGCTGGTTCATTTCCCAGATGAGTGCAGTGGCCAGAGCTGGGCCAGGCCAAATCTGGTAGGCTGGAGCTTCTTTCAGGTCTCCCATGTAGGTGACAAGGACCCACGTGCTTAGGCCATCTTCTGATGCTTTTCCCAGGCTATTAGGGGGCTGATTGGAAGTGGATCAGCTGCGACATGAACTGGCACCCATCTGGGACTCAGGTAGCAGCTTAACCTGCTATACCACAACACCAGATGCAAGGGAATGTATCTCAATAATGATCATGCATGATAAAACTACCGCTAACACCATTCTCAAGGTTAAAAGTTGAAAGCTTTTCCTTTAAGATCATAGATAAGACAAGGATACTCACTATTGTTCTCAATATATTACTACAAGTCCTAACCATAGTAATTAAACAAGACACAAAAATAAAAGGCATCCTGCTGAGAAAGGAAGTGAAATTGTTCTGTTTGCTAATGACATGATCTTACATGTACAATATTTTAAACATATGATCAGAAAATCTGTTAACTGATAATCTGTTAATCTGATAAACTGAGTAACATGATAGAAGTATGCATAATAATAATAAACTTCTTGCAAAAGGATTTTAAAAAGTTACATATTTAAGGGCTACAATGTGACATTTCATGTATGCAGTGAGTTCTGATCAGAACAAGGTAATCAACGTTTCCTGTTCTTTGACATTAAGGTTGGAGCTTGGAGCCTCATTCTTTCATTTGTTCATACAATACATACTAAATGATGTATTAGTTTATATATTAGATATAATTATATATATATATATCCCTACTATACTGTGTAACACTAAAATTTATTCCTTTAGTCTCTCATTTGTTACCCACTATTGAAACTTCTATACCTCTTAGCCTCTGGTTACCATCATTTTGTGTTCATATTGAATTTTTTTAAACTTCTTCCTTTGAGGGAAAATACAACAGTATTTGTCTTTCTGGCTTACTTTCTGCTGTCTATCTGGCTTACTTCACTTAACATGATGTCCTCCAGTTCTGTCCACTTTGCTACAAATGACAAGATTTCATTCTTTTCTACAGTTTAATAATATTCCATTATGTACATAAATCATATTTTGTTCATTCATCTGATGATGAATACCTTGGTTGGTTCCATATATGGGTTATTGTGACCAGTGCTGGAATAAACATGACAGAGTAGGTATCTCTTTGGTATAATGATTTCATATCTTTTGGATAATATACTCAGTAGTGGGATTGCTGGATCATATGGCAGTTCTATTTCTAGGTTTTGAGAAATCTCCATATAGAGTTTCACATGTCTCTAACAATTTACGTTTCCACCATCAGTGTGTAAGAGTTCCTGTTTCTCTGTATACTTGCCAGTGTCTGTCACATTATGTCTTTTTGGTAATAGCCATTCTAACAGGGGTGAGGTAATATCTCATTGTAGTTTTCATTTGCATTTCCTTGATGGCTGCTGATATTGAGCCTTGTCGTCATAGATTTGTTGACCATTTATATTTTTTCCTTTTTTGAGAAATGTCTGTTCACATCCTTTGCCCATTTATTAATTGGATTGGCTGTTTTTTGAGTCCCTCATATATTCTGAGTATTAATCCTTTGTCAGATAAGTAGCTTGCAAATAAATATACTTTCTCTCATTCTGTTGGAGGTCTCCTCACTGCATTGTTTGCTTTGCTGTGCAGGAATGACTGTTTGATATAACCCTATTTGTCATATTTTGCTTTTGTTGCCTTTGCTTTTGGAGTCTTATCCTAGAAAATCATCACCTATGCCAATGTCTTGATATGTTTCCCCTGTTTTCTTCTATAAATTTTATAGTTTTATAATTTTATAGTTTAAATCTTTGATCCATCTTCAGTTAATTTTATATGGCAAGACATATGAATCAAATTTAATTCTTCTACTTATGTATATCTAATTTTGCCAGTCCCATTTATTAAAAAGACTATCCCTTCTCCAATGTATAGTCTTGACACCTTCGTCAAAAATCAGTTGACTGACCACTGTGATCCGTGGGGAAACAAAAGAACACCTGCTGCCTTCACTCTGCTGGAAGCTGGAGGGTGGTAGGACCCTGTGTAGTAGTGCATAGAATTATTGCTTTTTTCCTCCGTTCTCTTTATGTTGGGCTCAGAGATTAGACTATGTCTCTGTGTGAATATAGTCAGCATTTACCAACATGTATCTGTCTACCTTCTCTTTAAAAAAAAAAAAACTTTAAAAATGGGGTTATAGAAGGTCAACAAAGAGTGAGTTTGAGATGTTTGGGTGTGTTAAGTGGGAATTTTGACAAAATGGCTTCTCCTTTGCCATATTTAATTGTGATGTTTAAAGGACATCCTTGTAGTTTAAGATGACACTTTTGAAAATAAAATTCTCTCCTAATGATGAGTTGAGCCCTGTAACTTGGTGGGAGAATCAGCAGAACCTATATGATCTAAATTAGAATTGACACTCTCTGTTGTAATTTTGTTCCTGTTTATTTAAAATTTTTTTTGTTTCACTGCAAAAGAATTATAATGCTCAGTTTTAAATGTTAAAAGTGGGGGCTGGTGCTGTAGCACAGCGGGTTAACACCCTGGTCTGAAGCACCAGCATCCCATATGGGCGCCGGTTCTAGTCCCCGCTGCTCCTCTTCTGATCCATCTCTCTGCTGTGGCCTGGGAAAGCAGTGAAAGATGGCCCAAGTCCTTGGGCCCCAGCACCCGCGTGGGAGACCTGGAAGAAGCTCCTGGCTTCTGGCTTCGGATGGGCACAGCTCCGGCTGTTGCGGCCAACTGGGGAGTGAACCAATGGATGGAAGACCTCTCTCTCTGTCTCTACTTCTCTCTGTAACTCTTTCAAATAAATAAAATAAATCTTTAAAAAAATGTTAGAAGTGTACAAGTTGCTTTGTTACATTAAAACTAAATATACACAAAAATTTGTTGACTATATGTATGTATGTTGATTAATTTCTGTGTTCTCTATTTTTTCCATTGATTTGTTTGTTGTTTTTTATGTTTTAATTAATATAGCTTTGTAGTATGGTTTGAAATCAGGTATTGTGATGCCTCCAACTTATTTTTTTGCTCAAGATTACTTTGGCTATTCTGGTTCTTTTGAATTTTAATATTTTTTCTAATTTCTTAAAGAATGTTATTGATATTTTGATGGGGATTGCATTGAATCTATAAATTGCTTTAGGTAGTATGGATATTTTATCAATGTCAATTCTTTCTATCCATGAACAAGGAATATCTTTCCTTTATTATGTCCTCTATAATTTCTTTCACTGGTGTTTTATAATTTTCCTTGTAGAAACTTTCAGTTCTTTAGTTAAATTTATTCCTAAATATTTAATGTTTATAGGTATCACAAGTGAGATTTATTTTTTGGTTTCCATTTCACTAAGGCCATTATTGCTATATATAAATACTACCATTTTTGTATGTAGATTTTGTGTCCTATGACTATACTGAATTGGTTTATCAGAATTACCGGCTTTTTGGTGGAATATTTAGGTTTTTCCATGTACAAAATCATGCCATTTGAAAATAGATATTTTGACGTCGTCTTCTCCAATTTTAAAGTTCTTAATTTCTTTCTCTTCCCTAATTGCTCTAATGCTTCCAAAACTGTATTGAATAAGAGGTGTGAAACAAGACATTCTTGTCTTGTTACAGATCTGAGAGAAGATGTTGGAAGCTTTTCCTCATTCTGTATGATACTGGGTATGTGTCACATATATCCTTCATCAATTTGAAGTATGTTCCTTCTATACATAACTTGTTGGGAGGTTTTTTTTTTTTTCCATTTAATTACAAAGGGATTTTGACTCTTCTCAAGTGCTTTTTCTGAATCTATTGAGATCATATAATTTTTGTCCTTTATTGTGTTGATATGATTTATTATGTTTGTTGATTGGTAAAAATTGAACCATCCTTGATCCCTGGGATAAATCCCACTTGATCATGACATATGTTCTCTCTAATGTAGCATTGGATTCCTTTTGCTGATATTTCTCTGAGAGTTTTTGCATCTATGTTTATCAAGTATATTGGTCCAAGATTAGTATATTTTATTGATGATTTCAAAAAATTAGTTTTTCATTTTATTGATCATCTGTATTTTTTAGTTCGACCTCATTTATTTTTGTTCTTATTCTCATTATTTCTTGCCTCCTACTAATTTGAGGTTTGGCTTGTTCTTTTCTAAGTTCTTGTTACATTGTTTGATTGTATATTTGAAATCTTTCTTTCTTTTTTTTTTTTTTTTTGACAGGCAGAGTGGACAGTGAGAGAGACAGACAGAGAGAAAGGTCTTCCTTTGCTGTTAGTTCACCCTCCAATGGCCGCCATGGCCGGCGCTGCGGCTGGCGCACTGCGCTGATCCGATGGCTGGAGCCAGGTACTTATCCTGGTCTCCCATGGGGTGCAGGGCCCAAGCACTTGGGCCATCCTCCACTGCACTCTCTGGCCACAGCAGAGAGCTGGCCTGGAAGAGGGGCAACCGGGACAGAATCCAGCGACCCGACTGGGACTAGAACCCGGTGTGCTGGCGCCGCAAGGCGGAGGATTAGCCCAGTGAGCCGAAATCTTTCTATTTTTAATGCATACACTTATTTCTATAAATTTTGGTCTTCATAGTGTTTTTGCTGTATCCCAAAGATTTTGATTTACTGTGTTTTAATTTTCATTTGTTTCAAGATTTTTTGGGTTTCCTTTTGAATTTCTTCAATGATCATTGGTCATTTAGGAGCATGTTCAACTTTCATCTAGTTGTAAATTTTCTATTGATCTTACTTTTGTTTTCTAGTTTTATCATTTTGTGATTTGAGAAAATACATGTCATGTTCTCAATTTTTTTTTAATTTACTGAGGCTTTATTTGTTACCTAATACATGTTTTATCCAGGGAAACATCCTCCTTTCTGGTGAGAAGTATGTATATTCTGTAGCTATTGGGTGAAATGCTCGGTAGAAGATTATTAGGTTTATTTTCTTTGCAATGCATTCAACTCTGATGTTTCTTTGTTGTTTTTATGTCTGTATGGTGGACACATTGATGATTTCAAGCATTGAAGTCCCCCATTATTTTTGTATTGAAATCTATCTCTCTCTCAAGATCTAACAATATTTGCTTTACATATTTGGGTGGTCTCATGTTAGGTGCATAGATATTTATGATTGTTATATCTTCTCACTGAAATGATCCTCTTGTCAACATATAACATCTTTCTTTGTCTCTTTTTTATAGTTTTGACTTAAAGTTTGTTTTTATCTAATATGTGTATAGCTATGCCTCCTTGTTTTTGGTTTCCGCTTATGTGGTATATCTTTTTCAACTCTTCACTTTCAGTCTATGTGTCTTTACCAGTGATATGAGTTTCTTGTAAGCAGCATATAATTGGATATTGCTTTTTATCCATTTAGCCAACCTGTGTTTTTAGACAGAGAAATTAACCACTTTATATTTAAGGTTAATATTGATACCTAAGAACTAACTAAAACATTTTATTGATTGTTTACTGATTATTTTATATGTTATCTGTTTCTTTCTGCCTCTCATTATTTATCTTTGTTTTCTGGTAGCTTTCTCTCTTGGTGCTGTTCGATTCTATTTGATTTCTATTTTGTGTATCTGCTCTGTTAGTAAATTTTGTACTGTTGAGTGTTTCCATGATTGTTCCTGTGATCCTTTTACTTCTAATATTGGACTCCTTTGCAGATTTATTGTATTGTAAGGTTGGTCTGGTGGTGATGAATTCTCTCAGTTTTTGCTTGTCTGAAAAATAACTATTTCTCCTTCATTTCTAGAGGATGGCTTTGCTAGAGATAGTATTCTTGGTTGGATATTTTTTCTTTGCAAATAGTCAATATACATCTCATTGTCTTCTGTAAAGTTTCCTGTAAAGTTTCTACCAATAAGTCTGCTGTTAGTCTAATGAGTGTACCTTTATATGTAACTTCATAATTTTCCTCTGTCTTTAGCATTCCCTCCTTAATGTATAACAATTCAGCTATAATTTGCTTTGTATTAGGACTTTGTTGATTGAGTCTACCTGGGGTTCTTTGAGATTCCTATATCTGAATGGCAAAATCTCTTTCAAAATTTGGGATGTTTTCAAATATTATTTCACTGGTTAGGTTCTCAATGCCTTTTTCCTTTGCATATCCTTCAGGTATCCTTATAATACAAATATTTCTTTGCTTATTCTATATGTCTTATAAGCTTTCTTCATTCTTTTAAATTCTCCTCTATTTTTGTCTGAGTTATTTGTAAAGTTTTGTCTTCATGAACAGAGAGTCTTTCTTCTTCTTGGTCTATTCTGTTATTACAGCTGTTAATTGTATTTTTATTTTTAAAAATTTTTTCACATCATTTTTCTGCTTTTAAAAAAAGACATTATTTTGTTTATTGGAAAGACAGAGTTACAGGGAGAGAGATGGAGATAGAGCGATGTTCCATCTGCTGGTTCACTCCCCAGTTGGCCATAATGGCTGAGGCTGGGCCAGTCTGAAGTCTGGAGCACCCAAATGGGTACAGGGGCCCAAGCATTTGGACTATCTTCTGTTGCTTTCTCAGGCACATTAGCAGGGATATGGATCAGAAGTGTAGCAACTGGGACTTGAATAGGTGCCCATATGGCATACTAGCATTGCAGACAGTGATTTAACCCATTACATCACAACACTGGCCCCTCAATTGTATTTTTATTTTATTGATCACAATTGCCAGCTCCAAAGTTACCAATTTCTCCTTTAAAATTATTTTATCTCTTTGTGCATTTATTATTCATATGATGCATTGTTTTCTTCATTTTATTTGAATTATCTGTTTTCTCTTGCATTTAATTGAATTTCCTTAGAGTCATTATTTTTAATTCTTTCTCAGGCATTTCATAGATTTTCTTCAAGTCGGGATGTATTTCTGAAGTGTTCTTTTGGAGGTATCATTGTTTACTTGCTCCTCATACTTAATGTATCCTATTGTTGACATCTGAGTATCTGGTGTAACAGTTCTTCTTTATGGAGTAGATTTTATTGTAAAATATGTTTTTTTAGATGGAATATGTCAGTTGGGTAATTGCTGTTGCTTTGGTCCAGTGTGAGCCCAGAAGTGTTAACTCTGAGTGATTTCTTCAGTTGTGATCCATAGCCTGTGGCAGTTTTTGGAGGTAGTAGCATGGCATTGAACTGAACATGGGTTTCAAAAAATGTACGTCTTCAGACAGAAGAAAGTTTGGCATCAATCCCACTGGAGTTTGTGATGGCAGTAGCCATATTTCTGGTACTGTGGGACACTTGAGGGCTGCCTCCTTGTCGTACCATGCAAGCATGATTGATGCTAGGCTCTGGACTGTGTGATGTGGATGGGACCTTCTTCAGTTATGGCTGGATGCGTGCAGATGATTCTTGGATTTATAGCCTTAAAATCTCCAATATCAGAATTAGGGATGCGAACAGGACCTTAGCCAAGTCCCCCAAGGTGAATACAGTTGATTCTGGGGATTGTGCATTGGTAGCTGTAGGCCTGTATCAATGAAATGTAGGTAGAGTCTTCCCCATGTTCTGCCAGGTGGGTTCAGATGACTGAAGAATACAGTATTAATAGTGAAAGGCCCAGAGCTGCAGAGAAGGAAGGGTAACTTGTCCAAATCCCAAAATAGAAGTTTAAGTTATGCTGGAGATTGCATACTAGAAGCCATGGGCCTGCGCAGTGGCTTGGAGAAAGAACCTTCTCTTGGTTCCAAAGGCCCAGTGCAGGCCATTTTTGAGACTTGCAGAGCCAACTGTTTTGGTCTTCAAGTTCCAAGATATAATGCAGACCTTACTCAGGCCCCATATTTCATGCACAGCATATAGTGGGGATTGTACATTGTTCTGGAGCACTGCAAAGCAGACAGGGTCCTTCCCAAGTCCCATAGTGTAAACTTAGGTCACTGTGAAATACAGATCCAACAGTCTCAGTCCCTGAGCTGCAGTACTTGGAGGGTAATTTATCCACTCCCCACAGGTTAATCAGATATTATGCTATGCTAGGGATTGTGCACTAGCAGACGCAAGCCTGGATCAGTGGGATGCAGAGAGAGAGGTCTTCCATCTGGGGAGTGAACCATCAGATGGAAGACCTCTCTCTCTCTCTCTCTCTCTCTCTCTCTGCCTCTCCTCTCTCTGTGTAACTCTGACTTTCAAATAAATAAATAAATCTTTAAAAAAAATAAAAGAAAGAGTTACACAGAGAGAGGAGAGGTGAGAGGGAGGGTATCTTCCATCCAATGGTTCACTCCCCAATTGGCCACAACAGCTGGAGCTGCACTGATCCAAAGCCAGGAGCCAGGAGCTTCTTCCAGGTCTCCCACATGGATGTGGGGGCCCAAGGAGTTGGGCCATCTTCCACTGCTTTCCCAGGCCATATCAGAGAGCTGGATAGGAAGTGGAGCATCGGGGTCTCGACCTGGTGCCCATATGGGATGTCGGCACTGCAAGCCAGGGCATTAACCCGCTGTACCACATCACCGGCCCCAACACTGAAACTTGCATCCTGACCACCCAGCATCCCATTTAAGACAAGTAGAAGGGGACTTCCTCAGGTATTGTTCTCTGGGCTTATGTATTGTCTGCTGCTGTTGCTAAGCCACAGGCAGCAGAAGGTAATTTTCCTAGATCTAAAAGGGCAAGTAAGCATTGCTGCAGGACTTGTGCTAGCAATCCTATACCGTCAGGATGCAGAGGGGCCTAGTTTCTCTCATGTGAAGTGCGCTGGCTCTGGGGAGTAGTAAAGGAGGCACTCTGGTGGTGATAGGACTGCCTGTTGTCTCCTAAGACAGAATGGAGCTTAATAGTGGGTATACCACAATCCTTTGGATCCGGGGCTTTCAGGGTAGGGGAGACAATGTAGGTTCCTTTTTTTGGTGGGGGGAAAGCATTTACTTGGACACCAATCATCTTTCTACATAAGATTTAAAGGCAATGAGGACTATGGAATTCTCCTGTAGTTATGGCTTCAGGTTTGTGGTGATGGTATGTGTCAGAACTTTCTACTTAACATTTCCTGGGAAGATGGAATCTCACCCAGCCATGGAACCAGGGCAGGAGCTGTGGTGTCCTTTGTTCTTCTGTCTGTACTGACTTCCTGATGCTCTGTGTTTAGAGTTCCCATCACTTCTTTTCTGAAGTTTCCCCTCAGTCAATCTCCTGGACTTGTGGTCCTTTTGTTGTTTCTTCTCTGTAGAGGCAAATACAGTCATCTTGGATCCCTACAAGGGAATTAAGAAAACTTATAATAGTAACACAATAGTAACAAAATCTTAAATAACTAAATGTAAATTTAATCAAGGGTATAAAAGACCTGTGTATGGTAAACTATAAAACATTGATGACAATAATTGGAGAAAGCACAAATAAAGGATATGTCTGTGGTTGTATGTTAGAAAAATTAGTGTTATGAAAATGTCCATACCACACAAAAACATTTACAGATGTAGTGCAATCCTTATCGAGCTTCCAATGTCATTTTTCACAGAAAAGGAAAGAATAATTCTTAAGTTCTTATGGAACTACAAAAGACTCTGTATCACTAAAATAACCTTGAGCAAAAAATACCATTGATAGAGGTATCACCCTTCCTGATTTCATGATTTCAAAACATTTTATAAAGCAATTATAATTGAAATACCATGATATTGGCATAAAAACACACATGGATCAGTGGAAAAGGAAAGAAAATCCAGATATAAACCCATTACATTTATAGCCAACTGATACCAATTGTGTATCGGAAATACACAATTGGGAAGAACTACTTAAGTGAAATAAACAAGACACAGAAATACTAATACTATATGCTCCCTCTCAGTTATGGATGTTAAGACTAGTCATCTGAACCTATTGTAGTGTTTATTAGAGGTTGGGAAGGGGCAGGGAGGGGGAGAAAAGTAAAGGTTAGCTGCATAATGGGTACCAAAACACAAGTTTTAGTCTTTTGCAGCACAGTGGGGTGACTATAGTTCACAGTAATGTATTGTATGCAGTATAAAGAACTGGAAGAGAGCAGCTGGCAGGCTCCAAATACAAAGAAAAGATAAAGAAATGGGAAAAACTAGAGTATGTATGCTGAAATACTGTACTGTGTTCTAGGAAAATATACAAGTGTTACATGGTAGTCAAAAATGTTTAAAAATAAAATAATGTACACCAGAAATAGTGTCACAAGAAATTTGACACTGACCTCACATCATTTACAAAAATCAATTTAAAATGAATTAAATGTAATGCCCCAAAATGTAAAACTCCTAGGGAAAAACTCGTTGATACTAGGAAAACTTTGTTTTTATATATGACACCAAAAGTATAGGAAAGAAAATCAAAAACAGACAAATCAGAGGCATCAAACTAAAATGCTCTTGGGCAACAATGAAAACAATTAAAGTGAAGAGATCATCCACAGAATAGGGTAAAATGTTTGTAAACAATACATATGATAAAGGATTAGTATCCAAAAATATTAGTATTCAAAATATATAAGGAACTCAAACATTTAATATCAGGAAAACAAGTAACATGCTTTAAAAGTGATCAGAAGAGCCGAATAGATCTTTCTGGGAAGAAGACAAACAATAGGTATATGAAAAAAAAATGGTCAGCATCACTAATCACTAGGAAAGTGCAATTTAAAATGGCAGTAAAATATAACCTAACCCCCATTAGAATGGTTTTTATCAAAAGGATGAAAGGCAAGTTTTGGAAAGGATGTTGAGAAAAGAGAATTCTTGTATATTGTGGTGAGAATATAAAATAGTACTATCATTATAGAAAATAGTTTAGAGGTTCCTAAAAAATTAAAACTAGAATGACCATGTGATCCAACAATCCTGCTTCTAAGTATATATGCAAATGAACTGAATTAAACCAATATGTTGAAGGTATATCTTCATTCTCATGTTCACTGCAGCATTATTCACAATAAGTAAGATATGGAAATTGCTCAAGTATCTATCAATGGATGAATGGATAAGAATATCTGATACCTTTATGTTTATGTGTGTATATGGGATATTATTCAACCTTTAAATTAGGGGAAATGCTGCCATTTGTAACAACATAAATGAACCAGGAAGACAAGTGTAATATGTTATAAGCAAGACACAGAAAGACAACTACTACTTACGTGGAGAAAGAACTCACTTACATGAAAGCTAATAAAACAGAACTCATAGAACTAAATTATGGATATCAAATTAGTGAAATAATAAATAAAAATACAGTGGAGCATTTCAATAATGCCAACAGTGCCAAAGCTGAGAAAACAGAAGCCATATAAAATATTGTAAAGCCACAGATGTATCATGCTAGCAATAATAAACTGGAAATGAATACACGTATTTCAGTTATTTAAAAGAATTATCAGAGGTGGCATTTTTCATAGTAGCTTACTGCCAATGCAGACCTTAGGAGGCAGTGGGAGATCACTCAAGTAGTTGGGCCCCTGCCACCTATGTGGGAGACATGGATTGAGTTCCTGACTCCTGGGTATTTAGAGAGTAAACCAGAGGCTGAAGCTCTTCCCCCTTCCCCCCTTCCCCCCTCCCCCCTCCCTCCCTCTCTCCCGCCCTCCCTCTCTCTCTCCCTCCCTCTTTCTCTCTCTCTGAAATAAATAAGAATTTAAAAGATACTTGTTATATATTATGTTTTTTCAACAAATTTGAGATTAAGTAAAATAAAGAACAAAATGCTCATATATTAAGCTTAGTAAAGGCTTCCAATTCAAGAAGAAACAGAAAATAAAAAGATGACCATTACAGAATTTGAGTCTGAATTAAAAAAAAAAATTCTTGTCACAAAGAAATTCCAAGTCAAAATTGCTTCACTAGCAAGTTCTACCGAACTCTCAAGGAAGAAGTATTTCCAATAATAGAGATGTCCTTTTAGAGAATAAGAATACATCTTTCCAGTCACTTGTTTTCAGGAGGTAGCATGATCAAATCTGACAAGAATAGTATGATGAAGATTATGTACCAAATCCATTCTTGAACCTAGATAAACTTAAATAAAAATTAGAAAGCTGTAGGTAAATGCATCATGACTAAGTTTGTTTTGTCCCAGGAGTGCAAGTTTGATTTAATCTCTAAAAATTAAACCATATAATTCATACTTTGATAGATTAAAGCAGAAATTGGCCATTGATAGTTCATTGGTGAAATGCAACCCACTGCTTGTTTTCACAAAGTATTATTGGAATACAAGTGTATCATTTTTAAAGAATGTATCATTTATGTCTGCTTTTGTGGTAGAATAGTAGAGAAATTGTGACAGTCACATTATGGCCTACAAAATTTAAAAATAATTACTTTCTGGCCCTTTATAGAAAAAAACTATAGAAACTGTATGAAAGTTTTAGACTTCTGTTAAGGAGCTTGGAAATTCTGCTTTAACAAGTAAAAGAGAATGGAGCAGTCTGAAAAATCAGAAACTCTTCTTAGACTCATAAAAGAAGTTAGGTTACGTGGTAAGCAATCAATTGGAGGGACAAACAAGTGAATTCAGGGAATCACAACTTTATAGAACAGAAACCACATGCAGAAACCTCAACCGGAATCATTGCTGGGGTGAGAAAACCTGCACTGTAACTCATGAATTGCTGGCTCATTGTGTTCAATTTTGTGAGTTAAAAACACCATGGCAACTCAATCATAGGTTGTGCCCATACTTTTGTGAGTTTTTCCTCCTGGACCTCTACCAGGTTTTCATAGTGAATATTAGAGAACTCTGTGGTGCTTTTGGCAGGAGTAGGGGGAAGAAACCACATAAAATGTGCCAGAGCATTCTTTTATTCTTAAAAGGATCTTGCCTCAGGTGAAACTGCTTAACCAAGCCTAACATACTAGGGTTACATTAGCGCCTAAATGACCCTGGGGATGTGATATACCCAACTCCAGTTAACTTTAGTGTTCAGCATGAAGATAGGGCAATACAAGATTTCCAGCTCTCCCTAGCTTTTCACATGGGAAAAAGGAAATACCCCCAATCCAGTGGCCTTTATCCATCCTGTTCCATCTAAATGGAGTGGAGCTGAGAAGCATTTGTGAAGTTCACAGTCCAGAGACATAAGGTTAATGAAAAGCAATAATTAGGACTTGAAAATGTTTTCCTACCCCCTCTACATCCTACTACTGGATTATTAAAGGCCTATTGATAGCAGTCCCTTTTACCCAGTGCATCATGTCTGGAATACTAAAAGGCAAAAAAACAAAGGTTGAAGAAAATAGAGCAAGCATCAGAATCAGACTGAGACATGGCAAGCATGTTGGAATAGCAGGTTGGAAATCTAACGTATCTATTGTTAATATGCTAAATACTCTAAAGGATAAAGTAGATAGCATTCAAAAACATATGGGGAATGTGAACAGAGATGGAGATTTGAAGGAAATAAAATCCTAGATGTAACAACAACAAAAAGAATGGTACCTTTTATTGGCTCATCAGTAGACTGGAAATGGCTGAGTTTGAAAATATCTCAACAGTAACCTCTAAAACTTCAAAAGGAAAATATTTTAAAAAATGGAGAACAGGGGCAGGTATTGTGGCACCAATGGGTTGCATTGTCACCTGGGATGCCTGCCTCCCACATCAGAGTGCTGGTTTGCATCCTAGATATTCCATTTTCCATCCAACTTCCTGCTTATCATCCTGGAAAAGCAGTGGATGATAGTCCAAGTATTTCAGTTCTTGCCAACCAAATGGGAGACTTCAGCCTGGCCCAGATCCAGCTATAGTGGGCATTTGGATAATGAACCAGCAATGGAATCAATCTCTCCTCCAACCCAGCCCCTGTCGCTCTGCCTATCAAATAATCAAAATATTTTTAAAAAATAGAATAACTGAGAACCGTGGCACAGCTACAAAAGTATAATTTATGCATAAAGGAAATACCAGGAGGAGATGAAAGAGGCAAAAGAACAGAAGAAATAATTGAAACAATAATGACTGAAAATTTCTCCCAATTTAATGTCAGAATCCAAATCCCTGACCCAGGAATCACAGTGAACTCTAAAGAGAGTAAAATAAAACACAGAGAACAACCAAAACTCCCAAAAACTTACATGCAGACATATCATTTTCAAACTACAGAAAAGTGAAGGTTAAAAGAATCTGGCGGCTGGCGCTGTGGTGTAGGCTAAGCCTCCAGCTGCAGCGCCAGCATCCCCTATAGGCACTGGTTCTAGTCCAGGCTGCTCCTCTTCTGATCCAGCTCTCTGCTATGGCCTGGGAAAGCAGTAGAGGATGGCCCAAGTGCTTGGGCTCCTGCAGTTGCATGGGAGACCAGAAGAAGCTCCTGGCTTCAGATCAGCTCAGCTCTAGACATTGCGACCACTTGGGAAGTGAATCAGCAGATGGAAGACCATTCACTCTGTCTCTTCCTCTCTATCTGTAACTCTACCTCTCAAATAAACAAACAAAATCTTTTTAAAAAAAATCTGAAAGAAGTCAGGAAAAACAACTCCAGGTATAGAGGAGTAAAGGATTAGCTCTGACTCTCCTCAGAAACTGCAAGCAGGAGAGTGACATGAAACACAGTCATGCTACATGTCAATATTTCAGTCAACAAAAGACTGCATATGACAGTGGTTCTATAGGTTATAATGGGGCTAAAAGTTCATTGTATAGTATTTGTACTTTACCTTTTCTATTTTAGATGTGCAAATACTATTGTGTTATAATTACCTACAGCATTCAGTACAATAACATGCCATGCAGGTTCATAGTCTAGGAGCATAGACCATACCATATAGTCTGGGGGAGTGTAGGAAGCAATTTCATCTAGGTTTGTGTAGCAAACCTAGATGTTTGTACAGCAGTGAAATCAGTAAATAGTGCATCTCACAGAATATAGTCTCATCATTAATTAAGATGTGACTGTATTTAAAGTGTTGGAAGAAATAAACTGCCAACTGGGCCGGCGCCGCGGCTCACTAGGCTAATCCTCCGCCTAGCGGCGCCGGCACACCGGGTTCTAGTCCCGGTTGGGGCGCCGGATTCTGTCCCGGTTGCCCCTCTTCCAGGCCAGCTCTCTGCTGTGGCCAGGGAGTGCAGTGGAGGATGGCCCAGGTGCTTGGGCCCTGCACCCCATGGGAGACCAGGAAAAGCACCTGGCTCCTGGCTCCTGCCATCGGATCAGCGCGGTGCGCCGGCCGCAGCACACCGGCCGCGGCGGCCATTGGAGGGTGAACCAACGGCAAAGGAAGACTTTTCTCTCTGTCTCTCTCTCTCACTGTCCACTCTGCCTGTCAAAAAATAAAAAAATAAAAATAAAAAAATAAAAAAAAGAAATAAACTGCCAACTATGGATGCTGTACCCTGCAAAATTGTTCTTCAGAAGTGAAGGAGAAATAGACTTCTTTGGATAAACAAAAATTTAGAAAATTTCTTGTCAATAGCTCTGCATTGCAAGAAATATTAAAGGAAGTTCTTTAAAGAAAAGAAAATGATGTGGGTCAGAAACAGACCTATATATGGAAAGAAAGGGACAAGAAAAGAGGGTGGGAGGGAGGGAGGGAGGGAGGAAGGGAGTATTATTATGTTCTTAGAATTGTATCCGCATAACACATTTGATATTAAAAACTAAAATTAAAAAATTAAAAAAACTGATTTCTGTGACATTAAAAAGGACAGAATCAGAGAATGAACAAGTGAAGGTAAAGACTTATTTTTCCTATTGTTACTTCATCTAGCAGGTAAGAATTTGTTCAGAATATTAATGAAAATAATATATTTACTTATTATGTATACATGCTTATGTATCAATGATATGAATGATACAGAAAATTTGTAGGAGGGAGGAAATATTGTTTTATAATTACATTACTACATTAAAAGGTACTTACGCTACATGTGAGGTGATTTGGTTCCCTCTTTCTCTTTACATGATATATGTAAGAAACTCATTTTCAATATAAAGACACACACAGATTAAAAGTGAATAAATGGAGAAAGAAATATCATGCTATCACCAATCAAAAGAAAGCAAGCGTAGCTATATTAATTTCAGCCAAAAGCAGTTTATAGTAAAAAAAAAATTATCAAGGATAAATAAAGGCATTACATAATGATACAGGGTTGATCTTACAAAAGGGCATAATAATGCTTAACATGTATGGATCTAATAACAGAGTCAAAATATGTGACATAAAATTGATATAATTGCATGAAGAAATAGATGAATCTATTATAATTGGACACTTCAATGACCAAATGCAGCAGCCAGAAAATCATTAAGAACATAGTTAAAAATATGATTGGTCATTTGGATATGGTTGACAACTGTCGACTACTTCATCCAACAACAGAAAATTCTTCCCCAAAAATGCAGCATATATTCTTCTCAGGCTTACATGGAACAATCATCAAGATAGACCACATTCTTAAAATTGCAAGTATTAGAAATCACACAACATCTAACCAT
This sequence comes from Oryctolagus cuniculus, assembly GCF_964237555.1. NCBI lineage: Eukaryota > Metazoa > Chordata > Mammalia > Lagomorpha > Leporidae > Oryctolagus > Oryctolagus cuniculus. The sequence continues at coordinate 65,435,869 of NC_091453.1, read as the reverse complement.
AGCATAATTGACCTAGAAATTAATATCTGAAAAATATCTGGGAAAAATGCCCAAGTATGTGGATATTGAATGTCAATATTTCTAAGTGGATCCGAGAATTAATCTCAAGAAAAATTTTTTAATATTTTTTAAAGATTTATTTTATTTATTTGAAAGAGTTACAGAGAGAGAGACAGGTCTTCCATCTGCTAGTTCACTCCCCAAATGGCTGCAACTAGAGCTGGGCTGAAATGAAGCCAGGAGGCAGGAGCTTCTTCTGGGTCTCCCGCATTGGTGCAGGGGCCCAAGGACTTGGACCATCTTGTACTGCTTTCCCAGGCCATAGCAGAGAGCTGTATTGGAAGAGGAGCAGCGATGACTAGAACTTGTGCCCATATGGTATGCTGGTGCTTCAGGCCAGGGCTTTAACCCACTGCACCACAGTGCCGGCCCCAAGAAAATTTTAAAAATCTGAACTTCTTAGTCGTCTTAGTACACTTGTGCTGCTATAACAGAATATTTGAGATTGGATAATTACTTATAAAGAACTGAAATTTGTTTCCTCATATTTTTGGAAGCTAGAAAGTTCAAGATTAAGATGATGGGATCTGATGATGGCCTCCTTGCTGTATCACCATATGATTGACTCGCAAAGAAAAAGAGTTAGAGGGAACCAATATCAATCTTTTATGATGGTAATAGTCTCACACATCAAGGCAGAGTCTTCATGGCCTGATGATCTGCCAAAAGACTTATGTCCTAATACTATTTCATGGCAATTAAATATCAGCTTAGGTTTTGGAGGATCCAAACATACAAACCATAGCATGACCTAGACAAAAATAAAAACACAGCTTGTTAAAATTTTTGAGATAGAGCAAAAGATGTACCTAGAGAAAAATTTATAGCATTGAAAGTACAAATGCCCCAAATAGCACTCTGAACTCAGAATCAGCCCTTAAGGCATTCTGGTCTGGCTGCAAAGCCCATGAGAGCATTTCAGGCATGGAAAGCCAAGACACTGTGGCAAAAAATGATCTACACGAAAAGAATCTCATAGAGTGAGATACCAGTGGAAAGAAGGGGCCATCAAAGAAGGATGTACTTTTCTCTGAAGGGAAGACAAATCTTCCACTTTGGTTATGGCCTTGTCTAAATACTGACGGATTTTGTGGACTCAAAAGGCTTTCATAGCCTTGGTAGCTCATGACAAGAGACTTAGTGATCACTGATGTCATATATAAGAGTGCCAATTATTCAATCAACAACAGGAGTCACTGTACACTTGCTGCACATGTAGGACCTCTGTTCTTAATGAGTTATACTATGAGAATTAACAGTAAAACTTGTCTTCAAACAGTACTTTATACTTTCTGTGTTTGTGTGGGTGCAAACTTGAAATCTTTACTTAGTATAGGATTGATCTTCTGTATATAAAGATAATTAAAAATGAATCTTAATGAAGAATGCGATGGGAGAGGGAGTAGGAGGTGGGACAGTTTGGAGGTGGGAGGGTGGGTATGGGGGATGAACTGCTATATTCCATACTTGTACCTATGAAATTTATATTTATTAAATAAAAGCCCTTTTTGCCCTCTTTTGCCATTGTAGACCCTTGCTGCTCCATGGCCTTCAGGCCACCCACTCCATGCTTCCTGGCCTGCAAGCTCTTCCACGTGGCTGGCTCCTGGTGCTCCGCATGAATCCAAATTTCCCTTTCTTTCTTAGATAGGGCCCTCGCTCTCTTATGCATTTCTCTCACTGAATAAAAAGCTTAAAAGTAGCCGGTGCCGTGGCTCACTAGGCTAATCCTCTGCCTGCGGCCCTGGCACACCGGGTTCTAGTTGCAGTTGGGGTGCCGGATTCTATCCCGGTTGCCCCTCTTCCAGGCCAGCTCTCTGCTGTGGCCCGGGAGTGCAGTGGAGGATGGCCCAAGTGTTTGGGCCCTGCACCCCATGGGAGACCAGGAGAAGCACCTGGCTCCTGCCATCGGATCAGCACGGTGCGCCGGCCGCAGTGCGTTGGCCGCGGCGGCCATTGGAGGGTAAACCAACGGTAAAGGAAGACCTTTCTCTCTGTCTCTCTCTCTCTCACTGTCCACTCTGCCTGTCAAAAAATTTAAAAAAAAAAAAAAGCTTAAAAGTTAGCATGCTGCCTGGTCTGTTGTGCCAGTATTCAGAATTCTTCTCTGAATATGAGGAAAGAACCCATGCAGCTTATTAATTTTGAATTATTAATAAGTAAACTGGTAACAAATGCACATTAAACCAGAATTGAATGCCATATCACAAACCCATTAGATGAGGAAACAAATTTTAGCAATTTCAAATTTGGCAAGGATGTAAAGCAATAAAACCCTTACACTCTGTTTGGAGTATAAATTAATGCAGTTCAGTATTATCTAATTAAATTTAAAGATGAATATATTGTGGCCTATTATATGAAATTATATATAGCTTGGAGAACTCTGTGAACATATATACCAATAACCATGTGCAAGAATGTTCATAGCAACACTGTACATAATAGTATAACCAGTGCAAATGATAGTCACCAGTGCAAGGATGTACAGATAATGATAAAATCATCTAATGGAACACCATAATTCTACGTGAGTGAGTTATTTTTATATGTATTAACATATACAAATATCTAAAACATGTTGAGAGAGAAGCAAGGCACAAAAGAGTACATACATTTAAATCTATTCATATAAAGTTGCAAAACTTCAACTAAATCACTTATAAATGCCTATAAAGATTGGAAAATGATAAAATCAAGGAGAAGATGATTGCAAATTTAAGTTAATGATGTCCTCAAAGAGAAAGTTCTATAGTCAGGACACATGCAGGGTGCTTCACGTTCTGATCATACTCTATTTCCTGACGTGAGTGATGTCAATATGGGTATTTATTTTGTCCATTATACATAAATGTGTCACATACTCTTGTACACATGTTATATTTCATAGAAAAGGAAAAGTAAAATAAGAAAACATATGTAGGTAAAAGAAAGAAGTCCTGGGGTTGTATTGTACAGTAGCATGACTGTAGATAACATTAATGTACTGTATATTTCTCAATAAACAGAAAATATTGAAGATAGGATTTGGGGTGTTTTCATCATAAAGGAATGTTAAGTGTTTGAGGAGATGGACATATTTTACCCTGATTAGATATTAAAAATGTATACATGTGTCAGAAATCCATATTATGTTCCATAAATATGTATAATTTTTACATGTTATTAAAATTTTAAAATAGGAAAATATCACAAAAATTAAAATTGATAAAAGTAAATTGATGTGATCTCCAATTGCTAAAATGTGTATAAATATCAACTTAAATATGCAACAGGAATGTATTGGCATATCTGTGTGATAGACACTTATGCAGTCATTAATATGTTATAGAGAAATATTTAAATTAGTGGAAAATGTTCACAAAATGACAAGTGAAAAAGCATATAAAGAGTGATCACATTTTTGTAAAGTTAAAAAAAAGCACCTACATTGAAAAAAACTAAGACGGACAAAATGTGATTGTTTTCAAGTAATGCATTTACAAGGAATTCTTACTTGCTTTATGTTTTATTTTCATTATTTCTTAAAATAGCTGTATATTCTGTAATAAGAAATGTTACTTAAAGTAATGTCTATTTTATTTAACAATTTTAGCAATAATTCCTGTGCAGTATAAAGTATTTAGAAAAACTAGCAAATAGAAAAAAGAAACAAACCCTCAAAACAATACCACTTACTCAGAGATAGCTTTGCACACTATATGTTAGAATTATTTCAGAGATAAATAATAGAAAATCTGACCCAAACTGACATAAACTATAATGATATTACCTCACTTAACAAGAAGTCCAGAGGTAGTGAAAGATTCAGGGATGGCTGATTGAACACCTCAATGGTACCATTATTTATTTTTTTAATTTTGGGAGATTTTTCTAATTTGTTGTCCAGAGCATCAATTTCATCATAAAGCAACTTCCCCTCATTTGTATATAATGGTTGCCAGCTGCAGTCAGTGATACAAGCTTCCTCATTCACATCCAGCAGCAGAAAGAACATCTGTCTTGCAGAAATGTGAACAAGTTGATTGTAAACCCTTCAGTCTAACTCCACCAACTTGAGTCACATGCTCACTACTGGACCCATTATACTCACCTCTGCAAGTGGAGGTGAGATAAGTTTTCCTTGAGGCACATAGACAATATAAAGCAGGGGTGAATGCCTAAATAAAATTAACATTGTGATAGGAAAAATGGTTATTGGAGAATCAGCCATTGCTGTCTAATATATATAAATATATAAAACTTATCTATAGCTCTTCATCTTTATACAGATATAATGATCTTTCAGAACTTTTTAATTTTTATGGTATACATTGTAATGCTTTTAAATGTGTATGCATTGTGGAATGGCTAAGCTATTTAACATGTGCATTACCTCACGTATTTTTCATGGTTAGAATACTTAAAATAGATAATTTTCAGTTATACAATGTATTATTATTAACTATAGTCACCATAGTATAAAAATAGATCCCTTGAACTTCTTCCATCTGTCTGAAGTTTTGTGCCTTTTGAATAACATCTCCATAAATATTTCCACTACCAGGCTCTAGTAAACAACATCATTCTATTCTCTTCTTCCGTAAGTTCAATGTTTTTTAACATTTCACATATATAAATGAGATAATACAGTATTTATCTTTCTGTGCCTGCCTTTGTCATATTTGGGATCTTTTATGGTACCATATGCATTTTATCATTGTTGTCTTTTTCCATAAAAAGTCATTGTAATTTTGAGTCGAATCTGTAAAACTAACTGGGCCATATAGACACTTTAATAATTTCAATTTTTCGAATCCATAAACATGATATCTTTTCATTTATTTGTGTCTTCAATTTGTTTCACAAATGTTTTATAACTTTAAATCTACATATTGTTCACTTCATTGTTTAAATGTAGTCATCATTATTGTAATTTTGTGCAGATTTTGTAAATAATATTTTTGTTCTTGGCTTCTTTTGGGGTAATTCATTGTTGAGGTATAGAAACATTATTGATTGTTATGTGTTGATATATCCTACAACTTTATTGAATTAGTTTTCTAATTCTAATAAATATTTTGGTAGAATATTCAGGGTTTTCTTTATATAGCATCATGTCATCTGAAAACAATTTCACTACCTACTTTCTGATTTGGCTGCCTTTCATTTATTTCTTTTGCCTAATTGCTTTGAATAGAACTACTATTACTATGTTAAACTGAAGTGATATGTGGGTATTCATGTCTTGTTCTGATCTTAGAGGAAAAGCTTTAATTTTTCACTATTGCATATGATGTTAGCTATAGGCTTGTCATATGTGGTCTTCAGTGTAGTTGAGATATGTGGAATTCCCTCTATGTCTGTTAATGTGGTATATCAGTTGATTTACATATGTTGGCGCATTCTAGCATCCCAAGGATAAATCCGACTTGATCATGACCTTTTAAGGGCTCAGGAAAAATATTTTAATTCTTTTAACCATGAACATCTGAATTAGCCTTATGTATGATCTTTACTATGCTATTGAACTTAGTTGAAAGTATTTTGTTGAGGATTTTTCATTTGGTTCTTCAGAGATACTGACTTTCTTTTCTTGCAGTATCCTTGTCTAGATTTGGTGTCAGGCTAATTTGGGCCCTGTAAAATAACTTTTCAGTTTGAGAAGAATTTATATTAGTTCTTCCTTAAATAATTGGCAGAATTCAGTGCCGAAGCAATCAGATCCTAGGCTTTCCTTCTAAGGGAGATATTTTATTGTTGATTAAATCTCCTTCCATGTTATTCATGAGTCATTATTCAATCTTGATAGGTTGTATATATCTAAAAATGTACCTGATTCTTCTAGATTATCCTGTTTGCGGACATATAATTTGTCATGGAAGTTTCTTATGATCCTTTATTTTTCTGCAATGTCAGTCATAACAGTTTTTTTATTTCTGATTTTGTTTGAGTGTCTTCTCTATTTCTTAGTCTAGCTAAAAGCTTTACTTTATCTTAATTTGAAGGTAACTCTTAGTTTCTTTGATTTTCTCTATTGTTTTTCTAGTCTCAATTTCATTATTTTTGTTCTCTGATCTTTGTTATTTCTTTCTTCCTACTAATTTTGGGCTTGGTTTGCTCATCCTTTTTTCGAGTTCCTTGAGGTGTAAAGTTAGATTGTTTATTTGTAATCCTTTTTCTGTTTTGATATAGGTGTTTATTACTATAAACTTCCTTCCTTAAATTCTTTTGCTTCAACCCATGAGTTTTACTATGCTGTATTTCCAGTTTAATTTCTTTCAAGGTAGCACTTAATTTTCTGTACTATTTTTTCATTGACCTGTTGATCAGAATCATGTTATTTAATTGCACACAGTTGTGAATTTTCCACAATTTTCTCCTATTATTGGTTTCTAGTTTTATACCATTATGATCAGAAAAGACACTTGATTGTGATTTCAATCTTTAAATTTGTTAAGACTGTTTTGTGGCCTAACATGACCTATTCTGTACTATCCTCCATGTGCATTTGAGAAGAATGTGTATTCTGCTACTATTGGATGGAAGGTTTTGTATACTCATTTGTCTGTTAGATCCATTAGCGTATATTGTCGTTCAAGTCCAGTATTTCTTAATTGATTTTTCTATCTGAATGATTTCTACATTATTGTAAGTAGGGTATTGAAATCCTCTATTATTGCGTTGCAGTCTTTTCATACCTAGTAATATTTGCTTTATGCAACAGGGACAGAAAGTTTGGTTGTACATTTAATTATTATATATTCTTATGAATTTAGTCATTTGTCATTATATATGACTCACTAAGCAGTTTTTGGCAAAAAACATCTACTTTATTTCATATAAATATAGCTATTCCTGCTCTTTTGACTTACATTTGCATGGGGTATTTTTTCCTATCCATTTACTTTCAGTGTACAAATTTGTGTGCCTTTAAAATTAAGTGCATCTCTTTGTAGAAGCATATAGTTCAGTCTTACTGCTTTTATCCATTCTGCCACTCTTTGTCTTTTGATTAGAGAATTCATTCCATTTACATTCAAGGTAACTTTTTAGTAGATCATGACTCACTACTGCCATTGTGTTGATTTTCTGTTGCTTTGTTGATCTTTTTTCCTTTGTTCATTTTTGGCTGTCTCCTTTGTGATTACATAAATTTCTTTAGTGGTATGCTTTAATTTCTTACTTTTTAACCTTATGCTATAGATTTTTGCTCTGTATTTACAATACAGGCTTGAAGCTTACATAAAACATCATATGGTTATAATATGTTATATTTTTAAAAGATTTTATTTATTTATTTAAAAGGTAGAGTTACAGAGAAAGGGAGAGACAGAAAGATCTTCCATCCACTGGTTCACTTGCCAAATGGCCGCAATGGCTAGAGCTGAGCCTCTCTGAAGCCAGGAACCAAGAGCTTCCTCCAGGTCTCCCACATGGGTGCAGGGGCCCAAGCACTGGGGCCGTCTTCCACTGCTTTCCCAGGCCACAAGAAGATAGCTGGATCTGAAGAGGAGCAGCCAGGATACGAGCCAGCGCCTGTCTGCGATGCCGCAGGCAGAGGCTTAGCCTACCACGCCACACTGCCAACCCTATAATATACTATTTTAAGCTGACAATTTTATCACATTATAAAATTCTACACTTTCTTTACATCCTCCCTTTCATGTCACAATTTACATCCTTTTATGTTGTATATCCCTTAATGAATTATTGTAAGTATTATTTCTTTTAAGATTTATTTATTTATTTATTTGAAAGTCAGAGTTACAAAGAGAGAGAAGGAGAGGCAAAGGGAGAGAGATCCATCTTCCATCTGCTGGTTCACTCCACAGTTGGCCACAATAGCCAGAGCTGCATTGATCCGAAGCCAGGAGCTTCTTCCGAGTCTCCCACGCAGGTACAGGGGCCCAAGGAGTTGGGGCATCTTCTGCTTTCCCAGGCCATAGCAGAGAGCTGGATCAGAAGTGGAGCAACTGAGTCTTGAACCGGCTCCCATACGGAACATCGTCACTGCAGGCGACAGCTTTACCCACTAAGCCACAGTGCTGGCCCCGAAGAATTTCCTTTGTAATTTCTTATAAAACAGATCTAGTGGTGATGAACTCCCTTGGCTTTTGTTTGTTTGGTGAAGCTGTTATCTCCTGATTTCTGAGAGACAATTTTGCCAGATAATGCAAACTTTGTAGTTTTTTTCCTTCAGAAATTTGAATGCATCTTCCCATTCTCATTGATCTGCAAGGTTTCTGCTGCGAAATTTGGCACTAATGTTATATGTAATCTGCTTCTTTTCTCTTGCTTTCTTTGTCACTGATCTTTGACAGTTTGATTATATGTCAAAATATACTTTCATTTGGATTGAATCTGCCTGGATACTTTTGACATCCTGAATCTGGATATTTATATCTTTGGGGAAATTTCAGATATATTTCTTTAAGTAAGCTTTCTCTACCTTTCTCTCTCTGTTCCTCTTCTTGAACTCCTATAATTTGAAAATGTGATCTTTTGATGGTGCCCCATAAATCCTCATTTTAATCCTTTTTTCCTTATGACTTTGTGTTCTCAAATGGCTTATCTTCTAGCCCATGGATTCTCAGATTCTCATGCTTGATCAATTATGCTATTCTCTGTTTTAATTTCTTTTTAATTTTTTTATTTTTAAAGGATTGCATTAATACATTAGATTCACAGGGTCATATCAAATGCATGCTAATTGCTACAACACAGTTCTCATCAATTCTTATGTTAATGTGATATTACTGCAAATAGAACGGATTCCATGTAGTTCATAGAATTCTAAAAATATGATACTTATTTCCCTCCCTCCCTCCCTCTTTCCCCTCCTCCCTCCCTCCCTCTCTCTCTCCCTCGCTCTCTCTCTCTCTTTTCAAAATCAGAATTTTCTGTTTGTTAATATACACAGAAAAATTCTAAAATTTCTTGGAAAATTCATATTATTAGGATCAACATTGTGGTGTAGCTGGTTAAGCTGGGCCTGCATTGCTGGCATCTCATATGGGTTCCAGTTCAAGTCCTAGCTGTCCATTTCTGATCCAGCTCCCTGCTAATGCTCCTGGGAAAGAAGTGGAAGATGGCCCAAGTCTTTGGACCCCTGCACACATGTGGGAGACCTGGAAGAAGGTCCTGGTTCCTGGCTTCGGCCTGGCCCAGCCCTGCTGTTGTGACCATTTGGGGAGTAAACCAGCAGATGGAAGATCTCTCTCTTTCTCTGTCTCTCCCTCTCTCTCTGTTTACCTCTGCCTTTCAAATAAATAAAATAAATATTTTTATAAATTCATATTATGAAAAAACTATGCAACAAAATAAACTTATTTTTTAATTTTATTTTGCATTAACTTTTTAAAGTACCCTCATGTATCATATATAATTTCAAATATCACTAAATTTCTTACTTTGATAATTTCTTGCTTCCCTAAATTTGTTAAACTATTTATTTTCTTGAAGTTCACTGAGGTTCTTTAAAATGTTACTTTGAATTGCTTGTCACAGTTTCTATATCTCACTTTTTTGTGAGATAGCTACTGGGAAATCATTGTGTTGTTTTGGTGGTGATACACCTCCTTGTTTTTTTTTTTTTCCAAGTTTCTTATTTTGATGTTTGTTCATTGTTGAAGCAGTCACTTTTTCCAGACTTTACGGACTAGTTTTAGTGTGGAGAAGCATTCCCTTACTAGAGGGTATGAGGGCTTTTGAGAGGGGAGGTTGCATAGTTCTGCCTCTAGTAAGAGTAATACTGTGTAGTCTCTGTGCAGGTTTATCAGCTGAAATGAATATTGATGAAGATGTAGAGACTATTGGTAGCCAATGTTGCGGTTGTCTACAATGGTGATGATGATTGTTGGAGTCTGCATGATATTCAAGATTTTTTCTTCTCATACTGAGGAAGTTGTGGTTGAGTGGGTCCATTTTCGTACTGGGTCTGACCTTTAAGCCCACTTCTGGTGGAATTGAAACCAGTATCTGATGAATAGCATACATAGAGCTGCCCTAGAGCTGTGGCCTGAAGCACAGGCACATATGGAAATAACATGAGCCTGGGATCTGGACTAGTGTTGGTGCTGGTGCCTAGGGCCCATGTACCCCACTGCCATGCTGGTAACAGTACACAGTATGTGACATACAGATGCTTATGGAACCACTGAGGAGATGAGAATGGAACTGCACATGTACAGTGTAGAGTTACAGTGGCTGTTGTGTCAGGGTGAGGCCTAGATCTCGAGAGCAAACCAAACTGGTGCCTGTAGGGTACTTTAGACACCCTGGTTTCAGGGCCTGGTGTGTGAATCAGTTTCCTATTGTGGTGGCTCAAGTGCCTGAGACCCCCTGCAGCCAGAGAGCAGTCACAACACTGGGAATTGGGGAACATGAGGTAAGTTGGGAGAGGTAATGTTTTCTTTCCTGAAGTGGCTCAATAGTAACTGCTTCTCGGGGTGAGAGGAGAAGTTTGGAACTGCTACCTCTCTGAGGTAATATCTGTTAATTATCTTAGTGGCAAAAGATACTGGTGTCCTCTGCAGGGCCTCTGCTTTTCTTCTTTGTTCCTGGCTATCTTCTGGCACCTCGTGTAGGTTGATCTCACCAGCAGTTTTTCTGTGTGGATATTTGCCATTATTTTGCATTCTTGTGTTGTTGTAGATTCTTTGCAGCTTTGGTTTGTAGATGATTTCATATTTATTGTTGGGGAGGTTGATGGCTGGTATCTCCTACTCTGCTATCTTGGCGACATCCTTTGAGCTCACTTTGCTATGATCCCTTTTTGAAAAAATTTAAAAAGGTACTTCATAAATGTTTGATGATTGCTTGAGGATAAAGTTTTCATGTTGGTCTATTTCTGTGTTTCACTTAGTACCTAGCAAGTACTGGTAGTTAGGGTAATTAAATTTGAGTACTGGAAAGGAATCTAATCATTATCTTATTCTATGTAACTATGCTCAAGAGATTATTTAAATTTTGATAATTATCAAATACCATTGACTGTGTTGTTGGTTATTTAAGCTATTTTTATCTCAGACTTTGATAAAATAGCAATTTCATTTTCTGAGATACCCCCACGATATGCCTGCATTTGCTTCCCTACTTCTCTACGTCCCTCCTCATTCTTTGTTCCCCATTTTAATATTTATTTTTCAACTATAAGAGCAACACATACTTCTTTAGAAAAAATTAAAAATAGGAGCCATTGTTTGACATGGTGGGTAAAGCCATCCCCTGCAGTGCCAGCATCTCATATGGGTGCCGGTTTGTATCCCAGCTGCTCCACTTTCTATCCTGCTCTCTGCTGATGTGCCTGGGAAAGCAGCAGAATATGGCCCATGTGGGAGACCCAGACGATGCTCTTGTCTCCTGGCTTCAGACTGGATCAGCTCTGTCTGTTGCAGCTGGTTGGGGAGTGAATCAGCAGATGTAATCTGTGTGTGTGTGTGTGTGTGTGTGTGTGTATAACTGTGCTTTTCAAATAAATAAAATAATTCAATATTTATAAACTTTTTAAAATAGGGTAGCTTATTTTAATTCAACAATTATTATCTTATTTAAAGGAAAAGAGAGGTAAGGTCTTCCATTCACTGTTTCACTCCCCAAATAATTGTAACAGCTGGTCCAGATTGAAGCCAGGATCCAGGTTTCACACATAGATGGCAGGGACTCAAGACTTGAACCATCACCTGCTGCCTCTTGGTGTCTGTATTAACAGGAAGCTGGAACCAGGAGCATAGTTGGGAATCAAATCCAGGCACTCCAATATGCAATGCAGATGTCCCAAGTAGTGTCTTAACCATCAAGCCAAATGTCTTTCTCTAGAGCAGCATTTAAAGTAAAAACTGAAATCCTCCTCTTTTCCAAACTCAATTCCTGTGGTAAACAATGTTAGCAGTTTTCTTAATATTTTCCTAGACATAGTTTACCAAAGCATATTTATACAAATATTCTGTACTTTCTCCTCCAAACAACTTACCAGGAACAAATTTTACATCAATATATTAAAGATTGTCTCTTAATAATGGAATATAATATTTCAGTGTATGTAGGCATTTTAAATTAATTTTCATGTTGGTAGATATTTAGAACATGTGTGCTTTTCCCCTAGCTGAAGCAATATTATGACAAACTTCTCAGTTGTGGCTACTTTTTCAATCTGTATTATCATAGTGAACACCTAAACTAAATGAAATTATGTGTATGAAAATCCTTGAAAACAGTGAAGAAAATGGATTTGAGGAATGTTTATAAATAAAAACTATGAATAAAAAATTGATAGTGCAATGTTAAGGTTCATAAACAAGGTTTCATTTAAAACAAAAATATTAAAGATTGAAAGAGGGAGAAAGGGAGGGAGGAAGGGAATACCATTATATTCATAAAATTGTATCTATGAACTACATTGAATCTGTTCTCTGTATTAATATTATATTAATATGAAAAAATAAAGTACCAGATGGTAAAAAAGATGAGTTAGAACAATTTGGATTAAACAAAATTTAAAAAATAGAAGCAAAATTGTTAAGTGGGGGAAGGCCATTTAAAACAGGTGTAACTGAGCAGAAAATGACCCAGTTAATAAAGGCTAAGCTTGACAATTAAAAATTGAAATTAATATACAGAATATTCAAATTCTATTGAAGCAACACATGGTCTGCTGTTGGTTGGAAAAGTTGGAAGCATTTCCACTGAGATCTGGTACCAGACAGGGATGCCCACTCTCACCACTGCTATTCAATATAGTTCTGGAGGTTCTAGCCAGAGCTATTAGGCAAGAAAAAGAAATTAAAGGGATACAAATTGGGAAGGAAGAACTCAAACTATCCCTCTTTGCAGATGATATGATTATTTAGAAGATCCAAAGAACTCTACTAAGAGATTATTGGAACTCATAGAAGATTTTGGCAAAGTAGCAGGGTATAAAATCAATGCACAAAAATCAACAGCCTTTGTATACATAGGCAATGCCATGGCTGAGGAAGAACTTCTAAGATCAATCCCATTCACAATAGCTACAAAAACAATCAAATACCTTGGAATAAATTTAACCAAGGACATTAAGGATCTCTATGATGAAAATTACAAAACCTTAAAGAAAGAAATAGAAGAGGATACCAAGAAATGGAAAAATCTTCCATGCTCACAGATTGGAAGAATCAATATCATCAAAATGTCCATTCTCACAAAAGCAATTTATAGATTCAATGCAATACCAATCAAGATACCGAAGACCTTCTTCTCAGATCTGGAAAAAATGATGCTGAAATTCATATGGAGACACAGGAGACCTTGAATAGCTAAAGCAATCTTGTACAACAAAAACAAAGCCGGAGGCATCACAATACCAGATTTCAGGACATACTACAGGGCAGTTGTAATCAAAACAGCATGGTACTGGTACAGAAACAGATGGATAGACCAATGGAACAGAATTGAAACACCAGAAATCAATGCAAACATCTACAGCCAACTCATAATTGATCAAGGATCCAAAACCAATCCCTGGAGTAAGGACAGTCTATTCAATAAATGGTGCTGGGAAAATTGAATTTCCACTTGCAGAATCATGAAGCAAGACCCCTACCTTTCACCTTACACAAAAATTCACTCAACATGGATTAAAGACTTAAATCTATGACCTGACACCATCAAATTATTAGAGAGCATTGGAAAAACCCTGCAAGATACAGGTATCGGCAATGACTTCTTGGAAAACACCCCAGAAGAACAGGCAGTCAAAGCCAAAATTAACATTTGGGATTGCATCAAATTGAGAAATTTCTGTACTGCAAAAGAAACAGTCAGGAAAGTGAAGAGGCAACCAGCAGAATGGGAAAATATATTTGCAAACTATGCAACTGATAAAGGGTTGATAACCAGAATCTACAAAGAAATCAAGAAACTCCACAAGATCAAAACAAACAACCCACTTAAGAGATGGGCCAAGGACCTCAATAGACATTTTTCAAAAGAGGAAATCCAAATGGCCAACAGAAACATGAAAAAATGTTCAAGATCACTAGCAATCAGGGAAATGCAAATCAAAACCACAATGAGGTTTCACCTCACCCCGGTTAGAATGGCTCACATTCAGAAATCTACCAACAATAGATGCTGGAGAGGATGTGGGGAAATAGGACACTAACCCACTGTTGGTGGGAATGCAAACTGGTTAAGCCACTATGGAAGTCAGTCTGGAGATTCCTCAGGAACCTGAATATAACCCTACCATACAACCCAGCCATCCCACTCCTTGGAATTTACCCAAAGGAAATGAAATTGGCAAACAAACAAGCAGTCTGCACATTAATGTTTATTGCAGCTCAATTCACAATAGCTAAGACCTGGAACCAACCCAAATGCCCATGAAGAGTACACTGGATAAAGAAATTATGGGACATGTACTCTATCGAATACTATACAACAGTCAAAAAAAAAAAAACAATGAAACCTGGTCATTTGCAACAAGATGGAGGAATTTGGAAAACATCATGCTGAGTGAATTAAGCCAGTCCCAAAGGGACAAATATCATATGTTCTCCCTGATCGGCGACAACTAACTGAGCACCAAAGGGGAAACTTGTTGAAGTGAAATGGACACTATGAGAAACAGTGACTTGATCAGCTCTTGTCCTGACTGTTGATGTACAATGTAATACTTTATCAATTATAGTATTTTTTTTCTTCTAGTACCATTGGTTGAACTCTGTAATTAACGCACAATTATTCTTAGGTGTTTAAATTTTAACTGAAAAGTGATCCCTGTTAGGAATTTGGAAAACATTATGCTGAGTGAAATAAGCCAATCCCAAAGGGACAAATACCACTTGTTCTCCCTGATAGGTGACAACTAACTGAGCACCAAAAAGGAAACCTGTTAATGTGAAATGAACACTAGGAGAAAGGGTGACTTGATCAGCCCTCACCCGGACTGTTGATGAGCAACTTAATATGTTATCCCTCTTAGTATTTTTTTTTGTTTGTTCTACTTAATACTTTTGGTTGAATACTGTAATCAATACACAATTCTTCTTAAGTGCTGAAACTTAACTGAAAAGTGATCGCTGTTAAATATAAGAGTGGGAATAAGAGAGGGAAGAGATGTGCAATTCGGGACATGCTCAAGCTGACTTACCTCAAACGGTAGAGTTAGAAACATACCAGGGGATTCCAATTCAATCCCATCGAGGTGGCATGTACCAATGCCATCTCACTAGTCCCAGTGATCAATTTCTGTTCACAATTGATCATAATGATAGGACTAAGAACCAAAGGGATCACAGAAACAAGATTAGTGTCTGCAAATACTAGCTGATAGAATCAAAAAGGGAGAGAACGATCCAACATGGGAAGTGAGATACACAGCAGACCCATAGAATGGCAGATGTCCTAAACAGCACTATGGCCTCAGAATCAGCCCTTAAGGCATGTGGATCTGGCTGAAATGCCCATGAGAGTATTTCAGGCATGGAAAGCCAAGACACTCTGGAAAAAAAAAAAAACTAAATGAAAGATCTCCACGAGTGAGATCCCAGTGGAAAGAACAGGTCATCAAAGAAGGAGGTACCTTTCTCTGAAGGGAGGAGAGAACTTCCACTTTGACCATGGCCTTGTCTAAATATGATCAGAGTCGGTGAACTCAGGGGGCTTCCATAGCCTTGGCAGCTCATGACAAGAGCCTAGGTTGATTACTGATGCCATAAACAAGAGTGTCAATTTGTTAAGTCAACAACAGGAGTCACTGTGCACTTACTCCTCATGTAGGATCTTTGTCCTTAGTGTGCTGTACATTGAGATTTAATGCTATAACTAGTACTCAAACAGTATTTTTCACTTTATGTTTCTGTGTGGGAGCAAACTGTTGAAATCTTTACTTAATGTATGCTAAACTGATCTTCTGTATATAAAGAGAATTGAAAATGAATCTTGATGTGAATGGAAGGGGAGAGGGAGTGGGAAAGGGGAGGGTTGTGGGTGGGAGGGACGTTATGGGGGGGAAGCCATTGTAATCCATAAGCTGTACTTTGGAAATTTATATTCATTAAATAAAAGTTAAAAAAAATAAAAAAATAAAAAGAAAAAGAAAAAAAGAAAAAAAAGAAAATCTAAGGTAAATAATTACAGCACTGTAATATAAATGGTAGAGGAAATCATCAGGAAAAGAATCATGAACATATCCAAGGAAAACATTGAGTATATTCTTGTACTTTTATGCCCAACAGGTTATATTCACCAAATGACAACAATCTCAGTTTTGTCCCAAAGAGAACAATGCTGGGTGTGATTCATAAATTGTGACAAAGATACTGATATGATATGTTAATAGGGAACATGGGGTCAGAGGTATATGGAACTCTCTTGTATTATTACCTCAAATTTTTTGTTTTGAAAATTTAAAACTGTTCTGAAATATAATGTTTAAAAAACCACAAAGATCTCTCCTTTTAACTTTCTAATCCCATAGCCTTGATACCACCTAAATGCTGATAGTTCCCAACCTTACCTCTCCAGGCGATCTTTCCTTCTGAATTCCAGATGCCTATTTGACATTTCTGCTTGGACTCAATAAGCATATCAATCTTAATATAACAATCATAAAACTTTGATTTCTTCTCCAGGCTCCTTCACTTCAGTAAATGCTACTACCATAATTATAATTACTCACAGATTCTTCAGTCATTGATAATTTCACTCGTTCCTTCACAGTTCACATACAATCCATTATCAAATCTTCTTAGCAATATCTACAAAATATATTCTTAGGGGCCAGTGCTGTGGCGCAGTGCGTTAACGCCCTGGCCTGAAGTGCCAGCATCGTATATGGGCACCGGTTCAAGACCCGGCTGCTCCACTTCCCATGCAGCCCTCTGCTATGGCCTGGGAAAGCAGTAGAAGATGGCCCAAGTCCTTGGGCCCCTGCACCTGTGTGGGAGACCCAGAGGAAGCTCCTGGCTCCTGGTTCCTGGCTTCAGATTGGCACAGCTCTGGCCGGTGCAGCCAATTAGGGAGTGAACCATTGGATGGAAAATCGACCTACCTACCTACCTACCTACCTACCTCTCTCTCCCTCTCCCTCTCCCCCTCTCCTCTCTCTGTGTAACTCTGACTTTCAGATAAATAAATCTTAACCAAAAGAAATCTATTCTTAATGAATCTAATTCCGTTTGTATCCACTTTCACCACTCTGGTCTAAGGCACCATCTTCTCTTGTCTAGATTAGTGCACTGTCACTTTAATTGGTTTCCCTGTCTCCATTCTTGCTCTCCTCAAACTTATACTTCATACAATAACCAAAGAAATTTTGAAAAAATATAGATCAGAAAATTACCTCTTCATTAAAAAAATACAATTTTTTTATTGTGCTGATAGTAAAATCCAGACTATTTACTTTGGTTTGCCAAACTTTAAGTAGTCGTAATCTATCTGCCTGCGTACTTGTCTAATGCTTTAACCACATTGGCAAACTTGTTCTCATATCAGAGTTTGTGTGTTTGCTTTTGCTTTGACCTAGATCTTCTCAATCCTGCCTCCTTATTTTCATTTGGGTCTGTGCTTAAATGTCCCCTTTAACTTCATATGTAAAGTAAGTTTCCCATTCGCATCTTCAGTGACTATCACGTTACTCAGGTCTATTTGTTTGATATTACTTATGGCTATTTGAAATTATCTTAGTGTCTTCCTCCTCCCACTCAATTTATAAGACTCATAAGAAGAATTTTGGCTGTCTAATTCACTGCAGTATCCACTGTACTTGAAACAGTACATGACACAGAATAATGACTCAAGAAATACTCGTTGGCTAAACAAACGAATGATGATCTGGATTGAAATTTATTTCCTCATAATTCCTTGATCTCGGTGATTTTGATTGTGTCCTTCTCTAAAGGCAACTAGTCATTTTTTATGATGCAAAATTTTGAAAGAGTGATAGAGAGCCAGCGAGAGAGAGTGCTTCCATCCACTGATTCACTCCCCAAATGGCCACAATGCCCAATACTGAGGCAGGCTGAAGCCAGGAGCCACGAATTCCATCTGGGACTTTCATATTGGTGGCAGGAGCCCATGCACTTGGGTCATCTTTTGCTGCTTTCCTAGGCCATCAGCAGGGATTTGGATCAGAAGTGGAGTAGCTGGGACAAGAACCGGCACCCATATGGGATACCAGCATTGCAGGTGGTAGCTTTACCTGTTATGCCACAACACTTACCCAGAATTCCTGTTCTTAAATAGAAGTTCCAATGAAGTAGCTGTTTTATTGTACTGTTAAATATATATTCAAATTTATTTTATTTTTTAAGATTTATTTTATTTATTTGAAAGACAGAGTTAGAGAGAGAGGTAGAGACAGAGAGAGAGGTCTTCCATCCGCTCCTTCACTCCCCAGATGGCCGAAATGGCTGAAGCTGTGCCAATCCGAAGCCAGGAGCCAGGAGCCTCCTCCGGGTCTCCCACGTGGGTGCCAGGGGCCCAAGGACTTTGGGCCATCTTCCACTGCTTTCTCAGGCCATAGCAGAGAGCTGGATTGAAAGAGGAGCAATCAGGACTAGAACCGGTGCCCATATGGGATGCCGGTGCTTCAAGCCAGGGCTTTAACCCACTATGCCACAGTGCCAGCCCCATTTTTTTTTATATTTTATTCATAATGTATTTCCCTATAATAAAGGATCAACACCCAACAAAGCCAGGATTGTTATTGAGGAAATACAGGCACTGAGGTTATTATAGTACTAGAAGTACAATTTTCTAATAATTAGAAGCTACTGCAGACACAGCCTTCTCAGGAGAGTCACTAGTAACTAGATTATATACCATCATGTGCTTTCAGGAAGAGACCAAAGCAGAACAGTCTTGTGTTTGTTTAAAGTCATAAATGCTGTCAATTAAGGGTAATGCATCTGGGGCTTACACGTACACAAGCCCATAATTGCATTCAACTATCTCCAGATTATCAACCATACATCGTAAGGGCTGGAAAAGCACTGCATTCTGTGGAGTAATCGTTATCATGAGCTGAAACATAAATCTCTCCTTTATAGAAGTGATACAGATGATTAATTACTTCATGAAAATATACTAAATTGTATAATGTTGTCCTGATGTCTTGAGGCAATTATTTCACTTAAAGACTGGACAGAAGTTATTATTATTAGCAGAAAAGAATAATTATGAAATTCATAACACTGATTTGTAGTTCTGTTGAAAAAAATCAATCTGTTTAAGACTATCCAAGATTAGGAATTTTTTAAGCTTATTCAGGGCCACTAATAGAGAATTAAATGTTAAGGCCATTTAAGTAGCAAGGTAATTGCCAGCTTACTTTTTTATTATCATGTAATAAAGTGTACAGTACTATGAATTTTAACTCACGTGTATATGAGGATAGTTAAAAATGTTCATGGATGTAGGCATTTTGTGAAGGGAAAAAGTTTTTGCTTAAGGAAGCCCATGTTTGATATCAGTGTACCTGAGTTAGAGTCCTGACTCCACTCTCCATTCCAGCTCCCTGCTACTGTGCGTCCTGTAAGGCTCAAATACATGGGTGGCCCCCTGCCACACAAGTAGAAGATAGAGGTTTGAGTTCTGGCCTCTTGGCTTCATCCTGGCCCTGACATTGTTCTTGTAGGCATTTGGGGAGTGAATCAGAGATGGGAGATCTCTCTCTCTCTCTCAAATAAATAAGTTAATTAATGAAATTGTAAAAAATGGACATGGAAGTATGGGTGTTTGGCATAGTGTGTTAAGCCACAGCTTGGGATGCTTGTATTCCATATTATCAGAGTGATGAGCAGGTGATGAGGTAAGTACTTGAGTCTTTGTAATTCACTTGAGAGACCTGGATTAAGTTCATGGCTCTTGGCTTCAACCCCATCCAGCCTTGGCTATTGTGGGTATCTGGGAAGTAAACAACTAAATGAGATAACATTCATTCTTCCTGTCCCTCTCCCTGTCCCTCTCCCTGTCCCTCTCTCTGTCCCTCTCTCTGTCCCTCTCTCTCTCCCTCTCCCACCCCCTCCCCCTCTCCCTTCCTCTCCCTCTCCCTGTCAGGGAAAGTGGAATTAACAGACAATGCAAATTTTCTGTGAACTTTTAGGAGTTTCCTTATACTTGTGTAACTACGATAAAAATGAAGATACAGAATTTTTCTATTACCTTCAAAAACTCCATTGTGTTAGCCCCTTATAGTCATACCCAGCCCTGAATCCTAACCCCTGGCAACCACTGATCTGTTTTCTGTTCCTATAGTTTTATCTTTTCAAGAATGTCATATAAATAGAATCACACGATATCTAACCTTTTGAGACTGGCTTCTTTCACACCGTGGTGTAGTGTTTTTTTAGATTTTTCTAAGTTGTTCTTTCCTTTTTATTCTTGAGTAGATTCCATTGTATGGGTGGACCACAGTTTGTATAGCCATTTACTCATTGCAGGTCATCAGGGCGGTTCCCGTTTCTGGCAATTATAAGTGGAGCTGCTATAAACATTCTTGTCCAGGTTATTTGTGCGAACATAAGTTTTTATTCCTCTACAGTAAATACCCAGGAGTGTTTAGACTTAGATCTAAAATTATGTTTGTATTCTGTTTGTATCATTCATTTTCTCTGTCTTCTGTTTCCCTGTTTTTGCCTTTTAGGGGGAGTGTTTGAGTATTTCTAAATTTTGCACTGTGTCTATCATGATTTTGACTATATATGTAACATTTAGTAGTTCCTTTAGGAATTACAAAATATTCAGTGATCAGTTGATGGACATCTGGGTTGATTCCATATCTTAGATATTGTGAATTGAGTTGCTATAAACATGGGGGTACAGATAACTCTTTCCTATGATGATTTCATTTCCTTTGAGTAAATTCCCAGGAGTGGGATGGATTTATTTAACAGTCTGCTTAGAATCAATATTTTGCTACTTCAATGTAGACTGTAGAAACTCTAACACTAAAAAGATACTTCATATTCTGCCTTTCATGTAACAGTTCTGATGTAAATTACCTATATATGTGTCAACAGTAACATCAGAAAATGCTATATTTTTGGCATTTTAATGAGTTAATTGTATTTATTGATGTTTCTGTTCTTTCTATTGTTCTTCCTCTCTATCCCAAATGTTCCAAGTTAATTTATATTATTCCATTTCTGTTTCAAGAATGTCCTTTAGCCATTTTTATTGTGTTTTAATATTTGGTTTCTTTTAGATTTATTTACTTTTTATTTGAAAAGTACAGTTACAGAGAGAAGAGGAGAAAGGGAGGAGGAGCATGAGGAAAAGGGGACAGAGAGAGAGAGAGAGAGAGAGAGAGAGAGAGAGAATTCAATCCATGTCTCCTACAGGAGTAGAAAGGATTCAAGTACTTGAACCATCACCTGCTACCTTCCAGTTTGTGCATTACCAGGAAGCTAGATCAAAAACAAGGTAGCCAGGACTTGAACTAGGCACTCCAATATAGAATGTGGGCATCCCAAGCAACATCTTCATCATTGCACCCAACATGCACCCCTAGCCATTCTTTAGAGCAGTTCTGTTGGCTATGACTTCTCTAGTGTTCCTTTATCTGAAAACACGTTCATTTCACCTTCATTCCTGAGTGATATCTTAGTTTGGAAATAGTGACTCAATAGTTCTTTTCTTCCAGTAGTTGAAAAAACTTCATACCACTTCTGGCCTCCATGGTTTCTAATGAGAAATGTGCAAACATTTGGATGATTTCCCCACATAGAAAATGTGTCATTATTGTCTGTTTTCTAGTTTTCAGCAATTTGATTATGATATTTCTTGGCATAGATTTCTTTTCTAGATTTATCTTTTCTGGATTTATCTTTTCTGGAGTTTGTTCAGCTCCTTGAAACTTTTTTTTTTACATTTTTAAAAATTTTGTTTAAAAATGCAACTTCATACATTTAACTTATACAGATTTGGGAACATGATGATTCTAACCCCCTACCTCCCTCCTACCCATACTCCCTCTTCCTTTCCCATTCTTAAGTTTTACTGAGATCAATTTTAGTTCATTTTTATACTAATAAGATTAACCTTACACTAAGTAGAGAATCTATAGGTTAATGTCTTTCATGAAACTTGGTATATTGTCAGTCATATTTATTCAAATATTTTCCAGCACACCCTCTTTTTTTTTTTTAATTTATTTGAGAGGCAGAGTTACAAACAGAGAAAGGTCTTCCATTCGCTGATTCACTCCCCAAATGGCTACAATGGCTGGGGGTGAGCCAGTCAGAAGCCAGGTGCCAGGTTTCTCATGTGAGTTTAGGGGCCCATCTTCCACTGCATTCCCAGGCCATATCAGAGAGCTGGATTGGAAGTGGAGCAGCCAGTACACAAACCAGTGCCCACACGGGATGCTGGCACTGCAAGCGGAGGCTTAACCTACTACACCACAGTGCCAATCCCTCTAGCACACATTCTTTCTATTACTTGTACATGAATAGGGTGGAGTGTGGGCTCTTATTATTGACACACAGTTCCCCAAAGATATGCTAATATTTCTTTTTCTTTCTGTCCCTCAGATTGAATAATTTCTATGGATCTGAACTCTAAAGTCACTGATTCTTTGTTATCTCAATTTTGCTATTGAACCCATTGCTTGTAACATAAATTTAACTCCAAAATTTTCTTCTATGCTTCAAAGCTCTTCTATGCTTTGTATTTTTTGCTAATACTTTCTGTTTCATATTGCTTCTAGACTATTCATGATTGTTTGAAAATCTTAATAGTAGCTGCTTTAAATACTTCATCAGATAATTCCAAAATTTATGTCACCTTGACACTGACATCTGTTAATCTTCTTTCCAGTGTGAATTGGGGTTTCTTGTGGTTAATCACATGCTGAATAATTTGTGTTTTTGGCATTATAAGACCCTGGGTCTTGTATACATCCTATTGATAATATTTATTTTTTGCTTTTTCAGACACTTGACCCCATTAAGTTAATTGAATGAAGAAAAACGAGAGGAAAAAGATAGACGACTTTTCTTACTCTGCAACTACAAAAGTTCCCTGGGCTAGAACAAGTAGGTTTCTCCTGGAAATCCCTCTTTCTCTCTCTTTGGGTATGTGTTTGTGTGCGTGTGTATGTGCATGTGTGATTGTTACTTCTGTGTTCCAGGCAATATTAAATTCAGGATAAAGGATACTAGAGGAAACAATGTGAATGCTAAACTCGCCACCAGTTTAGTGGCATTTTGGATCCAAGCATTCTTTCCTGATCTGCCCGCTGATATGTACTTTTTGGGGATCTCAGATAACTGCACAGTACATCATGTAAAGGTTTTATTGTTGGGACCGGCACAGTGGCTCACTTACTTAATCCTCTGCCTGTGGCGCTGACATCCCATATGGGCAGTGGGTTCTAGTCCCGGTTCCTCCTTTTCCAGTCCAGCTCTCTGCTGTAGCCTGGGAAGCCAGTGGAGGATGGCCCAAGTACTTGGGCCCTGCACCCGCATGGGAGACCAGGAGGAAGCACCTGGCTCCTGGCTTCGGATCGGCGCAGTCTACCGGCCTCAGTGCACTGGCCGTGGCGGCCATTTGGGCGGTGAATCAACGGAAGAAAGACCTTTCTCTCTGCCTCTCTTTCTCACTGTCTAACTCTTATCTGTCAAATAAATTAAAAAAAAGGTTTTATTGTTTTGTTCTCGGGGAAAAAATGGTATGTGTGTGTTTATTCTGTCTTTCCTAGAACTGATTCCCTTGCTTATTTCTAACACACAAATGTGAAACTGTTGTATAAGGAAAGCACCCTTGTCATTTTGAAGTCAGAATACCTGGGTTTTGTCTATCAATTGAATGATCTTGAAAAAATAACAATCTCCTTGTATCTTGCCATCCCGTCTTTAAAATGCAAATAAGATATTTATCTGTCTCAAAGGGTTATTGTGATGTTAGAGATAAGAACAGGTTACATTGGGAGGCATAGAGAAAAAAGGCATTGGGAAATAGAACCAGATGAAAAAGACAAATAGAACAAAATTATATAAAAAAGAGGAGATACAGCATACGTTTACAAAATATTCCTCTTCCATTTTCTGCCAAATATACATACATGATAATTGTACATGTGCACACACATACACACACCTTATTGAAGATATCTTGTATTATTGAATTACTTTACAACATGAGCAGTTACATGGATTTTGCCTTTGGGTTAGGTAAATGTTTCTCATCTCATTTCGTTTTTGAGTGTAGCTAAAAATCTCATAGCCTTCAATGTTAGATTATAAGCTTCAAGAGAACAGGAACTGCTTGTTTGTTTTGTTCACTGTCATATTCCAAGTGCTCAGAATATTGTCTTAAACTTGTTAACATCTCTCTAAAATATTTGTTGAATATGTGACTAACTCAAATTATTCTAATTTAGAAATTATTGCAATTGTAATAGGGCTTTTGCTTCTTGAAGTTTGTGGAGGAAATATTTTGTGGTGCAAATTAATAATTGAACTACATTTGCAAAATGTTTACCCTCAGGGAACAAAGTGAGATTTAAAAGCACTAACTCCCTTTCAGACATTTTCTCTGCTCATTTCAAACTCTTTTAAATATACATTCATTAAAGCAAATCCTATATGATATCCTTTATAATTTGTAGCTTAATTTAGTGGCTATAAAATTGGAAGTCATAAAGCTATTTCTTTTAAAATGATCTGTAATCTTTTTATGTCTTCTGATTTATTTCTCCAAGTAGTCCAGGAAAGAATTGTTTATCATCTGTTCAAAGAAAAATATTGACTGTACCTCAGTTATGGTCATAAATTGTAGCAAGTTTTAATGTTCATGTGAACATGCAAACTTATATTTCATTCACTGACAATATGAGTAAATTAATATTCCATTTACTCAAAAACGTGTCACTACTCAAAGCTCTTATTATATTTAGAATGTTTTGTTTGTGTGATTCAATTTTATACTGCTTTGTATTGTTAATTATTTGAAAATGTGTCCATGTTTTCTGTCCAAACTAGATTTTAAATTTTCTTATAGTCTAGATGCAGTCATTGTTTTATCTTGATTCATCCATAAGACTCCTTCTAAGACATGATTCATAGTAGGTTCTCAAATAAATATATATCTGCTGGTAAATCCAAGTAACAAATGTTTCTGGAGGGTCTCCTACTTCATCTCAGGTATCTTTTTTAATATAGTATGAAAATTGGTTATTAAAGTTGCTAACAAAAATATGAATAGTGCATTGATAGATTATCTTAGTCAAATCAGAAACCAGTATGTTTCCATAGTAAAGCTAATAGTAGATTGCTTTCCCTTCATATGACTGTAGCTTTACACAGAAAACATTGACTTACAACCATATTATTGAAATAAAACTAAACTCTAATCTCACCTAGCACAGTACGAGGTTCTATATTCTCATATAAATCTAGGCCTCCAAAGGTAGAGATGGACTCAAGGTCTTTTGTTTTTAAAGTCCACATTTATGTGGACTACTCTTGCAAAATTCTTTTAATGATCTTTTAGAGTTAAGTTGCTAAAAGTGAATTATACTCTTATGTTTCAAAATAGCATTTGCAACTAAGTTCAGATCACTCTTGTAATGAAATGTGTTCAACTAGATCTAGGACCTATGGTCTATAGAAAAATAAAACAAGATTTATTTAATTTCTTTGAAGGCAGACAGAGTAACAGAAAGGGAGACACACACACACACACACACAGAATGAGAAAGAGAATGAGAGAGAGAGATTGCTTCTGTTTGTCGGCTCACTCTGCAGATGTCCCCAAAAGCCAAGGCTGGGCCAAGTTGAAGCCAGGAAATAAGGAGTCCATCCTAGTCTCTAAGATGGGTGTCAGGGACCAAAGTACTTGGACCATCATCCATTGCCTTCCCAGAAGCATTAGCAGGAAGGCTGGATCTGAAGCAAAGTAGCCAGGACTTGAACTGGCACTCTGATACAGGATCCAGTATCCCAAGTGGTGAATTAGCTCACTGCTCTGCAATACCAGCTGCAAGATTTATGGCCTTAAACCATTTTACATGACAACATAATGACCAAAGAGAAAAAAGATCTACTTAAAGTGTAACAGATGCAAGAGTTAGCCAATTTTAAAAATAGATAATCTTAGGGGCAAGTATGAACGTTTGGATGAATTTATTATTTTTCCTGCTGTATACATTGATTATTCTTTCATTAGCCATAATTTACAGGATGTGTCCTATTCTCAAACTTTTCAAGTATGGTATTCAAAGAATAGCACAGTCTTATTAGAGATAATGGAGAGATTATTTTCTAGTAACTCATTACTACATACTAATATTTTTTAACATATTTGGTTTATTGACTTTGAAGCTACAGTAATGAAAGAATACAGGAATTACCTAAATTATGCAAAAGCAGCTTTTTAATCCATCTATAAATGAATCTTAGCAGATTAATCTTGAATTTGAAATGTGTTCATCTTCTTAATGAATATTTTGGTATTTGCTAAAGTTACTTATAATTTAGCTTCCTTTCCATAATGGTTGTATTATTTGCTACCAGAATCCCACACTTCAAGAGTGTAGTGATTATGATTTGTGGATCTATATTCAGACTACATGGGTTCAGAGTTTGGCCTTACACTCTCCTAACTGCACCTGTAATGTGCAAAGCTGAAAAATTTTCTTAATCTCACTAAAAACATAAATTCAGAACAATAAATGGTTCATAGTAGACCCTCAGTGTCATTCTCTTTCATCTTCTACTACTTTCTCCTGTAAAATTTCCTTATCTGTGGCTGGCACTGTGGCACAGTAGGTTAAAGCCCTGACCTGCAGCACCAGCATCCCATATGGGTGCTGGTTCAAGTCCTGGTTGATCCACTTCAATCCAGCTCTCCGCTATGGCCTGGGAAAGCAGTAGAAGATGGCCCAAGTCTTTGGGCCCCTGCACCTGCATGGGAGACCCGGAAGAAGCTCCTGGCTCCTGACTTCAGATTGGCGCAGATCTGGTCATTGCGGTCAATTGGGGAGTGAACCAGCAGATGGAAGACCTCTCTCTCTCTCTCTCGCTCTCACTCTCTCTCTGGCTCTGGCTTTACCTCTCTCTGTAACTCTGTCTTTCAAATAAATAAAATTTAAAACATTTTTCTTTCTAAAATCAACTACAAAAACATTCTCCTTTGTAAGGCCTTCCCTAAGACTACCAGGTTGATTTGGTACTCCCAATGATTTTTTGCATGGTTAAGCTGTAATAATTTTTATGATACTGCACTTTATTCATTTGCATATCTGTTTCATTATTTGACTATATGCTTTTAGCAGAGTATCTGGGAGAGTTAGTCATCCTTTCATTGGACTTGTGGACCTGGCATATGACTCAGTTATATCCCTTATCACATTATATGACCATTTATTGTTTACATCTCTGTCTATCCCACAAGTATGTAAGCTGTTTCCTTGGTGACCAGATCAACAGAAGGGATAAGAGGAGAGTATAGTGCCATGCAAAGGCACATTCGTTTTATAAGCCATAATAACAGCCATTCCAAGAACAATTGATCATAATCCCTGTGAGTATGACTTACAAAATTATTGGTGACCCAAAATTATCCCCCAAGATTTCTTCCATCTGCTGTTTCATTTCTCAAATGGCCTTAACAGCCAGGGCTGGGCCAGGCTGAAGCCTGGAGCCTAGAACTCCATCTGGGTCTCCCACATCAGTGACAGGGACCAAAGTATATTGGTCTTTACCTGCTGTCTTTCTAGACACATTAGCAGG
Organism: Oryctolagus cuniculus; assembly: GCF_964237555.1. Classification (NCBI taxonomy): domain Eukaryota; kingdom Metazoa; phylum Chordata; class Mammalia; order Lagomorpha; family Leporidae; genus Oryctolagus; species Oryctolagus cuniculus. The sequence goes on along the minus strand of NC_091453.1, from coordinate 65,408,111 downwards.
AAGTTGGATCAGAAGCATAACAGCCAGAACTCCAGCCAGTACTCCAATATGGGATGAGGGTTTCACAAATGGCATCGTAACCAGTTGCACAACAATGTTGGCTTTACCCCCAAGGGTTCTTAATGTATCAGCCTAGGAAGAGAACTGTCATTCATATCTTTTTTAAAAACAGTTTTGTTGTGGTGTACTTTATGTATCATAAATTAGTATATATCACAAAATTAATTCATTTTGAAGTATACAAATCAGTAGCTTTAAAGAAATTTACAGAGTTGTGCAATTATCATCTCACATTCTATTCCTAGACCATCTCCATCAACCTACCCCAAAAACCTCTTATCCATTTAAATAGTCAGTTCCTATTCCAATGTCTAGCCCCAGGAAGCCACCATTCTACTTTGCCTCTATGACCTTTCTTTATATTGAGGTACAGTATAATTCACATTCCATACAGTGCACCCTTTTAAGGAGGACAATTAAGTGGCTTTTAGTATACTCATAAAGTTATGCAATTGTCACTACTATCCATTTCCAGAACATTTTCATTATTCCAAAACAGAAACCCCTAACCAATTCATAATTACTCTACATTGCTCTACACACCATCTTCTGGAAACCACTAATCTACCTTCTGTGTCTATGGATTTGCCTCTTCTGGACCTTCTCTTTCAATGGAATCTTACAAGCCTTTGTGTTTGACTTCTTTCACTTAACATAATGTTTTCAATGTTTACCATGTTGCAGTATGTATCAATATTTCATTGCTTTATATGGTTGAATAATATTCTACATGGATATACTAACATCTTTTAATTCATTTATGCATTAATGGACAACTGGATATTTTCCACTTTGGAGTTATGAATAATGCTACTATCAACATTGTAAATACATTCTTGCATGAACATTTTTATTTTAATTTTTCTTGAGTGGAACTTGAAGATGAAGTTATTGAGTTATATGATAATTCTAGGTTCAGATATTTGAGACACTACCAAACTGTCTTACAAAATGTACCATTTTGCATTTCTAATAGCAATATGTTGAATGCTCCAATTTTTTTAAATAATAACCATTAGAACAGGTATGAAGTAGTCTGTCATTGTTATATGTTTTACAATTCCCTAGTTGGTGATTATGTTGAAAATAGTTTCTTATAGTTTTTTTTTTTTAAATCTCCAGAACTCTTCTGTGCTGTCGAAAGTCAAGAATCACTTTCTTATAAAAGTGGTTCTAGAATCTTAGGAAAAGTACTACAGAATTTTGTGTCTGTCAAAGGGAGTTTATTTGAATTAGGGTTAAGGATCCTCATGCATGATACTAACTGAATGAAATGGGGCTGTTATCTCCTCAAACAAAGCACACCCCATTCATAAGGGAATAAGAGTGACACCTTGACTTGTCCTCTTTCATAATTTTGACTTAATGGGGAAGGCACTGACTTACATTGAGGAAAATTAGAGTCAAGATATTTTCAAACTTGGTTTAGAAATGTGGTGAGGGTGTAAGATAGGAATGATTGCCAGTGCAATAATGTGGTTCCTAGTGAGGGTCATGCAATAGAGATGACTTGCCTTCTTGCTGTGGAAAACTGTGATAAAGCCCTAGGGGAAGTGGCCTGTAACTGACTCAAGGGGTGAATTAAATGAAAGAGCAACATCTACATTCTTAAGGCAGACTAGACACAGAAATCAGGAGGTCCTTTTACTTTGTGGACATGTAACAGAGCAGATGATGAGTAGCGAGTAGAAAGGGAAGTTTTCTATACCACTTCAGTGTCATGACTTTTGAAATAAAATCTTGTGTATCTGGCTAAATGAGGCAACAGGAACAGTGTAAAGGCATCAGTAGCCAGGAAAGGTGTTTTCATGGGGCTGTTACTGAAGTTTCAAGTGGCCAAGAAGTCAAGGTTAGAAGGACAGAGTGATAGAAACCAGCTATTGGAGTGGGCACTGGTGATTTTTGGATACATGTATACTTTAGAATATCCTTTAAACAAGAAAAAAAGATACTTCTATAAATAGAATTTTAATGAATTAGCCAAAGACTCATTTCTTACAGCATCATCTAATTTTATTTTTATTCTGATGCCACTTGAAATGATAATGATTATGTTATTACATTGCAATTCATTCAGGCAAGGAAAATAGCCTGGCCTTTAGCATGCCAGTAAGACCAATTTTCCATCTCTTCCTTTCTTTCTCCTTCTCTTTTCCTTTTGAATGATCTCAGGTAAACTTAAATTTGACTTTGCCTGATGCTCTTTTTTATTCCAGTGCCTATTAGATTGTTCCCAACTATAAACACTACTCTAGATCACTTCCCATGCCAAATCATGCCTTTGATTGAAATTTGTTTTACTTTTGACTGAACTTTACTGAGCCACTTCCTAAGAATGCCCTGTTACAATTTTTAAGGAACATATTGATAATATACTTAATTATAACACATAATTATTAAATTGGCTTTTGTGTGCTAGCGAGGAAATCTAGGCAATGTTTATGCCATTATTCCTATGGGGAATGCACTGCTAATTCTAAAAACTTATGAATAAAGAATGCTTTAGAACAGTATCATTCTAGTTGAGATTGTCCAATATGGAAAATATAAGAACCAGTAATATAAATAAATAAAGTGTAAATCTTCCTCATGATTGTGTGTCTGTGCAAGAAAATACACAATCAGAAACAACGTTTGTAACTAACAAGGACAATATTTCAGATAATGATTTTTCCTTCTTAATTCATTCTAGTCCATCTGGGTAAAAATCTGTTTAGGTTGATCTACTAAGTAGATCATACATCTACTAAGTAGCTCTTTTTCCAGAGATTTAATGTATTGACTAAATTATTTGTTGGTTCCACATTTACTATCATTGTTTCAGTCCCTTCAGGGGCCTTGGAACATTCATCAAAGTCTTAAGAAGAAGAGAGTTTTAAAGAGCCATCATAGAAACAAATATAGTAACAAGAGGTGGAAAAATAGAATTTGGAGGGACAGCACAATAAACATATGTTCCCTAATGTTCACACTCCAGCTGCCTTCCCAGGTTAGTACAAATAGGACATATGAGTATGAACTTTCTGGTTAAAAACATGCATGGGATGGCTAAGCAGTTAAGCTTATTGATTACTGATAAAGATTTTTTCCTTAGCCAAATTCAAGCTGGGCTCCTCTGAGACCTTTCTTGATTTGGACCTATAAAGACTTGAGCAAAATACTAGCAGTTTCTAACAGCTTAAGGCCACATCCATAAGGTGACACTAGTCTTCCTTAACATGCTCTCCTGAGAAAATTCAAGAATGTCAAAAAATTTACTGTCTCCCATTCTCTGTGAGAGGATATTATCCTAACTTTGATAATTGCCAGAGAGCAGACATAGCTGGCTTAATCACATATTTTTAGAAAAGATTTATTTATTTATTTGAAAGGCAGAGTTACAGGGAGAGAGGGGGGACAGATCTTCCATCCTCTTGATTCACTCCCCAAATGGCTGCAAAGCTGGAGCTGGGTCATTCTGAAGCCAGGAACCAGGAGTTTCTTCCAGGTCTCCCACGTGGGTGCAGGGACCCAAGCACTTAGTTCACCTTCTGCTACTGTTCTAGGCACATTAACTGGGAGCTGGATTGGAAGTGGAGCAGCTGGGACTCGAACTGGTGTCTCCATTGTAGGCACTGGCTTTACCCACTATGCCAAAGCTCCATCCCCACTTAATCACATTTATACTAATTAACTTTTTGTAACTTTCTACTTTCCTTACTCTATTGAGCCATTGCTCATACTCATTTCCTGTTCCCTCAGTTCTCTCTTAAACAAATCAAGTTACTTCTATATAAATGAAAGTTACATTCATATTGGGCTCTTTTCTCTAATAGGATAATTATTACTGATAAAAGTGTGTCTTTTCCACTTATTGTCTAGTTTTGTTTATCTTTGATGTTACACACATGTTACAATGCTCAGCTTCTATCATATTAAGAAAGTGAATTTCACAATGTCACAGAACAAATAGAAGTGTGGTCTACATTTAGTACTGAATTTCAGCTTCTTTTGATAAGCCCATCATATTTCTAACAGTTATAAAATCTTCAGTGTGAAAATCTTGGAGCGAGGGGAATGTGTGCGTGTTTGGTGTGAACATCTCACTCCTCTATGCTTACAGTAAGAGCAGTAAAAGCTTATAAAAGCTTTCTTCCTCTTCAACTTTCTTGGCTATTTGAAGAGTAATACAGGGAGAGGCTAATTTGGTAGTCTAGGATCTATTCTGTCTCTTAAGTGCCTTTAAATCTCGAGAGTGGAGAGGGAGGACTCAAGAGGAAAGAAAGCAAGGCTTTCTTGTCATAGCTGTTTTTTACACTCTAGAGATTTTAGGCATTGTGGTAGGGGGAACTTTATTGACCAGCTCAGCTAAACAGGTTGGGAAAATAGCCAGGACTGGGACCAGAATCCTTGTCCATGGATCGATCATGCATTTGGCAGAGATGTAACCAGCAAGGCATTTCTCAGAGCCTGAAAGAGAGAACTAGACTCAGGATAGTATCTTCCCACCAGACTTATAGGAAATCAAGTGGCTTTACCATACTTCCTCATACTCATTCCATCTAATATCTTTTTGGTATCATTTTTAGAGGAGAGAGAGGAGTCAGAGAATCCAAAAGCTAGAGAAAAAGTTCTTCTTAGTATCTTCCAATACCCATGCTTTTACTGTTTAAAAAGTGACAATTGCTATCACTTTGAAGAAAAGTGGGAGGACCTAGGAAGGGAAAAAATAATGTGTACCTCATAATCCTACTACTTAAAGACAAATTTTTGTCCCAGTCTCTTTTAATGCCTATGTATTAAGATTCAAAACCAAATGGTGTCATCTAAACATATCATTGTGTTACTTTCTTTATAAACTAGAAATAAAAGTATTCCAGTGCTAATGCATGTTACACTTCAAGACTCAAATACTCATTTAATATAGTTGAATCATACTTTAATAACTGCTCTATTGTTAAACATTTATTTTGTTATGAACAGTTTTGATAAATATTACTATAAAGAATTTTGGTGTTTTTCATAATTATTTGCTTATCAAAATTAATTGAAGTGGATCAAATGACATTATTTGAAAAAATGGGGGGGTGGACATGTAGCACAACAGTTAAGTCATCACTTGGGATGACTATAGCTCCTCCACTTCTGATCCAGTTTCCTGCTAATGTGCTTTGTAGAAAGCAGCAGGTGCTTGTTAAATACTTGCCACCCACACAGGACACTTGGATGGAATTTCAGACTCTCGGCTACGGCCTGTCCCAACCCTGGCTGTTGTGAGTATTTGAGGAGTGAACCAGCAGAAGGAAGATTTCTCTCCATCTGTCTCTGTTTCACTTTCCCTCTCCATCTCTCTCTTTTTCTTGGCTTCTCAAATAACATGAAAATAAATAGATAATTTACAACATTAACTTTCTTGTTTTCTTTTTTTAACTTAAAAACATTTTTATTTCTATAAAAGGAACAAATTTAATGTATTTCATATATACAGATTTAAGTGCATAATGATACTTACCCTTCTTCCCTCCCTCCCTCCCTCCCTCCCTTTACCCTCTCTCCTCCTCCTTTTGGTTTGTTCTTTTCAACTGTACAAAGTTATACATCTACCATCAGTGTATGAGTTTGTCTGCATCATAGCCCCTTCACAAAGGAAAAGAAGCATAGATTTTACTTTCTGAAGAGAACATACAGTTTAACTGAATTGGACAATAGTCTGTCAGGAGTAAGTACCATGAAAAATAGCTACCATTTGTTGAGTGTGTTTTATATAAAGCATATTTTTCTCTTAATCCCTAAAAAGTAATTTTAAAGAAAAAGAAAACAAGTTAATAATTACTAATATGCATAAATGTATAGAGAAATATGTATATAGTAATCTATGCTAATTACATGAGTTCAGTAGAAGAAATGTCCTGAGATGTACGTTGAGTTTGAAGGCTACTGCAGGGAAAGCTTCCTGCATAAGTAATAGTCATTATTGTTATCACCTTTACCTAAGTAGCCACCAGGCACTTGCCATTAAATTAAGTGCTTCATGTATTTTACTTAATGAGAAGAGAAATAAATGACTACCATTAATTTTCTTCATTATGGCAGTTGCTGTTTTAGGTACTGCTGAAATAATTCAATTCTAAAGATAGTATTTATCTAGCCTTCCCGTTTCCTAGTGCCTTATCTCTAGCACAGTTTTATTAGCTTCTAAAAATCACTGCAAAGGCAATTATTTTGAAAGAGGTCAAAGGCCTATTTGATTCATTTCAGTACTGACATACAGATTAAAGGTACAAATGTAATCAAATGTTGTGCTTGGTTAGAAAGGACTTGAAAGAAATCTATTCTAAAAAATAAAATTCAACCTTACAGATGGGTGAAATATGTTTTATTTTTAATTAGTGTTTCTGTTTGGTTTGAAAAAGGAAGCTGACTGGAGGCTATTTTGGAATGATCTTGTCTGTTACAGTGGCATGGATTGAGTAGAATGGCTGCCCACAAGGATATTGAAAATTGAACATTGAGAAATTATCTTTGACTTAGATACTATTGAAGTAAACTCCAAAGGTCATTCAATTTATTCAAAATGTATAGGCATTTTCTCATTTCCCCAAATTTGGAACTAAGAATGTGTCTTCAAGGTTTAGTATAGTTCTTGTAGTTCTTGTGGCATAGCTCACCAAATATTAAGAAGTTGGCGTTTTTTATTCCTACTCAAAAGACCAACATATACCTTGCATATGAAATAGAAAATAATTCTTTTAGTAAGCAATTATCTGGTACACTAATCTTCAGAAAAAAAAATCCTTAAATGTAATAATTGGTTTTGTCCTACCATATGGTTCATTAGAAATTTATTTCCAACCATTATCTCCTACCACGTTAAGAGTGACTTGCAGACAAAATTTTAGTAATTAGATAATGGTGCACCACACCCAGGCATGTTCTCAGTCAGTTTTTTCTTGCAAACAGACACACGTCAGACATTTATCTCTCATAGATATAACATAATAATAGTGTTTTTATGAGAGGTTGTGCCAAATCTCTCTTCTGAAAGATTATCAGATCCCAGGTCTCAGCAAGGAAGTCTTGTGAAAGTAGAGCTTTTTGTTTGCCTTTTTTTGTAGAGTTTGTGTTTAAGTAGTATAGTCAGCTCTCAAACATTCTTGTTTTTGGGAGAAGAATTTATGTAGATTACAAAAACATAGTAGAGAATATAACTTTATTAAAGGGGATAGCTTCAGTTAGGACAGTTTTAATAAACTAGTGAGTAGGATCAACTTGAGCCAGTTGGATATGATGTGGTCCCTGGAAGTCAGGGGAAAATTGGGAATGTGTGCATATGTGCATTATGAGAATTAAAACGCCATGGTTTGAGTTTTTACTGGTAGTAGGGGCCAAATAGAATAGAACTGTCCAATTCTCAGTCTGAGACCATTTTTTTTCCATTATAAACTTTCATGCTATCATTATTAATTCTTTTAATTTTAATTTATTTTCATTTTATTTGAAAAACATGGAGAGAGACAAAAAGAGGTCTTCCAACCATTGGTTCACTCCTCAACTGCACACAAAACTGGGGCTGTGCCAGGCTGAAACCAGGAGACTGGAACTCCATCTATGTCTCCCACATGGGTGGCACGGGCCCAAGTTCTTGAGCCTTTACCTGCTGCCTACCAAGGTTTCCATTTCCAGGAAGCTGGATCTGAATTGGATCTGGGTCTCAAATACAGACACTTCTGATATATGATGTGGGTATCCCAAGAGCGGCATCTTAACCGTTGTGCCAAATGTCCCTGCCCCACCATTACTTCTGATGGCACATTTATTAATCTTACTATATTCTTGTTTGATTGGAACCCTTTCACAGATGAGATAAGTACAAGGCAAATACACTTACTTGCAGATATAAGACATTATTTGTTGCTTTATAATTTAGAGGGGAAGATGATAAGAAGAGATATTTATACTACTACTATGAAAGTTACATACTCAAAAAGTTCTGTTTTCCCCTCAATTCCTGTAAAATTGGAGCTTCATTGTTCCCCAGATTCACCATTTGATTTTTAAAATGTCGAATCCCTCAATTATATTTTAGCTCATTAATTACTATTAATTGTAGACCCCCTCTAGTCTCTGTTCATCATTAACTCTAGATATTTATCTCTATTATGTCTCACTTTTTTTTCCTTGATGCTTTTGAGACTTCTTGTGTTATTTCATTAGATTTACTTTGCAAAGTTTAGATTGCTCACTTTTTCCTCTGATGACTTTCCTCTCTTCAATGTTTTCATCTCCTATAAACATAATAGATTATGATTTACAATCATTTACAGAATCTAATTTGTTTAATGTGTTTATATGATTAGATGACATTAACTTTATTCTATCTTGATTATAAATAAAAGTGAGAGATGATGACAGTAAGCCTAAATAAAAAATACTTTCATCTTGAGAATATTCTCATTTAGAATCCTTTTTTTTTTCAGTTAATTGTCAATGATATTTTTGTCTTTCTCAGAAACAAGACAGGACAGAAAAGAAACTGAAAATCAATACCAAAAAATCAAATTATTTCACTGGAGGAAAGAAATAAGTGAAGCCCAAGATATGTTAGATGATAGAGTATCACTGAATCTTCCTTTGTAGTTACAATTCTCAAGCTCAGAGCAAACTGAAACTAAGAAAACTGAAGGGTTTTGCTGATTGAGTTGCTGAACCATTGTAGCATTTTTGAGCAAATCATGAAAGTCTGTAAAGATGCCAAAAGACTAAAGAGTTGGATAATGGAAGTTAAAAGCATGCAAGATTTAAACCTAGATCTTGAAAAAAATTTAAAAAAATATTATTGATACTTAAAAGAGATTTGAAAGGCAGCAAAGACCCATTGGAAGCAAGTCATACCAAATGGATTTCATTTCCTTTTTTGATGAATAGATAACTAGATAGGTAAAAAAGGGAATGCCCAGATATTATATATCTTATCCTGAATAAATCATTTGACAAAGTGTCTCATAATTCCCTAGTCAATAAGATGTGAAAATAGCTGAATAATAGAGTTAGATGGATTGAACAACTAAACCCAAAAGAATTTTTATATTTATTACTCTGGAAATATTTCCTGAATGTTGTGCTTCAGAGCTCTGTTCGTGATCCTGTTTTCTTTAGCATGTATATTATTTGGATGAAGATACAGAAGGCAAAGTTTATCATATATGTAAAATAAAGAGCTAGTAAGGGAAGTTAACATTCTGAATGATAAACTGAAGATAAAAAATCAAATGTTTATTTAGAACAAAATGCGACTTTATGAAAATTCTAGAAAACTGATGAGAACATTTTATAAGAGCACAGTTATAAACATATGGATTAGGCACCACCACCCAGAGAAAAAGAGAAATAAAAACATCATGAAACTGACAAAAAGAAATTTAACAGGCACACATGTGAAGTCCTGTATTTAATTTTGAAGATCAGAGACTTGAAATGGAAATGTACAACAGTTCATAGGAAAACAATTTAGGAATTTTATCTATCACAAGCAGTAGTTGAACCAACTAATACAAAAAAAGAAACTAATCTTAAGTGCACAAGTAACAAAATACAACACAATAGCACAAGTAACTAATCCAACAAAATGAAGCTAATACAATCTAAAATAGCACAAGAACCCACTATCTAGATCTATAAAATCATGATAATAATATAAAAACTTCATGATAGTGTTTTTCCAATAATTAAATGAGAAAATCCTAGTAAAACATTGAGCACTAGTGCTCAATAAGTGTGATACTTATTACTAACAAGAGATATAACATTCCATTTGTTAAACATTTATTTTATTTATTTGAAAGGCAGGATTACAAGGAGAGAGGGAGAGGGAGAGGGAGATTGAGAGAGAGATCTTGCCTCTGCTGGTTCACTCTCCAAATGGCCGTAACACCTGGGACCAGGCCAGGCAAAAGCCAGGAGCTTTTTAAATATTTTATTTAAGATATACAAGTTTCATATATTTCATATATACAGATTTAAGGACATAGTGATAGTTCCCACCCTAACCTCCCTTCCACACTCACACTCCAATATTTCTTCCTCTTCCCTTTCCTTTTCCCACTCTTAACTTTTTTTTTTTTTTCTGACAGGCAGAGTGGACAGTGAGAGAGAGAGACAGAGAGAAAGGTCTTCCTTTTCCGTTGGTTCACCCCCCAATGGCTGCTGTAGCCGGTGCGCTGTGGCCGGCGCACCACGCTGATCCAAAGCCAGGAGCCAGGTGCTTCTCCTGGTCTCCCATGCAGGTGCAGGGCCCAAGGACTTGGACCATCCTCCACTGCACTCCCGGGCCACAGCAGAGAGCTGGACTGGAAGAGGAGCAACTGGGACAGAATCCAGTGCCCCGACCAGGACTAGAACCTGGTGTGCTGGCGCCGCAGGCGGAGGATTAGCCTAGTGAGCTGCGTTGCCGGCCCCCACTCTTAACTTTTATAAAGATCTATTTTCAATTTATTTAATACTCGTAAGGTTAACCCTACACTAAGAATCCAACCAATAGTATGAAGAAAGAAAAACCAGTAAATACATGCTATCCCATTCCATGTTCTGCCCTAGACACCAGGGCTTCATGAATCACATCAGTTTGAAGGCTTTACCTTACCATTTGAATGCCTGACTATTTAATCCAACTCAGCTGCAAAGCCAGAGGGGCCATCTATATTTTCCAATTCAGGCCTTGCTGCCACTGTGTGATGCTTCATGTTGAAATGGCATTTTCTTTTCAATGTAAACATTTTTAGAAACGCTGTGATATTTCAGTGTAACAAATGTACCAGAATAAGCAATGCTTAGCCTGCTGAGTGAAATCCTTTTTGAAAACAATGTTAGAACAAAGAAATTCATTCTCTGTGAAAGGGGAGCTAGCTAGGAAAGCATATAGACACTATTTGCACCCTGTGTTCCAGATGAGGTATTCTCCCTGCTGCTGTCAGCATATTTGCTGTCAAATCCACTAACTGCTTTAGCCTGAACTTGAGTGGATAAACAACATAATCTTCCATGCCACATCTCACCAGCCTCTGCTAGTCAAGAAAAGCATGCCTGTTTCATAGTTAATGTCACAAAAGCATCTTGCTGTACTGAAACAACAAAGTACTTAAATTAACAAATGTATTTGTTCAAGAGGTCTAGTTTGTTCAGCCACCAAACTGAAATAAAGTAGTATCTTGAAGACTCGAGAGAAAAGTAAGACACTGGGTGATGAATAAGACCAGCTTCTAATGCCTTAGAAGCAACATGATAGCACGGAGTTGAAAAGACTGATAAAAATAGTCAGTGGAATGGAAACATAAGAAACAGCTGGACAGAATTTTTTCTTTCCAAGAAGAGAGACTTGGGAATAGTTAAAATGTTGTTGCATGTTCTTTTTTAGTTGGTAAGAAATTTTTAAGTAAAAAATTAACAAAATTCAGTTATGTGCAGAACATTAACATGACAATAAAGGGTTGTGACCACTTAAAACCTTCCCTTCCATCCCACCCTCAGATCATATTCTATATAGGCAGCAAAATAATGCAATTGCCATTCTTCCCTACTTGCTTAGAATAAGTTGTCCTTAGTCTGTTCTAATACATTTTTAACTGAGTATACATTTACTCACATTCAGTAATATATGTAATGTCACCATTTTTAAAAGAAGTAGTGATGAAAAAATATTATCAATTTAAAAGAACTCAAGTGAGTCAACAAAATGGAACCAAAAGAAGATGACCTAGCATTATTCCTTATTTTGTCCTTTGTATGAAAATCCAAATGATACCATCATTCTGTTTTTGAGGGCAAATATTTTGATGATGTTATGGAGCTATCAGGAGTGGCATGACTGGCATAAATTTGCTTCTTTGAGTGAACAGTAAGCCAACAGAAGGGATCATAATTAGTCACAGATACACAGGGTTTCATGGCCAACAGAGATAAGAAATGTTAATGGTTAGAAGATTATAAAATTGTGTAGAACATGAAGATCCACAGTGTATGTTCTTCCTCCATAGAAACTGATGAGTTTTAAATGTTTGATGAGCTTTTGTAAATGGATCTTCATTTAAAACATCAAAGAAAATGGGAATATAACTTAAAAATGGATAAAATATTTGAAAAAATAATTCACATAGTATAAATATACAATAAGTATCTTAAAAAGTAGCTCCTATCTATAACTCAGAGGTGAAAGTTGAAACAAAATTTGGATATTGTTTTTCACATATCAACTTAACTAAAATAGAAAAATGCTATCCACCTATATTGATGATAATGTGGATAAATGGACAATGAAATACACTGATGGTGTATACAATTTCTCAGTAGTGAGCTGAAGGTGCATATACCAATGTACTAATTGTGGTTTCTCTGATGGCTGGAAATATAAGTGATTTTTCGTTTCTTTGAATTTCTTATAATTTTCAAATGTTTTATAATGGGCATATTTTATAATTTGACAAAAATGATAGAAACTGTGTTTGAAAAGTGAATTCTATAAATAAGAAAAAAAACTTCTAAATTTAAGAATATATTCTAGACTAAAAATTTGAATATTTATCTTATAGTGCCCCATATTTTTTAATGTGTGATTTACACAACTAAAGTTTCTAGATGACATCAAGGGTGTTTCTGCATCATTCATATCTCTAGACCACGATCCTCCCTAAATGGACCTTAAATCAATGCATGTTAATTTCATTTTCAAAAAACACATTTATCCTCCTTCTCCTAAAACCAAGTCTCTGCCACTTCCCTTCCCAGGAGCTACCATAATCTTAGCTATACAGTCTGAAAATGTTGGAGTCCCACCGAATCTTTTCCTTCCTTTATCTCTAATATCTAATCACCACATCCTTAAGATTCTTTTCAGTGTTTCATTTTCGTTTTCATCCCCATGGTAACCAGCTTATTCAGAGTCCCCGCACTTCATTTGTGTGCTACTGCAATTGCTTCCTAACTGGTCTTTCTACCTCTAAATCTGTCCTACACAACACTTCCATATCAATCTTCCCAAAGCACCATTTAATATGGGACAGTCCCTTTTCTGAAAAAGTCTTCAAGGTGTTCCCATGAATTAGGGGATAAAGTAAAAACTCCAAAGTCCCCAAACCAACAGAGTCAACTAGAATCTGGCTCCAACCTATATTCCCCATCTCCCTTTTTTCAGCAACAGTGGCAACAGCAACAATGATAATAATAAAAGAGTGCTTATTTAGTACTTACTATGGGTCTGATAGTTATATTTATAATTATTATATCTATATATACTACTAAGCAAACTTATCTTTCAATTCCATTTTCCATGAACTTTTTGACATTTTTATGTATATGTATATGTGTGTTTATAAAAATATACAAATACTTGGCCAGCACCGCGGCTCACTAGGCTAATCCTCTGCCTTGCGGTGCCAGCACACCGGGTTCTAGTCCTGGTCGGGGCGCCGGATTCTGTCCCGGTTGCCCCTCTTCCAGGCCAGCTCTCTGCTGTGGCCAGGAAGGCAGTGGAGGATGGCCCAAGTCCTTGGGCCCTGCACCCCATGGGAGACCAGGATAAGTACCTGGCTCCTGCCATCGGATCAGCGCGGTGCGCCGGCCACAGCGCACCGGCCACGGCGGCCATTGGAGGGTGAGCCAACGGCAAAAGGAAGACCTTTCTCTCTGTCTCTCTCTCTCACTGTCCACTCTGCCTGTATAAAAAAATATATACAAATGCAAAACTACATATAAATATGATTTATATATATCTTATCACAATCATATATAATTTTAATTCTCCCCATAATTCTATGAGATATGAGATAGGTACCATTACCCTCCTATTTTATTGGTAGGGAAGTTCAAGATTACACAATGAAGGGCAGGTATTATGGTACAGCATATTGAGCTGTTGGGGTTCTGGATTCTGACTTTAGCCTGGCCAGCCCTGGTCATTGCATCTATTTGGGAAATGAATTAGCAGATGTAAAATATTTCTAATCTGTCTTTCTCTGTCACTCTGGCTTTCAAATAAATAAAAATAAGTAAACCTTTTTAAAAAGGGGATTTCTTTTACAACATTCATAAAACAAATATCACTATTTTTTTTCCTTCTGTAGAAAAGGTTATTGTGAGATATAATTATGATGATGCAACATTTTATAACAAAGCCTAGGCTATACAAAAAAAAAAAAACAGAAGGATCATATCAGTTCTCTAGTTACTATTCTTTCAACTGGACGGAAAGAAACTGATCTATTTTCATTTTCATTGTTTATTGTTACCTTGACTAAGTCCTGAGTCCTAGCTACCCTACACTTCTGATCCAGTTTCCTTATGGTGCACTGGGAGACAGTAGATGATGGCCGAAACATCTGGGTTCCTGCAACCCATACTGGAGACCTGGATGGATTTCCTTGTTACTGGCTTCAGCTTGGCATAGCCCTAGCTGTTGTGAGTGTTTGGGGAATGAACCAGTGGAAGGAAGATTGTCTCTTTCTCTCCCTCTCTCCCTCTTTCCGTGTCACTCTTTCAAATAAGTAAATAACATTTTAAAAGGTGACCACCCTTCACCCTAGCATAAATTTTTAAGTCTTCTGGGACCAAGTTCAAACTTTCTGTGATCATTTTAGCCTATACTACCTCTTTCCTCTTCAAAGTCTTTCTTCATTCCTGGTCCTATAGTGCTTGTCTTCATCACCAACTTGTTTCTTATTAGAGATTATACAATATTGTAATTTATTTATACATCTTTTAAAATTCATCTGTCACCTTAAATAGATTGGAATCTCCTTGAGGGCCAGAATTATCATATATACTTTGATTAACATAGTACCTAGCAGAGTGCCTGAGAATAGTAGATCCTAGACAAATCATTGTTAATGATAATGATTTATCCATTAGTTAATACAATATTTAGTAAAATTCTAATGTATATTATTTTTATTTTTAAGGAAATAAAGATAATTAAGACATAGTTTTCCTGCCCCAGAATCTCACAGTTGTGGAGGGGAGAAAGACTTAAAATGAAATATTACTATGAAACAACTACTGTTGCATGTATGATATCTTAGAGTAATAAAAGGAGAAGTGCTCATATTTGACTACAGAGCTCTGGCAAGGTTTATTCTGGTTGTCACATTTGAGTCTACTCTTGAAACAATTTTACCAGGTACACTACAGATTTACCTAGGGAAAAACAGCACTTACAAATATCCTGGCACACACACAAAAATCATTGTACAACTATTGCAAATAGTTGAACATGGCTAGGGCACACAGGGTATATAGAGGAAGACAGAAAGATGAATCTAGAAATATGAGGGTCACATTACCAAAGGCCTTCTTTGCTGGACAAGAAACATGGTTTTTATTTTGTAAACAATAAGATTTGTCCATTCAGGTTGATAATTGAAAGATACATCATCATGATCTTAGCAAAAGAAACATCAGTGGAATGAGAAAGTGGAAATCAAACCAAAGGAGGTTGAAGTATGAATGCACAATGAAGGAGAAGTAAAGGTGAATTTAAGCTTTTATTTTCCACAAAATGATTATTAGGAAGGTGAGACGGTTGTATGAAGTAGAGAGGGTACAGGATTCATGAGGAAACTTTTATGGAAAGCTTAAGGGAGCGAATACATAGTAGAGTACTACAGACTCTAAAGAGATAAGAGAGAATAATGTACATAGCACAAGCAAAGAGATTCTTTAGAATGGAACAGAGGCCGGTGCCGCTGCTCACTTGGCTAATCCTTCGCCTGCAGTGCCGGCACCCTGGGCTCTGGTCCTGGTCAGGGGACTGGATTCTGTTCTGGTTGCTCCTCTTCCAGTCCAGCTCTCTGCTGTGGCCCAGGAGGGCAGTGGAGGATGGCCCAAGTGCCTGGGTCCTGCACCCGCAAGGGAATCCAGGAGGAAGCACCTGGCTCCTGGCTTCAGATCGGCACAGTGCGCTGGCCACAGCGCTCTGGCCGTAGCGGTCATTTGGGGGTGGGCCGGCTGAGGGAGGACCTTTCTCTCTCTTTCTCTCTCACTGTCTAACTCTGCCTGACCAAAAAAAATATTTCTCATCAGCAAAGTCTTTCTTTAATTATCCTACTTAAAAATATGAGCATCTACCCTTCTCTACCACAATACCTTACATTATTACAAAAATTTCATTGAGATTTCAAAAACCTTTTATTCATTTGTGTTATTTATTTGAGAGGAAGGGGGAGAGGGTGGGTGTGGGGAAAGAGAAATCCAGGCCTCCCATGTGAGTTGAAGGGATTCAACTACAAGTGCCATCACTAGCTGCCTCACAGGGTCTGCATTAACAGGAAGATAGAATTGGAAGTGGAACTGGGACCCAAACCCAAGTATTCTGATGTGAGACATGACCATCCAAATGGGTGGCTTAACCTCTGCTCCACCTGCAACCTAGAATTTAGCTTCTTATGGGTAATATCTTTGTCTATTTTGTTCTCTGTTTTATCGCATAGCACCTAGAAAAATTCCCAGCACAAAGCAGTACTCAAGCAGATTACTTGGTAAAGGCAGAACTCAGCTCAAAGTGCTGGAGTTGTAAAGGCAAATAAGATATGGGCCCTGCTGTAAGCAAGAGCAGCCGTCAGACTAAGGAACCCAAAGGAGCATGAAGCCAGCTATACTGTTTCGAAAATGGCATAAAATGAAGTAGATGGTGGAAGTGTTAACTGTTTAAGGATTCCCTTTGTTCCCTTCTCCTGTTCTTGACAACCTTGTAAAGTTTGGGATGGTGGTTTCTCAAAGATCACCTTAAACAGATCTTTCAAAATATAATTTGGAGCTGTTCACTTACATAAAATATCAATAGGCACAGACAACACAGATTGTAAATCAGGCAACAAGAGTATTTCAAAATATTAGAAAACAGTAACAAGAAGTGCTTGTGAGTTTCTGCTTTAGTGAAACATTGCCTGTCCTCAAAGTGTTAAAGCTGCTGGAAGAAAAATGCTCTTCAAATTAATTCTTTTACAGGATTTCTTTAATCCTCCTAGTAGAATGATTTAACTTTTCCTAGATTTTTGCCTTAAGGAGTATATCCACATTCTTAGGGCTCTCTTATCTCCACTCATTTTTTCAAGTGTGGGGGAAGCTATAGCATTAATTACACATGTTTGCAGTCACATAAAGTTTTCCATTTTCATTGACTTTCCTTTTCTTCTCATGTTTTACTTAAGACTTCTGAAGACTTGTTAATTAAGATAGTGACTAAAGACCAAGCCATGACCACTGAGTTATAATGGTCAGAAAAACAGATTAGGGGTTCCTGGTGCTATGCTAGTGTTTATCAAGTCTTTAGTCATGCCCCTTATCAGTCTCCCCCTAAGGAAAAGCATTCTCACCTTGGTTTTTTAAAATGCATCTGTTATCCTCAGGTATCTGTATCTAAATCCGAAGAGGTTGCATATTTTCATTTCACCATACCAAAGCACTGAAACATTGTCTGGACTTTGCTCTTTCCACTTTTGTTACCTGTGCTAGTGACATCTTTGCGTATGTGCATACTTCTCTGCACATATGGCAGGACTGAAGGAGAATGGAGGCCAAGTTCTTCTCATAGGAAACTACTTACTTAAGTTGCGGCTGAAGCCACTCAGGCAAAACTGTGGAACTGTGCTTAAAGCATGCTCCATCTAATTGGTATAGTTCCCAATTTCTTGCTTAAACCATGGCTTTTTTTTTCTCCAAGATCTCATGTGCTTGACTGAATGAATGACAACCTTTATTGTCCCCATTTCCTGGGTTAGCTTATTGTGAATCTGGATAAATGCAGTACAGCTGTGTTAGCTACCTGTTTTTTGTTTTTTTTTTTTTTTTTTAGCACCCTAACAAAGTGAAATAAGAATGGTAAATTAAAATAAAATAGAAAACACTACATGTACTACTCACTTTTTGTGATCTTAACAACATGAAATGCTGAATATTTAAGTTTTATATATATATACAAATATACATATATATATAAAACAATCCCAGTTATAAACCTTTATCCAAAGGAAAAAGAGTTATGCCTTTTTATTTATATTTTTCCAGCATCTTCAGTAAACTCTGTATTAAGTCTACCTTACTTCAAGTAAATATTCATGTATTACTCCCTTTGAGTATTTTTGACTATGTTAATTTGTATTAATTTAAAATCACTTGAACTTGGCTCTAGTGGTTGGGTCCCCACCACCCATAAATCCCTGGCTTCTCACTTCAGCCTGGCACAACCCCAGCTGTTGGGTGTTATTTGGGGAGTGAACCAGTGACAGACTCTCTCTCTCTCTCTGCCTTTCCAATATGTGAAATTAATTAATTAAAATCACCTGTACAAACCTGTCTTTGTAGCCACTTTTAAGTTCTGCAGATACGTACAGTATAATTAAAAATTCCAGGACAGGGTTCCAGAAAGCTAGAGTCCTTTATCATTAAATATTTTAGTATGTGCCTCATTAATTTTTTTCCTAATAATTTATTTGAAAGGCAGAATAATGGAGAGAATGATAGACATAGAAATATCTTCCCATGTATTATTGGTTCATGCCCCAAATTACTGTAAAACCCTGGACTGGGCCAGGCTGAAGCCAGGAGTCCAGAATTTTCTATGTTGATCTACCATGTGGGTGACAGGGGTCCAAGCACTTGGGCCATCTTCTGCTGCTTTCCCAGGCACATTAACAGGGAGCTGGATCAGAAATGGACCAAGGGCCGGTGTCATGGTGCAGTAGGTTAATCCTCTTCCTGTGGTGTCAGCATTTCACATGGGCACCACTCTTCCAATCCAGCTCTTTGCTGTGGCCTAGGAAAGCAGTAGAAGATGGCCCAAGTCCCTGGGCCCCTGCACCCGCGTGGGAGACCCGGAGGAAGCTCCTGGTTCCTGACTTTGGATCAGTGCAGTTCTGGATGTTACTGCCATTTGGGGAGTGAACCAGCAGATGGAAGAGCTTTCTTTCTGTCTCTCACTCTCACTGTCTATAACTCTATATCTTAAATAAATAAAATCTTTAAAAAAAAGAAAAAAGAAACAGAGCAGCTGGACTTGAACTAGAACTTTGATTTGGGATATCGGCATTGTAAGTTACCCCTGCCTCATGGTTGTTTTGTTTTTTGTTTGTTTTTTTTTGTTGTTTTTTTGTTTTGTTTTGTTTTTTTTTGACAGGCAGAGTGGACAGTGAGAGAGACAGAGAGAAAGATCTTCCTTTGCTGTTGGTTCACCCTCCAATGGCCGCTGTAGCTGGTGCACTGCGGCCGGCGCAACGCGCTGATCCAATGGCAGGAGCCAGGTGCTTCTCCTGGTCACCCATGGGGTGCAGGGCCCAAGGACTTGGGCCATCCTCCACTGCACTCCCTGGCCACAGCAGAGAGCTGGCCTGGAAGAGGAGCAACCGGGACAGAATCCGGCACCCCGACCTGGACTAGAACCCGGTGTGCTGGCGCAGCAAGGCGGATGATTAGCCTAGTGAGCCGCGGCGCTGGCCATGCCTCATGGTTTTTAACCAAGAATTTATTCACCAAGGAGTTTTTTAATTAATGCATCTTCTGACCTCACACCCTGTTCCCAGCCTTATATATCCAACTACCTGTTTGAAAGCTCTCCCTGAAGGGAGTTCAAAGGTAATAAGTCCAAAGTAGAAATTTTGATTCTCTCTGTCCCAGACTGATACTTCCCCAAGTACTTCTGGTCTCACTAAATGTCACTACCATTCAGTAAACTTCTAGGACAAAAAACTTAAGAGTCATTTTTGACACTTTTGTGTTCTTTACTCTCTTAATCCAATCCATTGCCAGCACATGTCAGTTTTACTTTCACAACTTATTTGAAACAAAAACACTTCTTAGTATCTCCACTACTGTATCCTTAGGCCACGCCACTATCAACTCTTTTCTAAATTTGTCTATATATTTTCACTAGGCCTCATGATTCTATTCTTGACTTCCCACATTCTGTTCTCCACCAAGCAACTGGACTAATTTTTTAAAAAACTACATACTATCTGATGTCACTTTCCTTCTTCAGATGTTTCAATCCATTCCCATCACACTGAAAACAAAATCCAAACACATTTACCACATTATTCTTTCTCCTTTGGGAATTTTGTTCATTTATTGCCACTTAAGAAAGGCCTCCCATGACCATCTGTTTGCTTTTGCTTTTAATTATGGAAAAATTCAAATGTATAAAAACTAGAGAAGGAGAGAATATTATTAACCCATATATATTTGGCATTCAGCCAAGATAATGATCAACTCATGGTTTCTTCTATATCCCAAGCCACTCCTGACTGGACCTCTTTAATTATTTTGAAATAAATCAGATACCATATCATTTCATCTGTAAATATTCAGTATGTATCTGAAAAAAAATAACTTTTAAAAAATAACTAAAATATCTCTATCATATATAAGAAAATTAATGTTAAGTCCTTCTTTTCACCAAATATCTGGTAAATATCACATTTCCCTGATTTTCTTATAAATGTTGATTTTCCGAAATAGATTTTTTTTGACAGGCAGAATTAGACAGTGAGAGAGAGAGAGAGACAGAGAGAAAGGTCTTCCTTTTCCGTTGGTTCACCCCCCAAATGGCTGCTACGGCCGGTGCGCTGTGCTGATCTGAAGCCAAGAGCCAGGTGCTTCTCCTGGTCTCCCATGCAGGTGCAGGGCCCAAGCACTTGGGCCATCCTCCACTGCACTCCCGGGCCACAGCAGAGAGCCAGACTGGAAGAGGAGCAACCAGGACAGAATCCAGTGCCCCGACCGGGACTAGAAACTGGGGTGCCAGCGCTGCAGGTGGAGGATTAGCCTAGTGAGCCAGGGTGCCGGCCTATTTGTTTTCTAATCAGGATACAAATAAAGTCACATGTTGTACTTGGTTGGTATGATTCTTAATCTGTGGGTTACCACATTATGTTATTTTTATTTCTTAGCAATTTGTTTATTGAGAATACTTAATTCTTTGCACTATGAAATTTCCAATAATCTGAGTTTTGTGGTTACATCACTCTAGTGCCACTTATCACATCCTCTGTATTCTCAGGGAATAGATTGTTAGTCACAGAGGATTGAATAGGTTTATGCTTTATTTTGGCCAGAATACTGTGAGTTTTGCAATGGACTTCTGGAAATATATACACATATATATAGAGACTAGCTCGCTCCCCCCAACCCTTACTCTCTATGTGTGTCTGTCTGTCTGTCTGTCTCAAGCAGTCAGTGATGATTATTTACTTGATCCATTATTTGGTTACCATGATGACTATCTAAACTTAAATAGAAGCCCCACAACATTGTCCATCACTCCAATCCCCTTAGCCATTTTGCCAGAATAGTTCTTATTTATCTGACAATATTATATGCATTGGTTTACTTTTTATTATTTTTGTTCCATCAGAATGTAAATTCCCTGTGGGAAAAGGAATTATTTTTGTTCATTATTGTATCTAGCACCTAAAATAGTATCTAGAACATAATAAATACACACTGAATGAATTTGAATTAATGTCATTTATTGATTGACTAAAAAGGGAAAAAAATTATGCATGTGCCACATAGTTATAAGTTCCAGAAATAAAAGCTCCACAAGGAAAGCACTAATACCTCAAAAGTTCAAAATTGAACATTTGTAGGAATTTTCCATTATATCCTTAATAACAAAATAATACCCACAGAAATGTATCTACACAAATATTACTCTAATTTTTAAGATAAATTATCATAAAATAAATTTTATCTTTTTATTTTTAATTTAACTACTAGTACATGACCATTTTAGAAAAAAATGAAAAGTGGAAGAAAACATGCTTTATATTCTAACAAATCTTTCTCCCCACTTTGTATGTGCATATACATGTATGTGCTTGTGAATTTATGTTTTTCTAAATTTTAAATGACTTTTTATTTATTTGAAAGGCAGAGTTTACAGAGAGAGGGAGAGACACAGAAGGGGGGGAGGGGAGAGAGAGAGAGAGAAAGAGAGAGAGATCTTCCATCTGCTAGTTCACTCCCCAAATGGCCGCAATGGCTGAAACTGGGCTGGTGAGTCAGGAGCCAGGAGTTTCTTCCAAGTCTTCCACGTGGGTGTAGGGGCCCAAGGATTTGGACCATCTCCTGCTGCTTTCCCAGGTTCATTAGCAGGGGGCTGGATCAGAACGGGAGCACCTGGGACTCCAACTGGCAGCATCCATATGGAATGCCAGTGTTGCAGGTGGTGGCTTAACCTACTATGCCACAGCACCAGCCCCTAGGTTTTATTTTAAATGGAATTGTATGAGGCGTACTGTTTTATGGACTACCTTTTAAAATTATATAGCATATTTTAAGCATTTTCAATTTTGATTTTTTTTAATAAGAAAGTATATTTAACTAGTACATTATAGATGGACTTTTTTTACAAAACAGGAGGCAGGCAAGATATAATCCATGGACCCTAGTTTGTTGACTCTTGCCCTGTAATAAGTTCCTAAATTGATATGTCTAAGAAATGTATATATTTTGGCCGGCGCCATGGCTCAATAGGCTAATCCTCCACCTTGCAGCGCCGGCACACCGGGTTCTAGTCCCGGTCCGGGCGCCGGATTCTGTCCCGGTTGCCCCTCTTCCAGTCCAGCTCTCTGCTGTGGCCAGGGAGTGCAGTGGAGGATGGCCCAAGTCCTTGGGCCCTGCACCCGCATGGGAGACCAGGAGAAGCATGTGGCTCCTGGCTTCGGATCAGTGCAATGCGCCGGCTGCTGCACGCCGGCCACGGCGGCCATTGGAGGGTGAACCAACGGCAAAGGAAGACCTTTCTCTCTCTCTCTCTCTCTCACTGTTCACTCTGCCTACCAAAAAAAAAAAAAAAGAAATATATATATTTAAACTTTTGATGTACAGTACTCCACAGTCCTTCAGAAAGGTGGTGCCAATTTAAACTGTTTCCAGTGGTGAATATGATCGTCTTTTCCCACATTGTGATAATTTTTAGATACTTAAGTTAACATCTCAATGAGGAGAGATCTGCAAATCTTAACAAGGGCCAATCCCAAGGGAAACAGTCTTCCAACTTACAAGATTTAGTCGGAGACATTCTAAGCTCAGAATCTTATAATACTTTTCCTTAGGAAGAATCTAAATTGTCAAGCTATAATTGTGGTGAAAGCATGATCATTATACATAAAGTGTTATCAGTCAGATATGGGTCATCTGATAGGCCCAGGCCAACCACAGAAACATCCTGAGCTGTCTTTTGGAGGTGACCTCCTGAGGCTGGCAGGTGGTACTTAAGCAAATATTTTGGGAGTGGCAGCGGTGTGGTAAATAGAAATGTCTCCCTGCTGCCAAAACACACAAGCACACGTACAAACAAAATCACCACAACAGGAAAGCAAAAACTAGGAGCTGATACTGCAGGGCATGTGAATGTGCCCTGCCCGGGGCTTTAAACAGTCAGTGGAAGGCAAGTTGCACATAGCTACATGTCCACAGTTATTTCCCACTGGGCCAGAGGCTAATGAGTGTTGGGTTCCACATTTATTTGTCTTTTCATCCTAGTGACTTCTGGTCTTTTCTCTCACTAGGGAGAAATGCAGAGGAAGTGGAGATATTAAAATAGACAGAGGGGCCCTTAGGGACGGTCAACAAAACAGAAAAGAAGTGATAGAAGAGATAAAATAGATCCAAAAGATGCCTCAAGACTTTGATGTAGAAACTCTCAAGAAAATGGATTTGCTGCATAATATAAAGGATACTGAGGGAGGAAAATGAGGGGCATAATGAAGATTGTTGAGAAACAATTGGCTATTTTGTATTCCTGTACATCTCCCATTCGGAGTCTTATATGTGGACCAGAAACAACCCATCACTGTTTCCCAGAATTGAAGAAGGAATAGGGCCACTTAACTAGTTTTGTAACAACGAAAAAGTTTATTTGGTCTTCCTGATCTTTAGTTTTCTTATCTGTAAAATAAGAATATTACCATCTACCTGGTGTATTAGCATATTGCCCAGCACATAATACTTGCTAAATAAATGGTAACTGGTATCACCATTACCACCACCATGATCATCATTGCCAAGATATTTGGAGTGCCTCCTCTGCTGTCGACTGTAATAGCTACCCTCTTTAAAATTATAATTTCTCTCCAACAGTATATAAAAAGTAGATTAGGTGTTATCTTAGAACAGTCTCATGTGACACATTTCTCAAGTGTTTATTAATTTGTTTCCTAAGATGTCTTTTCTCATTATACTTATTCTGTTTTGTAGTTATTATTTCTGATTGTGAGTGTATGTACGTGCATGTGTAACCAAGAGATTATCTATCGAAGGTCATTATTACTGTATTTACTCAGGTGATGATATTATTTTACTCTGAACAGTAGTTATCTGTTTTGCAAATACCTTTATTCAGAACATGAGCCCTGTTTACTTCTGAATTAAGCAACTCAGTGAGTTTTCAATTCTTAATATTTTATTGTTAAACCTAGCCCTTTATCAAGACAGAAAAAAAGAGAAAAACAAAAATAAAAGCACAGTAAGTGAATGAAGCAAACAAATACTTGAAAACCATAAAATAGAGTCTGAAGGAAAGATAGTGTTTACTTGGAAATATCTAGTTATAGAGGAGAAAGATAGAGATTTATCAAAAAAGGAAGAATAAGATTTTCTTTTAAAATTGAACAGAGCTTCAAATCTATGGTTTTTGATGTTTAATATAATGCTCTTCCTCTACATAGTCTCCCTGCTTGAAGATAAAACAGAGCAGCAACGAGGGCTCTGCAAAGGGACTATTCAGTGAGAGCACTTCAGCCCACTTCAAGTTGCAGAACAAATAAGTAGAGGAGAGCATTATGGGACAATGGAGATGGAGAAACAAGAGTGGAGATTGAGTGCATTCATATTCTGTTGTCAGCAACTAGCTTTGGTTGTACACTTAAGTTTTCCACTATGACGTGTCCCAGAACTTAAGTTCTGCAGTTTGACTGGATATGTGAATAAGTGAACATCCAATGTAAATTCTATAAACCTTTGGCTCATCTCTAAATTTCTATTTGAATTTCAGTTTTTGATGTGTGTCCCCTGATGTTGGAAAATATATATTAAATATGAGTTGAGAAGATTCTTTTGCTTGCACTGCCACTGAGCTATGAAATAGTACTACAGTAGTTGTGTGGGGTGTGCATAGTGTATAATACATTAGTAAATAATTACAGTCTCTGACAAAGTCTGAGGCTGGTTTTTCATAATGAAAAGTAAAATTTTGAGGACTGTGATGTTCCGTAGCTGGTAAAACCCCCACCTGCATCTCTGGCATCCCATATGGGCACCGGTTTGTGTCTTGGATGCTGCACTTCTTATCCTTTTCCCTGGTAAAGGCATGAGAAAAGCAGCAGAAGATTGCCCAAGTGTTTGGGGCCCCACCACCCACAAGGGAGACCCGGGTGAAGCTCCTGGCTCCTGGCTTCTGCCGGGCTCATCCCTGGCCCTTGAGGCCATCTAGGGAGTGAACCAGTGGACAGAAGATCCTTTCTCTGAATCTTCCTCTTTCTCTCTCTCTGTAACTCTGCCTTTCAAATAAATAAAAATAAACCTTAATAAAAGCAAACTTACAGATGTTTGTTGCTGTCGAATACTAAAACCATTACCTCTAAAGCCAGGGAGCATAAGCCATTAAAAGTTACTCATACAATGACTCATAACTTGAATTCTTTACTATTATTGTTATAATGTTTTACAGTTGGATTTACATTATTAGTGGTACAATAGGAGCAAAAAATTATGAAAGACTTGGAACTCGGTGTACTTGTTACACAGAGTGAACGATTTACAAATTAAGGCTTATACTTCATGCTCTGAGTCTTATTTCTCTCATTGAGATCAATTTTCCATTATAGTTACTGAAATGATGTGGCTTTGAAAGAACTCAATATATGGACAGATTCTGCATCAATAATAATGTCATTTAAAATAAGCTTTTCAGTCAGAAGTGGCCTTCTT
Source organism: Oryctolagus cuniculus (assembly GCF_964237555.1). NCBI lineage: Eukaryota > Metazoa > Chordata > Mammalia > Lagomorpha > Leporidae > Oryctolagus > Oryctolagus cuniculus. Next base: position 65,382,104 of record NC_091453.1, on the reverse strand, counting down.
TGTGTTAGTTTTATTGCTAATAAACAGTCTAGAAGTTACAATATTTGAAGAAGTAACTGAACTGAAAAGAGGATTGGTAATAACATAAGCAATTTATGGAAACCACAGTAACTTGAAAAATATGCAAATTGAGGTAAAGTCTCAGTAGAGTATTATAAAAGTCAATTGAGTTAGATACTTTTTTCCAAGATATTTACAACTTTCATTTAGCTTGGTAATTGAAATTTGTGTGGTACTTTGAAGAAACAAAAATAATTATATCTTTATCCATATCTATTATTGAAATTTTGGTAATTGTTATAGGCATAGGATTAGGACAATTTTAAATTTCACCATATTCAACCTTTTTTTATTCCCTGGTATTTCAATTTTTGCTATGAAATGGAAAGTAATATCAGCTAATCTAATGCAACTAGTATAAAATTTAAGTTATGTATTTAAGTATTAAAGTTTAAAACTAAATAATGTTTTAATTGAAGTTGAGGAATTTGATTAAAGCTGAAAAAACTATGTGGTTATAAGCTTGAAGTTAAGAGACCCCCATCTTGCTGTGTTCCATCACTGAGTCACTAGTTGAATGGTCTGTCCTCTTTCAACTTGCATTTTTCTCATCTGAATTCCTATGATAATGCCATTTATCTCATAGTAATTGTGACATGGGAGTGGGGAATTTCGGAAGCAGAAGGACCTGATTAATACAGAAGACATTTTTGTGATATCTACACAGTGACTATAGAGGATTCTTTAGTTTTATGTGATGATATCTCTGGCAGAACTAGAAAGCTACAGAGGCTAATATAGGACTTTTCACTATAACATCCACAGGAAAATGGTAGGGAGAGCATAGTGGCTTAAGCATGTCCTAAATGGTACCAGCAGGCTTAAATAAGGTAGATACAAACCATTCTGATAGTGTGAGAAGGCTGATGAGTATGCAGAAACCATCTCCAATAGAAATATATCCTCTCTAGTAGCTTGCCAACACCAAAGAACTGCTTTTTCTGGAAGAATTACTTTTTCTGGAAGTCTCTCAAGACAAATGATTATTTCATGAATGTGTTCACAGTGGTTCCTAAACAGGGCCACACATTAAGAAATACCTGGGAAATCTGTTTAAAGTACAGACTTCTAAACCTTAAACTAAGAGCTTCTGATTCTGTACATCTGCAATAATGTCTTGGAATCTGTATACTTGCCAGGCTACTCAGGTGATTTGATAATACAGACTTAATATTAGAGAACCACTTCATTAGCAGTCAATAAAAATCAATGGTAACATATTTCATTTTTCTCTTCTACTGGTCCTAGAGGAATGAGAGAGAGAAGGGAGGTGGGGGGAGGAGTGAATGTATTTTTGATGGGAGAATGGAAAGAGATTCCGAGCCAAGAGATACTTTGGGAAGGAGACGTACAGCTCAGGAGAATAAATAGCCAAAGGGCTGCAAAAAGACATGGAGTACTAGAAGTTTTCCAAAAGACAATAAGAAGGCTACAAGTTCTAACACAAAAATTGTCTATGTCATAATTTTGTCCAGCTAAACCACAGCTTTCCTCAACAAGCAACCAATGTGCCTCCACGTCCAGAGCTTCCCACCCAATCCTCATTAGGAAATGAGATGCAGTGGAGAAAACAAGGACATTAAGGGTGTGTCTGCATCAAACATTGTGAAACAATTAATTACTGTTTCTTCTGTGATTATGAGAATTCCAGGTGACACTCCTGCCAGCCCATTAAAACTCATGCTATGACAGAATTTCTGAGCTATTAATTTTTCCTCAGGATCATTTTCTGTCCTCAGACATCAAAAAGTAAATTATAACATATTTTCTTGTAGATTTTGAGTCTCCATTGGGTGCTCATTCATTCAACAGGAGTTTTCATATTAAAATATAAACCCAGGGGCCGGCGGTGTGGCACAGCAGGTTAAGCCGCAGCCAGCAGTTCGGGCATCCCATATGAGCACAGGTTGGAGTATTGGTTGCCCCTCTTCTGATCTATCTCCCTGTTAATACACCTGAGAAAAGCAGTGGAAGATGGCCCAAGTGTGGTCATCTGGATGGATGGACTCTCTCTCTCTCTCTCTCTCTCTCTGCCTTTCAAATAAATCATTAAATATTTAAAAACTATAAATCCAGGGGCAGGCACTTGTTAAGCAGTTAAGACACTGGTTGGGATGACTGCATCGCATATCGGAGTGCCAATTTGAGTCCTGGTGACTCCAATTTTGATCCAACTTCCTGCTAATGCATCCTGGGAGGCAGCAGATGATGGTTCAAATGCTTAAGCCCCTGCCCCCATATGGGATATCTGGATGGAATTCTGGATTCCTGACATTGATCTGGCTCAGCACTGGCTGCTGCAGACATTTGGAGAGTGAATCAACATATGGCTGATCTCTGTAGATCTGCCTCTGTCTTCTTCTCATTCTATTTCAAATAAATAAAATATGTAAATCAAGTATATGTAGTCATATTAAAGAATATCTGAAAAATACTGAGCGGAAGCAACAGTGTGTAACATTGGAAATTGTCATAATTTTTACACTTGAATGTAAGCCCAGGTATAGGAATAAGAATGCAAGAACCTAATTTACCTATTGCCTCATTGTCTGTGCTAACTTTCTTGATTTCAGTACTAAACAATTTTAAGATCTTATAAGATATTATTTTGTTTTGGATGCAATTTTTATTTTATAGATATAAAAAAGCTACTGATTGAATCTGTGGTGACTGAGAAATCCTAGTTCCCAAAAAAGAAATATGATGGAAATCAGTCATGAGGATGATATAAAAGCTAACATAAATTTAGTGTTTACTATTTTCCAAGCTCTGTGCTATGACCTTGACACATTTTCTCATTTAATTCTCAAATCAATTACATGAGATAAGCAATGTAATTGTTTGCCTTTCACAGATAAGGAAACTGAGACTAAGCAAAGTTAATTTTGAAAGGCCATACAGTTTTAAGTAGAAGAGCTAAAACTCAAACCAAATTCTATCTAAAGCTTGAGACACTATACTTAAAGAGCAGATGTCATAATAAAGAAGAATTCAGTTAAATGTCATTGCTTATATATGTACTTCTATAAATGGACCTCAAAAGAGGTCATCTTCTTAGCATAATATCTCACCAAGTTATTGAATTATACATCAATGCAAAACATATCCCAGACTATCCACTCAGATGCTGGGTATGGCTGGCAGTCATGGTCCAACTCTTCAGAGCACTAAATAATGAAGTCACAACCTACTTAGGAAATGTTCTTCCTCTTACAAATACCCATATTAGATTTTCACACAGGCCTTGCTGTAGGACTTTGCTTAATCCATATTTTTCCCAAGCTTTTTGGATAAAATTTTGTTCACCAAAAGGTTGAGCAAAACAAAAGAATTCCCAAATTCATACACTAAAGTTTATAAATCAACAATGTGTACATTTCACTAAGCTAGGGCCCTTATTTATGCTTCATCTAAAAGTGTTATTAAAAAGATTCTGTTTACACTTCTGCCAGTTGTACTAAATTTTCCTTGTTTCCCTTGGAATTACTAGTATGTATTAGGAATTAGTCATGTATTTCTTAATTTGCACATATGGCTAACTTTTTATTCTTTTTATTTCTCACATATTTATTTAAGTAAATCTTATAATTAAGCTGCACTGTAATATTAATGTTAATAAATGGTTAACCAGAACAAAAGATACAAAACTAGTAAACCATGTAATAAATATTGCTGACAATACTTTCTGATTGTTTCCTTCTCTTTTAGCTCTGATAGTGTACACCTTAACAAATAAAGAAAGACAGAATTCTTCCAAACAACGTGTAGCTCATTATGAAAGTTCTTATACCTGGTTAATATTATGATTCTGAGTCATCAATTTAAGGTTAAATTATCATTATCATCTTTATTATGTACGTTGGTTCCAGCAAACTTCTTGAGGAATAGTGCTCTGTCAGTGCAGACAAGTTCTTCAAACACCCTCTTAATGCCTACCTGAAGGGTACAGTTAGTTGATCTATAAGCAATCTAATGCAAGGCCACAGAAGACCTATGTACAATTTTATCTGCTTATTTTAACCTGAATCAAAGTTTGACTTTCATGCAGAATTACCTCATGAAATGTCTACATGCCGCTGAAAGAAATGTAGTTTAAACCATTAAAAATTAGATTTATTTTCATTTATTTGAAAAGCAGACACAGAAAGAACTTCCATCTGCTGGACCATTCTTCAAACACCTGCAACAGCTAGGGCTGGGCCAGGCTGAAGCCTGGAGCCCAGAACTCCATCTGGGTCTCCCATCTCGGGTACAGTGAACCGAAATCTTTGATGTGCATTATCAGGAGGCTTGATCAAGAGTGGAATGGGGACTCTTGGGATGGAGGCATCTTAACCACTGAGCCACAGGCCCACTGCTATACCACTTTGGGCTTTCATTTTCTTTGCTAATTCTGATAAAATACTTGGGTTTCAACTTTCGGTTTTCTTAAAAAAGATTTATTTTGGGCTATATGATGAGTATTTTTATTGACAACAAATGGGCACCTTCATGATAGCTCTTGCTTTCATTATCTGAGTGTCCATGAATTCTGTCTTGGTGGCAGTAAGTCTATTTTTCACATTTGTCTATGTACAGCCCATAGTGGGTAACTGATGAATGTCCTTTGAATGAATAGATAAATATCCTAATAAGTATTCAGATGAGAAAATACACATTTATAGATGTATTATCCCCTGTCAACGGGCTAGTCTAATAACTGAGTCCATGTTGGTGTCCTGGGTCATCTTCTTACTGCACACATTATCCCTAGCTTATCATGTATTCTCTAACGATTCTAATAACTATCTCTGCTTATGACTTTCAAAGCTCTATCACCATCCCAGATAAATCTCCTACATTCAAAACCAAACATCCAGGTATTTGCTGATATCTCCATCTGGGTGTTTCTCAGACATTTTGAGTATAATACATCCATAGTTGACCTTATCCAAATACTAAAAATTTGTTCTGTCTACCAGATCCCAACAAAAGCTGCAACCACCTATCTAATTGACAAATTAATAATCTGAGTGTCATCTTTGATTCCTCCTTCTCCTTTATCTACCACATATAATCAACTGCTAAATCAGATTTATTCTATATTTTTACTAATTTATGTCTTTTCATAGCTACTACCACAACCGTAAATCAAGTTACCATTATTTCTTACATGGATTGTTCCAGTATTCTCTTAGTGTGTCAATTTTTGGTTTTTGCCCCTTTCCAAATTTGTTATCTACTCTATAGCCAGACATACATATTCAGGTAATAAATCGAAAACATTTTAAATATACATTAATGAATAGATCAGTTCTGATTCTCCAAATTTCAACTTTATTTTTTCTCTTACCTCAGATAGGTGTAATTTTCATGTTTGTAGATCATGCTGTACTTTACCTATCCTGGTACTTATCACATTATATCATTATTACAGATTTACTAGTCTGGAAATTCCCATAGACTGTGGGCTCCTGGAGGGCAGGGGTCAGGTATATTTCATGTGACTGATAAGCAGTCAGTACTTGCCACATAGTAAGTACTCAATAGTTATTTTCTGAAAGGAGGAAACAGAATGAAAGAGTAGGGCAGGAAGGGAGGGAAGGAGAGAGGAAGGAAGGAAGGATAGATGGATGGATTAGAAAAACAGTTAAATGCATGCACCCAATCATTCCAGTTTTACTAGTGCCTGCGAGTCAAAGTGGTAGAGTGCTTAAAAGGCATAGAATCTAGTAGATGTTTGTTCAGAGTGTGCTTTATTTGAATTAATCAACTCAAGGAAGCAGGTGAATTGCTAATGCCTATGGGAGAGACATATGAATGTGGCTTTTGTTACAGATTTGAGTAGGCCAGTGATGAGGCATGATTATTCTAGAGAAAAGGATAGTTTTGTCAGGGGACACAGGTTTATTCATTATTGTTGTTCTTGTTGTCGTGATTCATTTTTAATTTTGTCTTTTTCCAAGTCAGATAATAGCTGCATGTTCTTAGTACATTGCAAATAAAGATGTGCCATGTAATATGTACTGAGATAGTCATCCTTCTAGTATGGAGAGATGAGTGTGCTGTTCTTTGTCCCTCCTCAGAAAGGGTTAGAGAGGCTTAGTTGGGTTCCTCACTTTCCTAATCCAGGATGGCATTAGGATGATTGGTTTGAATTCTATTGAATGATTCATGTGGGCTATAATGACCTATATTTGCAGTCTGTTCTATCATTTTACATGATTATTCTGTGATTTGGTCTTCTTACACTTTTACATTTATGCAAACTGATAGTTAAAATAAGTTTCCTAAACTATGAGCCCTGATGTTTTTATTAAACTTGATTAAAGATCACATCCAAGAGCTTTACAAAACAGTTTGCAATGCATAACATCTTTTATGGGCAGGTCATAGGCAAAGGGAGGGGGGAGGAATGGGTATGGCATTGACTGTTGTAGCTCTCATTTTCTGAAAGCAAATAAGATGGAGTTGCTTGTTATTGTATTTAAGGAAAGAGAAGTTAGATTCCTGTATCTTTGCTGCAATAAGAATAGTCTCTTTGTTTTTTTTTTTTTTCTGTCTTTTTGTTGCTCCAGGCCACATCACGTTCCTTGGAAGGAACATCTGAAAGTAATCAACTTGAAGCTTCAAGTTGGCTTTGTGCCCCAACCCAGTAGGCCTTGAAGTGGGGACTTCTTACAAAACCTCATAGAAAGTACTCACCAGGCTAGAAAATGGCCTGTCCATAAAAACAATTCAAGCAGAGAAGAGTAATCAATAGGAATAAATATTTTTAAATGAAAAAAAATAGGATCTTGACATCTTGGATATTATTGTAGTACAGCGCTCCTTAGTTTTCCTTAATGTCAGATAATATAACTAGAAAATCACTTAAATTTTGGCTTCAGAAAAATTCTGATTCTTTTTCTGACTGCAGGTTGTCATCAGATCCAGAATTGCTTAAATTCTAATTGTCAAACTTAGAAATACATTAACTGTAAAACAGTAGTCATGGTTACATTTTCAGTTAACTGGAAAGCCAGACAATTTACCAGCAAGCCTGCTTTTTTTTTAAACATTTATTTATTTATTTGAAAGGCATAGTTAGAGAGAGGCAGAGGGAGGGAGGGAGAGATAGAGAAGGAGAAGGAGGGGAGAGGGGAGGGGAGAGGAGAAGGGCAGAAAGAGGGAAGGAGGAGGGGGGAGAGAAGAGAGGGAGGAGGAGAAGGGAGCATAGAGGACTTCTATCCACTGGTTCACTCCCCAAATGGCCACCATGGCCAGAGCTCTGCAGATCCAAAGCCAGGAACTGGAGCTTCTTCCAGGTCTCCCACGCTCGGACAGGGGCCCAAGGACTTGTGCCATTTCCCATTGCTTTTCTGGGCCACAGCAGAGAGCTGAATCGAAAGTGGAGCAGGGGCCAGCGCTGTGGCGCAGCAGGTTAAAGCCCTGGCCTGAGGCTCAGGCGTCCCATATGGGCACCGGCTCTAGTCCTATGAGCAACATCTTCTATACCCCTCCTCCTCTCTCCCAGCCTTTAGTAAACATTTTCTACTATGTTTCTATAAGTTCTACTTTCTTAGATTCTACATGTAAGTGTGATTGCACAATATTTGTCTTTCTGCACCTGGCTTATTTTACTTAGCAAAATGCCCTCCGGTTCCATCCTTGTTATCAAAAATGATAGAGATTCTTTTTAATGGGTGTATAGTTAACTCCCCAAATGCCTGCAACAGCCTGGCTGAGCCAGGCTAAAGTCAGGAGCCGAGAACGTAACAGGTCCCCCATGTAAAAGGAATGTACCCAAGTACATGAGCCCACCCCAAGCTGCCTCCTGGGTTGCACACTTGTTGGAAGCTGGATTGAAAGTGGAGGCAGAACTCAAATCCAGATACATCAATATGGAGTGCAAATATCCCACGTGGCAGCTTTACTGCTGTGCCACATGCCTGCCCCTTTGCCTTTTTTTTAATTGAGTTATTTGCAGTGCATGTTTTTCATTTATACAAGAAATACATTCTTCTCAGTAAGTCTACTCAAGCAAGCTGTAGAAAAACAATTGTGAATGAGTTTACTCAATGTCACTTACTAGTGTGAGTCCTCAAATTAAAATTTTAATTCCTCAGTTGCTGAGCTTCTGGTATGAAGAATTTATAAAACTGCCTCAGGTAGCTTATGTTTATGATAGTGAAATTTTTTGAAGTCAATTAATAAGTATCTATAAAGCATGTGCTATGTATTGAGTCATTATGTAAACATTATGAAGGATACAAAAGAATGACTCATTCACATTCTCTTCTTTTTTTAAAAAAAGATGATTTGACAGGCAGAGTTACCGAGAGAGAGCGAGACACACAGAGGGATAAATATCTTCCATCCACTGGTTCACTCCCCAAGTGGTTGCAGTGGCTGTAGCTGGGCCAGGCTGAAGCCAGGAGCTGGGAGCTGCTTCTGGATCTCCCATGTGGGTGCAGGAGCCCATGCACCTGGGCCATTTTCTGCTGTTTTCCAAGGCCACTAGCAAGGAGCTGGATCTTGAACCAGCTGGGTTCAAGATCAGCTGGGTCTTGAACCAGCGCCCATATGGGATGCCAGCATCACATTTGGTTGCTTTCCTGCTGCGCCACGATGCTGGTCCCTCAATTGCTATTATTCAGTGAATGTAGCTGGTAAGATAACACACAAATACATGAAACAAAGTAAAAATGAAACTGTGTGGTATGAAGTATTAGCATGAAGGAATTAAAGACGTACTCGGAGATGATTTCACAGAGTTAGTGTAAGGAACTAAGTCTTGAAATTAGGTAGAATTTAATTAGCATATTAGAATTGCTAAGAGTAACATTCCTAAAACCAAACTACTTAGATTACCATCCCAGGCTTCAAAACTTGCTAGTCAAATGACCTAGGAAACAGTGTAACATCTTTTCTTCAGTTACCTCCTTTATAAACAGGAGAGGTTAATAATAATACTTACCTCATAAAATTGTGGTGAGGGTAAACTGATAGAGTACCTACAAAGTACTTAGAACAGTATCAGATATATTGTAACAATCTATATATTACTTATTTATTACTATTGATATTTACCATTTACTTATTACTATTTAGCTATCATGCTAATACTATCTGTATTTAAAGTACTACTGTGATAAAAATGCATCTGAAATATGAACTCTGTAGTACAGCATTATATACAAATATTTTCAGTCTTTTTTGACCCACTATGTTTATATATTCATTAATTTAAAATTGTTCATTTTTTACACTGTATTTTCTCTAATTTAGATCCAGGTCTCCCATGTGGGTGCAGGGCCCAAGGACTTGGGCCATCCTCCACTGCTTTCCCAGGACATAGCAGAGAGCTGGATTGGAAGTGGAGCGGCTGGGTCTCGAACCAGCGCCCATATGGGATGCTGGCACTGCAAGCGTGGCTTTACTCACTACACCACAGCACTGGGCCCATAGTTTTTAAACTGTTGAGAAAAATATAATGAAAGAGAAATTGGCCAGAAAACGTAGGTGTCAATAAACTATGACTGCTTCTTTCCAAAACAAAGCTGTGGGGAGCAACTCAGACTAGACTAAGTTACTGGAATTAAGACTTATTCTATGCATCTGCTCTCCCACAATATGGCGCTGGGAGAGGAGTAAAACAACTTTTACACAGCTGCCTCCAGTTTGACCAATAACCTGCAGGAGCTGATCCTGCTCCTGATTGGAGGAGAGCAGCGTACTCGGCGTGTGGGTAGCAGAGTTGGGATTGGTGGAAGAGGACTATAAAGGAGGAGAGAGACAACATGCACCAGGAACGTCTAAAGGGAACACCTGAGCAGCCCCCGAGAGAGCCGGCCGGCGGTGTGCTGCTCCCCCGCGGAAGTGGGGAAAGTGGCAGGGGGAACCGCCCTTCCACGAAGGTGGAAGGGACGGTAGCCAACCCAGGAAGGGCCGAGCAGACAAAAGAACAACGCAGAGTCTTGTGTCATTCCTCCCTGAAGAGGGGGAGCGACATAATGGTGCCCTGACTCGGATAGGAAACCTAGGCAGGGTTTAGTGTCGTTCCTCCACAAAGAGGGGGAGCGACAAAAGCAACCGCCAAAAATTATAGATCAAACTTGTCCCAGTGTGTCAAATTGTACTGTTTCAGTTTTACATTTGCACCTCCCTCCATCTCTTTAAAAAACAAAATACCAGAACTTAATATAACTCATTTATCTAGTTTAAAAATATTCCTTGGTAAATTCTTCAAAAACCTTTTCAGGGGCCAGTGCTGCGGCACAGCAGGTTAAGCTGTGGCACAACAGGTTAAGCCACAGCCTGTGGTGCCAGCATTGCATATGTGTACTGGTTCAAGTCCTGGCTGCTCCACTTTGGATTTATCTCTCTGCTAATGGCCTGGGAAAGTAGCAGAAGATGGCCCAAGTGCTTGGGCCCCTGGACCCTTTTGAGAGAACGGGAAAAAAGCTCTGTGTTTCGGATCAGCCAAGCTCTCGCTGTTGTGACCATTTGGGGAGTGAACCAGTGGATGGAAGATTTTCTGTCTCTCTCTGTAACTCTGCCTTTCAAATAAATAAATAAATCTATAAAAAATACATTTTCAGTCAGTTGACTCTTCTGATAGGACAAAGATTTCCTGGACCACCTATCTTACCTGCTCCTGTCTTTCTGCAGAAAACTCAAATTTATCTCCCCCAAATTAGGGAAAGCTGTATTTTAATGAGATGCCAGTGAGATTATGTATGTGTTTTTAGGAAATACCTAAATACTGAATTCATGATAAGAACTAAAGAATAGAACTTGTTATTTTTGTGCCACAATGCTGATCCCCCAAATAATCCATTTCTGAGCACAAACAATTCCAAGAGCAGTCATAATATTCAAGCTAACTCATTCCTTATCTAAACCATTTCTCAACATCTTCTGCCACTACATTTTTCCCCTTAAGGATAGCTGAGCTTTGATGATTCAAATCGTTTCATAAAAACAGGTTCTTCAAAGTTAAATCTTTACATGTGTTCTTGAGTCTTCAAACCACTCCCTCTCAATTCCCCTTTTTATATTGAACTATATTTTCTTGATTGGGTTTTGGAAGGTGCTGCATACAATACTTTATTATGGAGGTATACTTGATTTAATATTTTATTTCTTGATACTTCTTCCCCAAGATAAGGGTTGTAAACTTGGAGGATGATGAAAACCTCTATGTTGTTATGCATATGATGGGAGCAAAAATGTTAATGGAAATATTCTTGGTTGAGGAGTTTGTTTCTCACACTTCATTGTGTGGTAGTAAATATGATTTAGCTTGAACCCACGTTGTTACTGGATCTGTGCCTACAGAAACTGCCCTGGTAATGTGTTTGCATGACACATAATTAAGTGCATGTTGTAACTTGTTCCTGACTATTACACACGTCAATTTCAACAATGTGTAACATCCAAGCATAAAATTAAGACCTATGCTATTCATTATGTCTGTCAAATTCCCTTGATTTTCAGAGTAGTAGTGACCCTCAAATCATAAAACGGTCAAAGTCAAAGGTGCCTGGGAACTGCTAGATAAACAGGTGAGACTTGTTGGATAATTTTATCTACCACCCTGTTACCTGAGAAGTCAGATTCACTTAAGAGTCAAGGCATAGAAAAGAGAGCTTTCTTATCAAAGCGTTAATGTTCTGCTCTGTGATATGGGCTGCTGTACTTGGCAAGTGCCCTGACTTGTTCAACTCCCTACAATTTGTTGTAGATTAACCGAGGAGACTCAGTAACACAAAGTGAAAATTACCCCTTGGCACCTTTAGTTCCAGCTACAGAAGCAGTCGTGGCTGAAATGGAGGAACTAAGTGGAGGGAGAGAGTGACAGAAAGAGGTAGTGAGTGAAGGGCCTATCATATAGGACATAAGAGCATTTGAAAGACGTTGATTTTTGTTTTGAATAATATGGGAAGTCTCTTGATACTTGTGAGAGGGTAATTACATGATTAAATTTTCAAAGAGATTACTTTGGTTACTGTGTTGAGGATTATGGTATGGTGGCAACAAGAGCCAAAGTAAGGATACTGACTAGGAAGGTGTTAGATTATTACACCAAAGAGATTATGAAGGATTATATATTAGAGGATGTGGTGAGAATTGATCTTTTTTTGAACACATTTCAAAGGTGATTAAAAAAACTACTAGACTAATAAAGATCTTATATTACAAACCCTAGAAACCTAATACCAACCTACATAACTGGCCTTATCCCATATACAGTCCAGAATCATAAGATAATAAAGATAACAGTTTTGAAGATAATGAATAATATATTCCTTTGGAAAGTATTGTTCTCTCAAATCTCCCTGCTGCCCCTCTCTGATTGATTTCTTAGATAAAATACAGTCATGCTGATTTTACATGATTACTCAGATCAATTGAACTATGGGGTTAATCACTACCCAGCCAATTGAATCATAAGTAGTCAGTTCTGTTCTATCTTAATGACCGCAAAAGGTCTCGTTTGAATGACAATTTAATAAATTTTCAAGTTCAAAGGTGTCTTAGATATTGTCTAAGGAGACACAATCTTTTTGAGTATAGAGACCCTTTTTAAAATTGAAAAATGTGACTCTCCTAAGTCGTACTTTCAGTGACAGTGAATTAAGAAAATACATAAAAACAAAGCTATAACAGATTCAGTATTTTTAAAAAGATTATTTATTTGAAAGCATTACACAGAAAGAAAAGGAGAGGCAGAGAGAGAGAGAGAGAGAGAGAGGTCTTCCATCCACTGGTTCACTCCCCCAGTTGCCAAGCTGAAGCCAGGAGCTTCCTCCTGGTCTTCCCATGCGGGTCCTTTGGCCATCTTCTACTGCTTTCCCAGGCCATAGCAGAGAGCTGGATAAGAAGTAGAGCAGCTGGGACTTGAACTAGCACCCATATGGGATGCCAGCACTGCAGGTGGCAGCTTTATCCACTACACCACAGCACTGGCACCTAGGTATTGTTTTTAAATGAATGTATATTAATCTCAACAGTACTTACACACACATATGTACAATATATATTATTTATATAGCCTAGAGACTACATTCCATGAACATGCTAGGGTAGTTCAAAAACTTCAAGAAAAATGCATTGTGTGACAAAAACTATGCATGGATTTAAAAATTGCTTTGCACCAAAACAAACTTATCTTTTAATTCCGTTTTCCCTGAGGTTTTGAAATATAAGTTCACGTACCCTAGCAATATTTTTTAGCCCTTCTCCTGTTCTCACCCCAAGAAATCCTTGGGTCATGGAAACGAACAAAGGAATTTGATAGTTATTTCCACATCTCATGCCCAATTTTATGAGTGAAAAAAAATAGACTGAAAGAGACAAAGTAATTTGAGCAAGTTAGCTTCAAGTATTGGGAAAGGAAGGCTGAGCTGTGGGGTAGAGAACAAAGTCTTTGACTCTGTGTCAAGAGAACGAAGCCTGAAGCATAGACCTGAAGCTAGCCCCTATTCTCTTTGAGTCTCGATTTCTTTATCCATAAAAAGGAATAAGACAGACCTTAGAGGTTTGTGTTGAAGAACAAAAGAGGTAATGCACATAAGTGTTTTTCTCTTCATTGAAATGTACTATACAGTGGAAAGATGTTATCATTATTACAACCTGACTCCCAGTTGAGCACTCCATGAATTATTTTCATCCTTTTTATGACAACACCTGGCCATGCTATTTGATGATTCTGATGCTGGAATCAGATTAAAGATGCAATATCAATTTTCTCAGCACAAAATAACAGTAACCACCATTCAAAATGAAAAGGATTGAATGAGTGTCATAATATAGACATTACCTCAGTTAATGGCCAATATTTATATTTTATTGTTTTCTCTGTCTTGCTATTTTTAAGTCCAGGAAGTCTCAACAGTGTTTCTCTCAAAATCAGAATGGGTCTTCTTCTTGGGCATTTCTGATAGTTTCTGTTACAAATTGATTGTTAAATTATATGGGCTCAAGGATGAAAGCTAGTGGTTCAATGGAGTCTGCAGAAACCCACTTTTGTGAGAATTTCCACTGATAGATAATCTATGGTAGAGGCAATTCCAAGCAATTTCTTCTCCAGTTATGGTCACAAGATGTGATATGATGTTAGTATCCATTGCTATTAGAATACATAAATTAAACCACCTAATTACTTCCTTTTTTTTTTGGTCCAAAGTGAATTTGAAACAACCTGCCAGAATTCCTACCTGAAAATATTAAGTCTAGACAGTTTGTTGTAGTCATGCTTTCAAATCAGGTACATTGAGTTTTCCAGGCTATTACATTCAATTGTGAAGACAGATTTCAGATACATGGATATGAAAGCAAATGACTTCCTGCTGGATGTGACTGTTGGAAATGCTTAAGATGGGAATTAATGACACAACCATTTAAAATTATTCTGCAGGTATATTTACAACCTGTGATGCATATACACACATACATGGCTTTGTAACAGGTGAATTGAGTTATTAGATTCTGTCATAGCTCTCAAAAGTTGTTTCTCTGGACAATTGACAAGAAGTTTGAAGGCAAGAGAAGGTGGGGAGAAGTTTGGAGAACATGCTGAATGAGCAAAGGATGGACACGAGTAGCTAAAGAAATTACAGGGTACAACTTTTCTGTTACTCATAATAAAAGATTCTGAAATGTCCTTTCTGATTGAAGATGTGGGTTGTGCATGTTCTTTTGCAATTTCAGGTAAATTTAAGGTTAATGAACTTAGGGGGCCAAATTCCTTGAAATATATGTGTTTCTAAGAGACAGGAATCTTGCCTCAGGCAAGCCTCAACAATACTGTTAAGCAATCAACCCTTGACCTCCATCCCTTGCTTCTTACATAATCCATAATTGAAAATCAGAAGATTCTTTGGGTCATTGTGTGTGTGTGTGCAGGGAGGGTCAGAGAGAAAAGGATGATTTTTATAGCAATTTGCCTGAAAAATTAGTCTCACTAACAGTAGATAGTTCCTATATAATATGAATTCTGATTTGCCTATACTTTCTACTCTCTACCACAAAATGTTCATACTATGTGGCATTGAAAATATCATTGTTAGAATATCATTTATTGAGTTTAGATTTTATTTAATTTAAAATGGAAATTTCCTAGTATGAGTTGGCACCTTAAATTGTTGATTGTCATTTGTACTTGATATTTTAGGTGCTGGAGCCTGGGGAGATGTTGATATCTAAAAGCAAAAGAGGCCAAAAGTAATCAAAGATAGAGATTCTACTTCACAGTTTTACTCTGTAACATGTTGCAATTTGGAATTATTTCTTCCTTGCATGCTGCTATAGACCTGTAATTAAATACCCATCTCAGAGATCTATCGTGGGAATAAGGGAGATAATGCATGTAAAGCACCAAGTATAGAGCTTGGCAAAGTAAGTTATCAGTAAATGTTAGCTATAAAAATTCCCTAGCCATTTACCAACCAATAGCAACTGAGAATTAACTGTGTGCCTAATGGAGTTGAGAGGAAGGGAAAACTAATACTTACCCTTTGCATTCACAGGATACTTGAAGATCTTTGCAGTGCTTTGTTTAATTATTGAGGCATCAGGTGAGGTAAGCGATAGGAATTTTATTTTGAAGTTACTAAAACAAACTAGGCAATTTTAAGGTAACAGAATAAATCACTGGCAAAGCCTAAAAACACTCAAATCTTATGCCTTATTCTAATGACCAGTTATCCACACTATATTGATTTACTGAAGTTCAAATCCTAAAGGTGTATGAAGTATTTGATTTCAATTTTATGAAAGTAAAAAGGACACCATAGTACTATCATGCAAATGATTTTATGTACTTTCAGTATAAAAGTGATAGCAGGAATGAATACAGTAGGTTAATGGTCAAATTTAAGGAATAGAATATCCAAATAAAAATAACACCTCACTACTTTAAGGATCAAGTCCTGAGATGGGGGCACTGTGTAGGAAATGAGAATTGGTATTAATGTTTTGACTATCTGCGGTGTCCCTAGAAATGAATTATTTTCTGGGAATTCTTATTTTTAAGCATTATTATGCATAAACAATGTGTAAATGGATTTAGTGGCATGGTTTCAGAAACATGATTTCCTACATCCCACTCATAATTTGTTACTGTAGATAAGTTAGACATCATGTCAAATTACTGTCTCACTGTAGTACTGTCAGATGATCTCTGGATTGGCAAAATGAAAAATTTGTTCCTCAATTTTTAGCTCTAAAGGGACATGTAACATGAGAATGGAAATTTTAGTAATGCTTTCCAAAGGTTAAATTTGTAAATAATGCCTCCAGTGTTCAGGTGTGGATCTCACTCGGGCAAGTTGTTATGGATTCAGGGCTGTAATTGTCACATCAAATCAGATGGTTTATTACTAGTCCAAGACACATAACCAATTACTACTCCTGCAAAAAGGATATTTACCAAGCAAAAGATCATTCCTTGAACCAGAGTCCTTCAAATGCAGGGAAACTAATGAATTATCAGTGTATTGGTTTGCATCTTTTATCATTTATTTCAAGTCCTTAGATATTGAGACACACTCTTACTTCAGTATTTCTAAATGATGCATTTTCTTATTTTGCAAACATATTAAAATTACAAAGTGCTACATTTTATTTCAATTTGTCACTATTGTCTCTAACGTTCCTTTTTGAGACAACAAAGTCAATTATTCTAGTTGAATGAATAAAATAACTGAAAGATTTCTGTGTTAATTTTTTGCCTACTCAGTACATCAGGGCATCACTTAAACATATGGGTTATACATACACATAGGTACAGCACATGCATATATCGTGAAAAAAAAAAAGGAACTGAACATCAGTGGCGAATCAAGCATCATCCTAGGTCTCAACTACTTCCAACTGAGTATTACCTAGATGAGGAAACTGGACAAAGTGCTTACAATTTGATATTTTTGTTGAAGAGATACTTCAGTGAGAAATCTTTTTCATTAGTGACATTCTTTCCTGTATGCCTATTGTATGTAAAGATCACTCTCATTATTTCTTCTCTTTTTTTGTGAGAGTTTAAGGCTGTTGTTAAGCTATCTCTCCTAATGTGAAATTGCAAGGTGACAATGATAGAGATGTTCCTATTATCTCACCCATTCAGGGGCCAGGGGCAATGGAAATTGCCCTCTCTAGTCTACCTATATTTCTGTTGGCATCTGAAGCCATTTTCATCCTTAGGCTTTGGTCTGGCCACCCAAGTTAATAACACTTCTTCCCTCTACCTTCTTTCATCTACCACATGTTTTCAGGTGAATTACAATGACTCAATAACCTCAGTGCCTGTTAAATAGGGACAAAATCCTTTCTGGCTATACAAGACCCCTAATATACCTATAAGTGATTCTTACTTGGATGTTGCTCTAATGGGTGGTCCTCCCTCTCAACTCATCCTTGTCTCCCAAGTGGTACTCAGACAATTAAGAGACGCTGTAAAGCATGTGAAAAGTAGCATGGATGAAAACTTAGGCAACAGGGCCAGACTTTTGAGACTTCATTTCTTCAGCTTCAATTTCCCTTTCTACAAAATATCACTGGATAAAATTTTGGGGAAGCTTAAAAATGAGACTGTTAAAAAAAATGAGATGGTAAGTTAGTAAAAGCATTTAGGATCATGTCTGGTTCATTGTGAGCACTCAATAAACTTTAAAGATATAAGATTTTTTTTAAAAGGTGCAGATCCCTGTTGACAAAGAACTCACAGTCTAGCAGGAAGACATTTGTGAGAGGAACATTCATAATACAGGAAAAAAGTGATATTTAAATAGATATAAAGCTCTAGGGGAGTAGAGGAGGGAGATATAAGTATTTTAAATTAAAAGTAAACAAATGGATTCCTGAAAATAGTACAAACGAATTTGAAATTCATATTTTGTTCATCTATTTTTCCAGGCAAATAAGTAAATTCGCAAGTAAATTTCAGTTCAACTTCCACACAAATCAATGCAAATTTTACTTTGAATGATATAAAATAATGCATAATTTTATTGTAATTTGAAAGCTTGGACTTGATGTAGTAATGTTTTATTTCATAGCAGCCCCCCTTGCCCCCAGTTTTATTTTTCAACTCTCAAATTTTATAATGTGTTTTATCTTGCAATAGGCTTTATTATGTGAAAGCTCATTTAATTGAATTGAATGAGTAAATGAGAACATTTTATAATTAGCACAAATGTTGTATATGTAAATAAGTGTTTTTACCATGCTTGTATATTTTGTGCTCTTAATTGACATAATTAAGATCACAAGTCCGGAAATTTTCTCTGTTATTTTCTTAGTATACCTTTTTTCTCTTATACTGTAACTAAAAACCAATGTAAAAAAATCATAGGTTCTATATTCGTGAGACTTGAGATTCTTTCTTTATACTTCTGATCTCCATCTGTCAAGTGATGTTTTGATTTAGCTCAGTTCACCAGATCAGACTAGTCAATTATCCAACCATATTTTTCCTGTTCAGATGAATAAATCATTTTTGAAATGAAAATATGTTTCTGATTTAGAAGCTTTGAGATTCAGAGTAGGTGAAGGGATTAATGCCTTGACTTTTAAAACGTACAGTTTTGCTGTTTTCATGATAAAGTATTTTCTCTTTGATTATAAATCTTCACTTTTCACACCTTATGATATTAATGAACATTTGCATATAAATTTACTTATTTTTTGGCTTATCATGAGAACTCAGCTTGTTAAGAGATGAACAGAAAATAGAAGTTAGTTTCTATTCAGCTCTTCTCTATTCATATAAACAAATACTATTGGAAGTACTGGAGACAGACTGAGCTCCACAAGTTACAAGCTGTGTAAAGTTTTCCTGTGCCTCAACTTCCTCATCAGTAACAACAGGCTAATAATATTAGGTAAGTTCATAAGGCTGACATGAGAATTAACCAAGTTAATGCATGTAAAAGCACACAGAATAGTGCTGGCACGCAGTTAACACTTTATAATCATTAGTGGTTACCACTTTACTCACATTGTAGTGTTGGATATATGCTGGGGCGACTTCAGCTACATAAAAGTAAACTCAGAGGACATGGAACCAAAGGTCAGTGAATGTTTTTCAGTCTCTCTTTTCCAAGGTTTTTTTTTTTTTTTTTTTTTTGAAACCAAAGCTTTGTTTATTGATTTAAAATTGAATTACGTAGAGCAACATTTTGTATTAATTAATGGGAAGCTATGCTTCAATTTTGCAGCTGAATGTTAGTGCTTTCATTTCTAATTTCAGTGAAACATTTTGTTTCAGACTGGTCATTGCTGGCCACAAGTATATTCTTTCTTCCTCTTTTTAAGAAACTCACTAGAAAGCACTTATCCCCATAATTATGTAATTGCCTTAGTAGGTTCTTTTGTAGAAAGGCTCTTCCTAATGTCCCATTATTACAACATGTGCGTATTAATTATACATTCTTCTTTTTGAAGCAATATTGATAGAATAATGCCCTTTGATATCTTTTACATAAGAAAGCCAGTGTATGCATATATTTATAGCTATACAAGCAGTGGCAAGTCACTGTGGACCTTAGTTTACCCATGTGTAAAATGAGAAATCTCATTTTGGTAAATTTCAGTTTACAACCTGTCATTGGTATTTCTATCAAAATATTTTCTGAGATTTAATAAAGGACTCTCAGGATTTCAGGACAAATTCAGATTTAAACAAGGAGAAAAATCTCTGCAACCCTATTGTGATAGATTATTTTCAGAGGTACTATTCTTTTATTCTTTTTGATACATTCTAGTAAGGGTAACTGATAGTTTTCACTTGATCTTAGCCAAAAGGCTGAGAAGCGATAACTGATAGTTTTCAACTTGTGCTGCTTTGTTCCTATTTTGAAGGCCCAAATCTTGTGCTGTTTTTTATATCACTTGCCAACTATTGCCAAAGACTGCCAGTTTTTGTTTCTACAGACACTTCTGCCATCATCTTTTAAACATGCGTAATGGCACCCTCCAATCAGATAGCTCAGTGACTAAGCTCAGGACGCTGCTCCCCTGTTGCTTCATCAGTTAACTGCTTCAGTATGGGGTTTAATCCTTCCTCCACCCTCATTGAATCTAATGTGTTCCTGTGAGAAACACAGAGTAAAAGGAGAAAGAGGGAGAAGAGAGGAGAGGTGAGAGAAAGGAAAAAAAGTTGTTATTCAAATGCAAGTGTTAAAGATCGTGTTGAACTAATAAACTAGGAAAACTGTTTCCTTCACCATCGGTCCTTTCACCCATGTATAGAATGCCAAAGGGTTTAAATAAGCCAAAAATGTGTGGAAATTTTAGATAGAATTATATTATAATGTCATATTTCATAGAAACTAAATAAGGCAATGTCCCTTTGCTTCAATACCCATTCTTAGGGCAGAAACACCTTCTGAGGCTTTATAAAAACATGGGATAGGGGCTAGTACTGTGGCACAACAGGTTAATCTGTGGGCTGTGGTGCCAGCATCCTTTATGGGTACTGGTTTGAATCCTGGCTGCTCCACTTCCAGTCCTGCTCCCTACTAATGGCCTGGAAGGCAGCAGAAGATGGCCCAAATGCTTGGGCCCTTGCACTCACGTGGGAGATATGAATGAAGCTCCTGGCTTCAGCCTAGTACAGCCCTGGCCTTTGCAGTCATTTGGGGGGTAAACCAGCAGATGGCAAATTCATTCTTTCTCTCTCTCTCTCTCTCTCTCTCTCTCTGTCTCTAACTCTGCCTTTCAAAAAAACGAGAATCATAACAATTTAAGTGCTTAGGAAAGGGATACTAGAGATTATTGATTTAAAATGTAATTTTATAGTTGGACAAATTATCAGCAGAAGTTAAGTAAATTGCTCAAGTTTGCCCAGCTAATTATGGACAATGTCGGCACTTGAAGCCAACATCCTTGGGTCCTATTTAGTGCTATTTCTACTACAACATGCTGCCTCATAGCTACTCAGTTTCAAGGTTTGAAGTGCCTCCCCAAATCAACTTTCCTAGATTTTTTTCTCAACACTTCTTTCTGAGGCCATTTTTATTAATGATGCAAAGAGTTATTTTATCATTAATTCCTAGTTACACACTGTGTCCAGGAGGTTTTCAAACTTCAAATTAGATAATGCTGCTAAATTTTGAGTATCTAGGAAAATGCTTCCGTACAACTATGGTAGAAGGAGTTATTATAATAATTTGTGGAAAGGCAGCAACATGATTGCTTGTTTATGTTATTAAACTTGTCATCAAAGTTCTCACAAAGCAAAAAAATGCTCTTGTCAGATTCATAGATTAGACAAATTCCAACTGAATTAATTCTTCTCTAATGACTCTTCCAAGCAATCTCTCCAAAACACAAGTGGTATCTATTTTTTTTTTTTCAGCTTGCTTCAGCATTTAGTGTTGTCTTAAAACTACTTGTGGAATGTGAAGGCCAAATTATCTGTACACACCCATAATGTAAACCAAAAATTAGGAACCAAAATGTAAACTAAATCTCATAAAAACTTGTATCTCATAAAAAGTCCTCACAGTAACCACAGGCCCTCTCCATATAATCCCTTTTTATGGCAAAAAGAATTTCATTTGTATCATCTACTTCCCTCCCTGGAGATTTCAAACGCTGCAAAACAAGGTTTTCTAATAGTAAATAAATTAAATAGCTGATGTTTTATTAACTGAACAAGGCTGTATTTTGTGAGAAGATGCTCGGAGAATAAAAGATTATCTGATGACAATAGAGCCATTGATGTGGCTTTTGCTGTAGGCACTCAGAGTTATAGAAACTGTGTAGCAGAAAGATTCAACCTTTATAGGTGAAGTTACTCAGACTAAGGCTGGGCCTCAAGCTGATGCTGACATTTAATTAGTATCATTCATATAAAAACATAGAACATGTTTTTATCAAGGAGATAGTACATGGGGCAATATTTCACTTTCCAGTGAAAAACATCTTTAGATACTTTAGTTGACACAAATTTAGAGATTGCATGCTACTATCCTCTCAGCCTCCTCTCTAAAGCCATTCTGAAGTTAGACGCCAACCAGTGAGACTGAAAAAGAAAATCCTTAGATGACTTCAAGAAGTGAGAGGAGGAGTTCTCTTGTCACTTGAGATCTGAATGAGCACTAGACAGTGGAACTAAGAGCATTAAAAAGGATCCAATTAATATCTAGTCTACTATTCAGCTTCTCTGATTTAACCAAATTTTCTCATACTCAGTCTCCTGTGTATGCCACGTCATTAATTGGGTTGGGGAAACCAGTGAAAGAATACACATTTCATGAGTGTTGGTTTCCTCTCACGAAACTGCACTTTCTCTGCATTCTATACATTAGTATTTTGTTGCATTTTCATATTAACTTTTAGAAGTTATGCAACTGAACTCTGCTACAAGAAGAGAACAGAAAGAGATTTGTTTGCATTGTGAAGGGATATACTTCTGTGAAGAAAACCCAGAGAACAATTCATTCTAGGCGTCAAAATAATTTCTTTCAGTTCTTTGTAAACATTGCCTGCTCAATCCACCTGAATCACCCATCCCCCTTCATTTCCCTTGGCTTACCATCTAAGCTTAGATGTCACTACTTTTAAAATGCCTTTCCTGACTGGGTTATGTTCTGCTCCACATGCTTTTATAGTGTCTCATGCTTAAACGCATCATAACATGTAGCACAGTGCATTCTAGCTCAGTTGTTTTTCTTAGTATGGTGTTCCCAAAACCTAGAACAGAGACTGTCATAGAAATGGAAAACAGTATGTGTTTACTGCATAAATGAATAAATGAATGAATAGATGAATGAATAAATGAAGTGTGCCCAGGCAAGCATACTGGAAAGTGTGCTTGGACAATTCAGAGTGTAACTTAATTCAAAGCACTGAGAGGGCTTATTTTATTATCTTGGCCTATCTTCTTTCCCCAGTAAAAATTAATGTATAATCATTTCAATGATTTGTTCCAATCCATTTTCATTTGCAAAACAAATTGGTGGGCAAAAACTTATGAAGTGCTAACAATTTTTCAAATCATCTTGCTTGCTTCTATGCAATCCTCATATATTCAGCAGGCCTTGTAGAATTAACCCAAGCTCAGTGGTTTGGAGAATTTGGGCTTCAAAACTGGCTGTTAGTTTAACTATGTAATGAAAAATTCTTTTGTAGAGGCTAAGGGTGACAGCTAAGTCTATCATTGAAATCAATTATTATATTTAATGGTAAAATAATTTTACTCTGTGGGAGGTAAAAAGCATTTCATTTCTTTCAGGCCAGCATACTTGAAGTAGTGTAACTGATGATAAAGATGGGATATAATTTTAAGCGGTCCTACTTGTGAATAAATCAATTACATTTCCTTTCTAATCATCATCAGTGTTGACAAGGTGGATTTCAAGATGTCCTTTCTTTTTAAAAAAATTTAATGACTCATGGATGTACTAGAGACTACAGCATGCTGCGATTTGCCAATCTGAGCAATGCAGGAGTCTACAAAATTAAAACTGGTTTAGTTGGGTGTGCCTGACAGTCATGAAAACTTAGTTTTACTCACATGCTGAGCAATGAGGTTAAGATCGTTAGTCCAAATATCCTGTGATGGGAACTAGATTGAGAATTGGATTTTAGTAAAGTATCTTCACAAACAAAAAACTTCTTTTGTCCATAATAATTTAAATTTCCTTGAATTTAAGAAGAAATCTGTGGACTTATGATAAAATATCTCAGAGTTTTTAAAAATGCAGCCTTTCCCACTTAATCTATTCCCAAAATAATGTACAAGGTATTCTTTAAATTTTTATAGAATTTATGGCTTTCTACTTATGACATTGCTAAATAAGAACATCAGAGAATTTTGTTGGGGCATTATAAATAAAATAACCAAGCTAAAATACTGTATTTTAATACCTGAATTCAATTGCAAGTTCAAAATTCTTACTTACAAGTGATGTGTAATATATCACAAAGACAAAATAGCATAATAGATCCTTTAATTTACATAATGAGTCTTAATGGGCAAACTTGTACTGTTGTATTATATACTGGTGTCATCAACAATGCTATAAGGTTTAATTGGAGGTACTAAATTGCTGTATGGAAATGTAAACTTTTTTTCAGAGAATTTAGATGTCTTCAAGGAGAGTAAAACAATGGTTTCCAAATCTTGTAATCTGTATTTAATTTTAGGCTTTATATGACTAGCCAAGAATATGTGAAAAACCAGGAAACAATTAATACATTCACTAGCAAATTTCATACACACACACAGACTTGGAGCAATATAGTTCTTTTAAATTTTATTGTTCCTAACATAATAGTAGATAAATATGTACATGTACACACAGAAATGTATCTTGATATTTCTAATAAGACAGAAAAATGTAATGCTCTTAGTTTGTCTTCTTCAATACCAAATAGGACCATGTGGACCCACAAAAATGAAAATCTTGTGACAAATCATTCTTAAGTGCTTTCATGTGTTGAGTTTCTATATCTTTATTTTTTTTGTAATGTTTCTGGAGTCACTTTATGGTTCATGGTGGTTATTTTGTTGACTGTTTCAGCATGTCTGAGATGTTTCTAGTTGGTCCCTGAGCAAAGGGAATACTTTGGCCTTAAGTCATCTATTTGTCTATGTAAATATCAGAAAAACCAAGTGGATTATGATGATTTCAAAGAAATGGCTATAATTCTTTCTATTTCTCTTAGTTACCTGCTTCCAACAAGCACCACCTTAACGTGATTGACTGAGGCTACCCATAAGTACAAGTAAATATTGCTCAAAATCTAGCTTTTGTTTCACAAAAATTTCAATCCTTAAACTTCTAAAATTAATCCCCTTGGTTTCTTCTTTTAGATCAAGTGACAACATTTTGAATAGACGAATAAATGGATAAATGAGTGAATGGAATGGAGGAAGACTGTCTCCTTAAGAAAGATTTATGTCTGAGGCAGCTGACATATTTACTTTGTGACAGCTTTCATTTTATGTACTAAGAACATATAGTAAATTTCTATGAAGTTCAAGAAGGTAATGAGATATGTATAAAAATTACCATGGAATTCTACTTTTAAAAATCTACAGACCTGAAAATTTAGCCCAAGCAATGCCTTCTAGAACTGGAGGAAAAGGGTATGGTCTTTATGTGTGATGCCATAAAATGCCATGTAGATATTTCATAGCACAATGAAAATAATTATCAGTAATAACAACAATGTAATGGTAGAACCAGCTCCACCTTAGCCGAAACCAACCACAACCAGTTGGAGAGGTTCAAGAGAATGATCTTTGTTACAAAGGATTTATTTCAATGTTATTTCTGCTGCTACATAACTCCTATTCTGTTTGAGGGAACCTCCCATTCCTCTTGATTTTCACTCTGGTAATAGCCAATTACTGTTCAACTCCAAACTCTCTTCTCTCTGTTAATCTTTTATAATAGGACACTTTTTAGGCATGAGGACAGGGAAAAGAAACATTATTATCAACGAAAAGATAAAAATGAAGGCTGCAATGCACAGCAAAAAACATCCACTTCAAATATTGTTAAAATGCTTTTTTCACAGGATGTTTATTCTACACAAATCTCAGAGGAAAGTGGAACTTTTTTATGGCAAGCCTTAAGTGTAGAAACTCATACCATAACTGGTATCCATAAACATAGCTATTGCAGAACCTCTAAAAGTCTATGAAATACTTGGGAGCCCTAGAATATTCCAGGAGATATAAAAATACATTTCTAGAGGTTAGACACTGTTTTGTAAAATATTATTTGGAGACTTGATTTAGACATACTCATTTGCTTAGGTGTTTCAAATTCACACCTCTGGGCTGAGCAATGCAGATGTAAATCAATAGCGAAATTCAGAAGTCACAAGCTCTTGCAATGATATGCATTGCTGAGTATTTGTCTCATCCTCTCCACCCATCATTACAAAGAAGGTTTGTAATTGTTTTAGTGAGGAGTCAGCTCGATGTTTTCTGAGACTACTATTTAGAACACTGCAGCCTTACAATTCCAGATTCTCACTGAATGAAAAGAGGATTTGTGAAATTCTTTAGGATTTCTCTGAAGTTTGGGGAAGACGATAATAAAGTAACTGTTAGATTTAGGGAGGAAAAGATTGACTCATCCAGATAGATATTTTGGTGTGTATTAACACATTAATCTGCCCAAATGTTTACATAGTTCTTCTGTATTTTTGACAGATACAGACACATTACTCATAATATATACAATATAATTTGCTTAGTTAATTCCAGGAAACCAAAACAATAGATTTGCTTTTAGTTTCCCCATATTAATTAGTTACTTACCAAAATACTTATTGAACTTTTACTATATGGAAAGCACTTTGGCGCATGTTGTTACTCTCTATCCTCACAGAGATAATGTTTTAATAATAGAGGTTAGAATTGGTTCAAACGTAATTACACTACAAGCAGTACAAGGGCACTTCAAAAAGTTTGTGTAAGATAGAATTAAAAGATATTCAGAGCAAAAAAAAAAAATTGAAACTCAAGCATATGAGAGGTCTTCAAAAAGTTCCTGAAAAAGTACACATTATGAAAAAACTATGCATGTATTTTTTTAAAAATTGCAGGAAAAGAAACCTGCCTTTTAATTCCATTTTTCATAAACTTTTTAAGTACCCTTGTATTAGATAACTAGGTTAAAATAGTACTTACAAGAGTGACAAAATAAGACATTGTTTTTGTGTAAATATAGACAAATAGGTTTTATGGATTTTTTTCTCACTGATGTTTTCTTCAATTTTATTTGTATGTATCTCATAAATACAACATTAGGAACATAATAATTCTTCCCACTGTAGCCTCACTCCCACCTACTCCTCCCCCCGTCCTGTTTAGTCCAAGAAAGAAAAAGAAGCAGAAAGAAAGAAAGAAAGAATAATAAAAAAATAAACTAAGAGGACTGTTCCTCAACAGTCTAGACAAGGGCTGTTCTATGTTATTGCTTCTCGACAGTGACCTTTTTTTTTTCTTTCCTCTTTTCCCTTCCTTCTTCTCCCTTCTTTTCTTTTAGAAACTTTTAAATGATTGATCTAGCTCTTAAAGAGTGAGCAGGACTTTCATCAGAAGAAGGAGATAGACCAAGACTTTCCTGAGGGAGGAAACAGCATTAACAAAATCATAAAAATAGGGAAAAAAAGTACCCAGAGAAAGGTAGTAGGCCAGTTTGAAACACTGAACATATATGAAAGTAGAAAGCCTATATACATAGAACAAGCAGCTTCGTTGTAGACATTTATTGTCTAGGGTCATCCAGCACACATTCTTCTTTTGGAAATTCTAAAGAGGAACTAATTTTCCTATAACATAGATAAGGGTTGATAGATTTGTAAGTTAAAGTTCCATGCTTTCACCAAAGGGATGTACATGTGACTTAAACTAGATCCATTTGCTCTTCACCTGGACTTTGGGCTTTGAGAAGAGAAATAATGAGAGAAAAAAAAAAACAGTTGCTTAATTCATGTATTTTTCTTCTTATATTTGGATTCATAGCTATTTCCTAGTTTATATCCTTTCCAAGTTTGGCTTTCATCATCAGATCTTTCAATTCCATGACCTACCCTCTCATTCCAATAATTTTTTTCTTTCTGTTTTTCTGTAGTTATCCAGTTTTGTTGCTTATATGGGACCCTTTGGCAGTCTGGTGAGGTCTATATAACCCCTCCAAGAATAATTGGCTTAAATGCATAAAATAAGGCATGTAGGCTTATAAAAGAAGCATATTTCTAATTGTTATTAAAGTATTAAATAGTGGGACATTCTCAAGCTGAAAAAAAAGTATTAAATAGTAAGACTATGCATTTAAACATAGGCAATTGAATGAGCCAATCATCTAGACAGAGAATTTAAGAGAAAATACTGGGCTTAAACTACATTCTAGACCAAATGGACCTAACAGACTTATAAAAAATATTCCATTCAACAGCTGAATAATACACAGTCTTCTCAACTGCACATCAAACATATTATATGATAGATCGTATCTTTGACTACAAAAAAAAAATCTTAGCAAATTTTAGAGAATTGAAATCATATCAAGCTCTTTTCTGACTGCAATACTATAAAAGTAGAACTCAATGAAGTGGAAATTCAGAAAATTTACAAATACATGAAAATCAAATAACATACTCTGAAACAACAAATAGGTCAATGGAGAAATTTTAAAAAATTAAAAATGGATTGAGACAAATGAAAATGTAAATACAACATACTAAAATTTATGAAATGTAGCAAAAAACAGTTGTAGCATGGAAGTTGGTAGCAATGAATGCCTATATGAAAAAAAAGGAAAGGTCTCAAACACACACACACACACACACACACACACAAAACAGCCTAATATTGCACTCAAGGAACTAGAACAACAAGAACAAACAAAGCTGAAAGTTAATTGAAGGAAGAACATAATAAAGATCAGAGCAGAGATGAATAAAATAACAACTAGAAGAACAATAGAAAAGATAAAGGAAACTAAAAGTTGTTTAAAGCTTTAGTCATTTAAGAAGCCAACAGAGTGAGGAAGACAGAGACCTCTCGACTGATTTTCTCCCTTAATACCTGCCATAGCTGGGGTTGGACTATGCCAAAACCCAGAGCCAGGAATTCAGTCCAGGTCTCCCATATGGGTGACAGGGACTCAACCACTTGAGCCATCACCTGCTGCCTCCCAGGGTGTGCATTAGCAGAAACCAGGAATCAGTAGAGGAGCTGGGAATGGAACCCAGGCACCTTGATAGGAGATACACACATCCAAAGTGTTGTCTTAAACTATAGGCCAAAAGTCTTCCCCGGGAGGTTATTTCTGTAAAAGATAACTGGGGCTGGTGCTGTGGTGCAGCGGGTTAATACCCTGGCCTGAAGCTCCGGCATCCCATATGGGTGCAGGTTTGAGTCCCAGCTGCTCCACTTCCTATCCAGCTCTCTGCTATGGACTGGGAAAGCAGAAGATGGCCCAAGTGTTTGGGCCCCTGCACCTGCATGGGAGACTCGGAAGAAGCTCCTGGCTTTGGATCGGTGCAGCTCTGGCCATTGTGGCCAGTTGGGGAGAGAACCATCGGATGGAAGACCTCTCTCTCTCTGCCTCACCTCTCTCTGTGTAACTCTTTCAAATAAATAAATACATCTCTTTTAAAAAAAAGATAAATCAGCAAATCTTTAGCTAAGATGAACTAAAAAGAGAGAAGATGAGAGAAGACTCAAATATAAAAAATCAGAAATGAAAGAAGAGACATTACAAATGATGTTTTATTATCAAAATATCTTGAGAGTATTGTGAAAAATCATACACAAAACATTAGATAATCTAGAAGAAATTCCTTGATGCATACAAGCTACAAAAGTTGAATCATGAAGAAATAGGGGGCCAGCATTGGACTAAGCTGCCACTTGTGATGCTAGCATCCTGTATCATAGTGCCAGTTGGGTCCTGGCTGCTCTGTTTCTGATCCAGCTTTTTGCTAATGTGCTGGGAAGCCAGCAGAAGATGGTCTAGGTAATGGGAGCCCCTGCCACCCATGAAGGGTACCAATATGGAGTTCCTGCCTCCTGAGTTCAGCTTGGCCCAGCTCTGTCTCTTTCTGCCATTTGGGGAGTGAACCAGCAGATAGAAGATTGATCTCTCTCCCTCTCTCCTTTCCTCCTTCTCCCTACCTCCCTCCCTCTCTCTCTCCCCCTCCTCTTCCTCTCTCCTTCCTCTCTTCCCTCCCCCCTTCTCCATCTCTCCCTCTATGTCACTCTACTGTTCAAATAAATAAATAAAATATTTTGCAAGTTGAAAAAGGAAATCCTGCCATTTTGAGCAATATGGCTGAACCTGGCTAAAATTATGTTAAGTGAAATAAGCCAGACAAAGAGAGACAAATACCATATGATATTACTCATATATGTAATTTATGAAAGTTTATCTCATAAAACTAGAGAATAAAATAATGATTACCAGGGCTTTGGGCATTTGGAGAACTAGAAGTTGGTGAGATGTTGGACAAAGTTACAAAATTCCAGTTAGGAGGAGAGTGTTCCAGAAATCTCGTGTAATTTGTGGTGATTATACTTAATAAAGACATACTATAATCTGGAAGTATGCTAACACAGTGGATGTTAAATGTTCTCACCATAAAATAATAACAATATGAGGCAATACATATGTTAGTTAGAGAGATTTAGTCATTCCAAAGTGTATATATAGTTGAAAGCATCATGTTGTACATGATAAGTGCATACAATTTTATCTGTCATTTAAATATAAAAAATGAAATTAAAACACACAATTTAAAATTAGATTTTAATTTTCAAAAGATGTATTAGTACTAATATTGTTATTGCTCAAATAATAGACCAAATGAAATACTAATATCTGGAGTCGTCTTTGACTAATCTCCTTCTGTGTATTGATCATTTATAGATGGGGAGAATCAGAAAGCAACTTATCTGCCTGGGTCACCAATGTGGAAGTATTTGACTTCATTGATAACTGAACCACAAGTAGATGCAGAGTTGCTCAATAATTTACCATCTACATGTCCTACGTGTAGACAGGAAATGTGTAATCATGTACAATCTAAGAACTACCACAATTCTAATGTACTGAGTGTAGAATTTTAAGATATCTATATTATATAAAAATATTTGTGTTTTCTCTTAATGACAATTGCCTATTATCATAATAGAAGGAAATGCCAAACTTCAGTAAGTTTAGTGAAAATACAAATATATTTCTTTTTTTTTTTTTCTGGTGCAAATTTGGCCTGAATTCCTGTGGGTAGATGCCTGGTTGGAAACCCCTACACAGAGTGTAGATTCAGTTGCATGGAGACAGTGGAAGCACAATGAAGTAGGATGATAGCCAAACTGCAAGATGGCAAGTGTTGATTATTAAGAAGTTTAATTATGGCAGAGAAGGAGAGCTCAAAGAAGGTAGAGTCAAGAAAACAGTGCTTTTGTCTGTTTTAATCTGAGGATAAGGAAACCAGAGCATGGATATAGGCTAGGAGAAAGGAAGGGATAAAAAACATTAAATTGAATATAACACATACAGAGAAGTGGCAATTGGTGGATGTTGAGCAGAAGTAGAATCAAGAGGACAGTAGAAAAAGTCTGAAAGGGAAAAACACCTCTTCCTTATATATATAAGATATAGAAGATGATTTTCTGTATATTTGGGAGAATGACATGTTTATTTTCCTGCAGTTTCCTTTGCAGAGAAGTATTCTCTATGAAATGTCCTGAAAGTCATCTTTAAAAATTGAAACAGATTGTGCATAATTTTTGTGGAGAATGGAATTAAAATGTAAATGTATTTTGATGCAAAAAGTTTAAATCCATGCCTATTTTGTCATAATATGCATTTTACAAAAACTTTTTGAAGACCCTTCACATTTACTATGTACAACATGATGTTTTGAGCTATATATGCATTTTGAAATGAGTAAATATAACTTATTAACATGTGTATTACCTCACATTGTTATCATTTTTGTTGTGAAAAGGCCTTTTTTCTTATAACTATTAATTTCTCATGATATCTTTCTGTTTCCTGCCTATATCAAAGTCTGTTCATGTGACTTTTCCTTGATTTATAAATATTATTTTATATTTTTGTTAAAGCATTTAGACTATTCTTTTAGATTGCTTTTTATGTCCCATATTAGAGTAACTTCATAATCTATTACCATCTCATACAATCATTAGGATAGGTATTTTGTATTATGAGAACAGACCACCATCAAAAAGGATTGATATCTTGAAAAAAAACTTGTTTCCAATTTAATTTTCTCAAATGAGCCTTGTCTGGAAAATTATTGCAATCCTGTTTAGTGGCCAGAGGTGTTCTGGTTTTATATAATTGGTGATTAAGTGTTAGAGGAGGAGAAAGAGAGCCCATTATCTTGGCATTTGTTCCATTTTACCTATGCTTGATTTTTCTATGCAGCAAGAGAAGTAATTTCTAGAATGTTGTTGCTGGGATGTTCACTGCTTATTAAGATATATTTAATATTGATATTTTCCCTACTAAGACGGTAGAATATAGAATTTTATTTCCCTCAAATCTTCCTAATAATTCCCTTTTTCTGATAATCCACTTGAATTTGTTAAACCTAAGATACTGCATAATAAGAGACCATATGTTTAGAGGGATGGACAAAATGCTTGATGGATTTTTGTAATGTTTGTTATTATTTGAGCAGGCTGACTCCTGGAGGCCAGCAGCATTGAATGAGATACCCTAGCACATAAAGGGTGAGTCATTTGACTCAGTAAAAGGGTTATTCTCTTTTATCTCAAAGTTTATAATCACTCAACTTCTTATTGTATTTTAGATCATCTTAACCCTTCAGAAATAATATAATCATCAGCAACACATGTATTACATGTATACTTGGTGCATATCACTGTGTTAGCCAGAATTCAGCTAGATCACA
Organism: Oryctolagus cuniculus; assembly: GCF_964237555.1. NCBI lineage: Eukaryota > Metazoa > Chordata > Mammalia > Lagomorpha > Leporidae > Oryctolagus > Oryctolagus cuniculus. The sequence continues at coordinate 65,349,662 of NC_091453.1, read as the reverse complement.
AAATAGGAATGACTCTGCCTTTGAGGAGCTCGTAGCTCACAGAATCGTGAAATGACACTTGCCTTAGCCAGCTGGTTTTGACCTCACATTATTCTCCCACGTTCTAGAACATCTCATTGCAACCCTTCCTACTACAGACCAGAGCCAAGAATTCAAATAAGAGGGTGTTACAAATGTTGATTTTGTAATGTTGTTTTCTCTCCAAGTCACCTGCCGTTCCTTCCTTGTTAAGTATAGGGCTGACACATACTGGACCAGCCCTGGCTTTTCTAGTAAAATTTCTATATAGGGCATCAAACAGATATCAACCACATGGTTACATTCACATTTGTTACTTTAACTTCAAAATGAGAGTCCCTGTCCAGCGTCAGCTTTACTTTAGTAAACAATGTCCTTAGGATTTCTGGTTAAGAAAAGGTGAGATACAATTTCATAACTAAAGTGGTATCTGAATGGTGACTTCACTGCATGAGAATGTTATTCTGTGTCATCTCCACCTGTGTGTAACTATATGCCCAATGATATTAGCTCTTTTGACACTCTAGTTGTTATGTAGATTCCTGTTTAGCCTATATCTTCCTAGCGTCTGAGGTTCTTGTTCAAAACAGGAACATAAAAATTAATAATCTGAAACTCAGGGGATTTTGTTCCCCACTAATAGCACCCACAGATCTCTACAAATGAGATAATAGATATAAAGCACCCAAAAGCTGACGTGACACAGCGGGTTAAGCTGCTGTCTGTGATGCTAGCATTCCATGTGAGCACTGGTTCAAGTCCCACCTGCTGTACTTCTGATCCAGCTCCCTGCTAAAGTACTTGGGAACAGCAGTAAAATATGGCCCAAGTACTTGGTCCCCTGCCATCCATGTGGGAGATCCAAATGGAGTTTCATGCTCCTGGTCAACTTGGCCATTGCCACTATCTGGGGAGTGAACCAGCAGATGAAACATCTCTCTTTCCCTCTCTGTCTGTCTCTGTCTCTAACTCTTCCTTGCAAATAAATCTTTAAAAAATATATAAAGCACCTAGTCAGGAGACTGACACTTCATAGGTTCATCCAAATATCCGTGCTGTCCCTTTTTTTAATGAAGCCCCATTGTATAAATAATCATTATCTATATCAAGTGAAATTAAGTAAGTTTAAGGTGCTATATGAACTGCAAGGGCTTATTAAAATGAGTCCAAGAAAAATGTTTTTTCCTACTGTATTCTCACCTCCTTTTAAACATAAAGATATTGAATAAGGATGTGCTTCTAGGGTGACATTCGTGTTCAAATAATTGCATCCATTAAGCTATTTTTCTGCTTAAAAGAACACAGAGCTAGTATTACTATTTTTAACTTTTCAAGTAAATAAATTATATGGGGAGTTCTAGAAATATTCTTAGTTCTCATAATCTAACAGAAACAATATAGTGTCTACACACAGCTCCTCATGATAATAGTTGGACTAAAATTTAATTCCTCTGGCTTTACATATTCAGTGTGGACTTTTAGAAAATAAAGAGATTGATAATAATGTGAAATAAATGGTGCTTTATATTTTAAGCAAATTGTAAATTTTACAAATTTAAAAAATCAAAACCTTCACATCTGGTGGGAAGTTTACATAAAAATATACTTTGTAGTATTAGAAGAATTTATACACATACTTCACTCCATTACAGATTACAATTTAGGACAATTTCAAGAATTAATCTAGAACCAGGGATTTCAGATAAAGAATTAGAGGCACATAAGGATAAAAATGAAACAAAAAAAAAAAAAACAGAAAAAAAACCACTATATTCTAATTAAAGCATTATAGAGATTTTGTAGTGGTGAACTGGAATAAATGATATGTAACACCTTTAAACTGCATAATACTATCCATATGTACTATGTGGATTATTTGCCAAAGTGTCTGAGAGTAAAATTTACATTTTGCAAATAATCCAAAATGCCTAGGAAGGGAAAATGGCATCCTCTGTAGTTGATGAACTTGAATCTTTCACTTTGCTAATATGAAGAGTCTTAGAATCTCATGGATACTGACAAATTATGTCCTTATGACTACTCATATTATATGGAAAAGGTTTAGTGATTTTCAGAAAATAAAGTGGACTACAGTATCTGGATTTCTTTGGCTGTTTAAACTTATTTGCTTAAAAAATTGAAGTTAGTGAAGCAACTGGTTTTTGGCAGAGAACTAACTCATTAATTAATTTGTATAAGTGCATCTTTTTGTTTTGTTTCTAGTCAAAATGACTGTATGTTTGTGGACAGGTAAGAATATACTTTTAGTAGTTTTCATAAAGGGTACCTTAATTAGACATGGACAAGATTTTGATGGACTATCATCATTTTAATGGTAAATGTTTTAAACTTTTTTGTAAGCCTTCATTAGATTGCTTTGACATGATTCACATTCTACTACTTTCATGGAGGCATAATATTTTAGTTTTCCCTAGTGGGGACAAAACTATTCAACATTTAAATGCTAACAAACCCTGAAACAAAATAATGAGCCATGTCGTGTGTCTCTACCTCTTCTCCCAGCTCAGACCCTCCAGGACCATATTTGTATAATTTTAGAAATGCTTTGGGAAATGTAGTTTCTAGGAATGAGAGTAAAAACAAAATGGAAAGAGTAGAGTTAGTTATAATTTATGACCGTATTATAATATATCTCCACCAAAATCATCTTGGGAAGCACAATTACTGAGTGGTAACATCACTTCTATTACCATATCATCACCTAAAGTGCCTTCCAAATCCTATAGGATTTTTTTTCCAGTGGGTTCATGTCCATGGAAGTCTCACAATTTTGAAATAGTTTATTCCAAAAGATAACAATATATGATGGCTACCCTTTGGATAGCCATCTCATGTGGAAAAGAAAAAGTAGTTTGCTTATTGCTCAGGGACCTCACTGAACTAGAAATACTTACACATCATTCTTTCTATTCAGAGCAACAGTAGTGTTTTGAATATACCCTTTTCAGTGTTCCACAAAGGACCATTTAGGGAATTACCTTAGCAATATTCTAAGAACTCTTTTCCCTATAAAGAGTCAGGAATTTCCATTTAGATACATGTTTTATCTGAAAAAACATGGCACTTCCAGGTGTAAAATGACACTGAAGACAGAAAGTTGATACAGCAATTTTTGTTTCACTCCCAGTAAGAAATACAAATGTTTAACCAATTGGCTGAGTTATTAAGCCTTAAGTTCTTTTAAAATCCTGATACTATGGACTTTAGTTCAAGTTGAGACTCATTCGTTTTCCCTTTTTGTAGTAAAGAAAGCTATTTTGTTAGAAAGTCACTAGCACCATCTACTGTTGATATTTGGAACTATTATAAAAATATTTAAAAGAATCATTTTTCTACAAATATTTACTTAAAAAACAGAATATACAATAATTGCAAGAGATTTAGAACTTTAAACAAGCAGATCAGGAAATTTTAAATAGTATATGGACCATAAAATTGAGCATCTGTGTGAGTCAAAAATAAATATTAGAAAAAGTATATTTAGACCTAAAGGGTTAAGTACAAAAAAATCACTAATAAAAATGTTATCACTATTCTCTGTGGTCCAAAGGAAAAGAAGAAAATCACATTCTCAAAAATCATACCAATGTAATTTTCTGAAATGGTTTTGAATAAAATTTCACCTCAAGTTTTAAAGATGAGCATAAGGTTTCCAAGTTGTTCTTTTGCAAAATAATATTGTTAAAATTATAAATCATTCATATCAGAATTTCATACACAAAACAACATAATTTCAGATAAAAGACAACTTACTTTAAAATGCAATACATTTAGTGTTAATCTTTGGTTTTCTCGTTTTGCTGGCATAGCATCAATCAAATTTATAAACTGTTACTTATGAACAAACATTTCACAATATCCCAGACACAGACCAAGTATCAAAGCTGCAGGAAGGGGTTAGATTCTGATATGTTAGAGTTCTTAGAAGAGAGCATTATAGAAGGAATGGCTTACGTTTGCTGATGGTTTATTTTTCTTTCACAGCATTTTCCCCTGCCACTTAGCAAATTTAGCATCAAATGAGATCTGGAAGAATATAAAGAAACTAAGTGACACTGAAAGTTTCTTTGGCTACCAGAAGCATCATTCTCACAAAAACAGTAAGTATTTAAATACAGTGATTTATAGCAAAATATTATGCATCATTTAGCAGTGATTAAAATATATATTCAGTGATATAAATATATTCTGAATGAATATCCTGAATTTTGCTTTTTATTGACATAAATAAAATTTCTGTTAAAGATAATGAGCACTTGTCTGGTTCAATTATGTGCCTTAACTGGAATTTCACTAAATCCTCTGGCATCACAGGTGTCATGCTCTGATGAGATTCTATTATGTTATAAATTAATTTGGTGGTTCTTTATAATGCCCTAAAGAATTCTATACTATTCAAAAAGGAAAAATACTATACTAATAAAGGAGGAATAGTAGATACCCTGGAGAAAAATGGTCATAAGACAGAACTTGAAAGTATTTGCCAGTCTAATTACATAAGTGATTTTAACAGATATTTCCAAATGAAATATATAGCTTCCTATGGTAAATATAAGCACCTATATAGTAAGCAGCTTGCTCTGGGGTTTGGCACAAGTGAATTATTTCTCTATCTATGGTGATGTATAACCAGTGCATGCATAGTGTTGCAAATTTCCAATTTCCATGGATAAAATAGAAAAAAAATTTCTAGATAAAAAAAAACTTAGTGAAATCAAGAGAGCCAATGGTTTGGGACAGTTAATAGAATTCAAATAAAATAACCAATTCTTAATTCCTATTAAGAGAAAATGTAAATAGATGCAAACATCTTATATCAGTTGGAGATAGATAAAAGGAATATCCACAGCTTTAAAAAAAAAAAGAAAGATTTATTGGGGCTAGTGCCATGGCCTAGTATAGTAGGTTAAGCTTCCAGCTGCAGTGCTGGCATTGCATATGGGTTCTGGTTCGAGTCCCGGCTGCTCCTCTTCAAATCCAGCTCACTGCTAATGACCTGGAAAAGCAGTGGAAGATGGCCCAAGTGCTTGGGCCTCTGCACCCACGTGAGAGAAGAAAAAATTATTTATTTGAAAGGCAGATTGACAGAGAGCGAGAGCAACAGAGAGAGAGAGAGAGAGAGATCTTCCATCTATTGGTTAACTCCTCAAAGGATGCAACAGATAGGGCTGGGGCAGCCCAAAGCCAGGCTCCAGGAATTGCATCTTGGTCTTGACATAAGTGACAGGGACCCAAGCACTTGAGCTATCATCTGCTGCCTTTCCAGGTGCATTAGCTGGGAGCTGGATCAGAAGTTGAGCAGCAGGAACTCAACCTGGAATTCCTATATGAGATGCCTGCATTGAAGTGGCAGCCTAACTGACTGTACCACAGTGCTGGCCTTTCCACATCTTAAATAGTCATCAGGATTTGCTAAATGCTACCTGATTTTGAAAGACCCCCTCAGAGAGGAGCATTGCAAAAGAATCTTTAGACTTAGAATCCTATAAACACACCATTATGTTTTATGTAAAATTTTTCAAATCAGCATTAATTTTTAAAAATTGTCTTCAGTTATAGATATGAGAGTTTCAATAGTATAGTGGCACACAGAGAGGGACTTGATGAAACAGATTGCTTATGGCTTGTTTGCCCATCTGCCTCTTGACTACCTTGAAAAAGAACAGAATATTTCCTCCCTAGGAAATGAGATTAAAGAATAAATGTGTGAGGAGATAAAAATATATTTCCTTCTCCTGTGAACCAAGAACAGAGGCAGTACAGGAGTTCCTGTTCTCTTTCTCTCTCTCTCTCATGCTAATCAATGTTTCTAAGAAACAAATCCTACCTATATGGGCATTGGTTCCAGTCCTGGCTACTCCACTTTTGATCCAGATCTCTGCTATGGCCTGGGAAAGCAGTGAAAGATGGCCCAAGTCCTTGGGCCCCTGCACCTGTGCGAGAGACCCAGAAGAAGCTCCTGGCTCCTGGCTTCGGATCAGCCGCAGTTCCAGCCGTTGTGACCAATTGAGGAGTGAATCATCGGATAGAAGTCTGTCTGTCTGTCTGTCTGTCTCTCTCTCTCTCTGCCTCTGCCTCTCTGTAACTCTGGCTTTCAAATAAATCAATCAATCTTTAAAAAAATAAACAAGATATAAGAACTTGGTTAGGGAATTGCCCATCTTAAATGAGTGTGCTTTTTTTTTTTTTTTTTTTTTTTTTTTTTTTGGACAAGCAGAGTTAGAGAGAGAGACAGAGAGAAAGGTCTTCCTTTTCCGTTGGTTCACCCCTCAAATGGCCACTATGGCCGGTGCTGGGCCAATCCGAAGGCAGGAGCCAGGTGCTTCCTCCTGGTCTCCCATGCAGGTGCAGGGCCCAAGCACTTGGGCCATCCTCCACTGCACTCCCAGGCCACAGCAGAGAGCTGGCCTGGAAGAGGAGCAACCGGGACAGAATGAGTGTGCTTTAAGTGAAATTGTGGTTAAATAAATTAACAATGAGACCATCATTATGGTTAGGCTCATGGTACCCAGTGTGACATGAGGAATGGTAGGGACACATTCCTCACACCATAACCTTCTCTGTTTTAACTGCTAGCAAATCACTCCTTTCAATTAACTAAAGCAACCAGAGAGTCATCCTTTCAAATATTTGGGTAGGTGCTAATATTCATAACATGAAGTAATTTTGTCACTTGTGGAAAGACTAAATGCACCCTAAATTGTAGATAATAATGATGTAGGTGGGGTTGAGGGTCTTGAAAAGGAGGAAAAACTCAAGAAACGGAAGGAAAACAGAAATAAAATTATGAGCAGTTTAGTTTATTCTCGGAACAGCTCTGCCTGTAGGCAAAGTTCATAAAGAATGTTTTTTAATTACAATCCATGACAGTGGCTTCAAAAACCAAACACTAAATTTGTGTTCACATTGTTTTATCTCATGTCATGCCTTTGCCAATCTATCTGATGTGAAATTTGTTGATTCGAGTTAGAAGCTTTTCTAGTTGACGGAAGTTAGAAGAGATTTGAAAAGGACGGTATTTAACATCATTGAAAATACAATTGGCGGAGAAATCATTCCTTGGCTTTCAAAGTACTTAGGCAGTTTTGGACCAAAGCCATACACTACCTTTTTAGAGAGTGCTTCAGGCCAACACAGAATTCTGTAGAGTTGGAAATCATAAGTGGCTTTCATTGGGAAATCCAAAGTGGTATCTGTCAGTTCTGACCCGCTATTGAAAGACATAAAATGTCAATTTCCATTTCAGCTGAGATAGGCTCTTTACGAGTGACTTCTAGAATACCAAGTTTCTCTAAGACTGAAGGCATTCATTAGAATTGTTGATGGCTAAAGAAGTCCTCTCTTTCATATCCCTGTCCTGTCCACTCTCCCATCCCTGCCCTCTTTAGGATACTGTACCCTGGCTAGAAAGCCAAATTTACATGTAGTTGCTGAAACTTCAAGGACTAGAACTTGGAGTTGCAGGCCACAAGATAAACAGAATCAGAAAAGCCTGTAAAACAGTGGTTGGGAGAAAAGCAATGAAGTAGATTTCATGAAGGAGACTGATGATGATAGTCTATTGATAAGCTCAGAAAATTTAAGATCAGAGGCAGACAGGATTCCAGAGATATAAAAGCCAGAGTCGTAAGTGGCCAGGACCCATAATCGTAGCTCAAATAGCGCCGGCCGCAGCAGCCATTGCGGGGTGAACCAACGGAAAAGGAAGACCTTTCTCTCTCTCTCTCTCTCTCTCTCTCTCTCTCTCCCCACTTTGCCTGTCAAAAAAAAAAAAAAGTAAATGTCTGTTACACAGTAGGGAGAAGGTGATATTAATTTGCTGTATATTTCTCTATAGAAAAAACTGGAAGATAGTATTTTGGGGGATGTTTTTACACTGTAAAGAATGGTTAAATGCTTGAAAAGATAAATATATTTACCCTAATTGGACATTATACAATGTATATATGCAAAGAAACATCACATAGTATCCCATAAAAATGTACATTTTATATGCCAGTAAATTTTTTAAATAATTTTTAAAAATATGAAAAGTCCAAGTCCAGAAAACAAAGCAGGCTAGATAACTGAGACAAATTTGACAATGATCTTGACCAAATTTTCACCAACATTAGTGAGAATGGAAAGGGAGAAAATAGATATATAGTATATAGCATATATATTTATAAAGATTTTATTTATTTGAGAGGTAGATTTACAGAGGGAGAGACAGAGAAACAGACCTTCCATCTGCTGGTTCACTTCGCAAATAGACACAATGGTGAGAGCTGAGCTGATCCAGAGCCAGGAGCCAGGAGCCAGGAGCCAGGAGCCAGGAGCCAGGTGCTTCTTCTGGGTCTCCCGCGTGGGTGCAGGGGCCCAAGCACTTGGGCTATCTTTTACTACTTTCCCAGGCCATAGCAGAGAGCTGGATTTGAAGAGAAGCAGCTGAGACATGAACCTGTGTCCATATGGGATGCCGGTGCTACAGGTGGAGGCTTAGCCCACTACACCACAGTGCCAGCCCTATGTATGTGTGTGTGTGTGTGTGTGTGTATTTAAAACACTTGGATTTGAGGCAAGTTAAAAGTGAAAATGGTCATGTAGCTGCACTCTTAGCTTCCCTGGAACATACGGAAGCTCACAATAAGTCTTAGCTATCACTATGCTGTAGAAGAGATTTTAACTGTTTAAAAGAGAGCAGGTTCTGCAAGTAAGATAGAGTGTCTTTCTCATGGGCAACAGAAGAAGATAACTTCTTTGGTTCCATTTTCTGCTTTACATACATACCCATGTTTAATTCTTTTAATTACACACAATTGTACATAGTATGGGGTTCAGAATGGCATTTCAATACACATATATGTGTAATGATCAGAGCAATTGGTCACTTCAAACATGCATCATTTCTTTGTGTTGGGAACATTTACAAATTCTTCGTTAGCTATTTGAAATATACAAATAATTGTTATCAACCATAGTTATCCTACTGTCCTATGGAGCATTAGAAGATATCCTTCCTATCCAACACAACCTCTATAGCCATTAACTATTCTCTTTTCATCCACCTTCACACATACACTTCCCATGCTCTGCTAATCAATGTTATACCATCCATATCTATGAGATCAACTTTTCAGCTAAACATGTGTTTATCTTTCTATGCCTGGTTCATTTCACTTAACATAATGTCCTTCAGACATGCATTGGTGTCAAAGGCCATTCTTGATTTGGGAATGCTGTTTCCCAAATAACACTGATAAATATCCAGTGTCTAACAAGGAATAATGGAAGCAGTGAAGACTCAACATTTCGGCTCATTTTGGATGTGTCTATCAAAACATACTTTCAGGATCGTCTTTTATAGGATCTTAAATTTCTAGAGAGAGGGGATTTAAGAGGAATAACTTCGAATACTGAGTCCTAAACCTGACTACTTCAGAGTCATCTAGGGAATTTCTGTGTCATTTCTTTCTTTTTTTTTTACCTTTTTTTTTCTTTTTTTTTAAACTTTTATTTAATTAATATAAATTTCCAAAGTACAGAATATGGATTACAATGGCTTCCCCCCCATAACGTCTCTCCCACCCGCAACCCTCCCCTTTCCCACTCCCTCTTCTCTTCCATTCACATCAAGATTCATTTTCTTTTTTTTTTTTTTTTTATTTTTGACAGGCAGAGTGGACAGTGAGAGAGAGAGACAGAGAGAGAAAGGTCTTCCTTTGCCGTTGGTTCACCCTCCAATGGCCGCCGCTGCAGCCGGCGCACCGCGCTGATCCGATGGCAGGAGCCAGGAGCCAGGTGCTTTTTCCTGGTCTCCCATGGGGTGCAGGGCCCAAGCACCTGGGCCATCCTCCACTGCACTCCCTGGCCATAGCAGAGAGCTGGCCTGGAAGAGGGGCAACCGGGACAGAATCCGGCGCCCCAACCGGGACTAGAACCCGGTGTGCCGGCGCCGCAAGGTGGAGGATTAGCCTATTGAGCCACGGCGCCGGCAAGATTCATTTTCAATTCTCTTTATATACAGAAGATCAGTTTAGCATACATTAAGTAAAGATTTCAACAGTTTGCTCCCACACAGAAACATAGAGTGAAAAATACTATTTGAGTACTAGTTATAGCATTAAATCTCAATGTACAGCACACTAAGGACAGAGATCCTACATGAGGAGTAAGTGCACAGTGACTCCTGTTGTTGACTTAACAAATTGACACTCTTGTTTATGGCATCAGTAATCACCCTAGGCTCTTGTCATGAGCTGCCTAGGCTATGGAAGCCTTTTGAGTTCACTGACTATGAACATTTTTAGACAAGGCCATGGTGAAAGTGGAAGTTCTTTCCTCCCTTCAGAGAAAGGTACCTCCTTCTTTGATGACCCGTTCTTTCCACTGGGATCTCACTCGCGGAGATCTTTCATTTAGGTTGTTTTTTTTTTTTTTTTTTTTTTTTCCCAGAGTGTCTTGGCTTTCCATGCCTGAAATACTCTCATGGGCTTTTCAGCCGGATCTGCATGCCTTAAGGGCTGATTCTGAAGCCAGAGTGCTGTTTAGGACATCTGCCATTCTATGGGTCTGCTGTGTATCTCACTTCCCATGTTGGATCATTCTCTCCCTTTTTTATTTTATCAGCTAGTATTTGCAGACACTATTCTTGTTTATGTGATCCCTTTGGTTCTTAGTCCTATCATTATGATCAATTGTTAACAGAAATTGATCACTGGGACTAGTGAGATGGCATTGGTACATGCCACCTTGATGGGATTGAATTGGAATCCCCTGGTATGTTTCTAACTCTACTGTTTGAGGTAAGTCAGCTTGAGCATGTCCCGAATTGCACATCTCTTCCCTCTCTTATTCCCACTCTCATATTTAACAGTGATCACTTTTCAGTTAAGTTTCAGCACTTAAGAAGAATTGTGTATTGATTACAGCATTCAACCAAAAGTATTAAATAGAACAAACAAAAAAAATACTAAGAGGGATAACATATCAAGTTGCTCCTCAACAGTCATTAAGTGCACAGTTCTGTCGCATTAAGTACACTCATACTGGGGGCTGGCATTGTGGTCCAGAGTGTTAAGCCACCACTTGTGATTCTGACATCTCATGTTGGAGTGCTGGTTCGAGGCTTGGGTACTCCTCTTCTGATACAGCTCCCTGCTGATGTAGGAAAGCAGGCCTTATCCATCGACAAGGGAGAAATGGAGTTCCTGGCTTCTGGCTTTAGCTGGGTCCGGATCTGACTAATGGAGCCTTTTAGGGAGTGTGAAACAGCTGATGGAAGATTTCTCTCTGTCTCTCTTTCTTTCCCCCTTTATCTCTGACATTCTTTCAAATAAACACATATTTTTTAAAAGGTACATTCACACTGCTGTAAACCACACTCCATCTCTAAAACTTTTAACTTCCAATAGTGAAACTCTGTGTTCATTAAATAGTAATTTCCCATTCTCTCCTCCCAATAGCTGTAGGAAACTGTTTTTATTTTCTGGCTCCATAAGTTTGACCAGTCTATATACTTTATATAAATGAAATTACACAGTATTTGTCCTTTTGCAATAGGCTTATCACTTAGTATAATGTCTTCAGGGTTCGTTTATGTTATAGTCATGTGCTAGAATTTCCTTCCTATTTAAGGCATATGCATTGGATGTATATAAACATTTGATTTATCCATTTATCCATCTAAGTGCGATTTCTACCTTATGCTTATTGAGGATAATGCTGCTATAAACATTGAAGTACAAATATCTGGCTGAGTCCTTGCTTTTGATTCACTTGAGTTATATTGAAAATTATTTTGAGGAACTGCCCTCATGTTTTTCAGTGTCTCTGTCATCTTACATTCATTTCAGCATTGCACAAGAGTTATAATTTTTCCATATCTCATTAATATCATTTTCTGCTTTTCTTTTTAGAATAGTTATCCTAATAAGTATACAGTGGTAACTCACTCTGGTTTTGATTTGTATTTAATGACTAGTGAAACTGAATAGCTTTTCAAGTACTTATTGACCATTTCAGAAGTGTCTATCCAAGTCCTTTGCCCATTTAAAAAATCAGATTTTTCTGATATTGATTTTGAGGAGTTCTCTATATTTTGGATATTAAGCCTTAATTGATACATAATTTGGAAATATTTTGTCTCATTCTGTAGATAGTCATTTTACTCTGTTAAATGTTTGTTTGATAGACAGAAGTTTTTAAATTTTGATATAGCCCAATTTACCTTTTTAAAAAATTATTGTTGCTTGTGTCTTTGTTGTCAATGTCCAAGAAATCACTGTCAAATCCAGTGTTGTTAAACATTTGACTTATGTTTCTTTTAAAGAGTTTTATAATTTTAGATCTTAAATTTAGGTCTTTGATCAATTCTTAGTTAATACTTGTATATACTATAAGGATCCAAATTCACTTTTTTACAAATGGATATCATTTTCTTAGAACCATTTGGTAAGACTGTTCTTTCCCATTAAGTAATCTTGATACTTGTGTCAAAAAACATGTGACTATATATGTGAGAGTTTATTTTTGGAAGCTTTCTTTAATTCCATTCATTTGTATGTCTGTATTTATGCTAGTACTTGGGCCCCTGCAATCCACATGTGAGACCCAGCTGGAGATCGGCCTCAGCCTCATCCAGGCCTGGCTGTTGCAGTCATTTGGGAAATGAACTCCTGGATGGAAGATATTCTCATATTCATTCATTCATTCTCATTCTCTCTCTCTCTCTCTCTCTCTCTCATTACTCTTTCATTATGTCTTTCAAATAAAATAAATACATCATTTAAAAAATATCAAATCTCCTAATCCATAGATAAGAGGTGTCTTTCCACTTATCGGTGTCTTCCTTAATTTCTTTCATCAGGCCTTGTTACAAATTCTGTAGGCATGCAGAATGTGCAGGCTTTGATATCATGGTGGCTTCCATTGGAAATTCCAAAGAAAGGGCTAGAAGATCAGGAAGAAGCCTTCCATAGGTGTGAAAATGCCATAAAGAACCCCAACTGGGGTGATACCTAGGGAAACCATGGGGTTCGTGAAGCTGCAGTCAGAGCTCCAGAAATGTAGAACAGCCAGCAGCATTTTATGCCAGCCTGAAAAAGTCACAGGCTCCCAACTTCAGCATATGAGAACAGCCACACGGATTACTACTAGCAAAGCTGTGAAAGTGGAGTTTTCCAAGGTTTTAGGGGCTCACTTCTTGATCCAATGCACAGAGAATGCTGGGCACAGAGTCAAGGGAGATTATTATTCAGCTTTAGAATGTAATATCATCCCTGTTGGATTTTGGCCTTGGCCCCTTTATTTCAGCCCATTTCTACCCTTTGGAATAAGAATGTTTATTATTTCCCTGTGTGTTCATTGAGTCTTAGAATATGTAACTTGTTTCCATTTTTCAAGTTCACAGCTGGAATGAGTTTGGCTGGAGTCACAGATGAGACTTTAGACATTAGAGTTTTGAGTTGGTTCCGGCATGAGGTAAGGCACGTGGGACTATTGACATGGAATGAATGCATTTTGCACTATGAGACGGATTTTGGGGGTCATGTTTGGAATGCTATGGTTTAAACATAGCTGGTCTCCCAAAGGTTCATGTGCTGAAACCTTAGTCCCCAGTGTAATGGTATTGAGGTGATGGAACCCACTGGGAGATTATTAAATCATGAGGACACCACTGTCAGAAGGGGTTAGAGTGGTTCTCACAGGACTGGATTAGTTCTCATGAGACTGTGTTGTCATAAAGTGAGGCCACTTCATGTGCTTGTACCCTTCTGTACATGGCCATTTCCCTTCTGCTTCTCTGCCATGTTGTGACATAGCCAGGGAGGCCATTTCCAGACACCATGTCATGCTACTTAGACTTTCTAGTCACAAGAAATGTGAGACAAATGAACCTCTTTTATTTGTGCATTACCCAGAATGTGGCATTTTGTTGTAGCAACAGAAAACAATGTAAGGCAGTGGCCTTATTATGTTGAAGTAGTTTCCTTTTATTCCCAGGTTGTTGAGGTTTTTTTTCTTCTATCATGAAAACATATTAGATTCTGTCAGATGCTCTCTCTGAATCAACTGAGATGATTATGTGTCTTTTACAAAATATGTATTCTGCTCATTTGTTATATTACATTGATGGATTTTTGTATTTTGAAACATCCTTGCATTCCAGGAGTAAATCCTAGTTGATCTTGGCATAGAATCCTTTTAATAGGGTGTTGACTATCATTTGATAGTGTTTTGTTGAGAAGTTTTGCATCAATATTAATAAGGGAAATTGGTCTGCGGTTTTCTTCACTTTTCTTTATAGTGTCTGTTGGACTTTGTTTCAGGGTAAAGCTGGACTCAGAATGAGTCTGAAAATGATCCCTCCTCTGTATTTTTTGAAAGTGCATGAGGAAGATGTGTGTTAATTATTCTTATAATGTTTTATATGCTGTACCAGTGAAGCAAATCTGAGCCTGGGCTTTTGTTTCTTGTGAGGTTTTTGATTAGATTCTCTATCTCCTTACTAATTACAGCTATACTAAGACTATATTTGTTAATGATTCAGGCTCGATTGGTTGTGTATTGCTAAGGATTTTTGCATTTTGTTTAGATGATCCAATTTGTTACTGTACAGTTGTTCATAGTGCTTTCTTATAATCCTATTTATTTCTATAAAAATAAATTGTCCCCTTTTTTAAATTTCTGATTTTAATTGTTGGAAATCTTTTCAGTTTCTACTTTGTCAGTCCAAAGATTTGTTCATTTTATTGATGTTTTCAAAGAACCAACTCTTGTCTTTGTTCATTTTCTTTACTGTTTTGCTATACTCTGTTTTATTTATCTCCACTTTTATCTTTATTATTTCCTTTCTTCATCTGGCTTTGGACTTACTTTGTTCTTTATAGAGTTCTTAAGGTAGAAAGTCAGCTTGGTTACTTGAGATCTTGCTTCTTTTTAAAATATGTATTTTTATTTATTTTATTCACTTAAAAGGCAGAGAAGGAGGAAAGGAGGGAAGGAGGGAGGGAGGGAGAGTGGGAGGGAGAGAGAGAGAGATCTTTCAACCACTCTCAAAATGATCACAATAGCCATAGCTGATCTGATTTGAAAACAGGAGCCTGGAACTCATTTGAAGTGTCCCACAGAGACCCATGTTCTTGAGCTGTTATCTGTCTGCCTTCCAAGATGCATATCAATAGGAAGCTAGATCTGAATCAGAGCTTTGACTCAAAAGACTAGACTCTAATGTTAGATGTGGGCATCCTAAGCAGAATCTTAATGCTGCCCCAAATATCCACCATTTTCTTCTTTTTTAATGAAAGAATTTATAACTATAAATTTTCCTCTTAGCACTGCTGTCACTACAAACCATAAGTTTTAGTATCTTCTGTTTTTATTTTCATTTGCCTCTGAAGCATATTCTAATTTCTTCTGATTTCTTTGACCCATTGATTGTTCAAATGTTATTTAATTTACATATATTTATAAATTTTCCAGTTTTGCTTTTGCTATTGATTTCTATTTCTATTCCATTACGTTCATTAAAGATGCTTTGTATTATTTCAATATTTTTAACTTTGCTAACACTTGTTTTGTGGCCTAGCATATGGTCTTTTTTTAATAAAATGGTTTATCAGTTCCATTTTTATATAAAATGTGGACAGACTTAGTGAGTCAATATAACTGTCACCATATAAAAAAGGACTTTCATCAAACTTCCAAGTCTGAGAACATACAAATGTTTCTTTTATCATTTCTACAGTAATTGTCTATGTTTTTCTGTTTGTATTTAAAAATTCCATATATCCCCAATACTTCTTCTGTCCCAGTCACAGTACCATGACGGGCAGGAAGAGGATTGGATAAAACAACCCTCTAAGCAGTTTTCTGCTGTCCCTTCTTCCAATCAGAGATCTGTGGATGTGAGGGATCACACCATCCCCAGCTATGCTAGCCTTGATAAGAGCATACAGTTTTTCATCATGGCAGATTGCAAACTGACAGTGACATGGAGTGATGCACTTTATTTTGAGATCCTTGGGAGTTACCTCCCAGCTCCAGGACCTCAGCAGCAAGGTGCTACACAATTGCAGCACTGTACACGGCAGCAGTGGTATCTACCTTCCATGGTTTCTGATGTGAGTCTTCAAGCGTCTGTGGATGCATCCCACAGGAAATTGTAGCCCAGCTCTCTGTGAGTGAGACACTGCCTTAGCCTTGGCCTTCCCACTGTCCTTCCGAGCTTTGCCTCCAGCCATGGTCTGGTCTTGGCCACTCTGCTACCATTGAGTTGCATGTCCTCTGTTGCTGCTGGATCCAAGCTGCTGCTACTGCTCTCTAGCACCCACTAACACCACCAGAGCTGGACAATACCCCCTTAGCACATGGTCTATCTTAGGGAATACTCCATTTGCACTTGGAAAACATGTATTCTGCTCTTGGTAGGTGGAATGTTCTGTATATTTATACTAGGTCTGTGATTGGTCTATACTATTGTTCAAGTTCTCTGTTTCCTTATTCATGTTCTATTTTTGAAAATGCAGTATTGAAATCTCCACGTAGCATTGTAGATCAATCCATTTCTCACATCAGTTATGTTAGTGTTTGCCTCATATATTTAGGAGTGCTGATGCTCACTGCATGTATGTTTATAATTTTTATATTTTCTTGGTGAATTTATGATTATATAATGTTTTTTGTCTTCTTGGAATAATTTTTGTCTAAAATATTTTTATCTGTTATTGGCATAGCCACTCCTCCCTTTTGATTAATATTCACATAGACTAGTGTTTCCTTTCACTTTCAACTTATGCATATTCTTAGATCTAAAGTAATTCCCCTGGAGCTAGCGCTGTGGCACAGCAGGTTAAAAGCCCTGGCCTGAAGTGCCAGCATCCCATAAGGACACTGGTTCAAGTCCCAGCTGCTCCACTTCCAATCCAGCTCTCTGCTATAGCCTAGGATAGCAGTAGAAGATCGCCCAATTCTTTGAGCCTCTGCACCCACATGGAAGACCCAGAAGAAGCTCCTGGCTCCTGGCTTCAGATCAGCGCAGCTCCGGCCATTGTGGCCATCAGGGGAGTGAACCAACAGATGGAAAACCTCTCTCTGTCTCTAAGTCTCTCTGTGACTCTGTCTTTCAAATAAATAAATCTTAAAAAATAAATAAAGTGATTATCCTATAAACAAAATACAGTTAACTCTTGTTTTTTGTTTTGTTTTTTTTTTTTCATCCATTCTGTTAATCTGTGTCTTTTGGATTCAGGAGTTTATTCTATTTCCAATTTTTTAAAATTAATTTATTTATTTTAAAGGCAGAGTGACAAAGAGGAAGAGTGAGAGTGAGAGCAAGAGAGAGAGAGAGAGAGAGAGAGCAAGAGAGAGAGAGAGAATATCTTCCATGTAAGAGTTCACTCCCTCAGGGCTGGCACCATAGTGCAATAGGTTAATCCTCCGCCTGCAGCGCCAGCATCCCATATGGGCACCAGGTTCTAGTCCTGGCTGCTCCTCTTCCAATCCAGCTCTCTGCTGTGGCCTGGGAAAGCAGTGGAGGATGGCCCAAGTCCTTGGGCCCCTGCATCTTCATGGGAGACTGGGAAGAAGCTCCTGGCTTCAGATCGGCACAACTCCGGCCATTGTGGGCCCCTGGGGAGTGAACCAAGGGACCGAAGACCTTTCTCTCTGTCTCTCCCTCTCACTGTCTGTAACTATCTCTCAAATAAATAAATAAACTCTAAAAAAAAAAAAAAAGAAAAGAGTTCACTCCCCGAATGGCCACAGGCTGAAACTGGGAGGAGGGAACTCCATGCAAGTCTCCCACTTGAGTGGCAGGGGCCCAGAGACTTGAGCCACTTTTTGCTGATTTCCCAGACACATTAGCAGGGAGCTGGATTGGAATCAGAGCAGCCAGGACTTGAACTAGCACTCATATGGGATATTGTATTAGTAAGGAGATAGAGAATCTAATCAAAAATGTCAAAGAAGGAGGTACCTTTCTCTGAAGGGAGGAGAGAACTTCCACTTTGACTACAACCTTGTCTAAATATGATCAGAGTCAGTGAACTCAAAAGGCTTCCATAGCCTTGGCAACTCATGACAAGAGCCTAGGGAGATTACTGACGCCATAAACAAGAGTGTCAATTTGTTAAGTCAACAACAGGAATCACTGTGTACTTACTTCTCATGTGGGATCTGTCCTTAGTGTGTTGTCCAATGTGAAGTAATGCTATAACTAGTACTGAAACAGTATTTTACACTTTGTGTTCCTGTGTGGGTGCAAACTGATGAAATCTTTACTTAATATATACTGAATTGATCTTCTGTATATAAAGATAATTGAAAATGAATCTTGATGTGAATGGAATGGGAGAGGGAGCAGGAGATGGGAGGGGTGTGAGTGGGAGGGAAGTTATGGGGAGGTGGAAAGCCATTGTAATCCATAAGTTGTACTTTGGAAATTTATATTTACTAAATAAAAGTTTTAAAAAAAAGTCATAAGAAACAAAAGCCCAGGCTCAGATTTGCTTCACTGGTACAGCATATAAAACATTATAAGAATAATTAACATACATCTTCCTTATGCACTTCCAAAAAAATAATGAGGAGGGATCATTTCCCGACTCATTCTGAGTTCAGCTTTAACCTGAAACAAAGCCAGACAGACACTATAAAGAAAAGTGTAGAAAACCACAGACCAGTTTCTTTTGTTAATATTGATGCAAAACTCCTCAACAAAGCACTATCAAATGATAGTCAACACCCTATTAAAAGGATAGTTTGCCAGTGCTCAAATATGGGCTGGTGGCATCACAGGTGGCAGCTTAACCCACAGCAGCTTAACCTGCTGAGCCACAATGCCCACCCCAGTCTATTCCCTTTTAATGCTTATAGGGAAATACTTAATATTGACATTTTGTTATTTTTTAATGTATATAATAACATTTTGGCCTTCATTTCCTCCCTTTTTCTCATCTTTTATGTTAAGCTTATGTTTTGGAGTAACATATCCCTTTTTGCGTTTTCTATACATATGTTCTTTGTAGTTACCATGAGGATTACTTTTAACAACAAACAGTATAATAGTCTAATACATACCAACTTATTTCAAGCACATACAAAACACACTTTTACAGCTCTGGCACTTCCACTTTATGGATCATTTCATTTCAATGTAGAGGAACAAAATTGGCATTTTGTAGGGAAGATATAGTTATAAAGAAATCTCTCAGCTTTTGCTTATCTGAGTATGTTTTAATTTTGTCTTCATTTTAAGGACAGAGTTTCCAGATACAGAATTCTCATTTGAAAGTTATTTTTCCTAGGGTCAGCGCCATGGTGCAGTAGGCTAATCCCGCTCCTGCAGCACCAGCATCCCATATGGCTGCCGGTTCTGGTCCCGGCTGCTCCTCTTCCAGTTAAGCTCTCTGCTATGGCTTGGGATGGCAGTGAAAATTGGCCCAGGTGCTTGGGCCCCTGCACCCATGTGAGAGACCGGGAGGAGGCTCCTGGCTCCTGGCTTCGGATTGGTGCAGCTCCAGCCATTGCGGCTATTTGAGGAGTGAGCCAATGGAAGAAAGACCTTTCTCTCTGTCTCTTCCTCTCACTGTCTATAGCTCTACCTCACAAATGAATACATAAAATCTTTTTTTTAAAAAAAAGAAAGTTATTTTTCTTTCCACACTTTAAAAATTTCATTCTACTGTGTTCTCTCCTGAAAGGTTGCTGTTGATAAATCCACTGCTAATTTTATAAAGGATATGCTGTACACGAGTTGTCACTTTTCTCTTGCTGCTATCAAATTATTTGTCCTAAACTTCTGATAGATGATTGTGTGTATCAGTTTAGGTCTCTAGTTTTATCCTACCTAGAGTTTGCTGACCTTCTTGCATTTAGACATACATGTTTTTCTTTTTAATTTAGGAGGATTTGCTACTATGTCTTCAGGTAAGCTCTATGTCTCTCTGTTCTAATTATGGGATTCATATAATGTATGTTGGTTTACTTGATGATGTCCCTTTGACTCTGCTCACTTTTCATCATTCATTTTACTTGTCGCTCCTCACATCCGTAATGTTCAGTTTTCTGTCTTTATGTTCATTCATTATATCTACTGTCTGTTAAAGTCTTTTGTTGAACACCTTTAGTTAAGTTAGCAATTTTGTGATTCTATCCTTTTCAGCTTCTAGAATCTTTGATTCTTTAAAAAAAAAAAGAGTATCTGTTAATTTGTTGATACTCCCAGATTTTTTTAATTAAAGATTTTTTGTTTATTTATTTATGTAAAAGAATTACAGAGAATCTTCCATCTACTGTTTCACTCTCCAAATGGCTGCAACTACCAGGACTGGGCCAAGCCTGAGCCAGGAGCCAGGAGCCAGGAGCTTCTTCTGGATCCCTCATGTGGGTGCAGGTCTCAAGACTTGGGTCATCTTCTGCTGCTTTCCTAGGCACATCAGCAGGGAGCTGGATCCAAAGTGGAGCAGCCAGGGCTGGGACTGGTACCTATATGGGACGCCTGCGCCTCAGGCAGTGGCTTTACCCTCTACTCCACAGCGCGTAAGCTACAACACTCTCATTTTTTGCATATATTCTATTACTGATTTTCTTTAGTGCTCTTCACATGTTTTCCTTTAGCTATGTTAGTGTGTTTAAGATCGCTATTATATTGTATTGATTTGCTAAGTCCAAAGCCTGTGTTTCTTCAGGGATAGTTGCTGCAGTTTTATTTTCTTTCTCTCAGTGGTCTTGTTCTCTTATTTCTTTGTATGCCTTGTGATCTTCTGCTAACCAATGTGATTTTGAAAATGGAATCACCTCTCCAAGTCTTTGTAGATTGTGAAGCCTTAAGATCTTTGCTTTCCTTTCTGGACATGCATCTTGCCTGTGTGTATGTATGTGTGTGTTTCTGTACCAACTTCCTGGTATATATGACTACTTTTTAATGTTTTCATTTCCCTGAGGGTCTCACCCCTACTTCTTCTTGGGCTTTAATGGTTCTATTATATTCCTCTTCCCATAATCTCTTGCCTCTGGACTTACAGAGTTCTGCAGTTCCTTGTGGTTTTAGGAGTCTTCTTTTTCATATGTCTTTTCCTATACTCAGATTCATGTTAGGTGACATAAAGATTGACTTCTCAGGAAGCCTACAGACAGGTAAGAAAGTTGTAAATTTGATCTGGTCTGCACTCTCCAGTTTTTGGAAGGATACTGGAAATTAAGTCACTACTTACCCCAAACCAGGTCATGACAGGGAGAAGATAGGGCAAGGAAAAGTAAAAATGCCATACTATATCTTCATAATTTGGGTGTGGATTTTTTCAATTTGTTGTTTGTGTGGCTACTATAGATCTTTGGTTTTAAAAGGTTTTATGAAGTTATTTTAGTAATTATCTAATTTTTAAAATATATTCCTTGATATCCATGAGTTATCTATCATGAATTCAACCAACTATGGCTGAAAACTATTAGAAAAAATATATTTGTACTAAACATGCACATTTTCCTGTCATTATTCTATAAACAATGCAGTATTGCGACTGTTTACATAGCATTTTATATTTTATTAGGTGTTATAGTAATCTAGGAACAATTTAAAATATACAGGAGGGTGTACATGATTTTATGTAAGGCACTTAATCATTTACATTTACAGATTTTGATATCTTCATACGGAGGGATGGCCTGAACCAAAGCCCCATAGAGTCTAAAGACAACTGCAACTGAAACTCCCTTCAGCCATTTTATTTATTTATTTTTTAACTTTTTTTATTTAAGGTAAACAGATTTTTTTGTAATTTATATATAAAGATTTAAGAACATAGTGGGGCCAGTGCCGTGGCTCACTTGGTTAATCCTCCGCCTGTGGCCTGTGGTGCCAGCATCCCATATGGGTGCCAGGTTCTAGTTCTGGTTGCTCCTTTTCCAGTCCAGCTCTCTGCTGTGGCCTGGGAGGGCAGTGGAGGATGGCCCAAGTACTTGGGTCCTTGTGCCTGCATGGGAGACCAGGAAAAAACACTTGGCTCCTGGCTTCAGATCGGTGCACACAGGCCGTAACGGCCATTTGGGGGGTGAACTAACGGAAGGAAGACCTTTCTCTCTGTCTCTCTGTCTCTCTTTCTCTCTCACTGTCTAACTCTATCTGTCAAGAAAAAAAAAACAAAACATAGTGATACTTCCCACCCTGCCCTCTCTCCCGCCTATTCCCCAACCATTCTTCCTCCTCCTTCTCCTATTCCCACTCTTAATTTTTACAAAGATCTATTTTCAGTTTACTTTATACCCATAAGATGAACCCTATACTAAGTAAATAGATCAACACATAGTAAGAAGAAAAAAAAAAAATAACGCTGTTCCTCATCAGTAGAGACAAGGGCTATAAATAATCACCAAATCTCAAAAATGTGGATTTCACTGATATAACACAAAACTTACATTTTAAAAAAATTTTATTCTGATCAGTAGGACTGAATCAGGACCTGGAAATATGCATTTTCATAATTTCCTGGGAGTTTCTGATATGTAACCATATTAGACACTTCTATCAATACAAGATCAAATGGCAACCCTAGACCTAACCAGAGTTAGTAGTTATGGGTACCAATCTAGGGATATTGTGAAGAGGAGAACATTTAAGCAAATACTTACCATGGTACCCCCTTACAGAAATCTCTCCCACAACTTACGGGAAGCTCTTGGGTCTATACTCTCAATAGAAGAAAAAATTTTTTTGAAAGGCAGAGTTAGACAGTGAGAAAGACAGAGAGAGAATTATAGACAGTAAGAGAGAGACAGAGAGAAAGGTCTTCCTTCTGTTGGTTCACTCCCCAAATGGCCACTGTGCCCGGTGCTGCGCCAGTCCGAGGCCAGGAGCCAGGTGCTTCCTCCTGGTCTCCCATGCGGGTGCAGGGGCCCAAGCACGTGGGCCATCCTCCACTGCACTCCCTGGCCACAGCAGAGAGCTGGCCTGGAAGAGGGGCAACCGGGACAGAATCCGGCGCCCCAACCAGGACTAGAACCCCGTGTGCCAGCGCCGCTAGGCGGAGGATTAGCCTAGTGAGCCGCGGCGCCGGCTTCAGCCTCATTTTTTAAACAAAGGATATACCCTGAGACAAAGGCTACATAGTTATACATTATAAATATAAACAGCTCCTATATAATCCTAATGATTACCTTCTGTATTATTAGTCCATTACTTTGAGATGTGTTGTGTTTGTGTATATATGTAGGTTGTTCCATGATTTAACATCTTTTCTGTGCTAAATATGCATATAATCTGTTTGCTGGTTAGCAGCTGTGCATGCCATGTGCAAGGCCTCTTGTTGGTAGCTTTGTTTGCCCTGCTCACTGCACAAAGTGATGGAAATGGAAATTATTTACTATGGTAACCCTGTCTCTATTAGGGTTAATTCATTTGCATGAGAAGCATAAGACTGGAACCTGTCACCAACTGTTTGTGGCATCTCTTTGTCTGGAGAATTTTTTAAGAAAGAAGGAACAAATGCTTTAACTTTTTGAGATAATTTTGTTATAATCCAGGCTAGAGATAGAAAGGTGAACTAGATGCCCTTTTAAAGTCCATTCCAACCTTTGAAGCCCTTCATTTGATATGCTTGGCACAATCACTCATACGCTCATTTGCATGGATCTACATAAATTATAAATCTGTCTTTACTCTTCTGCAAGCATGACAGTGCTGCTCTCCCCAGAGTATATTTGGACCCAGAGAGACAAGTCTAGATTAATCCCCTAGAAGCTACTGTGTTGTGTGCAGCTCTGGTTTTAGCCTCCCTTGTTATATACTTGAGTCTGTGAGCATGGTTTCTTCATCCCCAGCATTTGCACAGAACTTTATCAAAACAATATTCCTGCTGAGTTAAAGACTCTTTATGGCAGAAATCCAAATGTCACCCTTTAAACTATAAGAACTAAAACCTTTCTACCGTCATCTTCTACCTCCCCCTATCTCTACCCCTAAACCACAGTTCACATCATTTTGATTGTACGATGTTTGTGTTGGGTTAGCTAGTGGTTACAAGTAAAGGCTGGGGTGCAACAAGGCAAGAGAGGAGATGCAGGTTTTTAAACCTGCTTAATGCTTTAATAGAACAGCACTAATGAATCAAACCCATCTTAAATCATTGAGCAACAATTAAGAGGCCCAAGCAGGAATTATTTGGTGTAGAGCAGAATCAGAGTATTTCCTGATGTAATTCAGGGTAAGTGTGGTTAGTTTTACATTCAAGCTGACTGAATGAATGAATGAATGTGAATGTCCAATAGTTCTTGACACATGTGATTATGCCCTTTCATCAATATACAGCTCTACTCAATATAGTAACTCTTGGCTTTACTTGTTGGCCTTCTATGGGGTAAAAGGAGAAACCAAGAGCTGATACTCTATAGAAAAAAAAAACTCTCAGGTGACAATTGTCATTATGGGTATTACTAAAGGAAATTCATTTGCGTCAACCATTTTTCTTTGGTAAAGATGATAGCAAAATTCAAAATAGACTTGTTAAGTTTGAAGTGATAGTAGGATATTAATTAACACTTAATTACAGTCCCTCTGCTTTATTTTTAAAATTGTCTTTGTTTTCTTTACTACTACTTACAAGTATGTGTTTATTTCTCAGATTATACCTTGGAAGGGAAGAGAATGGATTTTGAAGTATTTTGCAGTTTTAAAAGGAGAGTGTTTGATGAGAGCAATAATTATGTTTTTATTACTTTATGTTTATCATTTAGAACTTTATGCTTGTGATTTGAATTAGTCTTGAAATAAGACTATGTTATCATCTGAGTATAGATCTCTCTTCACATGCTTTGATGTTATCAAAATTCTTTCCTATGTTTAAAATTTTTATTGTTTTTATTTTATATATTCTTTCTTGTTTTATTAAGTTACTTAAACTCTTTACAATGAAATTTATAACTTGGAAATTAGAGATAATTTTGCTTGTCTCAAAAGTATTATTCTGAGGTGAAGCATGTAAATTAATTCTGTGTTGTAGAATTATTTTCTTGTGTGCATCTGGATGTATCCAGAGAATTTATTATATACTCTGCAAACTACTATACAATTCCTCAGACACATTTGAGTCAGTTATTTGCTTTTCTTTGCTTCTGCAATTATATACAGATGTCCTCTATATATGTTTCCTCAACTGGAAAATGGGGATGATTTAATGAGACTACAGGGCATATGTGATAAGATTGAAATGTTGACCCAGTGGGTGTGGAAATGAAGTCTAGGACCTTTTATTCCCCCTCTGGTGTTTATTTAGCATGATAAAAAAATAAGGACACATTCAGTGCTTGTCAAGTATCATAACATAAAAATATGTATTATCTAGTATATAGTATAGCACCTTATTATCAAGCACTGTGCTAAGCACTTTATATCTGTTAACACTTTGGTGGGTTCCACCATGACTCCATTTTCAGAGAAGGGATTGAAGCCCAGAGATAGTAACCAACTTGCCTGGAATCACACAGCTAATAAGGAGAAAACAAAGATAGGAACCAGTACAATCTGACTCCAGAGTCAGTGATCTTGTTAGTCACCAAATTATACTGTACAAAAATGTGGGATTTCTGAATTTGGAGTAAAAATAGAGTGGAACTTTATTTAGTTCTGGTGCTAGTACTAAATTGTTGATGTGATCTCAGACATGTTCATATTCTTAAGGCTCAGTTTCCTCACTTGTAGAATGGGTATAATAAAAGTATTTACTCACAAGATTATTGTTGTAAGAGTTCACTGACATAATGCATCTAAAGATTTTTGCACAGTAATTGGTTTGTTTAGCATGGTACTTGGTTTATACAGTCTCTTAGTATCCATAGGAGACTGATTTAAGGGCCTTTGGATACCAAAATCCATATGTGCTTAAGTTCCTGACCTAAAATGGCATAGCACACAAAATCTGGGGAGTGAATCAGTGGATGGGAGATCTCTGTCTGTCTCTGGTTCTCTGCCTTTAAAACAAAATGAAAACAAATCTTGAGTAAAATGTGTACCCAATCTTGAATACTTTAAATCATCTCTGGATTATATATACATAATTTTTATAAAGCTTTTATTTAATAAATATAAATTTCATAAGTACAACTTTTGGATTATAGTGGTTCTTCTCCCCATATCCGCCCTCCCACCCCCAAACCATCCCATCTCCTACTCCCTCTCCCATCCCATTCTTCATTAAAATCATTTTAATTATCTTTATATATAGAAGATAAGCTCTATACTAAGTAAAGATTTCAACAGTTTGCATAGACACACAAAGTATAAAGTACTGTTTGAAGACTAGTTTTACCGTACAACACATTAAGGCCAGAGGTCCTGCATGGGGAGTAAGTGCACAGTGACTCCTGTTGTTGATTTAACAATTGACACTCTTATTTATGATGTCAGTGATCACCTGAGGCTCTTGTCATGAGCTGCCAAGGCTATGGAAGCCTCTTGAGTCCACAAACTCTGACATTATTTAGACAAGGCCATAATCAAAGTGGAAGTTCTCGCCTTCCTTCAGAGAAAGGTAACTCCTTTGATGGCCCCTTCTTTCCACCAGGATCTCATTCACAGAGATCTTTCATTTAGGTCATTTTTTGCTACAGTGTCTTGGCTTTCCTTGCCTTAAATGCTCTCATGGGCTTTTTAGCCAGATTTGAATGCCTTAAGGGCTGATTCTGAGGCCAGAATACTGTTTAGGGCATTTGTCATTCTATGAGTCTGCTTTCTGGCCTGCTTGCCATGTTGAATTGTTACCTCCTTTATAATTCTATCTATTATTATTAGCAGACACTTGGTCTTATTTATGTAATCCCTTTGATACTTTATCATATCTTGATGATCAGTTATGAACTTAAACTTATCACTTTAAATAGTAAGATGGCATTGGTACCTCTAGATTGTATATAATTACTAATGCTATGTACATAGTGTTGTTATACATTATTGTTTAGAAAATAATTACAAGGCAAATAAGTCTGAATATATATAGTGTAGACACAACTGTGTAGGCCTAACTACACAGTACACAAACAAAAATTGAGAATAGTGCTCAAAGAGTGTTGGAGAGAGACCGGGAATCTGGGAAATGATGGGAAGCTACAGCAAAGTATGCTTACAAATTGCTGCTTTCACATGTGTTCAGCACAGTGATGAAAGTATAGCAAATTTACATTTTGTCTTTTTTTCCCAGAAACCTTTTATTTATGGTGTACAAACTTCATGCATTTCATAAACACAACTTTAGGAACATAGTGATTCTTCCCACCCAACCCTCACTCTCATCCATGCTCCTATCCTTCTTACTCCTCCCTCTCCTATTCCCATTACCATTTTTACTAAGATCTATTTTCAATTAACTTTATACACATAAGATTAACTCTATACCAAGTAAGAGTTCAATAAATGGTATAAAAAAAAACACTGTTCTCAACAGTCGAGGCAAGGGTTATTCAAAGTCATCGCATCTTAAAGTGTCAATTTCACTTCTATAGATTTAGGTGCTATATTAGTTATTACAGATCAGGGAGAACATATGGTATTTATCCTTTGGGACTGGCTTATTTCACTAACTATAATGTTTTCCATTTGCATCCATTTTGTTGCAAATGACAGGATTTTATTTTTTTAACCATGTTTAGTATTCCATGGTGTACATATTGGATAATTTATTTTTCCAGTCTTCAGTAGATGAGCATCTGGGTTGATTCCATATCTCAGCTATTGTAAATTTAACAGCACTAAGCATATTTTTATTGGTAACTCTTTCACATTCTGATTTCATTTCTATTGGGTAAATTCCCAGGAGTGGGATGGCAGGGTCATATGGTAGGTGTATATTCCTGTTTCTGAGTTATCTCTGTACTCTCTTCCACAGTGGCTGTACCAGTTTACATTCCCACCAGCAGTGGATTAGGGTACCTTTTACCCCACATCCTCACCAGCATTTCTTGTCTGTTGACTTCTAGCAGGGGTGAGGTGAAATGTGATTGTGGTTTTGATTTGCATTTCCTTGACAGCTACTGATCCTGAGCATTTTTTCAAGTGTCTGTTGGCCTTTTGGATTTCTTCTTTTCATTTTAATTTTTTAAAATATTTATTTATTTACTTGAAAGAGTTACACAGAGAGAAGGAGAGGTGGGAGTGTGTGCTGTCTTCCATCCACTGGTTCACTCCCCATTTGGCTACAACAGCTGGAGCTGTGCCAATCTGAAGCCATGGGCCAGGAGTTTCTTCCGGATCTCCCATGTGGGTGCAGGGACCGAAGGACTTAGGCCATCTTCTACTGATTTCCCGGGCCATAGCAGAGAGCTGGATCAGAAGAGGAGCAGCCAGGACTCAAACTGGCACCCATAAGAGATTCTGGCACTGCAGACGGCAACTTTATCTGCTACACCACAGCGCCAGCCCCAGGATTTCTTTATTTGGAAAATGCTTGTGTAAGTTCTTTGCCCATTTCTTAACTGGGTTGTTTGCTTTGTTGTTGTTGAGTTTCTTCACTTCTTTATATATCCTGGTTATTAATCCTTTATCAGTTTTATAGTTTGCAAATAAGTTTTCCCATTCTGTTGGTTGCCTCTTCACTTTGCTGTGTGTTTCTTTTGCAGCACAAAAGCTTCTCAATTTGATGTAATCTCATTTTTCAATTTTCGCGTTGATTGCCTATGCCTTTGGGATCTTTTCCAAGAAGTCTTGGCTTATGCCAGTGTCTTGCAGGGTTTCCCCAATGTTTTCTAATAATTTGATGATCTTGGGTCATAGATTTAGGTCTTTGATCCATTTTGAATAGATTTTTGTGTAAGGTGTAAGATATGGATCTTGCTTCATACTTCTGCATGGAGAGATCCAGTTTTCCTAGCATCATTTGTTGAAGAGACTTGGAGCATTTTTGATCCACAGTTGGTTGATTCCATGAATCTGTGTTATTGGACAGGTCCCCCAGCTCACATGCACACTATTGCTGTTATAAAAACATTGGATTTACCTTTTCTGAGGAAGAGAGCATTTATTATTAACTACAGGCCTGTAGGAGAAAGAAGCAAGTCATAACAAGGCCCAAATCAATCTGGTACAGAGAGAGGTTTGGGAATTTATGGACTTAGGGTAATTCAGGCAAAATTGGATGAAACAAAGCAACAGAATGTGATAGGGGCAGAAGAAAGGGTGGGGATATGCTTTAAGCATGTGTGTTGATGAATCATGTCCTTACATACATTGTATGTTCAGAGATGAATACTGAGATGTCATAAGAAGTGTGTCATCTAACATTATAATTACCATAAAGTAACTCTGTGGTCAGTCTGTGCTGATTTGCACAGGCTCCAATTACAGGGCTGGCTGTAGATGATTCTATCCAGTTTTAACAGGGATCCTGGAAAGAGAACTCAGGAGTTTTTTTTTTTTTTTCAAAAGCCACTAGTATGGGATGGCAAATTATTATGCAACAGGTATGCAAAGAACTATAATGGGGTGTTAGTAAGTCATTGAACCCCAAGATGCTTGCTGTTAGGCAATGGGAGAAGGCTCATTTGTTCATAGTTTCATGTGAAAACGACAGATACAGAGGGGAAACTGTAATAACTGTACAATAAATGTGTCCTAGTAAGTTATTACAAAATATCTTAGAATGGGTGGCTTAAACAACAGAAATTTATTTCTTATAGTTCTGGAGCCTGAGATGCCCAAGATCAAAGTGACAGCATGGCTAGTTTCTGGTGAGAGCTCTCTTTCCAGCTTATAGAAGGATTCTTTCTCATTGTGTGCTCACATAGTCAGGGAAAAGAGAGAGCAAGTTCTCCAGAGTCTGTTCAGGCACTAACCCCATCAGAAAGACCTCAATCTCATGATTAGTACTGTACTGAATTATCTCTCACAGGCTCCCTCTCCAAACACCATAACATTGAGGATTAGGGCTTACCTAAACATAGGATTTGCAGTGAGGGGTCAATTAAGCACATAGCAAAATATTATCTATTTATTTAATGTTTACTTGAAAGGAAGAGAGACAGACAGACCAAGTTTGGTCTGGACCAAAGCTGAGAGCCAGAAACCCAATCTAAGTCTCCCACATGGATGTAAGGGACTCTGGTACTTGAGCCATCACAGAGACGGGACTCAAACCTAGACACTCCTATATGGGTTGCAAGTATCTCAAGTGGCATCTTATTAATGTTTTGTTTCTTTCCATGTTATAGGGTAGGGAGATTTTTTTATTCAGTAAAACAGACCTATATTTGAGTTCAGACTCCACCACTTACCTACTGTGTGGTATAACTTAATTTACTTAACAATTGATTCCCACTTTCATCATCTGTAAAATGAGATTGATGCAAATGACTTCTTCATAGGATTATTGGGTAGACAAAAAGATGATGTATGTAGGAGATATTTAAAGTACCTAAATTTTTCTATTATTTTTCTCTCAGTGTAAGTAATCCTATGTAGATATATCTGGTCAAAGAAGGAAAGGTAAGATAGTGATAGTATTTAGAGTAAGATAGATGTAAGTTGAAGTTCCAGGTTTCCCCATTTGCTAATTGTGTGATTTTTGGACATGTTATTTAATTTCTCTCAAACGCAATTTCTAATCTGGAAAATAGGAACAAATGCATTTACATTTCATCTGCACAATAATGCTATGAGGGAGTTACTTGTATCAATCCCATTTTATAGACGACGAAACTGAGACTTAAGTTGTTAAGTAAATTAACTTAAGCCACATGGTGGGTAATTGGTGGAGCCAGGATTCAAATACAGATGCTTAATTTCAAAACCCCTGTCCTGACCCTATATCTTTTTTTCCCAAGGAAACCTTTTATTTAATGAGTACAAATTTCCTAAGTACAACTTTAAGAATATAGTGATTCTTCCCATCATACCCACCCACCCACCCCCATTCCACCCCACCTCCTCCTCCCTGTCCCATTCCTAGTCCCATTCTCCATTAAGAAAAAAACTGTTCCCCAACAGTTAGAACAAGGGCTGTACAAACTATAGATTCTCAAAGTGTCAATTTCACTTCTACAGATTTGCTTTTAGGTGCTCGATTATTTATCACACATCAGGGAGTATATGTGATATCTGTCCCTTTGTGGTTGGATTATTTCACTAAGTAAGATGTTTTCATTCATTCATTTTGTTGCAAATGACTGTATTTCATTTTTTACCACTGTGTAATTATCTGTCTTAGCTATTATAAATTGAGCTGCTATAAATAAGGGGGTGAACATAACTCTTTTATTTGCTGATTTCATTTCCCTTGGGTAAAATCCCAGGAGTGGAATGGCTGAGTCATATGGTAGGACTATATTCAGATTTCTGACTGACTTCTGTAGTGTTTTTACCAGTTTACAGTGGATTAGGATACCCTTTTCCCCACATCCTCACCAGAATTTGTTGTTTGTTGAATACTGTATGAAAGCCATTCTAACGGAGGTGAGGTGAAACCTCATTGTGGTTTTTACATGCATTTCCCTGACAGCTAGCAATCCTGAGCATTTTTTCATGTGTCTGTTGGCCTTTTGGATTTCCTCTCTTGAAAAATGTTGAAATCCTTTGCCCATTTCCCAGCTGGGTTGTTTGTATTGTTGTGGAGTTTCTTGATCTCTTTATATGTTCTAGTTATTAATCCTTTATCAGTTGCATTGTTTGCAAATAATTTCTGTCATTCTCTTGATTGCATCTTCACTTTGCTGTATGTTTCTTTTGGAGCTCAGAAGCTTCACAATTTGATGTAATCCCATTTGTTAATTTTGGCTATAATTGTCTGTGCCTTTGGGGTCTTTTCTAAGAACTCCTTGCCTGTGCCAAGGTCTTGCAGGTTTTCCCTAATGTTCTCTAATAATTTGATGATATCGGTCATAGATTTAGGTCTTTAATTAATTTTGAATGGACTTTTGTATAAGGTGTAAGGTCAGTGTCCTACTTCATACTTTTGCATGTGGAAATTCAGTTTTCCCAGCTCCATTTTTTTAAGACTGTCCTTGCTCCAGGGATTAGTTTCAGCTC
Source organism: Oryctolagus cuniculus (assembly GCF_964237555.1). Lineage (NCBI taxonomy): Eukaryota > Metazoa > Chordata > Mammalia > Lagomorpha > Leporidae > Oryctolagus > Oryctolagus cuniculus. The sequence continues at coordinate 65,317,642 of NC_091453.1, read as the reverse complement.
TTTGGTCAAATATCAGTTGGTTGTAGATGCTTGCATTGATTTTTTGCATTTCTATTCTGTTCCATTGGTCTATCCATCTGTATTTGTACCAGTCCAGGCTGCTTTGATTATAACTGCCTTGCATTATGTCTTGAAATCTTGTATTGTAATACCTCTGGCTTTGTTTTTGTTGTATAAGATTGCTTTAGCAGTTTGAGTCTCCTGTGTTTCCATATGATTTTCAGCATCATTTTTTCTAGATCTAAGAAGAATGTCTTTGGTATTTTGATTAGGTATCACATTGAATCTGTAAATTGTTTTCGGAAGAATAAACTTTTTTTAAGATTTATTTTATTGATTTGAAAGAGTTACACAGAGAGAGGAGAGGTAGAGGCAGAGGTAGAGATAGAGGTAGAGAGAGAGAGGTCTTCCATCTGATGGTTCACTTCCCAAATGGCTGCAACAGCTGGAGCTTTGCTGACCCAAAGCCAGGAACCAGGAGCCTCTTCCAGGTCTCCCACATGGGTGCAGGGGCCCAAGGACTTGGGCCATCTTCCACTGCTTTCCCAGGCCACAGCAGAGAGCTGTATCAGAAGTGGAGCAGCTGGTCTCGAACTGGCACCCATATGGGATGATGGCGCTTCAGGCTAGGGTGTTAACGCGTTATGCCACAGCACTAGCCCCGAATATACATTTTGAAGATATTGATTCTTCCAGTCCATGAACATGGAAGATTTTTCCATTTGTGTGTGTGTGTCTTCTTCTATTTCTTTCTTTAAAGTTTTTTAATTCTCATCATAGAGATCTTTGACAACCTTAGTTAAATTTATTCTAAGATATTTAAATTTTTGTACCTATTGTGAATGGGGTTGATCTTAGAAGTTCTTTCTCAGCTGTGGCATTGTCTGTGTATAAAAAAGCTGATTTTTGTGTATTGATTTTTATATCCTGCTACTTTATCAAATGCTTCTATGAGTTCCAGTAGTCTCTTGGTGGAGTCTTTTGGATGCCCTATATATAGAATCATGTCATCTGCAGATAGGGATAGCTTGACTTCCTCTTCCCCAATTTTAATTCCTTCGATATATTTTTCTTGCCTAATGGCTCTGGCTGAAAATTCCAAGACTATATTGAACAGCAATGGTGATAGTGGGCAACCTTGTCTGGTTCTGGATCTCAGTAGAAATGCTTCCAACTTTTAGCCATTCAATAGGACACTGGCTGTGGGTTTGTAATAAATTGCCTTCATTGTTTTGAGGAATGTTCCTTCTATACCCAATTTGCTAAAAATTTTCATTATGAAAGGGTGTTGCATTTTATCAAATGCTTTCTCTGCATCTATTGAGATAATCATATGGTTTTTGTTCTTCAGTTTGTTAATGTGATGTATCACATCGATTGATTTGTGAATGGTGAACCATCCTTGCATACCAGGAATAAATCACACTTGTTCTGGGTGAATGATCTTTCTGAAGTATTGCTCTATTCAATTGGCCAGAATTTTGTTGAGAATTTTTGTGTCTATGTTCATCAGGGAAATTGGTTGGTAGTTCTCTTTCTCTGTTGCAGTTTTTCTGGATTTAGGAATTAAGGTGATGCTGGCTTCATTTAAAGAATTTGGGAGGATTCTCTTCCTTTTAGTTTTGAATAACTTGAGAAAAAGTAGAGTTAGTTCTTTAAAGGTCTGGTAGAATTCAGCAGTAAAGCCATCTGGTCCTGGGATTTTCTTTGTTGGGAGGGTCTTTATTACTGATTCAGTTTCCATGTTGGTAATGGGTCTGTTTAGGTTTTCTTTGTCTTCATGGCTCAATTTAGGTAGGCTATATGAGTCCAGGAATATTTCCTTTTATTCTAGGTTTCCCAGTTTGTTGGCTTATAGCTCTTTATAGTAATTTCTGATGATTCTTTTTATTTCTGTGGTATCTGTTGTTACATTTCCTTTTTCTTCACTGATTTTATAGATTTGGATCTCCTCTCTCCTTTTTTTGCTTAGTTGAGCCAATGGTGTGTAATTTTGTTTATTTTTTCAAAAAAAAAAGCTCTTCATTTTGCTGATCTTTTCTGTTTTTTTCGGGGGGGGGTTTCAATTTTGATGATTTCATTCTCTAATTTCATTATTTCTTTTCTCCTACTAGTTTTGGTTTTGGTTTGGTGTTGTGTTTCTACTTCCTTGAGATGTATTGATAGCTCATTTATTTGGTGCCTTTCCAATTTCTTTCCTTTTTTAAAGATTTATTTATTTACTTGAAAGTCAGAGTTATACAGAGAGAGGAGAGGCAGACAGAGAAAGAGAGAGAGAAAGAGAGAGAGAAAGAGAGGTCTTCTATCCACAGGTTCAGTCCCCAGATGACTGCAATGGCCGGAGCTGCACTGATCCGAAGCGAGGAGCCAGGAGCTTCTTCCAGGTCTCCCATGTGGGTTCAGGGACCCAAGGACTTGGGCCGTCTTCTACTGATTTCCCAGGCCATAGCAGAGAGCTGGATTGGAAGTGGAGCAGCCGGGAGTCAAACCAGTGCCCATATGGGATGCCGGCATTGCAGGTGGTGGCTCTACCTGCTACACCACAGTGCCGGTCCCTCCAATTTCTTGATCTACACACCAGTTGCTATAAACTTTCCTCTTAACACTGCTTTTTCTGTGTCCCATAAGATTTGATGTGCTCTATTGTCATCTTTATTTGTTTCCAGAATTTTTTTTATTTCTCTTTTGATTTCTTCTGTGACCCACTGTTCATTTAAGAGTATGTTGTTCAGTCTCCATGTATTCGCATATGTTTTATAGATTCCTGAGTTGCTGATTTCCAGCTTCATTGCATTGTGATCCAAGAAGATGCATGGTATGATTTTGATTTTTTGAATTTGCTGGGACTTGCTCTACAGCCTAGCATGTGGTCAATCCTAGAAGATGTTCCATGAACTGGTGAGAATACTGTGTATTCTGCAACTGTAGGATGAAAAGTTCTGTAGGTATCTGTTAGGTCCATTTGGTCTATAGTGTTGATTAACTCTACTGATTCCTTACTGATTTTCTGTCTGGTTGATCTGTCCATTACCGAAAGTGGAGTATTGAAATCCCCATTGCTATTGTATTAGAGTCTAAGTCACCCTTTAAATCCCTTAACATTTCTTTTAATAGCCATGGGCCCTGTAACTAGGTGCATATATGTTTATAATAATGACATTTTCCTATTGAATTGATCTCTTAATCAGTACACAGTGTCCTTTGTCTCTTAACAGTTTTTGTGTAAAGTCTATTTTGTCTGATATTAGGTTGGCTGCACCAGCTCTTTTTTGGTTTCTGTTAGTATAGACTATCTTTTTTCAACCTTTCACTTTCAGTCTGCATGCATCTTTGTTGGTGAGATGTGTTTCCTGTAGGCAACAAATAGATTGGTTTTATTTTTTAATCCATTCAGCCAATCTGTGTCTTTTGGCTGGAGAGTTAAGGCCATTTACATTCAAGGTGACTATTGATAAGTAACGACTTTGCCTGCGATTTTTTCCATAAATACTCCAATTTTTTACTTTATATTTCCTTTGTACTTTAACTGGGAGATTTCCTTCCTTTACCTTCTTCTGTAGTGATGACCATGCTTCTGTGTATCTGTGTGCAGCACATCCTTAAGCATCTTCTGCAGGGCTGAACGGGTGATGACAAATTCTTTCAGTTTCTGTTTGTTATGGAAGGTCTTTATTTCACCTTTGTCCATAAATGAGAGCTTTACAGGGTATGGTATTCTGGGTTGACAATTTTTTTCTCTTAAGACTTTGAATATATCATATCATCCTCTCCTACAAGGTAGGCTTTCTGATGAGAAGTCCACTGTGAGTCTAATTGGAGATCCTCTGAAAAGTAATCTAGTATTTCTTTTGTTTTACTGTGGAGAGTTTGATTACAATGTGTCATGGTGAAGGTCTTTTCCAACTATGTCTATTAGGAGTTCTATGTGCGTCCTGTATTTGGATGCCCCTCTCTTTCTCCAAATTGGGGGAAATTTCTTTTATTATTTCACTAAAAAGGCATTCTGATCCTTTCTCTTTTTCCATGCTTTCAAGAACTCCTAGAACCCACATTTTGGATTGTTTGATAGTATCCTATAGATTCCCAACAGTGTTTTTTGGTTTTCTAATTTCTTCTTCTTTTGTTTGGTCTGGCTGTATAATTTCCTGTGCTTTGTCTTCTAAGTTGAATATTCTTTATTCTGCTTCACTGATTATGCTGTTAAGGCTCTCCACTGTATTTTTTATTTGTTCTATTGAATTCTTTATTTCTAGGATTTCATTTTGGTTTCTCTTTAAGATCTCAACTTCGTGGGAGAAATTTTCTTTTATGTCATGTATGGATTTCATCATTTCGTGGATTTGCTTCTGATTGCTTCTAAGTAATCCTGTGAGCAATTTTTTTGAATTCCATTTCTGGCATTTCTTCAATCTCTTCATCTTCACAATCTAGTATTGAAGTGTTGTGTTCTTTTGGGGGTGCCCTGTTGTCTTCCTTATTCTTGTTTCTTGAATTGGTGCATTTGTTATTGGCATTCGTGGAGATACTCATTGATTTTTTTTTCTTTTTTTTTTTCTGTTGTGGCTGCTTTTATCTTTGGACGAAGTCTGAGTGGATTAGTGGAGTGTCTGCTTTCAGGGAATACCAGAGGTATGGTAGGTGTGGCCAAGGAGCTCTGTTCAGTGCTCCAGGGTAAAGGGCATATCTGAGGTGACACACCCAGATTTGGCATGGTAAATCTTTTTTTTTTTTAATCAGAGGGGAGATTTCTTCTTATCTGTTGGTATCAACCCAGCTGAGTTCCTCTCCTTGGAGGAGACCAGTGCCTGAGCACTAGCCCCAGTGTATATATTATTTGCTCTGCCACAAGGACCACACAAAGGATCTGTGCAGTCCTCAGTGTAAACTCAGATTCCCCAGCAATGTTCCTCACCAGGTAATCAGGGAACCCTGATCATGTGGAGCATCCCACAGTAACAGCTGAATGTCCTAGCCACACCCTGAGTCCTCTCACGCAGCCTCAGTGTTTTCACAGTCTCGGCACACAAGCCTCCCACAGTCAAGAGCACCCAGCCCCCAGTCTGTTCTCCCCGCCAGACTCAGGAGTCTGTGCTTTGCTGGTTGCTGGGTACGGACAGGAGCTGGAGCAGCTTTATGTGTGTCCTAAATGGCATCTACTCTCTGTCAGCTTGTTACAGGATGCCTTTGCATTAATGATCATGGAGAGGGAAAATGTGCCCCTGCTTTGTTTTCTCTCTTCTAGTTTGGTGGGTACACTATCCCTGATGAGGCTTCAAGCCGGATTTCCTCTAGGCTCTTTCTGCAGTTTTTTCACCAGTGACTTGGGCTGCTGCAGTCTGGTCTCACCTTACTCTCCAGTGCTGGTGCAGAGGTTCTCAGTGGTTTAGGTCTTAAGTTGTGTGCATCCTGGCCCTCCACATAGGTCCACTGTATTCCTCCAATTTGGGTAGAGTTTCCTCTGCTGTTTTTTCCCTAACTCTTCCCTGAGACTGTACTCTTTCCACTTTTTATAAACTATCTTCTATTAGACTTGAGCAGCAAGCTCCCTCCCTACCCCACCATCTAAATCCAATTCCCAAGGTTTTAGTTTCCCTGTATCTTTCAAGGAAACAAAAAATAATATTTTTGAGTATTGTACAAATTAAAGCATGTAAATTTCCTGACACATGATAAATAGTTTATTAAAGTTAGGTATCATCAATGAAAAATACCACTCCATCATAAAAATTCCTTTCTTCCTGACAACAATGTCTCTCCTTTACTTCAAAACTGTGGTTAAAAAACTTCCTTCTACTGAACACTGGCACACTAGTACTCATTGGTACACAGCCTTAGCCTAAGGGAATGACTGATAAAAATATCCCTTGTTTAAAGCAATGAAAGAAAGAAGAGTTAGACCATTTCTTGGACCAAGTGAATATTTTTCAACTGACCACTTATATTATTTTGAAGTTTGTTGGCCATTGATTTTATTTTCTTTCTTTTTAAAAGATTTTATTTACTTATTTGACAGGCAGAGGTACAGATAAATAGAGGGAGAGACAGAGAGAGAGGTCTTCTATCCACTGGTTCACTCCCCCAAAAGCTGCAATGGCTGGACTTGGGGCAATTAGAACCAGGAGCCAGGAACTTCTGGGTCTCCCAAATGGGTACAGGGTCCCAATTACTTGAGCCATCTTCCACTGCTTTCCCAGGCCATTAGCAGGGATCTGGATCCGATTTGGTGCAGCTGGAGCTCAAACCAGTACCATATGGGATGATGGCTCTGAAGGTGGAAGCTTAACCTATTGTGCCACAGAGCCTGCTCCTTACATTTGTTTTTAAAGTAGTGAAAAGAGTGAAGGGCTTAGAGAATGTGATACTCTGTAAAAAATATATATGTAAATCCATAGAAGTTGAGTAATCACTTTAGCAGTAAAATTGTAAGCCTGCCTGAAATGGAAAATGAATTTGAATATATGAATTTCTTTCTTTACCTGTATTATTACTATTGTATAATTATATGTGTAATTCTCATTTAATACTGAAATAGAGAAAATACAAATAAGCAAGTATAAAATTCCTTAAGCAAGATCTTACTCTGTCAATAATTCAACATACGTACTTTGTATGTTTGCATGTATGTGTGTACATGGAATAAATAACTATGTACATAGATATGTTTAGCAAGATGGTATCAATTATTCATGGTTCTCTGTGCTTTTTACTTATATCATGCATATCTCTCCACAATAAAAGTTTGAAGCATCTGTGAAGCGTTTCTAAAGTTACTTTCCACTGCAACTTTTTTTCATGTGATGTTTCAATGTGGAGGAGCCTCTTCCTAATGTTTGCTGGAAACTTCATTCTCGTGCAGCTGTAATATCTGCAATCAACCAATTATGTTACTTAACCAGGGGGACACTATAGAGTTGGTTTTGGTCAAATGAAAAATCTAAGTATTGAAGAGGTATAAGCTTTTCAAGTGCAAGTGGTCTTCTTTCTGCTGCCCTCAGCAGTCCTGAAATAATTTTCAAAAGTAAGCATAAAGAAATAGAATTTGCTTTACCCCTTCAGGGGGGAATGACTCAGTTAAGAAATCTCTCTATCATCAGTAGTTATGTTGGAGGTGCTCATCATCATTTTCTGCTCTGTAATAAAACTTCACTTTGGAATAGCTGGAAGGATTTCCACTTCGGTAAGAGTGGGGGGTAGGGAGAAAGCAGAACCTTTGATACAGAAGTGCTGAGTGACATCCATGTAACTGCCCAAAGAGGACTTAGGCCTTTGTGGAGGAGTTAATTACATGCACTAACATTTCCTGGGGTCCTGGGCATGCTGGCTGTGATTTCCCCCCAGGCTTTCCTAGAGAAACATTCTCCAGATCTTGAGCTGTCCATGTTCATATAAGACACTGCAACTGTCTTTCAAAGGAATTCTAGAGAAGACCTGAGGCTTATGGAATCTGTCATTAAGTTCCACAGTCAGAAAGTTTGTGGTGCTTTCATGGCTGCTAAACTTCAAAGAACCTAATGCACATGATTGATTTTATCATATTTGAAGATGCTTCAAGTTCTGCCAAATTAGAAAGGGATGTATTCCTGTTCCTTCCCCTGTAGTGTGGAGCTGTGCTATTGAAAACAGAGAAAGTCCAGAAAACTTTCCACTAGCAAGCCTTCATGTCAGTTTTTGGATGATTTCTAAATTGGGAGTTCCTAATTACCATGCCAAAAAGAAGAGCGTTAGTTTTATTCTCACTTCCCAGAATTCTATGAAAGATTGCCTGTTCAGCTGACAATGCTGCTCTTCGGGGCTCTTGTGACATACTGCTTTTAATATATAATAGTCCTTTCCCTTTTTGATATAAATGCTAGAATATTAAGACTCCACAAAGGAGTAAGTTGAATATTAACCCATATTAATCCATGTACGTTGTACTGAAAAGTTTATTTTATTTCAGCTCTTTGACACATCTACTCATTGTCATCAGTAGTCAAAGGACAAGAGAAAAAAATTAACCATAATTTCCTAGGTGGATATTCAACTTCAGGCACTATGGGGTAATTTGTATGTTACACAGATGTCAACTGATATAACCTTGTGCTTACAGAAGGTATAATATTGGTACAAATTCTCGATCATACATTGTAGAAAAGTCCAATCTTCTCTCTGTGATTTGTGAACCATCAGGAAACTATGGTCCCATACTTTGAGTTCTTGATTCAACTAATCTCTCTCACTCTATTTTTTCTCATTTTCTGTTTAACACTCATTCAGTGAGATAACTCTGTTCCTTTCCTGCAATTTTGTCCCAAACTGCTTGAACAAGTAAAAGAGAACAATTTACTTGAGATTTGGAACCAAAGAGAGATTTTACACAGGTGTAAAATGAGCAATTTTGAACTGCATTTTGGACATGCCTCTTCTTGCAAATCATTTAGCTATACTGCTGTAAGCTGTATACTTGCTGATCATCCCCACAGGCCCAAGAATGTTTTCAGATTGTTAGATCTCTCTTCCTCAGAGCTCTCCTTGTACCACCCTATTTCTCAGTTTGCCAGTTTCCTCCAGAGTCACTTTCCCCACACATAATTCTTCTCACTTCATTACACAAAATAATTTAGATATTTATCCTTTTACTCACTATATTAATCTGCTTGGGCTTGTCTAAATGGCTGAAACAACAGAAATTTATTTCTCAGCAGCTACAGGGAACGAATACAAACAGGAAGAGAAGAAACGTTTTTTTCTCATTGCCTGAAATTTATACCACCAACAATCTATCAAAACTCCAACCCCACCATACATACCTTAGGAGACAGGAGCTACAAAGAACTTTAAACTGTTCATCGAAAATGGAATATAAAGTTCAATTTATTTTGCTCCCCCGAATATTTGAAATCCATGCACAGCTTTTACATACTACTCATTATCAGTGGACTTTCTGAAGACCCCTTGTATATTAGGGATGTAATTTAAAACATCTATTTAAACAATTTTCTTTTACTCTGCTACCCATACTTTGTCTCATTAAATTTGTATAACAATATTTTGAGGTGATAATCATGATCCCACTTTTGTTGATAGGAAACAGTCTGAGAAAGCTTAAGTAATTTATCAGAGATCACACAATTAGTGAGTGGTAGAACCAAGATTTAAACTTAGAGGTAGAAAATTCAAGCACTATGTGCACCTGTAAGCATATTTGAAGGAAGCACTAATAGGAACTGAAGGAGAAATTTTCCTAAAGCATAAACAACTTCTAATCCTTCATATTTAGGGCCCATCTGAGATGATTGCAGACCTTGCCACTAATTCAGTGGGCATAGAAGTACATCTTCCAAATTGAAAATGTGCATCAGTTTGTTTTAATCTAAATTTTAAGAATGACTTAAAAATTAAATTCTTGGGGCCGGTGTTGTGGTATAGTGGGTAAAGCCACTGCCTGCAGTGCCGGCATCCCATATGGGCGCTGGTTTGAGTCTCGGCTGTTCCACTTCTGATCAAGCTCTCTGCTATGGCCTGGGAAAGCAGTAGAAGGTGGCCCAAGTCCTTGGGCCCCTGCACCCGCATGGGAGATCTGAAAGAAGCTCCTGGTTCCTGGTTTGGCTCAGCTCCCGCCTTTGCGGCCATTTGGGAGGTGAACCAGCGGATGGAAGATCTTTGTCTCTCTCTCTCTCTGCCCCCCTGCCCCTGCATCTCTGTAACTCTTCCTTTCAAATAAGTAGATAAATCTTTAAAAAATTAGATTTTCACGGTAACATGTTTAGGAAGGGCTTTAATTCCACAAAAATTATTATGGCACAATCTTGGAACTCAAGCAGTTCAAATTCTACAGTTGATGGGGTTTTGGTATGGGAATTTAATGTGAGGATAACTTACTATAACATGATGCAATTTGTAAATTAAAGGTTATGTGACAGGTTTCTGTCACTCCTTTCTGTCTGTCAGAATTTGCATCTGTATATCTTCTGTGAGTATGGGTATGGGTAAGGGTAAGATTATAAGGGAATTTCAAAAAGTTCATGAAAAAATGGAATTAAAAAATTTTTGGGCCAGTGCTGTGGTGTAGTGGGTAAAGCGGTGCTGGCATCCCATATGGGTGCCAGTTTGATTCCCAGTTGCTCCACTTCCAATCCAGCTCTCTGCCATGGCCTGGGAAAGCTAGAAGATGGCCCAAGTCCTTGGGGCCCTGCACCCTCATGGGATTCCCGGAAGAGGCTCCTGGCTCCTGCTTCAGATCGGCACAGCACTGACCATTGCAGTCAATTGGGGAGTGAACCAACGGATGGAAGATATCTCTCTCTCTCTCTCTCTCTCTCTGTGTGTGTGTGTGTGTGTGTGTGTAACTCTGACTTTCAAATAAATAAATCTTTAAAAAAAGATTTATTTTGGTGCACAAAGCTTTTTTTTTAAACTTTTGTTTAATGAATATAAATTTCCAAAGTACAACTTATGGATTACAATGGCTTCCCCCCCCCATAACTTCCCTCCCACCCACAACCCTCCCCTCTCCCACTCCTTCTCCCCTTCCATTCACATCAAGATTCATTTTCAATTATCTTTATATACAGAAGATCAATTTAGTATATATTAAGTAAAGATTTCAACAGTTTGCACCCACATAGAAACACAAAGTGTAAAGTACTGTTTGAGTACTAGTTATAGCATTAAATCACAATGCACAGCACATTAAGGACAGAGATCCTACATGAGGAGTAAGTACACAGTGACTCCTGTTGTTGACTTAACAATTTGACACTCTTGTTTATGGCGTCAGTAATCTCCCTAGGCTCTTGTCATGAGTTGCCAAGGCTATGGAAGCCTTTTGAGTTCACCGACTCTGATCTTGTTCAGACAAGGTCATAAAGTGGAAGTTCTCTCCTCCCTTCAGAGGACCTTCTTTGATGACCTGTTCTTTCCGCTGGTATCTCACTCGCAGAGATCTTTCATTTAGGTCATTTTTTTTTTTTGCCAGAGTGTCTTGGCTTTCCATGCCTGAAATACTCTCATGGGCTTTTTAGCTGGAACCGAATGCCTTAAGGGCTGATTCTGAGGCCAGAGTGCTGTTTAGGACATCTGCCATTCTTTTTTTTATTCTATCGGTTAGTATTTTCAGACACTAGTCTTGTTTATGTGATCCCTTTGACTCTTAGTCCTATCATTATGATCAATTGTGAACAGAAACTGAGCACTTGGACTATTGAGATGGCAGTGGTACATACCACCTTGATGGGATTGAATTGGAATCCCCTGGTATGTTTCTAACTCTACCATTTGGGGCAAGTCCGATTGAGCATGTCCCAAATTGTACATCTCTTCCGTCTCTTATTCTCACTCTTATATTTAACAGTGATTACTTTTCAGTTAAGTTTCAACACTTAAGAATAACTGTGTATTAATTACAGAATTCAACCAATAGTATTAAGTAGAAAACCAAAAAAATGCTAAAAGGGATGAAGTATTAAGTTGTTCATCAACAGTCAATGCAAGGGCTGATCAAGTCACCATTTCTCATAGTATCCATTTCACTTTAACAGGTGCACAAAGCTTTTGAAATACATGCATAAGGTTTTTTTAGTACTATATATTTCAACAAACTTTGAAGACTACTTGTATTCATGGTTTAGTTTTTGCAACAAGGTTAATTTTTCTTTGAATTTCATTTCCCGTGAGCTTTTTGAAGTCCCCTTGTAAGTATATTCTCTCCTAATATATTTACTGCAGAACATATCTGACACCTTAAAATGAGTCTTCTTCCCCCAGGTCCCATCTGGCTTATATGACAAATTTGAATATTTTAAACATTAGATGAACTATTAATCCTAACTTTATTATACTATGAGACCTTTGTCCTACTCCCTGCTCTGTAATTGACTGTGAAGGATGCCAGGATCAAATTACTTCCCCCAAATTCCTCATTTTCTTTTCCAGGCTACAGAAAAGTGGCAAGGACAATCCCATTTCACCTCATCATAATAAGTGAAGTGAAGGGTGGGATTTTTGGATAGGTTCAGGGAGAAAGTTTAATTTGAACTGGGTTTACATAATAATGTTAGCAAGTAGAGAAGGAGTGAGGTGGTTTTAAACAGGGGAAATAATGTAACAAAAAGCATGGATGTGAGGCATGGTTTGGAAAATATGGTATTCACTATGTAGAAATAGAAGAGAGGGATTCCATTGAGGATGGGTTGTGGAAGGGTATGTAGATTTTAATAAGGGTGAACAATTTAAAAGTCCATTTAACCTTATTTCCTTTTCTGATAAGGTCTCTTAACAGGACACAGGAATGCCATAGATTGAAAAATTACCCAGATTTCAGCAAGATTTTTGATAAGGAAGTCCTAGAATAACTTGATGTCACTAACAGGATTGCTCATGAGGTTAATAATTGAAAGACCATTACTAAGCAGTGGAGATGAATAGATCACATTTGCCTAGATATAGATATACTAAAAGGCATGTTGATCAAATGGCAGATCAAACTTAAGTAAGACTTGGAAAGAAAGCTAAACTTCAAAGTGAAGGAGTGAGAATCCGAAAAGCTCTCTACAGGGTGGAGCAAATGAATTTTAGTGCGATTAAGTAAAGTATGCTACATTTTCCTTAACTTAATGTTTTCAAACATGTATGGAGTACCTACTATATGTTAGACACTAGACTAGGTGGTATAGATACAAATAAAATCAAAATACAGTTTTCATTTTCATTTTTTGAGTGTCAGTACAGTGCAATACATACTATGATAGAGGTAAGCTTAGAGTGTTAAGACAAAGAGCAATTAAATGAATAAAGCATTCGTGAGGATGTTAAAGTTGAATTTCAAAGGAGATAACCATGATCTGGAGAAGCAGGGATGATATCCAAGGGCTTTGAAGTAGTAAAACATAAAACAAAAAAGAAAGATTTATTTATTTATATGAAAGAGTTACAGCCAGAGGGAGGGAGGGAGGGGGAAAGGGAAAGAGAGGGAGGGAGAGAGGGAGAGAGGTCTTCCATCCACTGGTTCACTCCCCAGGTGATTACAATGCCTAGGACTCAGGTTGAAGCAAGAGCCAGGAGCTTCTTCCAGTTCTTGCAAGTGAGTACAGGAGCCCAAGCACTTCTGCCATCTTTTGCTGCTTTCCTAGGCCATTAATAGGGAGCTGGGTTGGAAGTGAGCAACCAGAACCCAAACCGGAGTCCACATGGAATGTGGATGTTTTGGGCTTCGGCTTAACCCACTATGCTACAACATCGGCCACTGAAATATTTTTTTCATGTGGCTTCTAGTGTAGTACATTTCTTCCAGCCTCTGTAGCCACTCCTATTTATTACCCTGACTTTTAAATGCTTCGGTAGTTCTTGGACATCTTCTGTTTTCTATATACTAGCATACCCATGCCCTTGGAGAGCTCACCCAGTTGCATGACTTTAAGTGTAGTCTGTATCTCTAGCCTAGACCTCCTCCCTAAACTCAAGAATGCCAGATTTAGTATTCAGATTATTATATAATATCTCCTATTGGATGTGTCATTGATAACTTAAAATTACCATGTCATCAGGCAGCTCCAGGTCTCCCCAACACTTTTACTCTCCCTCAAATTCTTGATCCTTCAGCATTCTATCTTATCTCAGTTAATGGAGAGTCTATTCTTCCTATTGCAGACCAAGCTTCAGTATTATTCTTGATTCCTTCCCTCCCCTCCCCTCCCCTCCTCTCCCTCCCCTCTCCTCCCCTCTCCTCCCCTCTGTCTCTCCCCCCACTCTTCCCCTCCCTCCCTTCTGTTCCTCCTACTCTCCTCCATCCCTCTTTCTCTATATGATCAAGTTCTTAGTTACTTGTCATGTATATTATATCTCCTACCACTTTCCCCCTTACTCCAGTCCAACTAAAATGTCTTTTTGTTCCTTAAAGAGGCTAGGCATTTTCACACTTCAGGAACATTCAATAATCTCTTCCCTTTGGTTGAAACACTCTTCCCCCAGACATCCTCATATTTACTTGTAGAAATTCCTTCTTTGCATTTCTTAGGAAATTTCTTAGGATATTTCAAAATTATTATCCTGAGAAAATTTTGTTAAGCAATTAGAAAAAGCACAAGAAGAATATAATTCCCCTGCAACAATTAGAGATTAATAATTAACGTGGATAAGTTGTTGCTTGGAAGCAATCCACAGACATCACATCAAATGCAAAGGCATAAAATGTTTATATGTAGAGTTGAAGGTTAATATTGACATTTCCAGGAATGGGACAAAAGCACAAACGAGGATAGGAATCGCAGTCCAATCAGTCTGGTAGCTGTTGTTGTATTAAAATTGTTTGTGACCCTTTCTGCTGAAAATGATTATTTGTTATTGAAAGTAAAATAAATATTAATAAGTTTATACACATATAGATCTTATCAGTGGTATTCCAAGAAGTAACTAGTCTTGGAAGGGAAATAAATCCATAACTGGCAATTTCAACATGTGATTCTCTATAGTGCTAATAACCTTTCTAGGAGAATCTGAATGTTGTATTATTCAGTGATTACTCAATAATTTTGACTGGCATTTTCCATTGTTGGAATATTTTCTACACAATTCAGCTCTTTGTAGCTACTTTAAGATATGAAAAGAGTAGAAACTCACCTAAAATCTGAACTAGAAAAAGTACTGATAGTTCTATGGCAAAAACAAAATCAGTGCAGGCTGATGAAATATACTGGTCATTGAAAAACAAAATGAGTTTACATGAATTAACATGTACTCAATGCCTAACTTAAAGATGCTTTTGGATCTATCCCTAAGAATTTGACCAATACTGATTCTTATTCTGGAATATTTTCCACTGAACAAAAATCAAGATAAGGCAATTAATGTAATCTATATTTAGAATTTTATTTTAAGATTACTATCCTTGAAATACTAAGTATTCATGGCATTATATTTCCAGTTTTTAAATGATAGTAATTTGATGTTTTTGTGTTAATGGTCTCTTCTAAAAGTGTCTTAAATTACCAGTTGTCTTTATCAAATGTGGATCATTTTTACATGTGATTGAAATATATAATATTTTCACAATGTGCTGGTTCATAATAATAAACCATGTTTTATATTATTATATTGGATTTATTTTGTAGAAAATCCATGAATTTTTTAGTAACAAAGCAATTCAGTGTTCATTACTTTAATACAATTAGAAATATTCAGGTAAACTGTTATGAAAAATACCACGCATCATATGATTTCAGGAATTTCTAGGAATTCTTATTTATTGATCCTGGACTCCCAAGACTAATATTTACAATGAATTTTTCAGTACTATCTCTCTTTCATGTAAATCAACCTCAAATGACTTAGCACAAAGTTCTTCGTAGTCACATTCTCCAGGTACTAGCACCCTGTATATCCCTCTCTCTGCTTGATTTTCTCCATATCACTTATCATTTGTTTAATTTTAAATTGTGTTTTTCTTATGAGAATGCAAATTCCTTGAGGGTGTGGATTTTTACATTTGCTGCTCTATACAAGGTTCTTGGAACTGTGCTTACTATAGAGTAGACATCTTTATAATATTTGTTTATTGAATAATGACAGATTATGGTATTTAGACTGAACAGAGAAAGAAGTGAATCTAGAAGTGAATTGATCAATAGGGACCTGTGTCCAGTGAAAGGAGGTCCTGGGGGAAGGTTAGAATGTGGTGGCTAAAAGAATAAGGTGACTGAAAGAATAAAAGATTATAATGAGAACACAGAGTCCTGAACCCTAAAATATCAGAGATGAAATTCAAAGGTTTAAGGTATAGTTATTACAGAAATGTATGATAAGGAGTGGTGATGAAAATCTAGTTTTGAAGTGATCAAGGCTAGAAGTAAGACTGAAGGGTTGATTGGAATAATCAGTGTAAATATTGAGGATGCCTGGATGCTTTCAAGAAAAGATGTAAAGTGAAGTTGATGATACCAAATACCAATGTCCTCAATGAATGTTGTGCTAGGCCTGGAAGTCTGAGGATGACAGGGATCAGAGAGCTTAGAGATGGTATAGTTAGATAACATGATCCCCAGAGGGCATCCTTTTATATGATGGTGGAGAAAGAATATATTGAATATTATACATTATAATATATGTATAATAATATAATGTTTAATAATAATATGATGTATAATATTCAATATAACAGTACATTGACTGTCCACCATGCATGCAAAGTAAGTCATTTAATATTCTACATATATTGCCTTACAAACTCTTTACAACAACTCTCAACTGGTATCCAAGAGTTTCTTCTAAAGTGCTAATAGCTATAGCTTTCCCATGTACTGACCAGCTGCTCAGGCATAAGAATCCAGAGGAAGCAGTGGGAGTAAAAGACATTTATTGTAGTAGAGGTGCTCTGAGTGAGGAAATAGAGGCAGTAATCAATCATGCATTTTTTTCTCCTGTGAGTAAATAGAGACATCAACAGTGTTTTTCAGCAGCAGAGGACAGAGGAGTATTTCTCAAGTGTCAGCTTATTGTATTCTATTCAAGCATAGGTTTGTGGGTAGTTGATGGCTTTTATGTGGACTTGGACTTTAGGAATTTAACAGTGCTCCAGAATTATTGTTCAAATTGAGGATGATGTCAAGATATTAGGTGCATGGTAATAGTATTAACAAGTAGGATGATGGTGGCTAATGTACAGCAGGAGTAAGTGTAGGATTTGAAGTCTTCCCATTGGGTAAGCACATCCACCACCCCAAAGGGAAGGTTTTTGCATGCAGATGTATTTGTGTGTGTGTGGAGGGGTGGTATGGGATGATGAGGGCCAGTTGGCAGGTCACATATGGATTGTAGACACAGAGGATGTCCCAAGAACACTGAGAAGATGGGAGATGAAATGGCCAATCTTCTGCTGCCAGTGATCTCCTATTACAAGATCTCTTGTTTGGTGTAAGGTGTTATAGATCAAATTGTATCCCCCTAAAATATATCTTTAAGTCATACTATCCAGTGGCTCAGAGTGTGACATACTTTGTAAATAGGGTCATTGTCTATGTAGTTTGTTAAAATGAGGTTATACTGAAGTGTGGTGATTCCTTAATATGGCTGGTGTCCTTATAAGAAGAAAAAGAGAAAGGCACATAGAATGTCATGTGATGGCAGAGGCAGAGATTGGAGTGATGTAGCTGCAATCCATGGAACACATAGGTTCATTGCTACCACCAGAAGCTAGGAAGAGGCAAGGAAAAATTTCAGAGTCCCAGAAGGAGAAGAGCTCTACAGCCTTCTTGATTTTGGATGTCCGGCCTCCAGAACTGTAAGAATAAATTCTTGTTGTTTTAGGCTACCCAGTTTGTGGTAGTTTGTTATGGAAGCCCTAGGAAACTAATGCATATGGCCTCAGAAGCCCCTGTGGATTGAGTTCACTTCTTTGAATGAAGTGCAGTGTCCACTTGTAGTGGCTATGATTCCTAATGGATGCACTCAGTTCCATGTCTGGCTGGCTTGGACACTGAGCAGCCCATTAATGCCCAGTACACATCCTCTCAGTGCTGCCCTCTGGTGGCTCTGAATCTTGCCTAGAATGCCTGATAGTAGAATGTAACAAAGAGTAACAACATCCAAAGAGAACCAACAAACTTATCTTTGACATAGACATAAGCACAAATTTCCTATACACATCAGTTATTATCAACACCTTTCTTCTCAACAGAAATGATGGCAAAACTACTATGTGTTGCTTCCCCCATCTCAGTAAGATTCATCAGCACCATTTCAAAAAAAAAAAAAAATCTAAGCATAGGCATTTAGTTTAGCAGTTAAAACACCAGTTAAGATGCCTTCATCCTACTGCAGTGCCTTTCTCGCTGTATCTCTCTCTCAAATGTATAAAGAAGTTTAAATATACTTTCACTAGACATTATTAATCACAATATCATCTTGCTCTTTCACAAAACTACAGAATGTGAGAGCCTGTAGTGAACTTATACATTGTCTCTCATTTTTACATATGCTGAAACTGAGGCCCAGAGAGGGGGAAGTGGCTTCTATAGAGCTACACAGTTATTAAGATAAGACTTGAAATTCAAGTCTCCCAATTTCCAATCTTTATATTCTTCTACTTTGCCTCATTGCTAAGGGACCACTATCTGAAACCAAGTCTAATAGGATGAATATTTAGTTTTTATTTTTATTAAGAGTTATTCCCCTGAGATCCTCTAAGGAAATTATCTAGATATTTTGGCTGTGTTATGTCGAATAAAATATAAAATTATATTTATTTCACTCAGCCTTATGACCAGCTGAAACTGCTACAGAAAAATGAAAGCCAAATATTTGCCATTTTTTTCACAGTGACTCTGATGATCTCATTACTCAAAGATGAAGTCATGAGGCACTCTAGAAAATCTGTATGCTTATTGCCCAGTGATTAGAGTATCATCTAAAAGAAGGGATCCTGGGGAGAGCAAAATGGACATCTAGACAGACACTCATCTCTGATATGAAGACACTGACTAGCAAGGTATCACAGAATAAATCATGAGGTCGTTCAAGATCAGATGATTCCAGCAGATGGCAGTATAAGGCAGGTCTGGATTTTAAACATTGAAAATTGGGAGAAAAAAAAAAAGCATAGTTTTTAATTGCATACGAGTAATTTGAAGACAGGATCCTATAGAAACACCATGCACTGACATGACAAAGTCACTAGTGTGATATTTACCAGGCAGTGACCACATAGAATTTTAAAGGAAATAATGAGGTTAAATACACCATAAAAACTCTGTGCTAATTACTTCTGAAAAGTCGATACTGTGTGGCTAACAGTAAAATGACCTATTTTTTAAAGGAAGGCTCTAAACATATAATGCATGAGTAGATAGACTTCCACAGAGTTTATAACGACATGCACCATTTACTGACTGGCATGTCATCAAGCATTATGTGCTGCATACATTTATGCAGCACTTGTTTCATTTCAACTCCATCTTGTAAAATAACTATCCTTATCTCAGTTTTATAGATGAGGAAACTGAGCTTGAGAGAGTTTACAGTAAGTTTCACAGAAGTCAATATTTATGTGTAAGATTCCAAATCCAGGGGCCGGTGCTGTGGTGCAGTGGGTTAACACCCGGGCCTGTAAACTCCAGCATCCCATGTGGGTGCCGGTTCGAGACCCGGCTGCTCCTCTTCTGATCCGGCTCTCTGCTATGGCCTGGAATAGCAGTAGAAGATGGCCCAAGTCCTTGGGCCCCTACACCCATATGGGAGACCCAGAAGAAGCTCCTGGCTCCTGGCTTTGGATCGGCGCAGCTCCAGCCACTGCGGCCAATTGGGGAGAGAACCATTGGATGGGAGACCTCTCTCTCTGCCTCTCCTCTCTCTGTGTAACTCTGACTTTCAAATAAATAAATAAACCTTTAAAAAAAAGATTTCAAATCCCATCTAACATATCTTTATTTTTCATGATTTTCTATTTGTGCTTTTGTCCTTTTTTCTTGATTACTTGAAAATATTTTTACTTAAAGTATAATAGAGATGGCATAGGTCTTTGCAGCATTGCCAATACAAAGCTACTCTCTTCATTCTTTGATGAAATGAAAAACAGCATGGAGCTACCCCATTCACCAGTTAACAATGGCATTTTTTAATGAATGTCAATCCATTTGTGGTTTACCTCTCTTTGACCTGGGCTCCTGGATTTCTAAAGGCTGATTAACAGATGTAAAAAGGCAAATGCAAACTATATGTGCAACTACTGGGTTTGCTCTTTGTTAGTTCACATGGTTGGATCTAAATGCAGCATTCCAGTATCAACCTGCACCAAACAATTAGCCCTACTTGCTAAACAAAAGTATGGGTTCCTCCTCACTTTTTGTACAGCCTGGTGAGCAAAATCATTACCTTCAATGGATTCTACCTAAGGAAAGATGCACTCATATCTCTTTCATTGATTTTGTCCATTTTTCCCTTTGTCTGATTCAACAGTTAGAAACTTAGAAAAAATTATATCCGGCCTTGTCAAAAGATGCCCTTTGGCTGCTTAGAGACCTCTCTAGATAACATTTATACTAATAGTTATCACAGTCTGGTAGTCAACCATTTAAAGCCAAATGCATTATTCTTTCTATATTTGAAAAATGGCTAGTCTCCAAAAAGCTGATTTCCACTCACCAAATTCACCGAAGACTGGCATTTAAAGAAACATTGGTGCATTGTTACATAATGATAGCCACAATTGTTCAAGGGACCTTAATTACTGTCTCAATCAGCCCATTCTCATTTGGTAGTTTATGTGGGAAATCAAGACATAATCAGAAGTTTGCTTAGTGAGACGTACACCAAGTGGAAGAGCTGCGTGATTTCACTAGTTAATAACATCAAGGTCTGGCTCTTCTGCTTACTAGCTATGAGACTTTGGGAGAGCTACTTACTTAACCTCTTTGTAATTAAGTTCTCTGTTCTGTAAATTGGGGATAACAACAGTGCCTATTCATGGAATTGCTATTAAGATTAAGTTAGTTGGGGCCAACACTGTGGCTTAGTGGATAAGGCCGCCTCCTGTGGCACTAGCATCCCATATGGGCACCAGTCCAGTACAGGCTGCTCCATTTCTGGTCTGCCTCCCTGCTAATGTGCCTAGGAAAGCAACAGAGGATGGCCTAAGTACTTAGGCCTCTGCACCTAGGTAGGGTACCCGGAGGAAACTCTTGACTCCCAGCTTTGGATTGGCCCAGTTCCTGCTGTTGCAGCCATTTGGGAAGTGAACCAGTGGATGGACTATCTCTCTCTCTGTCTCTCCCTCTCTCTTTCTGTCTGTCTGTAACTCTACCTTTCAAATAAAGGAATAAATGTCTTAAAAAGACTAAGTTAATAAATTCAAAGTGCGCAGAAAAAAATGCCTTAAACATAACATATGTCTTAAAGTGTTAGCTATTTTTATTACTTAATGTATCCATTTGCAAAGATAAATATCCTGAATTCTTGCTGACCAGTCATTTATAGATTCTTTTTTGGGCATCTCTATCTTATCAACTTTCTAGATTTCAACTACCATCTGTGTCTGGATGATTTCCAAATCTATATCTCCATCACTGATAGCCCTTCTGAGTTCCATACTTATTTATACAGCAGCCAACTGAACACAATCACCAAGACTGTTGCTTCCCAAAATTGTTTATGACATGGACACACAGATAATAGAAATAATAATACAACACCCAGGGATTAGTGGATGAACCCGTGTGTAGCCTGAGATGTAGAGTCTGATGAACTACAAATTCTAGCTGTCCCAAAAAAAGCCCAGCTATACCTAGAGCTGAGGGTTTCCTTGTCTCCCTATCTTGTAACCCATTTGAGTGAGATAAAACTCTGATACAGATGTCTCAGTAGATACCTCACTTTCGACATGTTCAACATAGAGTGATTATCTATCCTTAAAGCCAGCTGTGTATACTATATACTGATGTATTCAGGGCATAATCTGGAGCATTTCCTGGATTTCTCCTTCTTCCTTTTCACCTATATTTAGTCACTAAATTTTGCCAGTTTCACCTGCCAAATCTTTCAGATCTCTGTGCTTTCCTCTCTATCCACCATGGCCCTAATTTACTCACTGATCACCTCTGTTGTAATGTCTTCCTGTCAAATTTTCCAGCTACACTTGATTCTCCTTTCAAAATTCATCCTTCACACAACTGTCATGGTGATCTAAAATGTGAATTTCACATTGTCATTCCTCTGCTTAAAATCCTTGAATGACTGTCCATAGTACAGTCGTAGATCTAAAACTTTTTTTTTTTTTACTGAAGTGACATGCAAGAAAGCAAACCCCCCTCCCCAAAATCTTGAAAGATAGTAAGTGTGGAGGATGGGGAAAAGGACTACAAGAGTTTGCAAATTCCTTGAAGTATTGTGCTTTATCTTAAACTTGTTCACTGGCATTTTGAGTTCTAAATGATAATATATGTTTGTTTTAATATAGAATAATGTTTCAAATTATATACCATCAAGTTAAAATTATGCCTCAGAAAGATGTATCCTGTTTGTCCTGTGCCTTGGCACAACTAGCACATCTTGGGAAACCCCAGAGTGAGTATTACCAAAGGATGAAGTCCAAACTCCATAGTCTGGCCTCCAGGGCCTTCATTATCTGGCCCCTGCTCGTCTATCCATCCTCCCACTATTTGCACCAGTAGTGCTGGCCCAAGTGTAGTTATATACCCACATTATGCTATTTCTGACCTTTCTTCTGAGAAACTCTTCATCTTCTCCTTCCCCACCCTTTCTGTCCAATCACTGGAATGATGCTAACCCTTCCTTTAAAAACAAGTGCATATGTCTATCTGTCACATCCTTCAGGAATCTTCCCCTGCCATGTCCCAGGTTGTAGCCTTAGACTGATATAAACATTAAAAAAGCCTAGTGCTGTATGCTTACACTGATATTAACATAAAATCATCTGCATTGACAGACTCTTTATTTTTGGGATTCATTACTAAAATACAAGCTCCTTAAGAACAAACTCTGGGTATAAATCACTTATTAGATGATCAATAATTTTTAAGTACAACTGACTTTTATGACTTAATGACTTAATATTTTTAAACTCCCATTGTGTTCTCTCTTTGATTGACAAAATATTTCCTTGAAAACAATAAGATTGTCAATCACCTTGTAACCAAAACGAACTTCAAAATATAATTGCATGTCTCTGATCTATCATATGTTTATTTTATACTGTACCTTTTTGAGAAAAACTTCTGAATCATTTGTAGACATCTTCTGTTGTCCACAAACATCATCCAATTTCTGTTATATACTAATGTTCTTAAAGCCACATACCTGATGGTCTTAGTACAAATAGAAAGTAGAATTGTCGAGGACAACTATGAGAAATACCAAACAAAGATATAGATTAGACAATGGCAGGGGATAAAAGATAAATATTTAAAAGCATAAAGCTAAAATAATTTTTATCAGTGAGTGAGCTGATTTCTCATAGACTGAAAATCTTTTAGTGATCTATCTTGTCTGCATATCATTTTGGAAAGTGAAATTTCTATACACATGTCAACCTGTAAAGATATTTCTATGCAAACAATAGATTATTGTAATGTATTTGGCCACCTGTTATACTATTAAAAACAACATTCATCTAAGTTCCATATGTAAATAAAGAATGATGATTGTGAAGATGTTTTCACACAAGGAATTCTAGAACTGTCTGTTTCTTTGAAAATTTAAACTTCTTGCCTGTACTTCTGTTTTACCTCATCTTTCAGCTTTTTGACATATTTATGCTATATAATTGATTAAATCCATAGAATCTCTAATCCTTTATATCTTTGAACCCTAGTCTCCCTCAAATGTAGTTTATGTGAAAGATATTTTGAAAATAAATCTATATTGTGCGCTACAATGCAGTATTATTCTGCTAATTGCAGGCTAATTCAAGCCAGAATTTCATACACAGAAGCAGAATCTTTTTTTTTTTAATTTGTAGCGGCATGTTACAGAATGCCATTAAATTCATTCTCCTGCCCCTGTAGGCAATAGTTGGGAGAAATGATCCCAGCTCAGCAGGACTCCTCAGTTTCTGAGGTATGTTACAAGCTATATTTTCAAAGCTGCCTGGGTAATAAGATTACTGGCACATTTGTTGAATTGTAAATGCAAATCTGTGCACCATGTAATTAACATATTCCTGAAACAATAAATTAGCTCTGAGAGTTGAAAAAGGAAACATTAAGTAAATCATAGGTATTTTTATTTGTGAAAGCATTTGCTGAGTATTACTGAGTATTTCATTTAGGAACAAATATCATATAAATTGCAAATACTTCCATTGTTTGCAAACATAGCCCATACTTACCTGATTTCATTATATCAAACTATTCCAGGTGACACAGAGTAGCCTAATTCCTATCCAAATTTCCTTACCGAATCCATAATGAACACTCATGGACATTCTGCAGGAACTCTAGAGCATCATTTTCCCCTAGATACTCTAAATTTCCCATGAAGAATGGGCAGGGATTAGGTGATATATCACATGTTCTCCATAAATTAAACCTTTTAGCTACTCAGTGAAAGCTGCAATTGACTCTGTACTAATTCATATGTTCCAGTGTGAGCTACAGAGAAAGCAACCAATGGAAACTTTAGAAAACAATAGTTTTTATTTTTTCACATAGAACAAGTCTATAGTTCAGTGGTCACTGGTTTTGATTTACTTGCTCAGTGATGCCATCTGGACCCAAGGTAGTTTGTTTTCTAACCTACTATTCTTATTATGTTGAGTTTCATTTTCATGCTTGTTGTCTTATTGTCATAGGATGGCTGCTGAAGCTCCAGAATTGCCAGAATCGCTTATATTGTCACTCCTGGAAGCAAGTGACTTTGGGAAATTGAGAGTTTACGATTCTTTTAGTAATGTGAAGTGGTAAAGGAAAAAGGACTTTGGAAATGGATTAGTGTAGGTAATTAACAACATCTCTCCTTATTATGCCTCATATGCTAATGTCTCTTGTAACTACCAATGACAGTGCAGTGAAACTCAGCACATAGATTGATGCCCATTGACTTCTTTTTTTTTAAGATTTATTTATTTGAGAGGTAGAGTTACAGACAGTGAGAGGGAGAGACAGAGAGAAAGGTCTTCTCTCTGCAGGTTTACTCCCCAGTTGGCTACAACGGCCAGAGCTGCACCGATCCGAAGCCAGGAGCCAGGAGCTTCTTCTGGGTCTCCCACGTGGGTGCAGGTCCCAAGGACCTGGGCCATCTTCCACTGCTATCCCAGGCCACAACAGAGAGCTGAATCAGAAGAGGAGCAGCCAGGACTAGAACCAGCGCCCGTATGGGATGGGGGTGCCTCAGGCCAGGGCTTTAACCTCCTGTGCTGTAGTACCAGCCCCCCACTGACTTCTGTACTGAGAGTAATTTGCTTACCTTGATATTCAGGAAGGAATCCAAGGTTATTGGACCCAGAGGATGGCAGTATTCTAAGCCACTGTACCTCTCTTTTCTTCACTGCCATGAACAATTTAACTGTCATTGCCATTACAATTGATTCTCATATCGTATCAGTTCTAAAATACACTATTTGTCAGATTTTAATTCTCTGAAATTAGAATTTACCTTTAATGAATATCTCTTAGAGCCAGAGTTGGCTACGTGGGTATTGTGATGTAGTTGTTATTGCATGTACTTGTAGAAATGTGGTCACAGATGTTTTAATGTTTCAGTTGAGTTATGTACAGTGTTATTGCTTTATGTGTTGAATTTAATGGCCATTGAAAATATGAGTGGGCATTTGATCTAGTGATGGACACTGGTTGGGATGCTCACATTGCTTATTGGAGTGCCTGGATTTGGGTCTCAATTCTAGTTTCCTGCTAATGCACAAACTGGGAACAAGTAGTGATGATTCAAGTCTTCAGGACCCTAGCACTGATGTGGGAGAATAGGATTGGGTTCCCAGTTCTTGGCTTTAGATTGGCCCAGTCCCAGGTGTTGCTGGGGAATGAACTAGCAGATGGTAGCTCTCTGTCTCTGTCTCTCTCGCTCCTTGAATAAATTGAATAAAATAAATAAAATAATAAACAATAATATAATATATTATTATATTATAATTATATTATATAATTATATATAATTATATAAAAATATATAATTATATAAATGATTATATACAATATATAATATAATATATAATAATATCTATAATATAATAATATAATATATAATATATAAATAATTATATATAATTATATTATATATAATTATATAAAATAATTATATATAATATGTATATTTATATATAAAATAATTATATATAATATGTATAATTATATATAAAATAATTATATATAATATGTATAATTATATATAAATATAATTATATGATTATATTAAGATTATAATAATATGATATATAATAATATATAATAATATGATAATAAAATAATAAATAAATAAAAATAATAATAAATAAATAAATTGAATAAATAAATAAATTGCCCACAAATTTTATACTACAATTAAGTATAAGAGCAGAACATTGGAGCTGGTATTGTGTAGCAGTGGGTTTAAACCACCACTTGTGACGCTGGCATCCCATATCTAAGAATGTCAGCTTTTCTGATTGCATGAAGGCAACAGAAGACTGCCTCTGCCATCCATGTGGAAAACCAGAATGGAGTTCCTGGCTCCTGGTTTGGACAGGCCCAGGCCTGACTGTTATGTTCATTTGGGGATTGAATCAGTGGTTAGAAGATCCCTCTCTCTCTTTGTCTCTCCCTCTCTGTCACTCTTTCAAATAAATAAAAATAATCTTGAGGAAATACCTAAAAAGAACAAAATAGTGTTATGCAAGCAGAAAGTATATATGCAAGCAGTGGGTAATATATAAATTTGACCTTAGTGAAATAAATTTTTGTCATTTGAGGCCAATATCAAAACTTAAAGAATGAGTGTCAGTGTCCTGGAATGGGATCTTAGAGATAATGTGGCTCTTCCCTCTTTTTCTTTTTATTATATATTTTAATACTAAATTCCTGGGTTTTAAATTTTTTTTCTGGTTTATTTTCATTTTATTTGAAAGACTGAGCAGTAGAGAAAGATCTTCCACCCACAGTGTCACTACCTAAATGCCCACAATGGCTGTGGCTGGACCAGAACTCCATCTAAGACTCCCACATGGGCATCAGGGACTCAGGTACTTGGGCCATCATCTGTTGCCTCCCCTGATGTGCATTACCAGGGAACTGGAATCAGGATCAGAGCTGCAGCTCAAACCTAGGCCCTCTAATATGGGTGGTGTCCTGGGTGGTGTCTTAACCATTGTGCCAAATGCCTGCCCTTTGCTTTTGTTTTAAATGATGCATCTTCAGTGCTCTTGCTCTTGATGACATAGAGCATAATTCTATGTGGAAAAAAAACACAAATAACAATAAATGAGTGAAAATGTGACTGAAAATAGCTAGATTGTGAACATGAATAACTTTTAGGAATTCCTTACCTATGTGTTTTGCTCACATTTTCATTCATGTATATGCGTGAAATGATATATTAAATAAGTGATTAAATGATGCTAAAACATCTCTCTCAAAAAGTTTGAAAGAAAATTGCTAAACAATAAGAATGTATTGTATTATAGTTTAGTTGGCAGAGACATCCCTATATTTCCTCTCAAATCACCCACTTAGGGGAGTAGGGAAAAAAGGTTATGCATAAATTGGAACCTGCTACATAGCCAGTAAAGACTACTGAGGCCAGTAGTGGCACTGAGTTAAGATGCTACCTGTGACACTCACATCTCATATCAGAGTGCTGGTTCCGATCTTTGATGCTAAGCTTCCTATCTAGCTTCCATCTAATACAGGGAAAGCAGCAGAAGATGGACCAAGTGCTTGGGCCCCTGCCACCCATATGGGACACCTAAATGGAATTCCTGGCTCCTGGCTTCAGACTGGCCCAGCCCCAGCTGTTGCATTCGTTTGGGGAGTAGGTCAGTGAAAAATCTCTCTCCACACTACCCCCCCCATCACTACCTTTTAAACAAATAAAAGTGAACATTTAGAAGGAAAATACGCATTATTAAGTAATTTTAGTGAAGATAATTATGAATTAACATATCAGCATCTTAAGTAGGAAGTGTTAATAGCAAGAGGATTTAATTGGACATTAAGGTTTTCTTTGTGTTAAGCTATGGCAGAGCTGCTGAATGAATACTCATTCCCAACCACCTGAGCTGGATTCACTTCAGGCTCTGGTTCAGCTATCATGGGGGATACCAAAACATTTTCTCTCAACCTTTAGGTTGTTTTCTGAAGAAAAGCTGCAGATATTGATACTTTAGACAGCTAGACTCATTCCTCAGGTTTCAATTTAGGCTTAAGGGGGTTTCATATTGTACCTGTCAGGAGCCTTGAAATTGGTTAATCCAAAATACATTTTAGCAGTGCTACTCAACTACAGATCCAGATGCAAGTACTCAGAAGTCATTTCTCCCTCACCTGCCTTCTTCCTGCTCTTCTCCTGTGACTCCTCTTCCCACTGCTGCCCTTTCTTTCCATGCTTTGTGCTCTGGAGTCCTCTTTTCATTATGCTGTAACCAAATGCCCCATCCTCTCTCTCTTTTCTCAAAATTCCTCCTCTGTCCATTGGTCTTGACTGAAATCTGTCTGCTTTCACAGGGCACCCCTTTTACTTCAGCCTTCTTGTTTGATAGCTGCTTTCTCTCAGAGTATATGTGTCACTTGGCTGTTAGAATAGCCATTTTTGTTGGTGCCACTTCTAGGTAATTATTCTTCCACATTTCTGCTGAAAACCTTCCCACTTTGAAAATTACTGCCATCAACTATTATACCTTCTTCCATCTTATTTCTGTTCTTCTACCAATTCCCTGACCATTCTCTCACATTTTGTGGATGCTTTGGAACTTGGTTCGTGGTCTTTGTCTTTACACCCAGTATTGTCATCAACATGGACCCATTGGAGAGAACATATTCAGTGCTTCAACTGATAGATTTTGAACTTCATGACTCCAAACATGTGTCTTCACTTAATTTTAATAACTTATTACCACAGTCACACCATGAAATTTGTTGCCCAAAGCTGTATTGAATTTAAATCTTAAATTCCTGAATCCTACTCTTTGTCTACAGTGATCTCTTAAAATTCTACTTTATCATTTCCTTTCTGAACCTGAAAAGCTACAGAACCGCTATATTGGCTCATTATACCCAACTACCCATGGTATAACTTTGTAGTGGATTTCATTAATTCATTCCATAAATATTTTTAATAACCTACCACGTGCTTAGCACTGCAAATATACTACTAAACTACACACATATGTTTCTGATCTCACAGAATTACAATTTGCTGAGAAAAACAAAGATTACATAACCAAATGATCACACAAATATAAAATCACAAATTGAAATAAGTGCCCATGAAATAAAAAAAATTAAGTACTATGCAAGCATAGTAGGAGAGATTTGATCTCTTCCAGGAAGGACTGTCAGGATTTCTGTGTGAAGTGAGCTTTGAGCTAAGAGCTAAAGGAACAATAAAGGTTGCCTTGAGGAGTTAAGGAAATCATACTCAGCAAACAGAATAGTATGATAAAAATCTGTGAAGCAAAAAAATTCAAGATATAGCTGAATAACTTAATGATCAAAGTGGATTGATTGCAAAAGGCAAGATGGAAAGAATGGTAGAGAAGTTTGGGGAGGGGACAGGACAGATAATGCAATATCTTTGCCACCATGCTACAGAAGGCACTGTGAGGCATAAGCAAATGGGAGAATATAATATCTGTGTTTTAGACAACTCATTGGCTCTAGTTTGAAGAGGATAAGAGTAGATGCAGAGACATGACTATCATTGCATAGTTACCTACCCTTTCATTCCTCCTCTCCTTCTTTATGAGTAACAAAAGCCCTAATTTCTTTTTTTTTGATAGGCAGAGTTAGACAGTGAGAGAGAGAGAGAGAGAAAGATCTTCCTTCCATTGGTTCACCCCCCAAGTAGCCACTACGGCTGGTGCCTTGCAGCCGGCGTGCTGTGCCAATCCGAAACCAGGAGCCAGGTGCTTGCTCCTGGTCTCCCATGTGGGTGCAGGGCCCAAGGACCTGGGCCATCCTCCACTGCACTCCCGGGCCATAGCAGAGAGCTGGACTGGAAGAGGAGCAACCGGGACAGAATCCGGAGCCCTGACTGGACTAGAACCCGGGGTGCCGGTGCCACAGGTGGATTAGCCTAGTGAGCCACGGCACCGGCCCAAAAACCCTAATTTCTCAGACAGGCATAATGCTTTTCCACATTGAAACTATCTTGCAGTGTCTGCAGTTCTAAGCAGTTACGTGACCGAATTCTGGCCAAGGAAACTTAAGGATGAATGAGTAGAATTCCCAGGAATCCATAAAAGAGAAGAAGTTATAATTATGAAGTGTATGAAGTTTGTAACTGTAAGATGTATAGTTCTGCATACATTCGTAGGGACTTACTTCTTAGGGTACAGTTTAAAAACTTGCTATGGGACCCCAAATGCCCTTAAGCTAGGTGGTAAAAATAGCATTTTAAGTGTTAAAATGATCATATGGATAGAATTAAGCTTTAAAGTGATTATATATATATATGATTAAGTATTAAAGTGATCATATAAATAGGATTAAGTGTCTGGTAATAATAATAGAATTAAAAAGTAGTGAATGCTCCATTAAGGGAAGCAGTCCATACAGCAGACGATTGAATGTCAATCGCTTTAAGTAGCACTCTGACCTCAGAATCAGCCCTTAAGGCATTCTGGTCTGGCTGAAAAGCCCATGAGAGCATTTCAGACATGGAAAACCAAGACACAGTGGCAATAAATGTCCTACATGAAGGATCTCTGTGGATGAGATACCAGTGCAAAGAAGGGGCCATCAAAGAAGGATGTACTTTTCTCTGAAGGGAGGAGAGAACCTCCACTTTGCTTATGGCCTTGTCTAAATACTGACAGAGTTTGTGGATTTAAAAGGTTTCCATAACTTAGACTGCTCATGTCAAGAACCTTGGGTGTTCACTGACAGCATACATAAGAGTGTTAATTGTTAAATTAACAACAGGAGTCACTGGACACTAACTTCTCGTGCAGGACCTCTGTCCTCAAAGAGTTGTATTATGTGAGTTAACAGTAAAAGTTATTCTCAAAGATTTATTTCATTTTAATGTATTAAGTGGAGGATATTCTTATGTCTCATAAGTTTCATTTAAGTGCTTGCAAAAGATGTATCACTCATGAGTACTTCTTTAAAGTTAATTAAGTTTCTAAAAAAAAGTAAAATTAACTTCAAGATGCAATGACTTTGAACAGCACTTGTCTCGACTGTTGAGGAGTGGTTTTTTGTGTGCAAATTGTTGAACTCTTAGTGTAGAGTTGGTCTTCTGTGTATAAAGTTAATTGAAAATGGATCTTAGCAGAGAATGGGACTGAGAATTGGAGAGGGAAGAGGAGGTGGTATGGGAGTATGGGTGGGAGGGTGGGTATGGTGGGAAAAATGACTATATTCCTAAAGTTGTACTTACAAAATGCATGAAGTTTGTATTCCTTCAATAAAATGTTTCCTTGGGAAAAATAAATAAATAAAAGGAATCTTCTATCATGTAAAAAAAATTTCACTTTCTCCACCTCCTCATCTGCATTTGTTACTATCTGCTGTTGGATTTTAGCCATTTTGACAGCGGTGAGGTGATATCTCATTATGGCTTTGATTTGCATTTCCCTGATGGCCAGTGATGTTGAACATTTTTTCAAATATTTGTTGGCCATTTGTATTTCTTCTTTTAACAACTGTTTATTGAAGTACTTTGCCCATTTCTCAACTGGATAAATTGTTTTTTATGTTGTTAAGTTTAAGTTGCTGATATATTCAGGATATTAATCCTTTGTCAGGTAGATTGTTTTCACATATATTTTCCAATTCTCTTGGATGTATCTTCACTTTGTTGATCATTTACTTTGCTGTGTAAGAGTGTCTGAGTTTGATATAGTACCATTTGTTTATTTTTGCTTTTGTTGCCTCTGCTTTAGGAGTACTATCCAAGAAGTCATCTTGGAATGTTACCTCTATGTTTTTTTTTCCCCAGCAACTTCATAGTCTTAGGTCTTAAGTTTAAGTTGTTGATGCATCTTGAGTTGATTTTTATATATGGTGAGAGGTACAGATCTAATTTCATTCTTCTACATATAAACATCCAATTTTGCCAGCACCATTTATTGAAGAGATTATCATCACTCCACTGCATGGTCTGAGCACTTTTGTCAAAACTCAGTTGACTGTATGTATGTGAATTAATTTCTGGGCCACTATTATGGAATTTTGATTAATATTTTTATAATATACTTTGAAATCAGATATTGTGATGCCTCCAGCTTGATTTTTCTTGATCAGGATTGCTTTAGCTATTCTGTATCTTTTATGATTCCATATGAATTTTAGGGTTGCTTATTCTAATCCTGTAAAGAATGTCATTGGTAATTTGATAGGGATTAAATTGAAGCTGTAGATTGCTTTTTTAAAAATTTTATTTAATAAATATAAATTTCCAAAGTACAACTTTTGGATTATATCAGCTTTCCCCCCAAAAAACTTCCCTTCCACCCGCAACCATCCCATCTCCCACTCCCTCTCCCATCCAATTCACATCAAGATTCATTTTCAATTATATACAGAAGATACATTGAGTATATACTAAGTAAAGATTTCAACAGTTTGCACAAACACAGAAACACAAAGTATAAAGTACTGTTTGAGTACTAGTTATACTGTTAATTCACATAGTACAACACATTAAGGACAGAGATCCTACATGAGCAAGTAAGATCTTTCCATTTTTTATGTCCTTGATGATTTCTTTAATCAATGTTTGATAATTTTCATTATAAAGATATTTCACTTCTTTGGTTAAATTCATTCCTAAATATTTAAATTTTTGTAGCTATTGTAATCTCTTTATCTGTGAGTTCATCATTACTATACAAAAAATCTACATGTATGTTTATTTTGTAAGGTGCAAACTTTACCAAATTGGTTTATCAATTCTTTTTTTTTTTTTTTGTATTTTCAGAGAAGAGAAAGTGCTAATCTAAATGGGAGAAAATGTAACGATTCACTACGCAACAAAATGAAGTCAGAAATATTTTAAATTGGATATTTCAGTTGGTAGAGGATAGATGTTTTGTATAAAAATTTTTTTTTATTTTTTTAACTCTTATTTAGTAAATATAAATTTTCAAAGTGCAATTTATGGATTACAACAGCTTTCCCCCCCATAACTTCCGTCCCACCCGCATCCCTCCCCTTTCCCACTCTCTCCCCCCTTCCATTCACATCAAGATTCATTTTCAATTCTCATTATATACAGAAGATCAATTTAGTATATATTAAGTAAAGATTTCATCAGTTTGCACCCACACAGAAACACAAAGTGTAAAGTACTGTTTCAGTACTAGTTATAGCATTACTACACATTGGACAACACAATTAAGGACAGATCCCACATGAGGAGTAAGTACACAGTGACTCCTGTTGTTGACTTAACAATCTGACACTCTTGTTTATGGCATCAGTAATCTCCCTAGGCTCTAGTCATGAGTTGCCAAGGCTATGGAAGCCTTTTGAGTTTTCTGACTTTGATCTTATTCAGACAAGGTCATAGTCAAAGTGGAAGTTCTCTCCTCCCTTCAGAGAAAGGTACCTCCTTCTTTGATGACCTGTTCTTTCCACTGGGATCTCATTCGAAGAGATCTTTCATTTAGGTGGTTTTTTGTTTGTTTGTTTGTTTGTTTGTTTGTTTTGCCAGAGTGTCTTGGCTTTCCATGCCTAAAATGCTCTCAAGGGCTCTTCAGACATATCCGAATGCCTTAAGGGCTGATTCTGAGGCCACAGTGCTGTTTAGGACATCTGCCATTCTATGAGTCTGCTGTGTATCCCGCTTCCCGTGTTGGTTCGTTCTCTCCCTTTGTTATTCTATCAGTTAGTATTTGCAGACACTAGTCTTGTTTGTGTGATCTCTTTGACTTCAGTTTTTTCTCCTTTTTTCTTTGTTAGTCTGGCAGGAGGTTCATCTATTTTGTTTATCTTCTCAGAAAACCAACTTTGTGTTCTGTTGATCTTTTGTATTGTTTTCTTAGTTTCAAATTCATTTACTTCTGCTCTGATCCTTGTTATTTCTTGCCTCCTGCTGATTTGGGGTTTGGTTTTTTCTAAGTCTGCAAGATGTATCATTAGATCTTTAATTTGAGACATTTAACTTTTTTAATGCAAGCACTTAATACTAAAAACTTCCCTTTAAATACAGATTTTTTTTAAAAAAAGATTTCATTTATTTATTTGTGAGGCAGAGTTACAGATGGGGACATGGAGAGAAAGAAAGAAAGGTCTTCCATCTGCTGGTTCACTCTCCAAATGGCTGCAACAGCCGGAGCTGGGCAGAACTGAAGCCAGGAGGCAGGAGCTTCTGCTCTCCCATGTGGGATTAGGGGCCCAAGCACTTGGACGATCTTCCACTGCCTTCCCGGGCCATAAACAGAGATCTGGATCAGAAGTGGAGCAGCCAGGACATGAACCAGTGCTCATATAGGATGCCAGCGCTGCAGGCAGAGGCTTTGCCTACTCCGGCACAGCACCACCCCTAAATACTGCTTTTGCTGTATCCTACAGGCTTTGATACGTTGTGTTCTCATTTATTCCAAGAAAGTTTTTTATTTCTTTTTTAATTTCTTCAGTGACCTATTGATCATTGTATCATGTTGGTTCAGTAACATGTTGTTTTATTTCCAAGTATTTATGAGAGTGCTATTATTATTCTTGTTGTTGATTTCTAGTTTTTTCCTTTATGGTCTGAGAAGATACATGGTCTGATTGCAATCTTTTTAAATTTGCTGAGACTTGATTTGTGGCCCAATATGTAGTCTATCCTAGAAAAGTTTACATGTGCTGATGAGATGAATGTGTATTCTGTAACTGTTGTGTGAAATGTCCTGTAAATGTCTGTTAGGTCCATTTACTGGATAGTATATTTAAACTCCGATGTATCTTTATTTATTTTGTGTCTGGATGACTTGTCCATTGATGATGGTGTAGTGCTGAAGTCACCCCAGTTTTATTGAAGCCTATCTCTCCCTTTAAATCTCATAGTATTTACTATGTATGTCTGAGTGGTCTTGTATTGAGTGCATATATATATATTTATGGTTGTCATGTCTTCTTGCTGAATTGTACCTTTTATCAAAACATTATGTGCTTCTTTTACTTTTTATAGTTTGATTTACTTTCTTTCACTTTTTTATTTTGATTTAAAGACTGTTTATAATCTGATATCAAGATAGCTGTGCTTGCTCACTTTTGGTTTCTATTTCCTGGTATATCTTTTTCTAACCCTTCACTTTCAGTCTGCATGTATCTTTGTGAAGTGAGTTTCTTGTAGGAAGCATATAGCAGGGTCATAGTTTTTTTGTCCATTCAACCACCTGAAATCTTTTGGTTGGTGTCGCTCCCCGTCTTCGTGGAAGAACGACACAGGACCCTGCACTGTTCTTTTGTCTGCTCGGCCCTCCCCGGGTTTGCTGCTGGTTCTTCCCGGGTTGGCTACCGTCCCTTCCACCTCCATGGAAGGGCGGTTCCCCCTGCCACTTTCCCCACTTCCGCGGGGGAGCAGCACACCGCCGGCCGGCTCTCTCGGGGGCTGCACAGGTGTTCCTTCAGATAGATGTTCCTGGTGCATGTTGTCTCTCTCCTCCTTTATAGTCCTCTTCCACCAATCCCAACTCTGCTACCTACACGCCGAGTACGCTGCTCTCCTCCAATCAGGAGCAGGTCCTGCTGTTTATTGGTTGAACTGGAGGCAGCTGTGTAGAAGCTGTTTCCTCCTCTCCCAGCGCCATATTGTGGGAGAGCAGATGCATAGAATAAGTCTTAATTCCAGTAACTTAGTCTAGTCCGAGTTGCTCCCAGTTGCTCCCCACAGGTTGGTGAATTTAATCCATTTATATTAAAGATTAATATTGATATGTAAGAACTAAGGCCTGTCATTTTGTTGATTGGATAATCATTCTGCCTGCTCTATTAGTGAATTTAGTGAATTTTGTTGGTGACATATGTTTCATGTTTACTTCTAATGCAGGACACGGTTCAGAATTTCTTGTAAGGCTGGTCAGGTGGTAAATTCTATTTTTTCACATCTGGAAAATACATTATTTTTCTTTCAGTTTTAAAGGATTGCTCCTTGCTCCCCTGAATATAATATTCTTGGTGGAAGTTTTTTTTTTTTCTTTTAAGACTTTGAATATATCATCCCACTCTCTCCTGGCCTGTACGGTTTCCAGTGAGAACTCTGATGTTAATCTAATTGGTTTTCCTGTATGTGTAACTTGATGCTTTTTTCTTACTGTCTTTAGGGTTCTCTCCTTTCCTTTAACTTTTAACAATTTGATGACAATACGCCTTGGATAACACCTTTTCGTTGAGTCTGCTTGGGGTTCTTTGAGCTTCTTGTTTTTGGATGACCATGTGTTTTTCAAGATCTGGGAAATTAAGTAAGGATTTCAACAGTTTGCACCCCCATAGAAACACAAAGTGAAATATATTGTTTGAGTACTCGTTATAGCATTAAATCTCAATGTACAGCACATTGAAATCCTTACTTAATGCATAGTAAACTGATCCTCTGTAAAAAAAAAAAAAAAAAAAAAAAAGAAATTATCAATTCCCAACTTGACTCTCACTGGGATTAAACATGACAATAGGTCTGAAAAAAAAAAAAGAATATAGGTCTGTAGTTTTCTTTTTGTGTTGTATCTTTGCTTTTGGTATCAAGGCAATGCTAGCTTCATAAAAACAGTTCGGCAGAGTTCCATCATGTTTGATATTCTGAAATAGTTTTAAAAATATTGGAATTACTTCCTCTTTGAATGTTATGTAGAATTTAGTAGTAAAACTATCAGGTCCTGGACTATTTCTTGATGGCAGACTTTTGATTATTGCTTCAATCTCATTGCTTCCCATAGGTTTTTTTAGGTTGTCTATATTTTATTGTTTTAATCTTCGTAGCTTATATGTATTCAAGAATTTATCCATTTCTTTGAGGTTGTCCAGTTTATTAGCATATAGTGCTTCATGGTAGTTTCTTATGATCCTTTATTTTTCAGTGCATTTGTAACGTCTCCTTTTTCAACTTTAATTTTATTTCTTTGAGATTTTTCTCTTCTTTTCTTCGTCTGCCTAAAGGTTTATCTATTTTATTTA
The DNA here is from genome assembly GCF_964237555.1 of Oryctolagus cuniculus. Classification (NCBI taxonomy): domain Eukaryota; kingdom Metazoa; phylum Chordata; class Mammalia; order Lagomorpha; family Leporidae; genus Oryctolagus; species Oryctolagus cuniculus. Next base: position 65,280,911 of record NC_091453.1, on the reverse strand, counting down.
TCTTCTCAAAAAGCCAACTTTTTTGTTGATCTTTTGTAATTTTTTTAGTTTCAATTCCATTTATTCCTGCCCTGATCCTCATTATTTCTCACCTCCTGCTGACTTTGGGTTAGGTTTGTTCTTGTTTTTCTAAGTTTTCAGGATGCATCATTAGATTTTTAATTTGAGACATTTCTATTTTTTTTAATGTAAGCTCCTAGTGCTATAAACTTCCTTCTTAATACTGCTTTGGCTGTATCTCACAGTTTTTGATATGCTGTGTTTTCATTTTCATTTATTTCAAGAAACTTTTTTATTTCCTTTTTAATATCTTTGATGACCCATTGATGATTCAGTAGCATGTTGTTCAATTTCCAAGTATTTATGAGTGTAATATTGTTGTTGATTTCTAGTTTTATTAGAATACACACTATCTGATTTCAATATTTTGTTAAAGAATTATTTATTTTATTTGAAAGTCAGAGTTACACAGAGATAAAAAGGAGAGGCAGAGAAAGAGAGGTCTTCCATCTGTGGTTCACTCCCCAGTTGGCCACAATGACCAGAGCTGTGTCCATCCAGGGCCAGGAACCAGGAGCCAGGAGCTTCTTTTGGGTCTCCCACACGGGTGCAGGGGCCCAGGGACTTGGGCCATATTCTACTGCTTTCCCAGGCCATAGCAGAGAGCCGTATAGGAAGTGGAGCAGCCAGGTCTTGAACTGGCACCCATATGGGATGCCAGCACTGCAGGCAGCAGTTTACCTGCTACGCCACAGCACGGACTCCAGTATTTTTAAATTTGCTGAAACTTAATTTGTGACCTAATGTGTGGTCTATCCTAGAAAAATGTTCCATATGCTGATGAGAAGAATGTGTATTCTGAAACTGCTGTGTTGTGTGTCCTGTAAATGTCTGTTAGGTCCATTTGCTAGATAGTATGTTTCAATTCCTATGTATCCTTCTTGATTTTCTGTCTGGAGGATCTGTCCATTGATGAGAGTGGGGTGTTGAAGCCACCCACTATTACTGTATTAGAGTCTATTTGTCCCTTTAGGTCTAATAGCATTTACTGTATATATCTGGGTTGTCTTATGTAAGGTGCGTATATATTTATGTTGCTATGTCTTCTTCTGAATTGAACCTTTCATCATACAATGTCCTTCCATGTCTCTCTTTACAGTTTTTGATAAGTCTGTTTGAGATCAAGACATCTACTCCTGTTCAATTTTAGTTTCCTTTTACCTGATGTATCTTTTTCCAGTCCTTCACTTTCAGTCTGTGCATATCTTTGAGTGAGTTTCTTGCATACAGTGGGGTCTTGGCTTTTTATTCATTCTTATAACCTAAGTCTTTTGGTTGAAGAATTTAATCCATTTACATTCAAGGTTAGTGTTGATAGGTAAGAACTAGAGCTGTCATTTTGTTGATTGGATACTCATTTTACCTGCTCTGTTAGTGAATTTGGCAGTGTCATGTGTTTTCATGTTTATTTCTAATGAAGGACACCCCTCAGAATTTCTTGTAAGGGTAGTCTAGTGGTAGTGAATTCTCTCAGTTTTTGCTCATCTGGAAAATAGCTTATTTCAAGCCGGCGCCGTGGCTCAATAGGCTAATCCTCCACCTTGCGGCGCCGGCACACCGGGTTCTAGTCCCGGTTGGGGCGCCGGATTCTGTCCCGGTTGCCCCTCTTCCAGGCCAGCTCTCTGCTATGGCCAGGGAGTGCAGTGGAGGATGGCCCAGGTGCTTGGGCCCTGCACCCCATGGGAGACCGGGAAAGGCACCTGGATCCTGGCTCCTGCCATCGGATCAGCGCGGTGCGCCGGCTGCAGCGGCGGCCATTGGAGGGTGAACCAACGGCAAAAGGAGGACCTTTCTCTCTCTGTCTCTCTCTCACTGTCCACTCTGCCTGTAAAAAAAAAAAAAAAAGAAAAAAAAAGAAAAAGAAAATAGCTTATTTCTCCTACACTTTTAAAAGATTGCTTCATTAGGGGAGAGGGAGTGGGAAAGGGGAGGGTTGCAGGTGGGAGGGACGTTATGGGGGGGAAGCCATTGTAATCCATAAGCTGTACTTTGGAAATTTATATTCATTAAATAAAAGTTAAAAAAAAAAGATTGCTCACTGGATAAAAAAAAAAAAAGATCTGGGAAATTTTCAACCATTTTTCATTTGGCAGATTTTCAATGCCCTTTTCCTTTTCTTCTCCTTCAGGAATGTCCCATAGAATGAATAATTGGTTGTTTAAAGTTATCCCTTATGCTGTATAGACTTTCTTCATTCTTTTTAATTCTTTTTATTTTTTCTGATTTATTTATTTCAAAATTCTTGTCCTTGAGGTCAGAAATTATTCTTCCATTTGGTCTATTCTGGTGTTAAAACTCTCAGTTGTATTGTTTATTTCACTGATTAAAAGTTTCATCTCCAAAATTTCCATTTGATTCTTCTTAATGAGTTCTATCTCCTTAGTAGTATTTTCACTCATGTCACTCATTGATTTCCTCATTTCTGTAATTTGTCTATATTCTCTTGCATCTCCTTGAGTTTCCTTGCAACCATTATTTGAATTCTATCTGTCATTTCATAGATTTCCTTCAGTTCTGGATCTAATTCTGGAGTAGTGTTCTTTTGGAGATGTCACACTACCTTGCTTCTTTATGTCTCCTGTGTCCCTGTGTTGACGTCTTTCCATCTGGAATATTTGTCCCATCTTCTTTATGGAGAAGGTTTTATTGTAAAAGAGTTCATGGTTTAGCTGGAATGCAGGGTATCACTTGACTTGTTGATTTTGCTTTGGTTCTAGGTAAGCCCAGGAGTGTAGTCTCTGAGTCTTAATCAGTGTCAGCTGTGTCTATAAGTGACACAGTAGACTAGTCTGCTGCAGTTCATAGGGAAAGAAGTGTAGCTTAGACATGAATTAATGTTTCCTTGAGCATGTATCTTTGGCCCACAGAGAGTTTGGTGTCAGTCTGCCTGGCAATTGTGATAGCCAGGGCCTCATTTTTGGTGCTGAGGCAAAGGTGGCTGCCTCCTTGTCCTGGCAAGCCTGAGTGACACTGGGACTTGTGTCACCAATTTCTGTGGTTCTAGAACTGTATGATATGTATGGATCCTTCCTCAGGTCCTGCTGTGAGAATCCAACTGGTACTGTGGCTTGTTATACCAACAGCCTTAGTCCTAGGACTAGGGGATGTGACCTGGACCATGTTCCAGTCCTGCAGGGTGACTAAAAGATATACAGGAGATTTTACTGTGGAAGGTATGAGTCCAGAGAGATGGAATGCTGTTAGGTCTGTGTCTACAGGTAGATTCCAGCGGCACCAAGAAATTTAGAATGCATTCTAATAGTCTGGTATTGCAGGGTATAGTGGGGTCATTACCCAGATCTCCTATGGTGGGAGTGGATTTTTTTATGGGCTGCTTCTGCTGTTAGCTCCCAGAAGCTAAGCTAAACTACCCAGCTCAGGTAGAGTGCGTGAATGTAGCTCCAGGGCTAATGCCCCAAAACTCCAGTTGCAGGATGTGGAAAATCTGTTCTTTGCCCTATATGTTGTACTGAGTCTGCCTATGATGCTGGTAAGAGTAGAATAGAGGCATGCTGTGCAGCTATTTGCTGCTGAGTGTGGCACTCTGTGGGAGTGGGGAAGGGGAGGAAATCAACATGGCTTTCCTGCTGAAAGCCCAGCAGTGGCTGAGACCCCAGTCAGCTCTCAGGCTGAAGAAAAAGTCAGTGGGTGAATGCGGAATTCCCTCTGCTAAAACCGTGAATGACAGGATGCACAGTGATTTTTTTCCTACCTTGATGTGATAAGGTGGCATCTCACAGCTGGCAGCTGGCTGTGCCATGTGGCTGGCTGCAGTGGTGTGTCTGTCTTCTTTCCTCATGTCCCAGAGCCTTCATTTTTTTAACTTCTTCACTGAAAATTTCCATTAGTCAGACCCCTAGAAACATAGTCCTTTGTTCTTTTCATATCCCAGAGCAGTGTAAGTTAATGTGGCTATACCCCATTCAGCCATCTTGGATTCTCTTGTTTGTTGTTTATAGCCCTTGTGCATATTCCTGTGGAACAGTGGCCTTTCTATTTTTTACTTATTGAACATGATAGTTAGTGGTGCATTAAGCCTGTAACTATAAAGTAAATTGAAAGTATGTTATTACAAAAATTAAAGGAAAAAGAGAAAGAAGGGATAGGAAGGGGGGTTGAGGGAAGGAGGGGTAAAGGGAAGTATGGTTATCTTCCTAGAACTTTGTGACATACATGAAATGTGTTCTCTTATATTAAAAATTTTTTAAAAAACAGATTTGCAAGGCCAAAATGTTGTGGAAATCTGTTTTACAAAAATATGAATTTACTTAACAATACTAAACTATACATTTGAATAGTTAAGTAAAAAAATAGATAACTGGATAGCATACATTCATTAAAGCATTGCTCTAAAAAGCTTGATATCATTTTGAGTATTCACGTATTCACTTCAGTTTGATAATCACATATGATAAATTCTATTAGGTAGCTATTGGAGTATTATTTTGTTGTTAATAGCTATAGATAGGAGAAAATAAAAAATTTTAATGGTTCCAAAGAAGAAAAATCCTAAGCATTTGATGAGTGTGGAGCAAAAATCTCTCAAGGATAAGAAATGTACCTACCTTTGAACTTCCTTTATGAAATGAAAAATAAACTTCATTAGGAATCATTCCATAGGTCATTATTTCCAGATATATAATCAAAAACTATCCTCTGACTACTCATCAACTCAATTAGAACATAAGATAGAAGGAAAAGATTGGATTTATGAAGCAACCAAAAAGTACTAATAAATAATACAAAATATAGGGAAATAATCATATAACTATTAACATATGAAAGAAAATTTAAACAGATGAAAAGTTGCACAGTCCTCTTAGTTAAGAAAACATGATGTTACTAAGTCAAGTCTAAGTCAATTCTCTCTAAATAAATCTCTGAAAATCAATATAATCCAAACTAAAATATCAGTAAGAAATTTTTAGAGCATGACAAAGTAATACAAAATTTCATCTGGAAAAATAAACATGGGGGAAACTTTAAAAAAGTATAAAAACAAGAATAATGAGACAGAATAAATCCTACAAAATGTTAAAAAATACGAAATTATAGTAATTGAATTTGAATGATTCTGGAAAAGACATTGATCAATAGAACAGAACAGAATGAAGAAAATTAGAAAAAATCAAATGTACATAGAGATTTAGTTCATCATGGAGTTGCATGTTCAGTCTGTAGGGAAACAAACAGAAAATAAGTATTGTAACTATTATAAGTATTGTAACTATTTGAGGAAAATATACATATAACTCTATCTCTACCTCATTCTTTTTTTTATTTTTTATTTTTTATTTTTTATTTATTTTTTTTTTTGACAGGCAGAGTGGACAGTGAGAGAGAGAGAGACAGAGAGAAAGGTCTTCCTTTGCCGTTGGTTCACCCTCCAATGGCCGCCGCGGCCAGCGCGATACGGCCGGCGCACCGCGCTGATCCGATGGCAGGAGCCAGGAGCCAGGTGCTTTTCTTGGTCTCCCATGGGGTGCAGGGCCCAAGCACCTGGGCCATCCTCCACTGCACTCCTGGGCCACAGCAGAGGGCTGGCCTGGAAGAGGGGCAACCGGGACAGAATCCGGCGCCCCGACCGGGACTAGAACCCGGTGTGCCGGCGCCGCTAGGCGGAGGATTAGCCTAGTGAGCCGCGGCGCCGGCCCTCATTCTTAATAATGAAATAATCTCCAGATGAATCAAATGCTAAAACATTAAAATATTAAAAATTTCAAGGGAACTCATTAGTGAATTTATTTATAATTCAGAATATGGAAGGCAATTCTGAACTCTCTGTGTCTCTCTGTGTCTCTCTCTGTCTCTCTCTCTGTCTCTCTCTAGTAAATATTCTAAGAAGCATTACAGGAAATTCATAACAAGTGTTACCTTTAGTCAAAAGATTTTCAGGGAGTGGTAGAGAGGGTATTAACTTTTAATTTATATAATTCTGTACTGTTTAAAATTCATAGATTTATTCATGTATCCCTTTAAAAATGATCAATGAAGTTAGCATGGCAGGGAAATTATCACCTACTGATTTTTTAATCTTCTTTTGTCTTTATATTAAAGATGTATTAAATATATTTAAAAATCCTACTAAACTATGTGATTGTTTTAATGCCACAGAATATGTCAGAAATTTCTACCAACTGAATACAGGAAACACCCTACCTCAGTTCATGCAGGAAAGATAGGAGGGAGAGTAGAAGTAACAATCTCTCTTCTGGTCCTTCAGACCAGGCTAATATACCTGCTCATCATCTTATCCTCATTGAACCCCAAGGGGAAGCATTCAGCATAAACTAACATTAGACAATTGCTCGCAAGCCTCCCTATTGGAGTTGGATCTGCCTATACTTGCTCTTGTTTCTCTGTTGCAGGACTCTTAGCTGTCTTTACTCTGGATTTAAAAAAAAAAAAAAAAAAAAAAAAAAAAAAAAAAAAAAAAAAAAAACTGTCTTTGGCCCCTCCTTAATGTGGTATACTACTTCGTTATTTTGCTTGCAATTTGATTGGAAGATTTTGTGCATGATTCGTCTCTTACTGTTGTGGTTGTACCCTTCAGTCTGAAAGGCTCTTTCCATAACAGCTGCTGTTTCTGTCCTCACCAGATGTCTGAAGGCTAACCCTAACCCACTTGACAGTGAGAAAGGAGGCATAGATGCGATTTTAAAACCGAACTGCAATTCAGGTTTTTCTGATCATACTTGCTGCCTTGGTGTGATAACTTGAATGCCTTTGGAAAGGCACTGAGGAATCGCTTGGGTAGCTCTGTCTAGCAGAAGATAAAACTAGGCATGATTCCTGAATCTAAAATTAATTATTAATCCTTGAAAGGGATGAACAATTCTGAGTATCATATGTTAGCTCTAATTCAAACGCTAAAATACTCCTACCTGGGACCTCCAGGGGGCAGGAAAGAAGAATATAAATAGAACTGAAAAGGTTATTTCATGAAAAGCCCTGCAAACACTAGGGCGAAAAAGCAGCACTGCCTATTCCTTTTGAAAGTATAACATAGAGGAGAGAAAAGTGCTTTCTTAGCTCATTAAGATTTCTTTAGAGCTTAGATGTATTTTCTCAGTACCGGTGTCTGGGGAAAGCTGTGGTGTCTAGTAGAGTAGCAACATGTAGCAGAGATCATGGGGCCCAGAAGAGACTGTAGTACCCAGACAGTGGAATGGCTAATTAGCAGTGGTGGGAAGAGGGAATAGGAGTTTAGGAATGCCATGTGAAATGCTACCCAGAAACCTGTAGAAATAGTTGGGAAGAAGAGGTAATGGTGGAAAATTAGAGGGGACTGAGCCATAAATGGGAAAAACCAGTGTTCTGTGGCCGGCACTGTGGCACAGTGGGTTAACACCCTGGCCTGCAGTGCCAGCATCCCATATGGGCACCGGTTTGAGTCCCGGCTGTTCCACTTCCAATCCAGCTCTCTGCTGTAGCCTGGGAAAGCAGAAGAAGATGGCCCAAGTCTTTGGGCCCCTGCACCCACGTGGGAGACCCAGAAGAAGCTCCTGGCTCCTGGCTTCGGATCTGCGCAGCTCCAGCTGTTGCGGCCAACTGGGGAGTGAACCAGCAGATGGAAGACCTCTCTCTCTCTCTCTCTCTCTCTCTCTGTGTGTGTGTGTGTGTGTAACTCTGACTTCCAAGTAAATAGATAAATCTTTTTTAAAAAGCCAGTATTCAAATATTATTAATGTGAGTTATTTACATGCATAGGCCAATGGAGCTTGTGTAAACTCAGATCCGCTGGAAATTTCTCTCCTTTTCTCTGACTTTAATTCCTTCTCTTCCTAATTCTTCTGTTTTTTCACTCCTACTGAAACTGTTTTTGTATCCCTATCATTCCTTGTCCTGTAATGACTTTTAATTGTTCTCAATGAATAATTCTGGTCTTAATGGCTTTCCTAAACAATATGGAAGCCATCAATGAAAAATAATACTGAAAATTGTAACAGTGATGAAAACAACACCATTAATAATAGGAAGAAATGGGCATGGATTATATGGGAGCTCTTTGTATTACTTTGTAATTTTTTTGTTTTGTAAATTTAAAACTATTCTGAGATTAAAAGAAAGAACATCAGAAACAAATGTTCCACATATTTCTTAAAATGTGACAGTATATTTTCTATATCATCTCATTTAATCTTCAATATGTCAGCAAAATAATAGAAACTACTTACTGAGCACTGGTAATATGGCTAGTCCTCCGCCTACAGCACCAGCACCCTGGGTTCTAGTCCAGGTTGGGGCACCGGGTAATAGTGCCAGTTGTTCCTCTTCCAGTCCAGCTCTCTGCTGTGGCCCAGGAGTGCAGTGGAGGATGGCCCAAGTGCTTGGGTCCCTGCACCCACATGGGAGACCGGGAGGAAGTACCCGGCTCCTGGCTTCAGATCAGTGCAGCGCCAGCTGTAGTGGCCATTAGGGGAGTGAACCAACGGAAGGAAGACCTTTCTCTCTGTCTCTCTCTCTCTCACTGTCTATAACTCTTCTCTCTGTCTCTCTCTCACTGTCTAACTCTACCTGGCAAAAAAAAACATGTCAAACATTACATTAAGTGCTTTATATTCATTGTTCATTTAATCATGTCAAAATTATGAGATATATACTAATACTACTCTCATTTCAAAAATTAGAGTTTAGATTCAGAAAGGCTAAACATAGCTATACTACCTCATTCCCATTATCATCATTTCCACATTAGTACAATGTAATACTTTATCCATTTTAGTAATTTTTTTGTTCTAGTACTATTGGTTGAACTCTGTAATTAACACACAATTATTCTTAGGTGTTTAAATTTTAACTGAAAAGTGATCCCTGTTAGGAATTTGGAAAGCATTATGCTGAGTGAAATAAGCCAATCCCAAAGGGACAAATGCCACTTGTTCTCCCTGATTGATGACAACTAACTGAGCACCAAAAAGGAAACCTGTTAAAGTGAAATGAACACTATGAGAAACGGTGACTTGATCAGCCCTCACCCTGACTGTTGATGAACAACTTAATGTGTTATCCCTCTTAGTATTTTTGTTTGTTTGTTCTACTTAATACTTTTGGTTGAATACTGTAATCAATACACAGTTATTCTTAAGTGTTGAAACTTAACTGAAAAGTGATCGCTATTAAATATAAGAGTGAGAATAAGAGAGGGAAGAGATGTGCAATTCGGGACATACTCAAACTGACTTGCCCCAAACGGTAGAGTTAGAAACATACCAGGGGATTCCAATTCAATCCCATCAAGGTGGCATGTACCAATGCCATCTCACTAGTCCCGATGATCAATTTCTGTTCACAATTGATCATAATGATAGGACTAAAAGCCAAAGGGATCACATAAACAAGACTAGTGTCTGCAAATACTAGCTGACAGAATCAAAAAGGGAGAGAACGATCCAACATGGGAAGCGAGATACACAGCAGACCCATAGAATGGCAGAAGTCCTAAACAGCACTCTGGCCTCAGAATCAGCCCTTAAGGCATTCGGTTCCAGCTAAAAAGCCCATGAGAGTATTTCAGGCATGGAAAGCCAAAACACCCTGGCAAAAAAAAAAAAAAACCCTAAATGAAAGATCTCCGTGAGTGAGATCCCAGTGGAAAGAACAGGTCGTCAAAGAAGGAGGTACCTTTCTCTGAAGGGAGGAGAGAACTTCCACTTTGACTATGATCTTGTCTAAATATGATCAGAATCGGTGAACTGAAAAGCTTCCATAGCCTTGGCAACTCATGACAAGAGCCTAGGGTGATTACTGATGCCATAAACAAGAGTGTCGATTTGTTAAGTCAACAACAGGAGTCACTGTGCACTTACTCCTCATGTAGGATCTCTGTCCTTAATGTGCTGTACATTGTGATTTAATGCTATAACTAGTACTCAAACAGTATTTTTCACTTTGTGTTTCTATGTGGGTGCAAACTGTTGAAATCTTTACTTAATATATGCTAAACTGATCTTCTGTATATAAAGAGAATTGAAAATGAATCTTGATGTGAATGGAAGGGGGGAGAGAGCAGGAAAGGGGAGGGATGCGGGTGGGACGGAAGTTATGGGGGGGAAAGCCATTGTAATCCATAAGCTGTACTTTGGAAATTTATATTCATTAAATAAAAGTAAAAAAAAAAAAAAGATGACGCACCATGGAAATAGAAACAAGTTGGACCCCTAATGCTTTAGGAATCCAAACTGAAAATTCTACATAAAGCTGAAATACACTTTTAACTTGTTTATGTTGCTATTTTAGATCTCTATAACACACAAAATATACATATTTATAGCCGAGAAATTAGCAAGCCAGAATTTAAAAGAGATTCTTTTTTTTTAACTTTTATTTAATGAATATAAATTTCCAAAGTACAGCTTATGGATTACAATGGCTTCCCCCCCCATAACGTCCCTCCCACCCGCAACCCTCCCCTTTCCCACTCCCTCTCCCCTTCCATTCACATCAAGATTCATTTTCAATTATCTTTATATACAGAAGATCAATTTAGCATATATTAAGTAAAGATTTCAACAGTTTGCACCCACATAGAAACACAAAGTGAAAAATACTGTTTGAGTACTAGTTATAGCATTAAATCTCAATGTACAGCACACTAAGGACAAAGATCCTACATGAGGAGTAAGTGCACAGTGACTCCTGTTGTTGACTTAACAATTCGACACTCTTGTTTATGGCATCAGTAATCAACCTAGGCTCTTGTCATGAGCTGCCAAGGCTATGGAAGCCCCCTGAGTTCACTGACTATGATAATTTTTAGACAAGGCCATGGTCAAAGTGGAAGTTCTAAAATAGATAAAGTGGAAGTACTAAAATAGATAAAGTATTACATTGTACATCAACAGTCAGGACAAGAGCTGATCAAGTCACTGTTTCTCATAGTGTCCCTTTCACTTCAACAGGTTTCCCCTTTGGTACTGTTAGTTGTCGCTGATCAGGGAGAACATATGATATTTGTCCCTTTGGGACTGGCTTAATTCACTCAGCATGATGTTTTCCAAATTCCTCCATCTTGTTGCAAATGACCGGGTTTCATTGTTTTTGACTGCTGTATAGTATTCTATAGAGTACATGTCCCATAATTTCTTTATCCAGTCTACTGTTGATGGGCATTTGGGTTGGCGTCATCTTTAAGATATTCTCCTCATCCACATAGTCTGAAATGCCCAGCCCTATTTCTGCATTGCATGTAGTAAGGCTTGAAGAGGAAAAAGAAGAGGCAAACATAACTTCGTCTTTAAAGGACACACTGAATTGTGTGCATATTACTTTTCTCACATTTCTTCACATGGGTGTACTTAGTTGCCAAGAAAATTAGTAAATGAGATTTATTCTGGATAGTCATGCGTTCAGGAAATCATAGATTCTAGTACTCCATAAAAGGGGGAGAAAGGGATATTAAGGTGGTGCTTGAAATTTGCTGTTACTTTTTAGGCACTGAAGTTGACTGGAAAAGCTCAAAAACATGCTTCTTATGTGCTCTGATCCCAGGTAGGCCTTTCTTTCTCATAACAAGTGGTCTTAAGCAACTATAAGAATTTTATAGTCCTTTCCATTGAAATTGCCCTAAACCTTCTCCATTTCTTTCAAAGTACCAAACCCTTCCTAGAATTACTCTTTTTCTGCCTCTTTATTTATGGGGGAAGAAAAAGATTTCCAGTGTGAAATTTCTCCATTCTAAATAATCAGTCTACACCTCTACATTATTTTTCTTTAGCATTTGATGAAATATACTCCCATTTTCCAAAGTTACTCCTTTCTTATGTCCTGGTTCCACTGCTAACTAAATCTTCTGTACTTTTCTTTTTTTAACAGGCAGAGTTAGACAGTGAGAGAGAGAGAGAAAGAGAGAGAGAGACAGAGAGAAAGGTCTTCCTTCCAATGGTTCACCCTCCAAATGGCCGCTACAGCTACTGTGTTGCAGCCGGCGCACTGCGCCGATCTGAAGCTAGGAGCCAGGTGCTTCCTCCTGGTCTCCCATGTGGTTGCAGGGCCCAAGCACTTGGGCCATCCTCCATTGCCTTCCCGGGCCACAGCAGAGAGCTGGCCTGGAAGAGGAGCAACTGGGACAGAATCCGGTGCCCCAACTAGGACTAGAACCCGGGGTGTCAGCGCCACAGGCAGAGGAGTAGCCTAGTAAGCCACATTGCTGGCCTATTTATTTATTTATTTGAGAGGCAGAGTTACAGACAGAGAGCAGGAGAGAAAGAGAGAGAGGATTAGCCTAGTGAGCCATGGCGCTGGCCTGTACTTTTTTTTAACAAGAAATTTTTGGGGCTGGCACCATGGCACAATAGGCTAATCTTCTGCCTATGGCACCAGCATCCCATATGGGCGCCGGTTCCAGTCCCGGCTGCTCCTCTTCAAATCCAGCTCTCTGCTATGACCTGGGAAAGCAGTAGAAGATGGCCCAAGTCCTTGAGCCCCTGCACCCGAGTGGGAGACCCGGAAGAAGCTCCTGGCTCCTGGCTTCGGATTGGCGTAGCTCCAACTGTTGCAACCATCTGGCAAATGAACGAACGGAAGGAAGACCTTTCTCTCTGCCTCTCCCTCTCACTGTGTGTAACTCTACCTCTCAAATAAATAAATAAATAAATCTTAAAAAAAGAAATTATTGATGTTCTAATTTAATCTTCAGTGTAGGTTTAGCTTCTGCTTGCTGACAATTCTGAGATTTCTTCCTGTTCCAAAACACAATTTTCAGACCCAGGAACACTTCAAACCGCCATTATCCTCCTTCCTTTGCTCTTTTCCACCAAATTTAACCTCTTTATTTCATTTTTGCGTGTTATTGAGGTATAATTGACAAGTAAAAATTGTATATATTTAAGGTACAAAACTTTATGGTTTCTTTTTTAAACTTATCTTTTTTAAAATTTTATTTAAGTTATATAAGTTTAGTATATTTTATATATATACAGATTTAGGAACATAGTGGGACTTCCTCCCCCCTCCCTCCTGCCCACATTCCAATCTTCCCTCCCCCTCCCTCTCAGATTCCCATTCTTAATTTTTACAATGATCTATTATCAATGTACTTAATTATCATATAGTTAACCTCACTCTAAGTAAAGAGTTCAGTAAATTGTATGAAGAGAAACAAAATAAAACAAAAGATTGTTCCTCAATTAAAAAGACAAGGGCTATAAACAATCAACTATTCTCAGAATGTCTATTTCACTCCAATACATTACATTTTAGGTATTTATTTATAGTTGCATCATATCAGGGAAAACATATGCTATCTGTCTTTTGGGGACTGTCTTATTTCACTAAGTATAATGATTTCTAGTTGTGACCATATTGTTGCAAAAGACAGGATTTCATTTTTTTAACAGCTGAGTAGCATTCCATAGTGTATATATACCATAATTTCTTTATCCAGTCAGCAGTTGTTGGACATCTGGGTTGATTCTATATCTTAACTATTGTGGATTGTGCTGCAATGAATGTGAAGGTACAGATAACTCTTTCATATACTGATTTCTTTTTGTTTGGGTAAATTCCCAGGAGTGGGATGACTAGATCATATGGTAGTTCTATGTGCAGATTTCTGAGGTATCTCCATACTATCTTCCATAGTGGTTGTACCAGTTTACATTTCTACCAGCAGTGGATCAGGTGTACCTTTTTCCCCACATTGAAACCAGCATTTGTCATTTGTTGCTGTCTGTATGTGGGCCATTCTAACTGGAGTAAGATGAAATCTCATTGTAGTTTTGATTTGCATCTGCCTGATGGCTAGTAATCCTGAGCATTTTTTCAAGTGTCTGTTGGCCATTTGAATTTCATCTTTTGAAAAATGCCAGTTCAAGTCCTTGGCCCATTTCTTAACTGGACTGTTTTTTTATTGTTGAGTTTCTTGAGCTCTTTATAGATTCTGGATGTTAACCCCTTAACATTTGTGTAGGTTGCAAATATTTTCTCCCATTCTATCAGTTGTCTCTTCACTTTGCTGAGTATATATTGTGGTGGAATGAGAAGGCCATGCCAAGGTGGCTGCTGGCAAGCAAGCGTCAGTTACTCAGGAATGGCTTTGAAACCCACCTAGCAACGGAGCCTGCCAGGCAACAGGCTGTGATTGGATGGATTTGAAACCCACATGGCAAACAGAGCCTGCCTGGCAACAGGCTGTGATTGATTGGGGCATAGACCGCCCCTTGACCAGATTTGCTGGTCTTGGCTGTATAAGATGTTGTACCAACTGAAATAAACGAGTCTGCGGGCTGCTTGCCTCAAGTCCACTTTCACCTGACTCCCCGGGTTTGTGTGGTGACTCCGCGCCTCTTGCCCCCACCACGCTCCTCCTCTTAGAAATGAATCCATTGCAACATTGTTGAGAAATCAACTGCAACAGTATATTTTGCAGTGCATATACTTTTCAGCTTGATGTAATCCTCTTTGTCATTTTTTGCTTTGATTGCCTGTGCTTCTGGAGTCTTTTCCAAGAAATTTTTGTCTGTGCCAATGTCTTGCAAAAATTTCCCCATGTTCTCTAATGATTTGATGGTATCAGGTCATAGATTTAGTTCTTTGATCCATTTCGAGTGGACTTTTGTGCAAGGCTTAAGGTAAGGGTCTAGTTTCTTACTTCTGCACATGGAGATCCAGTTTCTCCAGCACCATTTCTTAAAGAGACTGTCTCTGCTCCGTGGACTTATTTGAGCTCCTTTTTTTAAAATAATAATTATTTTATTTATTTGAAAGACAGAGTTACAGAGAGAGGTAGAGCCAGAGAGAGAGAGAGAGAGAGAGAGAGGTCTTCCATTCTGCTGGTTCACTCCGCAAATGACTGCAATGGCCAGGAGCTTCTTCCAGGTCTCCCACATAGGTGCAAGGGTCCAAGGACTTGTACCATCTTCTATTGCTTTCCCAAGCCATAGCAGAGAGCTGGATTGGAAGAGGAGAAGCTGGGACTCGAATCAGTGGAACCGGTGCCCATATGGGATGCTGGTGCTGTAGGCTGGGGTTTTAACCAACTGTGCCATAGCGCCAGCCCCTTATTTTAGCATCTTTATCAAAGATAAGTTGGCTGTGGATGTGTGGATTGATTTCTGAAGTTTCTATTCTGTTGTATTTGTCTACAAGTCTGTTTTTTTGCCAGTACCATGTTGTTTTGATTATAACTGCCCCATAGTGTGTCTTGAAATCTGGTATTGTGATGCCTCTGGCTTTGCTTTTACTATATAAGATTGCTTTAGCTATTCAGGATCTCTTGTGTTTCCTTATTAATTTCAGCATCGTTTTCTCTAAATCTGTGAAGAATGTCATTGGTATTTTGATTGGGATCAAATTGAATCTATAAATGCTTTTGGTAGTATGGACATTTTGATAATATTGATTCCTCCAATCCTTGAACATGGAAGATTTTTTCCATTTTTAATGCCTTCTTATATTTCTTTCTTTAGTGTTTTGTAATTTTCATCATAGAGATCTTTCACCTCCTTGGTTAAATTTCTTCCAAGGTATTTGACTGTTTTTTTTTTTTTTTAGCTGTTGTGATTGGGATTGAATTTAGAAGTTCTTTCTCAGGGGCCTGCGCTGTGGTGTAGTAGGCTAAACCTCTGCCCCTGGTGCCAGGATCCCATACGGGAGCTGGTTTGTGGCCCAGCTGCCCATTTTCTGATCCAGCTCTCTGCTAACATCTTGGGAATGCAGTGGAATATGGCCTAAGTGCTTTGGCCCCTGCACCTATGTGGGAGATCCAGAGGAAGCTCCTGGATCCTGGCTCTGGATCGGCCCAGCTCTGGACGTTGTGGCCATTTGGGGAGTGAACCAGCGTATGGAAGACCTCTCTCTCTGTCTCTCCCTTTCTTTGTCTGTAACTCTGTCTCTCAAATAAATAGAATCTTTTTTAAAAAAAAAAAAAAAAAAAGAAGTCTTTTTAAGCCATGGCATTTTCTGTGTACACAAAGGCTATTGATTTTTTGGGTTAATTTTTTATCCTGCCACTTTACCTGTGGGGAGCAACCCGGACTAGACTAAGTTACTGGAATTAAGACTTATTCTATGCATCTGCTCTCCCACAATATGGCGCTGGGAGAGGAGAAAACAGCTTCTACGCAGCTGCCTCCAGTTCAACCAATAAACTGTAGGACCTGCTCCTGATTGGAGGAGAGCAGCGTACTCGGCGTGTGGGTAGCAGAGTTGGGATTAGTGGAAGAGGACTATAAAGGAGGAGAGAGACAACATGCACGAGGAACATCTAAGGGGAACATCTGAGGGAACACTTGTGCAGCCCCTGAGAGAGCCGGCCGGCGGTGTGCCGCTCCCCCACGGAAGTGGGGAATGTGGCAGGGGGAACCGCCCTTCCACGGAGGTGGAGTGACAGTAGCCAACCCGGGAAGAACCAGCAGCAAACCCGGGGAGGGCCGAGCAGACGAAAGAACAGCGCAGGGTCCTGTGTCATTCCTCCACGAAGAGGGGGAGTGACATTTACCAAACTCTTTCATGACTTCCAACAGTCTCTTAGTTGGTGGAGTCTTTTGCTTCCCCTATATATGAATCATGTCATCTGCAAATAGAGATAATTTGATTTCTTCCTTTCCAATTTGTATCTCTTTGATTTCTTTTTCTTGCCTAATGGCTCTGGCTAAAATTTTCAGGGCTATATAATTGAATAGCACTGATGAGAGTGGGCATCCTTGTCTGGTTCCGGATCTCAGTGGAAATGCTTCCAACTTTTCCCCATTCAATAAGATGCTGGCTGTGAGTTTGTCATAAATGCCTTGATTGTGTTGAGGAATGTTCCCTCTATGCCCAGTTTGCTTAAGGTTTTTATCATGAAATGATATTGTATTTATCAAATGCTTCTCTGCATCTATTGAGAATAGCAATAATAGATCAATGAAATTAAGAGCTGTTTTTTTTTTTGAAAAAATAAACAAAATTGATATACCATTGGCCCAACTGACCAAAAAAAAAAAAGAAGACCCAAATCAGAGATAAAAAGGAGATTTAAGAAGAGATATCACAGAAATAAGAATCATCAGGAATTATTACAAACAGCTATATCCCAACATATTGGATAATCTAGACAAAATGGATAGATTCATGGACACATACAATCTACCAAAATTGAGTTATGAAGATATAGAAAAGCGAAACAAACCAATAACAAAGACAGTGATTGAACTGGTAATAAAGACCCTCCCATCAAAGAAAAGTCCAGGCTTCACTGCTAAAGTCTATTGGACTTTTAGAGAAGAACTAATTCCAATTTTTCTCAAGATTATTGAAAACAACTGAAAGGAAGGAAATCCTCTCAAACTCCTTCTATGAGGCCAGTATCACCTTAATTCCAAGTCAAGGAAAAGATACAAGAAAGAAAGAAAGAAAACTATAGACCAATATCGCCGATAAACATAAATGCAGAAATCCTCAACAAAATACTTGCTAATCTAATCCAACAACACATCAGAAAGTTCATTCACCTATACCAAGTGGGATTTATCCCTGGTATGAGGGGATGGTTCAACATATGAAAACCAATAAATGTGATCAATTACATTAACAAATTGAAGAATAAATTTCACATTATTATCTCAATAAATGCAGAGAATTCATTAATCTTATAACTTAAATTTTATACTCTTTGACCAATACATCCACAGCCCTGGTAAAAACTCTTCCATCCCGTTTCTGAGAATTTTAATATTTTATATTCTACAAAAAGTGAGATCATGCAGCATTTGTCTTTCTGTGTCTGGCTATTTTCATTTAACTTAACATCCTGTGGATTCATCCATCTAGTCCTAAATAGTAGGATTTTATTTCTTATTTAAGGCCAAATAATATTCCATTGTTTATGTATACTACCATCTCTTGATCTGTTCTTTTGACAGACACTTAGGGTGTTTCTTTATTGTGGTTATTTTGAATAATGCTGCAATGAACACGAGAGTGCTTGTGACTCTGAGATATTGATTTTATTTCTTTTCAATGTTTACCCAGAATTGAGATTGTGAGATCATATGGTTTTTGAAGTTTTTGAAGAACCTCCATATTGCTTTCCATAATGACTATACCAAGATACATTCTCATCAACAATATGAGTTCTGTTTTTTCCACATCATAACACTTGCTATCATTTGTCTTTTTGATAGTTGCTATTTTAGCACATGTGAGATGATACCTCATTGTAGTATTGAGTTGCATTTCCCTAGTAATTCGTAATATGGAACACTTCTTTATTTACCTGTTAGTCATGTGTTTGTCTTCCTTGGAACAATATCTACTCAGATCATTTACCTATCCTTAATTGGGTTATTCTGTTTGTTTTTGGCTGTTGTCAGAGTTCCTTATATATTCTGGATATCAACCCTTTATCAAGTATATGGTTTACAACTATTTCCTCCATTTTATAGATTGCTTTTCATATCATTGATTGTTTCCTCTGCTATACAGAAACTTTTACTTTGATGTAGTCCCACTTACTTATTTTTGTTTTTATTCCCTAGACTTTTGTTATAATATCTGAGAAATCATTATTAAGACCAGTTTTTCAATGTATAAGCCTTCTAGTTGCTTTTTCAAATCTATTTCTAAATATTTTGTTCTATGCTATTATAAATGGTTTTTAAAAATTATTTATATAAGGTGAGAAAATTTCATGTATTTCATATATACATATTTAAGAACATAATGATACTTCTCACCCTACCCTCCCTTCTGCCATGCTTCCACCCTCTCTCTTCCTTCATTTCTTATTTTTCTTTTAGTTTTTGCAATGATATACTTTCAGTTTATTTTATAATCACAAGGTTAATCCTCCACTAAATAAAGAAGTCACCAGTAGTAAGCGAATTCCTTATTAGTTATATTGGTCAGGATTCTCTAGACAGAAACAATAGGATATAAATATAGACATAGAAAAATACATTTAAACAGATACATTAGTGAGAATTTACCACAGAAATAAGTTCAAACAATTATGGAAGCAGAGAATTCCCATGACAGGCCGTCTACAAACAACTTGGAGACTCTGAGATGCCAGTAGCATTGGTGGGTCCAAGTCCAATGGCCTCAAAATCAGGGAAGCCAATAGTGTAACCCTCAGTTTGAGGCCAATGGCCTGATAAACTAAGGAACCACTAGTGTGAGTGCTAGAGTATTTAAGGCCAAAGAACCTGGAGTTCTGATGTCTAAAAAGAGGAGTAAAATGTATCCCAGTTCCAGGAGAGAGGGTATTGTTTTTTCCTTGTATCCAGGCTCCCAGCTGATTAGATGGTATTCACCTTCATTGAATGTGGGTCTTCCCCACTAATTCCATAAATTTAGCAGCCATTCTCCTCTGAATATGAAAACAGCCTCACAGACACACTCAGATATAATGCTTCACCAGTTCTCTAAGCATTCCTTAATCCATTCGGTTTGAAGCAAAAATTACTCTCACATTAGTTTATAAAAAACAATTAATTTGTGTATATTGATTTTGTATCTTGAACTTTATTGAATTCATTTATTAGTTCTAACAGGTTTTTTTGGATAGATTTTTTAGGGTTTTCAATATATAAGATTATGTTATCTGCAGAAACAGTTTTATTTCATCTTTTCTTATTTGGATGTGTTTTATTTGCTTTTCTTGTCTAATTGGTCTGGTTAGAACTTCTAAAACTATGTTACATAAAAGTAGTGAGTAAGAGGAATAGGGATTTGGCACAGCAGTTAAGTGGCTGATTGATTTGAGTCTTGGCTCCACTTCTAATTCCAGCTTCCTGCTAATGTGTACCCTGCAAGGCCACAGGTGTTCATTCTCTGCCACCTACTTGAGAGATCCCAATTGAGTTCCAGTTTCCTATGTTTGTGCTGGCCCATCCTTGACTGTTGCAGTCGTTTGAGTACTGAAACTGTGAGTGGGATATCTGTTGTTCTCTCTGCCTTTCAAATACATTTAATTTTTTTAAAATAGTGAGAGTTGATATCCTTTTCTTTCTCCTTATCTTAAATGAAAAGCTTTCAATTTTTTATCATTGAGAGTGATTATAGCTATGAGGTTTTCATATGTGGTTTTACTGTACAGAGATACATTCCTTCTGTACCTAATCTATGGGAGTTTTCATCATCAAAGGTGTTGAATTTTTTAAAAAATGTATTTTTTATTTGAAAGACACAGTTACAGAGAGTGAGCAAGAGAGAGAAAGAAAGAGAGATTTTCCACCTGCTGGTTCATTCCCCAGGTGGTCACAACAGCTGGGAATGGATCAGGCTAAAGCCAGGAGCCAAGAGCTTCTTCCTGGTCTCTCACATGGGTGCAGGGGCCCAATGACTTGGACCATCTTCTGCTGCTTTCTCATGTACATTAATAGGGAACTGGATCAGAAGTGGAGCAGCCAGGACTCAAACCAGTACTCATATGGGATGCTGTTGTTGCAGGTGGTAGCTCTACCCACCATAACACAATGCTTGCCCCAGAAGGTGTTGAATTTTGTCAAATGACTTTGTCCTTCATCCTGATAATGTAGTGTGTCACATTTATTGATTTGTGTATGTTGAAATATCTTTGCATTCCAGTGGTAAATTCCCTTTGATTATTTTGTATAAGTCTATTAATGTGCTGTTGAATTCAGTTTGATAGTGTTTTACATCTTTGTTTATCAGTAGTGTTGGCCTGGAAATCTCTTTTATTGTAGTATGCTTGTCTGGCTTTGATATCAGAATAATGCAGGTTTTGTTAAATGCTTTTGGAAGTGTTCCCTCCTCTTCAATTATCTGGAACAGTTTGAGAACCATGGATATTAGTTCATCAGATGTTTATTTTAATTTACAAGTGAAGATACGAGGTGCTGGGCTTTTCTTTAATGGGAGTTTTGGATGACATGATTCACTCTCCTTACTCATGAGATTTTTTTTATTTCTTTATGATTCTGTCCTGGTAGACTGTATGTATCTATGAATTCATTCATTTCTCCTAGGTTATCCATTTTTAGCATAAAATTTGGCATAGTAGTTTCTTACAACTTTGTATTTCTGAGTAGAGGTGATCAGTTGTAATATCTACTCTTTCATTTGTGATTTTATTTATTTGAGTTTTCTTTTTCTAGGTTAACTAGCTACAGGTTTGTCAATTTTATTTATTTTCAAAAACCGACTCTTAGATTCATTGTTTTTTTTTCCCATTATTTTCCTAGTCTCTGTTTCATTTATTTCTGGTTTCATCTTTGTTATTTCCTTCCTTCTAACTTTGACATTAGTTTGGTCTTCTTTTTCTAGTTCATAGAAATATAAAGCTAAATTGTTTATTTGATATTTTTGTTTTTCTTTCATGTTATCAGTATAAATTTCTTTGTTAGATTTTGCTGCATCCCTTAAATTTTGTTATATTGTGTTTCCATTTTCATCTGTCTGGAGATATCATTTATTTTCCCATTTTATTCCTTATTTTACCTTGGTTACATGAGGGTATGCTTTTAAATTTTATATATTTGTGAATTTTCCAGTTTTATTTTTGGTAGTAATATCTAGTTTTATACCATTGTGGTTGGGAAAGATGCAAGACGTGATTTTCAGACTTCTTCAATTTGTTAAGACTTATTTGGTGGCCAAATATGATCTATGATGGAGAATGCACACATGAGATTTATGTGTATTCTGCTGCTGTTGGATGTAACGTTTTGTATATATCTGTTAGCTCCATTTCATTCCAATCTTTCCTTATTGATTTTTTGTCTGAATGATCCATCCATTGTCATAAATGCCATATTGAAGTCCCCTACTGTTGTTGTATTGCTCTCTATTTCTCCTTTGAGATCATTGAATAATTGCTTTATGTATTTATAGGCATTCTGAAGTTGGGCACATATATATTTATAATTCTTCATTGTTTATTTTTAAAAACACATTTTTGAATTATTTTTTTTGTGAACACATCCTGTGTTTGTCATCTCCTTACCTATTACCCCGCTTTCACTTGTGGAAATTCTACCC
This sequence comes from Oryctolagus cuniculus, assembly GCF_964237555.1. Taxonomy (NCBI): domain Eukaryota; kingdom Metazoa; phylum Chordata; class Mammalia; order Lagomorpha; family Leporidae; genus Oryctolagus; species Oryctolagus cuniculus. Next base: position 65,258,927 of record NC_091453.1, on the reverse strand, counting down.
ATACTTTTCTATCCATATCAAATGCTATTATCCCCATCTCCGAAATGAAATGCAAAATCTCTTTTGAAACATTGCCCTGTGGCCAAAGCTACTATCATAATTAACAGCTTGTTATGTGTAAAGGGCTTCATGCTCATTACTCATTTAATTTTCACAAAACTCCTGCAGACCTGGTATTATCACCTCAATAAAATAATATTTTATGCCCTTCAAGTAAAAATATGTACCAAACACAAGCAGTCTGTCACTTAAATCACTGCAAAATTTTGATTTTATTTTCTAGTGTAAAAATACATCATGTATTTATTCTTTTTTGTTGTTAAAGTAAGATGTGATCCTGGTAATATGTGTAAAAAGTAAAGAAACAATAATCTTCCCCAGTTTCCTCTCCATGTTTACCCACACTGAAGTAACTGATTTCCCCTGTCTGGTATGTGCATTTTCAATCCTTTCTCTTACAATCATAAGACCATACTACATGCAGTCCTCTTCAAATTGTATTTCATACTTTATAAAATACATTTACTGTACCTCTAGGATAAGATATATGGATACAATTCTTTTTACTAACATACAAAACTATGGAGTTTGGATATACCATGCTGTATTCAATTATTCTTCTACTGATGATTGTTCACATCACTTCCAATTATTATACTATGAAAATTCAGCTGCATGTAATATCTTTATGCACAGATCCCAATGCAGTGGTGCTATTTCTCTATAATAGTAATTTTAAAAGGTAATTTTAAAATTTAGTTGAATATCAGTCATAAGTTGAATATTTTATTTGCAACTGGACTAAATGGGTGATAAAATTCATATTGGAGGATAAATATCTGGTAATAATCAATTTCCTTATCAGAAAACTGAGAGCAATAAGGGTAACTGATAATCTTACCTAATAAGGACATAAGTAAAATTAAATATTATAATGCAGTTACATTTATGGATCACTTGTTTTCTTTGTATAATAAAGTATATGAAATAGCTCCTTTTTTCTAAGGGCTTTCAACAATTTCTCTTTTATTTTTGCCTCTGTCAGATTCTTTTGCTTTTTTTTTAAGATTTATTTATTTATTTCAAAAGGCAGAGTTACAGAGAGGCAGAGGCAGAGAGAGATCTTCCATCTACTGGTTGCTATTGAATTCCATTCATTTGGAACAATAAATTTATTCAAATGGCAAATTTAAGTCCCAACATAATTCATGGTTAATGCAAGTTTTAAAATTTTATGTTTCTTGACATATGGTCATTTTATAATCAACTTTTTTTGCCTAATAATGTCCTGAAAGTTTCCTCTATATTTATTCAAGGTCTTTTTAATATTACTGTACAATAATCTCTCTCCAATCCAGGTTGCATTGAAATCTTTTTTAAGCAAATTAGACAAATTAGATATATAATTGATTCATTTTAAAAAAGTATATTTATTTTGTCTGGAAGACAAAGTTACAGGGCATGAGAGAGAGTTAGAAACATATGTACATAGAGACAGAAAGAGAGAGAGAGGAAAATCTTTCATCTGCTTGTTCACTCCCTAAATGGCTGCAACACCAGGAATGGGTCATGCTGAAACCAGCATTTTAGAGAATTGAGGTTATAAGATATACTTTATGCTCATAGCTAATGTGACTAGAGAATTGGTATTGAATTTGTAGCATCAGCAGAAGAGAAAATGTGATGTATTTTATGCATGTCAATAAAGGAATGACCTATTGTTCTACAAAGAAGGGAAATTAGAAGTAAAACACCCTTTGTATTCCAAAATAGGGTCTCAAATATTTCATAATTTTCATTTAAATTCTTAGGATTTAAAATGTACCATCTTCCACTGCCTTCCCAGTTGTGCCACAATGTTAGTCCATAATTGATCGATTTTTATAGAAAGTATATATGGTAGAAGTTCTCTCCTCCCTTCAGAGAAAGGTACCTCCTTCTTTGATGGCCCCATTCTTTCCACTGGGATCTCACTCGCAGAGATCTTTCATTTAGGGTTTTTTTTTTTTTTTTTTTTTTTTGTGCCAGAGTGTCTTGGCTTTCCATGCCTAAAATACTCTCATGGGCTCTTCAGCCATATCTGAATGCCTTAAGGGCTGATTCTGAGGCCAGAGTGCTGTTTAGGACATCCGCCATTCTATGAGTCTACTGTGTATTCCGCTTCCCATGTTGGATCATTCTCTCCCTTTTTGATTCTATCAGTTAGTATTAGCAGACACTAGTCTTGTTTGTGTGATCCTTTTGACTCTTAGACTTATCAGTGTGATCAATTGTGAACTGAAATTGATCACTTGGACTAGTGAGATGGCATTGGTACATGCCACCTTGATGGGATTATATTGGAATCCCCTGTCACGTTTCTAACTCCACCATTTGAGGCAAGTCCGATTGAGCATATCTCCCTCTCTTATTCCCACTCTTATATTTAACAAGGATCACTTTTCAGTTAAAATTTAAACACCTAAGAATAATTGTGTGTTAATTACAGAGTTCAACCAATAGTACTAGAACAAAAAAAATACTAAAATGGATAAAGTATTACATTGTCCATCAACAGTCAGGACAGGGTTGATCAAGTCACTGTTTCTCATAGTGTCCATTTCACTTCAACAGGTTTCCCCTTTGGTGCTCAGTTAGTTGTTGCTGATCAGGGAGAACATATGATATTTGTCCCTTTGGGACTGGCTTAATTCACTTAGCATAATGTTTTTCAGATTCCTCCATCTTGTTGCAAATGACCGGATTTCATTGTTTTTGACTGCTGTATAGTATTCTATAGAGTACTTCCACTTTGACTATGACCTTGTCTGAATAAGATCAAAGTCGGTGAACTCAAAAGGCTTCCATAGCCTTGGCAACTCATGACTAGAGCATAGGGAGATTACTGACGCCATAAACAAGAGTGTCAATTTGTTAAGTCAACAACAGGAGTCACTGTGTATTTACTCCTCATGTGGGATCTGTCCTTAATGTGTTGTCCAATGTGAAGTAATGCTATAACTAGTACTGAAACAGTATTTTACACTTTGTGTTTCTGTGTGGTTGCAAACTGATGAAATCTTTACTTAATATATACTAAATCAATCTTCTGTATATAAAGATAATTGAAAATGAATCTTGATGTGAATGGAATGGGAGAGGGAGCGGGAGAGGGGAGGGTTGCAGGTGGGAGGAAAGTTATGGGGGGGGGAGCCATTGTAATCCATAAGCTGTACTTTGGAAATTTATATTCATTAAATAAAAGTTTAAAAAAAGAAAGTATATATGGTGTAAAGGGAAGCATTCTGAATAACTTTTGCCTCCAAAATAGGCAAATGCATGAATTTTATCATACGTGCCATATTGCCATCCAAAACACATGAAATCATCTTATGAAATACCTGCTCCACTATATTTATTGCAGCACTGTTCACATTAGCTGTGATATGGAATGAACCAAACTGTCCATCAGCAGATGAATGAATAAAGAATATTTGTTATATACACACAATGGAATACTGTTCAACCATAAAAAGAAGAAAATTCTGTCATTTGCATCAAAATGGATGAAACAAGAGATCATATTAAGTGAAAAAAAAACAGAAATGGCAAGACAAATACTGCATATTTTTCTTATGTCATAGCTGACGATAACCCAATCTGAACACAGAAAAATGATTACTAGAGGCTGGGAGCAGTACCAGGGTAGAAGGAGGTGGATAGTAGGCACCAAGTCAGAGTTATATTGAAGAAATAAGTTTTTAGTGCTAAACAGCATCGTTGGGAGACTGTAGTTCACAATAACCTAGAAGATATCCTATGAACAAATAGAAGAAAGAAGAGCTAAGCTTCCAATCGTAAAGGAATGCCAAAGAGAAAATTTTGATTACCCTCTCTTGATCAGTACACATTGTATACATATATTTAAATGGTATACTCTAGCCCATAACTATATACAGTTAGTGTTAATAAGTTTTTAACTTTCTACTTTTTTAAAGATTCATTTACTTCTTTGAAAGGTAGAGCTATAAAGAGAAGGAGAGAGAGAGAGAGACAGAAAGAGATCTTCCATCCACTAGTTCACTTCCCAAATGGCCACAATGTCCAGGGCTGGGCCAATCTGAAGCCAGGAGGCTAGGAGCTTCTTCCAGGTCTCCCACGTGAGTGCAGGGGCCCATGTACTTGGACTATCCTCCACTGCTTTCCCAAGGTGCATTAGCAGGGAGCTGAATTGGAAGTGGAGCAGCTGGGACTTGAATAGTGCACATATGGAATGTCGATACCGGCCCCTAACTTTCTATTTGAAATCAAAAGAAGAATGAATACACTAGAAATATATATACTCTCATATATTTATATTGCAAATTATTTTGAGCAAAATCTTACTTAACTGTCTTTAAATCATGAAGACTGTCATCTGTGATCTGTTTATAGTGATATCCACATTTGGATATTAATTACAATGATGGTGCCTAAGCACACAGTTTTTTCAAATCTGTCACGGGAAGAATGAATCCTTTTCTGCATTTTGGTATAGATTTAAATAAGCATATATGAGATGTAGTTTCATGCCTTTGTGACATGTGGAATGAACATATGTCTCTGCCATTCTCTACTTAAAATAGTACCCTATCTTTTGAAAGGACACAGTATAGCAGTTAGAAAAAAATTGAAAGTAAAATCCCAAACACACCTTTGTGAATCTGATCTCTTATAAGATATCCTAGGGATTCAGAGACATGGCTTCTTAATACTAAAAATAGAGATGATTTATTTGTGAATTTAAATTCTCACTGGGGTATTCTTTGTGTTCTGCCAAGTAATTTATCACAGAGGCCAAAAAACTTCACCTTTCAGAATTATTCTCATTTCTAGGGTTGGAGATGAAGAAACCTTATTTTTCTTGGCTAAAGTGACCTGGTGAAGAAAAAGAGATATTGTTTCTGATCTCACAGGGTGTGCTAACATTGGAGCTTTTTAAATCCTTGCCACAAATAGCATGAGGCTAATGGGAACCCTCGAAAACCTGCTGGTACTCATGGCAGGGTCTCTCCAGTCCACAAGGCTATGATCTGGAATGATTCTTTGTCTCCAAAGCTACACAAGAGCATGAGAGACCTGACCCATTTTGGAACTTAGACCTACTGGAGATGTTCGTTAAAGGAAACAAAATTTCAGTTAGGTAGGAAAAATAAGTTCAAAGATCAATTTTACACCATGGTGGTTATAGTTCATAACAATACATTGTAGTCTTGAAAAATGTTGATGGAGTGGATGTTAAATTGTCTCTCAAATAAATGCTAACTATGTGAGGCAATGCCATATGTTAATTACTTAGATTTAATCAATCCACAATATGTGTGTATTATATATATACTTGAGTACATTGTATTGTACATGATAAATGTACAGAATTTTATGTCATTGTTTTAAAAAATGAATTAATAAAGATTAAACCCCTTCAAAACTAGTCAGAAAACTGGAAAAAATGCCCACTCAACTATTTTCAAAGACTCAGAACCCCAGTGCATTCTCCTTCCTTCCTTCCTTCCTTCCTTCCTTCCTTCCTTCCTAGGTACAGAGAGAGGTAGACGTCTTCCATCCACTGATTCACTCTTCAAATGGACACAACAGCCAGAGCTGAGCCTATCCAAAGCCAGGAGCTTTTTTGGGGTCTCCTACATGGGTGCAGGGGCCCAAGGACTTTCCAGGCGCATTAGCAGGGAGCTGGGTTGGAAGTAGGGCAGCCGGGACTCAAACCGGGGCCCATATGGGATGCTGGCACTGCAGTCCAGGGCTTTAACCCACTGCACCACAGTGCCATCCCTGAGTACCTTCATCTTATGATGCAGTACATGACCTTGATGATCCCTTCCAATTCTAATGACATCATAGCTATATGACTCTAATAATAAATAAAATACCCTATAATAATTAATAATTTTATAACCCTCTCATCATTTCTAAGTATGGGGAAATCAAAGCACAAGATCACTTTTAAGGCAGTTATTAAATTTTCTAGGAGACTTTCCTGGACAGACTCATATGGGCAACTGTTAGAATTCTTAACCAGCCATAATGACAAACAGCTAAAATATATATTTTTACTTAATCATAATTGAATATATGTAAATACTAAAATTAATTGAATCTTAGCAGTGGGAAATAAATCAAAGCTCAAATCAATCATGTTGGGCCTGCACTGTGGCCCAGTGGATTTAGCTCCTACCTACAATGCTAGATCTCATATTGGAGTGCCAGTTCAAGTCCTGGCTGCTCTGCTTCTGAGCCAGCTTCCTGCCAATGTGCCTGGGAAAGCAACAGAAGATGGTTCAAGTACTCAGAACATTGCACCCACGTGGGGGACCCAGATAGAGTTCCTGGCTCCAGGCTTCAGCCTGGCCCAGCCCCAACTTTCTTGCAGCAATTTGGGGAGTGAACCAATGGATGGAAGATATCCTTTTTTTTTTTTATCTTTTATTTAATGAATATAAATTTCCAAAGTACGACTCATGGGTTACAATGGCTTCCCCCCCCATACCGTCCCTCCCACCAACAACCCTCCCCTTTCCCACTCCCTCTCCCCTTCCATTCACATCAAGATTCATTTTCGATTATCTTAATATACAGAAGATCAGCTTAGTATACCTTAAGTAAGTATTTCAACAGTTTGCTCCCACACAGAAACATAAAGTGAAAAATAATAGATGATTTTTTTAAAATGATGATGAAATCAGATCAGACCTATTGTCATGTTTAATCCCAGTGAGAGTCAAGTTGGGAATTTAAAATTTCTTTCTTTTTTTTTTTTTTTTTTTTTTTACAGAAGATCAGTTTAGTGTACATTAAGTAAAGATTTCAGTCGTTTGCACCCCCATAGAAACACAAAGTGAAATATACTGTTTGAGTACTCGTTATAGCATTAAGCCTCAGTGTACAGCACGTTAAGGACCGAGATCCTACATGAGGAGTAAGTGCACAGTGACTCCTGTTGTTGACTTTACCAATTGACACTCCTGTTTATGGCATCAGTAATCTCCCTATGCACCAGTTATGAGTTTCCAAGGCTATGGAAGCCCCTTGAGTTCTCCGACTCTTATCTTGTTTAGACACGGTCATAGTCAAAGTGGAGGTTCTCTCCTCCCTTCAGAGAAAGGCACCTCCCTCTTTGAAGACCTGTTCTTTCCACTGGGATCTCACTCACAGAGATCTTATTGCCAGAGTGTCTTGGCTTTCCATGCCTGAAATACTCTCATGGGCTTTTCAGCCAGATCCGAGTGCCTTTAGGGCTGATTCTGAGGCCAGAGTGCTATTTAGGACATCCGCCATTCTATGAGTCTGCTGAGTATCTCACTTCCCATGTTGGATCACTCTCCCCTTTATTTATTCTATCGGTTGGTGTTAGCAGATACTAGACTTGTTTATGTGCTCCCTTTGACTCTTAGTCCTTTCATTATGATCAATTGTGAACTGAAATTGATCACTTGGAGTAGTGAGATGGCATTGGCACATGCCACCTTGATGGGATTGAATTGGAATCCCCTGGTATGTTTCCAACTCTACCAATTGGGGCAAGTCAGCCCGAGCATGTCCCAAATTATACATCTCTGGATGGAAGATATCCTTTTATGTCTCTTACTCTCTTTGTCACCCTGCCTTTCAAATAAATAAAACAAATCTTTAAAAAGCAATCATATTAGCAACTATATGTCATACTGTTTTAATTTATTTACAAAGCACAGTTATAGAGAGATTTTTTTTTTGACAGGCAGAGTGGACAGTGAGAGAGAGAGACATGGAGAAAGGAAGGTCTTCCTTTACCGTTGGTTTACCCTCCAATGGCCACTGCAGCCGGTGCGCTGCGGCCGGCGCACCGCACTGATCTGAAGCTAGGAGCCAGGTGCTTCTCCTGGTCTCCCATGCAGGTGCAGGGCCTGCAAGCACTTGGGCCATCCTTCACCATACTTCCGGGCCACAGCGGAGAGCTGGACTGGAAGAGGGGCAACCGGGACAGAATCTGGTGCCCTGATTGGGACTAGAACCTGGTGTGCTGCCGCCGCAGGTGGAGGATTAGCCTATTGAGGCACGGCGCCAGCCTAGAGAGATTTTGAGATTTTCATTCACTGTTTTACTCCTCAAATGACTACAACAGCTTGGGCTGGGCCAGGGTGAAGCCAGGGGCCTAGAACTCCATTTGAGTCTCCCACATGGATGGCAAGAACTTGTGTACTTGAGCCATCATCCATTATTTCCCAGGCACATTAGCAGAGAGATCAATAGGAAACAGAGTAGCCAGGGCAAGAAACGGCACTCTAGTATGGGATGTGGTCATCCCAAGCAGCCCCTCAAACTGCTGTACCACATTTCCTGTTCTATATGCCTACTTTTAAAAAGAGTCAAAACACTTGCGTAGAACATCTTATAGTACCCATAAATCTGTACAGTTTTTTAGGATCTCTGTCCTTAATGTGTTGTACAATGTGAATTAATGCTATAACTAGTACTCAAACAGTACTTTACACTTTGTGTTTCTGTGTGGGTGCAAACTGTTGAAATCTTTACTTAATATATGCTAAATTGATCTTCTGTATATAAAGAGAATTGAAAATGAATCTTGATGTGAATGGGATGGGAGAGGGAGAGGGAGATGGGAGGGTTGCAGGTAGGAAGGAAGTTTTGGAGGGAAAAAGCCACTGTAATCCATAAGCTGTACTTTGGAAATGTATATTTGTTAAATAAAAGTTTAAAATATTTAGAAAACTTAAAATGTGTCTAAAAATAAAAGCTTAAACAATACATCTTTAAATGGAAAGCCCTTACAGAGAAGAGAGGTAAGATTTCTTATGGAATAATAATATGACTCTTAGATTTTGTTGGACCCACCCAGATCCAGAATAATCTCTCTATGTTAAGGACAGCTAATTAAGGCCTCTTAATTCTATCCACAACATTCAATTTATTTTTAAAAGATTTATTTTATTTATTTTAAAGGCAGATTTACAGGAGTTGGGGGGGAGAGAGAGAGAAAGAATCGCCCATCCTCTGGTTTATTCCTCCTCAACAATCAGGGCTGGGCCAGGCCAAAGCTAGCAGCCAGGAGCTTCTTCTGGGTCTCCCATATGAGTGCAGGGGCTTAAGCAATTGGGCCATCTTCTACTGCATTCCCAGGCCATAGCAGGGAGCTGGATCAAAAATGGAACCATATGGGATGCTGACATTCCAGGTGGCAGCTCAGCCCATTACACTGCATTGCCGACCGTATCTACAACCTTAATTCCCCCTTTACCATGTAATGTAATATAGTCAGAGGTTCAAGGGATTAGGAGATAGGCATTATTGGGAACATTTTTTCACCGATAATAGTCACTATGTTTTTTTTATAATTTAATTTACATTTCAACCTAGAAATACATGTAAAATTCATCTTAAAAAACTACATGAAATTGACATTTTGAGATTTGATTATTCTTTATAGCCCTTGTCTATACTGTTGAGGAACAATGTTTTTTTTCTTCTTACTATTTGTTGAATTCTTTACTTAGTGGAGAGTTAAACTTATGACTATAAAATAAACTGAAAGTATGCCATTTTAAAAATTAAAGAATACATAAGGAAGCAGAGGGAGGGGAGGGTAGGAAGTATCACTATGCTCCTAATACTATGTATACTAAATACCTGAAATTTGCTGACCCTATATAAATAAAAAATGAAAAAAAGAAAACATACCATTAAATAGCCCCATTATAAAATTAAGTAAAAAGATTGGAAAATATTTATTGAATTCACAGTTAAAGAATATTGGTCCCCTAATGGAGAAATAATTTAGACGTGTAGACAGGAGCAAAAAGCCATATTGTGGTAGGTTTTATAATAAATAAGATGTTAAAAACATATACCCCAATTGTATATTACTTGTTGTTTCTTTGAAGGAGGAAAAAAGGGACAGTGTTAAGGGCACAGGTGAGTGGTCTTGAATCAAAACAGCATACTCTGTTACTAGAAAATGGAGATAAAGATAGGTGTGAGTTACATGTTTTTTAAATTGTTTATTAAATTAGTTTATTAAATTAAATATTCAGGGAATATTCAACAATAGACACTGAAAAGCTCTGTATCCACGCAGTTCCCTTCTCCATAGGCAATGATAATTTTTTTTGTAAAAGATACTTGGAAGAATAAACATAGAGTGAACAAAATTATTACATGTAGGGAACTGAACTGGGTGGAAAAAACTTTTCATTTTTAATTATTCTATTATTCCTTTATGTTGTACACTTATATTGATAAAAATGTTCTTCATTAAAAATTTTTTCAACAGGTTTCCTTTTTGGTGCTCAGTTAGTTGTCACTGATCAGGGAGAACATATGATATTTGTCCCTTTGGGACTGGCTTATTTCACTCAGCATGATGTTTTCCAGATTCCTCCATTTTGTTGCAAATGACTGGATTTCATTGTTTTTTTTTTACTGCTGTATAGTATTCTATAGAGTACGTATCCCATAATTTCTTTATCCAGTCTACTGTTGATGGGCATTTAGGTTGATTCCAGGTCTTAGCTATTGTGAATTGAGTTGCAATAAACATTAAGGTGCAGACAGCTCTTTTATTTGCCAATTTCCTTTGGGTAAATTCCAAAGAGTGAGATGGCTGGATTGTATGGTAGGGTTATATTCAGGTTTCTGAGGAATCTCCAAACTGACTTCCATAGTGGCTTTACCAGTTTGCATTCCCACCAACAGTGGGTTAATGTCCCTTTTTCCCACATCCTCGCCAGCATCTGTTGTTGGTAGATTTCTGTATGTGAGCCATTCTAACTGGGGTGAGGTGAAACCTCATTGTGGTTTTGATTTGCATTTCCCTGATGGCTAGTGATCCTGAACACTTTTTTTTTCATGTGTCTGTTGGCCATTTGGATTTCCTCTTCTGAAAAATGTCTATTTAGGTCCTTGGCCCATCTCTTGTGTGGGTTGTTTGTTTTGTTTTTGTGGAGTTTCTTGATCTCTTTGTAGATTCTGGTTATTAATCCTTTATCTGTTGCATAGTTTGCAAATATTTTTTCCCATTCTGTCGGCTACCTCTTCACTTTCCTGACTGTTTCTTTTGCAATACAAAAACTTCTGAATTTGACCTGTTGAAATGAAATGGACACTATGAGAAACAATGACTTGATCAGCCCTTGTCCTGACTGCTGAGGAACAACTTAATACTTTATCACTTTTAGTATTTTTTTGTTCTACTTAATACTATTGGTTGAACTCTTTAATTAACAAACAACTATTCTTGAGCGTTTAAATTTAACTGAAAAGTCATCCCCGTTAAATATAAGAGTGGAAATAAGAAAGGGCGGAGATGTACAGTTTGGCACGTGCTCAATTGGACTTGCCCCAAATGGTAGAGTTAGAAACATACCAGGGGATTCCAATTCAATCCCACCAAGGTGGCATGTACCAATGCCATCTCACTAGTCCAAGTGATCAATTTCAGTTCATAATTCATCATAATGATAGGATTAAGAGTCAAAGGGATCACACAAACAAGACTAGTGTCTGCAAATACTAAGCGATAGAATTAAAAAGGAGAGAACAATCCACCATGGGAAGTGAGATACACAGCAGACTCATAGAATGGCAGATGTCCTAAACAGCACTCTGGCCTCAGAATCAGCCCTTAAGGCTTTCGGTTCCAGCTAAAAAGCCCATGAGAGTATTTCAGGCATGGAAAGCCAAGACACTCTGGCAAAAAAAAAAAAAAAATGACCTAAATGAAAGATTTCCGCGAGTGAGATCCCAGTGGAAAGAACGGGTCATCAAAGAAGGAGGTACCTTTCTCTGAAGGGAGGAGAGAACTTCCACTTTGACTATGACCTTGTCTAAATAAGATCGGAGTTGGCAAACTCAAAAGGCTTCCAAATAGCCTTGGCAGCTCATGGCAAGAGCCTAGGGTGATTACTGATGCCATAAACAAGAGTGTCAATTGTTAAATCAACACCAGGAGTCACTGTGCACTTACTCCCCATGTAGGATCTCTGTCCTTAATGTGCTGTACATTGTGATTTAATGCTATAACTAGTACTCAAACAATACTTTACAGTTTGTGTTACTATGTGGGTGCAAACTGTTGAAATCTTTACTTAATATATACTAAATCGATCTTCTGTATATAAAGAGAATTGAAAATGAATCTTGATGTGAATGGGATGGGAGAGGGAGTGGGAGATGGGAGGGTTGTGGGTGGGAGGGAAGTTGTGGGTGGGGGAAGCCATTGTAATCCATAAGCTGTACTTTGGAAATTTATATTTATGAAATAAAAGTTTTTAAAAAAGACTATTAAAGGGTAGAATTGATATTTAAATCCACTACATTTGACTTGCCAAGCTGAGGATGTGTTTATGTGCGTGTGTGTGTTCCCACCCTAATATATCATGTAATTAATTTTTCAACTGCAATTCCTTTTAAGAGAAATTACTTTGAACACTCAATATTCAGTATTTTAAAAGCTTGTTGAATATATGTCTCTGAATGTATACACAAACACACACATATACAATCAAAACTCACTGCTAATTGCTATCATTTTGACTGCATGTTTGGAAAAGAATTTACTCCTGAAATAAATCTATTTAAGAGAATGAAACTAAAAAATAATTTTCAAAAAATATTTTTTATTTTAAAGAGAGAAAGTTACACAGAGAGAAGTGAGACAGAGAGAGAGAAGTCTTCCATCTGCTGGTTCACTCCCCAGTTGGGCACAACTGCTGAAGCTGCTGGAGCTGCACTTATCTGAAACCAGAATCCAGGAGCATCTTCCAGGTCTTCCACGTGGGTGCAGGGGCCCAAGTGTTTGGCCCATCTTCCACTGCTTTCCCAGGCCATAGCAGAGAGCTGGATCTGAAGAGGAGCAGCCGGGACACAAACAGTGCCCATATGGGATTCCAGCGGCTTTACCAGCTATGTGCAGCACTGGTCCCAAAGATAACCTTTGAAAACAAATCCTTCAACAGAAATATTTTCTACAGCCCTAATTATCTTCACAGACTATATTCTTTTAGGTTATATGATTGCATAGGTTATATTATTTTAGGTTGGTGATACTGATAAATTGCTTCCTGGAAAGGTTATAACAGTTTTCATTCCTATTTCCAGTGTATTAATATGTTTGTCTTACTGCCTCCCTGCCAGTGTCCCTGAAAAATATTGAATATTTGCTTATTTTTAAACATTGAGTTGTCAACTTTATTTTTGCTTGAAAGGTACACACACACACACATGCACACACACACACAAAGCCTGGGCCAACCTGAAGCCAGGAGCCTGTAACTCATTCTGGGTTTCCCATGTGGGTTGCAGGGACTTAAATACTTCCACCATCATCTGCTGCTTTCATGGTATGCACCAGCAGGAATGTGGAATCACAAACAGCCAGGACTTGAACTCAGGTACTTTGACATGGGATACATGATTGGTGTCTCAATAATGTGCCAAATACCTGCCCCCAATTGTTTTTCTTTTACATAGGCTGAAATTAGTATTCCAATTTGTATACTGTATTTAGTAGATTAATACTGTACTTGGGTATAATTTCATGTATGAATGTGCCTTTTAAATTTATTTCAATTTCTCATGACTTTTATTTTTCAATTGAGATATACCATTTTGTTGATTTATGATACCTCTTCATATTGAAAGGCTATCAATTTGAATATTTAAAAAAAAAAAGATTAGGCTGGTGCCGCGGCTCAATAGGCTAATCCTCCACCTGTGGCACCGGCACCCCAGGTTCTAGTCCTGTTTGGGGCTCCTGATTCTGTCCCGGTTACTCCTCTTCCAGTCCAGCTCTCTGCTGTGGCCCGGAAGTCCAGTGGAGGATGGCTCAAGTGCTTGGGCCCTGCACCCGCATGGGAGACCAGGAGAAGCACCTGGCTCCTGGCTTCGGATTAATGCGGTGCGCTGGCCGCAGTGCACTGGCTGCAGTGGCCATTGGGGGGTGAACCAACGGCAAAGGAAGACCTTTCTCTCTGTCTCTCTCTCTCACTTTCCACTCTGCCTGTCAAAAATAAGTAAATAAATAAATAAAGACTAAGAAAAGCAGCTTTTCTACTTCTCCACAACCCGAATTCCTGCTCTCCATTTTCAACTACTTTTGCTATTTTTTCTAGTTTTCTAGTTTATCATGTTTCTAAATAATGTGCTATTTATTTTTTAACATTTATTCATTTGAAAGTATAATAGAGACACATAGAGACAGAGATGGGTATAGGGATAGAGATAGATAATAGATTGATCAATCAATCAATCTATTGATTGGTCTTCCATCTGCTGTTTCACTCCCCCAGTGCCTACAAAAGCCAGAACTGGGCCAGGACAAAACCAGGAACTCCATCTGCTCTTTTGTCTATTTCATTTTGAATACATTAGTGGCCTGTGTGTTGAGTGTGCTAATGATATTTTCACATGTCTGCTGTCAATTGTGCCCAGTGAATTAATATCAAATATCCTATTTTCAGTTCTAGTATATCATTTTATTTTCATGAATTCCAATTTTCCTTTTTATATATTTTTCATTCTTATAGCTATTTATTATAATTTTTTACAATCTTTGGTATCTCCAATATTTGAGGATCTGTAGTTTTACTTTTAATGTTTATTTGTTCTCATGACTATATGTCAAATTTTCCTGCCTCTTTACATTAATATCAGTTAATGTAGTTTATTAATGTCATATGAATGTTAGATTTTATGTACAAAAGAACTATAGAGAAGCAAATAATATCATCTTCCATCAGAAAACATCCTCCTTTCCATGGCAGATAGGGCAAAAGACTAATCACATAAACATAGTAAGAGATTTGTATGAATTGTACCCATATTTCAATTTAGGCAATTTTCAGACAATCTCTGGTTTATCCTTTTTTTAACAGTTTTTTTAATTTTTTTATTTTTTAAGGTGAACAAATTTCACGTATTTCATATATACAGATTTAGGAGCATAGTGATACTTCTCCTACCCTCCCTCCTGCTCCTGCTCCTGCTCCCACCCTCCCTTCTCCTTCCTTTCTTATTCTTTCTTTCAATTTTTACATGCACCATGACAGTAGGAGATTTTTATTTGAAAGCTTCCATCCCATCCCTCAAGCTGCCCAAGTAGTACAGAACTCAGAGAATCCATATGGCATAAATGAGTCATATGTTTAAAGCGCCTCAAGTGTCCAGTTCTCATTTCAGTGCTGCACAACCATTGTAAGTTCCACTAGCTTCTATTGCTCCAGTAAAATTCCTCTGCTTAGGTCAACTCAAGTCTGACTCCACACCTGGAATTGACTAGCGATCACTGAATCTCTTAGAAAGAGCTATTCCATTCCTGAAATGTTAGTTTATCTAAAATCGGTGCTTATACTTGATGCTTATATTCCTTGTCCTCAATGCCTTTATTTACTATGAAAATAATATTGTAATGAAACAAATGCCTCACCCATGATCCTATTACCCCACCCAGTTACAATGTTCTGTCTTCCATGACACTTTCCAATTTTTGTCAATATGCTAAATAAAACTATCCTAGTTTTTGAAAAGTTTTATTTAGAAAATTATGGCTTATATCACAAAGTTCCATTTCCTACACTTATATCCTAAGCTCGTTTCTTGACATATACCAAAAGTGTGGTTATAATGCAAAAATGGAAAGGGACAGGACAGAAGGGAGGAGCAGGATCCTGGCACTTCAGTGTTTAGGCGCCCAGAGAAAATGATCAAGCAGTTGATGTTTAAGAAGGTGGGAAATAATTGTAAACTAAAAGTTCAATAAGGTGAAGGAGTTGTTCACCAATGTATTCTCTCTCCTTTGTTTAATTTTTTTATTTCTTCTTATCTACTTTATTGAGGTATAATCAGCAAACTTAAAATGTATATATTTAAGGTATATAATATTATTTTTAAACATAAAAGTGTATATAATTACTGGGTATAATATGATGTTTTGAAATATATTTAAATTTTATCTTTTTTTCTTCTTTCTTTTATTGATTTGTGTGTGACCAACTACATCTTACATATAATTAAAAATCTCTTTGTTCCATATTTTTGGTGGAATATATCCTCTAGTAATTTCACAAAGAAGGCTAAAAGTTGTTAGACATGCTATTTTTTGCTGTTTTTAAAGACTTTTTATTCATGTATTTTATAGTTGGTCAAAAAACAAAGAGGAAGGGAGAGAGGGGGAGAGAGAGCAAGAGTGAGCACCACAGATCTGTCCATTTGATTCCCAAATGCTCAAATGGGCATGACTGAGCCAGGCTGCAGCCAGGAGCTTGAAACTCAGTCCAGATCTCCCATAAGAGTGGTGGGTAACCACCACTTTAGCCACAACTGCTGCCTTCCAAGATGCACATTAGAAAGAAGCTGGAGTTGGGAGCAGAGTGAGGAATCAAACTTGAGCACTCTGATATAGGATGTGAGCAGACCAAGTATTCTCTTAATTGCTACAGCAATATTTGGTATACACATGTCATTTAGTGCACCATGGTCAGAAAGAAGTGGATGGCAGTTGATGTAGGAAACTTTGGTAAAACACATTCCTTCTATTCCCAATGTTATTTCCACATACTAACTTAGTCTTAACCAAGGGTTCTTGCTTGATGTAAGAGATAATATTTAATAATATTAAAATGACCATAATATGCAAAGCAATATACAGATTTAATGCATTCTCCATAAAAATACCAAGGGCACTATTTACAAAAATAAGAAACAACAAAACCTAAAATTTATATGGAAGTACAAAAGACCCAGAATAGCCAAAGACAACCTGAGGGGAAAAAACTGGAGGCATCAAAATAAATGACTTGAAAGCATACCACAAAGCTACAGTAACTGAAAGCAACATGGTACTGGCATAAAAACTGACACATAGATCAATGGAACAACATAGAAAACCCAGATATTAATCCACTTGCATGCAGCCAATTGATTTTTGACAAAGGTGCCAAGAAGATACATTAGAGAAAGGATAGTCTCTTCAATAAACCATGATGACAAAATGAATATATATATATATATATGAAATTAGATCCCTACTTCTTACCATATAGAAAAATCATCTCAAGGTAGATCAAAGATCTTAATGCAAGACCAGAAACTATGAAATTTCTAGAAGAAAGCACAGGGGAAACACGTGAAGACATTGGTGGATGCAAACATTACTTTTAATAAGACCATGAAAGCATAGACAACAAAAGCAAAACTAGACAAATGAAATTGTATCAAACCAAGAAGCTTATGAACAGCAAAGCAAACAACAGAGACAATTGACAGAATCAGAGAAAATATTTGCAAACTATTTGTCCATCAAAGGATTAATATCTAGAATATATAAGGAACTCAAAAAACTTCAACAACAAAAAACAGTATCTGAATAGATATTTCTTTTCCCAGATGTCCATCAACAGACGCTGGATATAGAAAATGTGGCATATATACATGATGGAATACTACTCAACCATTAAAAAAAGAATAAAAGCAAAACGAGTTCAACTGGAGACCATTATGCTTGAAATAAACCAGACCAAAATATTTCCTCTGATTTGTGGTAGTGTAAAATCAGAATCAAAATGGAGTGAGTATAGCTAAAAGCTAATTGCAGATCTTTTGCTTCTGTACATATCAGCTTTGCTTGCTAAAGGCTAAGGGTGTATCTTGTGAAGCTATGTGGGCCCAAATTCCCAGGAACTAGGTTGACTGAAATGTGTCCTTCACAGTTATCTTACCACCATATCTTGGATCTGTTATTGGGTTTGTTGTTGTTAACTGTTATCTTATAACCATATTCTGGTTTTCCTCTTTATTGTTCACTGCATACCAGGGGTCCGGTTCGAAATTGTGAGCCCTACTGGACAGAATACTACAAAAAGCTGTGTAATCCGCTATTGGGGGCCACACTCTGGTAAGGAGTGTTGGCCCCGATCGGTGGCCAGTCCCGATAAGTTACCTTGCCTCTCATTTGTCTCTCATTTGCGATAAAATTCATGCATGACTGTCATTGGTTTTTGTAATATTTTGTTTTAGCTGACGAGTGGATGCAACAGTAGCCAATATAGAGTACCAAAAAAAGCCCTTTATGTATATGAACAAAATTGACATCTTGTGATTTGATTACTGTTTATAACCCTTGTCTATATTCCTGTGGAACAATGGTCTTTCTTCTTTTTACTTGTTTAGAGGAGCATTGAGCCTTTGATTATATAGTAAATTGAAAGTATATTAATGTGAAAAAATCAAAAGGAAAACAGGGAAGGAGAAGGGAGGAAAGGAGAGCAGAAGGAAAGGATCATTGTATTCTTGGAATTGTATCTATTAAATTCAAGAGATCTGTTCTCTATATATTAATGAATAAAATGTTAAAGAATTCAAATGACCAACAAATTTATGTAAAAATGCTCAATATCGCTAGTCATCAGGGAAATGCAAATCAAAACCACAATGAGATATCACCTCAACACTGTTAGAATGTCTATAATCAAAAAGACAAAGTAAAAATACTAGCCAGGATGTAGAAAAAGATGAATGCTCATATACTGTTGGTGGGAATGTAACTTAGTGTGCTTAAAATGGAAAATTGTATTGAGATTTCCTAAGAAACTAGAAATGGAACTGCCATGTGATCCAGCATTCCCACAAATAGGTCTATATCCAAAAGAAATTAAATCATTATATCAAAGAGATACCCACCTCACCATGTTTATTGCAGTACTGTTCACAATAGCCAAGATATGGAATAAACCAAGGTGTCCATCATCAGATAAAGTATAAAGAGAATGTGATATGTATACACAAAGGAATATCATTCAGTCATAAAAAGAAAGAAGTTCCATCATTTCTAGCAAAATGGATGAACTGGAGGGCATCATTTTGAATGAAATAAGCCAGACACAGAAGGACAAATATTGCATGTTCTTCCATGTATGTGGAAGCTAAAAGAAAACCCAATATGAGAATAAAATAGCAATTTCTAGAGGTTGGGAGGGTTAAGGGTAGAGGAAGTTTGGATAACAGGTACAAAATCAGAGTAGAAGGAATAAGTTGCTAGTGTTACACAGCACATTGGGGTGACAACAGTTCACAATAATTAATGAGATATTTCCTGAGCAAATAGAAGGGAGGAGCTAGAAGATACCTCCCTTGAAAAGTAATAGCAAAGAGAGGGAAACATGGATTGAATTGATTTCATCAGTATACATTGTGTATAGATAGATAGATAGATATGTTCAAATGTAACTCTTTAAAGTTATAGGATATAAAATCAGCACATAAAATCAATAGCATTTATATACACAAACAATGGAATTGTGGAGAAAGAACTTGTAAGATTAGCACCATTCACAATAGCTACTAAAAATTTAGATACCCTGTAATAAATTTAACCAAGAATGTGAAAGATCTCTACAATGAAAATTACCAAACATTAAAGAAAGAAATAGAAGACACAAAAAACAAGCAAAACTTCCATGCTCATGGATTACAAGAATTAATAAAATCAAAATGTCCACACTACCCAAGGCAATCTAAAAATTCAATGTGATCCCAATCAAAACAGCAAGTACATTCTTCTCAGCTATAGAAAAACCATGCTGAAATTCATCTGGAAACACAAGAGACTCTAAATAGCTAAAGTAATCTAAACAACAAAAAAAAAGCTAGAGACATCACAATACCAGATTTCAAAACAAACTACAAGGAAATTTTAATCAAAACAACTTGATACCGGCACAAAATAGACATGTAGACCAATGGAGCAGAATAGAAACCCCAGAAATCAATCCACATATCTACAACCAATTAATCTTTGACAAAAGAACTAAAATCAATACCTGGAGAAAGGACAGATCTCTAAAATATGGTGTTGCAAAAATTGGGTGTCTGACCGATTGGCTGATTGGGTTAAGGAACAAAACCCATCTATTTGCTGCTTACAAGAAACACATCTTTCCAACAAAGATCCATACAGACTGAAAGTGAAAGGCTGGAAAAAGATATACCATGCCAACAGAAATGAAAAAAGAGCGGGCGTAGCCATCTTAATATCAGACAACATAAACTTTACCACAAAAACCGTTAAGAGAGACAAAGAGGGACACTAAATAATGATTAAGGGATCAATACAACAAGAAGATATAACAATTATCAATGTATATGCACCTAACTACAGGGCACCGGTTTATCTAAAAGATTTGTTAACGGACTTAAAGGGAGACTTAGACCCCAATACAATAGTACTGGGGGACTTCAATACTCCACTCTCAGAAATAGATCAATAGGACAGAAGATCAACAAGGAGACAGTAGATTTAAATGACACTATAGCCCAAATGGATCTAACAGATATATACAGAACTTCCAAGCCTACAGCTAAAGATTTTACATTCTTCTCAGCAGTACATGGAACCTTCTCTAGGATTGACCACATACTAGGCCATAAAGCAAGTCTCAGCAAATTCAAAAGAATTAGAATCATACCATGCAGCTTCTCAGACCATAAGGGAATGAAGTTGGAAATTAGCAAATCAGGAATCCCTAGAGCATACGCAAACACATGGAGACTGAACAACATGCTCCTGAATGAACAATGGGTCATAGAAGAAATTAAAAGAGAAATCAAAAATTTTCTGGAAGTAAATGAGGATAACAGCACAACATACCAAAACTTATGGGATACAGCAAAAGCAGTGTTAAGAGGAAAGTTTATACCAATAGGTGACTACATCAAGAAATTGGAAAGGCACCAAATAGATGAGCTTTCAATTCACCTCAAGGATCTAGAAAACCTACAGCAAACCAGACCCAAATCTAGTAGGAGAAGAGAAATAATTAAAATCAGAGAAGAAATCAACAGGATTGAATCAAGAAAAACATTACAAAAAATCAGCCAAACGAGGAGCTGGTTTTTTGAAAAAATAAACAAAATTGACACCCCATTGGCCCAACTAACTAAAAAAAGAAGAGAAAAGACCCAAATCCATAAAATCAGAGATGAAAAAGGAAATGTAACAACAGACACCACAGAAATAAAAAGAATCATCAGAAATTACTACAAGGACTTGTATGCCAGCAAACAAGAACATCTATCAGAAATGGATAGATTCCTGGACACATGCAACCTACCTAAATTGAACCAGGAAGACATCGAAAACCTAAACAGACCCATAACTGAGACAGAAATTGAAACAGTAATAAAGGCCCTCCCAACAAAGAAAAGCCCAGGACCAGATGGATTCACTGCTGAATTCTACCAGACATTTAAAGAAGAACTAACTCCAATTCTTCTCAAACTATTCAGAACAATCGAAGAAGAGGGAATCCTCCCAAATTCTTTCTATGAAGCCAGCATCACCTTAATTCCTAAGCCGGAAAAAGATGCAGCATTGACAGAGAATTACAGACCAATGTCCCTGATGAACATAGATGCAAAAATCCTCAATAAAACTCTGGCCAATAGAATGCAACAACACATCAGAAAGATCATCCACCCAGACCAAGTGGGATTTATCCCTGGTATGCAGGGATGGTTTAATGTGCGCAAGACAATCAATGTGATACACCACATTAACAGACTGCAGAAGAAAAACCATATGATTATCTCAATAGATGCCGAGAAAGCATTCGATAAAATACAACACCCATTCATGATGAAAACTCTAAGCAAACTGGGTTTGGAAGGAACATTCCTCAATACAATCAAAGCAATCTATGAAAAACCCACAGCCAACATCCTATTGAATGGGGAAAAGTTGGAAGCATTTCCACTGAGATCTGGTACCAGACAGGGATGCCCACTCTCACCACTGCTATTCAATATAGTTCTGGAGGTTCTAGCCAGAGCCATTAGGCAAGAAAAAGAAATTAAAGGGATACAAATTGGGAAGGAAGAACTCAAACTATCCCTCTTTGCAGATGACATGATTCTTTCTTTAGGGGACCCAAAGAACGCTACTAAGAGACTATTGGAACTCATAGAAGATTTTGGCAAAGTAGCAGGATATAAAATCAATGCACAAAAATCAACAGCCTTTGTATACACAGACAATGCCATGGCTGAGGAAGAACTTCTAAGATCAATCCCATTCACAATAGCTACAAAAACAATCAAATACCTTGGAATAAACCTAACCAAGGACGTTAAAGATCTCTACGATGAGAACTACAAAATCTTAAAGAAAGAAATAGAAGAGGATACCAAGAAATGGAAAAATCTTCCATGCTCATGGATTGGAAGAATCAATATCATCAAAATGTCCATTCTCCCAAAAGCAATTTATACATTCAATACAATACCAATCAAGATACCGAAGACCTTCTTCTCAGATCTGGAAAAATTGGTGCTGAAATTTATATGGAGGCACAAGAGACCTCGAATAGCTAAAGCAATCTTGTACAACAAAAACAAAGCCGGAGGCATCACAATACCAGATTTCAGGACATACTACAGGGCAGTTGTAATCAAAACAGCATGGTACTGGTACAGAAACAGATGGATAGACCAATGGAACAGAATTGAAACACCAGAAATCAACCCAAACATCTACAGCCAACTTATATTTGATCAAGGATCTAAAACTAATTCCTTGAGCAAGGACAGTCTATTCAATAAATGGTGCTGGGAAAATTGGATTTCCACGTGCAGAATCATGAAGCAAGACCCCTACCTTACACCTTACACAAAAATCCACTCAACATGGATTAAAGACCTAAATCTACGACCTGACACCATCAAGTTACTAGAGAACATTGGAGAAACCCTTCAAGATATTGGCACAGGCAAAGAGTTTCTGGAAAAGACCCGGGAGGCACAGGCAGTCAAAGCCAAAATCAACTATTGGGATTGCATCAAATTGAGAAGTTTCTGTACTGCAAAAGAAACAGTCAGGAGAGTGAAGAGACAATCGACAGAATGGGAAAAAATATTTGCAAACTATGCAACAGATAAAGGGTTAATAACCAGAATCTACAAAGAGATCAAGAAACTCCACAAAAACAAAACCAACAACCCACTTAAGAGATGGGCCAAGGACCTCAATAGACATTTTTCAAAAGAGGAAATCCTAATGGCCAACAGGCACATGAAAAAATGTTCAAGGTCATTAGCAATCAGGGAAATGCAAATCAAAACCACAATGAGGTTTCACCTCACCCCGGTTAGAATGGCTCACATTCAGAAATCTACCAACAACAGATGCTGGCGAGGATGTGGGGAAAAAGGGACACTAAGCCACTGTTGGTGGGAATGCAAACTGGTGAAGCCACTATGGAAGTCAGTCTGGAGATTCCTCAGAAACCTGAAGATAACCCTACCGTTCGACCCAGCCATCCCACTCCTTGGGATTTACCCAAAGGAATTTAAATTGGCAAACAAAAAAGTGGTCTGCAGCCTAATGTTTATTGCAGCTCAATTCACAATAGCTAAGACCTGGAACCAACCTAAATGCCCATCAACGGTAGACTGGATAAAGAAATTATGGGATATGTACTCTTTAGAATACTATACCGCAGTAAGAAACAACGAAATCCAGTCATTTGCAACAAAATGGAGGAATCTGGAACACATCATGCTGAGTGAAATAAGCCAATCCCAAAGGGACAAATACCATATGTTCTCCCTGATCGGTGACAACTGACTGAACACCAAAAAGGAAACCTCCTGACGTGAAATGGACACTATGGGAAATGGTGACTGGATCAGCATAGCCCTGACTGTTAATGAACAACTTAATACATTATCCCTCTTAGTAGTTTTTTTGTCTGTTCTACTTAATATGACTGGTTTAATTCTGTAATTAATACACAGTTATTCTTAAGTGTTGAAAATTAACTGAAATGTGATCCCTGTTAAACATAAGAGTGGGAATAAGAGAGGGAAGAGATGTATAATTTGGGACATGCTCAAGCTGACTTACCCCAAATGGTAGAGTTAGAAACATACCAGGGTATTCCAATTCAATCCCATCAAGGTGGCATGTACCAATGCCATCTCACTATTCCAAGTGATCAATTTCAGTTCACAATTGATCATAATGAAAGGACTAGGAGTCAAAGGGAGCACATAAACAAGTCTAGTACCTGCTAACACTAACCGATAGAATAAATAAAGGGGAGAGTGATCCAACATGGGAAGTGAGATACTCAGCAGACTCATAGAATGGCAGATGTCCTAAATAGCACTCTGGCCTCAGAATCAGCCCTAAAGGCATTCGGATCTGGCTGAAAAGCTCATGAGAGTATTTCAGGCATGGAAAGCCAAGACACTCTGGCAAAAGATCTCTGTGAGTGAGATCCCAGTGGAAAGAACAGGTCTTCAAAGAAGGAGGTACCTTTCTCTGAAGGGAGGAGAGAACCTCCACTTTGACTATGACCTTGTCTAAACAAGATAAGAATTGGAGAACTCAGAGGGCTTCCATAGCCTTGGAAACTCATGACTGGAGCATAGGGAGA
This sequence comes from Oryctolagus cuniculus, assembly GCF_964237555.1. NCBI lineage: Eukaryota > Metazoa > Chordata > Mammalia > Lagomorpha > Leporidae > Oryctolagus > Oryctolagus cuniculus. Next base: position 65,234,475 of record NC_091453.1, on the reverse strand, counting down.
TTACTGATGCCATAGACAGGAGTGTCAATTGGTAAAGTCAACAACAGGAGTCACTGTGCACTTACTCCTCATGTAGGATCTCTGTCCTTAATGTGCTGTGCATTGAGATTTAATGCTATAACGAGTACTCAAACAATATATTTCACTTTGTGTTTCTATGGGGGTGCAAACTGTTGAAATCTTTACTTAATGCATACTAAACTGATCCTCTGTAAAAAAAAAAAAAGAAATTATCAACTCCCAACTTGACTCTCACTGGGATTAAACATGACAATAGGTCTGATCTGATTTCATCATCATTTAAAAAAAATCATCTATTATTTTTCACTTTGTGTTTCTGTGTGGGTACAAACTGTTGAAATCCTTACTTAATGTATACTAAGCTGGTCTTCTGTATATTAAGATAATCGAAAATGAATCTTGATGTGAATGGAAGGGGAGAGGGAGTGGGAAAGGGGAGGGTTGTGGGTGGGAGGGACGGTATGTGGGGGAAGCCATTGTAATCCATAAATCGTACTTTGGAAATTTATATTCATTAAATAAAAGTTAAAAAAAATTGGGTGTTTGTGTGCAGAAGTATAAAACATCTCTGCCTTATACCTTATACAAAAATCAACTCGACATGGATAAAAATCTAAATCTACAACCTGTTACCATCAAATTACTAGAAGAAAACATCAGGAAAACTCTGAAATATATTGGCATAGGCAGACTTGGAGGAAAACCCAGAAGCACAGGCAATAAAAACAAAAAATGAGAAAAATGACAATAAGATAAGTTTCTGCATAGCAAAAGAAACACTCAACAAATTGCAATCAACAGAATGGGAGAAAATATTTCCACAGTGTACAACTGCTAAAGGATGAATATCCAGGACCTGTAAAGAGCTCAAGAAACTCAAGAACAACAAAACAAGCAAGCCAGTTAAGAAGTGGGCAAAGGACTTGAACAGGCATTTTTCAAAGGATGAAAATCTAATGACCAACAGACAAATGAAAAAAAATGCTCAAGATCACTAGCCATCGGGAAATTTAAATCAAAACCACTAAGAGGCTTCACATCACCCCAGTTAAAATTGCTATCATTCAAAAATCAAAAAACAATAAATGCTGGCAAGATGTGGGTAAAAAGGTATCCTACTCCACTGTTGGTGGGAATGTAAATTAGTACAGCCATTATAGAAAACAGTATGGAGATTCTGCTGAAATCTAAAAATAGATCTATCATATGACCCAGCCATCCCATTCCTGGGTATTTAACCAAAGGAAGTGAAATCAACATATGAAAGAGTGATCTGTACCTCCATGGTTATAGCAGCTCAATTCACAGCAGTTAAGATATGGTATCAACCCTGATGTCCATCAGCTGATAAAGAAAATCTGGTATATATACACTATGGAAAGCTACTCAGCCTTAAAAAATAATGAAATCTTGTTTTTGCAACAAAATGAATGCAACTGGAAACTGTTATGCTAAGTGAAATAGCCTATCTCAAAAAGACAAATATGGGCTGGCACCACGGTTCCATAGGCTAATCCTCTGCCTGCGGCGCCAGCACCCCGGATTCTAGTCCCGGTTGAGGCGCTGGATTCTGTCCCGGTTGCTCCTCTTCCAGGCCAGCTCTCTGCTGTGGCCAGGGAGTGCAGTGGAGGATGGCCCAAGTCCTTGGGGCCTGCATCCCATGGGAGACCAGGAGAAACACCTGGCTCCTGGCTTTGGATCAGTGCGGTGCGCTGGCGGAAGTGCGCCGGCTGCAGCGGCCATTGGGGGGTGAAACAATGGAAAAGGAAGACCTTTCTCTCTGTCTCTCTCTCTCACTGTCCACTCTGCCTGTCAAAAAAAAGACAAATATGTTTTCTCTGATATGTGGCAGTTAAGATAATAATTTATATGAGCCCTGGCTACTCCTCTTCCTATCCAGCTCTCTGCTACTTACTGGGAAAGCTGTAGAAGATGGCCCAAGTCCTTGGGCCCCTGCACCCGCGTGGGAGACCTGGAAGAAGCTCTTGGCGCCTGCCTTCGGATCAGCACAGCTCCAGCCATTGCGGCCAACTGGGGACTGAACCAGCGGATGGAAGACCTCTCTCTCTCTGCCTCTCCTTCTTTCTCTTTGTAACTCTGACTTTCAAATAAATAAATAAATCTTAAAAAAAAGAGAGAGAGAAAGAAAAAAAATGGACATCTTATGATATAGTTATTGTTTTTAGCCCTTGTTTATACTTCTTTGAAACTGTAGTCTTCCTGTTTGTCACTTATTGAATATTATGGTTAGTGGTACATTAAGCTTGTGATTATAGTGGATGGAAATTATGCCTTTGTAAAAATTAAAGAAAAAAGAAGGAATGAATGAGGGGGATTGAGGGAGGGCTAGGGGGAGGGAGGAGAGTAGGATTATATTAGAACTATACCTATGAAATACATGAAATCTGTTCTCTTTGTATTAATAAAAAAAGTTAAAGTTATCTGATGATTGAAATGGATTGATCAATTTTTCGAGGCAGTGGAATGTTGTGAAGCAAGTTTGTTCTACCTGCCTTATCTCTTTCATAAGTGCTAACTTCCCTTTTCACTTTTCTACCTTGTCTGAGGCAAAGCTAGTGCTGTCACCAGAAGCTGTCATCACATAGCCTCCAGAACTGTGAGCTGAAATATACTTAAAAAATAAATAAAAATAAATGTAACATTTTTATCCTATAATATGTACAATTATTATTAAAACAGATTTTAATACTTTTAAATATAGAAAAAATCTTTAAAAAATTATAAAAGTAGAGTAAGGTGAGAAATACACACCTTGGCTACTAAAGTCCAGTAGTACTATATCAATAGGTAAAACATATATTTCTAGCAGAAAACTCTTCTCTGCTATGGAAATATGGTTGGTACAATTTTTCTCAAACTGTGGTCCAGCTTTCACTTACATCAGAGTTATAAGATGTGTTTGTAAAAATTAATAATCCTGGGCCTTGTCCCAAATATATTTATTCAGAAAATCTCAATGTTGTCATAGAAATCTGTATTTAACAAGCTCCCTAGGTGATGTTCATGCACATTAACATGTTAGAAAACATCAGCTTAGGGGAAAATTTCCCTATCTACTATATATATGCGCAGCTCTGATATTTCTCTCACCATTTTGAGACTATTTCCTTCCTTAAAAATTAGAAATGCCATCTTTCTAGCAAGGTTTAGGAAAGAATTAAATCAGGTATGCATATAGGAATTATTAAATTGAAAATATCTTCCTAAATCCAATCACCCCAACTCAGAATCAATAAATGTTGTGAAGGCTTCACAGTAACTAAAAATATTTGTGGTCAAAAGGATTATCCCCTTTCCTCCTCTGGAAAACCAAGTATATTGCAATTTTAATTTTAACAAAGTGCAAGAAATATCCCTCTGTATTTCGCTGGGTTTTCATATCTTTAAATGAATCAACCATGATAATTTTATGGGCAAAGTAAATTATGTAATTAGGATTACTAGGTTTTGGTACTAACAGAATTACTTCATATTTAAAGAATGCTATAACATATACAAATTTGAACATGTGTTTGCTCAGTTATGGTTCTCCCAGTCTCAAGAAATATGCTTATTTTTCTCAGTATTTCTGGGAATTTTATATCTATATCAAGATATCATTTGAGAAAGTATTAAGCACACTGTCTAACAATTGGCAAAAGCCAGCAAATAATGGGCTATTTATTTAGCACTTCTGAATTGAGGTGTTGCTGAGTAGTTAATTAAAAAAGGGACATCTGTGTCAAGGGAATTGGATCAGTTAATGAAGTGGTCTCAGTTTCCTCTGATATTGATAGTGGTCTTTGGAATCTCCAATAAAATGACACTCTAGCACTGGTTAGGTAGTAATGTTTGCAATTACCTTCAGGGCTTTGCATGCGCACCATCAAATGGTGAGGATGTTCACCTGAGTGAGATTTAAACAGTAATTGTAGAAGCAAAAGCATTATATACCATTAACAATCCCTTGAGCCCCTTAATGCCATGCTCTAGCTAATGATAATGTGTTTGGAGAACTGTGCTTTTTTAAAAATAGAAACTGGCTACAAAGTTTACTTCTAGATAAGAAGTAAGAAACAGAATATAAATGAGCATCAGATCTCAGTGAGATTAAGAAAATACAGGCTCAGTTACTGGAAACTATTCATACCTGAAGAATAAAGTATGAGGGCTGGTGCTGTGGTGTAGCAAGTAAATCCACTTCCTGAAGTGCCAGCATCCTATATGGGCACTAGTTTGAGTCCCAGCTGCTCCTCTTCCCATCCAGCTCCCTGCTAATGTGCCTGGGAAAGCAGCGGGAGATGGCTCAAGTCCTCGGGCCCTCACACCCACATGAGAGACCTGGAAGAAGTTGCTGGATTCAGATCAGCCTACCTCCAACCTTTGCATCCAACTGGGGAGTGAACCAGTGAATTGAAGATCTCTATAACTCTGCTTTTCAAATAAATAAATAATTCTTTTAAAAAAGAATAAAATATTTTTAAATTATATCTTAATATGTATGTTTTACTACTAGAAGAAAACAGGGGGAACACTTCAATATATTGTTATAAACAATTATATTTTGGATAAGACCCTCAAAGCACAGACAAAAAAGGCAAAAAAAGACAAATGGAATTATATCCAACCACGAAGATTCTGCACAGCAAAGGAAACAACAGAGTGATAAGACAACCTACAGAATGGGAGAAAATACTTGTAAACAACTTATGTGACTAGGTATTAATATACAGAATATATAAGAAACTATAAACAAGAAAAAAACCAAGTAATCTGATTTTAAAATGTACAGATGACACAAATAGGCATTTCTCAAAATAAAATATACAAATGGCTAACAAGTATATGAAATATGACCCACATCCCTTTTTCTTCAGGAAAATGCCAATCAAACCACAATGATATATCAGCTCACCTGAGTCACAATGGCTATTATCAAAAGAGCAAGAAGTAATAAGTGCTGGCAAGAATATGGGGAAAAGAGACCTCATACACTGTGATGAGGATGTAAATTAATATCACTATTAGAACAATATGGAGGTTCTTTAAAAAACTAAAAAATAACTCTACCATGGAAACCGGCTATCCTACTTCTAGGTATATATATCCAAAGTAAATGAAATCAGCATATCAAATAGACATCTACACTCCTATGTTTATTGTCACATTATTCTCAGTAGCTAAAATGTGGGATTAAACTAGAGAGCCATCAGTGGATGAATGGATAAAGCAAATGCAGTATACATGCACAATGTGATATTATTCAAACATATAAAGAATGCAACTCTAAAATTAGTGGCAAAATAGATGGGATTGGAGGACATTGTGTAAAATAATGCAGACATAAAGACAAATATGAGTCATATGTATAAATAAGTGGATCTCAAATTAGAAGAGAGAATAGTGACTACCAGGGGCAGGGAAAGATGAGGGAGAGAGTGAAAAATGTGAATAATGGATATCAAATCAAAGTTGGCGGGGGGAGTAGTTCTAGGAAACAACAGCCCAGTAGGGTGATTATAGCTCACAGCAACCTGTTATGTATTTTATGAAGAATCTTGAAGAAAGATGTTTGAAGGTTCCAAATTCAAATAAATGATAAAGAGATAGAAAGCTAATTGTACTGATTTGGTCATTACACATTGAATATATGTATTGAATTACCATATTGTAACCCATAAATATGTACAATTATGCCAATTAAAAATAAATTAAGACTAAAAGCTGAAAGACATATACATATACATACACATATACACATGAACAGTGTTAGCAGTGGCCATTGTGGGTAATACAAGTAATTATTTCATAGTAATAAATAGTCAAGTTAAATAAAAACTAAAAATACTCTGAGAGAAACTTCTTTAACTTAATTGCTTCAAATGTAGCCCTTATCTATAAAAAGTTGAAAGAGTTAAACTTTTTTTAAGTTTTAATTGTTTGTTTTTTTATTTTACTTATTTTATTTTTTGACAGGCAGGATTAGTAAGAGAGAGAGAGACAGAGAGAAAGCTCTTCCTTCCGTTGGTTCACCCCCCAAATGGTCGCTACGGCCAGCGCACTGCGCCTATCCGAAACCAGGAACCAGATGCTTCCTCCTGGCCTCCCATGCACGTGCAGGGCCCAAGGACCTGGGCCATCCTCCACTGCCCTCCTGGGCCACAGCAGAGAGCTGGACTGGAAGAGGAATAACCGGGACAGAATCCGGCACCCCAACCGGGACTGGAACCCGGGGTGCCAGCACCGCAGGCGGAGGATTAGCTTAGTGAGCCGCAGCACCGGCCTATTTATTTATTTATTTGAGAGGCAGAGTTACAGACAGAGTGCAGGAGAGAAAAAGAGGTCTTCCATCCACTGGTTCACTCCCCAAATGGCCACAATGGGCCAGAGTTGGACCCATCCAAAGCCAGGAGCCAGGAACTTCTTCCAAGTCTCCCATGTGGGTGCAAGGGCCCAAGCACTTGGGCCATCTTCTTCTGCTTTCCCAGGCTATAGCAGAGAGCGAGATTGGAAGAGAAGCATCCGGGATACAAACCAGTGCCCATTTGGGATGCAAGCACCGCAGGCAGAGGCATAGCCTGCTACTCGACATCATCAGCCACAGAGCTAAACTTAATACATAGAACTATGAACATCTACCAGAAACCTCACCAGATGGGGAGGAGTCCATGACCATGGAATTAGAGTTGAGACTGGGAGAGGGACAGGAGGTTTAAAGATGAAGAGGGAGAGAGACCAAACGGCCAAAGGAACACCCAGATGCTCCTATGAGACAACTTTTAATGAATTGAAAGGACAGAGGGAGCTGGCACAGTGGCACAGTGGGTTAAAGCCCTGGCCTGAAGCGCCAGCATCCCATATGGGCGCCGGTTCTAGTCCCAGCTGCTCCTCTTCTGATCCAGCTCTCTGCTGATGGCCTGGGAAAGCAGTGGAAGATGGCCTAAGTCCTTGGTCCCCTACACCTGTGGGGGAGACCTGGAGGAAGCTCCTGGCTCCTGGCTTTGGTTCAGCGCAGCTCTGGCCGATGCAGCCATCTGGGGAGTGAACTAGCAGACGGAAGACCTCTCTCTCTGTCTCTACCTCTCTCTGTAACTCTGTCTTTCAAATAAATCAATAAATATTTAAAAAAGAAAGAAAACAGAAAATATTTTGTTGCTTTATTCTAGTCTCCAAGTCTATTCATGATCTGCTATTGAACAGGCCATAAAGGCAGGCTTATACCAGTTTCAGGCATGGCTAATACCCACATATTCTCTTGAATGTGGGAATACAATCTTAAACTGGGTAAATATATATGTATTGCTAAAAGATTTTATAATTAATGATATCAGAAAAATTCACAAATGCTAACTAATCCCAATTGTTGTGTTTATCATACGTTCACAGAAAATTTTGATTTCATTGATTGCTAGCTATCAAAATTAGTTAACTGTTGCAGCAGTAGCAGCAGTAATTATCTTTGTTATTACTAATACAGCACTTCATAAGCAACATAAGCAATTTTTAAAAACCAATTACAATTGACTATAAGCTGTGGGTCATGGCTGAGTCTAAATGACAGTGTGTGGGCTCTCTGATACAATGATCATCTTTTTGCAAGTGGAAGCCTAGGAATAGGAGATTTGTTTGAAGAGCTTGATGAGCAAGTGGAGAAGGAGAGTCAAATATAAGGAGTGCCCAGAATTTATTCTCCAGCCTAGTTTTGTATACTGTTTAAGAAATTGGATACCCAGGAGTAAGATAGAAAAAATTATGATTAGCATGTAAATAGGCCTATCTTAATGCATAGGTAATACAATGCAGTATGAATTGTGGAGAGAGGCATTTTCTCAGTCCTGGTCAGAGCACAGAATGGTTCTAGTTCATTTAGGACAGAAGAAGATATAGTCTGGGGCCGGTGCTGTGGCATAGTGGGTTAAGCCACCACCTGCAGTTCTGGCATCCCATATGGGCGCTGGTTCAAGACCCTGCTGCTCCACTTCCGATCCAGCTCTCTGCTATGGCCTGGGAAAGCAGTAGAAGATGGCCCAAGTCCTTGGGTCCCTGCACCCGCGTTGGGTACCCAGAAGAAGCCCCTGGCTCCTGGCTGCAAATTGCCACAGCTCCAGCCATTGCGGCCAACTGGGGAGTGAACTAGTGGGTGGAAGACCTTTTTCTGGCTCTCCTTCTCTCTCTGTGTAACTCTGAATTTCAAATAAACAAATAAATCTTTAAAAAAAGAAAATATAGGCTGGTGCTGTGGCTCAATAGGCTGGTCCTCCGCCTGCGGCGCCAGCACCCCGGGTTCTAGTCCCGGTCAGGGCGCCGGATTCTGTCCCGGTTGCTCCTCTTCCATTCCAGCTCTCTGCTATGGCTCAGGAGTGCAATGGAGGATGGCCCAAGTGCTTGGGCCCTGCACCCGCATGGGAGAACAGGAGGAAGCACCTGGCTCCTGGCTTCAGATGGGTGCAGTGCCGGCCGTGGTGGCCATTTGAGGAGGGAACCAACGGAAGAAAGACCTTTCTCTCTGTTTCTCTCTCTCTCTCTCACTGTCCACTCTGCCTGTCAAAAAAAAAAAAAAGAAAAGAAAAGAAAATATAACCCTATTTTGCCAACTTGAGGACTTTGATTTTAGAGGGCACCATAGGAAGACACCACTAATGTTATATCAGCATTCTCCTGGAAGGAATTGTAAGCAGAAGTAACTGTTAACATTCTTTTGAAGCATCTTTAACAAAGGTAAATTTACCTTCTCATTGGTAAATGAGGGAATATTAGGGAACTTGTTTGTGAACAAATATGAAACCTCAGGAGACACTCAGAAATGCTTGGTGAGGAGGGGACGCTTTTTAGGACACCAGTACTATTGTACATCAATGTGGGCAACAATCTGAATGATTTGAGATGTTGATGTTAATGTTACCTTGTCTTGTGACCACATAGTCCATAGTGAGACCTGGGAAATTTGGGTTAGTACTCGTTGCTAAGCTGAAAGCAGTGCAGCAAGGGCAGAATATGTGAATGAGCTTAAAAAATAAAAGTGGGCAACTTTAGAGGAGTCCAGCCAGCCTTATATATCACTTTTGCTAATGGCTTGCTAATTATAGTGTTCCCTCTGTTTATCCGCTCTCTTATATAAATTTTTAATTAATATTAAGAGACAAGAGTTCATTTATTTCATAGATACAATTCTAATATAACTGTACTTTTCTCCCTCAATCCCTCCTACCTTCCTTCCTTCCTTTTTTTTTTGCTTTGATTTTTGCAGTAACATACTTTGAATTTACTGTGTAATACAGGGCTAAATGTACAACTAACCATAATGTTCAATAAGTAAAAAGTAGAAAGACCACTGTTCTACAGCAATATAGACAAGGGCTATAAACAATAATCAAATCATATGGTGTCAGTTTCATTCTTATACTTTTTATATTATATATATTTTTTATAACAGGCAGAGTTAGACAGTGAGAGAGAGAGACAGAGAGAAAGGTCTTCCTTTTTACGTTGGTTCACCCCCCAAGTGGCCACTACAGCCGGTGCATTTTGGCCAGTGTGCTGCTCCGATCCAAAGCCAGGGCCAGGTGCTTCCTCCTGGTCTCCCATGGGATGCAGGGCCCAAGCACTTGGGCCATCCTCCACTGCCCTCCCGGGCCACAGCAGAGAGCTGGACTGGAAGAGGAGCAACCAGGACAGAATCCGGCGCCCTGACTGGGACTAGAACCCAGGGTGCTGGCGCTGCAGGCGGATGATTAGCCTAGTGAGCCACTGCGCTGGCCTATATTATATATTAACTATCACATATCAGAGTAAGCATATGATATTTGTCTTTCTGGGACTGTGGGAAAATCTTATTTCACTAAGCATAATGGTCTCCAGTTGGCATCCATTGTGTTGTAAAAGACAGGATTTCGGCTTTCGGCAAGATGGCAGAATAGGAAGGGAGCACACTGATAGTCCGGGGAGAGACAGTTTAATAAAAGGGGAGATACTGCAGGTTCAAGGAAGAGTAGGGGAGGAAACAGCAGAAGAAACTCTTCCGGAACGCGTGATTCACAGTGGACCTGCGTGGAGAGCGTGGGAGCCCACAGTTCGGGACACCAGCGGCAGACTCAACACACCAGCGCTGGAACGCGAGGTGAGCCGAACCTCAATAGCCCGAGACACCGGCAGGCAAGCGGAGAGAGGAGACTAGAGGGAATGACCCCCGGGGGGGAAAAGTTCACCAGGCTAACTGGAAGAGAGAGAGAGAGAAAAATAAAGGTGACTGGTACAGACACGGGTTTCTCTCTCTCCGCTCACCTCTCAAGGGCAAGCAAGACATAAGCAGAGCGACCTCAGGTCTGCACCGGCCCTGAGCCTAGCAGAAAAACCTGACTCTGGGCGGGGCAAACTAACAGATTAGGACCTAGTAAATTTGTGGTGCTACTGAACGGAGACTGTGAAAAAAGAGACAGTGGGGGAGAGAACTCATGGAATTCACGTGAGTACTCTCCAGAGACGCTACAATTCCGTAACTTTGGCAACCCTGTGGGAGACTGAAGGAGAATCTGAGCCCACTCTGAGGGCAGAACAGATTCCCTGTGTGGTCCATGGGAAAGAGCTTCCGATCTCTGGCTCCTGTGGGTGTATCATTTGCCTGCTAACTACCTCCAACTTCGTTCAGCTGTGCGGAATTACTTCCCTTTTGAATCAAACAAAGAAAGAAAGAGAGAGAGAGAGATCTACCACGCCTAACCTGGGAGCGTCACCTTTGACACACCAGAGCTCTCAGGCCACACCCATCTCAAGCCTCTAAGGCTCCATCAAAAACAGACAGTCCACTTAATCTAGAGTCATAGTATAACAAGAAAAAGCACCACAGTGAAGAAACCAAATATCTCCAATATTCCAAGTAACAAACGCAAAAACCAAGGTAATAAAAACAAGGAAGTCACCATGACGCCCCCCAAATGAAAAAGACACCCCAATTCAAGATTATGAAGATGATGAGTTAGAAGAAATGCAAGAAGCAGATCTCAAAAAATTGATAAGAACATTAAGAAGTTCTCAAAAACAAATTCTTGAACTACAGAAATCCTTAATGGACAAGATAGAAAATCTCTCTCGTGAAAATGAAATATTAAGGAGGAATCAAAATGAAACAACTAGTACAACAGGAAACTGTGATAGTGAAGAGAAATCATAATGAAGTGAAAAACTCAATAGATCAAATGAAAAACACAATAGCGAGCCTTACAAACAGAATGGGTGAAGCAGAAGAGAGAATATCGGACTTAGAAGACAGAGAACAGGAAAGGATACAGTCAGATCAAAGAAAAGAAGAGGAAATTAGAAATCTAAAACATATTGTCAGGAATCTTCAGGATACTATTAAAAAAAACAACATTCGGGTTCTAGGAGTTCCTGAAGGCATGGAGAGGGAGAAAGGATTAGAAGGCCTTTTTAGTGAGATATTAGCAGAAAATTTCCCAGGTTTGGAGAAGGACAGAGAAATCCTAGTACAGGAAGCTCACAGAACCCCTAATAAACACGACCAAAAGAGATCCTCACCACGACACGTTGTAATTAAACTCTCCACAGTGAAACATAAAGAAAAAATCCTAAAATGTGCAAGAGAGAAACGTCAGATTACTCTCAGAGGATCTCCAATCAGTCTCACAGCTGACTTCTCATCAGAAACCCTACAAGCTAGGAGGGAATGGCAAGATATAGCCCAGGTGCTAAGAGAGAAAAACTGCCAGCCCAGAATATTATATCCTGCAAAGCTATCATTTGTGAATAAAGGTGAAATAAAGACTTTTCATAGCAAACAGAAATTGAAAGAATTTGTCGCACTTGTCCAGCCCTGCAAAAGATGCTTAAAGATGTGTTGCACACAGAAACACAGAAACACGGTCATCAATATGAAAGAAGGTAAAGGAAGGAAACCTCACAGCAAAAGATCACAGGGAATTCAAAGCATATATTAGAACTTATCTTTGGCAAATGGCAGGGCAAAGTTACCACTTATCATTAGTCACATTGAACGTGAATGGCCTGAACTGTCCAGTTAAAAGACACCGATTGGCTGATTGGGTTAAGGAACAAAACCCATCTATTTGCTGCTTACAAGAAACACATCTTTCCAACAAAGATCCATACAGACTGAAAGTGAAAGGCTGGAAAAAGATATACCATGCCAACAGAAATGAAAAAAGACTGGGCGTAGCCATCTTAATATCAGACAACATAAACTTTACCACAAAAACCGTTAAGAGAGACAAAGAGGGACACTAAATAATGATTAAGCGATCAATACAACAAGAAGATATAACAATTATCAATGTATATGCACCTAACTACAGGGCACCGGTTTATCTAAAAGATTTGTTAAGGGATTTAAAGGGAGACTTAGACCACAATACAATAGTACTGGGGGACTTCAATACTCCACTCTCAGAAATAGGTCAACAAGACAGAAGATCAACAAGGATACAGTAGATTTAAATGACACTATAGCCCAAATGGATCTAACAGATATATACAGAACTTTCAATCCTACAGCTAAAGATTTTACATTCTTCTCAGCAGTACATGGAACCTTCTCTAGGATGGACCACATACTAGGCCATAAAGCAAGTCTCAGCAAATTCAAAAGAATTAGAATCATACCATGCAGCTTCTCAGACCATAAGGGAATGAAGTTGGAAATTAGCAACTCAGGAATCCCTAGAGCATACGCAAACACATGGAGATTGAACAACATGCTCCTGAATGAACAATGGGTCATAGAAGAAATTAAAAGAGAAATCAAAAATTTTCTGGAAGTAAATGAGGATAACAGCACAACATACCAAAACTTATGGGATACAGCAAAAGCAGTGTTAAGAGGAAAGTTTATACCAATAGGTGCCTACATCAAGAAATTGGAAAGGCACCAAATAAATGAGCTTTCAATTCACCTCAAGGATCTAGAAAACCTATAGCAAACCAGACCCAAATCTAGTAGGAGAAGAGAAATAATTAAAATCAGAGAAGAAATCAACAGGATTGAATCCAAAAAAAAAATTACAAAAAATCAGCCAAACGAGGAGCTGGTTTTTTGAAAAAATAAACAAAATTGACACCCCATTGGCCCAACTAACTAAAAAAAGAAGAGAAAAGACCCAAATCCATAAAATCAGAGATGAAAAAGGAAATGTAACAACAGACACCACAGAAATAAAAAGAATCATCAGAAATTACTACAAAGACTTGTATGCCAGCAAACAGGGAAACCTATCAGAAATGGATAGATTCCTGGACACATGCAACCTACCTAAATTGAACCAGAAAGACATAGAAAACCTAAACAGACCCATAACTGAGACAGAAATTGAAACAGTAATAAAGGCCCTCCCAACAAAGAAAAGCCCAGGACCAGATGGATTCACTGCTGAATTCTACCAGACATTTAAAGAAGAACTAACTCCAATTCTTCTCAAACTATTCAGAACAATCGAAGAAGAGGGAATCCTCCCAAATTCTTTCTATGAAGCCAGCATCACCTTAATTCCTAAGCCGGAAAAAGATGCAGCATTGACAGAGAATTACAGACCAATGTCCCTGATGAACATAGATGCAAAAATCCTCAATAAAATTCTCGCCAATAGAATGCAACAACACATCAGAAAGATCATCCACCCAGACCAAGTGGGATTTATCCCTGGTATGCAGGGATGGTTTAATGTGCGCAAAACAATCAATGTGATACACCACATTAACAGACTGCAGAAGAAAAACCATATGATTATCTCAATAGATGCCGAGAAAGCATTTGATAAAATACAACACCCGTTCATGATGAAAACTCTAAGCAAACTGGGTTTGGAAGGAACATTCCTCAATACAATCAAAGCAATCTATGAAAAACCCACAGCCAACATCCTATTGAATGGGGAAAAGTTGGAAGCATTTCCACTGAGATCTGGTACCAGACAGGGATGCCCACTCTCACCACTGCTATTCAATATAGTTCTGGAGGTTCTAGCCAGAGCTATTAGGCAAGAAAAAGAAATTAAAGGGATACAAATTGGGAAGGAAGAACTCAAACTATCCCTCTTTGCAGATGACATGATTCTTTATTTAGGGGACCCAAAGAACTCTACTAAGAGACTATTGGAACTCATAGGAGAGTTTGGCAAAGTAGCAGGGTATAAAATCAATGCACAAAAATCAACAGCCTTTGTATACACAGACAATGCCATGGCTGAGGAAGAACTTCTAAGATCAATCCCATTCACAATAGCTACAAAAACAATCAAATACCTTGGAGTAAACCTAACCAAGGACGCTAAAGATCTCTACAATGAGAACTACAAAACCTTAAAGAAAGAAATAGAAGAGGATACCAAGAAATGGAAAAATCTTCCATGCTCATGGATTGGAAGAATCAATATCATCAAAATGTCCATTCTCCCAAAAGCAATTTATACATTCAATGCAATACCAATCAAGATACCGAAGACCTTCTTCTCAGATCTAGAAAAAATAATGCTGAAATTTATATGGAGACACAGGAGACCTTGAATAGCTAAAGCAATCTTGTACAACAAAAACGAAGCTGGAGGCATCACAATACCAGATTTCAGGACATACTACAGGGCAGTTGTAATTAAAACAGTATGGTACTGGTTTAGAAACAGATGGATAGACCAATGGAACAGAATTGAAACACCAGAAATCAATCCAAACATCTACAGCCAACTCATATTTGATCAAGGGTCCAAAACCAATCCCTGGAGTAAGGACAGTCTATTCAATAAATGGTGCTGGGAAAATTGGATTTCCACGTGCAGAATCATGAAGCAAGACCCCTACCTTTCACCTTACACAAAAATCCACTCAACATGGATTAAAGACTTAAATCTACGACCTGACACCATCAAATTATTAGAGAGCATTGGAAAAACCCTGCAAGATATAGGTACCGGCAATGACTTCTTGGAAAACACCCCAGAAGCACAGGCAGTCAAAGCCAAAATTAACATTTGGGATTGCATCAAATTGAGAAGTTTCTTTACTGCAAAAGAAACAGTCAGGAAAGTGAAGAGACAACCGACAAAATGGGAAAATATATTTGCAAACTATGCAACTGAGAAAGGGTTGATAACCAGAATCTACAAAGAAATCAAGAAACTCCACAACATCAAAACAAAAAACCCACTTAAGAGATGGGCCAAGGACCTCAATAGACATTTTTCAAAAGAGGAAATCCAAATGGCCAACAGACACAGGAAAAAATGTTCAAGATCACTAGCAATCAGGGAAATGCAAATCAAAACCACAATGAGGTTCCACCTCACCCCAGTTAGAATGGCTCACATTCAGAAATCTACCAACAATAGATGTTGGCGAGGATGTGGGGAAAAAGGGACACTAAGCCACTGTTGGTGGGAATGCAAACTGGTGAAGCCACTATGGAAGTCAGTCTGGAGACTCCTCAGAAACCTGAATATAACCCTACCATTCAACCCAGCCATCCCACTCCTTGGAATTTACCCAAAGGAAATTAAATTGGCAAACAAAAAAGCAGTCTGCACATTAATGTTTATTGCAGCTCAATTCACAATAGCTAAGACCTGGAACCAACCCAAATGCCCATCAACAGTAGACTGGATAAAGAAATTATGGGACATGTACTCTATAGAATACTATACAGCAGTCAAAAACAAAAATACTATACAGCAGTCATTTACATCAAGATGGAGGAATTTGGAAAACATCATGCTGAGTGAATTAAGCCAGTCCCAAAGGACAAATATCATATGTTCTCCCTGATTGGCGACAACTAACTGAGCACCAAAGGGGAAACTTGTTGAAGTGAAATGGACACTATGAGAAACAGTGACTTGATCAGCTCTTGTCCTGACGGTTGATGTACAATGTAATACTTTATCCATTTTAATATTTTGGTTGAACTCTGTAATTAACACACAATTATTCTTAGGTGTTTAAATTTTAACTGAAAAGTGATCCCTGTTAGGAATTTGGAAAACATTATGTTGAGTGAAATAAGCCAATCCCAAAGGGACAAATACCACTTGTTCTCCTTGATAGGTGACAACTAACTGAGCACCAAAAAGGAAACCTGTTAAAGTGAAATGAACACTATGAGAAATGGTGACTTGATCAGCCCACACCCTGACTGTTGATGAGCAGCTTAATATGTTATCCCTCTTAGTATTTTTTTTGTTTGTTCTACTTAATACTTTTGGTTGAATACTGTAATCAATACACAATTCTTCTTAAGTGCTGAAACTTAACTGAAAAGTGATCCCTGTTAAATATAAGAGTGGGAATAAGAGAGGGAAGAGATGTGCAATTAGGGACATGCTCAAGCTGACTTACCTCAAACAGTAGAGTTATAAACATACCAGGGAATTCCAATTCAATCCCACCAAGGTGGCATGTACCAATGCCATCTCACTAGTCCCAGTGATCAATTTCTGTTCACAATTGATCATAATGATAGGACTAAGAACCAAAGGGATCACAGAAACAAGAATAGTGTCTGCAAATACTAGCTGATAGAATAAAAAAGGGAGAGAATGATCCAACATGGGAAGTGAGATACACAGCAGACCCATAGAATGGCAAATGTCCTAACAGCACTCTGGCCTCATAATCAGCCCTTAAGGCATGCGGATCTGGCTGAAAAGCCCATGAGAGTATTTCAGGCATGAAAAGCCAAGACACTCTGGGGAAAAAAAAAAAAAAACCTAAATGAAAGATCTCCACGAGCAAGATCCCAGTGGAAAAAATGGGTCATCAAAGAAGGAGGTACCTTTCTCTGAAGGGAGGAGAGAACTTCCACTTTGACCATGGCCTTGTCTAAATATGATCAGAGTCAGTGAACTCAGGGGGCTTCCATAGCCTTGGCAGCTCATGACAAGAGCCTAGGGTGATTACTGAGGCCATAAACAAGAGTGTCAATTTGTTAAGTCAAGAACAGGAGTCACTGTGCACTTACTCCTCATGTAGGATCTTTGTCCTTAGTGTGCTGTACATTGATATTTAATGCTATAACTAGTACTCAAACAGTATTTTACACTTTATGTTTCTGTGTGGGAGCAAACTGTTGAAATCTTTACTTAATGTATGCTAAACTGATCTTCTGTATATAAAGAGAATTGAAAATGAATCTTGATGTGAATGGAAGGGGAGAGGGAGTGGATAAGGTGAGGGTTGTGGGTGGGAGGGACGTTATGGGAGGAAAGCCATTGTAATCCATATTCTGTACTTTGGAAATTTATATTCATTAAATAAAAGTTAAAAACAAAACAAAAAAAGTAAAAGACAGGATTTCATTCTTTTTTATGGCTTAATAGTATTCCATAGTGTATATATACCATATTTTCTTTATCCCGTCATCAGTTGATGGACATCTGGGTTGATTCCATATTTAGCTATCGTGAATTGAGATGCTATAAACATGGGGGTACATAGAGCTTTCATTTACTGATTTCATTTCCTTTGGGTAAATTCCCAGGAGGGGGATGGCTGGGTCACATGGTAGATCTGTTTCCAAATTTCTGAGAAATCTCTATACTCTTTTCTGTAATGGTTGTACTAGTTTACATTCCTAGCAACAGTGGATTAGGGTGCCTTTTTCTCCACATCCTCACCAGGCATTTGTGATTTTTTTTTTCTTTTTGGATGATAACCATTCTAACTGGGGTAAGATTAAACCTCATTGTAGATTTATTTGTGTTTCCTTGATGGCTAGTGATCCTGAACATCTTTTCTTTTTAAAAAATTTTATTAGTATAAGGATAACAGATTTCATGTATTTCATAGGTACAATTCTAAGAAGATAGCCCTACTTCCCTTCTTTCCCTCCTTTGAGAAATACCTGTTCATATCCTTTGCCCATTTCCTAGCTTGCACCCTCTTTTCTACAGCTAAAAGAATAATGGGCTCACTGGGGTGTGCCCTGGATCCCCTATAATTTCTTGTATTTTAAGGGCATTATGATAGTGCTCAGTCCCCCTAGAGATATTGAAACCTGAGTTCCAGTCTTTCTGTTTCTCAACTACCTAGACATATTTCTTTATAATTATCCAAACCGACTATCCTGGATGTGATCATTTTAAAAATGTCCTAATTAGGTTACTCTCTCAATTTGTTTAGACTCATTGAGATACCCCATTGCAGGGGTGTATTTTAGTGAAACAGCATAATGTTCACTTGGTTTGCTCCATAGTAAAATATTTTCCATGTACATTAAATGCAGCTGCTAGCTTGGCATGTTTTTCAATTCACTTTTTCAAAAAGGCTTATTTGAAAGGCACAGTGATAGAAAAAGAGAGAGATAATTTTCAATCTGCTTCTTCACTCCCCAAGTGGTCACAATGGCTGGGGCTGTGCCAGGCCAAAGCCAGAAGCCCAAAGCTCCAGCTAGGTCTCCCACAAGGGTGGCCGATACTGAAGTACGTAGGCCATTTTTCTGCTACCTTCCCAGGCACATCGTCAGGGAGTAGCTTGCTAATGGATTAGAAGTGGAGTGGCTGGGACTCAAACCTATGTTATAATATGAAATGCCAGTGTTGCAAGGGACAGCTTAACAATTCCAGCCTCCAATTCACTTTTTAATACATTATTTTTATAATTGGTGCTTTATAAAATTAAAATGTAATTTTCTTTTTTTCTTAAAAAATGTATTTATTTATTTGAGAGGCAGAGCTACAGAGGGAGAGGCAGAGAGAGGATTTCTATCTACTGGGTCACTTCCCAAATGATGACAATGGGCCAGAGCTGGGCCAATCTGAACCAGGAGCCAGGAGCTTCTTCCAGGTGCAGGAGCCCAACCATTTGGGCCATCTTCCACTGCTTTCTCAGGATATTAGCAGAGAGCTGGATCAGAAGAGGGGCAGCTAAGACACTAACCCACACCCATATGGGATGTCGATGCCATAGGTGGAGGCTTAACCTACTATGCCACAGTGCTGGCCCCTAAAATGTAATTTTCAATCCTGTTTTCCTTTTAGTATGACTTTTCCTGTCTGATTATATACTTTCTTTAGAAAAGTCTCACTTCCCTTTCATTTATCCACCTGCCAGATTGCGCTCAAAATTCTCATCAAGCCCATTTTCAGTTTTGTTTAACATTAAATTTTATTTATTACAAACTGAAAAATTATTAGTATATACAATTTGGGGTTACATAATGATGTTATGATACATGTATACAACATAGAATGATTCAATCAAATTAGTTAACATATCCAGCAACATAAAAGCATATGATTTTTATAGTGATAACATTTGAAATTTACTCTTATTAGTTTTGAAATATACATTATTATTTACTGTAGTTACTATACTGTGCAATAGATATCGAAAAACTGATTTCTCCTGTCTTATTGAAACTTTGTGCACTTTGACCAACACCTCCTCATTACCCCCATTCCCCAGTCTTTAATAGCTACAGTTCTACTCTTTGCTTTTGAGTTTGTTTAAAATTTGACATAGAACTACTGTGGTCCTGTGGTGAATTCTTTGTCTGTGTCTGGCTTATTTCACTTAGCATAATATTCTTCAGGTTGATCCAGGTTGTCACAAATGACAGGACTTCTTTCTCTTTTTTGTTATTTATTTATTTATTTTCCTTCAGATTTCTTTTTTTTTTTTTTTTTTTTTTTGACAGGCAGAGTTAGACAGTGAGAGAGAGACAGAGAGAAAGATCTTCCTTCCGTTGGTTCACCCCCAAAATGGCCGCTATGGACAGCACTATGCCGATCCGAAGCCAGGAGCCAGGTGCTTCCTCCTAGTCTCCCATGCAGGTGCAGGGACCCAAGCACTTGGGCCATCTTCCACTGCCTTCCTGGGCCACAGCAGAGAGCTGGACTGAAAGAGGAGCAACCGGGACAGAATCCGGCGCCCCAACCGGGACTAGAACCCAGGGTGCTGGCACCGCAGGCGGAGGATTAGCCAAGTGAGCCGTGGCGCCAGACATTTCTTTCAGATTTCTAAGGATACAGTTTAAAAACTTGTCATGGGAACCCAAATCCCCATAAGCTGGGTGTTAAAAATACTATCTTAAGTGTTAAAGTGATCAAATGTTTAGGATTTCTTTCTCTTTTAAGGCTGAGTGGTATCCCATTGTCTATATAGACCACATTTCTTTATCTCTTCATCTATTGATGGACACTTAGGTTGATTCACTATGGTGGCAGTTGTAATTAGTGCTGCAATGACTATGGGAATCCAGATATACTCCCACATACTTATTTCACTTCCTTTTTATATATCCCCAACTATGGAATTGTTGAATTGTAAGGTAGTTCTGTTTTTAATTTTTTGAGGAAAGTTCATTTTGTTTTCCTTAATGGCTATGCTAATTTGCATGCCCCACCAACAGTGTACAAGAGTTCCCTTTTTCTCCATATTTCCACCAACACTCATTATCTTTTGTCTTTTGGATAACAATCATTCTAACAAGTATGAAGTATTATCTCATTGTGATTTTATTTTGCATTTCTCTGATGATCAGCTATGTTGAACATTTTTTCATATTTCTGTTGGCCATTTGTATGTCTTCTGAGAGAAATGTAATTAAGTATTCTGTCCCTTTTTAAATTGGGATTACTTGCTGTTGAGTTGTTTTAGTTCCTTATGTATTTTTGGTTATTAACTTACCAGGTGTATGGCTTGCAAATAGTTTCTCCCATGCATAGGTGGCCTTTTTACTCCATTAATTGTTTCTTTTGTTGTGCAGGAGCATTTAAGTTTGATGTAATGCCATGATCATGTGAAATTTATTCTTGGGA
Source organism: Oryctolagus cuniculus (assembly GCF_964237555.1). Taxonomy (NCBI): domain Eukaryota; kingdom Metazoa; phylum Chordata; class Mammalia; order Lagomorpha; family Leporidae; genus Oryctolagus; species Oryctolagus cuniculus. The sequence goes on along the minus strand of NC_091453.1, from coordinate 65,213,683 downwards.
TGCAAGGGTGGTTGAAGATATTTAAATAAATAAATGTGCTACACTGCTTTAACAGAATGAAGGACAAAAATTATATAATCATCTCACTAGATGCAGAAAAACCTTTTGACAAAATGCAACATCCTTTCCTGGTAAAACCCTGAACTCTCAAATTAGGTATAGAAGGAATGTAATACAGCATAGTGAAGGCAGTATAGGGAGAGCGCCACAGCTAACATTATTCTCAACAGTGAAAAGTTGAAAGCTTTTCTTCTAAGATCAGGAACAAGACAAGGATATCCACTCTTGCCACTTTTATTCAGCAAAATACTAAAAGAGCTTGCAGGGACATTTGTGCTAGAGAAAAAAATAAAAGATCTGAACAGAAAAGAAAGAAATCAAATGATCCCTGTTTGCTGGTGACAATGGTCTTTTATGTAGAAGACAATAAATATTTAAAAAACTTTCAAGTAGTAAAAATACAGGCTAAAAATCAATACATTAGGCTGGCGCTGCGGCTCACTAGGCTAATCCTCTGCCTTGCGGCGCCGGCACACCGGGTTCTAGTCCTTGGTCCCTGCACCTGCATGGGAGACCAGGAGAAGTACCTGGCTCCTGCCATTGGATCAGCGCGGTGCGCCAGCCGCAGCACGCTGGCCTCGGCGGCCATTGGAGGGTGAACCAATGGCAAAGGAAGACCTTTCTCTCTGTCTCTCTCTCTCTCACTCTGCCTGTCAAAAAAAAAAAATCAATACATTAAAATCAGTAGCATTTCTGTACACTACTGCCCTCTGCTAACCATCCCATTTAAAACATATAAATAATACTTAGAAATAAATTTAACCAAAGAGGTGGGAGAACTGAAAATTATTAAACATTGATGAAAGAAATTGAATAAAGCACAAAGAAATGGAAAAATATTCCATGTTCATGAATAAGAATTAATATTATTTATATGTTCATATCATGCAAGATGATCTACAGACCCAATCCCATCACTATCAAAAACACAAAGTCATTTTTCACAGAAGTAGAAAATACAATCCTGAAATTCATATGGAAAAAAAAGACTCCAAATAGCTAAGACAACCTTGGGCAAAAGGGAAAAATGTGCAACATAACAATATCTGATTTGGGGATCAGCATTTTGCCACTGTTGTTTAAGTCTCTACTTACAATTCTGCCATCTCCTACTGGGGTGCAAGCTTGAGTCCTGGCTGCTCTGCTTCCAATCCAGCTCCCTGTTAAAGCACCTGGGAAGGCAGCAGAACATGGCCCAGGTATTTGGGCCCCTTCCACCAATGAAGGAGACCGACATGGCGTTCTGGGCTCCTGCCTTTGACCTAGACTAACCTTAGCCTTTAGGGCCATTTGTTGACTAAACCAGTGAAGGGATGAGATTCATTCTTTCCCCCTCTCCCTCTCTCTCTGTCTCTCCCCCTCTTCCTCCCCTCTCCCTCACCCTCTTCCTCTCCCTCTCTTTCTCTGTCACTTTGCCTTTCAAATAAATAAATAATGTGTTTTATTTTTTATTTTTTGCCTGGTCATCATTATTTAAAAATTTTTTTTAAATTTTAATTAGTTTTGGCCAGCGCCGCGGCTCACTAGGCTAATCCTCCGCCTAGCGGCGCCAGCACACCGGGTTCTAGTCCCGGTCGGGGCGCCAGATTCTGTCCCGGTTGCCCCTCTTCCAGGCCAGCTCTCTGCTGTGGCCAGGGAGTGCAGTGGAGGATGGCCCAGGTGCTTGGGCCCTGCACCCCATGGGAGACCAGGAAAAAGCACCTGGCTCCTGGCTCCTGCCATCGGATCAGCGTGGTGTGCCGGCCGCAGCACGCCGGCCGCGGCGGCCATTGGAGGGTGAACCAACGGCAAAGGAAGACCTTTCTCTCTGTCTCTCTCTCTCACTGTCCACTCTGCCTGTCAAAAAAAATTTTTAAAAAATTTTTAATTAGTTTTTAACAGATTCAATGTTCTTTGTAGATGCAATTCTAATAACATAATAATATTCTGTTCCTCCCTCCTTCCCTCCCCTTTTCTCCCTCCCACTCTCCTTTTTTCCTTTTTTTCCAATTTTTGAAATAACATATTTTAAATTTATATTACAGTAAAAAGCCTTAATAGTTTACCCAATAAGAAACTTAACAAGTAAAAAGCAAAAAGACCCTAGTCTACTGGAAATAAATATGGCTATAAACAATAATTGAATGAAAAAATGACCATTTAATACATATAAAATAAATTTTAAAACAATCACAGATCATTGAAACTGTAATAATATAACATTCTTAACCATTGGTATAAAACAGTTTTACAAAACTATTTGTGGCAATACTTGATACACATAGACAAGCAACAAAAGCAAAACTAAATAAATGGGATTATATCAAACTCAGAAGATTTGCACAGCACAGGAAATGATCAATAGAGTGACGAGACATCCACAAGAAGGAAAAAAAAACATATTTGCAAACCTCCTATCCAACAAAGGGTTAATATCCCAAATATATCAGCAACTTAAAAAATCAACCACAAAAAAAATAACCAATCCAGTTGAGAAAAGGGCAAAGGACTTCAATAGACAGTTCTCAAAAGAAGAAATACAAATGGCCAATAAACATATGAAAAAACGCTCAAAATCACTGGCCATTAGTGAAATGTGAAGCAAAACCACAATGAGATATCATCTCATCCCTATCAGAATGGCTAAAATTGAAAACACAGTAACAGGGGCTGGAGCTGTGGCGCAGTGGTTAATACCCTGGCCTGAAGCACCAGCGTCCCATATGGGTGCCGGTTCTAGTCCCAGCTGCTCCTCTTTCAATCCAGCTCTCTGCTATGGCCTGGGATAGCAGTAGAGGATGGCCCAAGCCCTTGGGCCCCTGTACCCACGTGACCTGGAAGAAGCTCCTGGTTCCTGGCTTCGGATCGGCACAGCTCCAGCCATTGAGGCCATCTGGGGAGTGAACCAGTTGATGAAAGACCTCTCTCTCTCTCTGTGTCTCTACCTCTCTCTGTAACTCTGTCTTTCAAATAAATAAAAAAATAAATCTTTAAAAACAAAACACAGTAACAAATGCTGGTGAGGACGTGGAGAAAGTGGAACACTGATACAGTGTTGGTGGGAATGTAAATTAGTGCAACCACTGTGGAAAACAGTGTGGAGATTTCTTAGAAAACTAGAGGAGAGGGGGAGGAGGAGGGGGATGAGGGGAAAAGGAGGAAGAATCCGACTACTGGGTATATACCTAAAAGATTTTAATACAATAAATCAAAGAGGTACCTGCACCACCATGTTCATAGCAGAATTGTTCACAGTAGCCAAAATTTGGAATAAAACAAGGTGTCCATCATCAGATGGATAAGGAAAACGAGATAAATATATACAATGGAATATTATTCAGCTATAAAAAATGAAATTCTACCATTTGCAGCAAAATGGATGCAACTGGAGGACATCATGTTGAGTGAAATAAGCCAGAATCAAAGACAGATACCGCATGTTCTCCCTTAGACGTGAGTGCTAAATTTTTTTAAAAAAGAGAAGAAAAAAATAATATTTTTAAAACAATATATGGTTTCAAGTTGTATTTTAAAGCCAAACTAGTCAAATTGGATGATGCCAGCAAAAAAGTATACACACTGACAAATGGAACAGAATAGAGACCAGAAATGAAGCCATACCTTTATGACAAATTAATTGTCAACAAAGGTGCCAAGAACGCACAATGGGAAAAGGAAATTTCTTCAATAAAGGGTGTTGAGAAAGCTGATTATCCAAATGCAGAAGAATTAAATTAGGCTTTTATCTGACACTCTTTATGAAAACCAACTTAAAATGAATTAAAGACCTATTGTTGCACCTGCAACAATAAAACCATAAGAATTAAACAGACAAAAAGTTACATGTCATTAGTCTGAGTAATGAGTTTTTTGATTTGTCCCCTAAAATTCAATAAGAATTGAATAAGGGCAATAAGAGCAAAAATAGACAAATAAGGTCTCCCACATGGGTGGCAGGAGCCCAAGTACTTGGACCATCTTCTGCTGCTTTCCCAGGCACACTAGCAGGGAGCTAGATCAGAAGTGGATTAGCTGGGACCCAAACAGGTGTCCATATAGTATGCTGGTGTTACAGGTAAAAGCTTAATCCATTGAGCCATGACACTGGCCCCAGCATATTATGTTTTGATATACACAGTATACATTGTGTATGCCCGTGCATGGTGTATGTGTGTATACACACACACACACATTCAACATTTATTTTTGATAAAAAACATTTAAATCCCTTTTCTAGTTTGTTTTATAGAGAAACATACAAATTTTTAAAAGATTTATTTATTTGAGAGGCAGAGTTACAGAGAGGAAGAGACAGAGAGGTCTTCCATTTGCTGGTCACTTCACAAATGGCTGCAACCCCGTAGCCGGGCCTATCCGAATCCAGGAACCAGGAGCTTCTTCCCTGTCTCCCACATGGGTGCAGGGGCCTGAGCACATGGACCATCTTCCAGTGCTTTCTCAGGCCATTAGCAGAGAGCTGGATCGGAAGAGGAGCAGCCAGGACATGCACCAGAACACATATTGGATGCTGGCACCATAGGCAGAGGCATAACCTACTATGCCACAGTGCTGGCCCCAAGGAAAATATACAGCAGATTAACATTATATCACTCTGTTGTGCAACAGAGCCTATACATATATATAACTATAACTTTGTACCCATTAATCAGCCCTTCTCCAACTTTCCCCTCCTTCCTATTTGGATTTTTGAGATGACACTTTCATTCACAAATTTCATTACTCCTATATCTGTTCACCATACATAAGGCCTACCCCCTAATAAGCCTTTGAATCTGTACAATTGTCTGTGCAAGAAGTGCTTTATTTAATTTGTCAGACCCACTCCTTTCTAAATGAAGCGTTAGCTACCTCCCTCATGCTTCCTGGAGCCTCTGAATTAGTCCAGGTGGCCATTGTTTGCTCATGGATTTCTGGAACAAAAAACTGCCTTTTTTAGCCTTTAGATAAACTCAGTTACCAGGATACACACAATTGCTGTCCACATGTTGGGACTTACTGGACCTGGTTGCCCATTATATCTTAAATCTGGGACACGGTACCCTGAGAACTTGACTCAGAGACCAAAGGCTGCTTGGTAAAAGTCACAAAATCAAATCTTGGGCCAGCTGGCACTTTCCTTTGCATGAAGACATACCTTCCTTTTGCCTTTAGTCTCTTGGCTAAGATTATGATGCTAAAGGAAACCACCTCTTTCCCAGTACCATGAGGTTGGGATGCCTGGGAACAAAAAAAGGCAGTCTTTACACTTTGCAAGTGGCATAATTACTATCACAAGTGATGGAAATGCTGGTGAATAGCTGCCTACCACCCCTTCATGAGGACACCCTGATGACGTATAGACCCAAGGGTCAGCTTAATTAGCTTAGCTAAAGGTTGTTGTTTTAGCATCAGAAGATCCCTGGCTACTCATGGGACTTATTCATTCCTTTAATTGACTCTTGAGCTGTGGTAATGGTTTGGTCACCTATAGAAAGAGCAATATAAAATGTATTGCCTTATAACATTCTAATGCACAATAAAATTATCCATACTTTAACCTATTTTATGTTTCCCTAATTCAACAACATAAGACCTTTTTCACAATGTCCTGCTCTCGAACAGAGAATTCAATAACATTTCCACAGTTGTCATGTTGCCCCATTCCATTATCATTGGAGACCAGATAAAGAGCAAAGGTGAATACCACTGAACACAGTCCTCTAATTATACACTCCAGAGGGGCTTGACCTTTATTTTGGTACGCCAGTAATGTTGACCTGCCTGCTGCAAGATATGCATACAATGGAAACTGTATAATTGACAACCATTAGTAAAAATTTCTACCAGAAAAGTTAAGAATTAAAATTGGCATACCACAAAGTTTCTTCCAATAGAAGATGATCCAAAATCTTCCTGAGTATGCAAGATATTAAATGGTGTTCCCAAGAAATGTATATTCCAAGTCGTGGCCTCTCAAACTCTCAGAGCTTCAAACTCACACCATTGCAGAAAAAATGCCACAATTTGACTTTATGTGTTTATTGTTTGATCACTTATTTTAAATTACGGCTTAAACCTGAGGCACTGTCAATCATGGGTGGGATCCCATACAGTTCTGGCATATTCAGAGGACTGCCTTTGTCCCCTTTGCTATTGAGCATTATTTTATTTACTCAATATTTTGCAAAAATCTAATAGTTTCTTGGAATTTTAAATGACTAAATTACAATAAATTCTGTTTAAATTCTTCAATTAATATTTTTAAAATTTTAGAAGGAGCTTTACTTTTTCAATAAAACCCCTTGACAGAGTTTTCTTCCTCTATAAGGTTTATTTGTTTCCATTACATGGTAATATTATCAACAGAATTGTATTAACATACTAGAAATTACTACAAAAATATGTTGGGTTACCTAAAAGGACAACATCGGTTATCTTATATCCACAATATGATGTAATTGCTACTGCCGAAAGGATTACACATTGTACACACCATTATCCTGTGGCATTCATGTATCTTTGTGACACCTTGAGCAATAATTTTTGTGTTTACAAGTGATTTTGCTCAAAATTTTCATATTATGAACTCCAAAAACACTCTTCTCACATTTATAATGACCTCATCTCAGTTTCCAAATTCAACCTCATTGGTGACTACAATCCAAATGTCAGATCCATCTCAATCATTGGACTTAATTTCAAGGGTGACTTATGTCATTTTCCCCTTTATTTTCTCCTCCACAGGTATCACTCTTCTCTGTTTATCTCCATGCCTCTAAAAATCTCGCCCCACCCCCAATCTCTCTAAAACTGGATCCTAATATTTCCTCATTTTCTTCCCACTTTTCTTTCTTTGCATAATTTTTTCGTTTTATTTGAAAGATAGCCATACAGAGATAGTGACATACAGAGATTTCCCATCTGCTGATCTATTCCCCCAAATGCCTGCAGCAACAAGGGCTGGGCCAGGCAGCAGCTTGGAGCTTAAGAACTCAGTCTGGGACTCTCACATGAGTGTAAGAACCCACTTGAGCCATCATCAGCTGCCTCCGAGGAGGCAGGAAGCTGGAATCAGGAATTCAGCCAGCACTTCAGCCCAGACACCTGATATGGGATGCAGGAGCCCCAAGTGAACAGCTAAACCACTGCATCAAATGCCCACCACCTTCTTTTCTTTTATACTGAAAAGTTATGGCCCACGATCTTCAATCAAATGAGTTGTTAGGATTTCCCTGGTCCCACTTTGGCCAGGCTTCTCCAATTACTGCGTACTTGACTGTCCTAGAAATTTTATCAAGCATGTCTCTGCTTAAACCAATTGCCGTTATCCCAAAATGTTCATTTATCATTAAATTGTATGCTAAGTCCTCCCTTTAAAATACTGGATGTACTCTCTGATAAAGCATGCCTTCAATTTGTGCCCAAATGAAAAAAGAATTTTGAAAATCCATTAATTCTTTCTTACCCATGAGTAACAAAGCTAAAATTAAAGCTCCCTCCTAGATTATAGTTTTACTGTTCCTCTCTTTCCCAAAGGATACCCAGCCCCAATGTTACTTATACAATATGTCAATTAGATCTGGTATTCTGAGTTATCAAGACTCCCACCATATCCATAATGAATCTGTATAGAACAACAGGATGGTACTTTTAAAAATTTGTTGGAAAATGATATTAAATAAGTCTAGTGCAAAATATTTTTGAAATCCATGATAGTATTTTGTAACACATATTTTCCACTAACTCTGAAACACTCTTTAAATTTTGTTTCTTTTTTAACTATTATAAAAAAATAAAAGTTGTCAGCATAACCATTTTAAACATATACTTCAGTATTGTTAAGTATAATCATAGTGTTGTTCAGTGAATATCCAAACCTTTTTCGTTCTGCAAAACTGAAACTGTATACCCTTTGAAAAGCAATACCCCATTTCTCTCTCCCCACCTTCCCCTGGTGACCACCATTCTACTCTCTGTTTCTATGAATTTGACTATTTTAGCTTGCTCATTTAAGTGAAATAATACAAGTATGATTGTTAGTGGCTTATTTTACTTATATATAATGCCCTCAGGTTCATGAATGTTGTAGCATGTGACAAGATTTTATTTTTTATTTTGAATAATATTCCATTGCATTATATGCTGCATTTTTATTTTTAAAAAAGATTTATTTGTTTATTTATTTGAAAAGCCAGAGTTATAGAGAGGCAGAGGCATAGAGAGAGAGAGAAAGAGAGAGAGAGAGGGAGGGAGAGGAAAAAAAAGAGAGTCTTCCATCCTCTGGTTCACTCCCCAGATGGCTGCAATGGGTGGAGCTGCACCAATCTGAAAGCAGCAGCCAGGAGCTTTTTCCAGGTCTCCAACGTGGGTTTGGGGGCCCAAGGACTTGGGCCATCTTCCACTGTTTTCTCAGGCCTTAGCAGAGAGCTGGATCAGAAGTGAGGCAGCAGGGACTCCAACCAGTGCGCCTATGGGATGCTGACACTGCAGGCGGCAGCTTTACCCGCTACACCATGACACTGGCCCTATATTTATTCATCCATTGATGGACATTTTTGTTTCTTCAACCTCTTGGCTATTGTGAAAAATAATGTAATAAACATGGGTTTGGAAATATGTCTTTGAGATTCTTCTTTCAATTCTGTTTGCGTACTGAGAAGTAGGGTGCTGAATCAGTAATTCTATTTTTAATATTCTAATAAACATCTATTTTGTTTTTCATAGTGGTTGTACCAGTCTACATTCCTACCAGCAGTGTACATCTTCTTCAACACTTAATATTTTCTGTTTTTTGTTTTTTGTTTTTTGTTTTTTTTTAATATATAGTGGCTATCCTAATGAGTATGAAATAGTACCTGATTGGGGCCAGCTCCACCGTGCAGTAGGTTAATCCTCCGCCTGCGGCGCCGGCATCCCATATGGGCACTGGTTCTAGTCCTGTCTGCCCCTCTTCCAGTCCAACTCTCTGCTATGGCCTGGGAAAACAGCAGAAGATGGCCCAAGTGCTTGGGCCCCTGCACCTGCATGGGAGACCCGGAAGAAGCTCCTGGCTTCTGATTGGCGCAGCTCCAGCCCTTGCGGCCATCTGGGGTGTGAACCAACAGAAGGAAGACCTTTCTCTCTGTCTCTCCCTCTCACTGTCTGTAACTCTACCTCTCAAATAAATAAATAAAGTCTTTTGAAAAAATAAATAGTATCTCATTGTATTTTTTATTTTAATTTCTCTAATAATTTCTGATTTCCATATGCTTGTTAGCTGTTTGTATATTTTCTTTAAATATATATATATATATTCAAGACATTGGTTCATTTTTGAATGGGTTTGCTATTGAGTTGTAGGATTTCTTTATATATTCTAGACATTAACTCTTTATCATATGTATGATTTGGAAATATTTTCTCCCATTCCACACTTTGCCTGTGTACTCTGTTGTTTCCTTTAATGCTCAGTTTTTAAGTTATATGTAATCCCATTTGTCTATTTTTTGCTTTTACTGTCTGTGCTTTCAGTTTTGTATCTAAAGAATCCTTGCCACATCCAACATCATGAAACTTTCCCCTACATTTTCGTCTAGCTGTGTTACAGTTTTGGAGCTTATATTTTGGTCTTTGAAACATTTTTTACTTTTTTTATATGATATAAGAAGATCAAGTTTCCTATCTTCATGTAAATATCCAGTTTTTATATAATGTGCCCAAAAGAATTTTTTTCTCGATTAGCTGGCCTTGGCACAATTATCAAATATTATTTGACTATATGCATGAGGGTCTGCTTCTGAATTTCCTAATCTGTTCCATTGGTCTATTTCTGTCTTTAAGTCAATATAATAGATTTTTTTATAAAGATGTATTTTGCATTTATTTGGAAGCCAGAGTTACAGAGAGATAGAAGGAGAGAGAGAGAGAGAGAGAGAGAGAGAGAGAGAGAGAGAGAGATATTGAGATTGATTTCTCCATCTGCTGGTCCACTCCCAAATAATTATAGTAGGGCTTTGCCAACCTGAAGCCAGGAGCCCAGGCTTCTTCTGGGTCTCCCACATAGGACCAGGGACCGAAGCACTTGGGCCATCTTCCTCTGCTTTCCCAGGCACATTAGAAGGGAGCTGGATTGGAAGTGGAACAGACAGGTCTCAAACTGCTGCCCAAATGAGATCCAGCATTGCTGATGGCAGCTTAACCCACTAGGCCAGAACACCAGCCCCACAATACTGTTTTAAATACTGTAGCTGTGTATTCAGTTTTGAAAGGAGGAATTGTGAGTTCTCCCATCCTCTAACTTTATTCTTTTTCAAAATTGTTTTGGCCGGCCCAGCACTGTGGTGTAGCGGGTAAAGCCACTGCCTTCAGCGCCAGCATCTCATATGGGCGCTGGTTCAAGTCCTGGCTGCTCCACTTCTGATCCAGCTCACTGCTATGGCCTGGGAAAGCAGTGGAAGATGGCCCAAGTCCTTGGGCCCCTGCACTTGCATGGGAGACCCGGAGGAAACTCTTGACTCCTGGCTTCAGATTGGCACAGCTCCAGCTGTCTCAGCCAATTGGGGAGTGAATCAGCAGATGGAAGACCCCCCCCTCCCCCCGCTGCCTCTCTTTCTCTCTCTGTATAATTCTAACTTTCAAATAAATAAAATAAACCTTTTTTAAAAAAATTGTTTGGGCACTTTGGAGCCCCTTGAGATTCTATGTGAATTTTAGGCTTTTTTCACATTTTGTAAAAATAAAAATTTTGATAAGGATTGCACTGAATCTATAGTTTGCTTTGGGTAGTATGGTAGTTAAATTCGTGTGTTAACTGGGCCACAGGATGTTCTGATATGTTCAAAACATTTTCTGGGTGTATCAGTGAGGGTGATTCTGGATGAGATTGAAATTTGAATATGTAGATTGAATAAAGCAGATTGATCTCCTTAATTTGAATAAGCCTCATTCTAAGCAGTTAAAGGCCAGAATATAACAAAAAAGCTGAGTAAGAGGGAAGCCTTCCTCCCTCACTACCTATGTGTTGAGCCATCAGTTTTTTTTCCTGCTTTCAGAGGTGAACTGAAACATTGACTCTATTTGGTTCTTGAAACTATTGGATTTAGACTAAATGTACCTTCAATTCTCCTGGTTCTTAAGACTTTGGACTTGAACTGGAATTCTTCAATGGCTGTACAGGTCTCCAGCTTGCCAGCCTGCTTGGGATTTCCCATCTTCAATAATCATATAATATCCTTGTGATATGTGCTTAAGCAGGACTTGCCTCCCCAAACTCATTGAGATTTTTGGGGTTATGTTAAGGGTTGATGAATTAGGGGTGGAGACTTGATCTAGTTATGACATCTGAGAAGTAGATGTGGTGGGAATTCTTTAGGTCACTGGGGGCTGTCCCATAGAAGATAGTTATTTTGAGATGGTTATTTAAGCCAAGTTCAACCTAGCTTCTCTTTTTGCTTCCTGTCTCAACATGTGATCATTCCTTTGTACATGCTCTGCCGTGGCAAACCTCCGCCAGATGACAGCCTAATGGGGTCACCCAATCCTGAACTATAACCTTTCAAACTGTAAGCCACAATAAACTATTTCCTTTCCAAGAACTCTCTCTCAGGTATTTTAGTTAATATAACAAAACTGACTCATACAATATTGAAATTTGTACATACACATATCCTGATTCTGTTTCTTTCAAGAACCCTGTCATGGACAGTGTGGGCATTTTAGCAATATTAAGTCTTCCAATCCATCAGCAAGATATATCTTTCCATTTACTTGTGTCTTCTTTTAGTTTCCTTCCATAAAGTGTTGTAGCTTTCATTATAAAATCTTTTTGCCTTCTTTGTTTAGTCCTCAACATTTTATTCTTGTTGATGGTGTCACAAATGAGATTGTTTTCTAAATTCCCTTTGGGATTGTTCATTGTCAATGTATAGAAGAACAATGAATTTTTGTGTGTTGAATCTGTATCTGCATTTCTGCTGAATTACTTTGTTAGTTCTAACAGTTTTTGGTGGAATCTTAAGGGCTTTCTATAGCATAAGTTCATTTTAAACTTATATTACTAGCTATATTCAGAATAAATAAAATCTCTAATGCCCATATCACCATCCAATAAAATAAAATTATAAAAAACAACCAAGAAATGCCCAAATTCTCTATTAAAATCATTCAAGAAAGGGGAGAAAAGTTAAAGTGGTCAACAATATTACTAGGATATTTAAACAAATGCCCTTGGCTTTCACTGATTTCTTTTCTTCTCCTTAAATCTGAGGTAATTTGATTCAAAATTGATTTAAGACAATCATATTGTTGGTGTATAGGAATTCTATTGATTTTTGTATCCTACAACTTTGCCAGGTTCTCTTATGAGTTCAAATACTCTCTTAGTAGTCTTTTGGTTCCACTATATGAAGGATCATGTCATCTTCAAACAGGGATAATTTGACTTCCTTTTTTCCAAACTGCATCCCTTTGCTGTCTAAAACTTCTGTAACTATGTTGAATAATAATGCCGAGATTAGGCATCCTTTTCCTGTTCCGGGTCTTAGTGGAAATGCTTCTAGGGTTTCCCCAGTCAATTTTGATGCTGGCCATGGGTTTGTCATATGTTGCCCTGTTTGTGTTGAGGTATGTTCCATCTGTACACAATTTTTTGAGGTTTTTGTCATGAAAGGATGTTGTATTTTATCAAATGCTTTCTCTGCATCTATTGAGATAGTCATATGGAATTTATCCTTCATTTTGTCATTGTATGCATCACGTTTTTTGGTTTGCATATGTTGAACCATCCCTGCATCCCAGGGATAAATCCCACTTGGTCCAGCTGGATGATTTTTTTTTGTTGTGTTGCTGGATATAATTTTCCAGTATTTTCTTGAGTAATTTGCATCTATACTGATCAGGGATATTGGTCTATAGTTCTCTTTTTTGGTGTGTCTTTCTCTGGTTTTGGAATTAAGGTAATGCTGGCCTTATAGAATGAGTCTGGAAGGGTCCCCCATTTTAACTGCTTTGAATAATTTAAGAGGAATTGGAATTACTTCTTCCTTTAAAGTTTGTTAGAATTCAACAATGAGGAAGTTATTGCTATAAACTTTCCTCTTAACACTCCTTTTGTAGTATCCCATACATCTTTATATGCTGTTTTTTCACTTTCATTCATTTCAAGGAATTATTTATTTCCCTTTAGATTTATTTTATGACCCACTGTTAATTCAGGAGCATGTTGTTCAGTCTCCATATGTTTGTATATTTTCTGGAGTTTATTTTGTTGTTAATATCTAGATTTATTCCATTGTATTCAGAAAATATACAAGATACAATTTCAGTTTTTTAAATTTTTTCTTGTTTTGTTATCTAGTATTTGGTCTTCCTAGAGAATGTTCCATGTGATAATGAAAAGACTGTATATTCTGTATCTGTAGAATAAAATGTTCTGTAGATATCTATTAGATCCATTTGGTCTGTAGTATAAATTGGTTCTATTGTTTATTGACTTTTTTTCTGTTTGATTTGTCCATTGAAAGTGGGGTGTTTAAGTCGTCCATTATTATTGTACTGAAGTTTATGTCTCCTCTTGGATTCATTAACATTTATTCTATAAATTGGAGTGCCCTGGCATTGGCTGCATATACATTTGCTATAGTCGCATCTTCTTGTGAATTTATCCCATAATCATTACATAATGACTTGTCTATTTTAACAGTTTTTGTCTTAAAGTCTATTTTGACCATTTACACTACCTACAAAAATTTAAATACATTGGGATAAATTTAACCAAGGATGTGAAAAATCTCTACAATGAAAATTGCAAAACATTAAAGAAAGAAATGTAGGAAGACACCAAAAAAATTGAAAAATCTTTCATGTTCACAAATTGGAAGAATTAATATCATCAAAATGTCCATATTATCCAAAGCAATTTACAGATTCAATGTGATCCCAATCAAAATACCAAGGATATTCTTCACAGATCTTTAAAAAAGTCTTAAAATTCATATGAAAACGTAAAAGACACAGAATAGCCAAAGCAATCTTAAATAATAAAAAAAAAAACAGAGGCATCACAATACCAGATTTTAATGCATACTACAAGGCTGTTATAATCAAAACAGCCTGATACTGGCACAAAAATCGACATGCAGTCCAATGGAACATAATAGAAACTCAAGAAACTAATCGGTGTATCTACAACCTATTAATTTTTGAAAATAAGATAAAATCAATTTATGGAGAAAGGACAATCTTCAAAAAATGGTGTTGGGAAAATTGGACTTCAACATGCAAAAGGTTGAAGCAAGGCTCCTATCTTATACCAAATACAAAAGTCAACTAACAATGGATCAAGGATCTGAATTTAAGACCAGAAACCATTAAACTACTAGAGGAAAGTATAGGGAAAATGTTGTAAGACATTGGCATAGACAAAAGACTTCTTGGATAAGACCTTAGAAACAGAGACAATAAAAACATAAATAGATAAATGTGATTAAATCAAGTTAAGAAGCTTCGGGAAAGCAAAGGAAGCAATCAACAAACAGCAGAATGGGAGAAAATATCTGCAAACTATGCATTGAATAAATGACTACTCTCTACCATATATAAAGAGCTCAAGAAGCTCAACAACAATAGAGCAAACAATCCAGTTAAGAAAAGGGCAAAGGATATAAACATTTTTCAAAGGAGGAAATACAATTGGCCAACACACACATGAAAAAATTTGCAGGATCACTAGCCATCAGCCAAAAGCAAATAAAGACCACAATAAGGTATTACTTCATCCCAGTTATAATCAGTGTCATACAAATCTCACGAAATAACAAAAGCTGGCGAGGATGTGGAGCAAAAGGTATCCTAATACACTGTTTTGGGGAATGGTAAACTAATACAACCATTATGGAACACAGTATGCAGATTCCTTAGAAATCTGAGAATAGATCTACCATATGACCCAGCCATCCCACTCCTGGGAAAATACCCAAATGGAATGAAATCAACATACGAAGAAGTCATCTGTACCTTCATGTTTACAGAAGCTAATTTCATAATAGCCAAGATATAGAACCAACCTAGATGTTCATCGACTGATGATTGGATAGAGAAAACGTGATTTATATATACACGGTAGAATATTACTTACCCATAAAATGAATGAAATCCTGACATTTTCAACAAAAGGGATGCAACTGGAGATCATTATACTAAGGGAAATAAGCCAGACCTCAAAAGAAAAATACCACATTTTCTCTTATTTGTGGTAATTAATATATGGAGATGTACTATTGTAGTTTTTTAAAAAGATTTATTTATTTATTTGAAAGTCAGAGTTACACAAAGAGACAAAGAGAGGCAGAGAGAGAGAGAGAGAGAGAAAGAGAGAGGTTTTCCATCCGATGGTTCACTCCCCAATTGGCCGCAGAGCTGTGCAGATCCAAAGCCAGGAGCCAGGAGCTTCTTTTGGCTCTCCCACGTGGATGCAGGGGCCCAAGGACTTGGGCCATCTTATACTGCTTTCCCAGGCCATAGCAGAGAGCTGGATCAAAAGTGGAGAAGCCAGGTCTCGAACTGGCGCCCATATGGGATGCCGGCACTTCAGGCCAAGGCATTAACCCACTGCCACATTGCCGGCCCCTACTATTGTAGTTTTAATGATCAGTGACTATTTTAAAAGTTACTGTTTATGAGTGAAATGGACATCGTTTTATTTGGTTATTGCTTATAACGCTTGCTTTTATTCCTGAAAAACTATGGTATTTTTTATTTTTTACCTGTTGAACATCTTATTTAGTTGAGCATTAAGCCTTTGACTATAATGTAAATAAAAATATTATCTCAAAAATTAAAAAATAAAGAAAGGAAAGATGGGAGGAAGGAAGGAGAGAAGTCAAAAGGGGGGGAAGTATCATTATATTCACAGAATTGTATCTGTGAACTGCATTCAATCTGTTCTCTTTGTATTAATGACACATTAACATGAGAATTGATAGCAATTATATTATTGTCATTACCATGCATTTTCTGTGATCCTGAGAATCTAATGTATGAATGAATTCTTTGAGGCCAACATTGCAGTGCCATGGGTTAAGCTGCTGCCTGCAGTTTCAGCATCCCATATCAGCACCATTTCTAGTCCTGGCTGCTCCACTTCTGATACAGCTCCCTGCTAATACACCTGGTAAAGTCACAGAGGGTGGCCCATGTGCTTGATGTGGGAAACCCAGATGTAGCTCCTGGCTCTTGGCCTTAGCATGGCACAGCCTTGGCCATTGAAGCCATTGAGGGAGTGAACCACTGGATGGAAGATTCTGTGTCTCTCTCTCTGTCTCTGTAACTCTGCCATTCAAATAAAGAAAACAGGAAAGAGAAAATTCCTTAAAAAATTTAGTCATATTAATTGATCTATGTTATTTAGGTATTAGGCACCTAAAATTCATCCTTAGGCAAACTCAAATTCAATTAGATAAAATTTGGCACACCTTAGTCATGAGTACAATCAGGATTGAGTTGTGTTAGCTTTAGAAGACTACAGTTTTGATGTTTGACCAAAAAAAATGCTTTCAAGTCCCCATCCCTCTCTTTTCTTTTTGGCTGCACAGGTGGACAATCTGAGAGGCAAGGCCTCACTTCCTCTGTCATGTGGTACTGTCAGAAATTTCAAATCTGACCCTTCTCACCCAGACTTCAGCACTACCTACAATAAAACCCCCCAATTAGCAATCAGGTAGAAATCCTGGAGGGCCTGAAAGCATAGTCTGTAGTTATGGAATGTCAAGTCATGTGATAGTTATCCCATAAATTCCACCATAAAGAATTTGTTTTCTAATATGTCAATTCAAAAGGTCGATTCTGACTAAGGCACAATAACTTCACAAGTCCTCCAGGGTTGAAAATTATAAGGATGAAGATAGGCTGTCCTCAACAACAACAACAGCAACAGTAATAACATGATTTATCCTAGAAATTGACATAGAATATCTCTCTGATGCAGAGCTACAGAGAACCAGTTAGTAGGTTTTCATGATTATGCCTGCGCCTCTGTGGTAGGTGCAATGTCATCTGATATCTTCGCCAATACTGAAGTTATTTCTTAGTTGTGCTGCATACAACCTAACTTCCTAGGTTTGAAGTTGCTTTGAGAGATATTGCTGTCTTTCATAGGTCAAAGACAGATACTGGTACCAAGAGAAAGAACACCATCAAATGTTGTGAAGGGTTTTTTTTTCCTCTGAATTTCATCTTGCATTGTTTTACACAAGAAGTCCTCAACCAAAAAAAGGGAAGTAAATAATGAAGATATTTTCAGCCAGATGACAATAGTCTTTTTTGATTGAAGCACATTCTCAGCCACATAGCTAAATTCTTCCTTTGAGATTTTAATTTCCTGTGAATGACACTGCACTCCTCCCTGAGATTAGAGGGCTGGCTGCAGCCGGAGAACACGTCAGCGAGCCTGCAACTTTCAAACCTCCCCTTTTTCATTGCTTTCTGAATAGCCTGGCTATTCTCTTCCACAACAGAGAAATATGATTCCCTACAAATGGAACTTCCTCATCTCTATGCGGCAAAGAGCTCATATTCATTTTCTCAGCCTCTCATAGCTTCAGAAAAGATAGTTATTGTTAGCACGGACCATTCTTAGAGCCAGAAATGCTATGGGTAGGGCACTTCATCAACCAAATCACAGTTGTTCTGCCTTCCCATAAGTGATGTGCTGCTGTCCTCACCTCCTATTAGATTGCTCCTGGAAAAAGGGTTTGTTATAACTAAATGGTTTCATACAGAATCTTTACTTGTCTGGATCTTTGGCTTGCAGCAAGTCTTTCTTTTCCAATATGGTGATGTGCAATATACCTGGAGGCCCGAGGAGTACCACAAAACATCTAGGTTATTCACTTATTCTTTATATAATAGTTACACTGAAAAAGATTTTAAATACTAAAAGCTATATTCTCATTTGTTTTTGTTTTGTATTTTTTTCTAAGCATTTGAAACTCTCTCACCCAATTTGGGGAAGCCATAAATAATTTAATTGCTGTATTCTTGCTTTATATGCATTTTTGAATACACACAAACACACTTCTAGTCAATCAACATGGGTATATATAGGACAGGAATGCAAACTGGAAGTGAAATTCTTTTTCTCTATTTTGACACACATAATCTTGCGCCCACAAATTACACGTGGTGCCAGTTCAGGTCTGTGTAATGCAGTGTGAAGAAAGCTTCTGGTGGGGAACTTCCAAGTCAATGTCTGTTTCCACCTGGGGGGAGAGACTCATTCTTTCTTGAATGTCACTGAAATGTGAAAAAATGGAACAAAACAATCTGACAATACAATAAGGAAATCCTAAGATCTGAACTCTCCTCAAAACATGGGACAAAACTAGAGCAAGAAAGTGTTTTCCCAAGATATTTGGAGAAATGACTGATTCCAGTGTTAGGATAAGATAGACACAGATGAGCCTGGAACAACTTGTTATACAAATATAAAATAATCATTTTTATTTTCTTAGTAGCATGTAACAAGAATGTAGATATCATACTGAAACAGTTTCCTCTGGTCAAATCTGAAACAATATAAGCATCAAAAGCAAGTAAATTATTGGAAAAAATATGAATTTGTAAATCTATACTAACAATAATAGGTAAATCTATAAATAAATGCAAGTCAGGGCTCTTGCTTAAAATAGAATGCTGGTAGCCGGCGCCGTGGCTCAATAGGCTAATCCTCCACCTTGCGGCGCCGGCACACCGGGTTCTAGTCCCGGTTGGGGCGCCGGATTCTGTCCCGGTCGCCCCTCTTCCAGGCCAGCTCTCTGCTATGGCCAGGGAGTGCAGTGGAGGATGGCCCAGGTGCTTGGGCCCTGCACCCCATGGGAGACCAGGAAAAGCACCTGGCTCCTGGCTCCTGCCAGGATCAGCGTGGTGCGCCGGCTGCAGCGGCGGCCATTGGAGGGTGAACCAACGGCAAAGGAAGACCTTTCTCTCTCTGTCTCTCTCTCACTGTCCACTCTGCCTGTCAAAAAAAAAAAAAAAAAAAATAGAATGCTGGTAAGTATGGAGGGAGTACTGAAGCAGAAAATAATTTTACAATAATTGTGGTAAAGACTGGATCATTCATTCTGAGGAGCATGGTGCTTGTACCATCTCAGAGTGACCCCCATGGACTTTTTATTACTTACAAATGAGGAAAATAATAATAATTTTACCTAGGAGAATTTGGGCTATATCTTGACTGGATTATCTAAAGGCAAAGAAAACTATGGTACTGTCCCTGAATAAAGAAGCCTAACAAGATACGACAGGTGTATATGATACCAGGTCCATTTCCTTCTCAATTGGAGGGGGAAATGACATTTACAAAATATACTATTGGATTAACTGACAAAATTGGAATATTAAAGATAGATTAGATAAAATATTGTACTATATTTTATTCTTAGGACCATGATACCTATAATTTACCCTTTGATGGTTCAAAAAAAAATTATATGTGTCTGTGTGTGTCAAAACAATGAGAACGAGAGCAAACTTGGTAGAATGTAAACAATAAATATAGCTGGGGCCCGCACTGTGGGTTAACACCCTGTCCTGATGCACCAGCATCCCATATGGGCACCACTTCAAGACCCGGCTGCTCCACTTCTGATCCAGCTCTCTGCTATGGCCTGGGAAAGCAGTAGAAGATGGCCGAAGTCCTTGGGCCTCTGCACCCATGTGGGAGACCCAGAAGAAGCTCCTGGCTCCTGGCTTTGGATCGGCACAGCTCCAGTCGTTGTAGCCAATTGGGGAGTGAACCATTGGATGGAAGACCTTTCTCTCTCTCTCTCTCTGCCTCTCCTCTCTGTGTGTAACTCTGACTTTCAAATAAATAAATAAATCTTTAAAAAAATAATAGATATAGCTAAGAAAAGATTATAAAAGTGTTCCTTGTACTAATTTTACTTGTCTTAAATATGAATTTATTTTCAAATAAAATTTTTAAAGATTTGTTTCTAATAGGAAGACCCAGTAAGCAAATTTAATTTCTCCTTCCATTTTGGTGGTTGGTTTGCCACTTAGGTACAAATGAATGGAGGCCAGTCAAGTCTACACCAGCTTAGAACTATGGCCTCAGGGTAAGCCACAGGTGACTTCATATCCAAAGTTGCAAAAGCTTGGTTAACCACTAAATGCCTTAGAAAGAGTCTGGATAATAAAATGTTGATGGAGTTTACGATATTGTTGAAAACTCAAACCTATTATTATTAGTTTTGGTATATTGCTTAGAAATCATGGCAGTTTATGATTGTTCTTTATTAACTTACACACATTGTGTATGTATACACATATACATGCACACATGTGTGAATAGCACATCACAAATGTGTAAATAATATTAATATATTCATCTGGTAGCCAAAATTAACCAAATAAAAATAACCAAAGAATTAACCAAATAAATTAATCAAAAAATTAACCAAAAATGAAATTACGAATAACATCCTCAGTAAGAAGTAAAACTGATATAGGCAACTGTTCCAAATTCATGTTCAAATTGTGTTATTTCCTTGACAAAATATACAAAGATTTGCTACTGTACATTCGTGTAGCATCAATTTAAGTTCCATGTGAAGTCTAGTGTTTGTTCATCTCATGTAGAGAGGCTACTACTATTATTAGTATTAGTAATATTCTAGCAGTTGATTATTTTCAGCCATGAAATGGAGTGAAAAAATTATACCTTATTTCATTTTCCAGAAATCATTTTATAACTCTAAACTTCTTCTGTGCTAGAGAAAACCTCAAGAACAAGCAAACTAATCTAATCACAGAGTCTTTTGATTTAGGATTTAAACATGGTTAAGGGGTTTATCTCTCCTCCTCCACTTTCTCCTAAGACATGTTTAAAGATCTAGGGATGGTATAAATTGCATACATGGTGGGGAAACTAACATAGTAGCGGAGGGTGTCTGATTCCCTGTGGATGTTTGTATGAGGCTGCTTTCCACTGAGAAGCCAGAGGGTCTAGTCCTCAAGTATTTTTTTTTTAAAGATTTATTTTATTTATTTGAAAGAGTTACGGAGAGAGGTAGAGACAGAGAAAGAGGTCTTCCGTCTGCTGGTTCACTCCCCAGATGGCTGCAACGGCCACTGTTCTATTTCACCCTGGATTTGGGAACTATAATACTTGCAGCCCCCCTGGGCTATACCCTATAAGACAAGGTTTGGGTGTCCTCTGAGCCCTCCCTCCCACAAGTGTATTTTGATATTCTGTATATCTATACTACTACTATATGTCAGCATATCTCTAATTTGAGCATCCATCAGAATAATGTAGAAGGTGAATTAACATAAATTGCTGGGCCATGCCCCAGAGTTTGTGATTCAGAATGGATGGGGCCTAATGCTGTTGGTCCAGACACTACATTCTGGGAACCATTGCAATATGTAACATTAGAGTGTTGTATAAATACTTATACTTTAGAATAAATTTTTACAGCACTAGGCTGCAATCATCCTTAGGGTCTTCAGGAAAGATCAAGCTTTTGAAACTAAGACAAACAGACACGAAAGAACTCTTTCTTCCTAGAAAAGTCAGTTGTGACAATTGGAAAGGGCCTTGATGTTCAAAGTTCTTCTGAGAGTTTTGAAAACTATGTGCAAAAACTCGAATGATTTTGTTCTCTTTGGGGTTCTTCTGTGTCCTCATTTCTCCAAGTGAAAAAATGTCTCCAAATGATTCAGTAGGTGGAAAGTTTCAGAGAAGCAGAAAAATACAGCAAAGAAAAACCTCAGGCATTTCAGAATTCGATTCTGCAACAAAAGTAACTACAATTTATTTAGTTTTCATGGCAGGAACTGTGCTAGGTAATTATTTCTAATTTCTCATTTATCACAAAAAAGTTCTTCAATATATGTGAGTGGTTTTTTGTTGTTGTTGTTATTGTTTCAAGTTACAGGTAAGTAGTAAAGCTAGAATTCTAATCTAGGCTCTGATGACTATAGTCTGACGTCTTAAGACAGACTTTTTGGTGGAATTATTTTTTATGAAAACTCATTATGACTAGAAAAGGAAATACTGAGACTTATTCAAATTTGCTCTTTTTCTTTCATTTGACACTTTAAGCTGGGTATTAGAAGAATTCCCCAGTCAGATATATTAAACTGTGAAATTACTTCTCATTGGTAGTGGTGGCAACTTCCTGCATTTGGTGTTTCACATGGACAATACAGAGCACTGGAATGCCTGTTACAAGGAAAAAAAAATCTGTATTAGCAGAAGGATTCACCTCATCAGTTTATCGATTTCTAATTTTTAATAATGTACCTTGATATTTGATCCCCTTTGAATCAAGTTGCTCATTTCTTTGGCCACCGTCTGGTATTTCTTCAAAGGGAAACAAATATTTGCTTCAGTCTGTCCCATTATTCACGGATGTTTCACATTAGAAAATGTGGTTTTATGAGCCCCTCCCAGATGCCAACACTATGCAGTTGTGTGTCTTTCTCCTTCCCCGTGATGAACGCTATGCACACAACATAGCCATCTGGCAGTGGGGAGAGAAACAGCGTAAAAATGAGATATGTGTGTGTAAATAAAATATTGATGAATGAAACTCTGAGAGCTGAGATGAAAGTGAAGCAGAACAGACAGGTAAATCATTCTGATACTTGTGTTAGTGCTGAAATTATGTTCCTCTAGTTTCTTTTTTTTCTGCTGACAGCAGTGCAGGTGACAAAAAATACTTTCAATTTTGCAGCTGACACAAATACTGAAGCACAGGAAACAGTTTCCGTTTTGCTGCTGAGAAAGCAACCTGCCCTTGAGAGAAAAGGGAAGGATGCAGTGCTATTGAATTAGGTCCAATCTGTAGTTGATACAGTGTTGGTCTGGAAATCAAGGAAGTGGAAATGTAGTCAGTGAAATGTGAATAATGTGAACTTTATCCCATTCCTTGTTTGAGCTTTCTCTTCCTTTACACTAAGTTTCATCTCTAAGTCAAATATGAGCATGGGAAAACAAAATGCTTGCATTTGTGATTACAAACTTTCTTCATAGTTCCTAGAAAATGGAATTGAAATATTTGGGCTGCTAAACTTTTTAAATTCATGCAGACAAGGGAGTCTTTAAAACTTTTGTTGAAAATGCATATTATTAAAAAGCTTCACATGGATTCAAAAAATTTTGGTAGCAAAGTTATCTTTCATAGAATGGCAGCACTCCTGCTCAGAATCAACCCTTGGGACATACGGATCTGGCTAAAAGGTCCATGAGAGTCTCACAGGCATGGAAAGCCATGACACGGTGGCAAAAAACAATCTAAATGAAAGATCCTGGTGAACAAGACCCCAGCAGAAGGAACAGGCCATCAAGGAGAGAGGCGCCTTTCTTTGAAGGGAGGAAGGAACCTCCACTGTGATATGGCCTTGACTAAATAAGTTCAGAGTCAGTGAACTCAAGGGGCTTCCATAGCCCAGACTGCTCATAGCAAGCGTCTCGGGTGATTGCTGACGTCATAAATAAGAGTGCCAATTGTTAATCAACAACGGGAGTCACTGGGTACATGCTCCCCATGGAGGATCTCTGTCCTTAATGTGTTCTACTATGAAACTTAAAAACAACACTACTAGTCGAACAATACCCTATACCTTGTGCGGTTGTGTGAGTGCAGCCTGTTGAAATCCTTGCTTAGTATATACTAAGTTGATCTTCAGTATATGAAGGTAATTGAAAATGAAACTCGATGAAGGGCAGGATGGGAGAGGGAGTGGGAGCGGGGAGGGCCACGGGAGGGAGGGAGGTTTGGGGCAGGGGAAGCCACAACAATACACAAGTTGCACTTTGTAAATTCACATTTATTAAATAAAAAAACTATATAACAAACAAACAAAAAAAAAGAACTTAATACTTTACCCTTTTGGTATTTTTTATGTTCTGCTTAAAACTATTGGTTGAACTCTGTAATTAATACACAATTACTCTTAGGTGTTTAATTAATGGTATAACTAGTACTCAAATAGAATTTTACACTTTGTGTTTCTGTGTGGGTGTAAACTGTGGAAATCTTTACTTAATATATGCTAAATTGATCTTCTGTATATAAAGAGAATTGAAAATTAATCTTGATGTGAATGGAAGGGGAGAGGGAGTGGGAGAGGGGAGTGTTGTGGGTGGGAGGGAAGTTGGGAGGGGGGAAGCTATTGTAATCCATAAGCTGTACTTTGGAAATTTATGTTCATTAAATAAAATAAAATAAAATATAAAAAAAGTTATCTTTCAGTTCCATTTTCATGAACTTTTGGAAGTACCCTTGTATAATCGCTAACATCTATTGAGTATTTACTACACAGCAAACACTGTCCTAAGCATTGTTTGCTCATTGACTTCTCATGACCACCATAGGAGAGAGACACCATTGTTATCTCCACTTACACATGAGGACACATGCTTAGAGAAGTTGAGGGACTTCCATATAGCCTGTATGTGATGAAACTACAACTCAAATAGGCAATCTGATTTCAGACTTTAATCACTGTGTTACAGTTTCTCTCATTTCCAGTATTTGAAACAAGTGGTGGTAGCTTTCACACTGTTAGATATTATTGACTGGCAGGGTTTATCAAAAAATTATCCCTGGCATGAACCTAGCTATGTGTAATTTTCTAATTGTTTTTCTTTATAAGGGAGCTTTAAAAAGTTCCTGGAAAATTGAATTTAGAAAATAAGTTTATTTTAATTCCCCAAATTTAAAAAGCTATGCAAGAAATGGGTATTCAAATATTAATAGAAAATGTATATTATGATGAACTCTTATTTCTCTTCATTTATTTGAACAAAAATTTTGGAAAGACAAGCAACTTTCTTTTCATTTATTAAATAAACTGTATTTTGAAGAGTTTAAGTAAACTTTTTTTAACAAAAATGTTTTTTTATAAATTTATTTGAACAGGGCAAAAGAGAGAGGGAAGGAGGGAGGAAGGGAGAGAGAGAGAGAGAGAGCGAGCAAGAGCGAGCTTTCATCTGTTAGTTCACTCCCCAGAGGCCCACAGCTGTTGAGGCTGGACCAGACTGAAGCCAGGAGCACTGTTTACATCTCTCACATGAGTTGCAGGGACATAAGCACTTGAGCCATTACCTGCTTCCTCCCATAGGATGCATTAGAGGAAAGCTGTATAAGAAATGGAGACTCCAATACAGGCACTGGCATATGGGATGCAGGAAGCATCAAAAGTAGTGATTTAACTTGCTCTGTCACAATGCCTGCCCCAAGTAACTTTCTTAAAGATGCATCACTGGGACCGTCGCTGTGGTATAGTAGGTTAAGCTTCCATCTAAGGCACTGGCATCCCATTGGGGTGCCTTTTCGAGTCCTGCTTCTCTTCTTCCGATCCAGCTTCCTACTATGGCCTGGGAAAGCAGTGGAAGATAGCCCAAGTGCTTGGGCTCCTGCACCTACTTCAGAGACCCAGAAGAAGCTCCTGGCTCCTGGCTTCAGATGAGCCCAACTCCAGCCATTGCGGCCATTTGGCGAGTGAGCCAGTGGATAGAAGACCTCCCTCTCTCTGTTTCTCCCTCTCTCTCTGTAACTCTGCCTCTCAAATAAATAAATAAATCTTAAAAAAAAAAAAAAAAACAACTGCACGACTAATAAATGAGAGAACCAAGATCTGAACTCAAAGACCAGGATACTTTCTTTTCTGCCCTACTACTGCTAGAATATAACATTTGTAACTTCTTTCCTTCTAGACAATCTCCTTTATCAAGATTGATTTGTCTATGCAAGTGAATACATAAATATTTTTGGAACACAGTATCTCTTGGAAGACATGGTGTTTGTTTCAACAACAAATATAAATTGCTTTAACTGATTTCTATGCACAAAACACTATATTAAAACATGTCTTCAAGGTGGCAAAAATTAAAGGAAATCTTTGCTTGCTTTAATTCCAATAAATAGGAATGTAAAGGAGAAAATACAGGTCGAGGAATGCATGAATGAATTGGGAATATTTACCAGTGTTAATTAAATACAGATAGTAAACTAAAGTGCCTAAAAACACTTACATGAAAAGCCGCACATGGAAGTTGGGTAATTTAAAGGGCCTTTGTGACATAAAAAGAGAAGGAATGAGACACATTATTATTATTTTTTGTTTTGTTTTGCTTAATGATTTATTTATTTATTTGAAAGGCAGAGTGACAGGGTGAGTAAATGGCGGGGGTGGGGTAGAGAGTGAGAGAAGGGAGAGAGAGATCTTCTGTTTGCTGGGTCACTCTTCAAATGACCACAATAGCCAGGTCTGGGCCAGGCTGAAGCCAGGAGCCAGGAATTCCAACCATTTTTCCCTCATGGGTGGTGGGGGTCCAAGTGCTCTGGCCATTTTCCATTGCTTTCTCAGCTGCATTAGCAGGGAACTGGATTGGAAGCAGAATCAGCACTCTGCTATGCAATGCCAGCATTGCAGGTGACAGCTTAACCCACTGTGCCACAACACCAGCCCTGAGACAGCCTTTTTTTATTTTTTATTTTCAAATGGAACTTACTTTTTAAGTGATGAAGACATGCACTTGGTTGTGGGTAGGCAGGAATTCTCACTTGTGTTTTGAAATCCCAAATTAATGAGCATGATAAACTGTTTTTACTGTCTCTGGCTTTACCCCAAGTGGCCAAGTGCTCTGAGTGCTTAGTGGGTCCTCCCAATCGTCCTCTGTTACCCACCCTCTTCCCCTTTCCATTGACATGGGACAGTCCTTGTGACTGATGCACCAATCACAGTGGGAAGGGGAAGAAGGGGAGAGGTCACAGTGCGTGGGGTTCAAGGTCATAGTGGGCAGAGCAAGGGGGAAACACAATGCAAAAAAAAGTCAGGTGGTTCCCTTTGCTCAACTCCAGCAACACGTGGTGGATGACCCAGGAGGCCTTCGAAGACCCAGGTGGCAGCAGCAGCATCGTTTCTAGCCTGCATTTATCTGCACTGTTTGAAGCCTTGTGACCCATCAAGACCCGAAGGTAGTCCAATCACATTATTAGACTGTCTGCTGTCTTCGGGTTGGGAGATCCTGGCTGGCATGTGGAGGATGGGTTTCTTCTGTTCCTGGGGGCTGGCAGTGCCCAGGATTGGATCCACTTCTGGGCCTCAATGTACAATGGACACTTTGGGAGGAGGTTTGGATTTCCCCACTGTTTGTTGCTTCCTCCCAATTCTCAGCGACCTCCTCATCTTTCATCTTACCACCTTCCTTCCTTCACCACCCCTCCCCATGCCTGTACCCTAACATTCTTTTTTGTTTATAAATCTCCAGAGAATAAAGTATCCAATTTCTATTTTATTTCAAAGATATCTAAAGATGACTACAAAGAAGTAAGTAATATCCAGGTCATCTAAGTGAGCCTCTTGCCCTCCTCCCATTAAAGTTCCTCTCATCTGGTGAACAAAATTATCCGGCAGAGGGTTAGACATGAGCAACTGGGAAGGGTCACAAAACCCCCCTCCAGGTAAGGGACCAGGGATCCTGGTCTCTACCCAAGGATGCTCAAGATGCCTTGCCTTCTTTTCCTTTTAACTTGTGGCTAATGTGTTCCAATAAAATGAGCAGTCAGCTAGCCCAGAAAAGTTGAGTTAATGGCACTTGTGCAATGAGACCCAGTTGGACATTGGCATGACCCTGTTTCATTATATGATCCTTATAATATAATGAATATTGTATTTTGTCTTTTACATTCTCCATCCCCATGGCCATTCCTGATGCGTACTGGAAAGCCACATGCACAGGAAGCCCAAGGTATGCATCTCCCAGATACCAATCACAGATGCCAATCATGAGCATCATGGCAAGGCCCCTCACACTTTAGGCATAAAACCCCAAACAAGAGCCACATATATTCTAAACTGGCCCCTTCCTTTCTTGTAACACACTTTATTTTTTTTATTTTATTTTTGTCAGGCAGAGTGGACAGTGAGAGAGACAGAGAGAAAGGTCTTCCTTTTCCTTTTCCGTTGGTTCACCCTCCAATGGCCACCGCGGCCGGCGTGCTGCGGCCGGTGCATCGCGCTGATCCAAAGGCAGGAGCCAGGTACTTATCCTGGTCTCCCATGGGGTGCAGGGCCCAAGCACCTGGGCCATCCTCCACTGCACTCCAGGGCCATAGCAGAGAGCTGGCCTGGAAGAGGGGCAACCGGGACAGAATCCGGCACCCCGACCGGGACTAGAACCCGGTGTGCCGGCGCCGCAAGGCGGAGGATTAGCCTATTGAGCCACAGCGTCGGCCTCTTGTAACATACTTTAATAAACTTTGCTTTACTATACCTACATTCATCTCACAGAATGCAATCCATTACTCCTTCACGAAAAAGAATCAAGACAAGCCAGCCACTGCTGGCGACAAAATGAATATTGTCATTCACTTCAAATATGCCACTTAGGTTATTACCTGTACTTAAAGCAAAAAAAAAAAAAAAAAAAAAAAAAGTCAGGTTTAGGGAGTGGCCAGTCAAAATTCTCTCTAGATAAGCTAATTTTTAGCATAGTTTGTTATTAAATATATGAGAGAGGTAACATTGTATCTGAATATTTGTTATTTGGGGCTAGAAAACTCAAGCTATTAGGCATTTTGTCTTTGAAAATGTAACATCACTGGAGACTTTTAGCATATGCACAGTTAAGCCTCCATGTTTTTAATATAAGAGGAATGTATGTCAGGACAGGTTAGGCCATGCTGTAAGAACAGTCTGTAAATATTAGTGGTTTAAAACAAAAATTTTTTTCTCTTTCAAGCTACCCTTGCATTTTAGGTTATCAGGTGATTCTGGTCATTGTAGATACTCAGGAACTCAGGACAATGTGGAAGCCACCAGTTTTAAAAGTAGTTTTATTGAGGTATAATTAATATATACAGAACTGAACATATTTAAAGTACATAATTTTATGAGTTTAGACAAATGTATATACACACCCACCTGTATATAAATGTATATATATATGAAATCCACATATATGTATACATATATATGTGTGTATGAAACCATCACCATAATCAAGGTAAAAAATATATCCTTTACCTCCAATAGTTTCTTTGCCACTTCGTAGTTTTTTTTTTTTTTTGGTATTTGTACGTGTGTGTGTGTGTGTGTGTGTAGTGAGTACATTTAACATATTTACCCTGTTAAACTTTTGAAGTTCATAATAAAGTATTTTTAAATATAGGTACCATATTTTACAGTATATATCTAGAACTTATCTTGTGCCCATAAAACATTTTACTAATTGAACAACAAATTATTTCCTCATGTCCCCAGTCTCTGGAAAGCAACAGTCAATTCTCTGCTTCTATCAGTTTGACTATTTTAGATTCCTCATATAAGTGGAATCCTGTAGTATGTGCCCTTCTGTACCTGGCTTATTTCACTTAGCATAATGTGTTCCAGGTTCATCCACATTGTCACATATGGCAGGATTATTTTGTTAAGGCTGACTAATATTCTATCATATGTATATACCATATTTCATGTAGCCATTCATCTGTTGATGGGCACTTAGGTTAATTTCATAATCTTACCTTACTGTATTATGAATAATGCTGCTAGGAACATGGGAATGCAGATATTCCTTTGGAACACTGATCTCAAGTATTTTGAATACCACCTAGAAGTGGTATTTCTCTATCCCATTATGTGTTCTATTTTTAATTTTTGATGCAATTCCATACTGTTCTATGTACTAGCTTTACCATTTTTTTAAATTTCATCAATAATGCACAAGGGTTCCACTTTCTCCATATTTTCAGCATTTGTTATTTCCTGATATTGTTTTTCTATTTCATTTCCCTTTCTTTTTTGATAATCTAGTTATTGCTATCCTAAAGAGTATGAATTCATCTCATTTTGATTTGCATTTTCCTGATTATTAGTGATATTGAATATCTTTTCATATACCTGTTAGACATTTGTAAGTCTTCTTTTAAGAAATGTCTACTCTAGTCGTTTGCCCATTTTTAAATTAGGTTGTTCCGTTGTTGTGATTTAGTTGTGGGTATTCCTCACATGTTTTGGATATTAACCCCTTATCAGTTTTATGAAATGAAAATAATTTTCCTGTTATATTGGCTATTTCCTTTACTGTACACAAGTTTTGTTGTTGGTGGTGGTTTAGTCCAACTTGTCTGTTTTTGCTTTTGTTGTTTTTGATATCATATCAAAATATCACTGCTGAGATGAGTGTAAAGATGCTTTCCTCTCTGTTTCCTTCTGGGAGTTTTAGTTTCAAGTCTTAAGTCTAAGTCTTTAATCTATTTT
This sequence comes from Oryctolagus cuniculus, assembly GCF_964237555.1. Lineage (NCBI taxonomy): Eukaryota > Metazoa > Chordata > Mammalia > Lagomorpha > Leporidae > Oryctolagus > Oryctolagus cuniculus. The sequence continues at coordinate 65,183,395 of NC_091453.1, read as the reverse complement.
GAGTTGATTTTGTGTGTGTGTATGTGTGTGTGTATGGTGTAAAATTAGACCTGATTTTTAAAAATTTTGCCTATTTTTAAAAGATTTATTTATTTATTTGAAAGAGTTACACAGAGAGAGGTGAGGCAGAGAGAGAGAGAGAGGTCTTCCATCTGCCTGTTCACTCCCCAATTGGCCACAACGGCCAGAGCTGCGCTGATCTGAAGCCAGGAGCCAGAAGCTTCTTCTGGGTCTCCCACGTGGGTGCAGGGGCCCAAGGACTTGGGCCATCTTCTACTGCTTTCCCAGGCCACAGCAGAGATCTGGATCGGAAGTGGAGCAGCCGGGTCTCGAACCGGCACCCATATGGGATGCTGGTGCTTCAGGCCAGAGTGTTAAACTGCTGCACCACAGTGCAGGCCCAATTTTGCCTATTAATATCAAATTTTCTCAGGACCATTGTTTGAAGGGGCTATCTTTCCCAAATATGTGGTCTTGGTGTCCTCTATTCAATCATTGTTTATAGCCATTGTCTGTATTTCCACTAAACTAGGGTCTTTTGGCTATTTATTTGTTAAGGTTCTTGTTCAGTGAAGTATGAGGCCTTTTTACTGTAATGTAAATTTATAATATTGTCTCAAAGGCTTAAAAAAGAGAGAGGGAAGAGGGTGGGAGGGAGAGAGGGGGACAAGAAAGGGAGAGAAGAAGAGAATATCATTATGTTCTTAGAATCGTGTCTACAAATCACATTGAATATGTTGAAAACTAATTAAAAATGAAAATTTTAAAAAACCTGCAAGCATAGAAAAAAAAAGATGAATTCACCAGGAGCCAGCATTGTGAATCAGCAGGTTAACATTGCCTACAATGCGTGCATCCCATATTGGAGCCGCAGTTTGAATCCTGGCTACTCCATTTCAGCTCTCTTCTAATGAGCCTAGGAAGGTAGCAGATGACAGCCCAAGTATCTGAACACTTGACACCCATGTGGGAGACCCAGATGGTGTTCCAGGCTCCTGGTTTCACAGCCATTTAGAGAGTGAACCAGTGGATAGAAGATCTTTCTATATCTCTGTCTCTTTCCCTCTCTTTGTCACACTGATTTTAAAAATAAACATCTTTAATGACAACAAAAAATCAATTGACCATAAATGTGTTGGTTTATTGCTGAGCAATATATTCTGTTCCATTGGTCTCCATGGCCTTTTTATACCAGCATAAAACTGTCTTAACTGTAGCTTGGTAACATTTGGAAGTGAGGAAGTGTGAAGCCTCTAGCTTTGTTGTTTCTTTGTAAAATTGCTACAGCTATTTGGGCTCTTTTGTGGTTCCATATGAATTTTAAGATAGTTTTATCTATTTCTATCAAAATTATTGTAATTTTGATGGAAATTATGTTGAAGATATGGATTGCTTTGAGCAGTATGGATATTCTTCCAATCCATGAACATTTATTCATATCTCCTTTATTTCATCATTCTTCTATATGTTTTAATGAAGAGAGAGGGCTAAAGAGGAAAGGGTACTCCAACATGGAAAGCAGTCCAGACATTAGATTCACAGGGTAGCAGTTACTTTAAACATTGCTCAGTGACCTCAGAATCAGCAGAGGAGTCAGTCTGATCTAACTGAAAAACCCACAGGAGAGTATCTCAGGTGTAGAAAGCTAAGACAGTGATGTAAGAGTGTCCTGCTATGAAGTACATGCCCCAAGTGCAAGAGAAGTGGTCATTGGAAGAGAGATTATCCCCTCCTCCAAAGGGAGAGGAAGGCTCTCATTTCACCCTTGGCCTTATCTAAAGACTGATGGGTTCTGAGGACCCGGGAGCCTTCCACAGCTCAGGCTCTCATGTGTGAAGAGCCCAGGTTGGATTACTGACATTACAGAAAGGAGTGTTAATTTGTTAAATTGACAAGAGTCACTGTGTACTAACTTCCCATGCTGGACCCCTACCTTGAAAAAGTTGTATTATTATGGGAATTGATGATAAACCTCATTCTAGGAAATTTACTTTGCCTTTAGTTTGTCAAACAAAAGGTGTTCTTATCTTTTACCATTTTATGGTGCTGTCTGCATGTCCAACTCCTTTGCTTGCAAGCAAATTGTTATCTTCCCTGGGTCCTTCTCAGGTTAATTGCTCCTAAGTCATTTTTTATGATGTTGATGAGCACTGGAGCAGATCTCAGCCTGGGTGATCTTACTGAAATAAAATACGGATTAGACCCTCAAGCCTGGGATCAGGGAATACCTGGACAGCTACATATGTTGTATCTGTCAGAGTCCTCTGAAAGGACAAGACTACATTTCTTCATTAGTGTCAGTATCCTATGAAATCAGAAGCTAGAAGAGGACTCCAACCCTTGATTGGTAAGTTTCTCAAACATGGAGTCCTGGTTCCATGCCAGTATCCCTGTAATACTCTCATTCTGCCCGTTTTAAAGCCAAATGGTTTGATGACCTCCAGGGTGTTAATGCGGTAGTCATTCCACTTCACCCTATTTTGCCAAATGCTTTCACTACATTAACAGATACATGAAGGCGCCACATGGTACACAGTCTTAGAACTAAAGGATGTATTCATCTGCATATCATGAAGCCCAGAATCCCAGTTTTTGTTTGCCTTTGAGTGGGTTGATCTATCCTCAAATCTAACTCAGCTGTGTACATGGATAGTTTTCATTTGTTTCGTAATGCTCTTGCAAAGTAACTCAGCTCCAATTAAAGGTCTGAGCCACTCTACAATATGTATGTAGATTATATTCTCATGTGCAGGCCTACCAAAGAGGACTCAGATGAAAATACCATCCAGGTCTTAAACTTTTTAGGGAAGAGGGGATACAGAGTTTCCCCAACCAAAGCTCAGATTTCTAAACAAGATGTAAATTTCTTAAAATATAGTTTCACCCCAGGAAAATGTGCTCTTTCACTTAAGAGAAAGGAAGCTATATTATGTATAGGGCCACCACAAATAAACAACTCAGGGGGCCGGCGCTGTGGCATAGTGGGTAAAGCCACCGCCTGCAGTGCTGGCCTGATGTGGCCTGGGAAAGCAGTAGAAGACGGCCAAGTCCTTGGGCCCCTGCACCTGTGTGGGAGACCCGGAAGAAGCTCCTGGCTTCGGATCAGCGCAGCTCCGACCGTTGCGGACAATTGGGGAGTGAACCAGCGGATGGAAGACCTCTCTCTCTTTCTGCCTCTCCTTCTGCCTCTCCTTCTCTGTGTATAACTCTGACTTTCAAATAAATCTAAAAAAAAGAAAGAAACAACTCAGAACATTCCTGCATGGCACGATATGGATTTCACGATTTGCTTTAATAGCCAAACCTTTACAATGGAGCTTTAAAGGGTCCTGATACAGACCCACTTCAGTGAACAGGAAAACAATAGGGTTTTCCAGAGGGTTAAAGAGGGTTAAAGAGCTATTCACAGAAGTTCCATTGTTAGAAATCCCTAACTTTGGACCTGGCACTGTGGTACATCGGGTTAAAACCCTGGCCTAAAGCGCTGGCATCCCATATGGGCACTGGTTCAAGTCCCAGCTGCTCCACTTCCCATCCAGCTCTCTGCTATGGCCTGGGAAAGCAATAAGAAGATGGCCCACATCCTTGGTTCCCTACACCCATGTGGGAGACCCGGAAGAAGCTCTTGGCTCCTGGCTTCGGATCTGCACAGCTCCGGCTGTTGCGGCGATCTGGGGAGTGAACCAGTGGATGGAAGACCTCTCTTTCTGCCTCTACCTCTTTCTGTAACTCTTTCAAATAAATAAAATAAATCTTTAAAAAAAATCCCTAATTTGGACAAACCATTCACCCTGTTTACAGCAGAGAAACAGGGAATTTTTCTAGGTGTACTCTTTCAGAAACCAGAACTATTTTTCATGACCAGTGGCCTACTTTCTAAGCAACTAGATTCAGAGATTGTGGGATGGCCCGCATGTTTAAGGGCAATTGCTGCTATAACACTTTTTGTGGAAGAAACCACAAGGCTGACTTTAGGCCAGCCATTTGAAGTTCAAACTCCACACCAGGTGCAAGGACTTCTAGAAAGTAAAGGAGATCAATGATTGACAAGAGGATGCCTTACAAAATACCGGGCTCTTCTGTTAGATACATCTGAGGTAACTCGCAAGGTATTCCAAGTCTTCAATCTGGTTTATTCTTTTTCCTTCTTAAAAGGTGCTGAAGAATTAGTTCAATCTTGTGTAGAAACCATAGATCAGGTATATTCTAGCAGGTCTGATCTGTGAGATGAACCTCTGGAAAATCCAGATCACTCAGGTCAATATTTTCATAAAGGAATGTTTAGAAAAGCAGGCTATGCCATAGTGGATATTACTCAGGTGATAGAAGCACAGGCATCACCATTTAACATTTCAGGTCAACAGATTGAGTTCATTATTTAACTAGAGCCTTAGAATTAGTAAAAGTCCAAAAAATTAACATTTACAGACTCCAAGTATGTGTTCCTTGTGTTAGTGCACATGCAACAATTTGGAGAGAAAGAGACCTACTGACTGCAAAGAACTCTCCCATAAAGCATCGGAAAAGAGATTAATTCACCTTCAAGCAGTACTAGAACCCTTGGAAGTGACTCTCATACATTCTAGGGGACACTAGAAGAGAGATAGCCATATTAAAGGAAATGCACTAGCAGGTAAGGCAGCAAAACAGGCTGCTACGCGGGAGATTTTAGAAATGGCTCTAATACCTCAGCCAGTAGAGGCAACTAAAAATCCTTACTATAGTGAGCCTGAAATAGAATGGACTCCGCAACAAGATGTTTAAAGACACCTGTGGGTAGCGAACTTTAAATCATGGGACATGCTTTGCTTCCAGTGGCCTCTCAGTGAAAATTACTATGGAAATACATGACCCTATCCAACTGGGAAGAGGAGCCCTAATGCAGTTTCTCAAGTATTTGGAGGGAAAGGAATACATACTGTTACAAGGGAAGTAACTTGACCACTGTACTCTGTTTACAAAATAACTCTAGTGGTCACACCAGGCCATCCCAGTTACTCCTTTACAAAGGAGAGGAACATAGCCATGTTAAAACTGGCAAATGTACTTTACTAACATGCCACAGCAAATAATTACAAATATCTGCTAGTCTTCAGTGATAGGTGAGAAGCAGCCTCCTACAGAGTATTTCAAAAAGCTGAGTTTTAAAGCAGCCTTTCTTACCTCTGACCTCGTCTTTGATTCAATTATCCAATTGTTCAGGATTAGGTAAAGCATATTATCAGTGTAGGTCAGGTATAATAGTTTCTGATGGAGTATGATAAAATTCTGCCAGTGCCAGATCCTAAAAGTCGTGAACAGCCAAATTCCCTCAGGAGATCTAGTTTTGTTAAAAATTTGGAAGGAGGGATCTCCCTCTGATCAATTATAGCCTAAATGTAAAGAATCTTACCAGGTGCTACTTAGCACTCCTATTGCAGTTAATTTATAGGACATTCCAAGCTGGGTACATCTGTCAAGAATTAAACTTTTGGCCGGCACCACGGCTCACTTGGCTAATCCTCTGCCTGCAGCACCGGCACCCCAGGTTCTAGCCCCGGTCAGGGCACTGGATTCTGTCCCGGTTGCTCCTCTTCCAGTCCAGCTCTCTGCTGTGGCCCGGGAGTGCAGTGGAGGATGGCCCAAGTGCTTGGGCCCTGCACCGCATGGGAGACCAGGAGAAGCACCTGGTTCCTGGCTTCGGATTGGTGCAGTGCTCCGGCTGTAGCAGCCATTTGGGGGGTGAACCAACGGAAGGAAGACCTTTCTCTCTGTCTTTCTCTCTTACTGTCTAACTCTGCCTGTCCAAAAAAAAAAAAAAGAATTAAACTTTTAGCTGTTAAGTCTTCACAGGTGCACTCAGCGGATAAGTCTGCCTACTGTTGTGAACCAACTGAAGATCTCAAAAAGCAAATGAAAGATCTCTGTGAGTGAGATCTCAGTGGAAAGAACAGGTCATCAAAGAAGGAGGTACCTTTCTCTGAAGGGAGGAGAGAACTTCCACTTTGACTATGACCTTGTCTAAATAAGATTGGAGTCGGTGAACTCAAAAGGCCTCCATAGCCTTGGCAACTCATGACAAGAGCCTAGGGTGATTACTGATGCCATAAACAAGAGTGTCAGTTTGTTAAGTCAACAACAGGAGTCACTATGCACTTACTCCCCATGTAGGATCTCTGTCCTAAATGTGCTGTACATTGTGATTTAATGCTATAACTAGTACTCAAACAGTATTTTTCACTTTATGTTTCTATGTGGGTGCAAACTGTTGAAATCTTTACTTAATATATGCTAAATTAATCTTCTGTAAAGAGAATTGAAAATGAAAAACAAAACAAAAAGCAAAAAGTATAACCTTGGCTTTTGTTAGATCAAGGATTTTGCACTTTATGGCAGACATGTTTTTCCTAACACTTCTCCTGATTCTTTCAGGAAGCTGATATTAGCAGGAACACTCTGCTGAGTTCTTCCACCATAATAGGAGGAGATACTTCTATTCTTCATGAAGCCATGTTGAAAAATCTGTGTTGCCCAAGGCAACCTACCCCAGCCTACAGGCCAAATTTTACAGCTAGTACTCCAGCCTGTGTATGCTCTAGTTAACGTAGTCAGGAACAACTGACTAGCTCTACAATACATACTGGCAAAGCTAGGAAGAGAATGTGCAGTAATTAATGAACCTGTTACATTCACTGTAACAGCAGTATGTTCATTTAAGGAGACATTGCAAAGCTTTATACCCAGGCTAAATGATTCTATAATTTTGGTATGGAAAGTCTATCATCTCTCACTATTTGGGAAACAATAAACTAGGTTTTCCCTTTCCTAAGACAGATCTTACCTACCATCTTTTTCCAATTATGCTCATCCTCAGTAGAAAATGTATTTCCTTCAGAGATGAACAGCTTCTCAGAGTAATGATGACCAAGCGGGGGCCACAGCCATTGGCAATAACTGGCAAAAATCTTCCGGCTCATTAGATGGACCCATAAAAGGTGAGATAAGTAGAGAGTCCATATTTGGAATAGGAAAGGCCTGAGACCCTAATCATCAGGAAATAGGTACAGCACTGCCTTATGATTAAAAGATGGAAAAATCACTGAGGGGAATGATAAGCTGTAACTAGTTAAAGTTTAGATGAGCTAGAAATACTTGTATCCCTGCAAAATAGTGCTATCTCTTCAACTGTCATTATGATACGCCTACCTTCCCAGGATGCACCTGTCGCATCCAGGACCAGGGTGCAAGCTCAGACCCTATCCCGATTGTATATCCAATTCTGGTACCATCCTCTTCCGTATAAAAAGAGGTGGAAGTTGTGAGAGGGTCCTTGTTCCAGCGTGAAACTCACTAGGCCATACTGCTCTCATTTTCTCTCTTTTTGCTGTGGACTATCCACTCTCTGATGAACAGACCTCTTTTATACATGCTTAAAGGTACCATTTTCAAGGTTTTTTGTTTGTTTCTTTCTCATTTACGGGTAACTGTTTAGGCTGCTTATGTTGGGTATTTCTCTGGGTGGGGTAGACCATGTTTGCATGTGAATATGTGTTTATTCCCTCACTGTTAAATAAATTCTGTTCCTATTACACAACACTAGTGTATTCTTAGTGTTTTTACCTCTGCAGGAGGCAAGAGACTGCATCAGAAATTAATATAGTTATTGCCCACATCAGTAGTATGCATTTGAAGTGGATGTTGGCTTCCAGAGGTGTATCTTCAGGCTCCAGAGTTGGCTATCAATTACACTAGAATTTTTTATGGGAGTTGCCATGTTCCTGGTGCAGTGTGATGTAGAGAGGGCTGTCCCATTGTCCCAACAGGCAAGCCTGAGTGGTGCTAGGACTGGTACCACCAATAGTTGTGGCCTTGGAGCTGTGTCGGGTGTATGTGCCTTGCTCAGGTGCTACTGCATGGGTGTGGGTGATCCTGGGGCTTATAGAATAAAAACCTCAAATCCTAGCACTAAGGACTATGAAGGGGAACTTTTCTAGGTCCCATGGGGTGAATAAAAGTAATGCTGGGAGTTGTGCATGGGCAGATATGAGCCTGCAGCAGTGGAATGCAGGTAAGGTCTTGTGCATGTCTCACAGTGTGATACACAGGAATGTTGTACTAATAGTCCCACTCTCAGTTCTACAGGGCATGGAGGGTACTTTGCCCAGGTCCCATAGGGAAGGTGTAGGGTATTCACTGATTGTTCGTTGGCAGTCATAGGCCTTCAGTAGTAGAAGTGAAATAGAACCTTTCCCATGTCCCAAATCACAAGCTAAAGTGTTTCTGGGACTTACGGAGCCAACAGTCACAGTCTGAATATTGCATGATGCAGTGCGGACCTGACCCAGCTTCTGCATTCACCTGCAGGTTATGTTGGGGATTGTGCACTGGCAGGCATGGGTCTGGAGCTGTGAAGTACAGATAAGGTCACCCCATGTTCTACAGGATGAACTCGGGTGACTCTGAAATATAGCTCAAACAGTCCCAGGCCTAGAGCTGCAAGACTCATAAGATAACCTACCAAAGTCCCTCATGGAGAACTCAGGTGACTCCTTGGAATAATGTTCCAACAGTCACAGTTCCAGAGCTGCATGACTTGGAGGGTACCTTACCAAGGTCCCAAATGGTGATCACAGGTTATACATGGAATTGTGCACCAACAGGTGCAGGTCTGGACAGAGAAATGCAGATAAGGCCTTCTCCAAGTCCAGTGGAGGAGTGACGATGTCTCAGAGACTTAAAGAATGACAATCATAATTCCAGAGTTGTAGAAGGCAGAGAGTTCCTTACACAGGTCTCACAGGGAAAGTACAGATTATTGTAGGAATTATGAACTGGCATCCACCATTCTGAAGAAGAGGAATGCAGATAGGGCTTTCCGGTTTATAGCATTGAGTGCCAAGTTATTGCAGGGATTGTAGCACCAACAGCCTCAGTCCTAGAAGTACAGTACACAAAAGGGGTTGCCCACAGTTACCAAAGGGGGTGCAAAAATGATATTGGGGCTTGTGCCCTGGCCACCCAACATTGTGTGCTAAGACAGAGGGGACTTCTCAGGTTTGATCCACTGTGCTTGTGTATTGGTTGCTGCTGGCACTAAGCCCCAAGAAGTAGAGGAGAATTTTTCTAGATCGTGCGAAGAGAGAAATGGTTCCAGGGCTTGTGACCAGCAGAGGGGCCTGTGTTCTGCCTTGGGACACACTCTGGCTCTGACGCCGGGAACTTCTGGTGTCAGTGGGGCTGCTCGCTGTCCCAAGCAGTTCAGGTCTTGCACTTTGGAGATGAAAAGAGGAAAATGTGGGTTTGTTTTTTGGAACAAAGCAGTAATTCAGACTCCAGTCAGCCCTCTGAACTGGATTTAAAGCCAATGAAAACTGTGGAATTCTGTAATTAGGACTGCTGGTGTATAGTGGTAATGAAGGTCACAGGGGTTTCTGCTTACCTGCCCCTGGAAAATGGAGTCCCCTGTTGGGCGACTGGGGTAGGAGCTGTGATGTGTTTGATGCTCTCTCTCTATGCTACCTTTCTGGGACTCTGTGCCATTTAGAGTTTCCATTACTTATTTGCTGACATCTTCCCGCAGTTAATCCCTTGGAGAAGTGGTCCTTCTTTTGTTGTTCTGGTTCTTCTCTACAGCAAATGTGAATGCAGGACCTCTCTGTTCAGCCATCTGGATTGACTCTATCTGGGATTATCTTTACTTAATTTTTATAGAGCTGGTTATTAGTGCGTAGAAATGCTACAGAACTTTGTGTGTTGATTTTGTACCTTGCAGCTTTACCAAATTCATATGAGTTCTAACAGTTTATTGTTTTGCTTTGGAAATACTTGGGGTTGTCTACAAATATAATCATGTCCTCTAAAGAGATAAATTCACTTCTTCCTTTCCAATTTAAATGTCTTTTATCTTGACTGATGGTTTTGGCTAGGAATTTTAGTACTATGCTGAAAAGACATGGTAAGACTAGCATATTTCCTCTGTCCCTCACCTTTAAGGAAGAACTTTTTATTTTTCAATGAGCTATGGACTTGTCATATATGGTCTTCATTATGTTGAGATCTGTTCTTTTCATGCCTAATCTGAGCTTTTATCATAAGAATGTATTAAATTTTAATATTTTATACAAAATTTTAAGATGGCCATGTGATTTTTATCATAGTGTATCAAATTTATTTTGCATACATCAAACAGTCCTTGCATCCTAGGACTAAATCCTGGTGTTGGGGGTGGTGGCTGGCATGTGGTGCAGAAGAGTAATCCACTGCTTTGGCACCAGTATTCCCTATTGGGGTGTCAATTCAAGACCTGGCAACTACATTTCTGATCCAGCTTCCTGCCAGTATACCTGAGAAGGTATAAGATCGCCCAAGTAGTTGAGACCCTGCCATCTGTGTGAGACCTGGATGGAGTTCCTGACTCTTGGCTTCAGCATGGTCTGGACCTGGCTGTTGCAGCCATTTGGGTAGTAGACCAGTAGACAGAAGATCTCATATCTTCCCTCTTCCTCCTGTTGTCTGTCTCTCTTTTGGTTCCTACTTAGTTATGGTTATATGATGCTTTTCATGTGTGTTTGAGTTCAATTTTCTAGTATTTTGTTGAGAGAATTATTATTCGTTGTAGTCCCATAATATCCTTTTTACTTCTGTGTCATCAATTGTAACATGTTCCCTACATTTCCAGAGAGAAAAAGGCTGTGAGCATCTCTCTCCTGCCATTAATTGCTCCAACCCAGGAACTACATATTCTCACTTTTGCTTAAAATGCATTGGCCATAATAAATCCTGGACCTGCCAAAACGCATGGTGATCAGGAAGTATAATCATGCCATGAATTACTGCCATCCACTTGGGAGACGTGGATTACATCCAAGCTCCCAACTCCAGTCTTGGCCCAGCCCTCCTGGCTATTGTAGGCATATGTGTAGGGAGCTCTCTAGGTCTAGCTTGCTCGCTTGTGTGTGCTCGCTCGCTCTCTCTTTCTCTCTCTCTAATACATAAATAAATTTTAAATGTGAAATTCCATATGATCCAGAAATCTCACTCATAAGTATATATATTCAGGAGAAATGAAAAGAGATCTCTACAAAGAATTGCACAGGAATATTGATTGCAACTTTTTTTATAATATGCAAAAGATGAAAACAACCTAAATGCCAATCAACTTACAAATGGGTAAAAAATATGGAATATCCATACCAAAGAATATTATTCAGCAATAAAAAGGAATGAAGCACTTATACAACTACCGTATGGGTGAATATTTAAAGCATGCCAAATTAAAGAGGCTGTAACAAAAGTACTTCATATATGATAGTATCCCCCCTTTTTTTTTGACAGGCAGAGTGGGCAGTGAGAGAGAGAGACAGGGAGAAAGGTCTTCCTTTGCCGTTGGTTCACCCTCCAATGGCCACCGTGGCCGGCGTGCTGCGGCTGGCGCACCGCACTGATCCGAAGGCAGGAGCCAGGTGCTTCTCCTGGTCTCCCATAGCGTGCAGGGCCCAAGTACTTGGGCCATCCTCCACTGCCTTCCCGGGTGACAGCAGAGAGCTGGCCTGGAAGAGGGGCAACCGGAACAGAATCCAGCGCCTCGACCAGGACTAGAACCCGGTGTGCCGGCACCGCAAGGCGGAGGATTAGCCTCGTGAGCCGCGGCGCCGGCCAATAGTATCCTTTTAAACATGTGGAATATGCAAAAAACAAAGCTAATAGTTGTCAAAGGCTTGGAAAGGAGATGAAAAGTAATAGCTGATGCTATGGAATGTTGCAGGGGAGGTATTGATACTTGTAAGAGGACACAGTGTGGGTTATGCAACATTGTGAATACTCTAAGTGTGCAATTTACATGGTGTTTCATAGTACATGAATTAGTTCTCATTGAAGATATCAAGGCAATAAGTTATTTTAAAAGTGTATGCCAGGTGGTTGTTTGACATAGTGGTTAAACAGCTGCTTGGGACAACCACATACCATATCTGAGTGCCTGAGTTCAAGTCTTGGCTCTACTCTTCAATTTCCAGTTTCTTCTAATGCCCACCCTGTGAGGTAACATGATAATTAGAGCAATTAGGTCCCAACCACCCATGTGCGAGATCTAAATTTAATCTCTGATTCCTGGCTTTAACCTGACCCAACTACAGCCATTGTGGACATATGAGAAGTGAAGCAGTGGATGGAGCTCTGTCAACTTTTCTTTCGCTGTCTCCCTGCCTCTCAAATTAAAAAAAATGAATGAAAAATGTGCCCTAATCTACTTATTTCAGACTTACCATGTGTGTAATAACTAGTATTTTTGAAGAATTTATTTTTGGAACACTTAGATTTACAGAAAAGTTTACACAAAGATAGTACAGAGTTTCTATATATCTTGCAGTTTCCCTGTTACAGTCAACAATAGGATGGTATATTTGTTACAATTAATGAGCCAACACTGATAACACCATTTTTAATCATAGACCTATTTTATTTATGATTCATTAACTTTTGCTAATACATACCTTCTGTTCCAGGATCTCATCTTGGATAACACATTACATTTAGTCATTGTATCTCCTTAGAGATAGTCTTTTTTTTTAAAAGATTTATTTATTTATTTGAGAGGTAGAGCTACAGATAGAGTGAGAAACAGACATACGCTGGTTCACTCCCTAAATGGCCACAATCGCTGGAGGTGTGCTGATCTGAAGCCAGGAGCCACTTCTGGGCTCCCACATGGGTACAGGGTTCCAAGCACTTGGACCATCTTCCACTGCTTTCCCAGGCCATAAGCAGAGAGATGGATTGGAAGAGGATTAGCTGTAACATGAACTGGCGCCCATATGGGATGCAGATGCAGCAGGCAGAGGCTTAGCTTACTATAGCCATAGCGCCAGCCAGAACTCAGTCTCTTAACTGTGATAGATTTTCAGACTTTCTCTGTTCTTAATGACTTCAATAATTTTGAGTACATTGAGGTATTTCCTAAAATGCCCATCTATTGGGATTTGTTGAAAGGTGGCCTCGTGTTTAGACTGTAATTATACGTTTTGAAGAGGAAGACTACATAGGCAATTTGCCATTGTTATCCCACCAAATCTACAGTACATAGTATAGACATAATTTATCAGTATGGATTTCTACTCTGATCACCTGACTGAGGTAGTGTTTATCAGGTTTCTTTATTGAACCCTTACTATTTCAACCTCCTTCCCATAATGTTCTCCTGGGTAGGAAAGTAGTGTGGGCAGTGCATACTCAAGAAATGAGGGGGCTACTCCCCCTCTTTAAGGGCAAAGTATATATAAATTATTTGGAATTCCTGTACATGGAAGATTTCTCTCTCCTCTATTTAATCTCTCATTTATATCAGTATGGACTAATATTATTTTGTTCTTTGGGCTATAATCCAATACCACTTTATTCATTTTATTAAAATGCTTCCAACTTTGGCTAATTTTTAAAATAATCTGTGACTTCAATTATTAATGAAGGGAAGGACCCTGAAATGCTTGTCTTTACTTCCTCTACTTGTCTTTGTCCTCAAGAAACTTCTTTGTCTCCTTTGGGGTACTTTGTCTCTCTAAAAGTAATGAGATAATGAAATCAATTCAGAAAAACTAAATGAACCAGTCAAAGAAGAAACCACCAGTAGAACTTTGCAGGTCATTCTTTAAAAAAAAAGATGTATTTATTTATTTGAAAGGCTGAGTTGAAGAGAGGCAGAAGCAGAGAGAGAAAGAGAGAGAGGGAGAGAGAGAGAGAGGTCTTCCATCCGTTGGTTCACTCCCCAAATGGCTGCAATGGCCAAAGCTGAGCTGATCTGAAGCCAGGATCTTCTTTTTTCTTCTGGGTCTTCCACAGGGGTGCAGGGGCCCAAGCACTTGGGCCATCTTCCACTGTCTTCCCAGGCCTTAGCAGAGGGCTGGATAGGAAGAGAAGCCAGGACTAGAACCAACACCCATATGGGATGATGGTGCTGCAGGCGAGGGCTTTAACCCACTGCGCCACAGCACTGGCCCCACAGCTCATTCTAACAATTAAATATTTTTCAACTCATTTTAACAATTTAGTAAGTTGTTATATAACGTTTATGTATCAAATATATTTTATACTTCAAAAACTGCTATACTTATTTAGATAAGCCTTATCTAAATGTATTGATGAAATATGCATGCACTGTCAAAATATACACAGTCAGCTTATACAAATGTCAGTCACTTTTATGAGAATAGTATTTATTCATTTCTTGTTAATTTGAGAAAGTTAGATTTTCTAATTGTAAAACCTAGGAGTGATAATTTATAATTGTTGTGGTTATGAAAATTACAATTACTTCATCTTTCTAGGTTTTATAATTTGAAAACCTACAGAACAAATTTATTCCTTTTGGAAAATATTCTTTTAATGTACAAGTGTTACTATGAGGAAAAGACCACAAACCTAAAGCTATAAAACATAATAATCCTGAAATGCATTGGGCTGAGAGGTATTTTCTGGTAATTGCCATTTTTTCATAGAAAAGATATCTCTGTCTATGTAATCATATGTAGGTATTAAAATTAAAAAGAAACGTTTTAGTATAAGTTTCAAAACACCATCAGAGTCTTATGACATTATTCTTCACGCAACCATAGTTGAATCTAATCCTGCTGTTATTTGTAGTTGCTATCCTAATGTTCCTTTATAGCTCACACTAATTTTTAGCAAGACCTTAAAATTGAGGATAGTCATGGTCACTCAACAACACAGTCCAATTTAAATGTCATGCCAGACACATATGTAATCTTGTATCTCCCAGTAATAACATTGAAAAACTCTATTTAATTCATTGTATCAAAAATATAATGTCCACATATGATCAATGTAAACAGTATTAATGAAATATTTTATTTCTAGTTTTTGTTCTGTTTTCAAAATCTGATGTGTATTTTATATCCAAAAGCACATCTTAACATAGATTAGGTACACTCCAAGAGCCCAGTTTTTACAAGTGGCTAAGAGAGACCACGCTGGACTATGTAGGTATAGAAAATTATGATCATTTGCCATTTATGATCTCATTTGATAATTGTAAATTGATTAAAGTAGATAGAACAGATATCACTATTTATATTTTACTTATAGTGAAGCTGAGGGCCAGAAAGTTCTACTGGTTTTTCAAGGTCACATATATAGTAAATGCTAGAGTATATATATAGCTAGAGTGTAAAATATAATCCATCTTTTAAAGGATCTATCAACAATGCAGTACGAAGCATTATTAACGTGTGGCAGGATGTAAACATGTCAATCAGGCCTCCTGCTACAAGGAACGTAATTGACTGATGGCCCTAACTGTGGCCCTTTTGGATTCACTGCTGCATTCATGATGAGTAAATGTTTCCTATGAGTTGCTCCCAGCCAAAGATTAAACACTGTTGGAGTACAAAAGCAGGATGACTCATGAGGGTTGCAGAATTCTTTAAGATGGAGACTGACTTAAGGAATCCCCACTAGCTAAAACATTCTTGGAGAACGCTGTAATCCAGGACTCTTCTTACCCAATCTTCCTTCCTTCTCTTTTCCTATAAATGTCAGAATGGATTTTACTCTGAAATATCTTCCCTCCTTCACCAGCTCCCTCCTCTGATAAATCTCATGTATAGCTAATCCCATCTTGTTGTTGGCTTTTCAGCATATCTTAGCCTGTTTCTTGTTGCTATTACTAAATGCCATAGACTGGGTAGTTTATAAAGAATAGCAATTTATTTGGCTCATGGCTCTGGAGGCTGGGAAATACAAGAGCAGGAGACATTCTTGCTGCATCATAACATGGTGCAGGGCATACATGGCAAGACAGAGCCAATGTGTCAGAGAGCTCACTTTTATGGAAAAGACTCTCCCTTGATAATCCATTAATGCTCTTATGACAGCAGAGCCCTCATGAACTAATTACCTCCCAAAAGTCCCACTTCTCAATACTGATGATGCCTGGGGCACCAAGTATTTGACTCATAAAATTTGGGAGGTACTTTTAAACCATAGCAATAACTGAAGTACCCATGAGACAAATAATGGTACCAGCATACTTAATCACACCTTGGAGAAACTGTCGGGTGAATTACTTTTTGTGAGAGGATTTTCAAACTCAAAAATCACATAGCCAAATAGGCAAACTACAAATACGTATTCATAGCTACCCAGAGTTGAATCTTAGCTTGATTTTGAGGGAAAACTGATAAATGCATCAGATTTGAAGTAATCTTTTGAATTAAAAAATACTTGTAGATTTATTTGTGTATTTAAAAGGCAGAGATTGACGGAGGGAGGAGACAGAAAATGAATGAGTAAATGGGGATAAATATTTTCTGTTAATTAATTCACTCCACAAATGACTGCAACAGCCAGGTGAGGGCCAGGCAGAATCTAAGAGCCAGGAACTCCATCGTGGTCTCTTCACATGGTACTTGTATCATCTTCCACTGCCATTCCAGGTGCATTAGCAGGAAGCTGGATTGCAATTGGAGCATCCAGATCTCAAATTGGCACTCTGATATGGTATGCTGACATCCCAAGCACCAACTTAACCTGTAGTGACACAATGCGAATCCCTTGAATGCCCAATTCATGACAGTATATATTT
The DNA here is from genome assembly GCF_964237555.1 of Oryctolagus cuniculus. Taxonomy (NCBI): domain Eukaryota; kingdom Metazoa; phylum Chordata; class Mammalia; order Lagomorpha; family Leporidae; genus Oryctolagus; species Oryctolagus cuniculus. The sequence continues at coordinate 65,166,822 of NC_091453.1, read as the reverse complement.
TGTCATGTTTTGTCATTTCTTTAAGACAATGGTATAACTAAAGAGCGTGAACATTTACATAGTTAAATGGTATTTGAGACTTAAGCTTCAAACATTGTCTATTAGTGTTTAAGTTCTCTGAGCTCTTTCCCTTTCTCTACACACTTGCTGAACTATACCATTCATTGCCAATCTCCAGTGGTCTGACTACACTATTTTCTTAAGATTTGCTGTTCTATTGTTTGTTGTTTTAGAATATGGTACCACCAAGTACCCAGTCACTTAAGCCAAAACATTGGTGTTACAATTGGTGTTGCGTATTACCATCCCTTTTATTCTATATCCACTCCATTATATTTACTTCCTAAATGTTTCTGAGAACCATCCCCCTTCCTCTATTCTCTGCCCCCTCCATAACAGTGTTTCCCATTGGACTACTTCTCTGATTTTCTAAGTTGTCTTCCACGTTTTATTTTCTGAGAAATTTTCTTGGTTCTATATTTCTCATCATTCAGTGCTGATTTTAGACTTAAGTCTTTAATGAGAGTTTTGTTGATCTAAGAAATGTCACTGATGTCTTTTAGTTTATCATAGCACTTATTTAATATTTTGCTGGTCATTTATGTATGTTTTTATTTCAATGTAAGTTCTACAAGAGTCAGGATTTTATTTTTCAACATTTTTTTCTCAGCATGTTAGAATTTGGAATGTACCATACACTTAATCCTATTTTTAATCAATCAAAAATGTTATCAGTTAATGTATTGTGGGGAGCAACTGGGAGCAACTCGGACTAGACTAAGTTACTGGAATTAAGACTTATTCTATGCATCTGCTCTCCCACAATATGGTGCTGGGAGAGGAGGAAACATCTTCTACCCAGCTGCCTCTCACCAAATTGACAAGCTGCAGGAGCTGCTGCTGATTGGAGGAGAGCAGCGTGTGGGCAGCCGAGTTGGGATTGGTGGAAGAGGACTATAAAGGAGGAGAGAGACAACATGCACGAGGAACATCTAAGGGGAACATCTGAGGGAACACCTGTGCAGCCCCCGAGAGAGCTGGCCGGCGGTGTGCCGCTCCCCCGCGGAAGTGAGGAATGTGGCAGGGGGAACCGCCCTTCCACGGAGGTGGAAGGGACGGTAGCCAACCCGGGAAGACCCAGCAGCAAACCCGGGGAGGGCCGAGCAGACGAAAGAACAGCGCGGGGTCCTGTGTCGTTCCTCCACGAAGACGGGGAGCGACAATGTATGAATAATATTTTCAATGGTAAACATTATTTTTGCTGATAGTAATCCTACTTCAATCCTTGACAGATTTCCTCAAACACATACCTCTCAGTATTTTTCCAGACCCTGGATAATATCTATTTAGGCATAGTAGAGATATATTCTAGAAGAGATTCATGTGTCCGAAGTTATTTTGATGTATGTTAGGATTTTGAGGAAAAGAACACTAAAACATAGTACTTCTCTTTCCCACGGAAGTTCTAAACCAATTGAGACTTAAGATGAACATCCATAATATTTCCTGTACTACTGGTAAATTTGAAGTTGGAGAATGTGATATATGTGTGGGCAAGTGGGTTTCCTAATACTCACACTAGAAATAAAATTAGAAACCCAGTCACTGGGGCCGGCGCTGTGGCTCACTTGGTTAATCCTCCGCCTACGGCGCCAGCATCCCATATGGGCGCCGGATTCTGTCCCGGTTGCTCCTCTTCCAGTCCAGCTCTCTGCTGTGGCTCAGGGAGGCAGTGGAGGATGGCCCAAGTGCTTGGGCCCTGCACCCGCATGGGAGACCAGGAGGAAGCACCTGACTCCTGGCTTCGGATCGGCACAGTGCCAGCCATAGCGGCCATTTGGGGAGTGAACCAATGGAAGGAAGACCTTTCTCTCTGTCTCTCTCTCTCTCACTGTCTATAACTCTACCTGTCAAAAAAAAAAAAAAAAAAGAAAGAAACCCAGTCACCAACAACAATAAACTGAGGCAGACATTCTCCAGTAGGAGTAGAGCCTGTATGTTCTCAGAGTTAGAGCAGATTTCTCAACATAAACCCTATAGGCCAGGAGAGAATGGAGAGATTTAGCCCAAGTTCCCAAAGGAGAAGAAAAAACTGCCAACCTAAAATACTTTACTCAGAAAAGAGTAAAGGTGAAATAAAAACCTTCCAAGACAAGAAAAATTTGAAAGAATTACCACTACCTGGCCAGCCTTCTAAATGATACTTAAGGATACACTACATGTAGAAACGGAGACTAGAAGCATCATAAAAGAAGTTGAAGGTAGAAAACTACTTTGAAAGCAAAGGCTATTCAAAACAGCATAATGTTTTTATGGAAAAATAACAGGACCAAGTCATTTTTATCAAAAATAACCTTGAATGTAAATGGAATAGATTTACCAATTTAAAAAATACAACTGGCTGAATGGATAATAAATCAAGGGCCACCTATATGCTGTCAAATACACTTCACCAATAAAGATACACACAGATTTAAAGTGAAAGGATGGAAAAAGGTATTACATGCAAAAGGAAATATAAAGTTAGCAGGATTAGCTATACCTATATTAGCCAAAATAGACTTGAAGACAAAAATTGTTAAAAAAAATCACAATGTAGTCATCAAGAGATTACTTCAACCAGATATGACTATAGTAAACACATAGGCAACTACTGCTAGGGAACCCAGTTTTATAAAGCAGATACAAAAGGATCTAAAGAGAGACATAAACTCTGAAAATAGATCTCCCATATGACCCAGCCATGCTGCTCCTGGGAATTTACCCAAAAAGAAATGAAATCAGCATATGAAAGAGAGATCTGTACTCCCATATTTATAGCAACCCAACAGACAATAACAATATGTGGAATAACCTCTAAATTTCCATCAACTGATGACAGGATAAACAAAATGTGGTATATATGCATGGTGGAATATTACTCAGCCATAAAAAGCAATGAAATTCCCACATTTGCAACAAAATGGTTACAATTGAGGATCATTATGCTAAATGAAATAAACCAGACCCAGAAAGACAAGTATCATATGTTTTCTATTATTTGTGGATGTTAATTGATAAAGTTAAAAATTATATGGATATCATTTTGTTTATAATTATAAATATTGTTTCACTAAATTATACCATATGCATGACAATATGCATTTCCCAATTTATGATCATTATATTGAATCCCACATTTTGTACTGCTAATATTCCTGTTTTTAAGAAAAATAGTAAGTATGTGTGTATATAACATACATGAAGTGAATATGGCAGAATGTTAAAATTAAAATGTTAAAATTAAAATATAAAGAATAAAATGTCTTCCAACAATTCTGATTCACAAGGGTGAGAATCACTTATATAGGATTTAGGGAGAGAAAGGTCTTTTTTCAGCTCTTAGAGTTAAGCTTATTTAGTTTGTGACTAAGACCGGGTATTGAACTAGTGTAAAGTGATGTACCTAGAATAAAAAATTAAAGCAGCATTCTCATTATTGTTTAAATACTCTGGTATTTCTTATTGTTGAATGAGTAGACACTATTGTCTAATTTAGCAAAATGGTAGTTAATTTCAGTTTAATTAACTATTAACATATTGATAATATAGAATTTGACATATTTAAAAAGTGGTCTCATGGACATATTTAAATCAATGCAGAATTGGTAAAACAATATACTAAAAGAATGTTAAGGGCTTAATATTTTATGTTAAAATCCTATTTACTAATGTGATTTCCTGTAATGGAGTTAGGAATCTGAGAAAGTTAGAACTGGATAGTACTTTAGCATCTAATCAGTCAGCCTGTGAAGGCCAAAAGATACAGATAAACAGAATAAAAGCATCTCCAATGATTGTTAAGAGATTTTGACACAGTGACTCTTGGGATCATTCTATCTGTCTCACATTGCCTGATTTATTCACATTAACTTGCAATTTAAATCCTTGAAGATTCATCCTGATTTTTAAAATCTGTCTCTTTTCAGTGTGAACACATCTAGCAGGATCACAAGATGTATTATTGATCATTAGTTAGTGTGGTTTGGTTAATCAGAATATTTTCCTTCTGGCACAGTGCAACTGATACAACCAATCTGAGGAAATTCAATATATATGGGCACTTTGGGGTAGATGCTCTGCTATGAATGGTAATTATAAAATTAGGAGAGTTTGGTACAGGAAATGCAGAATTTTGAGCAGTCAGCATCAAGAAGGCACAGAATGCTTTTAGGGTGAGGAATAGGGAGGCAAAGAAATGTCCAACAGAAAAATTTGGCTTCTTTGAATGAAGCTTAGCCATCCAACTTCAGAAAAACTGGCTGAGTGAATTGTGATGTATTCACATAATGGAATATCATGAATTTATATAAAATGTTGCAGCTCTCTTATATTCAACCGTCCCCATGATATATTTAAAAAGCAAGGTACTACAGTATCTTACCGTTTATATGAAAATAATTTAAATATGCATGGAACAGACCAGGAATTATATTCAAGAAATTGTTGACAAAGTTTGTCTCTTAAGAAGGAAACAGGGTGTCTGGGTAAAATGGAGACTTAATTTTCACAGTGTATCAATTTATTTATTTTGGACTTGATATCATGCACATATATATATATATATAAGCTCAAAATACTAATGGAATTTGGCTCTTAAAATATATTCCAAGATGAGCTCTATCATTTTTAGTAGGAAACAGATATTATTGACTCTCTAAGAGTGAGGTCTGCATCTCAGCTATCTTTTCCACTAGTGAAGTTGTACTTGAATAGGAAGATGAGTTTGTTGTCACATCTGTCATCTCATTGATGAGTAGAATTGATTTAGCAAACCAATCACCCACTGCCCTATTTTCAAAGCTGCTTTTAAAGAGGATGACTCTCCCAGAGAGAAGGAATATCAAAGATATTAAAATAGCTTTTTTTTTTCTTGTGCTAGAACTTTCAAACAAGCCCCTACGGTCCATGTGGAGAACTTGGTGTTTATTTATTTAACTTTATCTCCATAGAAAAGCAGTTACAGAATATGTAAGCAATTGGAGGTCAAAACAAAATACGAGAGGACGGAAAGAATGGTGCAGGGTGAATGAATTATGAAAGTGACATACAAAGGTCACCAAAGCCATCATGTACTGTCTGAAAAACAGTAATACCTCCAGTCATCTAGGGCAATGTTGGAACTCAATGGAGAGTTATATCTGTTCTTTTTTTTTTTATATAGTACATTTGGCAAGTCCATGGCTAACTTATTTGTGACAAATCTAGCAAATCTATAAAACAAGTGATCCAAGAAAAACAGAGGACAAAGATTGTGGCAATAACAGAAAATAGAAACAGATTTTAACAGAAAATATGTTTAATCTTACTGATAAAGATACAAATTCACATAAAACTTAGATATTTTTATTATATTGTTTGTCTAGCATTTAATAAAAGACTGTTGATTTTCTTTTACCACAGATTTATGTCTTTACAAACATACATGCAAACAATTCAAAAAGTTTATGGAAAATGAAATAAAAAGATAAATTTGTTTTGTTTAAAAAACTGAAATTGTGTATACAAGGAAGCTCTGGATAATGTGTAGTTATGAAAAAAGAATTCATGGACTTCAAAAAGTTTCCCTATGTTCTTGACTGAATTGCATCCACCTTGAATGCTATGTGGTACCACTTTCCAGGATATAAGAACCTCCTATTAGGAAAGATTCTGTAATTGCATGCCTAACACAAAATGTATTACAATAGAACCAGAAGAGGGGAAAAGACAATCACTGTCTTAAATTTCAGTGTAGACTTTTTGAGACAAAAATATTTTGGGGTTTTAGAATTCTAGAGCTCAAATCATAAAATTTATATCATACACAATAATCTAAAGGCACAGATATTTTAGTATCTTTGATCTCATCTCAGGGAAAACTGAAAGCCATTTTGGGAGTAGATAAGGCAGAGGGATATGGGTTTGCTGAATTCATCTTGCTTTGCAGGGTCAAACGCAGTATTGATACTTCCTCAAGTATAACTAGTATATAATCTTATATATATATATGTATATATACATATATGTGTATATATAACTATATATGTTTGTGTGTATATATATATATATGGGGTACAGTTCATGCTCACCAAGTTAATGAAAAATACTGGGATATGAAACATAATACCATTTTATTACTTTCCCCTTTAAATACAACTTACATGAGCTGGGATACTTAGATTTATTCAGCGCATTATCTTCTCCATAGGAAAACTTACATGGGAAGCCAGATTACAATTACAAGTTATTAAACAAACCTAGGAACTGAGCAAGCAAGTGAATTGGATAGTTTTGCTGGCTATTGTCATCCAGCTGGAATAGTAATATGCTCATCTTTACTGGAGAGAGAGATTTACTAAGTATTCAAGTCAGTTCACTAACACTTCCTCCTGGATCATACCCCTATAAACCCTCCTCCCGCCATTAATTTATGTTAATATTGATCGACCTATTTGTGTCATCTAAATGTTTATCCTTGTGTTATGGGTTGAATAGAACTTGGCTTCCTAAAATCATGCTGATGTTTGAACCTCAAAGTCATATATTAGCAGTTAATGAATTAATGCTAATTATTGATAGATTAGATTGGAGGCTTGGAACAATTATGACATCTGAAAGTTATGTCTTTGGGAAGTTATTATGTTGGATTAGGTTGCTGGATTGGAGCCCCATGATCACATCACAATGGCTTTATAAGGGAAGACCACATACATGGCAGAAGAATGTGCTCCCTATGTCTCTCTGCTTCCTGTCTCACCACATGATTCTTCTCCATACATGTCAACCACTGACAGCCTCCAACAGACACCAGAATAATGGGACTGCTTGATCCTGAACTGTGAACCCCCAAACTGCAGGATGAAATGACTCTTTACCTTTGTAAGAAGCTCCTTTCAGGTATTTTAGTTAAAATAACAAAAAGCATGCTCACTTGGACTTACCCCTAATGGTAGAGCTAGAAACGTGCAAGGGGATTCCAGTTCAATCCCATCAAGGTGGCATGTGTCAATGCCACCTTACTTGTTAAAGTGATCAGTTTAAGTTCATAATTGATCAAAAAGATAGGATTAAGTGTCAAAGGGATTACATAAATAAGACCAGTGTCTGCTAGTAATAATTGATAAAATTAAAAAGGAGATAATGATCCTACATGGGAGGAGGGATGCACAACAGACTCACAGAATGACAAGTGCCCTGGACAGTACTCTGGCCTCAGAATCAGCCCTTAAGGCATTCGGATCTGGCTAAAAAGCCCATGAGAGTTTTGCAGGCATGGAAAGCCAAGACACTGTGGAAAAAAAAATGACCTAAATGAAAGATCTCTGAGTGAAATCCCAGTAGAAAAAGTGGGCCATCAAAGAAGGATGTATCTTTCTCTGAAGGGAGGAGAGAACTTCCACTTTGACTATGGCCTTGTCTAAATAAGATCGGAGTTGGTGATCTCAAGAGGCTTCCATAGCCCTGGCAGCTCATGACAAGAGCCTCAGTTGAGTACTGACGTCATAAATAAGAGTGTCAATTTGTTAAGTCAACAACAGGAGTCACTGTGCACTTACTCCCCATGTAGGATCTCTGTCCTTAATGTGTTGTACTATGTGAATTAACGGTAAAACTACTACTCAAACAGTACTCTATACTTTGTGTGTCTGTGTGGGTGCAGTCTGTTGAAATCTTTACTTAGTATATACTAAGTTGATCTTCTGTGTATAAAGATAATTGAAAATGAATCTTGATGAAGAATGGGATGGGAGAGGGAGTGGGAGATGGGATGGTTGCGGGTGGGAGGGAGGTTATGGGGGAAAAGCTGCTATAATTCAAAAGTTGTACTTTGGAAATTTATATTTATTAAATAAAAGTTGAAAAAAATAACAAAAAGCTCACCATTGATTAACCAGAAGCCTGGTGCTTTCTTCCACCTTTTGGCCTGAAAGACTCTTAATTAATATCTGTGTATGTCTGAGCACATTCGTTATATGTTACCTTATTAGCATGACTCAGAATTGGAACGAGATCCCACCACTATTTCAAAGACCACCAACATTGTAGCATTTATAATGGTTCATACCTAAGAACACATAGAGTTTATATATTAATACATGTTTTAGCGAGGACCTACTATACTCTTATCAGTATTCTGAACCCTTCACATATATTTTCCCATACCTCCCTATGTGGAGACATGCATTAATTTTCATTGTTACAGATGAGGAAACAGAAGCACAGTGAATACAAAAAGAACTAGTTTCTCAAGATTACACAGCTGATGAATTTAGGTGATGGAATTCTAACTCATGTTTTTATGACTCCACATATCGCAAAGTCACTCGTCTTTTCGTTCCTACACACACACTTCAAAACATTACATTGCTTTTGATTCAGGAGTCTTTCTCTAACAATTTATTAAAAGGAAACGATATTGGATAGAAATATTTACTTAGAAGGAGTTCTTTTTCTTTTTTTAAAAAAGATGTATTTATTTATTTGAAAGTCAGAGTTACACAGAGAGAAGAGGCAGAGAGAGAGAGGTCTTCCATCCGCTGGTTCACTCCCCAATTGGCCACAACGGCCGGAGTTGCGCCCATCTGAAGCAGGAGCCAGGAGGTTCTTCCGGGTCTCACACGTGGGTGCAGGGGCCCAAGGACTTGGGCCATCTTCTACTGCTTTCCCAGGCCACAGCAGAGAGCTGGATCGGTAGAGGAACAGCCGGGACTAGAACCAGCGCCCATATGGGATGCTGGCGCTTCAGGCCAGGGCGTTAACCCACTACGCCACAGCACTGGCCCCACTTAGAAGGATTTCAGAATGATGCTCCGGGAAAGCGCCAAGGACACTGCACGCAGGAGAGCCCGTGACACCCTGCTAGGCCAAATTTGAACTCAAGTAATAATCAGTTCTCTCCTATGAAGCAACTTCTGAGGGTATACCCTCCAATAGTCTAAACACCTCCCATCAGACACACCTCTCAGAGGCCATGATTAGATAAAATAACTTGTATCTTTCTAATAGTTTCATGTCAGAAAGTGTGACTCAACTTTGTTTTTGAATATTGTTTTGGTTATAAAATACACTATTGTTGACTAATCAGAGTCTCTTAAAATTCTGTATGAATATTATGTTGGAGTTTTCTATTTCCAAAATTACATCACAGAAATTTTCCTAAGAATTGAATTGAATTTATAGATTACTTTGGGTAGTATTAAAATCTTAACAAAATTACTTCTTCCAATCAATGGGCGTGTGATATTTCCCATGCATTTGTATCTAATTTTTTCAACAAGTTTGTAAAAATTTTCAGTATAAAATTCTCAAGTTATATTCCCCAAAAAAATGAACCAATAATATGCATACTTATATTTATATGGAAATTAATTATAAAGAGATGCTTCACATGATTATGGAAACTGATGAGTCCTAGTGTACATTGTGGGCTGATAGGCTGGAAACTTAAGGCAGTCAATAATGAAGTTCCAGTCTAAAGACTGACAGCTTGAAGACCTAGAAGAAATGATTGTGCAATTCCAGTTTGAGGGGCAGCAGATGAATATCCAAGAATGTCAATGGTATAGAGGAAATACAGAAAGACAGTCTTTTGGAAAATGCTATTTTACTTGAGGAGACTGACTTATTTTTCTATGCATGCCTTCAATTGATTAGATGAGACTCACCTATATTATTCAGGGCAATTTTTTATTCAAATTTCACCAATTTAAATGTTTATCTTGAAGCAGATGTGTGGCACATCAGTTTGGCACACATTAAGATACTGTATTAGACACACATATCCCATACTGGAGTGCCTGAGTTCTAGTCCTGGCTCTGTTTCCAATTCCAGCTTCCTGCTAATGTGACCCTGAGAGGCAGGAGGCGATGGATAAAGTTCTTTGGTTCCTACCACCCAGTGTGAGACCCAGACTGAGTTCCAGGCTCCTTTCTTTAACCTGATCCAACCATGGCTGTTGAATTCATTTGGAGAATGAACCAGTGAACCAGCAGATAGAAGCTATCTCTTGCTGCAGGCGTTTAGGGAGAGAACCAGTGAACCAGCAGATGGAAGATATTGTTCCCCCTCTCTCTACTGCCCCTTTAAAATAAAATTTTAAAAATGAAAAATTTTAAAAGATTAAAAAATAAAACAAATGAATGTTAATCTCATCTAAAAACATCCTGCAAGTTGACATGTGACATTTGCCACACATCAACTTGATACATTTTATTAAATGTACTTTTGATGCTGTTGCAAATGAAATATATATACTATATATATATATATATATATATATATATATACAATATATTGTTACCAATTATCATGCTGTAAAATCTTCTGTCTACCTAACTGGAATTTGCTATCCTATGACCAATATCTGTGATATTTGTATGTTTCTTTTGACAGGCAGAGTGGACAGTGAGAGAGAGAGAGAGACAGAGAGAAAGGTCTTCCTTTACCGTTGGTTCACCCTCCAATGGCCGCTGCAGCCGGCGCACCATGCTGATCCGAAGCCAGGAGCCAGGTACTTCTCCTGGTCTCCCATGCGGGCACAGGGCCCAAGGACTTGGGCCATCCTCCACTGCACTCCCGGGCCACAACAGAGAGCTGGACAGGAAGAGGGGCAACCAGGACAGGATACGGCGCCCCGACTGGGACTAGAACCCAGTGTGCTGGCGCCGCAGGCCTATTGAGCCATGGCGCCGGCCGTATGTTTCTTTTATATACTGCAACTTTATTTCAACAGTTTTTGTGAGTTCATGTAATCTTTGGAGTTTGCTACATATATTATCATTCCATGTGTGAATAGACATCATTTCTCTGCCTTTCGAACTTGGCTGATTTTATATATTTATCTTGCCTAAGCTCTGTCTAGAATGTCCTTATCTATGTTCCATGTTGAATAGAACTGCAAAGAATATTCAACGCCTTTTTCATGATCATAGATATTTCAGTCTTTTACCATTGATTATGATGTCAGCTGTGAGTTTTTTAAAAATGTATCGCCTTTATAACATTGAGAAAGTTCCCTTCCCTATCTAGTTTGTTGAATATTTTTATCATAAAAGTATTGTGGTTTATCAAACATTTTTCTGCGTCAATTGAGATGTTTGTGGGTTTTTCTCCTCCGTTATGCTGAAGTATCATATTACATAGATGTTTTTTCTTTAAGGATTATTTGTTTGAAAGAGCTACACAGAGATAGGGGAGAAGAGAGAGAGAGACCTCCAACCACTGGTTTACTCCCCAATTAGCCACATCAGCTGGAGCTGTGCCATTCCGGAGCCAGGAGCCTCCTTTGAGTCTCCCACTTGGGTGCAGGGGTCCAAGGACCTGGACCATCATCTACTGCTTTCCCAGGACGTATTAGAGAGCTGGATCAGAAGTAGAGCAGTCAGGACTCGAACCGGTGCCCACATAGGATGCCGGCACTGCAGGTGGAGGCTTTTACCCGCTACACCACAGCACCAGCCCCACATTGATGTTCTTATGATGAACAATCCTTGCATTCTGAAAATAAATCCCAGTTGATCATCAAGTGTATTCCTTTATATGTGTTGTTGAATTTGTTTTGCTAGTGTTTTGTTGAGGATTTTTGTGTCAATATTGAGAAAGTACATTGTTCTGTAAGATTTTTTTTCTTATACTCTATTTGGGTGGTTTTCAAATAAGGCTAATGCTAGCCTTGTTGAATGAGTAGGCAAGTGATACCTCATTTTCAATTAAGTATTTGATAAGCATTGATGCCAGTTCCTTAACTTTTTGAGAACATTTAAGAGTGAAGCCATCTAATTCGGAGCTTTCCTTTCCCCTTTTAAATATATTTTTTATTTTTAATTGACACATGGTAATTGTAGATATTTCTAAAGTGTAGTATAACATTTCATTGCATGCATACAATGTACAGTGATTACATCAGGGAAAATGGCCTGTCATGCTACATACTTATGATTTCTTTGTGTTGAGAACACTCAAGGAAAGTTCTCCACCAGCTACTTTGAATATTCAACTTATTGCCAACCATAGTTATCCTGCTATGCTTTTGAACATTACAAGCATTCCTTCCATCCAACTGTCCCTTTATATTTGTTAACCATCCTTTATATTTCTTTTCCCAGGCTCTGTTAACCACTTTTCTATTCTCTACTTCTAAGAAATCAGTGATTTAGCTTGAGTAAGAACATGTTTGGTTTATTTCACTTAACATCATGTCCTTTAGTTTTATCTATGTTGCTGCAATATCAGGACTTTATTTTTTTCAAGGCCAAATACTATTCCATTGTGCATATAAGCTACATATTTTTATAAATTTATACAGTGCTGTACATGTAAGGTAATTTTATATCTTACCTATTATAAATGATGCTGCAATAAACATGTTAGAGCAGAGGTCTCTTTAGCATACTGACTTCAGTTCCTTTGGCTGTATTCCTAGTAGTAAGATTGCTGGATTAAATAGTAGTAGTTCTATTTCTACTTTTTTGAGGAACTTCCACAATACTTTCCATAATTACTATACTGATTTACATGTCAGTCAACAGCATATGAGAGTTCCCCTTTCTCTGCATCCTGACCTAGATTTGTTATTTTTGTCATTTTAATAATAATCATTCTACCATGGGGTGAAAGGATATCTCACTGTGCTTTCAATTTGCATTTCCTGGATCAGTAATGTTGAGCATTATTTCATATGTTTATTTTCCATTTGCATATTCTCTTGAAAAATGTCTACTCAGGTCATTTGCTCTTTTTTAAAATTGGATTGTTTGAGAGTTTTCTGCTGTTGCCTCAGTTACTTATATATTCCAAATGTTAATCTCTTCCTGAATGAATAGTTTGAAGTTATTTTCTTGCATTCTTTAAGTTGTTTCTCACTGCATTGGTTATTCACTTTGCTGTCCAGAAGCTTTTTTAAAAAATTTATTTATATATCAATCATTAAGAGGCAGAGTTACAGACAGAGCAAGAGACAGAGAGGTCTTCTACCCACTGGTCCACTCCCCAAATGGCCACAATGGGAAGAACTGAACCAATCCAAAGCCAGGGGCAAAGAACTTCTTCTGAATCACCCAAGTGAGTGCAGGGGGCAAGCGCTTGGGCCATCTTTCATTGCTTTCCCAAACCATTATCAGGGAGCTGCATGGGAATTGGAGCAGTTGGGACTAGAACTAGTGCCCAGATGGGATGCTGGTGCCACAGGCTGAGGCTTAACCTACTAAGCCACAGTGTTGGCCCTGTGCAGAAGCTTTTTAGTTTGATATAATTCTATTTAGTTTGATATAATTCTATTTTTCTATTTTTGCTTTTGTTGCACGTCTTTTGTGATCATATCCAAAAAATCTTTCCCAGGATCAGTGTTTTGAAGCATTTTCTCTATGTTTTCTTATTATTCTCAGGTCTTAGATTTAAGTCTTTTATCCATTTAGAGTTTAATTTTACATATAATTAGAGATAGGGATCTAGTTTTTCCTTTTGCAAATTGATATCCAGTTTAGCCAGCATAATTTATTCAAGAGATTTTCCTTTCTCCAATGATCGCTCTTGCTGCCTTTGCTGAAAATTGGGTGAATGTATATATTCTGGGTTCTCCATTTGGTTCCATTCTGTATTGATTGCCAGTACCATGATGTTTTGGTTTCTAAAGCTTTGTAGTTTGTTTTTATGTCAGATATTGTAATGCTTTCAGTTTTGTGCTTTTTGTTCTGTATTACTTTGGCTGTTCAGGGTCTTTTGTGGTTCCAGGTGAATTTCGGGGTTGCTTTTTCTAGTTCTGTGAAGAATGTCATTGGTATTTTGTTAGAAATTGCACTAAATCTGTAGATCACTTGGAGTAGTATGGGCATTTTAACAATGTAATTCTTCCATTCCATGAACATGAATGTCTTTCCATTTTTTGTGTGGGCCTTTCAATTTCTTTCATCAATGCATTATAATTTTCATTGAAGGGTGATTTATCTCTTGATTAAGTTTATTCCAAAATATGCATATTTTAATGTTTGTTTTATATATTTGAAAGGCAAAGAAAGAGAGGGAAATCTCCCACCTCCTGTTTCACTCCCCCAGTGCCCACAATGGCTAGGTCAAAGCCAGGAGCTGGGAATTCAATCTGTGTCTCCCAGGTGGGTGTTAGGAGCCCAAATACTTGAGCTATAACCTACTGTCTCCAAGGTACACATTAACAGGAAGTAGGAATTGAAAGCAGAGCCAGGATTTGAAACCAGGTATTCTAGTAGTAGGCGTCTCACTGGGCTGCTTAACAACTGCTCCGAATGCCTGCTCCTAAATATTATATTTTTGCATATTTTATAAATGAGGATTCTTTCTTGATTGATTCCTCAGCAATTTTGTTGTTATTGGTGTATTAAAGAAATACTTATTTCTGTATGTTAATTTGCTGTCCTGCAAGCTTGCTAAATCTCTTGATCAGTTATAACAAGTTACTGGTGGAGTCTTTAGTCATGGCTTTTCTTAGTTGAGAGGTTTGTTCCTGCTGATTTTAGTCTCATAATTTATACATCTATTCACATTTTCAATTTATTCATGATTCAGTTTTGATAGGTTGTATGTTTCTAAGAATTTTACATTTCATTTATGCTATCAATTTGTTGGTGTACAATTGTTTATAATAATTATTATAATCTTATGTTTATAAAATTTAAAATATCTACTTTCATTTTTTATTAAGTAGAAAAACCATTGTTCCTGAAGAGTCTAGACAAAGGATGTAAACAATAATAAAATCTAAAAATGTCAATTTCATTCATATACATTATATTTCTTGCATACTGTGTATTAGTTACTACAAATCAGGGAAAACTTGATATTTATCTTTTTGGCACTGGTTCACTAAGCAAAATGGGCTCTAGTTACATCCATTTTGTTGTGAAATATAGGATTTCATTCTTTTTTACAACTGAGTAATATTCCATTGATTTTATATAACACCATTTCTGTATCTAGTCATCAGTTAATGGGCATCTCGGTTGATTTCATATCTTAACTATTGTTGAGTTGAGCTGATATAAACATGGGGTGCTTGTTCTAGTAATTTGATTCTTCTCCTTTTTCTTAATGTGGCCAAAATTTTGACTATTTCATTTTTGAAACACCAGCTTTTTATATATCGATTTTTTTCTTCTTTTTTACTCATTTCTGCTCTAGACTTTATTATTTTTCTCTTTTTGTTAGCTTTCATTTTATTTATTTTTGACAGTTGGGGTTTTTTTTAAAGATTTACTTATTTATTTGAAAGGCACAGTTACAGAAAGGGAAGAGGAGAGAGAGGATGAGAGATCTTCCATGTATTGATTCACTTCCCAAATGGCCACAATGGCCAGGCCAAGTCTCTGAAGTCTATCCTGGTCTCCAATGTGGGTGTCAGGGAACCAAGCACTCAAGCCATCTTCTGCTGCTTTCCCAGGTGCATTATCAGGGAGCTAGATGGGAAGTAGATCAGTTGGGACTTGAATTAGTGCTCATATGGGATCCTGATGTCACATATGGCAGCTTAACTAACTGTTGTGCCACAATGCCACCACTTTTTTTTTCCTACTTTCTTCTTCTGTGATGTTAGTTTGTTGATTTGTGATCTTCCTTCTTTCTTAATGTGTTTACAGCTATAAATTTTCTTGTTAGCATTACTTTCACTGTCTCCCATAGATTTGAGTATGTTGTGTTTTCCTTTACATTTGTCACACAGTGTTTAATAACTTTCTTTGTGATTTTGTTTATTCACTGGTTGTTTAAAATTGTGCTGTTTAATTTTTATATATTTGTGATTTTTTCAGTTTCCTTCTATTGATTTCCAGTTTCATTCCACTGTGATGTAAAAAGGGACTTTGTATGACTTTAACATTTTCAAATGTGTCAGGACTACCTTTTGACCTAACATAATACCTATCATGGAGTCTTTTCTATGTACACTGAATAAAAATGGTGTAATCTCCCGTTTGGCAGTTGAATGTTCTCTACATGTCTGTTAAATCAATTGGTTTATAGTTCATTCAAGCTCTCTATTTCTTTATTGATCTTCTGTTTTGTTGTGTTGTTCTACCCATTATTGAAAGTGAAATATGGAACTTCCCAGGTATTATTTATAAAGCTATCAATTTCTCCCTTCATTTCTGTCAACATTTGATTCATGTATTTTACAACTCTGTTGTGCAGCACATATATCTTAAACATTATTATATCTTTTGGAAAGTTTACCCTTTTATCAAAATATATTCTTCTTTATCATTTGTAACAGTATATTTTATATATTTGAAAAGCAAAGATAGAGACAGATAGAGCTTTTGTCCACTGATTCATTCCAAAATGCCTGCAACAGCTGTGACTGGGCCAAGCCAAGCCCGGAGCTGGGAATTCAATCTGGAACTCCCACGTGGATGGCAGGGATACAAATACTTAAGCTATCATCTACTGCTCCCAAGGTGTGCATTAGCAGGAAGCTGGAATAAAAAGAGCAGAAACTGGAACCCAGGCGTTCCACCCCAGTAACAGTCTATTTAGTTTAACACTGGTGTAGAGACCATAGCTCTCTTTTGTTACTATTTGCAAGCATGTCTTTTCTTATCCTTTCACATCCAAGCTATTTGAAGTGAATATGCTGTATATAGTTAGATCCTGTTTTCTTTCCACCTGTTCCGAGAATCTTGCCCTTTTTATTGGGTAGTTAATTCACTTGAATTTATAGCCATTACTTATAATGAAAGATTTATTTTTCCTCCATTATTTCCTTTCTGTGTAACTTACAGCTTTTTAGTTCCTCACTTTTTCCCTTACTGCTTTCATTTGTGCTTAGTTCATTTGCCGCTTTGATACATTTTTTGCCTCTTTCTTGCATATTGTGTATATTCTATAGATATTTTCTATGTAATTACCCTGGGGATTACATTAAATATCCTAAGGCTATAACATCCTGTTGGAATTGATACCAACTCAAATTGCACTTCAATTTCTTCCCCCACACTTTATATTTTTGATGTCATTAAGTTTAACTTATTACATTGTATACCATTTAGAATCGTTTTATAAATATGTTTGTACATCTCTTCCTTAAATATTCAGACAGTAAGTGGTGTTACAAATAGAAATGAGTGTAATATTGGTTTTTATATTTGCCCAATTATTTGCCTCTACTAGAGATCTTCATGTGTTCATATAACTTCAAGTTATTCCCTAGCTTCCTTTCATTTTAACAGAGACTCCTTTTACTATTTCTTGTAAGGCAAGTCTAGTGGTAATGAAGTCTTCCAGATTTTGTTTATTAAAGAGTGTCTGAATCTCCCTCTCAAGTTTGAAGGACAGTTTTGCCAAATACAGAATTATGATCTGATAACCTTTTACTTTCAGCACTATATATATTCCAGTGCCTTCTGACCTACAGTATTTCTGTTAAGAAATTAGCTGAAGATCTTCTTAAGTACTTAACCAAGTTTGCTTTCAAATTCTCCCTTGCCTTTGAATTCTGACAGGTAGATTGTGATGTATTTGGTGTGAGTCTCCTTGGGTTGAAATTAATTGGAATTCATTTGGTATCTTGGATTTTTATATTCATGTCTTTTATCAAACTTGGGAAGCTTCCATTTAATATTTCTTCCAATAATCTCTCTCTTCTCTGTGTGATACTCTCATAAGATGTATGTTGACCTGTTTAATCAGTAGTATCCCATATGTCTCTTGAGCTCTGTTCATTTTCATTTAAAATGACCAATATTAAGTTGGATGATTTTTTCTTCTGTCTGTTTAAATAAGCTGTTATTCTCTTTAGTAAAATTTTGAATTCAGTTGCATTATTCACTTCCATTATTGGTTTCCTTTTTTTAAAAAAAGATTTATTTATTTGAAAGGCAGAGTTCCAGAGAGGCAGAGGCAGAGCGAGAGAAGTCTTCCTTCTGCTGATTCCCTCCCCAAATGGCCACAATGGCTGGAGGTGCACCTATCTGAAGCCAGGAGCCAGGAGCTTCCTCTAGGTCTCCCATTCAGGTGCAGGGGCCCAAGGACTTGGACCATCTTTCACTGCTTTCCCAGGCCATAGCAGAGAGCTGGATCAGAAGAGGAGCAGCCAGGACTAGAACTGGCGCCCATATGGGATGCAGGCACTGCAGGCGGTGGCTTTATCTGCAATGCCATAGCACCAGCCCCTTTTTCCTTGTTTTATAATAATTTTTATCTTTGTTGATAGTCTCATTTTTGTTCACTTGCTATTTTCCCAATTTCCTTTAGTTCTTCGTGTTTTCCTTTAGTTCTTTAAAGTTATTTAAAACAGTAATGTTAATGTATTAGTCTAGTAAATCCAATGCTGGTGTGTTTTTTTCTGTGATAGTTTTCACACTTTATTTTCTTCCATTGAACGGGCCATGTTTTTCTATTTCTTTGCATAACTTGTGATTTATTTGTTGAAAACTGGGCATTTGAAAACAAAAGTCACCACATCAGCCTTTGCAACTAGTTCCCTGCCAAAGTAGTCCTTCACTAATTAGCTGCAATGTTCTGGCTCTTGGAATCACCCTGAGGTGAAAGCCATGTCTTCTCAGGTCTTTTCTGAGCATGCATCTTGCCTGGGCCTGTGTGTGCCTTTTTTGCTTCCTACATGAACATAGTTGCTTTTTCTTAATTTCCCTAGTATTATTATTCCAAAATATCTCTAGGTCCATAGATACATTATATATCTCCTCTCAAATCACTTGTCCCAGGTATCTGCAGATCTGTAGCCCCCTGCACCTCTCCCAGATAGCGCCTGCTGCTTTTCCCACCCCTGATCTGAGATAGATGGAAACACACCAATCCTTCATACAACCTCAGACTGTTTAGGAGTTTGTATATAAGATCTAGTTAACTATCTTATGTGAAGGGATGGGATTAGAAATTAGATTGCATCCTGCCTCCAAACCAAGACTGCCATGCCAGGGTAAGGTGAGGGAGTGATGTGTAAAAATGCCACAAAATCTCTTACCATTATGAATTTGACTTTTTATTGGCATTTCACTTGATTGCTGGAAGCCTTTGACTATTCTCCAATGCTCATTTTAGCCAGTTTCTTTTTTTTTTTTCTTTTTTTTTTTTTCTTTTTGACAGGCAGAGTGGACAGTGAGAGAGAGAGAGACAGAGAGAGAAAGGTCTTCCTTTGCCGTTGGATCACCCTCCAATGGCTGCCGCTGCAGCCGGCGCACCGCGCTGATCTGATGGCAGGAGCCAGGGTCCAGGTGCTTTTCCTGGTCTCCCATGGGGTGCAGGGCCCAAGCACCTGGGCCATCCTCCACTGCACTCCCTGGCCATAGCAGAGAGCTGGCCTGGAAGAGGGGCAACCGGGACAGAATCCGGCGCCCCAACCGGGACTAGAACCCGGTGTGCCGGCGCCGCATGGTGGAGGATTAGCCTATTGAGCCACGGCGCCGGCTGGCCAGTTTCTTATTATTTGTTGATGTTTCTGTGTGGGAACAAGGGTCTCCTGTGTCCTGGTCTGCCATTTTATTGAAATTAATCCTCTTGAGTAGTGTTTATTTTCATAACATTCGTTTCACCTTGCTCTAACTGAAAACTAGATGTCCAATGACAATACTGATTTTCCTGCAGTCCTCTCAAGTGCTGGTTATTTTCACTTTCATTTCCATGTAACTCAGATCCTGGGGTAAAATACGTAACTTACATTCTTGCTACTTCCAAACAATTTCTTATCATTATTTTGAAGATCCTGTGAAGTTTATGCTGACAATCCTGCCACCTACTATGCTTACTTATTATTGTCAACTACTAAAAAATGCTGTTTACTTCTTATTCGTTTGAATATTTAGACCTTGGTTCATTTCCTTCCTTTCTCTCCATCATGTACACCATCAGCATTACTTATAACTGAAACTTCCATTTTTTTGAAGATTTATTTATTTATTTGAAAGGCAGATTTAGAGAAGGAGAAGCAGAAAGAGAGAAAGAGAGAGAGAGAGAGGTCTTCCATCCACTGGTTCACTCCCCAATTGATTGCAACCATCGTAGCTGGGCCAATCTGAAGCCAGGAACTTCCTCTGGGTCTCCCACGTGGGCACAGGGGCCAAAGGACTTGGGCCATCTTCCACTGCTTTCCCAGGCCATAGCACAGTGCTAGATCAGAAGTGGAGCAGCAGGGACTCGAACCAGTGTCCCATATGGGATGTTGATACTGCGGGTGACAGCTTTACCCACTCCACCACAGCACCAGCCCCTGCAACTTCCATTTAGTTCTTGATTTTCAGTATAGGCATATTCTCCCTTTAATGATTTATTCTTCTCTTCCACCACAACCACTTGCTCTCATGGTTATAGTCTATTCAACAATCATTACATTTCCTACTGAAACACACTGTTCCTCTTTGTCCAGGTCAATTACTCAAGTATGCCTATACCATTAATTGTTCAAATTCATTGAGACTTCTAGTCTATGTATCCTACCATTGTTTTCACTATTGATCACTCTCCAGTGTCTATTCATCCCTGCTCATCATTATTGCCATTTTTATAGAGTCTCCCTTGGAATTATTCTTAACCCACATGTGATACCTGGGTAAAATAAGAAAAGTCTCATTCAGACTACCCACAAAAGATATACTGAAATTAGTATCAAAGCAAAAAACTAATTTTATCAGGGACTATTAACATTTGCAGTTTTATTAATTGTGACTATATTTTCTTGTGCTGTCTTGAGGTTTGGATGCTAAAGATCACCCATAAACTTGCCTAAGATACAGTATAGAAAGAAAAAATTAAGAAAGGGAGAAGTATTATCTTTTGGTGGTAAGAAGAAAATAGAAGGGCAAATTATTTAGAACAATTCCTCCCCAAATCAAATCAACTAGGGTAATGAGGTAGCAGAGACTTTTTTTTGCCTTGCTGAGTTTTATCAGTGCATTTCTGTGATCTGCAAAAACGTAGGGAAGTTTGGCCTCTGATTCCTTTCCCTTGATTCCTTCAGTTATTATTGCCTCATTATGCAGTCATTTGTACAATGTTTTGGCAGACATTTACTGTTGCATAAATTAAAGTCATGGAATCTCGTTTTGCCTACAGGTCTTTATGAAAATACCAACAACATTTTTATTTGAATGTCAAAGTTTGTCAACCATTAAACTGATTGATTTTTCATTATACAGTTCAATAGGAGAGGCAATCTTCAGTTTGTATGCAACATTACTCTGAGAAAAAGACTCATCTTTGAAAAATCCTTCCTGCTTATACTTCAAAAATGATATTCATTCACAAGACAGCCTCATGTTTTAAAGCTATCTTTATACGTGAATTGCTCCATTCATGTGCCTGGTACAGGTATAGCATGGTAATTCACCTCACTGCACAGAAAGAGCTTTTATATTTTGTAGTAGCAACACTAGCTTTATTGTATCATTTTGTGTTCTATTGTATTGTATTCTCTCTCAGAAAGAACGTATTCAGTGTAGATTGTGGCTCTCAAGAAAATGATCAAATTAACTGTCGTGGAAAGAGAAGAGCCTTTACACAGGACTAACAGGTCTCAGCAGCTGTGTTTTGTTTCTTACACAAATCCTTTCAAATGATCCTGAACTTCTTTTGTAGGCACACCTGTCATGGAAATAGTCTAGGCTAAATTGTAGGTTCGTTTACCCTTTGGCTATGCCTCTAAAAATGTCAGCAAGGATGCCAATCCGTGCCAACTACTGCTGGAGCAGCTGTTGGTTGGTTAGGAATGGGAGAACAACCTTTATATTGGCTTATTTATTTGGAGCAAACAAAGAAAGATGTAAATTTCCACAGTCACATCCTTGCTTCATTAACGCAGATGTGTATCTGTCGTTTGTATGTCATATAATCCCAAAGCAGTACGAGGAATGAAAATTGTCCTTTGTTTAAAAAATCTTATCACAAATGTCAAAAGAAAAGATTGTCCAGCAATAGGAAACTCCATGAGGTGTGCAAACTCCTTTTCCTAAATATTCAAGATATATAACTTCTAAGAAGATAAAAAAAAAGTGGTCGATGAAGGAAAAATTTCTTTATTGAAAAGAGAAACTTAGAAGTTAAGAGTTCAGCTTGCAGAATCGATACCATAAAGTAAGAAATCACAAAGGGAAAATAGTGAGAAATTGATGCTCATACCTTGCTAGGTTAGTAGCCTTGAACGTCTAAAAGTGGTAATGAAGAGAGCTCAAAGAAACATTGGATTACTTGTAGATCTCGGAAAATCTATCAACCTAATAGACATGGTACACTTTCAGATATTGTGGGTTGAAGTTCAATGGCGAACTCTAGAGTTAAGATCATGACATATGCACTGAAATGAACTTTTTGAAATGACCATTCCAAAAAGAAGAAAGTCTGAGTTAAAAGTGTTCTTGTATGATTTCAAAGAACACTGGGCCTGCTTACCAATGACAAAGACATAAACTAGGCCTCATTAGAATACTATAAACAGTGACAAAACTAAGAATATGTTTAAAAATGTATTATAAAATTTCTATCATTTCAGTGATATTTCATGTAGAATAAACCTTTTGCCAAGTCACAAAACTGTTGGTGGTGCTTGAGTTATGACCATCCCCCCTGCTCCTCTAGGATCTATGATTAGATGCTAACAAGCATTATCATTTATATTAAAGTACCAATTTAAAATGTATTTTAAGATAAAAAAACATATTTTTGCATTTTAGTAATTTTCAGTTCAATGAAAAAGCCAAGTATGAGGAATCAGTGGGACAAACATATTCCTTCCCTGTTAGGGAAAATAATATGAGAACAACATCACAAATTACATAAAAAGGAGTTTGACATCCATGTGGTGATGCATCAAACATGGACATAAATTGCTAAAAGTGTTGATAATTGAATTCCCAGAGTCCTAGTTTGAATAATATTCTCACTTCCAGCATTCTGTGATATTTCCTGTTAAGAACAAAAGGCAACTTCTAATTTTTCATTAGACAAATTATTAAATACTTATATAAGAATTATAAAATATGTTTAAATCAATATTTCTAATAATTGTATATAAAATTCTTGTAAGAAATATTGCTTATGTTGTCAGCAAAACTCTGAAAAATTAATAGAAAAATAAGCATTTCAGATGTATGTTACTAAAAGCTATTTAAGATGAAAATGTAATTTAGTTTTTCTTCCACAAGTCCAACTCTTACTCATCCACCCTCATCAATAAACAGGTTGGGATTTCCACTACACTTTCATATTAAATATTACATTAGAAGATCATCACTAAATTTGCAAGGACCAACGAGTGGAAGTGTAACAAAATTTCTCCTTTAAAATATGTTTGGTAGACCAGGAGAAGCACCTGGCTCCTACCTTTGGATCAGCGTGGTGTGCCGGCCACAGCGCACTGGCAGCGGCGGCCATTGGAGGGTGAACCAACGGCAAAAGGAAGACCTTTCTCTCTGTCTCTCTCTCTCTCACTGTCCACTCTGCCTGTTCAAAAAAAATTTTTTTTGGTAGAAACAGGCTTTGTGGCACAGCTGGTTAAGTCACCACTTGGGATGACTGCAACTCATATTATTGTTGATTCAAGTCCCAGCTGCCCTGTTTCCAATCAAGCTTCCTGCCATTGCATCTTGGGAGGCAGTAGATGATTTGTTCAAGTGCTTGGGCCCTGTAACCCATGTGGGAGACCCTGATGGGGGTTCAGGCTCCTGGCTTCAACCTGGCCCAGCCCTGGTCAGTGGAGGCATTTGGGAAATGAACCAGCTGATGAAAGATCTCTGTTTCATGCTCTTGCACTATCTCTTGTGCTTGCTCTCTCTCTCTCTCTCTCTCTCTCTCACACACACACACACACACAGAATAAAATAAACTTAAAATATGCCTTATAAAATCCAAGCAAACTGCTTTAGAGGAAAAAAAAACCCTACATAAATACATTACATTCAATTAAGAAATAGGTTCACATGAGATGTTGTGTATTTAGCTGAAATGGGATGCTGAATAGTCGCTTAGTCAATTGGTTTAAGATTTTTATTTTTGGGCCGGCACTGTGGCGTAGCAGGGTAAACCTGCAGTGCCAGCATCCCATATGGGTGCCGGTTCTAGTCTCGGCTGCTCCACTTCTGATCCAGCTCTCTGCTAAGGCCTGGGAAAGCAGTAGAAGATGGCTCAAGGCCTTGGGCCCCTGCACCCAGGTGGGAGACCAGGAAGAAGCTCCTGGCTTCGGATCAGCGCAGCTCCAGCAGATGGAAGACCTCTCTCTCTTTCTCTGCCTCTCCTTCTCTCTCTGTGTAACTCTGACTTTCAAACAGATAAATACATCTTTAACAAAAGATTTTTATTTTCATAAACCCTATAAATTGAAGCTAACTGTATTCAGAGATGCATAAGGTGGTGTTCTTTAATGGAGGTGGCAAAATGAAATCCCATAAGCTACCTACAACCCAAAGATGTGTTTCATTTGGCCCACAGAACATTTTGTATTTTTAAAAAACTGAATTAGTTTCCAACAGTTAAAACTCAGGACAGTGCATATTAAGATTTAGATGTATAGCTATTCTTGAACAGTCAGAGTGTCTAGCCACTGTGAACCTGTATCCCTCCATGGACCAACCACATAAGTGGCCGTAGTTGAACTAAGCTGCTTAGCTTAGTTAGGACCTATGCTCCCTCCTCTTCCACTGTCCACATCACGCTCTCTTTATTTATTATGTAACTTTCCTAGCCCCTTCAGCTTTTATGACCTTTATTTAAGAGGATCAGTTCTGGTTTGTTGGTAACTATTCTCTATCTCACCACTGTAAAGTTTACAATCGACTTTGAATGAAATATATTTTGATGTTGAGTAACTCATTTTCTTTTGACAATATAATCAGTGGAAAAACATAACTATTGGGATGACAATGGCACAGTGGACATAAATTATACACCCTAATAATTTCCATATGTTATTATGTAATAGTACTAAATAAGTAGAGTAGTTTTGTGTTCCAAAAATTGGGTTAGATTAATTCACCTAAACACCACACTAATCCTATGAAATAGTCTCATTTTGTAGATGAAAAACTAAGCCATAGGCAAATTATATAGCTCATTAGTAAGTGGTGAATCTAATATTCTAAGCCAGCTCTCTGGCTCCATGGTTCCCTCTGCTTAATATACTACTATACTAGAGGGTTGTATATTATATTCATACATGATAAAGTCAGTTTCACTTATGTCCTGTTATTTGGAAAGAAGACTCTTAAAATGGGAGGGAACTATTGCATGGAATATAGAGATGTTAATGTTGTATTGAGCAGAACTTAAATTCACCATGAGATTTTTTTTTGGAATCTTGTTAAAGAAACATCAGGAGAACTCTGCTAAGCTCAAAGCAAACAAGTAGCCATAAGAATTAAAACTTCGTTTTATAGTGTTCAGTGTATTTCTTGATAACTTTTTGCCACAGCAAAGAATATTTAAATTATGATCTGAACGTTCCTAAAAGGTATAAATATGTATAAGATTCTTTGTCAGACCAAGAGAGTATAATTTCCACTTCTCTTATCTCATACTTGTAAGACTAAAGATTCTATAATCTTTTTGAAGTCTTGAGTAGAAGAGCGTTTTAGGCATTTTATCTCATTTAAAGTTAACAATAGTAACATAACTGTATTGGGAAATTACAAGTTGGGATGGTACAAGTGAGCTGTACCCTCATCTAGAACAAGAAAGTCAATCAGCAAAACATGGCATAGACGTGTAAGTATATAATTTGGAGATATAGAGATAATTGCTACAGAGATGAGAACAAAAAATGGTTTAAAGTGTTGCCCTCTGAAGTGGGAGGGCCCTATGTAGAAGATCTTGATTTTCATTATAGCCTTTCCTGTGCTGTTTGGGTTATTTGACTATGTGCTTGTGCTACTTATTTAAAAACATTAAAATGTTTTCAGAAGAGGTGGAAAAATCACTTCCTCTGTAGTTGCTTAGAGTGAGACGAATAACCTTCAAATAATGGCAGATAAAATTTTAGCTTTGATGTGTTGTTTACTGACAATGTTAACTTTATGTATGTTTTGGTTATTATACTTTTGTTGGTAATGTATGATAAATTTACTAGCAAGAGGGTGTGACAGTCATGGCCTGACTCATAGTTTAATCATGCCCAGGAGTGATGAGAGGAGAAAACAGAATATACCAAGGAAGAAAATATTTTATGAAAATAATTCCTTGAGAAGTAGTGGAAATGAGCTCTTCTAGGACCATTGATATTTGATAATTGTAAGGAAATAAAATATTGTAGTAATGGAGTCATTGAAAAATAGACTAATGTATAAATAAGTAGAAAATTCAGTAAATATATAGATAAGCAAGCCAGTAGTACATACATTTAATGCAATTAAATGATTCCTATACATTATATTTTAAAATATAGGTTATATTATAACAGAATAGTTTTCTTTTGCTTCCTTGATTGATTGATTGATTGATTGACAGGCAGAGTGGACAGTAAGAGAGAGAGACAGAGAAAAAGGTCTTCCTTTGCCGTTGGTTCACCCTCCAATGGCCGCCGCGACCGGTGCGCTGTGGCCGGCACCGCACTGATCCGATGGCAGGAGCCAGGTACTTCTCCTGGTCTCCCATGGGGTGCAGGGCCCAAGCACTTGGGCCATCCTCCACTGCACTCCCTGGCCATAGCAGAGAGCTGGCCTGGAAGAGGGGCAACTGGACAGAATCCGGCGCCCTGACCGGGACTAGAACCCTGTGTGCCGGCGCCACAAGGCAGAGGATGAGCCTAGTGAGCCACGGCACCAGCCACTTCCTTTATTTTAAAAGGGAAAAAGACCTGACCTAAAACTGTGAAACTCTTGGAATAAAACACAAAGGAAAATCTTCAGGTCTTTGGATTTGGCAGTAATTTCCTCAATATGACACCATAGGCGTTGGGATTAAAAAAAATGAATAAATTAGATTTAAAAATTTGTCAATCAAAGTACACTAACAAACATATGAAAAGACAACCACATAATGGAAAAATCTACAAATAATATATCTGATAAAGGATTAATATCTAGAATACATAAAGAACTGTTACAACTCAACAACAACAAAAGCAGACACAAAGAGCCCTAGTGCAGAGACACACAAAGGATGTGCATAGATACATCTCCAAAGACACACAAATAGTCAATAAGGACATAAAAAGATGCTCAGTGTCACTGAATATTTAAAATGGCTATGGAAGAAAATTTTGAATTTTTCCAACAAGAAAAAACAATAAATATTTGAAGTGATAGATATGCCAATTATCTTGATCTGACTATTACACATTGTATACATTTATGGAAGTATAACACTGTGTCCCATAAATATATACAATTTCTTTGTATCAAAAAAAATCACAAATAGAGGGCAGGTGTTTGGTAGCAACTAAGACAATGGTTGGAATGCCTATATCCTATATGATGGTGCTTACTTCAAGTCTCAGCTCTACTTCAATTCAGATTCCTGGTAATGTGCATTCCATGAGGCAGCAGATAACGGTTCAAATATTTTGTTTCCAGCTACCCCTATCATTGACCTGGATGGAGTTCCTGGCTCCTGGCTTCAACATGGCCTGGCCATGGTTGTTGCAGATATTTGTGAGTAAACTGGTGGATAGAAAATATTTTCTCTGTGTGTCTCTTGAACTTTTCAATAAAATGAAAATTTTAAACACAAAAAAATGCAACTTAACATCCATTAGGATAGCTATTATTAAAAAAAAAGGAAAATAGTAATTGTTGGTGAAGATGTGGAGAAACTTGAGCATTTATGTATTGCTGATGAGAATGTAAAATCATGTAGCCACTGAGAAAAACAGTGTAGTGATTTTTTAAAAAAGGTAAACATAAAATTACCATATGGATCCATCAGTTCTACATCTAGGTATATGCCCAAATGATTGATAACAGGAAATTAAATAGACAATTGTACACCCATGTTCATTATTCACAATGGATGAATGGTCCAAATGGTTGGAACAATCAGTGTTCATCAACAGAAGGATGGATGGACAAAATGAGAATACACACACACACACACACACACAACATGCACAAAATGGAATTTTTATTATTCAGCATTTTCTTAATATATACAAATGGGTACATATAAATATTTATAGATAAGTATTTGTGTGTGTCTCTGTGAATGAATTAGAATATTCTTTTTCTGGCAGCTGAGAGAAACTAGAAGCAATCACACTTTAGTAGCAATGAGTAAGCTTAGTGCTCAGAAATTAATTTTTTAAATTTATTCAAAAAAGTGACAGATCCTTCATCCCCTGGCACCCTCACCCAATGCCTGCAAGAGGTCTTTAAAAGCTACTTTAAAATGCTTATTATGAAAAACTTTGAATTCCATTTTTGCACCAAAGTAAACTAACATTTTAATTTGATTTTTCATGATTTTTTTTTTTGGACAGTCAGAGTTAGACAGAGAGACAGAGAGAAAGGTCTTCCTTCCGTTGGTTCACCCCCAAAATGGCCGCCACAGCCGGTGCACTGAGGCCGGTGGACTGCGCCGATCCGAAGCCAGGAGCCAGGTGCTTCCTCCTGGTCTCCCATGCAGGTGCAGGGCCCAAGGACCTGGGCCATCCTCCACTGCCTTCCCGGGCCACAGCAGAGAGCTGGACTGGAAGAGGAGCAACCGGGACAGACTCCAGTGCCCTGACCGGGGCTAGAACCTGGGGTGCCGGTGCTGCAGGCAGAGGATTAGCCCAGTGAGCCGCGGCGCCAGCTGATGAATTTTTTGAAGTGCCCTGTCTTCAAGGAGATGAAGAATTACAGTTCTTCACTCTGTAAGTAGGTTAGGTTGTGCTTAATAACTTGTGCCCAAAGAGTAGAGTATGAAAAGGGCAAAGGAGAAAGGAATTTTACAATGGAGAAAAATGGCAAACATTACCTTGGGCAAATGATGGAAGATGACATAATCAGTGGTGAGTGATATGTCATGTTGATAGTATGATGTAATGGGATAAAAATGGCACTTTACCTCTGTGATCATTCTCCTTAAGATTATAACCCCAGTCTAAATGTGAGAAAAAAGTCAAATGAACACTCCATGATGTGAGGAGTTCCACACTACAAGAAGAGATCATATATGGATATTTAAGCTGACAGCCACAGGGTATTGAATGATAGTGTTAACCATCAGACAGGAGAATACACAAGACTTAACAATAATTCCTTCTTCTAAATTTCTGCTATTTCAGCTGATGCTCCAGACATTATGCAGCAAAGACAACCCACCTTCTTTGTGCATTGTATTCCACAACAAACAGAATCCATGAATATAGTAATCTACACAGCCTAAATTTTGTAGTAATTTGTTATACACATATTGTAATAGAAAGTCATAAAACAACATTTCTTGGTCATAGGAGAGAAAGGAGAAAGAAGGGTGGAAGGGCAAGTAGGGTAGGAAGAATACTGTGTTCCTAAAGTTGTATTTATGAAATGCATGAAGTTAGTATGCCTTAAATAAAAGGTTTCTGGAGGAAAATGACATTTCTTTTCTTCTATAGGCATTATTGAGATACAATTCATGAACCTTAAATTTTGTCCTCATTTCAAATTTTTATAATTTGAGTTATTACATTTAGGTCCATGTTCGATTTTAAGTCAATTTTTGTGTTTGATGTGAAGTACAGGTATGATTCATTTCTTTTTCTTTTATTTTGCATCATTTTCCAAAATACCATCTTTTCCCCCATTTGATCGCAACTTTTGTAAAAAAAATAAATTACCATAAAGTTAATTTCTGGACTGTATTTTGCATCACCAATCTGTATCTATAATTGGGCCAGGGCTACACTGTTTTCATTACTGTAGGTTTATAGTAAGTTTTGAAATTGAGTACTATGAGTCCTCCAACTCTGCCATACTTTCCAAATTGTTTGGCTAATCTGGATCTGGGTCCTCTATATTCTCATATAAATTTTTGGATCAGGTTGTCAATTTCGTGGGGGGAAAAACCTGCTGGGATTGTTTTCTTCAATTTTTAAAATTTTATTTGAAAGGGAGGGGCAAATAGACACTTCCCATCTGCTAGGTCACTCTCCAACTTCCCAAGAGCCAGAAAAGCACTCCAGAACTCCCATGTGGATAGCAAGGACACAATTACTTGAGCCATCAGCTAATGCTTCCCATGGTACACATTAGCAAGAAATTAGAATTGTGAGTGGTGCCAGACTCAAACCCAGCAACTCCAATATGAGATGTGGGTATTCCAAGCAGCAGGAATCTACCAACAACAGATGCTGGCGAGGATGTGGGGAAAAAGGGACACTAACCCACTGTTGGTGGGAATGCAAACTAGTTAAGCCACTATGGAAGTCAGTCTGGAGATTCCTCAGAAACCTGAAGATAACCCTACCGTTCGACCCAGCCATCCCACTCCTTGGAATTTACCCAAAGGAATTTAAATTGGCAAACAAAAAAGCGGTCTGCACCCTAATGTTTATTGCACCACAATTCACAATAGCCAAGACCTGGAACCAACCTAAATGCCCATCAACGGTAGACTGGATAAAGAAATTATGGGATATGTACTCTTTAGAATACTATACCGCAGTAAGAAACAACGAAATCCAGTCATTTGCAACAAAATGGAGGAATCTGGAACACATCATGCTGAGTGAACTAAGCCAGTCCCAAAGGGACAAATACCATATGTTCTCCCTGATCGGTGACAACTGACTGAACACCAAAAAGGAAACCTGTTGAAGTGAAATGGACACTATGAGAAACGGTGACTTGATCAGCATAGCCCTCACTGTTAATGAACAACTTAATACATTATCCCTCTTAGTAGTTTTTTTTTGTCTGTTCTACTTAATATGACTGGTTTAATTCTGTAATTAATACACAGTTATTCTTAAGTGTTGAAAATTAACTGAAATGTGATCCCTGTTAAACATAAGAGTGGGAATAAGAGAGGGAAGAGATGTACAATTTGGGACATGCTCAAGCTGACTTGCCCCAAATGGTAGAGTTAGAAACATACCAGGGGACTCCAATTTAATCCCATCAAGGTGGCATGTACCAATGCCATCTCACTAGTAGAGGTGATCAATTTCTGTTCACAATTGATCATAATGAAAGGACTAAGAGTCAAAGGGAGCACATAAACAAGTCTAGTACCTGCTAATACTAACCGATAGAATAAATAAAGGGGAGAGTGATCCAACATGGGAAGTGAGATACTCAGCAGACTCATAGAATGGCAGATGTCCTAAACAGCACTCTGGCCTCAGAATCAGCCCTAAAGGCATTCGGATCTGGCTGAAAAGCCCATGAGAGTATTTCAGGCATGGAAAGCCAAGACACTCTGGCAAAAAAAAAAAAAAAAAACACACCACAAAACCTAAATGAAAGAGCTCTGTGAGTGAGATCCCAGTGGAAAGAACAGGTCTTCAAAGAAGGAGGTACCTTTCTCTGAAGGGAGGAGAGAACCTCCACTTTGACTATGACCTTATCTAAACAAGATAAGAGTCAGAGAACTCAAGGGGCTTCCATAGCCTTGGAAACTCATGACTGGTGCATAGGGTGATTACTGATGCCATAAACAGGAGTGTCAATTTGTAAAGTCAATAACAGGAGTCACTGTGCACTTACTCCTCATGTAGGATCTCTGTCCTTAATGTGCTGTACACTGAGGCTTAATGCTATAACGAGTACTCAAACAATATATTTCACTTTGTGTTTCTATGGGGGTGCAAACTGTTGAAATCTTTACTTAATGTATACTAAACTGATCTTCTGTAAAAAAAAAAAAAAAGAAATTAGCAATTCCCAACTTGACTCTCACTGGGATTAAACATGACAATAGGTCTGATCTGATTTCATCATCATTTAAAAAATCATCTATTATTTTTCACTTTATGTTTCTGTGTGGGAGCAAACTGTTGAAATCTTTACTTAATGTATGCTAAACTGATCTTCTGTATATAAAGAGAATTGAAAATGAATCCTCATGTGAATGGAAGGGGAGAGGGAATGGGAAAGGGGAGGGTTGCTGGTGGGAGGGACGTTATGTGGGGGAAGCCATTGTAATCCATAAGCCGTACTTTGGAAATTTATATTCATTAAATTAAAGTTAAAAAAAAGATTTCTGAGGAATCTCCATACTGTTTTCCACAATGGCTGTGCTAATTTATGTTCCCACCAGCAGTGGATCATGATACCATTTTCCCCATATCATAGTCAGCATATATTGTTGTTTGATTTCTGTATGAGAGCCTTTGTAACTGGGGAGAGGTGAAAGCTCCTTGTGGTTTTGATCTGCATTTCATTAATGGCTAGTGATCCTGAACATTTCATGTGTCTGTTGGCCATTTGAATTTCCTCTTTTGAAAAATGCCTGTCCAAGTCCTTTGTCCATTTCTTAACCGGATTTATTTTGTTGTTGAGTTTCTTGAGCTCTTTATAGATTCTGGCTATTAGTCCCTTCTCAGTTGCATAATTTGCAAATATTTTCTCCCATTATGCTGATTGTCTCTTCACTTTGTTGAATGTTTCCTTTGCAATGCAGAGGCTTCTCAGCTTGATATACACACATTTGTCGATTGTGGCTTTGATTGCCTGTGCTTCTGGGTCTTTTCCGAGAAGTCTTTGACTATGATAATGTCTTGCAGAGTTTCCCCAATGTTATCCTGTGGTAATTTGATGATATCAGGTTGTAGATTTAGGTTCTTGATCCATTTTGAGTTGATTTTTGTACCAAGTGTAAGGTAGGAGCCATGTTTAATATTTTTGCACATAGAGATCTAATTTTCCTAGCATCATTTGTTCTAGACTGTCCTTTCTCCAGGATTAGTTTTAGCTTCTTTGTCACAGATTAGTTGTGAAACCTTATTGTGAATTTTATTTGCAGTTCCCTGATGCCTAGTAATCTTGAGCATTTTTTCATGTTTATTGGCCATTTGAATTTATCCATGGAAAAAATACCTGTTCATGCCCTTTGGCTATTTCTTAGCTGGATTTTTTGTTTTATTGTTGGGTTTTTTGAGCACTTTATAGATACTGTATATTAATCCTTTATCGGTTGCATAATTTGTAAATATTTTCTCCCATTCTTTCAATTGTCTCTTCACCTAGTTGAGTGTCTCCTTTGCAGTACAGAAGCTTCCTAGCTTGATGTACTCCAATTTGTCAATTTCTGCTTTTATTTCCTGTGCTTCTGGGTTTTTTTCCAAGAAGTCTTTGCCTATGCCAGTGTCTTACAGAGTTTCCCTGATGTTTTTCTCTAGGATTTTGATGTTACCAGGTCATAGATTTAGATCCCTGATCCATTATGTGTTGTTTTTTGTTTAAGGTTTCATACTTCTACACATGGAGATCCAGTTTTCTCAGTACCATTTGTTGAAGAGACTGTCCTTTCTGCAGGGATTTATCTTAGCTTGTTTTGAAATAATTAGTAAGTTGTAGCTTCCTAGATTAATTTCTGGGGTGTCTATTTTTTCCCATTAGTTTAAATGTCTATTTTTGTGCCACTACCCAGCTATTTTGATTATAATTTCCCTGTAATATGTCTTAAAATCTGGTATTGTGATGCCTCAGGTTTTGTTTTTGTTGTTTAAAATTGCTTTAGCTGGAGGGGTCAAAGATGGCTGCATAGGATATAGCCACACTAACTTAAGCTACTCTGGAATATGAAAAGAGCAAAGTAAGGACTATGTTTCCAGGTGTCTGACTGATGGAAATTTTGGATGGAGAGGTGAAAAAAATCCAAAGAAGACTCCATGGGACAAATGGAAAGAAAACAAAGACACTGCTGCAGCCAACCACATGCTGCAGCCAGCTGCTGGCTGTGAGCTGCCATCTTACTATACAACAAGGTAGGAAGAAATTATTGCACGCCTCCACTGCTTATATAAGGAATTCCACTATCACTCACTGACTTTTACTTCAGCCTGGAGAGTGACTAGGGGCGGAGCAACTGTCAGGCTTGGAGCACAGAAGCTGCCTTGCTTCCTTCCCCTCCAACACTCCTACAGAGCAACATACTCAGCAGCAAAAAGCCAGGCAGCATGCCTGTGTTCTCTTACCAGCATCAAAGAATCAAAGCAACATAATGTAGCAAAGGACAGATCTCCTGCATCATGCAACTGTGAGAGTTTTGGGGCTTTCCCCCCAAAGATTATGCTCATGCACTCTACATGATCAAAGGAGATTTACTTACCTCCTGGGAACTAACACCAGAAGCAGCCCATAAAAAATCTACTCTTACTCTGGGAGATCTGGGTAAACATCCCACTATACCCAGCAACACTAGGACTGTAACAATTCATTGCCATTTTCTTGGTGCCCCTGGAAACTACCCATAGACACAATGAAAAACCTACCTGCTTTCCACCTCTCTGAATTTATACCCTCCGGAGTAAAATATCCTGTATACCTTGTAGCCACCCTATAGGACTGGAACAGGGTCCAGTTCACATTCCCCTTGTACTAAGACTATGGCTGATGGTATTATAAGCCACAGCACCAGTAGTACTCTCCTAGCAGGACATCAGGAAGGGTCCATCCATATTGCACAGTCCTAGAGCCACAGCAGCTGGTGCTACAAGCCCTGGCTTCACTCACCCCTGTCACGCCTGTGTTCGTTAGCACAAACGGCAAGGCCATGGCTATCAAATTGACCAGGGAGACAGACACCAAACCCTTTGTGGACTAAAAATACACACTTAAGGAAACATTTTTTTCATCTCAAAGCAATACTTCTAGCCTATGAACTGCAGCAGATTAGTCCACTGTGTCACTTATAGATAGATAAAGCTGACATTAAAACAAAAGAAATCACTCAGAGACTGAACTCCTGGGCTCACCTAGAACCAAAGCCAAAGCAACAATCCAAGTGACACCATACATTCCAATTAAACTATAAACACTTTTCCAATAAACCTCCATAAAGATGAAGGGACAAATACATCAAATGGGCATACGTCAATGTAGGGACACAGGAGATAAGAAGAAGCAAGGTATCATGATACCTCCAAAAGAATACAATAATCCTCCAGAATTAGATCCTGAACTGAAAGAAATCTGTGGAGTGAAAGATATTGAATTCAAAATAAATATTTAAGGAAACTCAGATGCAAGAGAATAAGGATTAAAGAAATGAGGAAATCAATGAGTGATAGCAATGAAAATTTTACTAAGGAGATACAACTCATTAATAAGAACCAAATGGAAATTTGGGAGATGAACATGTCCATCAGTGACATAAAAAATACAATTGAGCTTTAACACCAGAATAGACCAAATGGAAGAAATTCTGACCTCGAGGGCAAGAATTTTGTATTGACCCAACCAGACAAAAATAAAGTGAGAGTTAAAAAGAATGAAGAAAGTCTACACAAAATATAGGATACCATGATTAAATATTCATAATATAGGCATTCCTAAAGGAAAAAGGCATTGAGAATCTGCTAAATGAAATAATAGATGAAAAATTCCCCAGTCTTTTTTTTGTCTTTCTTTTTTTTTTAACGTTTATTTAATGAATATAAATTTCCAAAGTACAGCTTATGGATTACAATGGCTTCCCCCCATAATGTCCCTCCCACCCTCAACCCTCCCCTTTCCTGCTCCCTCTCCCCTTCCATTCACATGAGGATTCATTTTCAATTCTCTTTATATACAGAAGATCGATTTAGTATATATTAAGTAAAGATTTCAACAGTTTGCACCCACATAGAAACACAAAGTGAAAAATACTTTTTGAGTACTAGTTATAGCATTAAATCACAATGTACAGCACATTAAGGACAGAGATCCTACATGAGGAGTAAGTGCACAGTGACTCCTGTTGTTGACTTAACAATTGACACTCTTGTTTATGGCATCAGTAATCACCCTAGACTCTTGTCATGAGTTGCCAAGGCTATGGAATCCTTTTGAGTTCACCAACTCTGATCATATTTAGACAAGGTCATAGTCAAAGTGGAAGTTCTCTCCTCCCTTCAGAGAAAGGTACCTCCTTCTTTGATGACCTGTTCTTTCCACTGGGATCTCACTCACGGAGATCTTTTATTTAGGTCATTTTTTTTTTTGCCAGAGTGTCTTGGCTTTCCATGCCTGAAATACTCTCATGGGCTCTTCAGCCATATCCAAATGCCTTAAGGGCTGATTCTGAGGCCAGAGTGCTGTTTAGGACCTCTGCCATTCTATGAGTCTGCTGTGTATCTCACTTCCCATGTTGGATCGTTCTCTCCCTTTTTTATTCTATCAGTTAGTATTAGCAGACACTAGTCTTGTTTATGTGCTCCCTTTGGCTCTTAGTCCTATCATTATGATCAATTGTGAACAGAAATTGATCACCTGGACTAGTGAGATGGCATTGGTACATGCCACCTTGATGGGATTGAATTGGAATCTCCTGGTATGTTTCTAACTCTACCATTTGGGGTAAGTCAGCTTGAGCATACTCCAAATTGCACATCTCTTCCCTCTCTTATTCCCACTCTTATATTTAACAGTGATCACTTTTCAGTTAAGTTTCAACACTTAAGAATAACTTTGTATTTATTACAGTATTCAACCAAAAATATTAAGTAGAACAAACAAAAAAAATACCAAGAGGGATAAAGTATTAAGTTGTTCATCAACAGTCAGGGAAAGGGCTGATCAAGTCACCATTTCTCATAGTGTTCATTTCACTTTAAAAGGTTTCCTTTTTGGTGCTCGGTTAGTTGTCACCGATCAGGGAGAACATATGATATTTGTCCCTTTGGGATTGGCTTATTTCACTCAGCATAATGCTTTCCAGATTCCTAACAGGGATCACTTTTCAGTTAAAATTTAAACACCTAAGAATAATTGTGTGTTAATTACAGAATTCAACCAATAGTACTACAACAAAAAAAATACTAAAATGAATAAAGTATTAAATTTACATCAACAGTCAGGACAAGAGCTGATCAAGTCACTGTTTCTCATAGTGTCCATTTCACTTCAACAGGTTTCCCCTTTGGTGCTCAGTTAGTTCTCGCCGAGAGGGAGACCATATGATATTTGTCCCTTTGGGACTGGCTTAGTTCACTCAGTATGATGTGTTCCAGATTCCTCCATCTTGTTGCAAATGACTGAGTTTCGTTGTTTTTGACTGCTGTATAGTATTCTATAGAGTACATGTCCCATAATTTCTTTATCCAGTCTACCGTTGATGGGCATGTGGGTTGGTTCCAAGTCTTAGCTATTGTGAGTTGAGCTGCAATAAACATTAAGGTGCAGACTGCTTTTTTGTTTGCCAATTTAATTTCCTTTGGGTAAATTCCAAGGAGTGGGATGGCTGGATTGTATGGTAGGGTTATCTTCAGGTTTCTGAGGAATCTCCAGACTGACTTCCATAGTGGCTTAACTAGTTTGCATTCCCACCAACAGTGGGTTAGTGTCCCTTTTTCCCCACACCCTCTCCAGCATCTATTGTTGGTAGATTTCTGAATGTGAGCCATTCTAACCAGGGTGAGGTGAAACCTCATTGTGGTTTTGATTTGCATTTCCCTGATTGCTAATGATCTTGAACATTTTTTCCTGTGTCTGTTGGCCATTTGGATTTCCTCTTTTGAAAAATGTCTACTGAGGTCCTTGGCCCATCTCTTAAGTGGGTTTTTTGTTTTGATGTTGTGGAGTTTCTTGATTTCTTTGTAGATTCTGGTTATCAACCCTTTATCTGTTGCATAGTTTGCAAATATTTTTTCCCATTCTGTAGGTTGCCTCTTCACTTTCCTGACTGTTTCTTTTGCAGTACAGAAACTTCTCAATTTGATGCAATCCCAAATGTAAATTTTGGCTTTGACTGCCTGTGCTTCTGGGGTATTTTCCAAGAAGTCTTTGCCAGTACCTATATCTTGCAGGGTTTTTCTAATGCTCTCTAATAATTTGATGGTGTTGGGTCGTAGATTTAAGTCTTTAATCCATGTTGAGTGAATTTTTGTGTAAGGTGAAAGGTAGGGGTCTTGCTTCATGATTCTGCACGTGGAAATCCAATTTTCCCAGCACCATTTATTGAATAGACTGTCCTTACTCCAGGGATTGGTTTTGGATCCTTGATCAAATATAAGTTGGCTGTAGATGTTTGGATTGATTTCTGGTGTTTCAATTCTGTTCCATTGGTCTATCCATCTGTTTCTGTACCAGTACCATGCTGTTTTGATTACAACTGCCCTGTAGTATGTCCTGAAATCTGATATTGTGATGCCTCTGGCTTTGTTTTTGTTGTACAAGATTGCTTTAGCCATTCGAGGTCTCCTGTGTCTCCATATGAATTTCAGCATCATTTTTTCCAGATCTGAGAAGAAGGTCTTCGGTATCTTGATTGGTATTGCATTGAATGTATAAATTGCTTTTGGGAGAATGGACATTTTGATGATACTGATCCTT
This sequence comes from Oryctolagus cuniculus, assembly GCF_964237555.1. Taxonomy (NCBI): domain Eukaryota; kingdom Metazoa; phylum Chordata; class Mammalia; order Lagomorpha; family Leporidae; genus Oryctolagus; species Oryctolagus cuniculus. Next base: position 65,128,467 of record NC_091453.1, on the reverse strand, counting down.
CCAATCCATGAGCATAAATTCCCCAGTCTTTAAAGAGACATGGACATCCAGATGTAAGACTCTCAAAGAACCCCACGCTGACAATAAAAGTGGTCTTCTTAAAGGCATGTTGTCATCAAATTGTCAAGTTAAAAGCAGAGAATCCTAAAGACAGTAAGAGAAAAGCATCAAGTTACATATAAAGAAAAACTAATTATATTAACATCCGAGTTCTTAGAGCTAACTCTATAGGCCAGAAGAGATTGGGATGTTGTATTCAAGATCTTTTTTAAAAATTATTTATTTGAAAGGCAGAATTAGAGGTAGAGGCAGAGTGAGAGAGAGAGGTCTTCCATCTGGTTCATTCCCCAGATGGCCCCAATAGCTGGAGTTGTGTTGATCCAAAGACAGGAGCCAGGAGCTTCTTCCAAGTCACCCACATGGGTGCAGGGGCCCAAGGACTTGGGCCATCTTCTGCTTTTCCTGGCCATGGATTCGGATCAGACCAGCTCCGGCCATTGTGGCCATCTGGGGAGTGAACCATTGGATGGAAGATGTCTCTCTGCCTTTCCTCTCTCTGTGTAACTCTGCCATTCAAATAAATAAATATTTTTTAAAAATGTAAAAAGTGATAAAGAAGGACATTATTTTTTGATAAAAGTTTCAATTCATCAAGAAGACTTGGCAATAATAAATATATATAAGTCCAACACAAGAATCCACAGATATACAGAAAATACTGTTTGACCTAAAGAGAGATAGACTCTAATACAATAACAGTGGGTGACTTCAACACCCCACTCTAATCAAAGGAAAGATCATCCAGATTAAAAAAATCAATAATGATACATCAGAGTTGAAACATACTATCGAGGAAATGCACCTAACAGACATTTACAGGACATTTCACCCAATAGCTTACAGAATACACATTCTTATCAGTGCACAGAACATTTTCTATAATAGAACACATATTAGGCCACAAATTAAGTCTCAGCAAATTTAAAAAGATTGAAATCATACTGTCTATCTTCTCAGACCATAAAGGAATAAAACTAGAAATCAATAAGAAAAAACTATAGGACACTCATACATAATTGGAAATTAAACAACATGCTACTGAATGACCAATGGGTCATTGAGTAAATGAAGAAACTAAAGAGGAAATCAAAAACTTTGTTGAAATAAATGAAGAACAAAAACCATATGGTCATCTCAACAGAGGCAATACTCCTTCATGATACTAAACCTCCACAGGAGCCAGCGCTGTAGCGTAACGGGTAAAGCCACTGCCTTCAGTGCCGGCATCCCACATGGGCGCCAGTTCGAGTCCAGGCTGCTCTACTTCTGGTCCAGCTCTCTGCTATGGCCTGGGAAAGCAGTAGAAGATGGGACCCCACCCACGTGGGAGACCAGGAAGAAGCTCCTGGCTCCTGGCTTTGGATTGGTGCAGCTCCAGCCGTTGTGGCCAATTGGGGAGTGAACCAGCGGATGGAAGACCTCCCTCTCTCTCTCTGCCTCTCCTTCTCTCTCTGTATAACTTTGACTTTCAAGTACATAAATAAATCTTACGAAAAAAATTTTTAAAAACCCTCTACAAGTTAGGCATATAAGGAACATTCTTCAAAATTATAAAGGTTATATATCACAAACCAACAGTAATATCATACTGAATGGGGAAAAACTGAAAGCATTTCCCTGCACATCTAGAACAATACAAGAATGTCTACTTTTGGCACTCTTATTCAATATAGTACTGGAAATTATAGCAAGAGAAATTAGGGAGGAAAAAGAAATAAAGGACAAAAACTGGAAAAATGGAAGTCAAACTATCCATGTATACAGATGACATGTTGCACATGGAGAAACCTAAACACTCCACAAAAAAGCTGTGAGAATTGATAAACCAATTCAGTAAAATTGGAGGATATAAAATAAACATACAGGTCCATGGCTGCAGCATAGAGGAGGAAGCCACCACCTGTGGTGCAGCATCCCATATGGGTGCCAGTTCGAGTGCTGACTGTTCCACTTCCTATCCAGCTCTCTGCTGTGGCCTGGGAAAGCCATAGAAGATGGACCAAGTCCTTCACCAAAGTGGGAGGCCAAGAAGAAGCTCTTGGCTTTGGATTGGCCCAGCTCTGGCCATTGTGGCCATTTGGGGAGAGAACCAGGTAATGAAAGATCTATCTTTTTTTGTCTCTCTGTAACTCTACCTTTCAAATAAATAAATATTAAAAAGTAAACATACAGAAAGCATTAACTTTCTTGTATGTTAATGATGAATTCACAGAGAAATCAAAGAAATCACATTCAATAGCCAAATAAATAAAATATTTAGGAATTTAATGAAAATATTAAAAAGATCTCTATGATTAAAATTATCGAACATAATAAAAGAAATTATCTTGATATAAAAAATCACATGATGAAAGAAATTATCAATGACACAATAAAATATAGATATACCTTGCTCATCAATTGGAGGAATCACTATCATTAAAATGTTTATATAACCTAAAACAATTTACATACTCAATGTAATCCCTATTGAAATACTGAAGACATTTTTTATAAAGTTAGAAAAAGCAGTCTTAAAATTTAGGCTTCCATAGCCTTGGCAGCTCACAACAAGAACCTTGGGTAATAACTGACGTCATAAATAAGAGTGTCAGTTGTTAAATCAACAAGAGGAGTCACTGGGCACTTACTCCCCATGCAGGATCTCTGTCCTTAATGTGCTGTACATTGTGATTTAATGCTATAACTAGTACTCAAACAGTACTTTACACTTTATGTTTCTGTGTGGGTGCAAACTGTTGAAATCTTTACTAAATTGAATGTATACTTTATATATTCAATTTAGTAAATTATATATATATGAATATATATAAATATATCTACCAAATTGAATATATGCTTTACTAAATAAATATATACTAAATTGATCTTCTGTATATAAAGATAATTGAAAATGAATCTTGATGAAGAATGGGATGGGAGGGGGAGTGGGAGATGGGAGGGTTGCGGGTAAGGGGGAAGTTATGGAGGGGAAAAGCCACTGTAATCCAAAAGCTGTAACTTGGAAATTTATATTTATTAAATAAAAGTTAAAAAAATAATTTATATGGAGGAGCTGGCGCTGTGGCATAGCAGGTTAAGCCACTGCCTACAGTGCTGGCATTCGATATGAGTGCCAGTTCGAGTCCCGGCTATTCCACTTTCAATCCAGCTCTCTGCTATGGCCTGGGAAAGCAGTAGAAGATGGCCCAAGTCCTTGGGCCCCTGCACCTGTGTGGGAGACCCAGAAGAATCTCCTGGCTTTAGGTCAGTGCAGCTCTAGCTATTGTGGCCAATTGAGGAGTGAACCAGTGGATGGAAGACCTCTCTCTCTCTCTCTCTCTCTCTCTCTCTGCCTCTCCTTCTCTCTGTGTGTAATTCTGACTTTCAAATAAATAAATATTTTAAAAAATTCATATGGAATCACAAAAGACCCTGAATAGCCAAAGCCACCCTAAGCTAGAACAGCCAAGCTGGAGGCATCACAATACCTCATGTCAAAGCCTACTACATGGCTACAATAATTAAAAAAACATATCACTGGCGTAAAAACTGGTACATGGATCACTGGAACAGAACAGAGAGCCCCGAAATTAATCCCCATACATATAGCCAACTGATTTCTGACAAAAATGCTCAGACCGTTCTATAAGGTAAGGATAGTCTCTTCAACAAAAGGTGCGGCAGTCCGGCGCCGCGGCTCACTAGGCTAATCCTCCACCTTGTGGGGCCGGCACACCGGGTTCTAGTCCCGGTCGGGGCACCGGATTCTGTCCCGATTGCCCCTCTTCCAGGCCAGCTCTCTGCTGTGGCCCGGGAGTGCAGTGGAGGATGGCCCAAGTACTTGGGCCCTGCACCCTATGGGAGACCAGGAGAAGCACCTGGCTCCTGCCATCGGATCAGCGCGGTGTGCCGGCCGCAGCATGCCAGCCGCGGCGGCCATTGGAGGGTGAACCAACGGCAAAGGAAGACCTTTCTCTCTCTCTTACTGTCCACTCTGCCTGTCAAAAAAAAAAAAAAAAAAGAATGTTATACTACCATAGTTTTAATGATCTGTGATTACTTTAAAATTTTACTGTATATGAGTGAAATGGTCATTTTTCTGTGTAACTATTGTTTATATCCATTGTCTGTATTTCCACTAAACTAGTTGGTTTTTTTTTTTTTTTGCTTTTTACTTCTTAAAATTTTTATTAAGGAGTTGATTTTTATTAAGTGAAGTATTAAGACAGTATTTATACTGTAGTATAAATTTAAAGTATGTTATCACAAAAACTAAAAAAGGAGAAAGAGGCTGGGGGGATAAGGAAGGGGTGAGGGAATATCATCATGCTTTAGAATTGTATCTACAAATCACATTGAATCTGTTAAAACTAATATAAATTAAATTTATGTTTAAAAGAACCGCCCCACGCTCCAAAGAAAGATGGCTTTAACTATTCGCAGTCTCTGTGTTTCCATATGAATTTTAGCATCATTTTTTCTAGCTCTGAAAAGAATGTCCGTGACATTTTGATTGGGATCACATTGAATATGTAAATTGCTTTGGGTACTATAGACATCTTTGATTATATTAATTCTTCTAATCCATGAACATGGAAGATTTTCCATTTTTCTGGGTCATTTTTTTAATGTTTGTGATTTTTGTTGTAGAAATTTTCCACATCCATGGTTAAATTTATTCCAAGGTATTTAAAAAATATTTGTAGGCATTATGAATGCAACTGATCTTACAGGTTCTTTCTCAGCAATGACATTTTCTGTATATACAAAGCCTATTGATTTTTGTGTGTTGATTTTACATCCTACAACTTTATCAAACTCTTAGGAGTTGCAATAGTTTCTCAATGGATTATTTTGCTTTTCATACATATACGATTGTGTCATTTGCAAATAGGGATAATTTGACTTCCTCCTTTCCAATTTGTATCACACTCATTGCTTTTTCTTACCTAATGACTTTGGCTAGAACCTCCAGAACTGTGTTGAATAACAATGGTGAAAGTAGCCATCCTTGTCTGGTTCCAGATCTTGGTGTAAATGCTTCCAACTTTTCCCCATGCAATGCGATGCTGACTATGGGTTTGTTATATTTTGCCTTCATTGTGTTGATATGTTCCTTGTATATCCAGTTTGCTTAAGGATTTTATAATTGATATTGTATTTTATCAAATGCTTTCTCTGCATCTGTTGAGATAATTGTATGGGTTTTATTCCTCAATTTGTTAATGTGATATATCATGTACATTGATTTGCATATTTTGAACCATCCCTGCATACCAGAGATAAATCCCACTAGGAGTTCTGTGTGGTTCCTATAGTTTAGATGTCCCTATCTTTCTCCAAATTAGGGAAATTTTTTTTCCATTATTTCACTGAATGGGCCTTTTAATCCATTCCCTCTTTTCTTACCTTCAGGAACTCCTAAGACATATATTTGGTCATTTGATGGTATCCTATAAATCTTGAACATTATTTTCAGTTTTTCTAAATTTTTTCTTCTTCACTTTACTCTGAGATATTTCTAAGCATTTGTCTTCTAGCAAAGATATTCTTTCTTCTGCCTCACCAAATATATTGTTAAGCTTTTACACTATATTTTCTATTCGACATATTGGATTCTTCATTTCTGATATTTCAGTTTTATTTCTCTTCAATATCTCTATCGCTTGGCAAATTTTTCATCCATGTCATATATGGATTTCTTTATTGCATGTATTTTCTTCTCTGTGTTTTTGATTAATCTTATGATTATTCTTTTGAATTCATTTTCAGGTGTTTCATCAATCTCTTCATATTCTAATATTGAAGTTGTGTTCTTTTTGTGGAGTCATATTGTCTTCCTTGTTCCTGTTTCTTATGTTTCTCTGTTTTCAGGCATTTAAGGAAACACTTGATTTTTTCTTCTGATGGATTTTATCTTTGAAATGTGCTTCTTTGGCTTAGTGGAGTGTCTGCTCCTTCAGTGAATATCTAGAGGTGTGAGCTAGATAGTACCAGGTAGCTCTGATCAGTGCTTGAGCGGTGGGGCAAGGGTCCAAGGTGACAACAAAGTTGAGTGTGGTGGATTTCCTCTATTACCAGTATGATCACATCAGCCAGTGTGATCACAGCCTTACCTCCTTTCTGTCAAGATGATCAATGCCTGCGGTTAGCCCACAGTGGCTACATATCCCACCCACATAGGCACATGAACCACACAAAGGATCTGTGTGGTCCTCAGTGTGAGCATGGAACCTTCTGCAATGACCCACCACAGGCATTCAGGGAACTTTTAGCCCCTGAAGCCAGACACAGCCCAGAGAACCACCTACACTACATGCCCTATTCTGAAGACACAGAATTCCCTCAGTCATAGCGCATAAGGCTCTCATATTCGCAGAGAGTAGGGAATCCACTCTAAGCCCCATGAGCCTGCCCCATCCAAGGAGAGAGAAGAGGCTTTCCAGAGCCAGCTGTCTGTCAGTGCTCCACCTTGACAGTTTGATTCTGGGTGTCAGTGATAGACTGGGAGGAAGATAGCACCTCACTATCCTATGTGGATGCCCTACCCCTTGCTAACCCTGCAGGCCGGAATCAAAATCAGTGTGGCCCCCAAGGTTCTCCCTCGGGCAATATCACCAGTGACTTGGACTGCTGCATTCTCCTCTCACCTCGCTCTAAGAAGATGGCATCTACTCCAGCTCCTGGTTGCAGGAGTTGCTGGCGATGTCCTCACTAACTGCTGCATGTTGTCCTGTCCACACTGCTACACAGCATCTCTGTTCTTTCTCTAGAATTTGTACTGTGAACTTCTCTCTAGCTCTCCCCTATGAATGCAGTTACTCTGCTTTTCTTCGGTTATCTTTCCATGTCAAAATCCACATGTCTTTTCTATATTCAGCCATCTTGAATTCCTAATGTACTTCTTTCTTAAAGTTATTTTAGGTATTTTATTTTTTATATTATTTTTTTACATTTATACAAATATGTGATATTTTCTTTTTTTAAAAAATTTAGCAGACCCATAAAACTGTATGTTTATGGCACACCATGTGATATTTCCATATATATATATATATTATGTAATATCCAGTCAGTGTAAATATATCTATATATTCAAGCATTTAACATCTCTTTATGGTGAAAACTATCTTCCAGGTTTATTACACAGAAATAATATCATCACACATTAATATAATCTGTAGTAACAGTACTGTGCAATAAAGCCCCAAAGTTTTTTTACTCCTATATAAGTAGAATTTAGGAACCATCAGTAAAATTTTCTCTATCCCTCTTCCCCGCCTTGCACCCAGTATCTTGTAGCCACCATTATACTTTAAGCTTCTATGAAACCATCTCTTTTCCAAGACTTCACATCTGAGTGAGATCATGTGATAGTTGTCTTTATGTGCTTTTCTTACTTTAGTTAATATAATGACTTTCAGTTCCATCCATGTTGCATATGGCTGAGTAATATTCTGTTGTGTTTGTCTACCATATTTTCTTTATTCATTCATGAATGGATGGGCACTTAGGTTGTTTCCATTTCTTGGCTATTGTGAATAAAGCTGCAATAGCCATGGGAGTGACAGTGTCTCTTTGAATGGTTTTAATAGGGTCCGGCACTGTGGCACAGTGGGTTAATGCCCTGACCTAAAGCACTGGCATCCGATATGGGTGCCAGTTCAAAGTCCTGGCTGCTCCATTTCCCATCCAGCTCTCTGCTATGGCCTGGGAAAGCAGTAGAAGATGACCCAAGTCCTTGGGCCGCTGCACCTGCGTGGAAGACCCAGAGGAAGCTCCTGGCTTCGGATCGGCGCAGCTCCGGCCATTGGGGCCATTTGGGAAATGAACCATCAGATGGAAGACCTCTCTCTCTCTCTCTCTCTCTCTGCCTCTCATCTCTCTGTGTAATTCTGACTTTCAAATAAAAATAAAACTTTAAAAAAAGATGGTTTTAATATTCCTTTAGATATATTTATCCAATAGCAGGATTGGTATATTATGTGGTGGTTCTAATTTTTGTTTTCTGAGTAACTTTCATACTGTTTTTCATAATGACTGTACTAATTTACCCCAGCAGCACCACCAACGATGTGCAAGGATTCCTTTTTCTCCACATCCTCACCAATATTTGTTATTTTTTTACTGTTCTATTATAGCCAATTTAACTGGATAAGATGATATCTCATCATAGTTTTAATTTGTATTTTCCTGATAATTAATGAGATTGAGGATTTTTTTATGTACCTTTTGGCCATTTGTATGTCTTCCTTTGAAAAATATCTGTTTAGATCTACTGTTCATTTTAATTGTTTTTTTGTTTTTGTTGTAGTCTTTATATATTTTATCAAGCCCTGTCAGATATATAATTTTATAAATATTTTTCCCATTTTGTTAATTGTCCTCATTATGTTAATTGTTTTCTTTACTGTGCAGAAGCCCTTTCATTTTAGTAAATCCCAATTGTCAGTTTTTGCTTCTGTTTCCTATGCTTTTTAAAATCTGATCCAAAAATCTCTTGCCCATTACACTGCCCTGGAGTACTTCCCCAATGTTTTCTTTGAATAGTCTCAAAGTTTCAAGTCTTAAATTTAGGCCTTTATTAAATTTTGAGTTGACTTTTGTACATGGTGAGGGATAGTGACCAAGTTAATTCTTCTTCATGTGGATATTCAATTTTCTCAGCACCATGCATTGAAAAGACTGCCCTTAAAAGACTGCCCTTTTCCAATGCATTTTTTTTTTGGACAGGCAGAGTTAGACAGTGAGTGAGTGAGAGAGAGAGAGAGAGAGAGAGAAAGGTCTTCCTTCTGTTGGTTCACTCCCCAAACGGCCAGCGCGCTGCGCTGATCCGAAGCCAGGAGCCAGGTGCTTCCTCCTGGTCTTTCATGCGGGTGCAGGGCCCAAACACTTGGGCCATCCTCCACTGCACTCCCGGGCCACAGCAGAGAGCTGGACTGGAAGAGGAGCAACCAGGACAAAATCCGGCACCCCAACTGGGACTAGAACCCCGGGGTGCTGGCACCGCAGGCGGAGATTAGCCAAATGAGCCATGGTGCCAGCCTCCAACGCGTGTTTTATGACTTTTGTCAAAGAACAGTTGGCTATGGATCAGTTGGTTGTTTTTCTTATATTTAATTATTTATTTGAAAGTCAAAATTAGAGCGAGAGATATCTTCCATCCATTGGTTTGCTCCCCAAATGGCCACAACACCCAGGGCTGAGCCAGGCTGAAACCAGGAGCCAGGAGCTTCTTCCTTGTCTCACACATTGGTGCAGGGGCCCAAACACTTGTCTCATTCTCCACTGCTTGCCTAGGCACACTAGCAGGGAGCTGGTTCAGAAGTGGAACAGCTGGACTTGAATAGGCACCCACATGGGATGTCAGCACTGCAGATGGCAGGTTAACCTGTTATGCCACAGTGCAGACCCTGACCCTGTTGGCTTTTTCCTAGAGTTACCATTCTGTTCCATCAGTCTATAGATCTGTGTTTATGCCAATATCATGCTGTTTTAATCACTGTGGCTTTGAGATACATTTTAAAGTCAAATAGCATAATGTCTCATGCTTTGTTCATTTTGTTCAAGATTGCTTTGGCTATTTTGGATCTCTTTTTTATTTTTTAAAGTTTTTAATTTTTTTTTATTTTTTGACAGGCAGAGTAGACAGTGAGAGAGAGACAGAGAGAAAGGTCTTCCTTCCATTGGTTCGCTCCCCTAATGGCCGCTACGGCCGGCGCTGCACCGATCCGAAGACAGGAGCCAGGTGCTTCTCCTGGTCTCCCATGCAGGTGCAGGGCCCAAGGACTTGGGCCATCCTCCACAGCCTTCCAGGGCCACAGCAGAGAGCTGGACTGGAAGAGGAGCAACCGGGACTAGTACCCGGTGCCCCAACCAGGACTAGAACCCGGTGTGCCGGTGCTGCAGGCGGAGGATTAACCAAGTGAGCCATGGCGCTGGCCCTGACTCTCTTTTGATGCCATACAAATTTTAGTAGTGTTTCTGCTGATTTTGTGTAAAATGTTATTAATATTTTGATAGAGACTGCATTCAATCTGTAAATCGCTTTGAGTAGTATGGATATTTTATTAGCATTTATTCTTCAAATCTATGAACATGGGATGCCTTTCATTGTAGAGATTTCACCTCTTTAAGTTTACCCTGAAGATTTTTTAAAAATTTTTTTGGTGCTTACTGGAAATAGGATTGCTTTTCTGAATTTTTTTCAGATAATTTGCTACTGGTGAATAACACTACTTATTTTCCTATTGACTTATATCCTGCAGTTTTTCAGAATTTGTGTATTAGTTCTCATAGCATTTTTATGGAGTCTTTGCTATTTTCTCTGTACCAGATCTCTCTAAAGATCTGGGAACAGTAATAATTTATCTTTACTAATTTGAATGCCCTTTATTTTTTTCTAGTTCTTAATTTCTTTAGATAGGACTTCCAGGTCCGTGTTGAATAAAAAATGGTGAAAGTGCATATCCTTGTGTTTTCCACTTATTAGAGATAAAGCCTTTAGTTTTTCCCCTTTAATTATATTAGCTGTTGACTTGTGGTATATGGACTTTAGTATGTGGGGTATGTTCATTCTACACCTAATTTGTTCAGAATTTTAATTATAAAGGATATTTAGCTCTATCAAATGCCTTTTCTGCATCTATTTTGATAATCATTTGGTGTTTGTCCTTTATTCTGTTGATTTGCTATATCACACTTGCTGATTTGTGTATGTTCAACCATCTTTGCATCTCTGAGCTGAATCCCATTTGATCATGGTGAGTAGTCATTTTAATGTTCTGTAAGATTTAATACACTAGGTTTTTTTTTTTTTTTTTTTGAGGATTTATGGGACCCATGTTCATCAAGAACAGTGGCCTGTACATCTTTTTGTTATTTTTCTATCTTTGTATGGTTTAGGTATGAAAGTAATTCTGGTCTCATAGAAGAAGTTTGGACCAATTATCCCCTCTATTTTTGGTGATTTAAGAACAATTGATGTTGATTATATGTATTTTAATTTTTATTAATATAAAGAGAACAGGTTTCATGAATTTCATAGGTGCAGTTCTAAGAAGATAACCATACTTCCTTCCCTTCCGTTCTCCCTCAATCCCCCTCCTTCCTTCCTTTTTTTCTTTAATTTTTGCAAAGATATAATTTCAATCCCCTCTATAAGAACATGATTAATTCACCACTAACCATAATATTTAAAAAGTAAAAGTAGGAAGTCCACAGTTCCACAGGAGTATAAACAAGGGCTAAAAACAACAATCATATCACAAGATCTCTGTTTCATTCCTACACATTTTTTGGTATTCTATACTAACTACCAAATATAAGAGAAAACATATCTGTCTTTTTAGGGAGTGACTTATTTTACTAAACATAATTGTTTTCCAGTTGCATCCATTTTTTTTTTTCAAAAAACAAGATCTCATTCTTTTTTATGGCTGAGCAATATTCTATAGTGTATATACACCACATTTTCTTTATCCAGTCATCAGTTGATGGACATCTGGGTTGACTCCATAACTTAGCTATTGTGAATTGAGCTACAATAAACATGAGAGTACAGATAACTCTTTCAGATGGTGATTTCATTTCATTTGAGTAAATTCTCAAGAGTGGGATGGCTGGGTCATAGAATTCAGCACTTAAGCCATGTGGTCCTAGGCTTTTTTTATGGGTTATTTTAAATTACTGATTCAATCTCACTACTCATTGCTGGTCTGTTTAGGTATTCTATTTCTTCACAGTTCAATGTTAGTAAAGTGTATGTGTCCATGAATTGTCCATTTCTTCTAGGTTATTAAATTTGTTATATAATTATTCACAGTAATATATAACAATCTTTGGTGTCTCCTCACTTGTAATGTTTCCCTTTTCATCTCTGATTTTATGTATTTAAATATTTTTTCTTAGTCTAGATAAGGGTTGGTCAATTTGTGTATTCTTTTTAAAAACTAGCTTTTTTGTATTTTTTTTAGTTTCTATGTCACTTATTTGTGATTTGGATTTTATCATTTCTTTCTTTCTACTAGTTTGGCCTTAGATTGTAGTTGCTTTTTTTAGTTACTTGATATATAATAGTAATTTGTTTTAGCTCTTTGTGCTTTTTTGATGTAAGTACTGATTACTATAAACTCCTCTCTTAATGCTTTTGCTGTTTCAATATCTACTTTCATTCATTTTAAAAAATCTTAAATTTTTCTCCCTAGTTTCTTTCTTTATCTGTTGTTCTTTTAGGGTTAAGTTATGTCATTTACATTTATTTAAGTAGATAAGATTTCAAAGTATTTTTCTTGTAGATTTCTAGTTTTATTTCATCGTGGTCATAAAAGATACTTGATAAGGTTTCTACTTTTTTAATTTTTTTAACTTTTATTTAATAAATATAATTTTCCAAAGTACAACTTTTGGATTATAGCAGCTTCCCCCCCCCATAACCTCCCTTGCCCCTGCAACCCTACCATTTCCCACTCCCTCTCTCATCCCATTCTTCATCAAGATTCATTTTTAATTATCTTTATATACAGATCAACTTAGTATATACTAAGTAAAGATTTCAACAGACTGCACCCACACAGACACACAAAGTATAAAGTACTGTTTGAGTACTAGTTATACAGTTAATTCACATAGTACAACACATTAAGGGGCCGGTGACGCAGCTCACTAGGTTAATCCTCCACCTGCAGCCCCAGCACCCTGGGTTCTAGTCCCATTCGGGACACTGGATTCTGTCCTGGTTGCTCCTCTTCCAGTCCAGCTCTCTGCTGTGGCCCAAGGAGTGCAGTGGAGGATGGCCAGGTCCTTGGGCCCTGCACCCACATGGGAGACCAAGAGGAAGCACCTGGCTCCTGGCTTTGGATCAGCGCAGCGTGTTGGCTGCAACACGCCGGCCGTAGCAGCCACTTGGGGAGTGAACCAACGGAAAAAGGAAGACATTTCTCTCTGTCTCTCTCTCTCTCACCCACTGTCTAACTCTGCTTGTCAAGAAAAAAAAAAAGCACATTAAGGCCAGAGATGCTACATGGGGCATAAGTGCACAGTGACTCCTGTTGTTGATTTAACAATTGACACTCATCTATGCCGTCAATAATCACCCAAGGCTCTTGTCATGAGCTGCCAAGGCTATGGAAGCCTTTTGAGTTTGCCAACTCCAATCTTATTTAGACAAGGCTGTAGTCAAAGTGGAAGTTCTCTCCTCCCTTCAGAGAAATGTACTGCCTTCTTTGATGGCCCGTACTTTCCATTGGGATCTCACAGAAATCTTTCATTTAGGTCATTTTTTTTTTTTGCTAGAGTGTCTTCGCTTTCCATGCCTGAAATACTCTCATAGGCTTTTTAGCCATATCCAAATGCCTTAAGGGCTGATTCTGAGGCCAGAGTGCTGTTTAGGACATCTGCCATTCTATGAGTCTGCTGTGTATCTCACTTCCCATGGTGGATTGTTCTCTCCTTTTTAATTCTATCAGTTAGTATTAGCAGACACTAGTCTTGTTTATGTGATCCCTTTGACTCTTAATCCTATCATTATGATCAATTATGAACTGAAACTGATCACTTGGACTAGTGAGATGGCCTTGGTACATACCACCTTGATGGGATTGAATTGGAATCCCCTGGCACGTTTGTAACTCAACCATTTGGGGTAAGTCGGGTTGAGCATGTCCCAAACTGTACCTCTCCTCCCTCTCTTATTCCCACTCTTATATTTAATGAGGATCACTTTTCAGTTAAATTTAAACACCTAACAATAATTGTGTGTTAATTAAAGAATTCAACCAAAGGTGTTAAAGTAGAACAAAAAAATAGTAAAAGGAATAAAGTAGTAAGTTGTTCCTCGACTGTCAGGACAAGGGCTGAGCAAGTCACTGTTTCTCATAGTGTCCATTTCACTTCAACAGGTTTCCTTTTAGGTGCTCAGTTAGTTGTCACCAATCAGGGAGAACATAAGTTTTTTTTTTTTTTTTTTTAATTTGAGACTTGTTTTCTGAGCTACTATAAAATCGATCCTGGAGAACATTCCATGTGCTGGGGAAAAGATGTGTATTCTGCAGCTATTGGATGGAATGTTTTATAGATGTCTGTTAAGCTAACTCATATAGGCTTAAATTTAATTCTGCTGTTTCTTTGTCAATTTTATGTCTATATTATATGCTCATTTCTGAAAGTGGGGTATTAAAATCTTCTGCTATTATTCTATTGGCATCTTTCTCTCTATTTAGGTATTATTAACTTTATATATTTTGGTACCCTGATATTGAGTGCATACGTACTTACAACTACTATTTCCTCTTGCTGGACTGAACTCTCTGTCACTATTACTAACCTTCCTGGTCTCAATTTACTGCTTTGAATTTAAAATCTCTTTTATGTGATAGAAGTGTGGCTACTTCTGCTTTCATTAGGTTTTCATTTGTATGGAATTTCTTACTTCATCCTTCAATTATCACTGTATGCATATCTTGACAATTGAAGTAAATTCTTTATAAGCAACATTTAGTTGAGTCTTGTATTTTTATCCATTTGGCCACTCTATATATTTTAATTAGAGAGTTTAATCCATTTGATTCGTTTATACTTAAAGTAATTATTGATATAGAAATTCTTGTTGCTATTTTGATACTTTTTTCTAGTTTTCTTGTAGTTATTCTCTTCCTTTCTCCCTCTATTATGGTATCTGTAGTTAAGTGATTTTCTCAGTTCCTTGTGACACCTTATTTATTTTTTTTGGTACGTCTGTTGCAGATTTTTGCATTATGGCTAGTATGAGGCTTACACAGTTGTTTTGGTTATAATGTACTTTTTAGAAATAATATCAAGTTTACATTGATTTTATAGATAGGAGAAGAAAAAATGAGATAAGAAATACAAATGTAAAACTACACTTGCACTTCATCCCTCCCTACATTTTGAGGTCTTGTTCTCCCATTTTACCTTTATGTATATATCACCTTTCATTTAATGTATTATTATTTTACTTTTATTTTTCAGTCTTAATAATAAAGATATTGGTGGTTTCTGCATCATATTGGTAATATTAGAGCATTTTTAATTCATCTGTATACTTAATCTTATTACTGAGTTTCCTATATTTTTATATTGTCTTATTAGATTTGTCTTTCATTTTTTTTGCATCCCTAAATTTATTGAATTTATGCATTTATTTTTTTTTTGCACAGTTTCACATCTTGTATTTCCCACATGCTTTGGCTGAGTTCTTTCTTTCTTTTTTTTTAACTTTTATTTAATGAATATAAATTTCCAAAGTACGACTTATGGATTACAATGGCTTCCCCCCCATACCGTCCCTCCCACCCACAACCCTCCCCTTTCCCACTCCCTCTCCCCTTCCATTCACATCAAGATTCATTTTCGATTATCTTAATATACAGAAGATCAGCTTAGTATACATTAAGTAAGGATTTCAACAGTTTGCTCCCACACAGAAACATAAAGTGAAAAATAATAGATGATTTTTTTAAATGATGATTTTGAAGAACTTGCTTTAGCATTTCTTGTAAGGCTGGCCTGATGGTGATAAGTTCTCTCTGCTTTTGTATTGGAATGTGTTTATTTTCCCCTTCTATCTGAAGGACAGCTTATCTGGGTGGGTACAGTGTTATTGTTTGTGATATTTCCTTCAGTACTGTGAAAGTCTGTTCCCACTTCTTTCTAGCCTAGAAAATTTCTATTGAGAAGTATGTAGTCAGGCAAAGTAAGTCCCCTTAGTGTGTTATTTTTTCTTTATTCTTGTAGCTTCAAGAATCCTTACTTTATCATTAACCTTGGAGAGTTTGATTATGATATGTCTTGGCTTATATCTGACTGGTGATGTTTCATCTTCCTGTTCCTGAATAGTTGTATCTTTCTGTGGGTCTGGAAAGTTTTATGTTATTATCTCTTGAATAACTTTCTACCTCTTTGGTATTCTTAAGTCCCTCTTGAACCCTAATACTTAGCATATTTGCACTTTTTGTGCTGTCTCAAAATTCCCGTAAACTTTTGTCATTGAATTCTTCTTTTCCCAATTTTCTGCTTCAACTATTTATTTTCAAATAGCCTGCCTTTGTGCTTACTGATTGTTTCTTCTGTTTGATTGACTCTTCTATTGATGCCTTCTACCATGTTTTTAATTTCACTTAGTGTTCTTCTCGATTGAAGGGTTTCTGTTTGATTTATTTTAATTACTTCCATCTCTCTGTCAAGTCTATCTGTTAGAGTATTAAATCATGTCTTAGGGCTCTCTTGAAGTTCATTGAGTCCTTAAAACAGCTATATTGAAGTAATCCAAGCATTTGAAATTTTCAGTTCTTAAATGATTGGTTTCTGGAGGATTCCTTTGTTCATTAAGTGAGGTCATAGTTTCCTGGAAGTTCTTGACACTTTTTGGTGTATGATGTTATCTTCACATTTAAGGATTAAAATAATAATCTGGCTCATTTATGGCTGTACTTCCAAAAATTCAAAGCAATCTGTTTTTCTTTGAACCTATGGGTGCTGCTACAATTTTAGTACTAGATGGGACCTTATGTTTAAGTTTGCTGCAGGTGCACTATTGGTGCATTTTCGTTTGTTCAGTGCCAAAATATTTCCTAGGCTTAAACTTGTCCCAAATCTCTAGTTGGTGTGCTGTCCAGAATGATCTGGATGAAGTATCTAAGAAAGGGATATTCTATCCCTCCGAGCCTATTTCTGGGGCTTGGGTTATGACCAGACACCTCCTGTTGCCTCTATCACCACTGTGTAAGATTACACCTTGGGGGGCAGCACTGTGGTGTAGTGGGAGTCCCAGCTGCTCCTTGTACAATCCAGCTCTCTGCTATGTCCTGAGAAAGCATTAGGTGATGGCCCAAGTGCTTGGGCCCCTGCATCCACTTGGGAGACCCAGATGAAGCTACTGGCTCTTGGATTCAGATCAGCCCAGCTCTGGTTGTTGCAGCCACTAAGGGAGTGAACCAGTGGAATGGAAGATATCTTTCTCTCTCGTTCTGATGCTGCCTCTGTAACTCTGCCTTTCAAATAAATAAATATTTTTTTAAAAAGGAAAAAAGATTAAACCTGGATCCCATAGTCCATCAAGACCAGTGTAACCTGGGGGTAGGACCAAATGCCATCCTGTTATTGTCTGCCTGTTGATGAGACATACTCACTGCCTTATGCCATGCCTATCAGTTACTAGTGATGACTACTGGGATATAAGACCGCTTAACTAGGCTTCTGTTACCCCACTTGGCACTGAAGCAGGTTCAGAGGCTCCATCAGCAGGCACTAGCCTGAAGACAGGAACCAATAAGATCTGCTTGATTTTGATATTCCAGTCTATCACTTAGTCTCAAGCACATTAGCTGGGAGCTGGATTGGAAGTGGAGCAGCCGGGACTTGAACCGGCACCCATGTGGGATGCTGGTGCTGTACACTGGGGCTTTAAACCTCTGCACCACAGTGCTGGACCCTTTTGAACATTTTTGTAACAGCTACTTTGACGTCTTTGCTAAATCTGCTTACTCAGATGCAGTTTCTATAGACTACTTTTTGGCCAGAGTTTGGGTCACTCTTTTTTTGTTATTTTTCATGTTTTATAATTTTTTGAAAACTGGATATTATATATAATATAGGAGCTATGGATTTTGTCTTCTTAAAGGTGGTTGCTGGTTTTGTATGTTTCTTGTTTTAGTAATTTTCTGGGACTTAATTTTTGGAATTTGTCTCCCTGATGTTGTATGGTCTCTGGTGGCTCTGCTCATTTTTTTATTTTAATTTTTGCTTTATAATCCAGATTCCTATTAATCTTCCTTTGGAATTTTTAAACATAATTTAATGGCCAGCAAATGACTGATCAGAGATTGTCCTCACATAACTTTAGTCAGCAAAGTGTTAACCTACTGCTGATAGATTTGTGTGTGGTTTTGTGTGTATATACAAATTCAGGCCATTGTCAAGCACCTCTCCCCAGCTTTTAATTTCCAACAGTTCCTTTCAGATGTCCTCTCTGCATTCGCTTATCCTTCAGTCAGCCAAGAATATATATATATATATATATATATATATATATATATATATATAGTTCTTTTACATCCGTAATTTTCCTGTTAAATTTCAGCTAATTGGTTAGTTTGCCATTGACCCTGACAAGGGTTGCACACTCAGGCTAGCATTGCTGCTGGATTTCTCTGCTCATTTTCTACCAAGTTTACTTTTACTGACAATGCCACTAGACATAGATTTCCTCCTCTTATTCTAAATCAAGTTAGCTCCCTTGGCTGCTAATCTTTACTGCCTTACCTACTGATATGGTGGCGTGATGGGAGCACCTCAAACAAGAACACCACAGACACTTGTTCTTGCATGAATTTAAATTATTCTTGAGTCAGTGCCTCTCAGTTTTTGTTTTCTCTTGTTCACTAACAGAGCCATGAAATGATGGCTGTGTTTTTTTTTTAAATATTGTCCTGTGTTATAATTATTTAGGAGAAAAGGATTTTTACTATCCTCTTCATTATAACATAGTTCAAAGTCCCCACCTTTTATTTTTAAAATAACTTGTAGCTTTGGCTTTTCAACAGTCACTGGGGCTTCCAACTATTTGCTCTGAATTAGTAAGGTACACTTTTTTAATACACCAAATATTCATTGGGCAACTCAAACAAAATTTGATGTGTTCTAATAATAAATGGTCATGGTTCTGGAACTTTATCATGCATAAGAATCACCTATCATACCTACTAAAAATGTACATTCCTGGCCAATACTACAGGTTCTAACAAAAGAGATTTAGGATAGAGTCCAGGAAACTCCTTTTTTTTTTTTTTTTTTTACAGGCAGAGTGGATAGTGAGAGAGAGAGACAGAGAGAAAGGTCTTCCTTTGCCATTGGTTCACCCTCCAATGGCCGCCACGGCCGGCATGCTGCGGCCGGCGCACCGTGCCAATCCGAAGGCAGGAGCCAGGTGCTTCTCCTGGTCTCCCATGGGTGCAGGGCCCAAGCACTTGGGCCATCCTCCACTGCCTTCCCGGGCCACAGCAGAGAGCTGGCCTGGAAGAGGGGCAACCGGGAAAGAATCCGGCTCCCCGACCGGGACTAGAACCCGGTGTGCCGGCGCCACTAGGTGGAGGATTAGCCTATTGAGCCACGGCACCGGCCAGGAAACTCCATTTTTTAAGCAAGTATCCTCAAATAATTTAATGCAGTGGATCCAAAGATTGTACTGGGGAAATACTATCACAAGAATAAAGACTATCTGAAAATAGATATATTCCATCTATAATTTTATATAGAATATCTAGATATTTGAGATTGAAGTAATTTACTTTGTTTTTTGTTACACTCATATGTGCCCTTCTCACATCATTAGTTCGAAATATTGCTGGTAGTCTGTTGAGTTAGCCATAGTTTTGTCTGCCAAACATACTTCCCTCTTTGGGTAATTAAACATGTATTGTCAGAGTGACTCCTGTGACTCCAGAACTGGTAAGATGACAGGCTTCTCCAATAGGAGTATCCCAACCCCTTGGTCAAAGCCTCCAGTTCAATAATGAGAAAGTGCCAGCCTGCTGATGAGGGAGACTTCTAGGTTTCTTGTTGGAACTCGAAAAGGAAATTCTGTCTCTGCAATTTATAGGTGTAAAGAT
This sequence comes from Oryctolagus cuniculus, assembly GCF_964237555.1. Taxonomy (NCBI): domain Eukaryota; kingdom Metazoa; phylum Chordata; class Mammalia; order Lagomorpha; family Leporidae; genus Oryctolagus; species Oryctolagus cuniculus. The sequence goes on along the minus strand of NC_091453.1, from coordinate 65,108,800 downwards.
AATAATAAGCTGAGACCTGCTACTACCATGGGAGAAGATATTCCAGAGGAGAGTAGTCAAGCAGATAAAGAGAGGGGATCTGGAACCAGGGCTGCTTGAAACTCTGGACCCTCTGGTTACATAAAACAATACTTTTCTCTCTGGTTTAAACTAGTTTGAATTGGGCTGTCTTATAAACAGAAATTGTCCTAACACCTTGCCTTTGAGTAGCATTTCTCTCTACTCTGCGGATCTGGACACAGACATACATACAAACACACCTGTGTTTCAGTCCTGGGAATAGCTTCCCCATTACAAATACTTGCTGAATCTCCTTAATATCTTACTACACATTTATTAAAATGGAATTTTAATAAAAATAAGCTATAGTATGTAATATATGTTAATGATATATGAAATATAAGCCCAACCTATTTTTTGAATGCTCATTATCTCACCCTTAACTAAAACCTTGAGGAACATACCTGTTTCAGCTTCCCCACCATTCTATGCTGTTGAGAATGTTCCAAACTCTCTCACTTTTCTTAAAGCTTTAATTGTGTTTGCCCATCCCCTACCCTCCACCCCCATCATTTCAGATCTCAAAGATATTTTCCTGGATTTTGGCACATCCTAATTCACACTCACAGTTCCCTAGATTACTCCACAATACCCTATTTACAATACTCTAACTTGGGAAGAAAAGGAATCAAGTTCTATTTTCGTTCTTCCAAGTTTTAATTTTTTTCTTCCTTTTCAAAAAGGCTTGACTCCTCCTTCGAGTAACCTGAGAAGGCTTCTCTCATCCATCTATTTAAGTACCTCTTGTTGGTAAATTGCTGGTTATAGCAGTAGTATCCCATCTAAACCAACCCTACCTCTTAGCAGTTATACACTTATATACCCACATGCTTTCCTCCATATCTTTTAGATCTCATTCCCTCTTCTTATTGACACAAAGTCTATAACAAAGGATGTTTATGTCTGTAAGCTTATATATTTCATGTTTCTCATAATATAAAAATAGATTAATTGGCATCCATTCTCAGAATATTTCAGTGTTTCTAATATTCATAAAATTAATATTTTTGTAAAAGTCTTGTGCATTTCATAGAATTATTTTAGTATAAAGATATTATGGGCCGGCGCCGCGGCTCACTAGGCTAATCCTCCGCCTAGCGGCGCCGGCACACCGGGTTCTAGTCCCGGTCGGGGCGCCGGATTCTGTCCCGGTTGCCCCTCTTCCAGGCCAGCCCTCTGCTGTGGCCAGGGAGTGCAGTGGAGGATGGCCCAGGTGCTTGGGCCCTGCACCCCATGGGAGACCAGGAAAAGCACCTGGCTCCTGGCTCCTGCCATCGGATCAGCGCGGTGCGCCGGCTTCAGCGCGCACGGCCGCGGCGGCCATTGGAGGGTGAACCAACGGCAAAGGAAGACCTTTCTCTCTGTCTCTCTCTCTCACTGTCCACTCTGCCTGTCAAAAAAAAAAAAAAAAAAAAGATATTATGATCTTTTTCATCACCTGATCATCAACAGGAAAGCTCACATCATAGCAAGCAAGGATATAGTGACAGAGCAATTTGGGCCTAATTAAAGAATGAAGCAGTTTTCATAATGCTAGAAAATCATGTACAGAAGTAAAACATATTTCAATAAAATGTCAGTTTGTGTTATACTTTAATTTTATCTGTTTTTATTAAACCCCAAACAAAGCAATGTTTCTGTGGGTGAATGAAAGTGACTTTAAAAAATAAGGAAAACATTAGTGATGGAAGTGGTACTTGGTCTGGGAAACATCTGCTGTTCTATCACATGTCATTCCAGCTATATTTGATTTTCCACACAGAAAATTGTTTGCACCTGTCCTCAGCATTATTTTCCAGCTCATATTTACAGCATATCATTAACACTCACCATTTCCTCTGCTAAACAACACTTCATACTGTTGAATCAGTGCTGATCTACATGTCAGAAGAAGGTGCATTAGCCATTTATCACTGTTCTGGCAGTGTTTAGGTACCTGGACTCAGGTATTTGCCTCAGAAAGCATTTCAATGGACTGGTTGCCCTGAGTGTTGTCAACCAGGCTATATAATTTAATCAGGCAGAATAAATAATTTCAGTTGTATACTGAGACTGTACAGTTTCAAGGGTATACTGGCATTGTTGCTTGCATTCTATTGCCACTTTATAACATTAAAGTTTAGAGCCATTTGGAAAATATGATCTTCATGCATTTACTTTGACACCACCAATTAAGCTTGAGTAGCATGACTTGGCTAAAATTTCCTTCTTTTGCTCATTTCCTAGTACCTTTTAGAATTGAATAGGACCATATTTCTTACATTAGGTGAAGAAGAATGTTATCTGTCTCTCACTTCCTGGATATAATCTAGTCTCCTTAGCAAACAACTTGGGCCTGATTGATCCAGTTTTCCTGTTATGGTCCAGTTTTCATGGGCAAGATGGCCCACTTAAGATGAGACTCATTTAATTTTGTTGAAATATTAGACTGGGCGTTCATTTATCTGATGGTGTAGTATACTGTGCGTTTCTCTGTGCTAGTGAAACTGTGCCTATAAACCTCTTTCTCAGCAGCCGACATTATTAGACTGGAAGATTCTAAATATGAAATATGTTACTTTCCTTTAATGGAGGCCAAATAAGAAAACTCTGCCACAGTGAAGTTATAGATGGCTTTTCATGGAATTTTTACTCTAAAGTTGTTGGGTAAAAAATTCTACAGAAATTGAGCTACTAAAATTGTCCATTATGTAGTGCTTTCAATAAGTGAAAAAATACACATCAAAAGCAAGCATTTGACTGCTGTTCTCCCCTTTTAGTTTAACCCCTTGAACCACTAAATGAAGAAGACAGTGCAAGGGTGATGGGGAAAAGAATCAGAGGATGTGACTACTATGTGTTTAGATTTATTTATTGCTTTGACAAAATCCAAATAACCAAAACCCCACATTTCAATTGCCCAGACCTTTGAATTTGATTATCTGAATTGAAACCTTGGCTTTGCCAATTACTGTGTGATTGATTTTTTTTAACCTCTCTATACCTTAGTTTCCTTCTGTGAAAATAAGGATAATAACATTGCCTGATCCCTGGTTGAATCAATGTATTTAAAGCACCTAAAACTATACAATACCTGTTCTAGCGTTCAGACTGCTATTAGATAATTATTAGTATTAGTAAATCATAGAATCTTATTTTTAAGAATTAAACCTGGCTTTTATTTTTGCCTTTTTAAAGCTTTTATTTAATGAATGCATTTTTTTTTTCATAGGTACAACTTTAGGAATGTTGTGGTTCTTTCTCCTATACCTACCCTCCCACCCCGACTCCCATCTCCCTCTCCCATCCTCTTCTTCATTATGGTTAATTTTTAGTTTGATTTTGTATACAAAGGACGAACTCCATGTTAAGCACAGATTTCAACAGTTTGCAACCACACACACACACACACAGAAAACATAGAGTACAGTTTGAGAACAAAATTTGCAGTCGATTCTCATATTACAACTCATTATGGATAGAGGTCCAACATGGGAGTAAGTGCACAGTGAATCCTGTTGTTCCTTTAACAATTAACAATTATTTATGACGTCAGTGATCACCTGAGGGTCTTGCCATGAGCTTCCAAGGCTATGGAGCCTTTTGTGACCATAGACTCCATCAGTATTTGGACACAGCCATAAGCAAAGTGGATGTTCTCTTCTCCCTTCAGAGAAGAGTAAATCTTTCTTTGATGTCCCTCTCTTTCCACTGTGGTCTCACAGAGATCCTCCGTGTAGGATATTTTATGCCACAGAATCTTTGCTTTCCATGCGTGAAATCCTCTCACAGGCCTTTGAGCCAGACCATGAAGAGGTCAGAGTGTTATTTACAGCGAATGCCATTCAAGGAGTCTGCTATGTGGACTGCTTCCCATATTGAACTTCTCTTTCTTTTTAATTCTATTATTATTACCAGGCACTTGATGTTATTTATATGATCACTTTTATACTTAAACCTATCATTATATTGACTTAAAAATTTAATATGATCATTGTAACAGTTAAGATGGCATTTAGGTCTTTAATCCATGTTGAGTGGATTTTTGTGTAAGGTGTAAGGTAGGGGTCTTGCTTCATGATTCTGCACGTGGAAATCCAATTTTCCCAGCACCATTTATTGAATAGACTGTCCTTGCTCCAGGAATTAGTTTTAGATCCTTGATCAAATATAAGTTGGCTGTAGATGTTTGGGTTCATTTCTGGTGTTTCAATTCTGTTCCATTGGTCTATCCATCTGTTTCTGTACCAGTACCATGCTGTTTTGATTACAACTGCCCTGTAGTATGTCCTGAAATCTGGTATTGTGATGCCTCCGGCTTTGTTTTTGTTGTACAAGATTGCTTTAGCTATTCGAGGTCTCTTGTGCCTCCATATAAATTTCAGCACCATTTTTTCCAGATCTGAGAAGAAGGTCTTCGGTATCTTGATTGGTATTGCATTGAATGTATAAATTGCTTTTGGGAGAATGGACATTTTGATGATATTGATTCTTCCAATCCATGAGCATGGAAGATTTTTCCATTTCTTGGTATCCTCTTCTATTTCTTTCTTTAAGGTTTTGTAATTTTCATCGTAGAGATCTTTAACGTCTTTGGTTAAGTTTATTCCAAGGTATTTGATTGTTTTTGTAGCTATTGTGAATGGGATTGATCTTGGAAGTTCTTCCTCAGCCATGGCATTGTCTGTGTATACAAAGGCTGTTGATTTTTGTGCATTGATTTTATACCCTGCTACTTTGCCAAACTCTTCTATAAGTTCCAACCTTACACCTTACACAAAAATCCACTCAACATGGATTAAAGACCTAAATCTACAACCTGACACCATCAAGTTACTAAAGAACATTGGAGAAACCCTTCAAGATATTGGCACAGGCAAAGAGTTTCTGGAAAAGACCCAGGAGGCACAGGCAGTCAAAGCCAAAATCAACTATTGGGATTGCATCAAATTGAGAAGTTTCTGTACTGCAAAAGAAACAGTCAGGAGAGTGAAGAGACAACCGACAGAATGGGAAAAAATATTTGCAAACTATGCAACAGATAAAGGGTTAATAACCAGAATCTACAAAGAGATCAAGAAACTCCACAAAAACAAAACCAACAACCCACTTAAGAGATGGGCCAAGGACCTCAATAGACATTTTTCAAAAGAGGAAATCCAAATGGCCAACAGGCACATGAAAAAATGTTCAAGGTCATTAGCAATCAGGGAAATGCAAATCAAAACCACAATGAGGTTTCACCTCACCCCAGTTAGAATGGCTCACATGCAGAAATCTACCAACAACAGATGCTGGCGAGGATGTGGGGAAAAAGGGACACTAAGCCACTGTTGGTGGGAATGCAAACTGGTGAAGCCACTATGGAAGTCAGTCTGGAGATTCCTCAGAAACCTGAAGATAACCCTACCATTCAACCCAGCCATCCCACTCCTTGGGATTTACCCAAAGGAATTTAAATTGGCAAACAAAAAAGCGGTCTGCAGCCTAATGTTTATTGCAGCTCAATTCACAATAGCTAAGACCTGGAACCAACCTAAATGCCCATCAACGATAGACTGGATAAAGAAATTATGGGATATGTACTCTTTAGAATACTATACCGCAGTAAGAAACAACGAAACTCAGTCATTTGCAACAAGATGGAGGAATCTGGAACACATCATACTGAGTGAAATAAGCCAGTCCCAAAGGGACAAATACCATATGTTCTCCCTGATCGGTGACGACTGACTGAACACCAAGAGGGAAATCTGTTGGAGTGAGGTGGACACTATGGGAAACGGTGGCTTGATCAGCATAGCCCTGACTGTTAATGAACAACTTAATACATTATCCCTCTTAGTAGTTTTTTTATCTGTTCTACTTAATATGACTGGTTTAGTTCTGTAATTGATGCACAGTTATTCTTAAGTGTTGAAAATTAACTGAAATGTGATCCCTGTTGAACATGGGAGTGGGAATGGGAGAGGGAAGAGATGTATAATTTGGGACATGCTCAGGCTGACTTGCCCCAAGTGGTGGAGTTGGAAGCATACCAGGGGATTCCAATTCAATCCCATCGAGGTGGCATGTACCAATGCCATCTCACTGTTCCAGGTGATCAATTTCAGTTCACAGTTGGTCATGGTGGAGGGACTGGGAGTCAAAGGGAGCACATAGACAAGTCTAGTACCTGCTAACGCTAACCGATGGAGTAAATAAAGGGGAGAGTGATCCAACATGGGAAGTGAGATACTCAGCAGACTCATAGAATGGCAGATGTCCTAAATAGCACTCTGGCCTCAGAATCAGCCCTAAAGGCATTCGGATCTGGCTGAAAAGCCCATGAGAGCATTTCAGGCATGGAAAGCCAAGACACTCTGGCAAAAGATCTCTGCGAGTGAGATCCCAGTGGAAAGAACAGGTCATCAAAGAAGGAGGTACCTTTCTCTGAAGGGAGGAGAGAACCTCCACATTGACTATGACCTTGTCTAAACAAGATAAGAGTCGGAGAACTCAGAGGGCTTCCATAGCCTTGGAAACTCATGACTGGAGCATAGGAAGATTACTGATGCCATAGACAGGAGTGTCAATTGGTAAAGTCGACAACAGGAGTCACTGTGCACTTACTCCTCATGTAGGATCTCTATCCTTAATGTGCTGTGTATTGAGATTTAATGCTATAACGAGTACTCAAACAATATATTTCACTTTGTGTTTCTATGGGGGTGCAAACTGTTGAAATCCTTACTTAATGCATACTAAACTGATCCTCTGTTAAAAAAAAAAAGAAATTATCAATTCCCAACTTGACTCTCACTGGGATTAAACATGACAATAGGTCTGCTCTGATTTCATCATCATTTAAAAAAAATCATCTATTATTTTTCACTTTATGTTTCTGTGTGGGAGCAAACTGTTGAAATCCATACTTAATGTATACTAAGCTGATCTTCTGTATATTAAGATAATCGAAAATGAATCTTGATGTGAATGGAAGGGGAGAGGGAGTGGGAAAGGGGAGGGTTGTGGGTGGGAAGGACGGTATGGGGGGGAAGCCATTGTAATCCATAAGTCGTACTTTGGAAATTTATATTCATTAAATAAAAGTTTTAAAAAAAAGATGGCATTTATACCACCAATTTTAATAGGTTTGGAGTCCCATGACAAGTTTTTAGGCTGTACCCTTAGAAGTAAGGCTGTAGGGCCGTATGCAGAACTGTGCTGCTTTACAGTTACAGACAACCTCCTCCCTCTCGTAATCCCCCTCTTATTTTTTACTGGGAACTTTTTCCAATTGACTTAAATACATATGATTAACCCTATGTTACATAAAGAGTTCAGCATATAGTATGAAGAATAAAGTAAACGATGAAAAAAAAAGGAAATACAAAATAAAAAGTGACAGTAATAAACTCTCCCTCGACAGGTCAAGGACTATTCAAGTCATTGATTTAAAAAGAATCAATTTCGCTTCTATAGCTTTTATTTTAGGAGTGCTATTAATTCTCACAAATCAGAGAGAATATACAGTATTTGTCTCTTTGGGACTGGGTTATTTCACTAAGTATAAAGTTTTCCAGCTTGCTCCATTTTGTTTTAAATGACCAGATTTCATCCTTTTTTTACTGCTCTGTAATATTCCGTAGTGTACATATCCCACAATTTTTTTATCCAGTCTTCAGTTGATGGGCATTTAGATTAATTCCACGTCTTAGCTATTGTGAATTGAGCTGCAATAAACATGGAGGTGGAGACAGCTCTTTTGTTTACTGATTTCATTTCCCTTGGATAAATTCCCAGGAGTGGGATGGCTGGGTCATATGGTAGGTCTATATTCAGATTTTTGAGATATCTCCATACTGTCTTCCACAGTGGCTTTACCAGTTTACATCCCTACCAAAAGTGGGGTAGGGTACCTTTTTCCCACATCCTCTCCAGCATTTGTTGTTTGTTGATTTCTGTATGAGGGCCACTCTAACTGGGGTGAGGTGAAACCTCATTGTGGTTTTGACTTGCATTTCCATGATGGCTAGAAATCCTGATCATTTTTTCATTTGTTTTTTGGCCATTTGGATTTCCTGTTTTGAAAAAATGTCTGTTTAAGTCATTTAAACCTGGCTTTTAAAAGATACACGCTTTGTATTCCAAAGAGATGGTTGCTGTCTTGTTGTGCTTTTCCTATTGACTTCATTTATTTAGTTGTTAGATATTTTCTCTGACCTCTGCTCTCAGACTGAGATTATCTAGAAATTGAAACTGCTTTTTCAGCAGGTGTATCATACCTACTTCTAAATATGTTAAAGCAGAATGAGAGCAGCATTTATAACATAGTGCCCTTGAGTCATTGACCCTATTTGTGTCCATACTGAAAGCCTTAGTTGGAATTTGGAAGTACTTTTGCTGATCAATTTTAAGAGGCCATCTTCACCTAAAAGCCTACCAGTCTAAACCATATGGCAGGTACAGGAAGCAGGTTAAGTAGACATGTCCTACCTTGCAAAATGTATAGGAGTTAGAATTCTATATTTTTACAAATTAGAATTTTACACACACATATACAGCAACAATGCTGAAATGATTCCTTATCTGGAAAGGGAATTTTCATTAAACCTATAATTTTAGGATTTCCCAATCGAATATTGTTATACTGGAAGATGATTTAAAACTAGCCTTATATAACCTAAATAAACTTTTTCTATTCCTATAATTTTAGCAAACCATATTTATTTTATTGTAATTACTTATATGATTTTGAACTGAATACAGAATGTGAAACTTATTTCCAATAGTAGTGTATTGTAGTTAGAGCAAATAATAGAGTTTCATACAGCTTTAGGCAAACAAAAAAGAAAAAAATCTTTAAATCATTGCAAGGACTTTTCTAGTAGTAGCAGTTTAAGTGAAATAAGTCAGGCACAAAATTTTTGAAATTCATGCATACAAGGGATTTTCAAAAAGGTCATGGGAAAATGCAATACAATACATGGATTTCAAGGGTTTTTATACCAAAGTAAACATATCTTTTTAGTCTATTTTCTCACTGATTTTTGAAGTGCCTTCATACAGTTGGACTTCTGTATCTGTGGCTTCTTGTATGTATATATTCAACCAACCAAAGATGCAAAACAATTTTAAAAAATTATATCTGTACTGAGCATGTACAGATTCTTATTGGTGATTGTTCCCTCATCAATACAATATTATAACAATTTACATAATGTTTATGTTGTATTAAGTATTAAAAGTAATCTAGAGATGATTTAAAGTATACAGGAGGATGCATGTAAGTTATATGCAAATACCACATCCTTCTATATAAGAGAATATATTGTACATATATAGATTTTTGAAATCCACAAGGGGATCCTGGAAGCAATCTGCCACACAAACTAAAAGATGACTGTAATTTAACATTAAATTGAAAATCAAAATCAAAATCAAAAGTAAGTGTATGTAGCTCCTAATTTTGTTCACATACATATAGGTAAAGAAAAGAAACTTGAAGGAAACAAGACTTACAGGAAATATTTTATATTAGTCAAATTTAGGTGGTGAGATTTGGAATGTGTTTAATTTTGTTAATACTTTAAGCAAATTTAATTGACAAATAATTGTGTATATTTATGAAGTATATGTAATGTTTTGATATGCAATGACAAATAAAGCTAATCAATATAACCATTACCTCAATTACTTATCATTTATTTTGTGGTGCCAACATTTAAAAATATACTCTCTTAGCAATTTTGAAATCTGGGATGTCTTCAAGAATTTCATGGAATTTGTATAGTATGAAAAATTATACATGGATTCTGAAATTTTTGTGCTAAAATTTCATTTTTCCATCTACTTTTTGAACTTCTCTTGTGCATACATTGGTATATTTTTTACCCGCTTCCTTAAGTTTGTTTCCAAGGATAATTTCAGAAAACAGCACTTCTGGCCTGTCGATAAGATTCTTTGCAAGGAAAAATAAGACAAAGGCTTTTGCTAATACAGTGGGCCCCCGGTATATATGGGCCCCACATGAATTTAACTACAAACAAATAAAAATATTGCAAGAAATATAACATCTATACTGATTACATACAGAATTTTTGTCATTATTCCTTTAAGCAATATAATATAGCAACTATTTACATAGCATTTGCATTGCATTAGTTATTATTAGTAAACTGGAAGTGGTCTAAGGTATACAGAAGGGTTGTATACATTATATGCAAATGCTATGCCATTGTAGATAAGGGACTTGAACATATGCATATTTTGGTATAAAGAAGATTCTTGGAACCAGTCCCCTGCAGATACCAAGGTAAGACTATATATTGAAATAAATCTAACACTACAAAAATCACGTCACCAAAAAGTGTTGCAACTGGAAACAAAAAATGTGTTCAGCATTGATTACTTATAAGTCACATGGCTACCTAATCTGCATGTGAGACAGCAGATGAAGGCAGGGAGAAAGCAGTTGGAAATGGTATTGAGTGGCAATCTTCTGTATCTGTCATGGTAGCTCACATTATGTCTCAGGCTTTCAGTGATAAAATGTTTGAGTAAGGTCTTAAAATCCTAGATCACTGCCCTTTCATCTTCACTTATAAATGACCAGCCTGTCAATTGGAGACTTTTTCAATGAAAACTTCTCTTACTTTCAGTAAGTTACTTTTCGATTATGTAGTTTATTGTTTTATTTTGAAAATTATTTAGGGATGGGGACTGCCATTAAATTTTCCTGTGGTGTGTGTTATGTGGAATTAACGGGTATATTACAGTCTATCTCAGTCAATTTAACTCAACACAGATTGAATCCCAACTAACTGACAGGCACTGAGCTAGGGATCAAGGTGGAAATTTACTGTTTAATGCCATTGATTAAGGAGTGTCAAGTGACATTTTCTAAGTGATATATAAAATGCATTTCATAATTCCATCCATTGAAAATGGTTCCTAATAACAAAAATTTACAGGGGTAGATCAGTGAAGTTTAGCAAAATCTCTCTAAACTCAACGGTAGGTTTGGCAAGAGATAAGAAACTGAGAGAGGCAAAAGTTAAACTTCAATGATTTAAATTCAAAACTTACTCCTGCTTCTCTCCCATTTTCCTTTTCTATCATTTCCATACTCAACTCTTCTTTCATCTCCTTTTAGAGACCTTGTTTCTAGTGCCTTATTCTCACAGAAAAGGCTGGGAAACTCAAGTTGACTGATTGCAAACTTACAATTCCAAGTCAATTTTGGAATATTGTTTAATCTCACTTTGAATAAATTGCCTGAATAAATATTGCCTAAATAAATATTCTTTTAATGATAGAGACAGATAGAGAATGAATGAAAATGTTTGAACATACAGAAAAGTAATTATTTCCTTTGGAGGAACAATGCATGGTAATATAATTAAACATTGAACAATGTTATTGATAGTTATATAAATATTTGAAAAAAGAACTGAGACACCTATTGAGATTAATAACAGTTCTAAAGATGATAGGATATAGGGGCTGGTGCCATGGCGCAGTAGGTTAATCCTCTGTCTGTGGCGCCAGCATCCCATATGGGCACCTGTTCTAGTCCTGGCTGCTGCACTTCCAATCCAGCTCTCTGCTATGGCCTGAGAAAGCAGAAGATGGCCCAAATCCTTGAGCCCCTGCCCCTGCGTGGGAGACTGGAAAGAAGCTTCTGGCTTTGGATTGGCACAGTTGCTGCTATTGCGGTCATTTGGGGAGTGAACCAACGGATGGAAGACTCCCTCTCACTGTCTGTAACTCTACCTCTCAAATAAATAAATAAAATCTTTTTAAAAAAGATGATAGGATATATACCAATAACATAAATTTAACCAATTGCTGCTTTGGGTTACATTAATAATATATTCTAAATGAAAACAAACTCTCAACCGCTGATGACAGTCAACAGCAAGGAAATCCAGTAAAACTTGGAGCACTTAGTCTATAAGCTTCCCATTTTTAGAATTCTTGACTTTTTTTCTGAGGATGGAAGGCTTATTCATTTGTTCTTAGTCTTTTTTTTTTTGAGCTAACTATTTAGAATCTACAATGTGCTAGACATTTGTTCTAGTTTCATTACTTAATGCAATCATAAACATATTATCAAGCAAGTAGTATTATCTTTGTTTTTTTTTAACTTTTATTTAATGAATATAAATTTCCAAAGTACAGCTTATGGATTACAATGGCTTCCCCCCCATAACTTCCCTCCCACCCACAACCCTCCCTTCCCCACTCCCTCTCCCCTTCCATTCACATCAAGATTCATTTTCAATTCTCTTTATATACAGAAGATCAGTTTAGCATATATTAAGTAAAGATTTCAACAGAGTTCACCCACATAGAAACACAAAGGGAAAAATACTGTTTGAGTACTAGTTATAGCATTAAATCACATTGAACAACACATTAAGGACAGAGATCCTACATGAGGAGTAAGTGCACAGTGACTCCTATTGTTGACTTAACAATTGACACTCTTGTTTATGGCATCAGTAATCACCCTAGGCTCTTGTCATGAGTTGCCAAGGCTATGGAAGCCTTTTGAGTTCACCAACTCTGATCATATTTCGACAAGGTCGTAGTCAAAGTGGAAGTTCTCTCCTCCCTTCAGAGAAAGGTACCTCCTTCTTTGATGACCTGTTCTTTCCACTGGGATCTCACTCACGGAGATCTTTCATTTAGGTCATTTTTTTTTTTTTTTTGCCAGAGTGTCTTGGCTTTCCATGCCTGAAATACTCTCATGGGCTCTTCAGCCAGATCCGCATGCCTTAAGGGCTGATTCTGAGGCCAGGGTGTTGTTTAGGACATCCGCCATTCTATGAGTCTGCTGTGTATCTCACTTCCCATGTTGGATCGTTCTCTCCCTTTTTTATTCTATCGGTTAGTATTTTTGTTTTACAGATAAAGAAACTGAAATTCCGAGATGTGAATTTGCCTACTGACACATTGCTTACTTAAGAAGTCACGAAAACAAGATTCAAGCCTAAGTCTCTCTGACTTCAAACTTTTCCCACTATGTTAGCTCCCCATGCATTTATATCAGTGATATCTAAAATACCACTTAAAATGGTATGAGAAAGCAAAGAGCAAAATTACATGAGATAATATGTTTCTAATCACGAAATCATTTTCCTGAACTCCTGTTGTAGAAAGATGTGTGATGATTCTTACAATTGGTTGAGCATATTTGCCTTATTTGAAATTCAAATTTATCTCATATACATGCTTTATAAGATTCCACCTCAAGATTCTTGCAAATTAGTAATAAAAGGTACCATTTAATAAGCAAACAGTAAGAAATATGATTAAAATATTCTACTTATAATCATTCAATCAGGCAATAGTGTTCCAAAGCTTATAGTGTGCCAGCAGCTGTACTAGGCAATGGCAACACACACGTGGGCTTTCAGTGAACTCAGAAGTGGTAGCAACAATGTCACTAATGGAAATGTAAGGATGCTTTAAATTTTTTCAACTTTTATTTAATAAATATAAATTTCCAAAGTACAACTTTTGAATTATAGCAACTTTTCCCCCATAACCTCCCTCCCACCCGCAACCCTCCCATCTCCCACTCCCTCTCCCATCCCATTTTTCATCAAGATTCATTTTCAATTATCTTTATATACAGAAAATCAACTTAGTATATACTAAGTAAGATTATTAATATGGTTTACCATATTGATAGAACAAAGGAGTGAAAAATATGATCAGTGTCCGTCCCATTATAAGCAATTTGTGTATAGATGTAGAAGACACTAGTAAAAATTCCTCTGAAAATTTATGATAAAATCTCTTCAAAAACTACAGATAGACATTTATTTCCTTAACTTAATAAAAGATGTCAGCAAAAATCTACAAAAAACATTAAACCCAATTGTGATATGTTTTCATCTCTCCTTCTTTATAGCTGGGAAAAATTGAAGTGTCTGATATTACCACTTCTGCCAATCAACTGTCCAGGCAGGTTTAGTAAGAGGAGAAAAAGAAATAAAGGATTTTATATTGAATAAAAAGAAACAAAATTGTCATTGACCACAGATTATATTACTATCTGCAAAGAAAACCAAAAAGAACCTATGGATAAATTGATAATAAGAGATTAGCAGAATCGGTAGTACAGCAGGTTAAAACACTGCTTGGGATGCCTTTATCCCATAATGCAGTGGTGATTTGAGTCCTATTATACACCTGGGAAGTAGCAGATCATGGTTCAAGTACTTAAGTTCTTATCATGCATGTGGGAGATCCTTATGGAGCTTCTGGATTCAGCATGGCCCAGCCTGGGCTGATATGGCCATTTGGGGGTTGAATCAGCAGATGAAAAGATCTCTCTCCCCCTCTCCCCGCCTCCTTTTCTCCCTCTTTATCCCCCATCATTCTGTTCAAATAAATAAATAAATCTTTAAAAATAGAGAAATCTTAGCAAGCTTGTTAGACACATTACTTTTGTTCCTGTACATCAGTAGCAAATTATAATAAAAGAACTAAAAGATACCCTACAATAAAATAAATATGGGTAACACCTATGAATTAAAGGAATGTGGAGCTACACTATGGTAACACAATCCCTAAAATCTCCATGTTTTGCATAATCCAGATTTATTTCTTGCTCATGTTACAGTTAATGTCAATTGTGTGACCTTCTGGCACAGATTTCCTTCAAGGGGTGACCTGAGATTTCTAGAAGCATCTAGTGTGTACCAATGCCATCTGGAATATGTTGTCTATTAGTTGATTATAGATGAGGAGAAAAGGAATGGAAGAGGTAAACTGGCTCCTTTTTAAAGGATTTATTTATTTTACTTGAAAGTCACAGTTACACAGAGAAAAGAGAGGCAGAGAGAGAGGGAGAGAGAGAGAGAGAGAGAGAGAGAGAGGTCTTCCATCTGCTGGTTCACTCCCCAGTTGGCCACAACAGCCGGAGCTGCATCAATCTGAAGCAAGGAGCCAGGAGCTTCTTCTAGGTCTCCTGTGTGGGTGCAGTGGCCCAAGGACCTGGGCCATCTTGTACTGCTTTCCCAGGCCATAGCGGAGAGCTGGATCAGAAGTAGAGCAGCCAAGTCTTGAACCAGTGCCCATATGGGATGCTGGCACCACAGGTGGCAGCTTTACCTGCTACGCCATAGCGCTGGCCCCTAAACTGGCTCTTAATTGCCCAACTACCCTATATTCAGAGAAAGATAGAAATGTAGATATGAACATGGATATTTTTGTGCACACTTCTGGTCTTTAACAAAAAGTATGATTTTGAAAAATATAATGAAAATCTAAATAAAAGGAATGATATACCATGTTTATGGATAAGGAAGTTGGATAGTATTGGGTAAAATTCCATTTAAAATTGCAATAAAGATTTTCAGTGTATGTATATAACTTGAGAAACTGACTATAAAATGTATATAGGAGAGCAAGGGGAGAAGCATAGCTAAGACGGGCAGGCCTTGTGACACAGTTGGTTATGCTGCAGCTTATGATGCCAGCATCCCGTATCAGAGTGCTCCTTCAAGTACCAGCTACTCTTCTTCCCATCCAGCTTCCTGTTAATGTGCCTGGAAAGGCAGTGTAATATGGCCCAAGTACTTGGGCCCCTGTCACACATGTGGGAGATCAAGATAGTGTCCCTGCCTCCTGGTTTCAGGCTGGCCATGTTCTAGCTATCAGAGACATTTGGAGAATGAATCAGTAGATGGAAGATCTCTCTCCTCTCTCTCCCTCACTCCCTCTCTGTCATTTTGCTTTTCAAATAAATAAATACATTTTTACAAAGAATAGTTAAAGAGCCATTGTTGTGGTGCAGCAGTTAAGCCATTGCCTGTGATGCCAGTATCCCATATGAGCATGGGTTCAAGTCCTGGCTGCTACCCTTCTGATGGATGTTTAGAAGCATCCCCCCTCCCTCTCCAGGAAGGCAGTACAAATACAGTATTCTTTTTTAAAAATTTTTGTTTTAATTGAAAGGCGGAATTAGAGCATGAGAGGGAGAGAGGGAGGGGCAAAGTGGGGAAGGCTGGAGGGAGAGGCAGAGGTCTTCCATCTGTTGGTTTACTCCCCATATGACTGTGATGGTCAGAGCTGGGCCAGAATGAAGCCAGAAACAAGAAATTCCATCCAGGTCTCCCATGTGGAGGGCAAAGGCCCAGTACTTGGGCCAAATTCTGCTAATTACCCAGTCCCACTAGCAGGGAGCTGGTCAGAAGCGGAGCAGGCAGAACTGGTTCTCATATGGGATACCAGCACTACAGGAGGCGGCTTAACCCACAGGGCCACAACACCAGCCCCTAACCCAGTAATCTTTTTTTTTTTTTAACAGGCAGAGTGGACAGTGAGAGAGAGACAGAGAGAAAAGTCTTCCTTTGCCATTGGTTCACCCTCCAATGGCTGCCGCGGCCGGTGCACCATGGCCAGCGCACCGTGCTGATCCGATGGCAGGAGCCAGGTGCTTCTCCTGGTCTCCCATGGGGTGCAGGGCCCAAGCACTTGGGCCATCCTCCACTGCACTCCCTGGCCACAGCAGAGAGCTGGCCTGGAAGAGGGGCAACCGGGACAGAATCCGGTGCCCTGACCGGGACTAGAACCCGGTGTGCTGGCGCCGCAAGGCAGAGGATTAGCCTAGTGAGCCGTGGCGCTTGTATTTTCTCAAAGGGGAGAAAAAATACTTGTAAAGTTGGCTAAAATTTGGCACTTTTGATAGGATGATTGACTTTTGCTAATGGAAACAAAATATTAGAATTAGACACAATGCACATAGAAAGATAGTTATGATGAGTTCTGAGAATACTTCAGGGTAAGATAGAAAATGGTAATCATTCCTAATTTCTCTCCAGGCAGTTGCTTAACTCCATTTTAGAAAACTGGAGAATAAAAACTTAAAGCATATTGAGAGGAATTGATGGTTTCTGTGACATACTAGGTATGTCAGTCATATATTGCAAAGCAGATTTTTGGGGGGTTAGTGCAATAATCTGCTTAAAAATGAACATCTTGTAACTATAATCGAAATGCTAAATATTCTCGAACAATTATTAGATCCAGGAAGGAAAAATGTTATTTATGTGTATACCTATTTTATGTGTTCAACTTACTAAAAAAACTTTACTTTTTAACATGTTGGAGCAGAAGGCAAAATCATGTTTTAATTTGCTAAAAATGGTGTTGTCCAACAGCACATGCAGTTCCCTGGTATCTCACTTTCCTGTCCATCTTTCCTTTCCCTCTAGTTTTCATTCATCCCTTTAAAAGGGTACCTTGTACAATTTTAGACATGTTTTTGAAGACTTATTATCTCTTATTCTGAACTAAATATTTGCTTTGTGCTATAAAAAAAACAGGAATGGTTAAACTATTTTCAACATATGTAACAAAGGATTCACATGCAAACTATTAAAAAAGAACACATATTTATAGTGCTTACTACATTCCATGCACTTGCCCAAACACCTTATTAATACCCATTATGAGTTCTTTTGATGCTCTTTGAAGACATTATTTTTATTGCTGCTGAACTATTATCTTTTCTATATGTAACAGTAACCTTGTTCATTCAGAAAAATATTTTGATAAATGAAGGAGCAATAAGGAAGCAGTGCCTGTCATTGTAATGGAACTGAGATATTTTTAAGAGGTTGAGAACATTATAGAGAATACCTGAAAAATGTGTTTTCAGTCTGGACTACAACATGAAGACAGAAGCAAGTCAATGACCCCTTTTACAAAATTATATTCAAACATGTAACACTTTCTTGATCTCTAAATTTTCTTACCAGAAATACAATTACTAGCTGAGTATCTCTCATCTAAATTCTGACACATGTAGCACTTCTCATTCAAGTTTCCTTTGATCAGACCTCCCATGTAGGCAGCTACTGCATCTGCTTGGATCTTCCAAGTCCCAAGTTCCAATCACTATTAGAATATGGGCAAACAGCTTTAAATGAACATAGTGTTGAAATTTATAACAAATACTTTGCTTACAATAAAAGCTTGATTTCCCCATGCTTCTGAATTTCCTGTGTATCATGACCAAATTTCAAGTATTAGAAACAAATTCTTGGACAAAATGCAAACTACAGATTATGTTGTGCTATTTTCATGCTATAGAAACTTAATTGTCTGTTTTAATAAAATATTTTAGATGTCCTTTTCAACTTGTAGGAACCATTAATACCAGATAATGAAGGCATGGGGGGTTGATTAAACCAGAAAAATTAGTTTCAGGTTCTGACACATTTGCTGTTGCAATCATGGTGGAGAGAGCAGTAATACAGCAATTGGGAAAACTCAGCCCTACTCCTAGCTCTGTCCTTAATCATGTAGTGGGAATCCTACATTTGAGTGCTTTTCTGTGTGCCAGGCACTTTGCCAAGTGCATTACATGAGTTTTTTCACATTATTCACTGTTAGGAAAAATCATATGGAATAGGTTCTATCCTTATTCCCATTTTAAAAAAAAAGGAGACTGGTAACTAGAGAGGTCAAAATAACTGCCTAGAGTTACAGCTAACATGTATAGGCATCAGAATTCAAATAAGATCTCTATGAGTCCAGAATCTTAAATATTACATTGTTCTGCTTTGAGGTTTTTGGATATGGAGATTGGACTAGAAGTAAATGTTGTCTTGAGGTTTCCTTTACCTTGTTGATTTTAGTAAATTTTTCTTAGCGTAATATAGCCAGGCACTATATGTTAGAGATACTCAGAAATATGTTTTTGTATTTATTTGACAGATAGACAGTGAGGGAGAGAGACAGAGAGGAAGGCCTTCCTTCCGTTGGTTTACCCCCCAAATGGCCGCCAATCCGAAGCCAGGAGCCAGGTGCTTCTTCCCGGTCTCCCATGTGGGAGCAGGGGCCCAAACACTTGGGCCATCCTCCACTGCCTTCCTGGGTCACAACAGAGAGCTGGACTGGAAGAGGAGCAACCAAGATTAGAACCCGGTGCCCATATGGTATGCTGGTGCCGCAGGGGGAGCATTAACCAAGAGAGCCACGCCGCCGGCCCCAGAAATATGTTTTCTTTTTGTAATTTATTTCCAAGTCAGTGTGTGTGTGTGTGTGTGTGTAAGTGTGTAAGAGAGAGAGAGAGAGAGAGAGAGAGAGAGAGAGATCTTTAATCCACTGGTTTACTCCCAAAATGGCCATGACAGCCAGGGCTGGTCCAGGCTGAAGCCAGGAGCCAAGAACTCTTTCAGGGTCTCCCATATGGGTTATAGGTGCCCAACTACTTATTTGTTGCCTTCACAGGTGCATTGGAAGGGAGCTGGATCCAATGCAGAACAGCTGGAACTTGAACTGGCATTCAGTATGAGATACCAGCATCACAAGCAGTGGCTTAACTCACTGTGCCACAATGCCAGCCCCTAGAAATATTTTCTGAATATGAATAGATTTCAAAATGTTCATGTGGGCAGGTGTTGTGGCACAGACGGTTAAGCTGTTGCTTTATGAGGCAGAATCCCTTAGCAGAGTGTGAATTCCAGTCCTGGCTTTTCCACTTCTGATTCAGCTTCTTTCTAATATGCCTTGGAAGGCAGTAGAAAATGGCCCAAGTGTTTGGGTTCCTGCCATCCACATGGCAGACCTGGATGAAGTTCCTAGCTCCCGGTTTCAGTCAGGCCCAGACCTGGCTGTTGCAGTCATTGGGGGGGGTAACCAACAGATGTTAGATACCTCTCTCCCTCACCCCCCCTCCCCTCTTCCATACATAAATCATCTTTTCTAAAAAAGAAGGCTATAATCATATAGTATTAGTGAAAATAATGAATCAAATGTAAGAAGTACTTTAATGAATTTATTTGAGAGATTTATAGAGAGAGAATTCAACCACCGGTTCACTTCTCCAATACCCTCAACAGACAGGACTGGGTCAGGCTACAGCTGGGATCTGATAATTCAATCCTGGTGTCTCCTACATGGGTGACAGGGAACTAAGTACTTGAGAGCCATCACCTGCTGCCTCCCAGGATATACATTAGCAGGAAGCTGGAATTGGGAGTGCAGCAGAGACTCAAGCCCAGGCACTCAAATTTGAACTATGTGGTGGTCCTGTCCCCTTAGAGTGGAACATGCCAAGTTTGCAGATCAAGAGTACTGGGTTAGGGACCAGTGTCATGGTGCAGTGGATTAAGCCACCTCCTGTGACACTGGAATCCCAAATGGTCGTCAAATGCCTAAAAGAGGTGCTTTAAAATGGAAATAACACATAAACTTTTATGTGTTCTATCACTAGGCATGCACTGTACTTCTCACTTTGTATGAAACACACCTTATTCCAAAGATGTATTCCCACAAAGTTATGCTCAAACTGGACATGTGAATCTGTATCTTCCCCTTTACATCAGCAATTATTTTGAAGTTACTTTCTTTTCACTTTGACTTTTACTTGACAGTGAATGTACTGTACCACACCTACTTTTCTCTGCCTAGAAGTTAATAGTGTATGAAGCACTAACGTGTACCATCTGGGAAGTCCCACTTGAAAGAAATCTGAATTCTTACCAGAGAATCTCTTTATCATGGGCACAATCACTGTACAAAATGTGCATTATTAATAGATCTTCTTATGGTATATTTTAAAATGAATTAGCATTTCAAGTCTAGTAGTCATAAATTATTTTGAAAAGATCTGAAAGACAAATGATATTCAAAGTTGAGTTTATTTGTCCCTACAATGTTGTATCCAGATTTAGAAAATAAATGACATGTCCTGTCAGCAAGTTTTTGCATTATAATAAAGATTAATACAGAGCAGTTTTAACTTCTGCACAGATCTTTTTGTTGCTATTACATAAGCTCAAACAAAGGAAACGAGTTTCTGGTACATTGCCCATTTCTGACTTAAAGATTTTACGTTCCTGAGAGTATAGAACTTAGGGTGTATTTTACACTTCGTGCACTTACCTATATGTAAAACTATTTTAAGTGTTTACATATTTTGCTAATAGCTTCCATGCCAACAAAGGTGGATTTCTGCAAATCCTTAAAGCAGATTTGAACTTAACAGCAAGCGTTTTAAGAGTCCGAAGCATTATTTTATAAACACATTTCTAAAATCTAAGAGGATAATTTCAGATCATGTGTACCAAAGGCACTAGGTGTAGGTACCCCAAGTATAACTGAGTTCTGTTTTCACAATGGTTACTTTTACAACACATTCTTGTCAAGTCTTTATGGTTTTTCTCAGAACATTTTGATAGTGGCATGTAAATGTCACTGAGTGATTTCTCTTGCCAGGTGTGGATAATATTTGCATTCTTCCTTGTTTTACTCTCCCTTCTGTATGGAGCTTTGGAACTGAACATTTTATGACACTTCCTAATGGGTAAAATTTCAAATCTGTGCAATGCATAAACACATTCATACACACACATACATATAAAGATATGTAACCAATAAAGTGAAAATTCAGAAGGACCATTGTTCAGTGTTCCATATCAGTCACTTATAGTCATTTGTCTCATTCAAATAGAACAAATTTTTCAGACATATGAATTGTTTAAAAATAGGATGAAAGGAAGATAAGAGAATAGGATGAGCACTCTCCAAAGAAAGCAGTAGCTTTATGCTGACAACATGAATTCAACAATGAGTAATCAAGTGATGTGGCATAAAGCCCAACAGAACTCAAGAAACTCATGTGTGCGTGGGTGGACAGGCTTGTGGCATGGACCAGTGTTTCTGCAATATAAGATCTATTTCTATAAAAGTTAGTAATGAAAATAAATTTTAAAAATATTTTTATTTAGTTAATTTTCATTGTATTTGAAAGGCAGAGAGAGACTAAGTTAGACATCTTTTCATGCACTGGTTCACTCCTCAAATGCATGCAATAGACATGCTGGGCCATCTCAAAGGTAGGAATTTAGTGCTCAGTCCAGGTATCCCACATAAGTGGCAGGGACCGAAGTATTTGAGACATTGTTTGCTGCCTCCTAGGGTGGGCATCAGCAGAAAGATAGATTGGAAGTGAAGAAGCTAATATTAAAAACCAGGCAGTCCTAAAGATCATAACTGGTGACTGAAAATGGTTCCAAATACCTAACCCAGCTTCAGTTTTTTTATAAGTTCAAGATTATTTACTTTAAAATAATTTATATAAGGTGAACAAATGTCATGTATTTAATATATGCAGATTTAGGAGCATAGTTGTATTTCCAACCCAACCCTCTCTGCTGCCCAGCTCCCACCTTCCAACTTCCTTCCTTTCTTATTCTTTTTTTTAAATTTTTACAATGACATACTTTCAGTTTATTTTACAGTCATAAGCTTAACTCTCCACCAAGTAAAGAATAATGAGAAGAAAGAAACACTGTTCCTCAATGTTAGAGAGAAGAGCTGTAAACAATAATCAAATCCCAAAATGTCAATTTCATTCCTCTACTTTACATTATTTTGTACTCCTTAGTTATCACAAATCATGGAAAACATATGGTATTCTTCTTTGGGGGACTGACTTATTTCACTAAGTATAATGGTTTCTAGTTGCATCCATTTTGTTGCAAATCACAGGGTTTTTTTTAGCCACTGTGTAGTATTTCATAGTCTACATATACCATAATTTTTCATTCCAGTCTTCAGTTGATGGACATCTGGATTGATTCTCTATCTTAGCTATTGTGAATTGAGTTGCAATAAACATTGTGGGTACAGATATGCTGATTTCATATGCTGATTTCATTTCCTTTGGGTAAATTCCCAGGAGTGGGGGATATCTATCTTCAGATATCTGAGGAATCTCTGTACTGTCTTTGAAAATGGCTGTACTAGTTTACATTCCCACCAACAGTGGATTAGGGTACCATTTTCCCCACATCTTCACCAGCATTTGTTGCTTGTTGATTTCTGTATGAAAGCCAGTCTAAATGGGGTGAGATGAAACCTCATTGTGGTATTTGCATTTCCCTGATGGCTAGTGATCCTGAGTGTTTTTTTCAAGTGTCTGTTGCCAATTTGAAGTTTGTCTTTTGAAAAATGTCTATTCAAGTCCTTTGCCCATTTCTTATCTGAATTGTTTTGTTGTTGAGTTTCTTGAGCTCTTTATAGATCCTGTGTAGTCATCCTTTATCACTGCATAGTTTGGAAATATGTTCTCCCATTTTGTTGATTGCCTCTTCACTTTGTTCAGTGTTTCCTTTGCAGTGTGGACGCTTCTTAGCTTGATGTAATCCCATTTGTCTATTTTTGCTTTGAATGCCTGTGCTTCTGAGGTCTTTTCAAAAAAGTAATTGGATATGCCAATGTCTTGCAGGATTTCCCCAATATTTTCCTCTAGTAATTTGATGGTATCAGCTCACAGATTGAGGTCTTTGATCCATTTTGAGTTGATTTTTGTATAAAGTGTAAGGTAGGGGTCCTGTTTCATACTTCTGCATACGAAGATCTAGTTTTCCAATAACCATTTGTTGAAGAGACTGTCCTTTCTCCAGGGACTGATTTTAACTCCTTTGTCAAAGATTAGTTGGTTGTAGATGTGTGGATTGATTTATGGGGTTTCTATTCTGTTCCATTGGTCTACATGCTATTTTTGTGCCAGTACTAGGCTGTTTTGATTACAACTGCCCTGTAGTATATCTTAAAATCTGGTACTGTGATGCCTCTGGCTTTTTGTTGTTTAAAATTTCTCTTGCTATTTGGGGTCTCTAGTGTTTCCATATGCATGTTAGCACCGTTTTTTCCTAGATCTGAGAACAGATCTAGGAGTTGGATTGGGATTGTGTTGAATCTGTAAATTGTTTTCAGTAGTATGGATATTTTGATGATTTTAATTATTCCAATCCACAAACATGGAAGACTTTTTTCCATTTTTTGTGTCTTCTTCTATTTTTTTTAAAAGTTTTTATTTATTTGAGGCAGAGTTACAGAGAGAGGAAGAGATAGATAGAAAGGTCTTCCATCTCCTAGTTTACTCTACAAATGGCTGAAATGGCCAGAGCTGGGCAGATCTGAAGCTAGGAGCCAGGAGCCTCCTCCAGGCTTCCCACGGGGCACATGGGCTCAAGCACTTGGACCATCCTCCACCGCTTTTCCAGGTCACAAGCAGAGGACTAGATTGGAAGAGAAGTAACTGGGACGTGAACTGGCACCCATATGGGATGTCAGTGCCACAAGTGGAAGCAAAGCCTACTATACCACAGCGCTGGCCCCCTATTTCTTTCTTTAATGTTTATAATTTTCATTGTGGAGATCTTTCACATCCTTCATTAAAATTATTCTAAGGTATTTAAATTTTTTGTAGCTATCATGAATAGGACTGCTCTTACAAGTCCTTTCTGATTCCTTTTCATTTCTTCTGTGATCCACTGTTGATTCAGGAACATGTTCAGTCTCTTTGTGTTTGCATACTTTCTAAAGATTCTTAAGTTGTTGTTACATTTCCATTGTGCTCAGCAAAGATACATGGTATAATTTCAGTTTTTTTTTTTTTTATTTGCTGAGACTGGCTTCATGGCCTATCTTAGAGAATTTTCCATGCAGTGATGGAAAGAATGTGTATTCTTCATCTGTGTGATGAAAGGTTCTGTAGGTATCAGGTCCACTTGATCCATAGTCACATTAGCTCTGTTGTCTCTTCGTTGATGTTCTGTTTAGTTCATCTGTCCATTGATGAAAGTAGGGTGTTGAAGTCCCCCATTACTATTTATTGGAGTATGTGTCTCCCTTTAGATACATCAACATTTGTTTTAAATAGCCAGGCACCCTGGCATTGGGTTCACATACATTTATTAAAGTCACATTTTCTTGTTGAATTGATCCCTTAATCATTACATAATGCCTTTCTTTGTTACTCTTAGTAGTTTTGTGTGAAAGTCTATTTTGTCTGATACTGGGATGGCTATACCAGTTTGTTTTTTGCTTTCCATTATCATGTACTATCTTTTTTCATCCTTTCATTTTCAATCTGTGTGCATTTTTGTTGGTGAGGTATGTTTCTCGTAGGTAGCAAACAGTGGCTCTTGTTTTTTAATGCATTCAGCTAGTCTTTCTCTTTTTTTCTTTTTATTTTTTTTAAATTTTATTTATTTATTTTGACAAGTAGAGTTACAGACAGTGAGAGGCGACCCCAGATTTTCACATTGTAATATTGAAGTGTTCTTTGTTCCTTTGAGGGGTATCATGTTGTCTTCCTTATTCTTGTTTCTTGAATTTCTGCATTTATATTTAGGCATTTGTGGAAACACTTGTTTTTTTTCCTCTGATGGCTTTTATATTTGAACTGTTCCTCTGTGGTTTAGTGGAATATCTGCTGTTTCAGTGAATACCAAGAGACATGTGATGGGTGTGATGAGGGAGCTCTGTTCAGTGTTCAGGGTGCGATGAGTATCCGAGGTAACACCCATGTTGGGTGTGGTAGATCTCCTCTTGTTAACAGAAGCTGGGGGGAAGGGGAATGGTCACCTCTGTTGGTGTGATCACACCCTCACCTCCACTCTTCTCTTCCAACGTGGTCAAAGATCAATGCCTGGGCATTAGCCTACAGTGGGTACAATACTCGTCTGTGATACCACATGAACTGCACAAAGGATCTATGTAGTCCTCAGTGTGAGTCTGGATCCTCCTGCAGTGATGCACCCCAGGCAATCAGGGAGCTCTGAGTGTATGGAGCCGCTCACCGTGATTTCCCAAAGTACACTCTTGTGCAGTCACAGAGTTTCTACAGTCTCAGCACACAAGGCTTCCACAGTCTCAGAGTACAGAGGATTTGCTCTGGCCCACCAGCTTCTCCTATGCACAGAGAGGCAGACATCCCCAGAGCCAGCTGCCTGTGGTTTCTCCACAAAGGCAGTTTGAGCCCCGGAGCCTGTGATAGGTTGAGAGGCTGGAGGAACTCATAGTCTTATTTGGGTGCCCAGACCTCTGTCAGTCCTCCCCCACAAGACTCCAAGTTAGTGGGGAATGCAGATTTTTCCCTCTGATAAAATCTCTGGTACACACACATGCACAAGAGTTGCTGCCCACAGTCTATTTATTTTACAATGGTGCCTTCTCCTCGCTGGTTGCCTGGTGCGTGCAACCAAGCTGATGCTGCCGCTACTGCTGACAAGATGGCATCTAACCCAGGCCAGTTGCTGGGGGCATGTGCAGGAGTTGCCACAGCTGTTACATAATTATGTCCAAAATGGTGCCTGCACTCTCAGCCGATTGCTGGGTGCCATTGCAGGGATGGGGTGGGGAAAGAGAAATGTGAGTTATCAGGTACCCTATCCCCCTTAGGGCTCCAGCCTAGACACACGCCAAGCTCTCCTTCTGGCTATATCACTAGTGGCACAGGCCTCACTCTCCAAAGCTGGCACTTTCTCCTGCTCCTGGCTGCTAAGGTCATATGTTGTGTTGTGCTCATGCTGTATGTCTGCACCTTTCAAACAGATCCATAGCATCCTTCTTCCTTATGTAGAATTTTCACTGCAGTTCCTCCCTCTCTAATTCTCCCCTGAGAATGTACTCCCCCCACTTTTCCTCATAAACCTTTTATTTAAGGTATACAAACTTCATGCATTTCACAAATACAACTTTAGGAACATAGTGATTCTTCCCACCCTACCCAACCTTTTCCTTCATCCCTCTCCTATTCCCATTCCTATTTTTTACTAAGATCTATTTTCAATTAACTTTATACACATAAGATTAACTCTATACTAAGTAAAGAATTCAACAAATAGTATGGAAAAGAACCTGTTTTTCTTTTTTTCTTATTTTTTCTTTTTTTACAGGCAGAGTGGACAGTGAGAGAGAGAGAGACGGAGAGAAAGGTCTTCCTTTGCCGTTGGTTCACCCTCCAATGGCCGCCACGCTGATCCGAAGGCAGGAGCCAGGTGCTTCTCCTGGTCTCCCATGCGGTGCAGGGCCCAAGCACTTGGGCCATCCTCCACTGCACTCCCTGGCCATAGCAGAGAGCTGGCCTGGAAGAGGGGCAACTGGGACAGAATCCAGCACTCTGACCAGGACTAGAACCTGGTGTGCCGGCGCCGCAAGGCGGAGGATTAGCCTGTTGAGCCACAGTGCCAGCCAGAACCTGTTTTTCAACAGTTGAGACAAGGGTGTTCAAAGTCATCACATCTCAAAATGTCAATTTCAATTCTATAGATTACCTTTTAGGTGCTCTGTTAGTTACCACAGATCAGGGAGAACATATGGTATTTGTCCTTATGGGACTGGCTTATTTCACTAAGTGTGATATTTTACAGTTGCATCCATTTTATTGCAAACAACAGGATTTCACTTTTTTCCTGCTGTGTAAGAAAAAATGGTGTACATATCCCATAATTTCTTTTTTTAAACAGAATCTTTAATAACTGAGTCTTTAAACATATTCATACTATTTTTTTCATTCACTGTATATTTACACAGAGTTTCAGTGTATGTGCATTAATATTTTACTTTCATATAATCATGTTTGAATTTCAAAGATTGATCAGCTGTGAGAAAATTTAGAACATTTTATGGAGAATTTCTTTTTTTTAATATTCCTGAAATTATTAACTTTGTACTCCTGAGACAATCATGGTACCTCATCCTAGAAATTATTAAATATTCAACCAGGTTACTAGTTTCAAACTATAAAGAAGAAGTAACTTACCTACCTCTTCCATCTTTGCTCAACAATACCACGTCATTCCAATCAATAGGCATTTTTACATGCTATTTCCTCCAAGAGTATTACTCCTCCAGTTCTAGCTTTCCATGGCTAGCTACTGCTTGTCATCAGATGAAACCTCAACTCTCCCAATTCTGACTTAGATATTGAATGTGAACACAAGTAAACATATATGCATAATTTTTTGTTATACTCTTCCTTAGCTGGAAATATAATATATTCCTATTAGTATTTTTATTTGTTTTTTATTTGTATACATTTCATAAATACAACTTTATGAATATAGTAATTCTTCCCACTGTACCTGCCCTCCCACCCACACTCCCACACCACTTGCTCTTCCTTTTCTTGTTCTGTCTTGTGTATTACTAAGGTCTATTTTCATTTAACTTTATACACAGAAGATTATTCTAGGTAAAGAGTTCAGCACTTTGTATGAGGTTGAAAAAGAATAAGAAAAAAAATCAAAACAAAAAACAAAACCAAAAGAACCCCTTAAAACAACAACAACAAAAAAACAAGAACAAAAGCTGTTCCTGAACAATCTAGACAATGGCTGTTCAAAGTCATTGCATCTCATTGGTAATTTCGTTTTTTTTTTTTTTTTGAAACTTAATTATCTTTAGAGAGGAACCCAAGAATGGTACATCTTAGACATAACTATATTTGTGTGGCATAAGAATATCCTCTACTTAATACACTAGAATGGCAATTCTTTGAGAACAAGTTTTACTATTAAGTCTTATAATACAGCTCTTTGAGGACAGAGGTCCTGCATGGGAAATTAGAGCACAGTGACTCCTGTTGTTTATTTAACAGTTAACACTCTTATGTATAGAATCAGTGATCACTCAATGTTCTTAACAAGAGCTGCCTAGGCTATGGAAGCCTTTTGGATCCACAAACTCCGTCAGTATTTGGACAAGGCCATAGGCAAAGTAGAAGCTCTCTGCTCCCTTCAGAAGAAAGTACATCCTTCTTTGGTAGCTACTTCTTTCCATGGGGGTCTCACCCACAGAAGTCCTTCATGAAGATCTATTTTTGCCACAGTGTCTTGGCTTTCCATACATGGAATGCTCTCATGGGCTATTCAGCAACACCAGAATGCTTTAAGGGTTTATTCTGAGGTCCAAGTGCTACTTAAAGCAGTTATCATTCTATGAGTCTGCTGTATGGACTGCTTCCCATGTTAGAGCATTCTCTCCCTTTTTTATTTTAAAACTTTATTTTTGCAAAGCCAATCAAGAAAGTGTTGGAAGGAAAAAGTGTAAAAGTTATTGTTGCATATTTGGGAACAGCAAACACTTAGTTTGAGAAAATGAGGACTTAAACAGTTGAACCCAAGGCAGTAGTACCCTGCTACTTAGGATCTTAAAACAATGATGATGTTCTTTCTTACACAACATTCTTTTCTTCCCTAACAGCTACAATAGGATACAGAATGCAATAACTCACTTGAAAGTGCTAGAGTCAGAGGGTGAAGAACGCCATAAGCCATCCCACTTAACAATTCTTACTATACAATGCCTTTTTGGTGCTTGATAATTCAAGCATTCTTTCATGTTACCATTACATTCAACAGAAAACATCCCTCCAGTTCCGATGTTGTGACTTCTGACTCTTTATCATTGTAAATTATCTTCAGCCATTTGCCATATCTGCAGGATGTTATCCTCAGACACGGAGCAGATGACCCAAGGCTCATTGGGATTCCAACTAAAATCTGAGATCTTGGCAGTGTGTCCTCCATGAATAAACAGGAGTTCTGGAGGCCCATCTTCTGCATCTTCTGCTGATTGTTCTTCAATTTTACTTAAATCCCATACATTCAGGCGGCAATCAGTACCACTTGAAGCCAGAATAGTTTCAATATGTGGAGACCAGTGGACCTGGAAAATTTCATCCTTATGAGATTCGAAGGTATGAAGTTTTAATTTCAAGTTATGCAGATCCCATAAAGCTACAGTCTTATCCGCAGAGCCAGTTGCTAGAATGAACTCGCTGTAGGGATTGAACGAGAGGCAGTTGACCTCGGTGGTATGTGCATCCACCAAGTGACTCAGGATGGAGGTGGTATTGGACTGGTATCCCATATCATAAGTTTCTGATC
The DNA here is from genome assembly GCF_964237555.1 of Oryctolagus cuniculus. NCBI lineage: Eukaryota > Metazoa > Chordata > Mammalia > Lagomorpha > Leporidae > Oryctolagus > Oryctolagus cuniculus. Next base: position 65,079,065 of record NC_091453.1, on the reverse strand, counting down.
ATCAGCAACAGATCCAAACAACGACTCATGGAGCAGGTGCCAGGCCACATCCTCCACAACAGTTGAGTGGCCAGTAAAGATTGCTTTAGCATCCACAATTTTGCCTTCCGTTGGTCCTGCATTTATTTCCCACAGACAGACAGTATGCTCATCAGATTCACTTAGGAGATGTCCACTTAAATTAAAATTCCAGGAAAGACCATAGCCTTCCTTTTGGTGACCTCCTAACCTAAGATCAGGATTGCATTCTCCACTTGGGTCTGGTTTAATAGGGTGTTTTGTATAGTCAAAAACCAAGACATCAGAAGATGGTGTTTTTGTAGCAATGATATGAGGATTCTGTGGCATGTAATGGGCACGGTTTACTTCTCCTTCATGATTAATTTTACTTTCACATTCAATTTTTCCTGTTACAGAACCAAAGCCACCAAATTTACTCTTGTCACTATCACAGTGGGAAGCATCAAACTGTGTGCATCATCATTGGGAATATGTACTCGAGCAACCACCAGATGATTCTGCTCATCAGATGTATGAGTCCCCAGGACTAGCCAATGAAGGGCATAACCTATTCCTTCCGGTTTAGTCACTTCAGGAAGCCACTGAACCATAAGACTGGGCCACTGAAGAGCATGGGTCATAATCAGGTCATATAGAAATGGTGTATTCTTCTTCCAGATTTTATACTCTTCGTTGATGACACGCTCCTCCACAGTATCTTCAAACATCTGCTTACTCGCCATCTTGCGCTGGGTTGTTCGCCCCTCAAAACCACCTCGGACTCCCCTCGATAGACAAGCGCAGCCCGACCGCTGGCGCTCCTGCCTGTCCGCTGACACGTCACACAATCTTAGTTTTCAAAGCCTGAGCTCCGTCTCGCTGCCTGGGTTCTTCCCCAGACGATACGCCTTTCTTTTCTGCCTCTCCTCGCTCACGGAGACCGAGGTCTGAGGTGCTCTTCTCTATTCGCTCCTTTTTTTTTTAATTCTTTTTTTTTAACTTTCATTTAAGGAATATAAATTTCCAAAGTACAGTTTATGGATTACAATGGCTCCCCCCCCATAACTTCCCTCCCACCCGCAACCCTCCCCTTTCCCGCTCCCTCTCCCCTTCCATTCACATCAAGATTCATTTTCAATTCTTTTTATATACAGAAGATCAGTTTAGCATATATTAAGTAAAGATTTCAACAGTTTGCTCCCACACAGAAACAAAGTGAAAAATACTGTTTGAGTACTAGTTATAGCATTAAATCACAATGTACAGCACACTAAGGACAGAGATCCTACATGAGGAGTAAGTGCACAGTGACTCCTGTTGTTGACTTAACAATTGACACTCTTGTTTATGACATCAGTAATCATCCTAGGCTCTTGTCATGAGTTGCCAAGGCTATGGAAGCCTTTTGAGTTCACCAACTCTGATCATATTTCGACAAGGTCGTAGTCAAAGTGGAAGTTCTCTCCTCCCTTCAGAGAAAGGTACCTCCTTCTTTGATGACCTGTTCTTTCCACTGGGATCTCACTCACGGAGATCTTTCATTTAGGTTTTTTTTTTTTTTTTTTTTTTTTTTTTTTTTTTTTTTTTTTTTTTTTTGCCAGAGTGTCTTGGCTTTCCATGCCTGAAATACTCTCATGGGCTTTTCAGCCAGATCCGCGTGCCTTAAGCGCTGATTCTGAGGCCAGAGTGCTGTTTAGGACATCTGCCATTCTATGGGTCTGCTGTGTATCTCGCTTCCCATGTTGGATCGTTCTCTCCCTTTTTTATTCTATCAGCTAGTATTTGCATACACTAGTCTTGTTTATGTGCTCCCTTTGGCTCTAAGTCCTATCATTTTCTGGAAATAAATGAGGATAACAGCACAACATACCAAAACTTATGGGACACAGCAAAAGCAGTGTTAAGAGGGAAGTTTATATCAATAGGTGCCTACATCAAGAAATTGGAAAGGCACCAAATATATGAGCTTTCAATGCATCTCAAGGATCTAGAAAATCTGCAGCAAACCAGACCCAAATCTAATAGGAGAAGAGAAATAATTAAAATCAGAGAAGAAATCAACAGGATTGAATCCAAAAAAAAATTACAAAAATTCAGCCAAACGAGGAGCTGGTTTTTTGAAAAAATAAACAAAATTGACACCCCATTGGCCCAACTAACTAAAAAAGAAGAGAAAAGACCCAAATCAATAAAATCAGAGATGAAAAAGGAAACGTAACAACAGACACCACAGAAATAAAAAGAATCATCAGAAATTACTACAAGGACTTGTATGCCAGCAAACAGGGAAACCTATCAGAAATGGATAGATTCCTGGACACATGCAACCTACCTAAATTGAACCAGGAAGACATCGAAAACCTAAACAGACCCATAACTGAGACAGAAATTGAAACAGTAATAAAGGCCCTCCCAACAAAGAAAAGCCCAGGACCAGATGAATTCACTGCTGAATTCTACCAGACATTTAAAGAAGAACTGACTCCAATTCTTCTCAAACTATTCAGAACAATCGAAAAAGAGGGAATCCTCCCAAATTCTTTCTATGAAGCTAGCATCACCTTAATTCCTAAGCCGGAAAAAGATGCAGCATTGAAAGAGAATTACAGACCAATATCCCTGATGAACATAGATGCAAGAATCCTCAATAAAATTCTGACCAATAGAATGCAACAACACATCAGAAAGATCATCCACCCAGACCAAGTGGGATTTATCCCTGGTGTGCAGGGATGGTTCAATGTGTGCAAATCAATCAATGTGATACACCACATTAACAGACTGCAGAAGAAAAACCATATGATTATCTCAATAGACGCTGAGAAAGCATTTGATAAAACACAACACCCTTTCATGATGAAAACTCTAAGCAAACGGTATGGAAGGAACATTCCTCAATACAATCAAACCAGTTTATGAAAAACCCACTGCCAGAATCCCATTGAATGGGGAAAAGTTGGAAGCATTTCCACTGAGATCTGGTACCAGACAGGGATGCCCACTCTCACCACTGCTATTCAATATAGTTCTGGAAGTTCTAGCCAGAGCAATAGGCAAGAAAAAAGAAATTAAAGGGATACAAATTGGGAAGGAAGAACTCAAACTATCCCTCTTTGCAGATGATATGATTCTTTATTTAGGGGACCCAAAGAACACTACTAAGAGACTATTGGAACTCATAGAAGAGTTTGGCAAAGTAGCAGGGTATAAAATCAATGCACAAAAATCAACAGCCTTTGTATACACAGGCAATGCCATGGCTGAGGAAGAACTTCCAAGATCAATCCCATTCACAATAGCAACAAAAACAATCAAATACCTTGGAATAAACTTAACCAAGGTCGTTCAAGAGCTCTACGATGAAAATTACAAAACCTTAAAGAAAGAAATAGAAGAGGATACCAAGAAATGGAAAAATCTTCCATGCTCATGGATTGGAAGAATCAATATCATCAAAATGTCCATTCTCCCAAAAGCCATTTATACATTCAATGCAATACCAATCAAGATACCGAAGACCTTCTTCTCAGTTCTGGAAAAAATGATGCTGAAATTCATATGGAGGCACAAGAGACCTCGAATAGCTAAAACAATCTTGTACAACAAAAACAAAGCCGGAGGCATCACAATACCAGATTTCAGGACATACTACAGGGCAGTTGTAATCAAAACAGCATGGTACTTGTACAGAAACAGATGGATAGACCAATGGAACAGAATAGAAACACCAGAAATCAATCCAAACATCTACAGCCAACTTATATTTGATCAACGATCCAAAACCAACCCCTGGAGTAAGGACAGTCTATTCAATAAATGGTGCTGGGAAAATTGGATTTCCACGTGCAGAATCATGAAGCAAAACCCCTGCCTTTCACCTTACACAAAAATCCACTCAACATTGATTAAAGACTTAAATCTATGACCCAACACCATCAAATTATTAGAGAGCTTTGGAAAAAACCCTGCAAGATATGGGTACCAGCAAAGACTTCAGGTTTAGGAATTAAGGTGATGCTGGTTTCATAGAATTTGGGAGAATTCCCTCCCTTTCAATTGTTTTGAATATCTTCTTTAAATGTCTGGTAGAATTCAGTGTTGAAGCCATCTGGTCCTGGCTTTTCTTTGTTGGGAAGCCTTTATTACAGATTCAATTTCCATCTTTATTATCGGTCTGTTTTGATTTTCTGTGTCTTTGTGGCTCAATTTAGGTAGGTTGTATGTGTCCTAGAATCTACCCATTTCTTCTAGGTTTCCCGTTTTGTTGGTATACAGCTCTTTGTCATAATTTCTGATTATTCTTTTTTTTTCTGTGGGGTCTGTTACATTTTCTTTTTCATCTCTAAGTTGGTTCCTCTCCCACTTTTTTTGGTTAGTTGGGCCACTGGCTGTCAATTTTGTTTATTTTTTTAAAAAACCATTTCTTCATTTTGCTGATCTTTTGTATTATTTTATTTCTTCTTATTTTATTTATTCTCTAATTTGAATTATTTCTTTTCTCCTACTAGTTTTGGGTTTGGTTTGCTGTTGTTTTTAAGGGTCCTAGAGATGCATTGATAGGTCATTTATTTTGTGCCTTTCCAATTTCTTGATATAGACACTAATAGCTATAAACTTTCCTCTTAACACTGCTTTTGCTGTATCCTATAAATTTTGATATATTTTGTTGTCATTTTCACTTGTTCCCAGAAATTTTTTTATCCTCTTTTGATTTCTTAAATGGCCAATGTTCATTTAGGAGCATGATGTTTAGTCTCCATGTGTTTGCATATGTTCTAGAGATTCCTGAGTTGCTGATTACCAACTTCATTCCACTGTGGTCAGAAAAGGTGCATGGTATGATTTAGATTTTTTTGAATTTGCTGAGACTTGCTTTATTGCCTAGCATGTGGTCAATCCTGAAGAACATACCATGCAGTGGTGAGAAGAATTTGTATTCTGCAGTTTTAGGATGGAAAGTTCTGTAGATATCTATTATGTCCATTTGGCCTATAGTGTCGATTAACTCTGTTGTTTCTTTGTTGATTTGCTGTCTGGTTGATCTGTCCAATGCTGAAAGTGGGATTTTGAAATCCCCCATTACTATTATATTTCTGTCTATATCTCACTTTAGATCCCTTAAACTTTCTTTTAAATAGCCAGGTGCCCTATAGTTAGGTGTATATACATTTATAATAGTCACTTCTTCCTGTTGAATTGATCCCTTGGTCATTAAACAGTGCCCTTCTTTGTCTCTTTTGACAATTTTTTGGTTAAAGTCTATTTTGTCTGATATTAGCATGGCTATACCAGCTCTTTTTTGGTTTCTTTTTAGCATGGATTATCTTTTTCCACCCTTTCACTTTCAACCTGCTAATATTGTTGTTGGTAAGATGTGTTTCTTGTAGGCAGAAAATAGCTGGGTTTTCTTTTTTGATCCATTCAGCCAGTCTGTGTCTATCAATTGGAGAGTTGAAGCCCTTTATATTCAGGGTGACTATTGATAAGTAGCAACTTTGCCAAGCCATTTTTCCTTTAATATTTCTATTTTTTAAATTTGTATTTCCTTTGTACTTTTGCTGGGAGTTTTTCAGCTTTCAACTTCTTTCATAGTGGTGACCATATTTCTATGTTTCTGTGTGCAGCACATCCTTGGGCATCTTTTATAAGGCTGGATGGGTGGTAACAAATTCTTTTAATATCTGTTTGTTATGGAAGGTCCTTATTTAACCTTCATTTGTAAATGAGAGTTTTGCAGCGTATAATATTCCGAGTTGACAGTTGTTTTTTTTTTTTTATCTTAAGACTTGGAATACATCTCGCCATTCTCTCCTAGCCTGTAAAGTTTCTGATGTGAATTCTTCTGTGAGTCTAATTGGAGTTCCCTGAAAGTAATACACCATTACTCTCATGCACATTTTAGAATCTTTCCTTCATGTTTTACCATGGAGTTTTATTACAATGTGTTGTGGTAAAGATCTTTTCTGGTCATATCTGTTGGGATTTCTGCATGCTTCCTTTACTTGGATGCCCCTTTCTTTCTCCAAATTAGGGAAGTTTTCTGTTATTATTTCACTGAAAAGGTCTTCTAATCTTTTCTCTTTTTCCATGCCATCAAGGACTCCTAAGACCTGTATGTTGGGTAGTTTGATGACATCCTCTAGATCTCCAACAGTGTTTTACAGTTTTCTGATTTCTTCTTGTTTTTGGTCTGACTGTAAAATTTCAGCGATGTGTGTTCTAGCTTGGATATTCTCTCTTTTGCCTCACTAACTCTGTTGTTAAGACTTTCCACTGCATTTTTATTTGAGCTGTTGAATTCTTCATTTCTAGTATTTCATTTTGATTTCTCTTTAAGATCTCAATTTCATGGGAAAATTTTTTCATTCATATTATGTATAGTTTCCTTTAATTCTTGAATTTGCTCTGGTTGCTTCTGAGCAATTAGATGATTAGTAATTTTAATTCCATTTCTGGCATTTCCTCAATCTCTTCATCCTCAGCTTCTAATATATAAATGTCATAGTGTTCATTTGGGGGCTCATAGTGACTTCCTTATTCTTATTTCTTGAATATTTTCCTTTATTCTTCAGCATTTGGTCTGGTGGCTTTTGTCTTTGGTCTGAGTCTCTGTGGCTTAGTAGGATGTTTACACTTTGAGTGAATGCCAAGAGGTGTGTGCTGGGTATGGCCAGGGTGCTCTGGTTAGTATTCCAGGGTGGGGAAAGTATCCAGGGTAAGACCCCTGTTGGGCATGGTAGCTCTCCTCTGAGCTGATGGACTCCCCAGTATTAGTCCCCAGTTTGCTCAGCCCTCATCTGCACTGCTTAATGAACTGCACATTTGATCTGTGGAGTCTCTCCTGTGAGCACAGTTCCCTCTGTTATGAGCTGTTTTAGGTAACCGAGGAGCTCAGAGATTGTGGAGAGGTGCTCTGTTGTTGCCCAGGCTCTAGCCACACTCTGTCTCCTCTTATGCAGTCACTGTTTTCTCAGACTCAGCTCCCGGGGCTCTCTGTGTAGTGGATTGTCAATGGGGTCACTCCTCCCCACTAGTCAGTCCTGTTTGTAAGGAAACTCAGGTGTTCTGAGAGCTGCTGTGTGCAGTCCTTCCAACCAGCTTCAGTGTATCTATCTCTTGTTATGTCTTTGGTCTTATGTCTATGGTGCTATGCAAAGAGGACAGTCCCTTGGTCGGTGCTTCCTCTCCCCTCCCGTTGTTAGGCAACTGGCATGGTGCAGCTGGTGCAGCAGCAGGGGTTAGCCATGCATGGGAAGTGGGGTGGCAGCTACCTGCCTATGTCCAAAAAAAAAAAAAAAAGAGAAAAAAATATGTGCCCTTCCTTTGCTGGTTGCGGGTCTCTGCTGTATCGGGGTGGGGAGGGGCAGAGAGAGGGGCAGGCCAAATCTCTCTCTTTATTCCCACTTCTGCTGTCTTAGGAGGTTCATGTGGAACTTTAAGTGCAGTATCAGCAGCACTGTGGGCCCATCAAATCCCCTATCACCTGGTTTACCAGGGCAGGAGTCTTCCTCCTGGGATCCAAGCTTCTGTTGTTTTCTGCTCTTTATTTGCTCCCTCAGTGTGGATCTGAAGCATTTCTACTGCTTGCACTGGATCTTCTGCTGGGGTTCCCCTAGAGCTCTATCCTATGAGTGTATTTACTCCCACTTTTTAAACATTAATTATTTTTTTGACAGGCAGAGTTAGTGAGAGAGAGAGAGACAGAGAGAAAGGACTTCCTTCCGTTGGCTCACCCCCAAAGTGGCCGCCACAGCTGGCGCGTTGTGGCTGGCGTGCTGCGCCGATCTGAAGCCAGGAGCCAGGTGCTTCCTCCTGGTCTCCCATGCGGGTGCAGGGCCCAAGGACTTGGGCCATCCTCCACTGCCCTCCTGGGCCACAGCAGAGAGCTGGACTGGAAGAAGAGCAACCCAACAGGGACTAGAATCCAGGGTGCGGGTGCCACAGGCAGAGGATTCGCCTAATGAGCCGCAGCGCCGGCCAAAACATTAATTTTGCCCCATGTAAGTTGAACAGTCCTGTCGCTATTCCACCATCTTGGAACCCCATAATTTCTTTATCTAGTCTTCAGTTGAGGGACATTTGGGTTGATTCCATATTTTAGGTATTGTGAATTGAGCTGCAATAAACATGGGGGTACAGATAACTCTTTCATATGCTGAATTCATTTCCCTCGGGTAAACTCTCAGGAGTGGGATGGCTGGATCATATGGTAGGTCTATATTTAGATTTCTGATGTACATCCATACCATCTTCCACAGTGGCTACGCCAGTTTACATTCCCACCCACAGTGGATTAAGGTACCTTTTCCCCTATATTCTCGCCAGCATTTATTGTTTGCTGCTTTCTGTATAAAAGCCATCCTAAGTGGGGTGAGGTGAAACCTCACTGTAGTTTTGATTTGCATTTCCCTGATGGCTAGTGATCCTGATCCTGAGCATTTTCTCATGTGTCTGTTGGCCATTTGGATTTCCTCTTTTGAAAAATGCCTCTTTAAGTCATTTGCCCTTTTCTTAACTAGATTGTTTGAGTTTCTTGAGCTCTTTATGTGTTCTGGTTATTACTGGTTATTTATCCTCTTTTTTTTTTTTTTTTTTTTTTTTTTTTTTTTTTTTTTTTTTTTTTACTATTTTCTCCTAGCCTGTAGCAATAGACTCTGCCTATTCTGCAATCTTGGGATCCCCTCCATTCTTTTTCCACACCCTCAGGCACTCTAAGACCTGTATGTTGGTGGATAGTTTGATAGTATAACACAAACCTTGAACATTGTTTTTATTTTTTTCTAATTTCTTCTTCTTTTTTTAATCTGAGATATTTCCAAAGATTTATCTTGTAGATAGGATATTATTCTGCCTCACCAAGTCTGTTGTTAAGGCTTTGCACTATATTTTTATTTCAGATATTTAATTCTTCATTTCTAATATTTCAGTTTGACTTCTATACAAAATCTATCTCTCACAGGAAAATTTTTCATCCATATCACATATGGATTTCTTTAACCCATGAATTTGCCTCTCATTGCTTCTGAATAATCCTATGATCATTCTTTTGAATTCTTTTTCAGGGATTTCATCGATGTCATAATCTTCACATTCTAATATTTAAATATTGTTGTGCTAGGTGAATCATATTGTCTTCCTTGTTTATGTTTCTTATATTTCTGCATTCATTTTTAGGCATGTGTAGGAGTACTTGTTGTTTTTCTCCACTGATGGTTTTTATCTTTGAACTATGACTCTGGCTTGGTGGAATGTCTTCTCCTTCAGAGAATACCCAGAGGTGTGTACTGGGTGGAGCTGGGAAACTCTGGTCAGTGCGCCAGGGTGGCTGACACCCAAGTTATGCATGGAAGATCTCCTCTAACATCAGCATGGTGGAGGGTATGATCATGCTCATTAGTATAATCACACCTTCACCTCCTCTCTCCCATGGTGATCGATGCCCAAGGTTAGCCCACAGTGGGTACAACCCACACCTGCACTACCACACAAACCACACAAAGGATCTGTGCATGCTTCAGTGTGAGTACTGAACCCTCTGCAATGACCCACCCCAGAAAGTAGGAGATCTTGGAGCGTCTGATTCTAAACACACTGATCTCCCATAGACCCAGCTATACCCAGCATCCCATCACAGTCACAGAATCCCCACGGCTCCCTAAGTCACAAGGTACAGAGGATCCCCTCTCAGCCCAACGAGCCTGCCCCATACAAGGAGAGAGCAGAGACATTCCCAGAGCCAGTTACCTATGAGTACTCCACCTTGGCAGTTTGAGCCCCAGAGCCTGTGATAGTGTGAGAGGAAGATAGCACCCTACAATCCTAAGTCAACCCTCCCACCCAGAAAAGTCAGTGGGAACACGGATTTTTCCTTATGGTAAAATTGCCTGGTAGTATATGAGAGCTGCTGCAGCTCCTACTGGTGTCAAGACGGCGCCTTTCTCCCACCGGTTGCTAGGCATCCTTTAGGGGGTTGGGGAAAATGTGCTTCTCCTTTGCTGGATTATGTGGGTACCCTGCACCCTGCTAGGGCTTCAGGCCTGACTCAAAGTTGGTGTGGTCCACCAGGTTCTCCCTCATGCAATATCACTAATGGTACAGGCTGCCACAGTCTGAATCACCTTGCTTTCAGAAGCTGGCATCTCCCCTAGCCTCCAGCTACAGGAGTTGTGTGTGGTTCCCCATTCACTGCTGTGCGTCCACACTGCTCCACGGTGTCCCTCTTCTTTCTGTAGAATTTCTCCTGAAGATTTCTCTTCCACTCTCCTCTGGGAATACACTCCCTCCACTTTACTTCTGTATCTTCCCTTGGTTAAAATCAGCACTTCTTCTTCCCTATTCAGCCACATGTGATCTCAGGTTCAGCTTTTGAATAGTAATTTTCCAGTCTCTTCTATGTTCTGAAATAAGGATCAAGTTATGTGACAAGTGTCCTGTGAAGGAAAGCCTGGGTTTTGGAACCTGAACACATGCATGGCTCACATCATGTACTGCTTGTAGATGGAACACTCACTTAGTTCAGGTGATCAGTACCCACACTGGAGCACGTAAAAGCATTTTTGGAAATTTTAATGAAAGTTTACAGAAGTGTTTATTTGCTTCAAAGTTGTTATTTGCAAGTATCCAAAATCCACTTTAGTTTCCTGAACATCAAAGCAGGGGATTTGACTATAAGAATACAGGAGTGTCTCACAAAACTTCATGGCAGGAATGATACTGGGCATCAGAGAGGATGGGGATTTGGAATAGAAAACTCTCAGAAACCAGTTCTATGTTCACCTGGAAGTTCTGTGCCTCTCATTATTACTTTCTCCTTTGTAAACTGACTTTGACTACTCTCCTGTACACGTTTCAAAATATGGCTCCCCATAGCTAAAAAAGGTTTCAAGTTAGGGACCAATGATACAGAAATACAGTCATTCTTTATAAATCTGAATTACAAAGTGGGTCAAGGGCTTGTCTCCATCCTAGGCTGAATCCACATGGGCCAGTAGCCAGAATCCACATGGCACTGAGGATTAAACTACTATCTGCAACACAGATATCCCATATGGGTGCCAGTTTGTGTCCTGGCTGTTCCACTTATGATCCAGATACCTGCTGCTGTGCCTGGGGAAGCAGTGGAAAATGGCTAAGTACTTTGTCTCTACACCCACCTTGGAGACCCAGATGGAGTTCTAGGCTCTTGGATTCAGCCTGGCTCACCTCTGGCCTTTGTGGCCATTTGGGGCATGAAACAAAAGATGGGAGATTTTCTTTATATTTTTCCATCTCTCTTTAACTCTCCCTTTGAAATATAATTAACCAATATTTTTAAAGATTTATTTTATTTAAAGTCAAGAGTTACACAGAGAGAGAAGGAGAGGCAGAGGGAGAGAGGTCTTCTATCCGCTGGTTCACTCCCGAGGTGACTGCAACGGCCAGAGATGTGCCAATCTGAAGCCAGGAGCCAGGAGCTTCCTCCAGGTCTTCCCATGCAGGTGCAGGGGCCCAAGGACTTGGGCCATCCTCCACTGCTTTCCCAGGCCATAACAGAGAGCTGGTTCAGAAGTGGGGCAGCCAGGATTCTAACTGGCGCTCATATGGGATGCTGGCAATGCAGGAGGTGGCTTTAACCACTATGCCACAGTGCTGGTCCACTCCCCAAATGGCTGAAACAGCTGGGGCTGGGCCAGGTGGAAGCTAGGAGCCTGGAACTCTATCCATCTTCAGTTGATTTCCCAGGTGCATTAGCAGGGAGCTGGATTGGAAGTGGAGCAGCTGAGGCATGAACCAATCCAGCACCCATATGGGATGCCAGTGTCACAGGCAGAGGCTCAACCTACTGCACCACAATGCCAGACCTATTCATTTTTTTAAGTATCCTGTTGTAGGAACTCTAAATGTTTTCTGTCTTTTTTAAATTTTTTTTTTCTATCCTCTGTTCTGCCTTTAATGTCCCAAACTCAATCCTGTCAAATCTACACTTGGTACAGGCTAGGTATGTCCATTCAAGGACTTTACTCTCAGTTAATTGTGATGTGTTATTATGCTAAATGGCTCTTTGTCTTAATGGGTCAGCTTGAGTAGGAACCTATGTAGTTCTTCAATATGTATTTGGAATAGAAGGAAGACCTGGTGTGAGGAAGTTAATCTAAAAGAAAAAGAGAACGGAGTACTGTGGGAATAAAGAGCAGATGGCTGGTATCAGGAAGATATTTCTGAGATAAAGTCAGTAACATGTTGCATCCAACTGAAAGTGGGAGTTGAGGTAGCATGGGGAGTTGTAATAATTAAACATTAATGTGTGTAAGCAAGATGAATAGATATTTTGATTCTACTGGATCAACCATTTTGAGTAAAAAAAAAAAACCTCCAAATTTTAATTGATTTATCATTTGTTCCATTGGTAGCTTCATTCGGATAAAAATAAGTGGACTCAGCAGTAGCACTTCAGAAAGACTAGGCCATCTACTGCCCCATCAGTGATAACTGTTGAAAATATTTGACAATAGTTAAGCTTTACTGAGGTATAATTGACAAAAATGTATTTATTTTTACTGTGTACAAAGGGATGTTTATATATCTAGATATGTAGACATAGATATACATTGTGAAATGATCCATTGTGACTATAATTAGTAATAGTGTGTTGGGCATGCTAATTAGTTTGATTATAATAATTTTATAATTATTGATTGCCCATAGACTCATATATTTTTAATATAGGACAATGGCTGACTTTGTGGAAAATTGGGGCACAATGTATTATACAATGTATATTTTCAGTCTAGTTTCTGATAAAAAAAGAAGTAATTATATTCAACAGATCTCCATAGAGTAGTATCAGAAGCCCAATTATGTTCAGACACCAGGCAGATTTCATGTGTGGAAATTACTAGCAGCTTCCATGTTGCAACTTCTAAAAATTGCCCATATGAAAAATTTTAGAGGTTCAAAAGCATGAACATTTTATCATTGATATCTATCTAGTTAACAGTATAGTAATAAAATAGGCAAGTTGTAAGATTATAAATTTCCCTCACTCTGTAGTACTCAATAGTTATTTCATTTTTAATAGAGATATTATATAAATATGCTTATTCTTTCTGAACTTGCCCTTGTCCCTCACTTTGCTCAGCAGTTCTCTCTCTCTCTCTGCCACAGAACAAAGGTAATAAATTTAAAATGGTGATTTTCACAATCCACGGTTTCAAAACATTATAAGGCATACAAGACTAGATTGAATTCCTATAAGTCATCCTTTTCAGAAAGAGCTGTAAATTTCAGAAAATGTAACGAAGATACTATGTACAGATTATTAATCAATCTTAGGATTTTGTCATTCAAAACATTTATTATGAAAAGTTTTTTTAAATATTTATTTACTCAAAAGTAAGAGTTGAGAAAGAAATCTTCCATCCACTGGTATAGTATCCAGATGACCACAACAGCAAGCACTGGGCCAGGCTGAAGCCAGGAACCTGGAACTCTATCCAGGTCTCCCATGTGGGTGGCAGGGGCCCAAGCACTTGAGCCACCTTTCTCCACTTTTCCCAAGCCATTAGGGAGCTGGATCAGAAGTGAAGCAGCTGGGACACGAATTGACCCCCATATGGGATTACGAGCATCACAGATGGTGGCTTACCTGCTATGCCACAATGCCAACCCCCATACTATGAAAAAGTTTAAACACAAAAATACAGACTAGAAATAAATCCTATATGTCATAACCTAGATTTAACCACTGTGACATTTTATTTATCTGTTTCTAAAATCTCTAACAATGTCTTTTTAAAAATTAAATGATCACAACACAATTAAAATTAATGCCTTAGTATCAGCTAATATGCAGGCAATGTTTAATTCCCTCTGAATATCTCAAAATGTTTTTTATTGCTTTTTAAATAAAAGGGGCAGACATTGTGGTACAGCTGAGGATACCCACATCCCATATTTTAAAGCCAGTTCAAGTACTGGCCCCTCTGCTTCCAATCCAGCTCACTGCTAGTGAGCCCGGGAAGCAACAGATGACGGTTGAAGTATGTGAGTCCTTGTCATTCATATGGTAGACTCGGAGTTCCTGGCTCCTGGCTTTAGATGGGCCCAGCTCTGGCTGTTGTGGCCATTTGGAGCGTGAAGCAGCAGATGCAAGATCTGTCTCTGACACTCTGCCCTTCAAATAAATACTTTTTTTAAAAAAGAGATTTTTTTTTTTATTTGAAAGAGTAACAAAGAGAGGTAGAGCCAGAGAGAGAGGTCTTCCATCAGCTGGTTCACTCCCAAAATGACTGCAATGGCCAGAGCTGAGCCAATCTGGAACCAGGAGCTTCTTCTGGGTCTCTCACGCACCCGGATGCAGGGCCCCAAGGATGTGGGCCATCTTGTACTGATTTCCCAGGCCATAGCAGAGAGCTAGATTGAAATTGGAGCAGCAGGGACTCGAAGCAGCACCCATATGGGATGCCAGTGCTGTAGGCCCTTGCTTTAACCCATTGTGTCACAGCACCAGCCCATAAACTTTTTTTTTTTTTTGAGAAAATATTTACTTTTTGAGTGGCAGAGTGACAGGGAGAGGAGAGAGAAATCTTCCATGTGCTGTTTTACTCCCCAAATGGCCTAAATGAATGGGACTGTACCAGGCCAAGGCAAGGAACTTCATCCGGGACTTTCGTGGCTGCAGGGCCACAAGCACTTGGACCATCCTCTGCTGCTTTCCCAGGTATATTAGCAGGGAGCTGGATTGGAATTGGAGCAGCTGTAACTCAAATCCCCTCCATGGGATGTGGGCATTGCAGGTGGCGGCTTAACCCCTTAACTCGTTATACCACAGTGCTGGCCCCTAATAAATAACTTTATTTAAAAAAAATGAGTTTCTCAACTAAGTTCCAAACAAGGTCAATATATTGCAATCATCTGATGTCCCTAAAATCCCTCATAATCTGTAATAGTGCTCCCTATATTTTTTCCTGTTCCAATAGATAATAAAATTGAGTGCTTTCTCCTGTAGTATTTATTTCAGATACACTTTTTTCATTTCCTTAACATTTAAAAAAATTTGATGAACATGTAATAATGGCACATGCCTCTAGGGTACAGTGTCATACTGCATATACCAGTATACAACCTGTACCAATCAAGTCATCCTTGTAGAATTTTATACATTGTATTTTTGTGCTTGCATTTAACATATTCTCCTACACTCCTGTTGCCTATAAACTGGCAGTTAAATATAGAAGCTTGATTCAATTTCGGTTCAGTTTACATTTTATCTTGCTAGGAATTCTTCTAGTGTAATGCTATGTACTTCCTATTTCAACACACCATGAGACCTATAATCTCATTTTCTAGTTGCAGTGATTTTGAAACTGATCAGTAAATTCAGGTGATGTCTGCATCAACTTTTCAGCTAAAGCCACTGATAATCATTGCTTAGGTCATTATACTGCTACTTGGTTTACAAAATGGTGATTTTTCTAATTATATCATGTCTCACGCATTAATTATAATTCTCAATATGAACTTTCCTTTAAGGCCTGGCATTGTGCCAGAGTGGGTCAGGCTGTCACCTGCTGTGCCAGCATCCCATATGGGTGCCGCTTCAAGTCTCAGCTGTTCCAGTTTGGATCTAGCTCCCTGGTAATGCGCCTGGGAAAGCAGAAGAATGTGGCCCAAGTATTTGGACCTCTGTGCATGTAGGGGACCTGAAGAAGCTCCTTGGTCCTGGCTTCGGCCTGGTCCTGCCCTGCTCTGCCCATTGCAGCCATTTCGGGAGCGTACCAGCAGCTGGAAAATGTCTCTCCTCCTCTCCCTTTAACTCTGCCATTCAAATAATAAATCGCAGAAAAAGAACATTCCTTCAACAACCATTTGGATACCCTGAAGTATAGCCTTTACAGGAAAGGTAGGCTAACTGCTTCCTTCTCTTTTATTTATTAGTTTCTAGAATAAAGGGTTGGTGCCTTAAACATCTTGACAGCTGGTCCATGAGGCTCATTTGCTATTTTCAAGTATCATTATAAACTTCGGATGTTGAAATGGTCTTATCTCTGATCAACAGGAGTTGCTATTACATAGCTTTAAAATACTCCACAGTACCAAACTTTTAGGATAACACTCACATATTAAATTGGGGTGTCAGTGAAACCTCAAGAAAAATTACTTTTAAAGATAAAAATGCTATGTTGCTAATAATCAAAAGAGCAATGATTTGTAACATATAATAGAAATAATGAACAAAGAGCTAGGGTTTCATCTTTTCAAGCTGTAACAACACCCACTGAGTAGGCACACTCTTGATTTTCCATACATGAAAATTCTGAATAGAACAATTCACTGGTGCTTCTAGATCAGAAATAGTGTCCATCTCTAATGAATATTTCTTTTAGGGTCAACTGGCTCATTGATAGGAGGATTTACACATGCAAATCCTATTAACATTAATAGGAGTCACCAGCATAAATCCCCATGCCGTGATAGGCAAAAAGACCCTACAGTCTACCAGGACCCAAGTTCTAATGATTACCTGTCAAATGGTCCTAAGAGTCATCATTGCCAGAAAGAGCAGACGTGGCAACTTGTACAGCAAGGACATGTCATTGCAGCTCCACGGCTAAACTGTGCATCAGTGGAAAGAAAAGTGGCCTTCAAAATGTGACTTGTGTTAATTGCTATTTTTAAAAAGCCATCATTAAAGAAGAGAATTCAAACATATCGAAGCACTTGTTTAAAAAAAAAGTGTGAATATTGTATGAACTCCAAGGTGCTTGAAGGATAATACAGCTACTTGTTTAAAAATTCAATTAACCTTATCTTTCTTAAACTTGATTTATTAATAATCTCATAGATAAATTGCCACTTTTAAAGAGTCCTGTTATCTTTTGAATGCATCCTGTCTGAAGAGCTTTGGAAACTACTTGGAACTGACAGAAAATGTCAGTCTGCTTTAATTATTTGATTCAAGAACAAATCATAGTTCAATGAATGATTTCTGCATAAAAAGAACATTAGCAGTCTGTTATCTATTGCAAGAAAGCTGTTGGGGACTCAAAACACCCAGAGAACATTTCAGGTTCTCATTCACTAAGGAAATCTGAAAAACATTTCAGATTCTCATCTTCTATGTGAGAAGTGAAAGAAGTCTGTAGGCAATCAATGCACTGCAAATCATAGCCCAACCTCACAGCCTCTACAGCACTGATTTCAAACAGAATAAGGTTCCATCTGCCTTTATTTGATATTGACATTAATGCTGGCAGCTAGAATAGTTTGCTAAAAACAAACAAAATAACCAAACCCATTGGTTAGAAATAAAACCAACTATACAGCCAAACAATTATTTATTTAAATAACAGTAAAACAAAAAATCAGGTCTAAGACAATCTTTAAGTGCTTGGCATATATACCAACTTTTAATATGTAAAAATTGGATACCACACCTGAAAGGCATTAAAAAGTCTTTATTTCCTCTGAATACTTACTGTTATACTGTGCAAATTTTGAATTCATATTTCATGCTTTTAAAAATACATATGAGAATTCAGAGTAAAAGACATTATTCAAAACCAATGCACATAAATAATTGATTTTCAAGAAAATGGTTTTAATTCCTGCTTGAAAGGATCATTATGATTTAGCAATCAAATCTCAACAATTTGTTTTTTGGAAGTCTTTATAGACGTCTGTGAATCCAGGAATCTACAGTGGTGACAGAAGTTAATCATTAACATGGCCATTATCAGACAAAGGGTTGCTAATCTCAGAAATTACCACCATTCTAGAAGTTACCCTTTAACATAACATAGCCATCACACTATGGACAGCTAAATATCATAGGAGATGAGGAAAACTAATTCTATTTTCCTATAGAAAAATATAAATTATTATATATATGGTTTTCTGGGCAGGCACATCAACTAGAAAAAAAATACCATAGACAAGATTATTTACTGATTGTGTTATCAATCACTATACTGAATGGTTATTATCATTTTTGGTTAATAAACATGCATAACTAAACATTTTCAACACATACATCAAAATGTTTTAATAATAGCAGTTTTTAAAATTTTAAGTTAGATACAGAAAAGTTTGCATTATATACACCATTATTTTTATTCATATGACTTCAGGCTTAAAGTTTTATAGTAAAAGCAATTTTTTTTTACTTAAAACTGAAAACAAACATTTGCAGTAATTAAGATAGCTGAAAAGAAAGCTCTTAATTTCTATTACATTCTGAGGCAACAGGAAATATTTAAACTTCTCTAAGCAGTTGTATATCTTAATTCATCAATAATTTAATCATTATATTCAGGAGCTTTGAAACATTTCAACAGTATTTAATGACCTAGAGGAGAGATTCTGATGCTGGCTGATGTATGAGATGGGTACAATGTGGGCTGGCCCATGAGATCACAAAATATCTCCCTCATTGTTCTGCATATAGACAGCTGCAGTAAGGCTACCAGAATTTTTCTAGTTAAGCTAGGCCTACCCTGATTGTCTATTTACATAAACGTGTATGCTGCATCCAGGAGCCCTAAACTCTGAGACTATAATAAAGTATAATATCTTTATTGGTGCCACTTACTGCAACTGTATTCAGATTCAATAGTCTCTTCTAATGGAACCTTTTATATTGCTGGTATCAAGGGGCAGGACCAATGCCTGATATACTTACAGGTAAGTACTAGGCAGTTGGTGCATGCCTTAGCTAGGTTTCAGGAAAGATGATTTGACTTTTGATCTGCATAACTATAGCAAAGTAGGTTATAATGTGATTCTACTGTCCCTGATTTGTGTGACAATATAAAAGGGGAAAAGAGGGAAAGAGGGGGCTAAAGAGAGAGGAGAGGGGCTGTACACTGGGAGGCGGGGATAGGAGCAGCCCAAGAGGCTAGGAAGTTTTTCCTTCTAGATTCAGCCATTATCTGCAGGGGTTGGAAGGTGAGGCAAGAGCTACATTCCTTGGTTCTTCCATTTCTATGAATCTAGGACCCGGCACAGCTAGCTTCAAGACCTTCTCTGGAACCTGGTTAGGTCAGGGACTGGCTGAGCTGAGGTGTAAGAACTATGTGCTTTCCACTAGAGTCATGGCCCCTTGACAGATAATCCAGGCCAGAGCTTGCAACAAGAACCTTTGCTTATTTACTTACAGGCAGTTGCAAATCCAAACTATTGCTCAAAAAAAGTAGACCATCAGAGCTTGGCATTTGGGAAAATTTAAATATAGGCACTATCATTGTAAGTACAGTTGCTGATTGTACAGCTCTAACATTTTTATGTGGGGTGTATAGTAGGGTTTATCAACTGTCCTACTCTATTCAGAGTCCTTGGTGGTTTAAGGTTGACCTATCAGAAAAGGAATATGAAGAATTTATAGTGTTTCCCTTATAGGATTTCAAAACTATAATTCCATGTATTACCATGTTTACTGGTCTAAAAGACATTAAAACACTAATTTATGAAACATTTTCATTTAAGAAATTGAATGCAATAAAAACACTAATTTATCTTCTTGGGGAGTTGACAGCAATTTTTTGCTACATGAGATTTCTGACATTCATCCCCAAGCCAACAACAACAACAAAAAAAACGCAGAAACAACTTTCTTTCAGTAAAAGCATCCTAAGGATGGTACTATGTTTATCATTATAGTCATTGTCATACAGTAGGCAGGGTATTACTATTTCTATTTTTACATATGGAGAAACTGGAGCCCAGAAATTAAACAATTTGCTTAATATCATAAGCAGCAGAGCCAGGACTAAATTAGGTCTCTAGACAATTAGACTAGTATTCCAGGTAGTTGTCTGGACAGAATCTCCAAATACCAATGAGCCTATCCTAACCTCTCCTTCCATTCTTTCATTTCTTTATTATTGAGTTTACCCAGTGTGTAGATGATTCACATACAAATATCACAACTAATATTAAAAATACTACCAAGTAATGGACTTATGATTTATAAAAATATCCAAACATCCTAATATCTTCAATACATCTCAACAGAGAAAACAAATCTATTCCAAACACAGGCTAGGCTGCTGCCTGGATCATGATACTTGAATATGTACGCTTTCATCATTTATGTCATGATGCTCATATCCACAAAGGAAATGTGTTAGCTGATTCTGAAGCTGTGGCTTTCAAACCAAGGTACAAAGTGACAAACTAATGTGCTAACAGCACAGAATTACTGACAATGCATAGGACTGCTGTATTCCTGGGAATCACTCCATTTCTAATTTCATCTGCTTATCTCACAGGTTTAACATAGGCAAATTAATGTGCTTTAGAAGTATTCTGTGTTCTTGGAATGTCCTCTTCAAGACAAAAAATCCCCTTTAGGATTTCTATGACCTGTTTCTCCTTGTAATTCTATGTGTCAATTGGTCGCTGCTTTCTAATACTTCTCAAAACAGTTGCTCCATCAAGAAAACTGAGGCCAAGAGGATTTCAAAAGCAAGGTGTCTAGTTTTGTGTGTATGTGTTATTCAGAGGGTGCCTGTGGGTTTTCCAGGTTTGCACTTTCCTCCGGAGTCTCTGAGTTGGCCTC
Organism: Oryctolagus cuniculus; assembly: GCF_964237555.1. Taxonomy (NCBI): domain Eukaryota; kingdom Metazoa; phylum Chordata; class Mammalia; order Lagomorpha; family Leporidae; genus Oryctolagus; species Oryctolagus cuniculus. The sequence goes on along the minus strand of NC_091453.1, from coordinate 65,058,529 downwards.
TGGTATGGCAATGGACTCTGAAGCCCCTGGTTGTGAACTGTCTCCATCAAGTATGATGTCTTCAGGATTTGGCGGGGGTGGACAGAAGTCTTCATTGGGGTAGATTTGCTGGAAAAGTGTTTCCGCCTGGCCAGGGTAAAAAGGACAAACTAGTTTTGAAACATCAACCTTAAACCTATGTGCATTTCTAGAACCATCTAAAAAAATTAGTGGTACACTTAAACATTTCGTTAACTGGATTGCAGCACTATACCAGCATATATAACCTTGTAAAAATCAGTTTTCAGATTCCTAGGACATTACTTCTCGGCCTTTTGGCTTAGATCAAGTGTAGAATCCTAGGATACTTCTCTCTCTAATTCTACACATGCATTCAGGCCCATTCTTCAAGGATGAGTGCTGAAAATTTAAGCATATTTCTTCTATATATCAAGAGAAATATAATTTTCCTTAATACTCTTTGTATAATTTCCCATAGAGCCTATTTATAACATTCAAACAGCCTAATTTAGCACATAATATTTTTAACAAGTCATTGGACAACACAAGACAGTTCTTCATTATTTACCCAACTAGTTGCTTTTCTGATACAAATTCCCTCTGCTGAGGGCTTTAAGGAATGTAGCACAATGTTTAAGCTCATGAACTCTGAACATATGGCCTCAGTGCAAATGCTGGTTTGGCCACTTAGACAGCTATGTGATTTGGGGAAAGCTTATTCAACTTCTGAGCCTTGGCTTTCTCATCTATAAAATGGCATCAAAATAAGCTTCTATATATGGAAACTATTATTATTACTAATAAAAGTAAAAATGTTAAGATTTAAGCTGATCTTAGTATGGCAGGGTAAGAAAACAAAAAAGTAAATTTGATCTTAACTAAATACATACATACAAACACACATATTTATATATGGGGGAAGAACAGTACTTGAGGTAGATAGCATTGCTACTCTAAAACACAGTCCCACTTTTATTAGATGAATATACCTCAATGTCAAGTACAGATACTGCTATGCTAGAGAACTTACATTTTATCCTGCTGGTAAAAGGGAATTATTAAAGGTTTTAAGATATATTTACTGCTTTTTCCTTCTGTCTGATGTACACATAAGGTCATCCAAGAGTTGACAAACTTTGGCCCACAGGCCTAATTTAGACTGCTGTTTTTAGTAAATAAAATTTTATTCAAACACAGTCACATCCCCTCATTTGCTCATTCACTGCTTTTGCACTACAAGGGCAGAGTTGAATAGCTGTGAGAGAGACCATGTAGGCTGCCAAACCTAAAATATTCACGATCTGGCTATCAACAATTCGCAAATATCAGGTGATATTTTTAAAATTATTTTTATTTATTTATTTATTTATTTGACAGATAGAGTTAGACAGTGAGAGAGACAGAGAGAAAGGTCTTCCTTCCATTGGTTCACCCTCCAATGGCCGCTGTGGCCGGCGCACCACGCTGATCCGAAGCCAGGAGCCAGGTGCCTCCTCCTGGTCTCCCATGTGGGTGCAGGGCCCAAGCACTTGGGCCATCCTCCACTGCACTCCCGGGCAACAGCAGAGAGCTGGACTGGAAGAGGAGCAACCGGGACAGAATCCAGTGCCCCGAACAGGACTAGAACCTGGTGTGCCGGCGCCGCAAGCAGAGGATTAGCCTATTGAGCAGTGGCACTGGCCTAATACACTTTCTAAAATACTCCTTGATGTTGCATTTTGGGCTGGTGTAGGTATTTTTTTTTTTTATTTTTTAAAGATTTATTTGAAAGAGTTACACAGAGAGCAAAGAGGCAGAGAGAGAGTGAGTCTTCCATCCGCTAGTTCACTCCCCAATTGGCTACAATGGCCGGAGCTGCATTGATCCAAAGCCAGGAGCTTCTTCCTGGTCTCCCATGTGGGTGCAGGGACCCAAGGACTTGGCTCATCTCAAACTACTTTCCCAGGCCAGAGTAGAGAGCTGGATCGAAGTAGAGCAGCTGGGACTCGAACTGGCGCCCATATGGGATGCTGGTACTGCAGGTGGCAGCTTTACCCGCTACACCACAGTGCCAATCTGAGGTGTTATTCTTTATACCTGGCATGTTTCAGTTCTCTGATTTGAATCTGGAATAGCTACTCATCTCTTATATCGTTCCATGTCCCTGACTTCTAGACAGAGCTTATTTGCCCTTCTGTGTTTCATCTAGACTTTGGATATTCTTATGCTAGTGTGTATAGCAGACTACACTGTCATTTGTTTTCATACTTTTCTTCTTTGCTAGATAGTGATTCCTCCAAGATGACAAGGACTTTTAGTTAACTCTTGATTCTTAGTACCACGCGTGAATAGAATATAATTTTATCATATATATGAAAGAACTTTTAAGACTGTATTATAAAAACACTGAGCATAGGTGGCCAGCACTGTGGTACAGTGGGCAAAGTCACTGCCTGTGATACTGACATCCCATATTGGCACTGGTTCGAGTACCGGCTGTTCCACTTCTGATCCATCTCCCTGCTAATGGGCCCAGGAAAGCAGTGGAAGATGGCTTAAGTCCTTTGGTGCCTGCACCCATGTGGGCAACCTGGATGAAGCTCCTGGCTTTGGTCTGGCCCAGTCCTGGTTATTGTAGCCATTTAGGAAGCAAACCAGTGAATGGAAGATCTTGCTGCCTCTCTGTTACTCTGCCTTTCATATAAATAAATCATTTTCTTTTTTCAAAAAACACTGAACATAAATATTATAATCATTAATACTACTAATTTTACTTCTATGCCAGTTCCTTTATGTTTATCATCCTGTCTGCCTATTGCTTCTTCCCTGTAGGAGAGATTTTTTTCCTAAACCCCCAGTCCTCATGGCTAGTTTCCTCTGTTTCCATATTTGCCCATCATTAACAACTTGCTTCCTAAGATCAACACTAGTTGCTAGCTACTTATTGATCTTTCTGTTACTTGTGTTCCAACTGGTGTGGAAGTCCTGTCTTCAGCCCATGGGCCACAGGCGCTCACTAAAGTCAATTTACTATAAGCCAGAATGTAGCCTTTCCCCTTTCTCTTTAACTGAGGAAGACTTCTCTAGAAGGTCTATCTTTTTTTTTTTTTTTGACAGGCAGAGTGGACACTGAGAAAGAGAGACAGAGACTTCCTTTTCCATTGGTTCACCCTCCAATGGCCGCTGCGGTTGGTGCACTGTGGCCAGCACATTGCGCTGATCCGAAGCTAGGAGCCAGGTGCTTCTCCTGGTCTCCCATGGGGTGCAGGGCCCAAGCACTTGGGCCATCCTCCACTGCCCTCCCGGGCCACAGCAGAGAGCTGGACTGGAAGAGGGGCAACCGGGACAGAATCCAGCACCCCAACCGGGACTAGAACCCGGTGTGCCGGCGCCGTAGGCGGAGGATTAGCCTAGTGAGCTGCCGCGCTGGCCTCTAGAAGGTCTATCTAATGAGTCTCAGTTTGCTGTATTTTGTTTGCCAACTACACCCAGTTCTAATCCCAAAATCCTCCTCCTCTTTTAAAACCATAAACTAGATCAAAGAGTGCTTAGTTTCATATGGTTAAAAACAATGTTAAAAGGCTAATTATTTGTGGCTTGCTTTCCTGATACTGCCAAGTACATAAAGGATACAATGAGTTATTTAAAACATCCTATGTTTATTTATCTACATAAATGAAAAATAAACACTTTGTCAGTCTAGCACTTTAATGTATTTAGGATGTATCCTGATACCCAGGTTGAAAGCATAGCACACTAGAAGAGTTTAGAAGTACTGGATCCAAGAGACTTGAATTGAAATCTTGGCTCAAAAACTTACTAGGTGTGTGACCACTGAATGAGTTATTTTGCCCCTTTGAGTCTTAGCTTCTTCATCTGTAAAACCAGAATGTCACAAACACTTACCTACTATGGTTGTTTTGAGAAACAAATAAGGTAATACACATGAGGTGCTAGGGATAAATGTCTGACACACAGACAATGCTCAAATGAAAATTTCCCTCTCCCGCAATGGCATGAGAAACTGAATGGGACTATAATGTATGAACAACTTAATGGTTAATACAATTTATCAAGCTAACTCTAAACTTAAAAATGTACTGTGGGAGCCAGTGTTGTGGCAAATGGGGTAGAGCTGCTGCCTGCAATGCCAGCATCCCATATGGGTGCTGGATGGAGTCCCAGCTGCTCCAACTCTGATGCAGCTCCCTGCAAATGCCCTGGGAAAAGGAGTAGAGGATGGCCCACGTATTTAGGGCCCTGCCACCAGTGTGGGAGACCTGGATGAAGCTCCTGGCTTCAGCCTGGCCCAGCCCTGGCTGATGCAACCATCTAGGGAGTGAACTAGCAGATGGAAGATCTCTCATGTAACTCTTTCAAATAAGTAAATCTTATAAAAAACAAAACAAAACAAATGGACTGTGTACCAAAACAGTGAGTTGCTAATTTGTAGTACAAAGTAGTATTGTACATTGTTCTAAAGTCGCCAGCCCAAACTAACATAAGCTAATTTATTCAGTCTTGTTCTTATGGTATTGACAGTTCCTAATGCAGACCCATTTATTTGCTGCCTACAAGAAAGACATCTCACCAACAAAGAGGCATGCAGACTGAAGGTGAAAGGATGGAAAAAGATATCCCATGCTAACAGAAACAAAAAAAAGAACTGATGTAACCATCCTAATATCAGACAAAATAGACTTTAACACAAAAACTGTCAAAAGAGACAAAGAAGGGCACTATGCAATGATTAAGGGATCAATTCAATGGGAAAATGTATATGCACCCAATTACAGGGCACCTGGCCATTTAAAAGAAATGTTAATGGATCTAAAGGGAGACATAGACTCCAATACAATAGTAATGGGGGACTTCAATACCTCACTTTCAGCAATGGACAGGTCAACCAGAGAGAAAATCTGCAAGGAACAGCAGAGCTAATTGACACTATACATCAAATGGCCCTAACAGATATCTACAGAAATTTTCATCCTGCAGATACAGAATACACATTCTTCTTACCAGTGCATGGAAGTTTCTCTAGGATAGACCACATGCTAAGCCATAAAGCAAGTCTCAAAAAAATCAAAGCAAATTCAAAAAAATCAAAATGATACCACGCACCTTTTCTGATCTCAATGGAATGAAGCCTGAAACCAACAACTCATAAATCTTTAGATCACATGCAAACACATGGAGACTGAACATGCGTCTTAATGAACAGTGGGTCACAAAAGAAATCAAAAAAAATAAATAAAAAATTTTTGGAAATGAATGAAGACTACAATACATCACATCAAAACTGATGGGAATTTTTTGGACACAGGTACATAGTAGCTGCCCCAGCTTATGTGCACACATCCAGCAATTGTTGGGGTCACCCTCCACCTAGTCAGCAGGAGCACCCACAGCAATCCAAAAGCAACTGAAGTAGACAGTCTCCACTGTGCCAGCTGTATCCGCCTGACAACAGGAGGGGAAAGGTAACCATGCCTACAGAAGGGAAGTGCCACCTTCAGGACTCTTCTAGGTGCCCAGCAGAAATGTGAAGTGAGCAGGACTGTGGCTGGTAGGTATTGTGCATGCCTGTGAACCAGAGATCTTAGCAAAGAGAAAAATCAGTGTTCACCATTGACATTAAAACTGTTTGGGGCTGGCGCCGTGGCTCACTAGGCTAATCCTCCGCCTTGTGGCACCAGCACACCGGGTTCTAGTCCCGGTCGGGGCGCCGGATTCTGTCCCGGTTGCCCCTCTTCCAGTCCAGCTCTCTGCTGTGGCCCGGGAGTGCAGTGGAGGATGGCCCAGGTGCTTGGGCCCTGCACCCACATGGGAGACCAGGAGAAGCACCTGGCTCCTGCCATCGGATCAGCGCGGTGCACCGGCCGCGGCGGCCATTGGAGGGTGAACCAATGGCAAAAGGAAGACCTTTCGCTCTGTCTCTCTTTCTCAGTGTCCACTCTGCCTGTCAAAAATAAAAACTGTTTGGAAGAACAAGACTTGATACAGTGGGCTGGAGCACACACAGACAGCAGCCCTGGGAGCATCCCAGTCCCCCTGAAGTTGGGACAGGCTAGCAGGGCGGAGTGGCTCCACTTGTACTCCTTGACCCTGAGAGCCTTGGGTGCTGAGACTGAGAAAACACAGTGGTTGCATGAGAGGAGACAGAGTGTAGCTGGGTTCTGGGCAACCACAGAGTGTCGTGGCACACTCTCAGAGCTCCTTGGTTGCCAAGAGCAGTTTACAGCAGAGGGAATGGTGCTCACAGGAACAACTGTGCAGATTGTATGTGCAGTTCATATGGTGACGTGGATGAGTGAACACACCTGGGCATTCCTCAGCTTGGAAGAGGAGGAGTGGTTGCACCAACAGAGGTGGTAACTCCTCTCTATCCAGTGAGCCAGAAGAAAGCTATTTGGGTGTTACCCCAGATACCTGCCCCATCCTGGAACAATAACCAGAATGCCATGGCCATAACTCACAACACACCTATTGGTATTCAATGAAAGCATACATATTCCACTAAGCCACAGAGGCATAGTTCAAAGATAAAAAGCCATCAGAGTAAAAAAAAATCCACAAATGTCTACAAATAAATGCAAAAATTCAAGAAAGAAGAATAAGGAAGACAGTATGACCTCCACAAAGAAGTACAAAAACATTTCAATATTAGAATGTGAAGATGAAGAGATTGAGGAAATGCCTGAAATGGAATTAAAAAAAAAAAACTAGTTATAAGATTACTCAAAAGTAATCAGAAACAAATCCACAAGCTAAGGAAAACCGTATATGAGATGAATGAAAATTTAAGAGAAATCAAAATGAAATACTAGAAATGAAGAATTCAATAGATCAAATAAAAAATGCAGTGGAAAGCAGAGTTTGTTGAGGCAGAAGAAATTTTACAGTCAGACCAATAATAAGAAGAAAAAATTAGAAAACCGAAAAACAGTGTTGGAGATATATGGGATACTATCAAATGACTTAACACATGTGCCTGAAGGAGTGGAAAAGAGAAGGGAATAGAAGGCCTACTTAGTGAAATAATTAGAGAAAATTTCCCTAACTTGGAGAAAGAAAGGAGCATCCATATACAGGAAGCACACAGAACTAACAGATATGACCAGAAAAGATCTTCACCATGACAAACAGTACTCAAACTTTCAAAGTAAAGCATAAAGAAAAATACTCTAAAATATGCACGAGAGAAACACCAGATTACCTTCAGAGGATGTCCAATTTAAACTCAGAGCTGACTTCTCATCAGAAACCCTACAGGCTAGAAGACAACAGCAAGATATAGTCCAAATCTTAAGAGAAAAAAATTGTCAACCCAGAATACTATAGCCTGCAAAGCTCTCATTTATGAATGTACGTGAAATAAAGACCTTCGACAACAAACAGGAATTGAAAGAATTTGTCATTATGCACCCCGCCTTACAAAAGAGTATCTATACATGGAAAAAACAGAAAGAAACCCACCATCATGAAAGAACGCAAAGAGAAAATCCCCCAGTAAAAGTACAAAAGAAATCCAAGATAAACAATAGGAATATTCATGGAAAGATGGCAGGGCAAAGTAGTTACTTATCAATAGTTACCTTGAATGTAAATGGCCTCAAGTCTCCAGTTAAAAGATAGACTGGCTGAATGAATTAAATACAAGACCCATCTATTTGCTGCCTACTAGAAACACACCTCACCAACAAAGATACATGCAGACTGAAAGTGAAGGGACAGAAAAAGATATTCCATGTGAATGGAAAAAAAGGGGGGAGTGTAGCCATCCTAATATTGGTCAAAATAGACTTTAACACAAAAAAACTGTTAAAAGAGACAAAGAACACTATGTAATGATTAATGGTGGTAATTATAATTAATGGTGGATCAATATAACAGGAAGCTGTGACTATAATAAATGTATACACATCCAATTATAGGGATCCTGGGTATTTAAAAGATGTTAACAGATCTAAAAGAAGACATAGACTCTAATACAATAGTAATGGGGGGGGGGCACTGTGGCATAGCAGGCAAAGCTGTTGCCTGCAGTGCCGGCATCCCATATGGACGCTGGTTCGAGTCTCAGCTGCTCCACTTCCAATCCAGCTATCTGCTATGGCCTGGGAAAGCAGTACAAGATGGACCAAGTCTTTGGGCCCCTGAATCCACATGAGAGACCTGGAAGAAGCTCCTGGCTTTAGATCGGCACACCTCCAACCACTGTGGCCAATTGGGGAGTGAACAGCAGATGAAAGACCTCTCTCTCTCTCTCTCTGCCTCTCCTCTCTCTGTGTAACTCTGACTTCATATAAATAAATAAATCTTTTTAAAAAAAGCTACAAAGACACCTTTCTTTTTCTTTTTTCTTGGCAGAGTGGACAGTGAGAGAGAGAGACAGAGAGAAAGGTCTTCCTTTGCCGTTGGTTCACCCTCCAATGGCTGCCGCGGCCGGCGCGCTGCAACCAGCGCACCACGCTGATCCGATGGCAGGAGCCAGGAGCCAGGTGCTTTTCCTGGTCTCCCATGGGGTACAGGACCCAAGCACCTGGGCCATCCTCCACTGCACTCCCTGGCCACAGCAGAGAGCTGGACTGGAAGAGGGCAACCGAGACAGAATCCAGCGCCCCGACCGGGACTAGAACCCGGTGTGCTGGCGCCGCTAGGCGGAGGATTAGCCTAGTGAGCCGCGGCGCTGGCCTAAAAGACACCTTTCTTAAAAATAGTAATAGGGGACTCCAATACCCCACTTTCAGCAATGGAGAGATCAACCAGACAGAAAATCAAAAAAGAAACCACAGAGCTAATTGACACTATGGACCAAATAGACCTAACGATTATCTACAGAAATTTTCATCCTACAGTTGCAGAGTACACATTCTTCTTAGTAGTGCATGGAACTTTCTCCAGGATAGACCATATATTATGCTATAAAGCAAGTCTCACTAAGTTCAAAAAAATCAAAATCAAACCATGCACCTTCTCTGATCACAGTGGATTGAAGCTTGAAACCAACAACTCAAGAATCTCACAAACATATGCAAACAAATGGAGACTGAACAACATGTTCCTAAATGAACAGTGGGTAATAGAAGAGAAACTAAAAAATTTCTGGAAACGAATGAAGATGACAATACCTCAAATCAAAACTTATGGGATGGGGCTGGCACCATGGCATAGTAGGTTAATCCTCTGCCTGCAGCACCAGCATCCCATATGGATGCCAGTTCTAGTCCTAGCTGCTCCACTTCCAATCCAGCTCTCTGCTATGGCCTGAGAAAGCAGTATAAGGTGGCCCAAGTCCTTGGGCCCGTGCACCCACATGGGAGACCGGGAAGAAGCACCTGGCTTCGGATTGGTGCAGCTCTGGCTGTTGCGGCCATTTGGGGAGTGAACCAATGGACGGAAGACCTTTCTCTCTGTCTCTCCCTCTCACGGTCTGTAACTCTACCTCTTAAATAAATAAATAAAATCTTTAAAAAAAGAAAACTTATGGGATACAGCAAAAGCAGTGTTAAGAGGGAAGTTTATAGCAATCAGTGCCTACACCAAGAAACTGGAAAGTCACCAAATAAATGAGCTGTCAGTGCATCTCAAGGACCTAGAAAAAAAAAAACACACAACAAACCAAACCCCAAATTAGTAGGAGGAAATAAAAAATTAAGGAAGAAATAAGAAAATTGAAACAAAAAAATACAAAAGATAAATAAAATGAAGAGCTGGCTTTTTGAAAAAAATCTTTACTTAATGTATGCTAAACTGATCTTCTGTATATAAAGAGAATCGAAAATGAATCTTGATGTGAATGGAAGGGGAGAGGGAGTGGGAAAGGGGAGGGTTGCGGGTGGGAGGGACGTTATGGGGGGGAAGCCATTGTAATCCATAAGCTGTACTTTGGAAATTTATATTCATTAAATAAAAGTTAAAAAAATAAACAAAATTGACACATCAGCCCAACTAACCACAAAAAAGAGGGAGAAGACTCAATTCAACAAAATCAGAGATGAATAAAGGAAATGTAAAAACAGACACCAAAGAAATAAAAATAATCATCAGTAATTACTACAAAGAGCTGTATGCCAACAAATCGGGAAACCCAGAAGAAATGGATAGATTCCTAGACACATACAGCCTACCTGAATTGAGCCACGAAGACACAGAAAACCTAAACAGACCAATAACCAAGACGGAAATGCAATTAGTAATAAAGACCCTCCCAACAAAGAAAAGCCCAGGACCAGATGGCTTCATTGCTGAGTTCAACCAGACATTTAAAGAAGAACTAATTCCAATTCTTTTTAAGCTATTCAAAACAACTGAAAGGAAAGGAATCCTCCCAAACACCTTCTATGAAGGCAGCATCACCTTAATTCCTAAAGCTGAAAAAGATACAACAATGAAAGTGAACTACAGGCCAATCTCTCTGATGAACACTGACACAAAAATCTTTAACAAAATACTAAAATACAAAAATCAGCATGTGAGATAGTTATCTGTACAACCCCAGGTTTACTGCAGCTCAGTTCAAAATAGCTAAGATATGGAATCAATCTAAATGCCCATCAACTGAAGACTGGATAAAGAAATTAGGGGATATGCAAATCATGGAATACTACACAGTCGTAAAAAAAACTGGAAAGTATTATACTCAGTGAAATAAGCCAGTCTCAAAAGGAAAAATACCATGTTCTTCCTGAACTGTGGTAACTAATAGAGTACCTAAAAGGTAATCTATAGAAGTGAAATTGTTATTTTTGAGATGTAATGACTTTGAACAGTCCTTGTCTTGACTGTTGAGAAACATTTTTTTCATATTATTTCCTGAACTCTTTACTTAATAGAGTTGATCTTATTATGTGTAAAGTTAATTGAAAATAGATCTAAGTAAAAAATAAGAATGTGGATAAGAGAGGGAGGAGGAAGAAAGGTGAGAAGAATCACTATGTTCCTAAGTTTGTATTTGTGAAATGCATGGTTTGTGTATCTTAAAAGGTAAAATAAATAAGTAAATAAAAGATCATTGTTGAACTAAAAAAAGGATGATGTACTAGAGTTAGAAACCAGGTTACCTGATTAAACTGTCCATTTACAAAGATTATCAAGGCCCTTTAAAATATGTATAACATTTCTCCCAAAACTAACCTAAGAGTTTAAAAGCTACGTGACAAATTTAAAACTATTTACATTTAATAACATGATAATTACTACCAAATCTAGCTTATACTGTTTTCTACTGTGATAACACTTTACCCCTGAAGGTTATCTACTTGGGAAGCAAATTATCTCATAATAGGCCAGCACTGCGGCTCACTGGGCTGGTCCTCCGCCTGCGGCGCCGGCATCCCAGGTTCTAGTCCCAGTTGGGGCGCCAGTTCTATCCCGGTTACTCCTCTTCCAGTCCAGCTCTCTGCTGTGGCCCGGGAAGGCAGTGGAGGATGGCCCAAGTCCTTGGGCCCTGCATCCACATGGGAATCCATGAGGAAGCACCTGGCTCCTTGCTTCCGATCGGCACAGCATGCCAGCAGTAGTGGCCATTTAGGGGGTGAACCAACGGAAGGAAGACCTCTCTGTCACTCTCTCTGTCTAACTCTGCCTGTCAAAAAAAAAATTATCGCATGATAAAATTATCCCTTAATTACAATCATTTAGCAAACAGTTTAGATCACATTTAAGACTTGTATAATAAGCCGTTATTGAAGGGGCCTTTCAGTTTGGTTTACAAAAATAAATACATATGCAGGGATAAAAATGACCTAAGTTACCTGGCTAAAAACTTCTTCGCAATTTTTGCTTGCAAAAAATTAGATCAAAGTAAAAATGAGTTGTTCATTTTGAAGATTCTGAACCATCCTGAATTCCTTTAAACTCATAGAATGAATGGTGATTGAAAATGTAACTTCCTGCTTTTGTCTGATGCCATTGACTGAGCATGATTCTCTAGGATCATCATTAGACCCTGAAGATGAGACATAGAGAATTTTGGCCATGCTTATGATTCAAAGCTTTGCTACTATGATTACCAATTAAAAGTCCAAGAAGGACATTTCTATGAGATCTCCAACAATGGTGGCAATCAAAGTTCTACCTGTGGTCTTAGAACAACATTGAATTACCCATTGTGTAATTCAATAGACAGATGTGCTAGCTCTGCCTGTGAAGGTTAGATTTTATCCTCAAAAAGATTTTCTGATTTTTCCTTACTTATTTTGGTTTAAGATTTTGACATCCATGCATATGAAGGTTTTTTTTTAAAGTTCAAGGAAAATTCCTATTTAAAAATAAACACTGTACGGATTTCAAAATGGTCTGTACCAAAATAAACTTATCTTTCAATATCATTTTCCATGAACTTTGTGAAGTCCTCTCAGATATTCATATACATCTTCAGCTTAATGGAATCATAGTTCACTTTTGGCAGCTTATATTAGCTTATACCTCTTCATTGCCCTGCCCAAGAACACTGCTACAAATTTCCACCTTGATTTCCCATATTGCTCAGTGGCTGTAAGAGCAGCTCTTTTGTGACACTGGCTTTTGTCAAAAACATTAATAGAATTGTGTTGTAAGAAACTATGTTATTCTTTTCCAAGATAAAAAAAAATCATTAAGACCACTGAAAAATTTTATCTTGCACGACTTACTAATTATACCCTACTTGAAGAGACAGAAGTTTGTATATTTCAAAACTATATACCAGGAGCTGGTGCTGTGGCATAGCAGGTAAAGCACCGCCTGTGGCACTGGCATTCCATGAGTCTTGGCTGCTCTACTGCCAATCCAGCTCCCTACTGATGCACTCAGGAAAGCAGTGGAAGATGGCCCAAGTGCCTGGGCCCTTACACCCCTGTGAGAGACCCAGAAGAAGCTCCTGGCTTCAGATCAGCCCAGCTCCAGCCACTGCAGCTATTTGGGGAGTGAACCAGTGGATGGAAGCTCTCTCTCTCTCTCTCCCCCTCGTTTTCTGCTTTTCAAATAAATAAATAAATCTTAAAAGAAAAAAATATGTATACCAATAGACCAACTGTTTAAATGAGAAGCAATGTTTCTTTAGAATATTGGCATTATAAATTCATTTTTATGACTATGTATTTCTAACATCTTCCATTCCTACTCTTGTAGTGGAACTCATTAATAATCTCTTATACTTCATCATTACATTTAGTGAAAATATATGACAGTATATTTAAAAGAGGTTTGCAGTTTATAGGAAAAAACATTTAAGGGTCAATTGCAGATATTATTAAATAAGTTATTTTTCTAGTCTCTTTTCGCTCATTCCAGAAACAGAACTCACTTTTCCTACATCCCAATTTATTACTACAAAACTGGAGAAACAACAGCCTTACCTGTTTGACTGCGTTATCATTCCCTAAAGCACAGTCTGGGCCAGAGCAGACATAAACGTTGGATGGCAAATCTTTATAACAATTCCTGTCGATGTCTGAAGAATCTCGCATATTAAAGTAAAGAGCCCATAGAATTCTTGGCTTTTCAACTTCTTCCTTTTCTGAATATAGAAATAAATTTGATTACATTGTAAAACACAATACGCTTGTCAATTACTGTGTAGCCAATGATCAACAAATCCATGACTAGACATTGCAGTAAAGCAGAGCTTTGTATGTAAACAGTTCATAAATTTGCATCTACACACTTCAGTACATTGTGTATGATATTCCAAACAATCAATGATGACTTTTTAACCACAGACAAGACTTAAAAAAATTATTTTGACTTGTCAGTTTAATTCCAATCATATTCTCTTGGATTGCTTTTTCTCTTCATTATCAAAGGATAAATTATCTTATTTGAAGTGAGAAAATAAGTTGACTTCATGTTTTTAATGTATAAATCAACTTGCTACGTTTTAGAGAAAGTCAGTAGTATACACATATCCAAAAATCTATGGAGATAAGAATTAATGAGTGGTTATCTAGGGCTGGGAAGAACTGGACATAAATAGGAGGTGACCACTGATGGCTATGAGGTTTCTTTTGGGGGCAATGGAAATGTTCTAAAATTGACTATAATGATGTTTGCCAAATTCCATGAATGTGCTAAAAACCATTGAATTTTACATTTTAAACTGGTGAAGCACATAGTATGCAAATGATACCTCAGAAAATAGTATGTACAGCACTAAAACTGATATCCAGATTCATTCTAATGTTTTTGCCCTGCTGGATTACAAAGTTAATGACAACCAACAAATAACAAAAATGAAATCATAAGACTGAGTAACAATTTGGGCACAGCTTCTTTACTGAACAGGAAGAATCTGTTACGCACATAGGATCTGGGGATACAAAAATAAGGGAAACTTAGTGCTTACTCTTCACCTCCCCCTCCTCTCTTTTGTTCCCTGCTATAAGGCCTAGAATAAAATAGATGCTCAATACATAATTTCTGAGTTGATATTGTTTTCAAGTATAATCACAGAAAGATGTGCTTACAAAGAGGTCCAACCTTACTAACCTCAATGCCTAAAGCCTCTTTCTTGTTATCTTAATCATCATTTTTCCATCTCCCTTCAGAAATGTTACTATTAAATTTTCTTTGATTAGAAACTGAAAATATGTACTGTTAATTTACTGACTTGAGTTTTCTTTAGCATGAATATGAACAAATATTCAAATTCTGTACATTGATAATAATGGATATAAGATTATAAAAGACCATGAGGCACTTTGTGAATCATAAGGAAAATGTTACAGGGGCCAGTGTTGTGGCATAGCAGGTTAAAGCTACCACCTTTGATGCCAACATCCCATATGAGTGCCAGTTCAAGTCCTGACTGCTCTACTTCCAATTCAGGTCCCGGTTAATGACCTGGGAAAAGCAGCAGAGCATGGCCCAAATGTTTGGGCCAATGCTACCCATGTGGGAGACCCAGATGAAGCTCTTGACTTAGGCCTGGCCCAGCATTGGCAATTGCAGCCATCTGGGGAGTGAACCAGCAGATGGAAGGTCTCTCTCTGTCTCTCCCTCACTCCCTCTGTAACTCTTTCAGATAAATAAATCTTAGAAAATGTTAAATGTATAAATGCTAAAGGTATGTATTATCTGATTAATTACTGTTACTGTTAAATTGGTAATCAATGTAGAGAAGTTTTCAGCTAATTGCAATATTCAGTTAATAAAAATGTCTTATTCTCAAATTCAAGATAAAAAGGATTTTACTATTTCATATAAAATATCTCCAATTGTTATTTTTCTAGTTAATTCTAAGTAATTCATAATTATCAGTGTGATAGGATGAAGAAACTGAGTAGAAGTAGTTTTTCAAGGTACCCCCTTTTTAATGCTAAGATCTATGAGTCTAAGGTATCATTAACTTCATGTAGGCAACATTAGGTGGCAGGTGGCAAAATCTATTTATTGACAAAATAAAAGAACATAAGGAACCCATATTTCACAGCTAAAACCATATGGTTCTTGGTAAATGGATTAGTGAGTGAGTTTCACTAAATCTTAGGGGAAGATACTTAAACAAACCACCTATGATTTGTGATGCTAGACTTGGAGAGCATTGCAGAGAAGTGGGCTGAGGTCTGCAAGGCCTTTAACAGCATCCAGTCCATTTTTAAGAATTTGCTTAGATGAGATTATCTTGTATCTCATGAAAGTTCCAGCTCAGAGTAGGGTTTTTAACACAATACAAGTTGAAGAAATGAATAATCCGATTAACTAGAGGAAAGAAATTTCATAGAGGTTGAGACTTTGAAAAGAAACAGGAGGAAGGTGATAAACTGACAGAGGCTGAAGATAGATGCTCTGGATACAAGAGAGTTATCAGCCCTTCACCTTAAATCTTTCAAAGAGACATTTAATTGCTTTATCGTTCTTTGAGGTCAGCTAGAAGGCAGAGAAATGGCTGGAAAAAAATACCACATAGTTGTGAAGCATACAATTGTCAAAAAATATTAAAGTTGCTGAGCTTTGGCTTAGAGTTCATCACATGTTGCCAGCAGTACAATTAGTTTTCTGCAATAGCTCATTTCATTCAATTAGTGTGAAGGACTAAAGAAGTAACAGGTAATTTAGAATAAGATTTTGGCAAATTAAACTGGAGTAAGTACAGAACAAGGAGGGCAGAAGCAAAGCAACTATGGAACACCAAATAAAAGTCAGAAATGGTTGACAGTTTTCATGCCATATTTAGGGAAAGAGTAAACTATTTTGGTAATACTAGATTATCCTGATTAAATCTCGTGGGTGTGTATGTGTGTGTAAAGGAATTCACACAGTATTTACAGTACTATTCCTATAAGGGGAATTCCTGATTGTAAGTAGTATTTTTCGATAAGAATGATGAGATGGAATGAGAAAACTCGACATGCCCCACACAATGGTGGGAAAAAAAAGATGCTGTAGTTATGACATTATATTTTAAACATTTAAAGATATACTACTGGCCGGCGCCGTGGCTCACTTGGCTAATCCTCAGCTTGTGGCGTCGGCACACTGGGTTCTAGTCCCAGTCGGGGCGCCGGATTCTGTCCCAGTTGCTCCTCTTCCAGTCCAGCTCTCTGCTGTGGCCCTGGAAGGCTGTGGAGGATGGCCCAAGTCCTTGGGCCCTGCACCTGCATGGGAGACCAGGAGAAGCACCTGGCTCCTGGCCTCGGATTGGCGCAGAGCGCCAGCTGTAGCAGCCATTTGGGGGGTGAACCAACGGAAGGAAGACCTTTCTCTCTGTCTAACTCTGCCTGTCAAAAAAAAAAAAAAAAAAAAGAAAGAAAGAAAGAAAGAAAGAAAGATATACTACTAATGACATTTTCATTTCAATTCAGATTTAAAACCTCACTTTTATGGCTAAAGTAATAAAATACCCAGGGTATTTTTGTTATTGAGACTTAAATATAATGCTTACTATGTAAATCTTTCTCAGTGCTTTAAAAGATATTCTGAGAACTGGAAGAATTAGTGCATTCATGAATGGTAACTAATTTTCTCACCTGCTCATCAAACATAAAGCAACTGATATTTCTTTGGATCAAGAAGTAGAGAAGGCTTAGAGATCTTTGATGTTCTTAAAGAAGCCTGGTAGATAAAGCTTGTGGAAGTATCAGTGCCATTGCTTCATGAGCCACAACACATTTCAATAGCTCTGGCTGATATGTTAAAAGTGAAAAAGAGGAAATATCTAGCCCCACTAGAATTTCTCAGACACTGTCAAAGTAATATTGCAATTGAAATGAAAATAACATTTTTTCTAAGAAATGAAGTTCCTTGCAAGTTGATTAGACTGATATTCACAAAGACTTATGAAACAGAACCATACAGAATGAAGAACTCAAATGAAAATAAGCCTGAATAATGTTAGTCCTTTGGAACATGTTTTAACATAAAATATTTACAATGTTCTAAAGCATGAGGTCTCATATGATGGTCAAATAATGAAAATATAATAATAAAAGCCATCAATCTGTGAAAATGTGGGCTTTTGCTACAGAGAAGAATGTGCTTTAATGTATTAAAAGTTCATATTGCTCATAAAGTTCCTTCTTCCTCATTTAGGCAGGAAAATGAATTGAGTTCTCTTCTCCAGGTGACTTTGCCTCTTTGACCTGCCATGGCCCAGTGCTCACTTTATCTGGTGATTCATTTTCAATAACTCCAACAGTATTTGTTCTGACATTTTAATTAAAATATGACCACTACCTCATCCTGATGATAAAAAGGCCTATGTGTCAGTGAAAACTAGCTTTTCAGTGCCTCGGTGCACCTGAGGACCCCTCTGAACACACAGTTCTTACTAAAGAATTTCACTCAGGTTCTAAACAATACATCATTTCAAAATGAGATCACTTTAACCGTTAAGATTAATGTTTAAAAATCTAAGATGGCTAAGTAATGAACATGTAATTTCTACCAGTTTAATTCTTTTACAAAAGAAAATTAAGTGCATTTAAGAAGTGAAGAGTAATGATACAAGATTCAAATTTAGTATTACTATTTGGAAGCATCACACAATGGAATTACAATAGAAAAACTATGAAAAATTTTAGAAGTGATGAAGACACTGAGGGTTTTATAAGCAAGGTTTAGATGTAATGAAAACCAAAGAATAAAACTGTAACTCCATATTAGGTTTAGAAATATACCATGCACCATTACTTTGTGATCCAAACATTTACATGAGAGTTTCAAAGAAGAAAATATAAATATAAAACAAATTAAGTTCCAAACTAAAGAAGTTTTCAAACTAGAGAACTCTAACAGGGCAGCTCACAAAAACAATTATATTGATATTAGCTACTGAAAATGCAAGTTTGTCTTCTTACATAAATGTAAACACTCTATCTCTGCATTAAGAAAACAAAATATATATTAGGTGAGCTGAAAGGAAACTGATAAGGTGGGAGTAAATGGACAGTTCTCTGAATAATCGTGATATCCAAAGAAAATGAGGACATATCAATCAATGGAAAAAGGTGACCAAGATTCAAGCAGACATGTAAATCCTGTAATGAAAGTCACCTTGACTTTATGCAAATGAAGATCCATCACGCTATTTTTTCATCACTTACACACAAAATATGCCATAACTACTCCATTTGCAGCTATCAGAGCTACCCAATTAAGTGGGGGAGAAAAGTTTAAAAATTCATGGCTGAAAGGCATTCATCACCAGGAATATCATATATACTTTTGAAGCTAAATATTTATCACATGACTAGTATGTATGGATAAAGGCAACTATCAGAAAGGATTCCTACACTTGCCAATTAGTAGTTTAATCTATTGGTTGAATCAACTTTTTTTCTTAAAGGAAGGTAACATTTTCTGATAAAGGAATACTTCTTATGCTTGTTGTAGATTATGTAGATAATTATGTAGATAAAATTGTCCATAGTCTCGCCAAAATCAGTTGAGAGATTTCTTATTAGTCTCTTCTGTGCACATTAAAATGTATACTTAGAATGCATACTATTGCATTTAATTATACATGTGTGTATGTGTGTTTGTGTTTCCTTTACTATTAGAGAGTAAACATTTCACCCCATGTTTAAGCTGACACTGTACTCAATAATCTTAGTAAAACATGTGACAGTTGTTGAATACATCACATTGCAGTTCAGGTTGCAAAAACCTTTATGGGATGTCTAAGAGTGTCATGGTTACATCACCTTTCCATAGTGAATCACCAATTATTTTCTTACCTATTTCCGTTTCGGTAAATGGAGTAAACAACTTCTGCACAACTGGTTCTAAATCATCTCTTGCAGTTTTAGAAGATGTGCAAGTCAAATGAACCAAATCTGTTAAAAAAAATAACATTTTACGTTCTACATAAAAAATTTTTTATTCCAAGTCAAGGTTCTAAGCTGGTGTCAGGAATGATAGAGTGTTGAACAAGTCACAAAGCTCCTGCCTTTAAGGAATTTATAATCCAGTGATGGGGAACATTTAAAAGCCCTAACATTATGCTATATCCAAGGCGTCTTAAAAAATTCATGGAAAATGTGAATTATGAAGAAACTATGTTTAAACCTCAACATTTTCTGTAATACAAACTTTAATTTTTTTTTTCTTTTTATTTACTTGAAAGGCAGAGAAAGATGGAGTAGGAGATAATGAGCTCCCACCTGTTAGTTCACTCTCCAAATGACCACAATGGCTGGGGTGGGGGGCAATGCTGGGAGCTAGTAACCTAGTCCAGCTCTGCTACTGGGGAGTAGGAATTCAACTACTTGAGTTACTCAGGGTCTGCATTATCAGGAAGCTGAAATCAGGAGTTAGAGCCAAGAGTTGAATGCACACACGCTGATATAGGACATGGGTATCCTAACCAGAGTCCTAATTGCTAAGCCAAATAAATGCCTGCCCCCAAATAAACTTATCTTTTAATTCCATTTTTCCCAAAAACTTTTTGAAGTATCCTTATATGTTAACTACAGAACTAAATATGTGCTAATAGGTTGAAGAAATCACACTAAGACCCCAAAAGAACTTATTTGATTTTAATTTTGTAAACTGACTGAGAAAGTGTAGGAAACCATTTATTCACGGAAAAGAGCTTACGTTGTTCTTATGACATTCCTAAAGTAAATGAATAAAGATTGTTAAACAGAATAGTTGTGTAAAAAAGAGTGAAAGTGGGGTACATATTTACCTAAGAGAACACAGTTCATATCCTTCAGACAGAAGAAACCATTTATACATACTCTGCTGATAAGTTAACAACAAATCATCTATTCATAACAAGTTTCTCTAAAAATCTTTTGGGAGAACACTGTTGGCTAAGTTTGAATCATACATACACTTAAATATCCATAAAATGGCACAAATCAAAACAGTCTATTTAATATTTTCAGGGATTCTAAATCTTTTTTTTTCCCTGCATTTACAAATTCATGGGTCCCGGACCTTGGAGAATGTTTAGGTTAGAGAACATCAAGTAGGAAAAAGACCCTTCACAGAAACAGAATACTGTAGCCTAACTGTTAGAACTATTAAATGGTGCTGCATAAAGGTAAAGTTCTATGTGCTGAAAGGACTAAGAGGACCTGTAAATGGGAGAAATTTTTACAGTCCTGTGGAAAGAGATGGCATGGAATGGGATAAAATCATGGCAGAAAGAATATATTAAAGGACAGTAAGAACTGAGAAATTCCTCCTCCTCTTACAACAGGAGAAAGATATACCTATTTCTTTTCAAAGAGTTTATTTCAGACTGCTAGAATTATGACTTGTAGGAACATAGTTCAAATGGAAGATATGGGAAGCCAACATCAGAATAGGTTGGATTCTCACCATCAAAATTCATTCAAGATACAAATATTCTAAAATAGATCTGTAACCATGTGAGCTAAAATCAAATCCAGTAGTCCTCCTTGTCAAGCTCCACCAAAGAGTGTGAACTGTTTATAGCCTAATATCTACTTTAAGCATTATTTTTACATGCATTAAACAATGATTCTCTCTAGTTCTTGGATAGTGTAGGATGTATGGTACTAATTATTCTGAAAAGTATAACCTCACAACAAAATTATAATTAAGCTTTTTTGAATACGATGTAACTTTGGTGGGACTAGGTTATTTGTTTTGGGAAGAGAAAAAAAGACAACAAAATTGGAAAGGAGGAAGTGAAAATACGTGTGTTTATAGATGACATGGTTTTATAGCTAAGCACTGCATCAAAAAGCTATTAGAATAAACCAATTCAGTAAAGTCACAGGATACAAAATAAGCATACAAAAATAGGTTTTGTATACACCAATAATGATCTTGCTGAAATGTTAAGAAATCATTTGCCATTCACAAAAGCTACAAAAACCCAAAATATTTAGGAATAAATTTAACCAAATAAATGAAAGATTTCTACAGCAAAATTATAAAACACTGATCAAAGAAATCATTGAGGATGCAAACAATGGCAAGCTATTCCTTGATCAGAGATTGGAAGAATTATTATTGTTTTTTTTAATATATTTTATTTAATGAACATAAATTTCCAAAGTACAGCTTATGGATTACAATAGCTTCCCCACCCCCATAACTTCCCTCCCACCCACAACACTCCCCTCTCCCACTCCCTCTCCCCTTCCATTCACATCAAGATTAATTTTCAATTATCTTTATATACAGATCAATTTAGCATATATTAAGTAAAGATTGCAACAGTTTGCACCCACACAGAAACACAAAGTGTAAAATACTATTTGAGTACTAGTTATAGCATTAATTAAACACCTAAGAGTAATTGTGTATTAATTACAGAGTTCAACCAATAGTTTTAAGTAGAACATAAAAAATACTAAAAGGGTAAAGTATTAAGTTCTCTTTTTTTTCTTTTTTTTGTTTGTTAAATAGTTTTTTTTTAATAAATGAGAATTTACAAAGTGCAACTTTTGTATTGTTGTGGCTCCCCCCCCCAACCTCCCTCCCTCCCGTGGCCCTCTCCTCTCCCACTCCCTCTCCCATCCCGCCCTTCATCGAGTTTCATTTTCAATTACCTTCATATACTGAAGATCAACTTAGTATATACTAAGCAAGGATTTCAACAGGCTGCACTCACACAACCGCACAAGGTATAGGGTATTGTTCGACTAGTAGTGTTGTTTTTAAGTTTCATAGTAGAACACATTAAGGACAGAGATCCTATGTGGGGAGCATGTACCCAGTGACTCCCGTTGTTGATTTAACAATTGGCACTCTTATTTATGACGTCAGCAATCACCCGAGACTCTTGCTATGAGTTGTCTAGGCTACGGAAGCCCCTTGAGCTCACCGACTCTGAACTTGTTTAGTCAAGGCCATATCACAGTGGAGGTTCCTTCCTCCCTTCAGAGAAAGGCGCCTCTCTCCTTGATGGCCTGTTCCTTCTGCTGGGGTCTTGTTCACCAGGATCTTTCATTTAGATTGTTTTTTGCCACGTGTCATGGCTTTCTATGCCTGTGAGACTCTCATGGACCTTTTAGCCAGATCCGTATGTCCCAAGGGTTGATTCTGAGGCAGGAGTGCTGCCATTCTATGAGTCTGCTGTGTGTCCTGTTTCCCCCACAGGATCATTCTCTCCCTTTTAATTCTATCCTTCATTATTTGCTTACACTGGTCTTATTTGTGAAATCTCATCGACACATACCCTATCTTTTTGATCGGTTGTGTATTTATACTTATCACTTTACCAAGTGTGCTGCCATTAGTACCTGCCTCCTTGGTAAGATTGAGTTGAAATCCCCTGGCACATTTCTAGTTCCACCATTGGAGGTAAGTCCGAGTGAGCATGTGCCAACCTATATATCTCCTCCCGCTCTTATTCCCACTCCTATGTTTAACAGAGATCACTTTTCTGTTAATTTTAAACGCCTAAGAATGATTGTGCATTGATTACAGAGTTCAACTAGTGGTCTTAATGGAAGAATTATTATTGTTAAGATGCCCTACTACCTAAAGCAACCTACAGATTCAATGAAATCCCCATCAAAACATCAATGACACTGTTTACAGAATTAGGAAAAACAATTCCAAAATTTATTTGGAATCACAAAAGATCTAGAATACCGAAATAGATCATGAGCAAAACAATAAAAAAAAGCTGGAGGAGATGAGGCTTAAATCACTACATAATTACTGAATTAAATAGGTTGTGCAGTTACAAAAGTCAGACGTTCCACATATATGTGAGAGCAACTGTTCTGTTCTTCATTCCAGTCTCACAAAATGCCAGTGTTCATGACACAGTTTTCAGTTGTACAGTTCTTTCTTACTCAATATTTACCAGGTAAAAAGCTCATAAACATAATATAAACAAGACCGTATGCTTTAAAAATATCTTAATGGCTAAATTATTTATTTTGTGAAATAGGACATGTTGAGGTAGGTAACATCAAAAAAATTTCTAGTAGTGAAAGTCATTTCACCATTCTGTAGTTGATGAGTTTTCCAGCAGTTTTTTAAAGCTATAACATGAATTCTAATACCTGTAACTTGATTCTGCTTAGATACTGTATCAACTGATCTACAAATTTAGGATATGGACAACTATGTGTTCTTCCTATACTTCCACCTCTTCCTGTTAACTTAGGTCACCTCCTTCTATAGGTTACTCTGAATTCACTTTGATTTTCTTCAAAATTGACTATGTTATTCTTTAAAATTTGAATTATTTTCAGAGCAAGTATTGTGGTGCAGCAGTTTAAGCTGGTAATTGAGACACCTGCATCCTATATTGGAGTGTCAGTTCAAGTCTCAGCTATTCTATTCCCCATCCAGCTTCCTGCTAACACACCTGAGAAGGCAGAGGAAGAGGGCCCAAATACTTGGCTCCTTGTCACCTATGTGAGAGACCCAGATGCAGCTCTGGGCTTCTGGCTTCAGCCTGGTGCAGCCCTGCCTATTGTGGGCATTTGGGGAGTGAACCAACAAACGGAAGGTAGGTAGGTAGGTAGGTAGATAGATTGATAGACCTCTGCCTTTCAAATAAATAAATTTTTAAATTTTTAAAAAATTCAAATTATTTTCAAAACTCATTTATTAATCTTCACACCTTTCATTAGTCCTTTGCAGGGGCAAACTTTAGAATCAATTTTCTTTTCTTTGTCAAATACACCTTTTACTTCAGTAGGTGTTCAATAAATGTTACTAGTGATAATTTGCTTTCTACTGGGCAAACATTATATACTAATATGCATTGTACACATCAGTATATCTATGTATATATATATATGGACAGGAACACTCTTGACTAGTTTCTTGTATGACATCTATAAAATCTGATCTACTAGGATAGAGGTAAGGAAAGTACCAATAGAAAATCCTCAAATTATTTAAATAAGTCTGAGAAATGCTCAGAGATCACTAAGACATATCTATTAAGTTCTCAAAGGAATTTTAAAAGAAAATGTAAAATTGTACAGTAACACACGCCAGATCCTTAAGCATGTTACAAACATTATTTCATGTTACCTGTGCAACAGGCAATTGTTACCTTCATTTTATAGATACAAAAACAGGGACAATAGGAGTTACACAGACTTCCCATATCAAAGAGCGAGCTGGGACTCAGAGCTGGGTCAAGGCCAGGTGGTCTGTCTGCAGAGTGCATGCCCTCAGTTACTAGTCTTGTGTGATTGCAATAATCTGCAGCATACACTTAAGTCAGAGGTCTTCAAATTGAGATGTGCATGAGACCCATGGGGACTTTTTACAAGTATAATAATTATGAGGGAATCATTCATATAGTCACCTCTCCTTCCTTTACTTCAGTAAGAGATAATTTTTCCTTTTGATGCTTAACAATTACTTTAAAATCATATTTATGATGTGGAATTAACTTTATATAAATAATTACATTAATTCAGAAAATTTTTTGATACAAGCTCTGTCCCAGGAAATTAAAAAAAAAAAATTCCATGTCTTTTAAGATGGGTGATGGTGAATATGAAATATCACTGATACTTAGATTCTATTTAATACATTTAAAAGAGTGGTATTACCATTTTATTGCCACAAATCCACACTAATGTTAGAAAGTACATTTTATGCAATTATTTGAACCTTCTGATAAAAAACGGTGTATGTCAACTTGGAAGTGGTCAAAGGGGTACATGAGCAAAATGCTTGAAGACCTTTGGCTGGCTATAAGGTAAACTCAAGGTCAACCTATAGAACATGTTGTCACATTTCTACTAATATTTAACTCTCCATGTGAAATACCTCTTTGCATCCTATGATATTAAGTTTTCTCCACTGAAATAACACGTTCAATACAGCTAACAATCTCCACAAATTAGGTCACACAGGGCCAATGCTTTCCTGAAAGTACAAATGTACTTCAAAAAGTTTGTGGAGAGGCAGGATTTCAATTCTAGTCTCCCACATGGGTGGTAGGGACCAAACTACTTGAGCCATCAATTGCTGCCTCCCAAGGTGCACATTAGCAGGAAGTCAGAATCAGAAGCAGAGCTGGAACTTGAAACCAGGCATTGTAATATGGGATGCTAGTGACCCAAGTGGCATCTTAACCGCTGCCAACACTGGTCCTGATGGCAGTTTTTAAACCAAAAACTGAAGGGAATGCAAATGTGATTGTAACCCCCCCCAAAAAAATGCTTCCTTAAAAAGGTAAGAAATCTATTCCTCAAGCTTCTGAGTTTACCACACATAGCACACATGTAAGCAAAATTGTTCCAAGTGCATTTAAAGAATTCTGATGTACAGGCTAGTCAACAACTGTTTTTGTTGGGCAACCTAACAAGGAATACATGGTTTATGTATAAAGGGATCAACGTGACTCAGTTTTTCTTTCATATAGGCATAAAGGTGAAATGTATTTTTTAATGTAATATAGCACAATTAAGGACACATGACTGTGTCAATAAGCTAAAAATGTCACAAACACATTTTCTTTATGCTGCTAGGAGAGGAACTGAGTTTGATGACGTATGGCAAATTAGTTGCTTTTTAATCCAAACATGAAAAAGACTAGAATAATGATTTATTTCCCCAAAAGAACTTAAGGGGAAAAATCCTAGAATGTCAACTTAGATCACAAGGAAAAATTAGTTTCCTTGTAAATCTTGTAATCTGTGCTTCATAACAGTACTAATAAACATAATTTAAAATGCTAAATTTTCAGGAAGCAAAAGACAAAAGGTACTAAGAATTGTTTTAAATCATTATCTAAACTTCTTAAGATTGTAACTGCAGAGAAGAATATATAATCAGCACCTGCATAAAATTCTGGATTATGCATTACGATATATAGGTATGTATATATATATATATATTCACATTCTTCAAATATAGGATCATATCACAAATAACATCCTGCAACATCAAATCCCAGAATAAAACAAAACCCTGATTAGTGTATACAAAAAACATTTCAAAATTCCTAGATTATGAGTAAGTCCCATAACGAACATGAACTTGAATGTCAAATGGAAGGACTGCATAAATAATATTTTGTTCATTTACAAATGCTTTTAAAACAAACTCCATATCAACTTCAATGGAGTATGTAAGATGAGAAAAAATAAACATAAGGTATTTCTTGAAGAATGAACTGTTCATAAAAAGACTTGTGTAGCTTTGAAAAACACAATAAATCAATTTTAAATATTTAACAATCTTAGTAACTTGAACCAAAGTAGCTAAGTGGAGGAGAATTTAAGTTGATTTATAGATTGAAAAAGTATAACTTTACATTAGAAAAGATACAATAATTAGGCTAGCCAGCTTAGAAAAACCCTGCATCACTGAATAACTGTGACTTCCCATCAGTGTATCAAAATACCAGTTTAAGCAATATTGGCTTCTATTTATATTTTCATTATAGCAACACCTCACTTGTTCAGCAGGCTGTCACACATGGCCTAGAACCGGGAAGTGCACCTCTAATCCTTGCCCCCCAAAAAAGGCTTTTTAACATCCAAGGTAGATACTACAATATTCACAGACTAATGCAACCACTTGCTCATAATTTGCTTATTACTTACAATTTTAACAAGCTTGGTAATCTTGTTTACTGGCCCTATGCAGATTAAGAGCAGAAAATAAGGGGGAAGAGAGGATAGTAGAAAGTGCTGTCAGAAAAAAGCATCCTGCCAGCTGAATGAAAACAGCCTAAGAGAAGGAATGCAGGAAGACATATACAATGCAGACACAAGAAATCACAAGCATAAGCGTACAGGGTCATTTAACACTGGAGCAAACAGGCCTCCATAGGCCTCAAGGGCATCACTAGATTATAGTGGATTATAATAAATAATGTTCACAATACCAAGTTAGAAAACGGTAAAATGTCTAGTATATTCAGTATAGGATGGCAAGGAAATACGTGATATGTGCTAGAAAGATAATCATTAAAAATTGATAAAAATAAAATTTTAGTTCCAAAAGGATACATTTCAGATATATAAAGAATATATTTTGGGAGATCATAGTACACTAGGGAGTGCTAAACAAAGTATGTATTATTGAACTGTGTTCACACAAGTATTTCAAAAGAACTTTCAAATCTTCCTTATCTAATCTCATTTCTACTGCAATGAAAATTGATTTAATAAATTATTTAAAACATTTTTATTTTGAACAGAAGGTATCCCTGGATTCTCTAGGAGATAAATCTGCTAGAGGCTTCTGTTACACAGAACTGAAAATTATTCTGAAACATATGAGGCACAATCATGGACCCAATAAGCCCACTAAGACATTCTCAAAGGATATTCACACATGTTCTAGGAACACATCACTGTTTCCTAAAGTCTTCTCTAATTCTAGTGATTAATTTTGAAGTAAAAATCCAGTAGTTACTGAGTACTTATAAGTGCCACACACTGTTCATATGAGTTTGATGTTGGCAACAATCCTGGGGTAGACACTATCATTACCCCTAACTTAAGAAAGTTGAGGCACAGATTAAGTAACTTGCCTAATGTCAGTCAAGTAGTAAATACAGTGGTCCCTTGGTATCTGTGGGGGATTGATTCTAGGAATGCTGGTAGGTACCAAAATCTGAAGATGCTGAAGTCCTTTATGTGGAACGGGTCAGTATTCGCATATAACCTATACACATTCCCCCATATACTTTAAATCATATCTAGATTACTTATAACACCTAATACAATGTAAATGATATGGAATTAGTTCTTGTACTGTATAGTTTGGAAAACAGTGGCAAGAAAAAAACTATACACATTCAGTATAGTGGCAAATTTTTTCCAATTTTTTTCAGTCCTCCATTTGTCGAATATCTAATGAAGAACCCCTGCAAACAGAAGGACAACTCTAAAAGTTGAGAGTTGAATGCACTCTATGCTTACTAACACTATGAGATAGTGGGCTGATGGAATGCATCTCGTTTTATTTATCTTGTAAGTGTCTTTCATATATGCCATGTTTATATGACATGAAAATAAACTTCAGTTCATACTAGTATTACAAATTCTAAACCAAGGGGCCAGCACTGTGGTGTAACTGGTAAAAGCTACCACCTGTGACACTGGCATCCCATGTGGCTGCTGGGTTGAATCCTGGCTGCTCCACTTCAGATCCAGCTCCCTGCTAATGCACCTGGGAAAGCACCATAAGATGGCCCATGTTGGGCCCCTGCACCCACATGGGGGACCTGAGGAGGCTCCTAGATCCTGGTTTTAGATCAGTCCAGCTCTGGCCACTGCAGCCGTTGGGAGAGTGAATCAGTGGGTGGAAAATCTCTCTTTCTACCTCTCCGTCTAACTCTACTTTTCAAATAAATAAATAAATCATCTTTTAAAAAAAATCCAAGTGAAGCAAAATTTAAGGCAATGTGACATCTGCAAAAAGTCATTAAGAGAGTAAAGAGTAAAAGTGAACTGTAAGGTATTTTTAGTCTTAAGCACACTGTTGGCCACACATTCAAAACGACAGCACAGCATTTGTGTAGCACAAAATGCATAGCAAAAAGTATAAAAAATATGATTTCGGAAAGCCAAATTTGAATTGTTGAACAACTGAAAATGCTGAGATAATTATAATTGTATATTATTACATGATTTCTAAAACATTAACATAAGCTCTTCTTTCATAAATTTAAGGTATCATATTCCACTGATTGTGATACCTTAATTGAATAATATTTTATAGTATAATGTTCCATGATATTGGTCAACTCTGAACTACACTGTAAAAGGTGGAAAATTTCTACTATGTTCTCAATGGGAAGAAATGAAAGTTCTTTACTGATTAAGGAATAGGTGAATTTGTACAGTATTGAACGGAAGATAAACTGAGTATCAGAATTGGTCAATGATTACTTAGTATATGGTTAGTGAATAAATTAAAACCTTAACTAGCTAAGAGGAGAGGAACTGTGAAAAATTTAAATTACCTCACCTCAAATTTATCTGAGTTGGAAAATACCTTCAAGATCAGTACATTTTTTAAAAAAAGATTTATGTATTTATTTGAATGACAGAGTGACAGAGATAGAAAGAGAGGCATACAGAGAGGGAGAAGTCTTTCATCTGCTTGTTCACTCCCCAAATGGCAGCAACAGCCAGAGATGGGCCAGGCAGAAGCCAGGAGCCAGGGAATCCATTCAGGCCTCCACATTAGTGGCAGGAGACAAAGCATTTGGACCATTATCTTCCCAGGCACATTAGTAGGAAGCTGGATCAGAAGTGGTACAGCCTGGACTTGAACAAGTACTCTAATATGGGATGACAGCATCCTAAGTTGTGGCTTATCCCACTGTGCCACAATGCTGGCCCCTCAGTACATTTTTAAAATAAAAATATATCTTTATATATAAAGTGCTGTGACTAATAAGAAAATGGACTATGCTAGATTTAGTTACACTGGAAAAGTAAGTTTTAGTGATCTATTGCACTACATGGTGACCACAGTTAATAATCATATATATTCCCAAACTGCTAAAAGGATAAAATATTTTAACATTCTCACCACAAAAAACATGATAAATTGGGAGATGATGGATATGTTGATCAGCTGGATTGAATCTTTCTACAATGTATACATAGATCAAAACATCACATTGCACCCAATGAATATATACATTGGTAAACTTGAAAAAAAAACTATAATGAAAAGCAATAAAATTAAGATTACAACACAGGCATGAAGGTTTAAATTTCTACTATAAAATCCCATTCCCATCTTTTCTCTAAATGCCATACATTTGTAATGAGTACATCTACCAACAGCTAATTTGCACATGGAATAACAGATCTTGAAAATGTGTTTCTCTGGGAAACAACTGAACTTAATCACCAAAGCTCACATCATTTACTTTCTATAAGCTCCATTTTATCACCTTTGAGGAATTGGTATAAGTTACAAAGTCTCATTGGTATTTATTTTGATTATGCTTGATTTACTCAAGTAAAACTGCATTAGTTACAGTGGTTGCCAACATTTGTCAAATGATTCTTCCAACAGGAAGAACGATGAGTTTAGTTCATGACTTCACCATTATAGCCTCAATTTTTAGAGCAAGTGAAAGTGCTTGGTTCCACTCAGCTGGCAATACCAATTACATGCCTATCACTTACTCAATAGGAATGAAGTCTAGTAATTGTTTGAAGGGAAAACAAGTCACAATAAAATCCATTTAGCATTAACATTTTAAGCAACATGTAAAATTTATACATTTAGAATTTACTCATTTTAAATACATTGTTTTTTGAGTTCTATAAAACTGCATGATCATTAACATTTTAACATAGTATAAATATAGGAAATCCACAAAATAGCTGACTTACATATATAAAGAACATTTAGACAGAAAGCTATAAAGTCTTCCCTTAAGAGCTATAATTCAAACAGATTCTTCTGAAGATTCATTTTTTCCCGAAGTATCAGTAATAACAAATTCCCAACCCCTTTCTCTAAAAGGTAGGCTCTTATACCACAGATAATCCAATTCAGTATTTTTGGTATTGGGTGCTTGACCTGTGAAATAATGGAATTATGTTTCTAAATTATTCTGTGAAGAAACAATTATGTAAACTTTAAAAACCTATTCTACTGTGTTCAGGCTATGCTTTATTCAAAAGGTTCAGGATAAATGACAATACACTTAAAAGAGAGCGAGGCATAAAACTGCTTAGGGAAGAGAATGATTTTATAACATTCTGAACTAAGTAATTTGCCTGTAATCAAGAAGCTTCAAAAATGAAAATAAATGAGCTGGGAACAGTTTTGAATACATAAACACATGGTATATTCACTTCTTTTTCTTTTTTCTGACTTGAAACAGAAAATATATGAAGGTAAGAGAAAGGCTGGTTTAAAGGCTTCTGTGATATTATCAGACTGGTTCTGTTTCAGAAGACGGACTGAGAACAGAACAACTTGCAACTAGTTGTGACATCAATGGCTTTCATTTAGGGCAGCAGCAGGAAAATACACCATTAAAGACCTTTAATGTTGGAATTACAAATTGCTCCTAAATGTCTGTGAAAAGGCACAAAGCATACGAAAGGGAGGAAGGGAAAAAAAAAAACAAGCCAAACTTTAATTAAGTAATGAAAGCAAGTAAATGATAAAAATGTCATTTTCTATCTCAGTACATTTCTTAAATTGTGTTATATATTACATCAAACATTAACTCTAGTATAACTATTAAATAGGACTTTTAAAATAATGCATGTTATTAAGGAAGAACACATAAAAGATTTAATAATGGACATGAACTTCTCTTTTACTCTGGAACAAGACACAATATAAAAAATAAATTCAAATTTATCTTTTTCAGTCAACCTTTCTGGTTTAAACCTTACTATGGAGATCAGAGAACCAAAGCCAGTCCATCTCTCTATACTGCCATTTTTGTTTTGATAAACTGATTAAACCACAAAGATTTGGCAGATAATTTTATCATGGAATAAATGTGAGAAAGCTGGAGATGGAGAGGGTTTTAAAAGAAATAGGACTGTATCCATTTTGCTTAGTTGCATACATTATCAAATGTATGCAGAACTAGTGGCTTTTTCCACACACACGTGAGAAATCTGAGACTCTGAAGGTATTTGATTTGTATGGAATCTTTCAAAGTCATTTAGACTATTTCCTAATGAAGCATTATAAATTTCTAATAAAGAAATCAAGCTAAGAAATTAAACTTGTCCAAGGTTAAACAACTAGAGGTAATTCTGTAGACTCCTGGGCCAATATTCCTCCCACTATACCTATACCATTAAACTCCCTATAAATTCAAGCTACAAACCAATTCCCACAGCATCAGATACACACAAAAAATCCCCAAAACAAAACAAAATAAAAACTTATTAAAGTAATTCTTTGTTTCAATTTCATGATGTATGAAAATAGTGTTTTAAATTCTTTTTCATTTGCTAGTAGTGGGCAAAAGGTTTATAAACTTTATTTTTAAACTTTAAAGTTAGAAAATGATACTTTAGAAATAAAACTTTTCAAATGTGAAATAATTAAATAAAGCTGATTAAAAAATCTATCACCTCACAAACTTGATTTCTGTGGGGAAACATTTAAAATCTACTCTTTCAGCAATTTTGAGTAAATATATCAAAATATCACATTGTATTTCATAAATATATGCAATTATTATTTGTCAATAAAAATAACATTTAAACAAACAAAAATGAAACAAGATTTTGCAAGTAGTTCATTTTCATTAGCCCAATAGTGCTAAGTATAACGTATTTGCTGAAGCACGTAGGACAGAACCCTGTTTCTCACATTGGACAAGAAATTTAAACTTAATTATGCTACAATTGCTCTGAGAAGAAATATAACATGGTGGTTAAAGTCTAGGCTCTACTGTCAGATTACCTGAGTTCAAATTTAGTTTCTCCCTTATACCAGTTCTCTGACTTCATTGAAATCATTTACATATTCTGTGTTTCAGTTTCTTAATACATGTTAGTCATCAATATTATTAAAATGGAGTCAGTGTTAACCTAGAGGAAAATTCAGGGTTCTACCTAAACAAAGGAGCAAAAGCCTAACTGCACAAATGAGTTAGGGAAAGACAGGAATGGGGGTAATATTCAAACTAGGATTTGAAGGATGAGGAGGCATCTGACTGGCTGGCAAGGCCACTTGAGGTTAACAAACAATATGTGCACAGGCATAAAGGGGAGACAAAACACAGTAATACTGAAAAGAACAATATTTTTCTATAAGTAGTATCTATAACCCAGTATATTAGCAACATACTACTACTACTACTGCTACTACTATTATTAATAGTTACCATTTATATGTTTGCCATTTGCCAGGCACTATGTTAAGTGACTTCTAAACACTGAATCTTTGCAATAGCCCTAATTCAATTATATCTACTGCACACTGCATGTGGTAGGAACTGAATAAATATTTGTTGAATGACTCTTCTACAGAATGTTAGGATGTTGCTTTCTTTAGTGTATTATGGAAGAAAGCCCATGGTTCTGGGGTTGGCACAATGTTTATAATTTATGACCAGGAAAAAAGTATACAAGGGCTGAATTATTATTCTTTTTAAAATTTTCTTCAGCATCAGGATACGGTAGACTATATTGGTCCTGAATCAGAAGAAATTATGTTTGTATTCATACTCTACCACTTATGAAAGTAGGTGATCTTAGCAATGTAAATCAACTTCCTAAACTATCTTTTCCTAATCTATAAAATGAAGCTAACAGCACCTACTTCATAAGGTAATGCTAGGAACTGAATAAAATAATGAATGCGAAGTGCCTAGTCTATTACCTAGCTCCAGGCAACTCTTCAACGATAGCTATTAATATTACCATATCTTGAAGATAAATACCAGAAGACATAGGGCAAGAGATCTGGCCATCTCAGCTTCCTTTTGAGTGGGCCTAAAGAAGACCTAGAGTACTTAGACTCCCCTCACCTGGCTGACTGACAGTCCACATGTGCAATGCAGTGTGAACAGAAGAAATTTGCCTCATCATGAACTGTTTTAACACAGGATGTCAGGGGGTATACTTCATCCACAAGAAAAAATCTCCTACATTTGGACATCACAGAGATGCTCTTCCACCAGTGCTTGCCACACAACATAGTACTCTGAAGGATTTAATCATGTGAGGGAAGTCCTTTGATCCCTTTACAGTGATTCAATGAATAAATATAACTGACAAGAAAAAGTCACTAAAACAAAATATATAGATATCAAATGTATCTTAGTGTTTCTATCTAAGAAGATACTAGAAATCAAATAGTGTCAACTATCTGTGAGATGTATATAATAAATATGCTATTACATATAAAAAAGAATGTGAACCTCACAGTATCAATTCATGATGCACAACTACAGAGCATAAATGATATGCTTTGTCTCTTTTAACCAGTAGGAAGGCTTCTCTAAATTAGCTGACTTGAAGAAAGTATGAGGGATATATATATGGAAGGAAGGAAGGAAGGGAGGAAGGGAAGGAAGGAAGGAAGGAAGGAAGGGAGGAAGGGAAGGAAGGGAGGGAAGGGAGGAAGAAGGAAGGAAGGAAGGAAGGAAGGAAGGAAGGAAGGAAGGAAGGAAGGAAGGAAGGAAGGAAGGAAGGAAGGAAGGAAGGAAGGGAGGGAGGATGGGAGGAAGGGAGGAAGGGAGGGAAGGGAGGGAAGGAAGGGAAGGGAAGGGAAGGGAAGGGAAGGGAAGGGAAGGGAAGGGAGGGAGGGAGGGAGGGAGGGAAGGAAGGAAGGAAGGAAGGAAGGAAGGAAGGAAGGAAGGAGGGAAGGATCCTGATTATAAGAAAGGAGTCAGGGTCTGGCACTGTGGCGCAGCGGGTTAAAGTCCTGGCCTGAAGCGCTGGTATCCCACATGGGTGACGGTTTGAGTCCTGGCTGCTCCACTTCTGATCTAGCGCCCTGCTAATGTGCCTGGGAAAGCAGCAGAGGATGGTCGAAGTCCTTGGGCCCCTGTACCTGCATGGGAGACCCGTTAGAAGCTCCTGGCTCCTGACTTCGGATCGGCTTGGCTCTGGCCATTGCAACCATTTGAGCAGTAAACCAGCAGATGGAAGACATCTGTCTTTCTCTGACTCTATCTCTCTTTGCGACTCTGTCATTAAAATAAATCTTTAAAAAAAAAGTCACATGAGAAAGGCTGGCTTACTTAAAATCGGTCACTGATTAGTATCTTGCAGGACAATTTGGAAAAGCACATTAAATTTCAGGAAGTATGTAATGTGGTAGGAAGATTTAATAGAAATAAAGGAGGAAGAAACATGAGTGAAATTTAATGACCACTTGAGACATTTATCTATTGTAGCAGCTTGGAAATTAAATACTTGAAACTTGAATTCAACTAATCAAAATTTTAACAAACATCTGAGATAGTATGCCAAATTTTGATCACACTATAACACTTGTCTTTAATATCATCTTTCTGGAATAAATGTCTGTTTTAAATTCATGTTGTGGAAAAATCAGAAATTCAAAGTTAACAAACAAAAACAACCTAAAAATTATCTGTATTCTAACTATTTAGAAATGGTAAATGCTGTTTGGTATAAACTCTTTGGAATCTTATTCGTATAGATGACCCTATAAATACACATATGTGTGTATGTATAGATATATAAAAACCCACAAATACATTCACCTATCACAATATAAAATTAGTTTAAAAATTTAACTCATGGCCAGCGCCGCGGCTCACTAGGCTAATCCTCCGCCTAGCGGCGCCGGCACACTGGGTTCTAGTCCCGGTTGGGGTGCCGGATTCTGTCCTGGTTGCCCCTCTTCCAGGCCAGCTCTCTGCTGTGGCCAGGGAGTGCAGTGGAGGATGGCCCAAGTGCTTGGGCCCTGCACCCCATGGGAGACCAGGAAAAGCACCTGGCTCCTGGCTCCTGCCATCGGATCAGCGCGGTGCGCCGGCCGCGGTGGCCATTGGAGGGTGAACCAACGGCAAAGGAAGACCTTTCTCTCTGTCTCTCTCTCTCACTGTCCACTCTGCCTGTCAAAAAATAAAAAAAAATAAAAAAAAATTAACTCATATTAAAAAACTTACATAAGAAAATCTATTACCTTTATAATTAACATGAAACTGCAAAATCTCTCACATTCAATTCTTAAGGCTAGGACTGTCTCATATTACCTGAAACCCTCCTAATTCATTTTAGACCACAATGATCTTTTCCCCATTTAACACTCGTTACTTGTATG
This sequence comes from Oryctolagus cuniculus, assembly GCF_964237555.1. Lineage (NCBI taxonomy): Eukaryota > Metazoa > Chordata > Mammalia > Lagomorpha > Leporidae > Oryctolagus > Oryctolagus cuniculus. Next base: position 65,022,454 of record NC_091453.1, on the reverse strand, counting down.
AGTTCATCAAAAAGTTCATTGAAAATGTAAACTTTTTGGCCGGCACTGCGGCTCACTAGGCTAATCCTCCGCCTTGCGGCACCGGCACACCGGGTTCTAGTCCCGGTCGGGGTGCCGGATTCTGTCCCGGTTGCCCCTCTTCCAGGCCAGCTCTCTGCTGTGGCCTGGGAGTGCAGTGGAGGATGGCCCAGGTGCTTGGGCCCTGCACCCCATGGGAGACCAGGAGAAGCACCTGGCTCCTGGCTCTTGCCATCGGATCAGCGCGGTGCGCCGGCCGCAGCGCGCCGGCCATGGCGGCCATTGGAGGGTGAACCAACGGCAAAAGGAAGAGCTTTCTCTTTCTGCTGTCTCTCTCTCTCTCACTGTCCACTCTGTCAAAAAAAAAAAAAAAAAAAAAAGAAAGAAAGAAAGAAAGAAAAGAAAAGAAAAGAAAAAAAAAAGAGAATGTGAACTTTTTAATTCTGTTTTTCCATGAACTTTTTAAAGTACTGGTGTACATTAAGTTTATAATATCTTGCTTTACTGTTTTTTTTTTTTTAGTTTGTTAATTTGTTATTGTTTTTTTTCTTCCTCAGTACACTGAGAGCTTCATGGGATCAAAAACTGTTTATTTCTGTGTGATTTCCAAGAACTACAGTAATGCCCTGTTAGCTATACTTTTTTGTAGGATATATTTTTAAAAAATTTTAATGAATTGAGAAATATATTTGCAACACATAAGACTAAATACTGATGCCTTTAATATTTATAGTCCTCTTTTAAGTCAGTAAGAAAAAGGCAACATGGGGCGGCACCGTGGCTCACTTGGCTAATCCTCCGCCTGCGGCGCCGGCACCCCGGCTTCTAGTCCCGGTTGGCGTACTGGGTACTAATCCCTGTTGCTCCTCTTCCAGTCCAGCTCTCTGCTGCGGCTTGGGCAGGCAGTGGAAGATGGCCCAGGTGCTTGAGTCCCTGCACCTGCATGGGAGACCGGGATGAAGCACCTGGCTCCTGCCTTCGGATCAGCACAGCGCCGACCGTGGTGGTCATTAGGAGAGTGAACCAACAGAAGGGAGACCTTTCTCTCTCTCTCTCTCTCTCACTGTCTATAAATCTCTCTCTCTCTCTGTCTCTAACTCTGCCTGTCACAAAAAAAAAAAAAAAAGGCAACGTAATAAATAAGTGAAATGGATAAGGGATTCAGAAAGAAGTACAAATATCTAATAAACATTATTGAACAATGTTCAACTTCACAAGATACTTTCAGGGGAGTGGGTAGTGGGGGCACTTTGACATATGTCAAAAGTCTTAAAAATCTAGATACCTGTCCCTTGAAAAATGATATTATAGACATGAAAAAAAGTTTTTGTTCTATTAATTTTTAAAAAAGTAATTTATAAAACAGTGTTCCATTTTTCTGGAAATACTTATGCATGGTTAAAGGAAAAAGAACAGGCCGGCGCCGTGGCTTAATAGGCTAATCCTCTACCTAGCGGCGCCGGCACACCGGGTTCTAGTCCCGGTCAGGGCGCCAGATTCTTTCCCGGTTGCCCCTCTTCCAGGCCAGCTCTCTGCTGTGGCCAGGGAGTGCAGTGGAGGATGGCCCAAGTGCTTGGGCCCTGCACCCCATGGGAGACCAGGAGGAAGCACCTGGCTCCTGCCTTCAGATCAGCGCGGTACACCGGCTGCAGCGCGCCAGCCGTGGCAGCCATCAGAGGGTGAACCAACGGCAAAAGGAAGACCTTTCTCTCTGTCTCTCTCTCTCACTATCCACTCGGCCTGTCAAAAAAAAAAAAAAAAAAAAAAAAGGAAAAAGAACAGAGAATCCTACACAAAGAGTATTTATCATCTCCAGGTAGGGAGATTATAGCAATTTTGCTATTTTTTGTATATATCTTCCAAATTATCAATATTGAAAATATATTATTAGATTAAGGATGCAAAATATATCACATAGAAAAATAATTTATGAATTCAGTGCATAAAATTCACAAAATATAAACTATGATGAGTACAGTTTTATATCTAAGAAGCTAACACAGATGAAAAGACATGAAAAGAATGGCTAATGCAATAGGAGAAAATAACAGTAACCATCATGGTAAATATTTATCCAAAAGACTCCTGAGCTACTTTTCCAATGGAAATCTGAGATCACAGCAATGTTGAATGAGTTTTCTGCACTCATCCAGATGACTTTAAGCTCCCCTCTTTTCTCCATCTGACCATGGTTTTTCATGTTTTAGTGGTAGCTTCAGACTTTTCCCATTTAAGTTTTCTTTTTTCAGTCTTGTGATTTTCAGAATTCTTGTAACAGTTTAAATAACAAGATAAGTTTACACAAAAATTTTTTTTGGTAGCTAATGATATGTTTCTCTCCTATGAATCTCTAGAATCTACTATTTGTTGGCACCTCTCTTATGAAAGACTTTCACAATCTGCCTCTTAAAGCTACTTCTGCATTTATCTTTCCAACCTCAGTGTGTGAGTCCCCTAAGGGGGGAACTGTACCACAAAAATCATTTAACTATATGCTGCACTCCATTAATAAACCATCTTGTTACATTAGATAAAGAATAACATTATGAATATTTCAAATCAGGTATCTCAGTTTCTTTGTAATGCCTACAGTACAAAGTGATGTGTATTGTGGATTTGTGGATTCCTGCTTACTGAAAGACCCTTAAGAAATATGCTGTAGGGGGCCAGAATTGTGGTGTAGCAGGAAAAGCTGCTGCCTGTGATGCCAGCAGCCCATATTGGCTCCACTTCCAATCCAGCTCCTTGCTAATGCACCTGGGAAAGCAGCAGAGGATGGCCCAAGCGCTTGGGCTCCTGTACCCATGTGGGAGTGGAAGAAGCCTGGAAGAAGCTCCTGGCTGCTGGCTTCAGACTGGCCCATCTCCAACCATTGAGGACATTTGGGGAGTGAACCAGCAGATTTAAGATGTCAAGATCTCAAGATCTCTCTCTCTCTGCAACTCTTTCAAATAAATAAAAAAAAAAAACAACTTTTTTTTTCCCAAGAGAAATACATTGTAGAAGGCATGACATCCAATGTATTACAGACAGATACATATAAGAAAAAGAATGGACAAAGTAGTCCTAAAGTTTAGTTTCACACATACATAAAAAAACTGAGAATCTACACATGAAAAAGGTTCAGTAATTGCATTTCGAATTCAAAGGTAAGTGCCAGGATCAGAATCTGCGTCCCTCACAATTCATATGCTGAAATTAAATCCCCTGTGTAACAGTATTAAGACTTGTGGTCTTTTGAGAGGTGACTGAATCATGAGGGCTCAGCCTTTACAAAAGAGGTCTAAGAGAGTTTGTTTGCTACTTCTGTCACATAGGGACACACAGAAGGTATCACCTATGAGGGACAGATGCTGAATTTGCTGGTGCCATAATCTTGGATTTACAAGCCTCCAGAAATATGAGAAATGAATTACTATTGTTCAGAAATTACACAATCAAAGGTATTCTGTTATAGCAGCCTGAACAGACTAAGACAAAAGTTAAAGAAAATTAGCAGTAAAGAAAATGTTTTGCAAAAGTAGGATTCCAACAAACTTAAGAAAAATTGCAGGAAGAATTAGAAAAGTGATAGAAATTCTTTTATTGGAGAAATTAAAAAAAAGTCTGCAAAGATTTAGCCACAGAAATGTTTGGAGGCAAGAGAAGGCATGGGATGACTTATTAATGACCATACATTTGTAGGAAGAAGCAGGTATAAACCTCTATATGGGAAAATCTCCATAAATCCAACCTTGAAAAATGTAATAGCTGCCCCCTTCAGATTCTAAATAAACATAGAAAACAAACAACCAGAGTCTACTCTGCTTACAGGTGCCTTTCATGCACGTCATCGTTGAAGAACACAACTCAATGACCCGAACAGCAGAAGTTCCTGGTTCCTCTGCTGGCACTGTCAAAATGGAAATCTAAAAACAGAAACAAAATATCAGACATAGCTGTTAGATCTGCTTTTCATTCTTTATCACCAGAATGCTAACTTCCAAATTGAGTATCTTTTTTCAAACATCCCTTGGTGTGTGAAAAAAAATCTGGCTTCTAAGAATTTAATTTTGAAAGAATTTTGAAACACATAACATGCACATGTGTCCTGATATCCAATTTCTGCATTATTTATATGTCATGTTCATATAATTATCATAAATATTTCAAGCATTTTAACATTTATTAAATCATTTACTTAATATTTCAAAGGATGAAATTATGACTTGTTAGCTCTGGAATATATGGATTTCATTGTATGAAGTCATATCATATTAAATCAGTCTGATTATTCATAATGACTAAAAATAGTTATAGAGCCCTAAAAATTAAAGATGTTACTAATCACAAAGATATTGAAACAAGAGGTCAAAGTAAATATAAAACTAAAATATCCTTAAATGAATGATTTCAAATTAATTCAAGGACTCAATGAATAAAACCAGAAATTCATAATCATATAACAAAATTATTACTGAATACTGTTAGTTGATATGCAGTATTATATCCTAGTCACCACTGACAAACTATATGGCCTTATATTTAAAAGACTTTAAATGACCCTCCGGTTAATACTTGTCTGTAGTCTAAATTTCTAGCATTAATCCTCAGTCTGTTCTCCATTCTGAAGAAATTATATCCTCTCATATAGGGAAAGGCCCATTTGTACTTTTCCTTGTAAGTGTTATGCTTTAATTCTGGGAAAGTTAAACTGATAACCCACAGAAGAAATGCCTATAATATGTTCTAAAAATAGAAATTATTTTGATAATCACTACCACTCTATTTGTTGGGGTTCAAGATGCCTGAAAAACTAAGTTCACCTTTCTCTAAACCCTCTTTGCCATGTTCATGGTGAAAAATGCTGCACTTCAGCATTAAACAGAAAAGCACTACTAAGACATTGAATGCCACGGACTGAAAACATGACCATTATTTTACACCAACATTTAAGAGCTTTTGCGATTCTTACAGCTATCATTTTTTAGCTATCAGTAACCTGTCACCAGATTTCCTGCTTTACTTGAAATCTGTTTCAGACATCACTGAGATTATAAATGTCATTAAAAGAAAATTAGCTCAGGGCCAGTGCTGTGGCACAGCCGGCAGTGCTGGCATCCCACATGGAGACTGGTTCTTGTATCCACTGCCTCATTTCTGATCCAGCTCCCTGCTAATGCACCTGGGAAAGCGGCAGAGGATTGCCCAATGTGGGAGACCCAGAAGAAGCTCCTGCACCAACATGGCAGACCCAGTCTTAAGAAGCTCCTGGCTTCCGATTGGCTTGGCTCCAGCTGTTGTGGCCATTTGGGGAGTGAAACAGGGAATGGAAGATCTTTCTCTCTGTCTCCACTCTGTCTGTAACTCTGTCTTTCAAATAAATAAAATAAATCTTTAAGAAAGAAAACTGTCTCATACCTCTAATACCAACTCCATAATATTTACCTGAACTTATTCTTTTCTTGTCTAAGTCTCATCATCCTATCTTTTTTTTTATGTGAGAGTTTTTATTTAAAATTTTTCTTTATATAAATGTTACAAATTTTATGTATCTCATACATACAGTTTTAAGTACATAATGACACTTCCCACACCATCCTCCCACCCTCCCTCACTTCCACTCTTTCTCCTGCTTTGTTTCTTATTTTTCTTTTAATTTTTGTGATGATATACTGTTTTTTTTCTTTGAGAACAAGTTTTATCATTAATCAAAGAAGCACCTAAGGAAACAAGCAATGGAGTTGGACACTTAGGCTTATTTAAAACTATGTTTTAAAAATTAAAAGAGTCTAAGAGTGACAGGGAGAGTGTGAGAAGAAAAAACTCCCCATAGGAAACAAAGGCAGGCTGGATGTACACTTTAGATGGATCACTCTGATAACTGGGTGGAGTTTGAAGGAGGTAAGAGGAGTAGGGCAACCAGTTAGAAGGCAGACAGGATGAGTCCCATAAATGGAATAGAAAGAATAAGGACTGAGAGGAAAAGCAGAATGATGCAACTTTGAGGAAATGCATTGGCAGGACCTGAAGACTCAGGAGATGTCAGAGAAGGAATGAAGAAGTTGTTGTTTAAAAGGAAGTCAGCCCTGTTCATTGAGGTTGGGAGTGCTGGATAAGATGTTTTGTGAGGGTAGATGGTGAGTTCAGTTCTGAGTATGTTCCATCTGATAGATGTTCAGCAGGAAGTTTGGCACCTGGGTCAGATACGTCTAGGAGATTTATGTCAAGAACTATGCAAAACTTGAAACTACTTGAAAACAGAGTCATTTAGTTAATGTATACAGAGTGAGACATACTGTGGACTGAAGTGAGAAATCTGGGGACTCCCAAAACTTCAGGTCAAGGCAGAGGAAGAAGAACTCACAAAACAAGCAAAGAACGAACAACCAGAATTATGAAGGGAATCAGGAAAACACAGTGTCATGGATGCCAAAAGAGTACAGTTTCAAAAGAAAGCGAATAAAATAATCATCAGATGTACCACAAAATCCCCAGTAGACCAGGACCAGAAAAAGTCCATTGAGTCTGACTACTATGAACTTAATAATGAACTTTAGCAAGAGTAACTGTATGAATATGAGGGTAGCAGTCAGGTTGATGTGGTTTAGAAATGAATAGCAGGGAAGGAGTTGGAGGCAACAAGTATAGGTACTGTCTTCAAAATGCTGAAAGGAGGAAAGGAATCACATACTAAGTAGAGATGGGAACATTTTTCTGCTTATTTTTGCATAGAAAATGCTAGTATACATACACAGGTGGAAAGGAACATTACAGTTGTGGCAAGATGCTAAAGATTCCGGAGAGCAAACAGGTAATAAAGGGTAGTGTGTGTATGTCAAACATGCTTATGAGAGGGGTTCGCTTAAAACAAGGTGGGTGGTGCCCCTCCATTTGTCCTTGGGCTGATGTACACACATTGTGAGTGGTAGGGCAGAAAGTCAAGGGTCATTGTGCGTGGCGGTGGTCTCATTTTTTCAGTGAATCAGGGTGGGTGTGAGGGGCAGGGAATGAGTAAAATAGTGAAGATTTGGACTAGGCACTGAGGGAGAAAGGAAGAGGAAGCTGAATAAGGTGGTAGAAAAATTGATTGGTGGAGAGTGCTGAGGATCCAAGTGAGGTTAGTGTCCATGACTTTGTGGCAGGCTGGCTGTCTGCTAGTGTGGTTTTGCTTCGCAGCCATCAGTGATCCAGGTGCAGATTATAGCCAGATTCGGGGATGGGATCTCCTCTGTGGGTGCAGTATGAGGACATGGCATCATGGGAATAGAGGGCTTGGAGAAAAGGCAGTTTGAAGGATCTTCCATGGGGTTTAGGGTAAGGAAAAGGAAGAGGACAAAAAGTAAATGATAAACTGGAAAGAAAACCGAGGTGGAAAAGTAGTTGTAGATCTCTTGGTGAATGAGGTGGGAATAAGAGAATGAAAGAGCTAGAAGGATAAGGGCAGGTTAAGGCTACTGTAGACTTATGACTTTCAGACTAAACTGGGCCATTAACCCTGCCCAGCAATCTGATCATAAGATAGATAATTCTCCAACTACTCACAGTGATTAGTTTACAATTTCCTTGAACTTTGAACCAATCTCACTTGTACATCTCCATTCTCAGCAGATGATCTCAAATTATAATTTGAAGAGTAAAAGGAATCTATCAGATTGGAACTTGAAAATCTACAAATGGTTCTGTAGTCACTCTCTTCTTTCAACATGTCTCTCATTCCATCTAAGGGCAATGCTTTTGCCTGTTCTCTGAATCTCATCCTCCTGGGCCTTTGCCTGCACCTTGCTCCATCAATCATCCCATCAGCTAAAATATATACTAATTTTGTAAAGTAAAAAGACCTGTTCATCTCCACGTTCCTCTTTAGGGACCAAATCCGTTCTCTTACTCTTCACAGCTTAGCTATTTCAAAGAGTTGTCTGTTCTCTTTACTTTTCTGCCTCCCAGTCACTCTCACCCACTCACAAAAGTTATTGTTTACTGGGAGATAAAGAAATGTCAACCACCAATTACTGTACAGTGTGATAAGTGGTAGGATAGCTGCTGTACTACACCCACACTCATAATTATCACACCGAAGTGTAGTTGCTGCTGATTTGTCTGCATCTATATCCTCTAGACTGGAAGTTATTTGAGGGCAGAGATACTAACATGGTTTAACACTGTCTCTTCAGAATCTACCACACTCACTGTCTGGCTGGTAAAGCCACTCATTGTTTGATGAATGATTAAAGGAAAGTAGATAGTTGCCAATTTAGGACTGTCCAACTTTACAATGGCATGAAAGCAAGATATATTCATAGAACTCATATTTTAAATTTTAACTTTTCCCCAGGCCAGTGATACATAGTATAATACTATCTTGCAATGCTAGGCAGTGGCAGTAAACCAGAGCTTACTTCAGTCTTCCATTCACAAGAAGAAACAACCAGTACCCTACCAAGTCCCATGTTTGCTGCAGATTCCTGTTTTGTAGGTTAAGTGTATTAAATAATTGATTTTTTAGATTGTGATTTTTTTTCAACTTACAGTGGGTTTACTGAGATGTAACACCATGATATGTCAAGGAACACTGGCATTTACTCTAATACATATAACAAATATATTTGAGGGTAGTTTTTTTTCCTGCTGGTATATACTGTTTATTTGTTAACAAAAATATTGAGTCATCAATTGACTTTATCCCCTCACATATTTATTTAATATAACACAATGCTTCCAACTTACATATTTGAGGAGACTACTTTTAGTAGTAGCATGTAGATCTGACAGTCACACCTATTAAGTTGATTTTATCAGGCACTGTAAAATTTGGTCAAAAAGAGAATGGGGTATACTCCTAGAATTCAAGTGATCAAAGTGAGGAAAAATCAGAGGCATGAAGGCATTCCTATGGGAATGGGGGTAAGCAGGAGGAATACGGCACTGAAATGAACAATACTATTGAGGAAATATCAGAACTGAGAATGTGCTTTGAAATTCATTCACACCAAGCCTAATAATGGCAGGCTTAGCATGATTGCTATAGGGTTGGCTACTCTAAAGCATTTTTCTCAAAGATTTTAAAAGGTATTCTCTGATCAATTTCTGTTCACAATTGATCATAATGATAGGACTAAGAGTCAAAGGGATCACATAAACAAGAATAGTGTCTGCAAATACTAGCTGATAGAATCAAAAAGGGAGAGAATGATCCAACATGGGAAGCGAGATACACAGCAGACTCACATAACGGCAGATGTCCTAAACAGCACTCTGGCCTCAGAATCAGCCCTTAAGGCATTCGGATCTGGCTGAAGAGCCCATGAGAGTATTTTAGGCATGGAAAGCCAAGACACTCTGGCAAAAAAAAAAAAACAAAAAACAAAAAAAAACAAACATCAAAACCTAAATGAAAGATCTCCGCAAGTGAGATCCCAGTGGAAAGAACAGGTCATCAAAGAAGGAGGTACCTTTCTCTGAAGGGAGGAGAGAACTTCCACTTTGACTATGACTTTGTCTAAATAAGATCAGAGTTGGCGAACTCAAAAGGCCTCCATAGCCTTGGCAACTCATGACAAGAGCCTAGGGTGATTACTGATGCCATAAACAAGAGTGTCAATTTGTTAAGTCAGAACAGGAGTCACTGTGCACTTACTCCTCATGTAGGATCTCTGTCCTTAATGTGTTGTTCAATGTGATTTAATGCTATAACTAGTACTCAAACAGTATTTTACACTTTGTGCTTCTGTGTTGGTGCAAACTGTTGAAAGCTTTATTTAATATATGCTAAACTGATCTTCTGTATATAAAGAGAATTGAAAATGAATCTTGATGTGAATGGAATGGGAGAGGGAGCGGGAGAGGGGAGGGTTGTGGGTGGAGGAAAGTTATGGGGGGGGGGAAACTATTGTAATCCATAAGCTGTACTTTGGAAATTTATATTCATTAAATAAAAGTTAAAAAAATTAAAGGCATTTACATTATTGCAATTATGCATTTTTAAAAGTGCATTAAAAAGTATTAATCCTATGGCTAATACAATTTAATTCACCAATACTGATTTACAGATATCAGCATATAGATTAGATTAGCAACAATATTATTAAGAAGTACAGGACTCAATCTAATATCACCTCACATTTTTTGAATGGTTATCATAAAAAAGAAAAGAGATAACAAGTAGTCACGAGGATGTGGAATAAAGAGGATTGTTGTATACTGTTGATGGGCTGCTAAACTGGTACAGCCATTTTGGAAAATAGTATGGGGTTTCCACAAAAAATTTAAAAAGAGAACTGCCATATGATCCAGCAATCCTGCTTATGGGTATACATCAAAAGGAATGAAATCAGCATCTCAAAGAGACGTATGCATTTCCATGTCCATTGCAGTATTATTCACTGCAGCCAAGATATGGAAATAAGCTAAAGTGTTCATCATTGGATGGATACAGAAGATACTCTGCGTCTGCACATGCACGCTTCAAAATTTTCAAGTGGAAGATTATTCAGCCTTAAAAAAATAAGAAAATCTTATTTATGACAACACAGATGAACCTAGAGAACATCACCCTAAGTGAAGTAAGCCAGAGACAGAGAAAGGAAAATACTGCATGAACTCACTTATATGTGGAATCTCTAAAAGTCAAGTTCCTTGAAGCAGAGCATAGAATGGGAGTTGTCAGAGGCTGGAGGTTGGGTGAAATGGGAGTTGTTTGAATGGTACAAACTTCCAGATATGCAGGAAGAATAAGTTTTGGAGATCAAATGCATAAAGTGGAGATTATAGTTAATAATACCATAATATATACATAAAATTTGTTAACAGAGGAGATCTTAGCCCATTATTTCTCACTGTGCTATACATGTAACACCTATAAAGACTTAAATTGAGCAGTAAATATACCACTTAACTAATTCTGAAATAAATACTATGTCACTGAAATATTCACAGAATTGAAAACTTAGAACTTAATGGGTTAAGTGTTCTCACCCACAAAAAAAAGTAACTGAAGAAACAGATATGATCATTTTCTTGACTACAGTAATCAATTTCCTATGTAACAAGTCTATCAAAACATCATGTTGTGCACCTTAATATACACAGCCTTCTATTTTTAAAAAATAGGACTGAATTTACCTGTTGATCTGAATCTGTTTTTAGTACAGATCTATCTGTAATCAGGACTGCCCTGGAGATCTGCCTGTAACGCACAAAATAGTAAAGCAGTGACTCAGACTCCATGGATAAGTTTCACTTACAGTTATAAAACCACCGGAAGGCATGTTTCCAAGATTTAAATCAGGAATAAAAGTGTCACCTCCCCAAACCAAGTCAAGTCCTGCTTTAATCTTTTCTTGGCTCATGAAAGAAGGATGCATTACCCACAGACAAACCCCAGCTGAAGCAGAGAAGCTGAAATTATGCTAGGCTCCCCCGAAACCAGACTCTGTAAGAAAACAGTGGTAAGATAATGAAGGTATCTTTGGTTTGGCATACATTTGCATGTTACTTGAAGAACAGAAACATACAAAAATGCCACAGCTGAATTTCCCTCAGTCCCACCCTCCCCTGACTTGTGGATGGAAGGGTACCTTACCTATATTGCACATGTGAGCACATGTTCTCAGAAAGGTAACTATCTTCCACTAGGAAATGCGTAGACATTATTCTCTGACCAAACTGATCAATGATTGCTTTACATCTATAAGGAAGATAAGCACAGCAAAAATGTTTGTGTTAATAAAGAAATAACTTAGGGTATGAACATAGTCACTTACCAATTTTGAACCTGAAAAGAAGTCGTTGTAAAGACAAAGTTTAAAAACTGTAATTCCAAATTTTCTGACACCATACTGGCACTAAATTATAGAATATATATTCCTGTTAATCTGAAGTCTTTTCAACTATGAGATATAACTTAAATATTTATTTTAAATGACATTAATAATTAAGAGTAAATTTAGGATAAGTATTACAGGATAATTATGAGCTTTCCTTATACTTAGAAACATAGAAGCTTTTCCTTTGTTTAGCAAAGAGGCTAGCATGCGCACACACTCTCTTTTTCTTAACAGTGCTGAGAAAAGAGAAAAGTTGATTAAATACCTTGTTATATCATTCACAGACTGTAAAAGCCACTAAAGGCTTTTTATTTTTCTGTTAAGTGTTGCTTTCTCTTTTGTTCAAGAATAGCTATTTGGTCATGCGTTTGATAATGTTTTAAACAGAAAAAAAAAAAGATAGAGCTTCTTTTAATATCTGTTTCCACTTTACTTCAAAGCATGATCATAGAAAGATTTCTTTCAAGTGCTGTTTCCAAATAAGGGAAACACTTATGCACGGACATTATCAGGTCTCTGTCATCTGATATGTGTTGGGACAATGAATCATATAGAACCCTCCATTGACCTTCTTTCAATGTGTCTAGATAAAAGGATGAAAATTAGAATCCATCTCCTTGCAGTGCCACAAGTTATAAATGTACTTTATAGGGCTCATTATCCAAACTAATGGACTAAGGGCGACATCCTTGAAATGGACTTACCAGCACTGACAAAGCCAGTATGCAATATTTCAGGAACTATATGCAAATGACTGTGTTTGCTATATCTTTTTATTATGGAAATATCAATTTACTTTTGTCACAGCTTTGGGGATCAAAATTATTTTAGCAGAAATATACTGAAATGTTTATTCTCATAAAATGCAAATAATTTGAAAGACACTATTTTAAAAATATATTGGTCTAAATTAAAATACGTTCAATTATTCTAAAAATAAGCCAAATAAGTGATATCTGCCTGGCATAAGAATCTGAAAAAGTGACTGATAACCAAGATCAAAAGAGATGAAATTAATTTTTCTTAAAAGTAGGTTATAATATATGCTGGCATTTTTTAATAAATGGTATACTATTGTTATCAGGACAATGATGTCTAGTGACATTCTATGTATATAATATATATTTTAACCAATTAACCATATTTTAATAAACTACTCATAATGACATTAAATTCTATGTGAGTTTTCTCATCTTCAATTTCTTTCTCACCCTTACTTCTGTTTTTATCCATACTTTCTCACAATTCATCAGTCTAGAACTCCTTCCTTGTGAAATTCTTAATAAAATATTTACATCTCTATTTTCCAAAATAATTATTTTAAAATTGAAAAGATAAGTTATTCATCCAGCCTCTTGTTTTAAAACATTCATATACAACTTGAAACAACATACTTCAGGCAAAGGAGAGAAGAAATCTGATCTGTCACTCAACATTGATCCCTATTTATCCTGTAAGCACTGATAAGGCTTTTTCTTACCTGTAATTCTGAGAATTACAAAGAGAAGACATATAATATATATATACACACACACACACACACAAAGAGAAGACAGAATAATTTGGGCAGAAAAAAGGGAGTGTTTTTTTAAAATATTTTATATCTTGACAGGGGTTTGGGTTTTATGCACCTATCACTTATTGAAACTCAGCTATTAAGATTTGGAAACTTCACTGTATGTAAATTTTGTATTGGAGAAAAACACTGAAGACATAGTAAATCCAGTTAATGACATACATGCTGAGGTATTCAGGGGAAATTTTACCAACATCTGCAAATTAACAAGAAATGCATTAAAAAAGATGAACTACTAAATGGATATAGGAATAAATATTTGGGTAGATATCTGAAAAAGCAAGTATATTAAAATGCTAATTGTAGAATCTAAGCAGTAGATAGACATGGGTTCATTTAGAAATTCTTTCAACTTTTGCATGAATTTAAGCATTTCACCATAAAATGTGAGAGTAAAACTTTTGGAGGATAGATACATCCTAATTTGAATGTAAGTATCTGCAGAGAACTCCCACCTAAATAAACCACATAACTAATCCTTACCCTCAGGGTTGTGGAGATCTTGCTGTGCAGGCTTTCAAACACTGACAGGGCTGTTTTGATGATGACTATACCTTTGGTGTCAGGGAGACCTTGATTTCAGAAGTTCTGGTATTAGAAAGAACTCCTAGGGCTCAACTACAGCCTAGTGGTTAAGACACCCACATCCTACATCAGAGGGCCTGGGCTTCTTTCCTGGTTCCAGTTCCTGACTCCAGCCTCCTGATAATGCAAACCTAGGAGGCAACAGGTGATGGATGAAGTTATATGGGTTCCAGTCACCCACGTGGGAGTCTTGGGTTGCATCCCCAGATTCAACCTGGCCCAGCCCTGGCTATTGTGGACACCTGGGGAGTGAACTAGTGGACGGGAGCCTGCACAGTCACTCACACACTTTCAAGGAAATGTTTAAAAGGTTTCTAAAAAAAGGAATATGAAGTTGTGTTAATTAAGGAGCTCTATTATGCAAGGATAAGCTAGTAATAAGTGTGCCTATTTATCCTGAAGCTTCTGATGAAACAGTGATTCTCAAAAGAGGAGGAGAAGGAGGAGAAGGAAGCAAATCAGAATCACACCTGGGGGACTTTTTCAAATTGTAAGTACCCCTGGAGATTCTGATAAGCTCCCAATTCCCAGCAAAAGAATCACAGTCAAGCATGCCACTGTTAACTCTTGCATCTTTATGCTTTTACTTGGTGGGAAAAAGTAAAGAGATACTGGCACAGAGAAAATATTATTTCTGCAGATACTGGGGTGATGGTCACATATGCCCAGTCTCAGTCTGGTAGATGATAATAATAGGACTCACCTGATAGTCTCACTCTCACCTAGTACTCTGAAGTACTAAGTCTCTAGGCCTAAGCAAAGCTGTTCAAGCCAAGACATGTTTAAGCAAGTAGTAAGATTTGTTTTCCCCTCAGACACTTGACTTACTGTCATACATTTGGCCTAACTGGGAGAACAATGAAGAAAGGAATATTGATTTGGGACTCAGTCTTGGTCTTTGTACTATAAAGATTAATATAAAAATTAGATGACATTCAAGTAATGGAAAACAACAAAATGAAACAGTGCTGCCAGGGACATTAAAGCATCCTCCTGCCCACCCCTTCCACATAAACCTGAGGAAGCCATTAAAGATTAACTGCATTTAGGATTTAGTTGAGGGCTTTGCTGAGCCTCATAAATACTAAATTGAGGAGGAACATGATAGGAGTTCCCAGTTACAGGGACAAAATGACCAAGCTGATCATGAGAATCACTGAAGCTAGACAGAACATTTTGAGAACTAAGATTTCTAAATCAACAAATCACAACAGTTATTCAGTTCTTGGTTCAAAGATATGAGGGCATAAATAGTAAAATGACAATAAGGAAGAGGATACCTAACAAGATAAAAAGTCAATATCTGGAATTTGGCCCAGAAGAAAAAAATATATCAAAACAGGCATCAATCCATAAGATCTTCAGAACTGAAATACTAGCTAATTGTGTGGTTAAGAAAGCAGAAACCATCTGTGCAATAATTAAAACAGAAAAACCATCAAAGAAATTAGAAGATTACCAATCACTGAAGCAAATAAAATAATTCTCCCTACTCACTGTGCCTTTCTGTGCTTTTGCAAACACATGAGTTCAAATGCCATCTCATTCATGAAACCATCCCTAAATGCTTCCTACTCATTTTTATTGTATGAAAATCTATTCAATGGTTTCACACATCATTCATAGGTAGATAACTCCAAATCTGTTTTTCTGCTCTGACCTCTCTCAAGCTCTAATCCACACTTTTAACTATTATTTCCAAGGTGTCTTCAAAAAGTCTATGGAAGAATGCATCTTGTGAAAAAAACGTATGGAACTAAAAAAATTGTTGCACCAAAATAAAAATCCTTTAATTTTTTCATAAACTTTGTAAATAATCCTTATAATTCTGGATATAGCCCAAGCCTTTTACAAAATGTCTAATGACAAAGAAAAATTATATGTATTTAAGGAGTACAATGTGATGATTTGATATAGGTTTACACTATGTAATGATTACCGCAGTCAAAGTAACACATTCATCACCACCCATAGTTTACTATTTGTTTGTATATGTGTGGGAGGAGGGGACTTGGGATACTTGAAACCCGCTCTTTTCAAATTGCAAGTGGACGATACAGCATTATTAATCAAGCCCTTTTAAAAACTAGCATGCCTCAGAGTGAATTTACCCATGGCTCTTCACCTGCTTCCACCCCCTGGAATTTCTATTTTAGAGAATGGCATAACTAGCAGTTACAGTTTCCGTGCCTCAAATCTCTCTTTCCACACTTAATCTACTATTACATTTTTATTCTATGTTACAAATATTTATTGAAATCAGTATCTTTTTCTCATCTTCACTGGCACTGCCTTTAACTCTTACCATATATAATAAGACAATGGACTGCTAGCAAGTTAATAGCTCACTTGTGCAACATAAATGTATGGTATAACAACTTTGTGATGAGTACTGCTCTAACAGTTAAGATAAAGTGTCTTGCCCTAAAAGTGCTCACAGTGTGATGAAGAATCAGATACAGGCACTTGTAAAAGAATGGCAAAATTTGAAATGTAGTGATAGGAGTTAAGTATACAGCATTACACAATAGGAACAGGAGGTACCCAACAGCTTAGAGTGGAGAGGAGTATCAGGGAATGCTCTTTGGAGAAAGCAATGTATTCCCTGCTTCTAAAAGATCAAAAGACAAACATTGCATAGTCTTTTATTTTAACTACATAGTCTTATATGAGGAAATTGGAAAAAATAGTCAATCTGAAGTTAGAATAGTGATTACTAAAGTTGGGGAAGCAGGGGAGAGGGGAATAAAGTGAGGCTGGATGAAGGGTATAAAACCCAGTTAGAAGTAATAAGTTCTAAAGTGTGGTGACTATAGTTCACAATAATATATTATACAAAGAACAGGAGGACTTCAAAAACAATAAGGAAATGAAATGTCTAGCTGCCTGGCTAGATCAGTATATGTTGTGTCTATGTGTTAAAATATTGTGCTGTGTGCCCTATGAAAATATACAAGTATTACATATTAATTAAAATTTAAAAAGGTAATCTTAAAATGAGGATCAAAAACAGTTAAGTAAGCAAAAAAGAACATCTTACATAGAAAAACAGCATTTTCACAGGGACAGGGGCAAGTAAGAGAAGAGTAGGTACAAATGCCCAAGAATAGTTCAGTATTATTTAATGATAAAATGGGTAAAGGATGACCTAGAGAAGCAAGAAGAGGTCAGATTGAAGAGTCTCACCTGTCGTGTACAAGGGTCTTAAAGCTTTACTATAAGGTGATATAAAGCCATTGTGGCTTTTTAAATAGAGAGACAGAGAGGGACAGTTAGATCTGCATACTGAACAGCTCTCAGTGTACACTTTTCTTCTTTCCTCTGAAATGTCCTGTAGACTACAAGCTCTATGAGAACAAAGACCCTGTCTTGTTCTCCTTGCTGTATCTCCTATACGTGACACCCAGAAAACAACTAACACTTGTTGCCTGAATGGTTTAATGGATGGGTGGATGATGGAAGTATTCTATACACATGGACAGTGTAGGCAGTTGAAAAACATACATAATATCTGATTTAGGAAGTAAAGAACTTCTTGCTATCACAGTGCTTCTTCCAAATCACTGCCAGAATTGCTAATTTAAAAGCAGCAAATGTAATCTTGTTTCAAACTACCACTGATAGCAGTCCAAACTTATTTGGATAGCATAGAAAGATCTTCACAATATGTCTCCCTCTACCAGATTTTAAGATCTCCAAGTGCATTAATAACTGCTAGTAGTTAACATGTTGAACTCATGCTATGCATGACAAATATTTCTATGAGGTTTATCTATTCAGTTAATATTCTTAATAACCCTATGAATTAGGTGATGTCAATCACCCCACTTTCTAAAGAAACTGTGGCACACGGAAGTTAGGTTGCTCAAGTTCACGCAGCTAGAAAGTAGCAAAGACAGTATCCAAATCCAGTCCATCTGACTTAAGGGCCTGCACTCTGTAGTCTCTTTGTACATAAAGGCAGGGTCCATGTTTTATTCACCTATATCCTAATTACAACTAAGTATGGGAGTTGTGATAGGTTAAATATCTAGAATACGATCAGTGCTATTCTGCAAATGGGATTTCTAAAATCAGAACTTCAGCAATGGCAAATGGTATGAAGAGTCAGCTACCTCACACCTGATCTAATATTCATCACTAACTTCTAAGTATCTGGGAAAGGCATAATTTTCCTGACATCAGAAAATCTATTAAGTGGGACAGCTGAAGTACACATGGAACACTAGATGAAATAACTAAATTAGTACTATTGTTTAGAGAGACATCTGGTCTCAGATTATCCCTATGCAACCTTAAGGTCAAATACTATATTACTAAGTATAGTATGACACAACTCTAACAGGAGTTTTACCTGGTCAGCACAGCTGCAAAGAACAGAAAGCTATTCAGAAAGAGCATTCAGTGTTTCTAAAAACAGTCAAAAGAATAGTGCAGTATTAGAGTTTAAAGAGAAGGTACGGGGAAAAAAAAAACACTGCTATACATATCTACATCCATCTGAATTATGTAAACAGAATTACTGGATAATACAATGAGGAAAGAATAAGCGATGTGGATCTCAGGAAAAGCAAATTAAACAAAAATGAAAAATAAGATGTAGCTGAAAGTAGGTATACATTTGGTTATATGTTCCATATACCATGATTTCATCTGCCTCCTCAATGCCTTGTTTCTTTTCTCAAAGTTCATACAGTACTTTGATATGTAATCATCTCATTAAACTCAGTGCTATGATCATTTATGCTTTTATCAGCTTTCCTAAATGGAAGGTGAAAAGAAAAGTACAAAAAGGCTGTAATCAGTCTTTAATCTTCATTCATTCATTCATTCAACTCAAAAGTTACTGGGTATAACAGGTGCTAGGAATTTGTCTTGGTGCTGGAGATGGAACAGTGAAATTCTGCCTTTTCTTACAGAGAACTTATCAATTAATCATACAATGGGATCAAACTAGGGTACTGGCAGTGTCCCGATACAGTCTGTAAGATCAAGAAATAAAGTTTTGTAAAACTTTGTTTTATACCTTTGTGAAATCAATGATTTACAATGTTATACTATTATAGTTTTAGTGATCTATGATTACTTTAAATTTTCTATGGGTGAATTGCTCATTTTTGCATTCAATTGTTGTTTATAGTCATATAGCTATATTCCCAATAAATTGGGGTCTTTTTGCTTCTTGTTAAACTTCTTATTTGGGTAAGTATTAAGCCTTTTTATAGTAATGTAAATTTAAAATATGTTATCTCAAAAACTAAAAATGAAAGAAAGGGAGAAGGATGAAAGGTGGGATGAAGAAAAGGAGGGGAAGGGAGGGAGGGAGGAAAGAATATTATTATGCTCATAGAAGTGTATCTACAAAGCACATTGAATCCGTTTAAAACTAATTCAAATTAAAATGGGAATTTTCTTACATCATAAAAAAAAAGAAATATACTTAGAACTCTTACCTGAAGCATGGGTAGGTCTTAATTATACTAAAGGGGAAAAGGGATGCCAAGTGTTCTTATAAAAAAATAGGGCAAGAACAACAAACTACAAGTATAAGGATACAAATGAAAATCTTTGCAAGTTCCTTACTTACTATTCTCATTATATTTAGAATACACAATTGTCTGTCAACCCAATCTCTTTAAAAAGAAATGTATGCTGGGATATGCCCAATTATAACATCAAAATTTTTTTCCTCACAAAACTATACCTCACTTTATATTGAAGTCCTGACAAAATGTCTCCCATTACTAGTATCTTTTGCAATTAGTTGATTTTGAATGATGAAATACTTTTTGTTAAACTTCTTATTTGGTGAAGTAGTAAGCACATTAACCTGAGCCAACTTTAACCAATGCTAGCCTTGGATATTTAGAGAGTCTATTTGACTGAATATACTTTTTTGAAAGAAGCAAAATTAATATAAATTTTACAATTATTACTGGAAGTATTGATTTATAACATTCTGGTTTTTTTTTAAGATTTATGTCATTTATGTGAAAAGCAGAATTAGAGAGGGAGACAGATAGCAAGATGTTCAAGTATTGCTTGTTTCTTAACTAAAATATCACTTAAAGAATGTAAAGAGAATATTATGGATGTAGACCGAGTTTTAAAAACTATTGTTACAGAAATATATGGCTATTGCTTAGAATAAGTTCTACAGTAAGTGAATCATACACAGAATTCAAAATAATTTTATCTTACAAAACAAGGAAATGGTGTTCACTGGAAAACTGGAATCCTAGTAATATAATAACAAAAATTAACATTGTGCTACTTCATTTATATTCATGAAAGTAGACACATCACAAGTTGCTAAAAAGTTTTTTTTTTTAATTCTCACTGGCTCAGAGATTGCATGAGATGTGAAAATAGCTTCCATTTGGTCATATATTTTAAGATAATTTATTTCTAAAGGTTAAGGAAAAGTTAAGTATTTTCTAAAAACTTGAAAGAACTCAACAAAAGCATGTCAGATTTGGAGGGCAACTCAGAGATTACTGTGGCATCTGTATAGTTCATTTTACAGATAAATAAATTGAGCCATAGGAAAGGATTTGCCATGGCATCCATAACAGTGATGGAATGCCAAGTCTTTTTTCTTCTCAGGGCTACTCAATCTTTATACATGCCATAGGAGTTGTAATAAAACAAATGCTATACCCGAAGTCTTTAAAAATGTAAAAGAAATAGTGAAGTAGAAGCAGTTTGTTTGCTATTTAAGATTCATATTTGATGACTGGTATATCTGGCAGGTTCATTTTGATAAAGCCTTAGATACACCAGTCCAGTATGGAACCTAGTATTCTTGGCTAAATTCTCAACTTTATTTTACAGGCCAGTGCTTCTCAGTGTCACTGAAGGACCATCTACATTAGATTCATTCACTGTGTTTCTTGAAACTGCAAATTCCCTTGGTGCCACCACTGTGGCACAGTTTGCTAAGCAGCTGCCTGCAATGCTGACATCCCATATCAGAGCATGGGTTCAAGTGCTGGCTGCTCCACTTATGAGCCAGCTCCCTGCTAATATGCCTGGAACAGTGGTGGAAGACCACCCAGTATTTGGACCCTGCTACCCATATGGGAGACCCAGAAAGAGCTATGACTTACTAGTATGGGCCTGGCCCAGCCCTGGCACTGCGGCCAGCTGGGTAACAAAGACGCATATGGAAGATCTCCCTCTCACTCTTTCTCCCTCCCACTCTGTATCACTCTGCCTTTCAAATAAATAAATCTTAAATAAAAACAAAACTAAATTCCCTGGCTTCAGCCAAAACATATTACTCAATTTCACTCTCTGAGAGTGAGGCACAGAAATCTATATTTTTTGCCAGCTTACTTGCTGATTCTTAGGCACATTAAATTTGGAAATTACCAGACTAGAGATCCTTTAGGTCTCCAGACCTTTAGACCTCAACTATCTGTTGCAAATTGAATCTGCTGCAGATCATAAAGAGGAGCTCCTCTGTTCTATCTCATAAACTAAGTCAAAGCTAAAATAAGCATAGTGCATAGTTTTTAGTTCAACAAATTCTATTACTGTCCTAGCATAGCCACTTTAAAAAACAAACATGAGCCATGCAAATTCTTCATGTCATTGAGAGTAACATGTGGGAGTGGGTGAATAATAAGCAAATAAGCACGAAACAAGAAATTCATTATCTGGCTATCCATCATGGAAGCATACTCTTCCTTAAAAGGGAATGCATAGGAAAAAAAGGACTCTAGGAGCCATAAAGGCAATGATTCCTTCAGGAACTTTGATAGAGCTCTTCATGAGCAATATATGAATGAATATCCTGGGCATTTAAGGATAGATTTTTTCACCACAAATGATTACATTACATTTGTGCAGTATCTTTCTGTTAAAGTGCTAAAGATGCTTTATAAGCCTTTTAAACCATGTGTCCATTTTATCTTATACTACAGAATTTCTTTTCTAAAGAAAATGCACTGTTTAAATATTACATATTTCTAGAGCTTTTTGTTCTCTGTACCTCAATGATACTAGTTTTTACACTATAACTGGTCTATAAGAAGTTAATAGACATTAACTGTGCCAGTTAGACAACATCAGAACAAAATTATTGTAAAATGAAAAAAACAGCTACAAATTTATCTTGCTTAAGCCCCTGGTTTAAGATATTTTATGGCCTCAACAATACTGTTTCTTTATACAACCCTAAAAGTAATCATCTCAGAAACAAAGGTCAATACATGCTTGAGAACATGTAACAAAACAGAAAACACATAGTAATTTATACAGAACTGAAAACTTGATCCAGTTTTCCCCCACTGAAATGTCAATGTAAAATCTAGAATTATAGAAAATATTTCACTTAATATAATTCAATCCAGTGCATATTTTAGTGGCGAACAACTAAAAATATAATTAAAATATGAAACATATACAGATGGTGGTCAGCTTTTTCAAAAACGGGTAAATTTTTATTTCAATACTAAACCACGCTGTAGGTCTGATACTGTTGTAAAAGAATTTATCCTCAGATAACAGGACAGCATAGTTTATGACAACAATCTACCTAAAAACTCATTAAAGTCTTTTCTCTTGGAGTGACATGCATTATCAGCAGAGATTAATCTGATGAGTCTTTAGGTGAGTTCCATTTTTAAAAATGCAATAACAGAGGGCTTTGTTGTCATCCGATGAAAATCAATTAGAGGAGGTAAGGCCACAAGGAAAACTAACATCACTCATCACCCACCCCCGGCAGCTGAAATGATTTGTCTTCCAAGCTTGGATGATCAGGAGCTATAGTCATATTGCAGGGAAATTAATTTGGTTTCTATATTCTGAACTCACTTTCCTTGTTCTGGAGGACCTAAACACAAATTACTTTTAATCAAGGTTGATATGTTATTAATACCAAGGAGGATCTTTGAAGAATCATTTTTTTTAAATCGACTTTAGCATTTTTCACCAGTGTTTGGAGTATAAATATAGGAAGGTTACTTATATCATCCTTACTTTCTGGATTCTTTGTCCACTACAAGGCACTGCACTGAATGACGAAGACAATAGATTCCACCAAATACAGCACACATCCTGGGAAGAGAAAAAGAGAATGGGGATTAAATTAATTGGTTTGAAAATTAAGGTAACAATACTTTATGTATTTTAGATTTATTAATTTGTATTACAGAAAAAGCCTTTTGATAATACTTTAAATATTTTTATTTATTTGTAAGGCAGAGAGCGAGAAAGAGAGAATGAATTGAAATCTTCCATCCAAATGTCCACAAAAACCAGCTCTAGGCCTAAGAATTTCTGAGAGATAGGATTAGTAATATTTTGATGCAGAATAGAAGCTACTGTAAATAATACAATGTCAATGGTTACAATTATAATCAAGCCAAAAGTATACACAAGCAAAGATGAGGTATCTCCCCCAAATCAGATCCTGCCTACCTAAGGTACACAGACCACAACCAGCTTCAAGAGGTATTATATGAGACACCCAAAAGAATCACCACAGACAAATATTAAGAATCAAGCAGGGAAAGCTTTGGGAGACTCTTGGATATTTTATTTCATTTTTAAAGATTTTATTTATTTGAAAGGCAGAGTTATGGGGAGGTGGGGAAGGGGGAGAGAGAAATATTCCATCTGATGGTTTTGCCCCCAAATGGCTGCGATAATCGGGGCTGGGTCAGGCCAAATCCAAGAGCTTGGAACTGCATTCAAGTCTCCCACACTGGTGCAGGGGCCTAAGGATTTGAGTCATCCTCCTCTACTTTCTCAGGCTCATTAGCAGGGAGCTGTTGAAGTAGAGTAGCCAGGACTTGAACTAGCATTCATATGGAATGCTGATGTTGCAGGGAGCAGCTTAATCCACTATGTTGCAACACTGGCTGCTTATTTTACCTATCACAAAAGTAAGAAACTCTCCAGAAGCCAAAGCTAAATTGGGAATTTAAAACTAGAATAATAAGTACATGAGTTAATACAGACATTCCTAGGAACTTGCCTGTCTCAGTCATTTAAGTGCTTGGGTCTTAATGCTCATGTGGGGGAGAAGTGAGGACATAAGAGAGGCAGGGAATAGAAAAATATATATTCTTTCATAACATCTCAATCTTAAAAGGACTATACCTTATTTAAGGAGTGGCCTAGAAGTGAAATCAATTTACTAAGAGGAAAAAACAAAAATATTATCTTAAGCCTTAAGTGGAGGAAGACTACACCTCTTTAATTATAACTAGTAGTCTACCCTCATACAGACTAGAGGCGTGAAATTTTTCCACTCAATGACCCAAAAAATACTTAACCAGTAAAATATCTTAAAAAGTGGCTCAGGGTCAGCAGTAGCCCTGGAGACTTGGTGGATGCAATTACTAAAGCCTTCTGGTGGGACATAACTTTAACTTACATGGCAAGGACTTTACAGATGTGATTAAATTCAGGATTTCAAGATGGGTGATGTAAGGTAATCACAAGGTTCACAAGACAGGCAGGAAGGTCAGAGATAGAGAAGAAAATTTGAAAAGGAACCAGAGGTCAAAGTGATGCCATTGCTGGAAGGGGGACACATGCCAAAGAATGGATGTGGCCTATAGACGTGGGAAAAGGCAAAGGATAGATTCCCTACTGGAGCTCCGAGAGGGAATGCAGCCCTACCAACCCTTTTAGACTTCTAACCTCCAGGACTGTAAGATAATCAATTGGTGTTGTTTTCAGCTACTGAATCTGTTCCACCAGCAATGAGAAACTCACAGAAAGGCCAATGCATACACAGAAATTACTATAACAAATGTGGTATTACAAACCAATGGGGAAGGAGTGGATCATTGAAACAATGGTTTGGGACAATACATTGGGCGTAGGGGGAAATTAATTGTATCTTTGCTTTACACAATATTCAATATAAAATCCAAGTAGATGAAAGATAAATATATTAAGCAATACTTGCAGAATACAGAAAAATATATTTGAGCTTGCAGAAAGAGATTTCTTCAATAAGATAAAAAATCATGAAGACCGAGAAATGGATTTTAAAATTATAAACATTTGGACAACCAAGAAGTGAAATGACAAGAAACTGTGGATACATTATTAATTGTTTAAAGATGTCAGTTTGGCTAACGATATGGTACCACCTAGTAAAGCTGAAGGTGTATACATCTATAGTGCAGCAATACCTACTGCTGCAGATATTAATTTCATACTTGTGTAGAAGATAATGTATATAAAATAACTCTGGTTGCATTGTTTCAAGACAGCATAGCATAATAGTTAAGAGGAAGGATTTTGCTTGCCTGAGTTCATATGCCAACTATGTCACTTCATAGTTATATGATCTTGAGCTAGATATTTCACCTTTCTGTATCTCATTTTCCTCATTTGCAGAATAATAGCATTTATTCATATAGGGTTGAGGGGTCAAATTAATACTTGTGAAGTACTAAGTACTTGGCACACAGTATTATGTAAGTGTTCATTCATTAACAAAAGAGGTACTGTTTTTTATATATTACACACAATTCAAATGTAGATCAGTGGGAGAATGTATAAAAGAGTATGTGGTATATTTAATTGTATAATCAAGAATTTTACCTTGTTCCCTTAAAATGTACAGCCTGTGTGCTTATTTTCTAGGAGGTGATTTCTAAGGCCTTGGTATGTCATACCTGAAAGGAGTATCTTTGTTTACCCAAGGACAATGGGTCATTAGAGTCTAATATTCTGATTTAAGGTAGCGGTGAGGGACATCAAGCTTTGGGCCACATGAGGCCTGCAAAATCATTTTGTTGTGTTCTGCCAAGGCAACTGCAGGTGGGACTCTAAATTCCATAAACCAATAGGATAATTTTTATGTCGACAATTTCGTATAGCCCATGGATGATATTGTAAGTATCCAAATGGACCTCAGCAGAAAAATTTTCCCCATCCCTGATAAAGTGAGGGCCAGCTACATCAAATAGTCTTAGGGCAGGGGCCAATCATGTCAGAAAGACCAACCATGTGGCAAAGGGTAGGCTGGGTCATGTGATATATATATTAATCTCCAAAGGTGTTGGATCCTGAGATCAGCTCCAGGGATAATTAGTGATGGCTATGTGATGGAGCTCCAATAAAATCTCTAAACACTGAGGCTCAGGTGGGCTTTTTCGGGAGACTATACTTGTGCATATCATCACACATCAGCGTTTGGAGAGTAACACTGTTCTTACTCCATGCTGAGAGGAAAAACTGGAAACTCCACATTTGGAACTCCCAGTGTGCCATCCTAAGCACTTCTTCCCTTGACTGATTCCAGTCTATATCCGTTACCTGCAGTAAGTCACAACTGTGAGTTTATTAGCTTTCAACGAGTCCTTCTAGCAAATTATCAAGCCTGAGTCTGGTTTTGCAGAACTCCTAAACTTAGAATTGCTGTAAAAAATGTGGGTGGTCATGTAGGAACTACATCTTCTAACTGTTCAGTTGTCTAACCTCTCACATCATACAATGAGATACTATAAATATTTTAAATGAATGAAATATAACCCCATATATCAACATGGAGAGTTGTTAAAAGCATAAAATTGAGTGATAATAGCAAGTTGGGGAGGAATAATTTCAAAGTGACATCATTCATAAAAAAACTCACAAATTGAAAGGCAGAAATACTACTATATATCATTTAAGGAGTACACAAGCATTTAAGGGAACTACAAACACCAAATTTAGGAAACAGTTCCTTCCATAGGCAAGAGCAAAGTTACACCAAAGATTTTAATTGCTCAGTTTCTTTAATAATACAGGCTTAAAGTAAATATAGCAAAATGCTAAGATTTAACAAAACAATGAATACATGAGTGTTCTTTATATTATCCTCTGTACTTTCAGGTATTCTTAAATAATTTCATAATCTAAACAGCTATAACAAAAGTAGGCATGGATGGTAAAAATAAGTCACATTATCTAAGTGTGGCATAATATTTCCATTATCTTTACAAACTCAATGATTTTACTGGACGTGATAAAGTTATGGTAAGTTAGAGGTTAGGTAATAATTCTTTCTGGTATAGAACACCACTGTTACAAGGAAATTGGATATTTTTTGCATAGAGAAATCTAGAATAATACAATAAAGGGCACATTAAGCAAAATGTCATGTGCATGAAAATCTGTTAACAAATTTAGCCCAGGACACCAACTACAAAATATCCTTTCTTGTTAGTCTTGCTCACCAGTCAAAATTCAAATTATATGACAATATTTATCAAATGTGTTGGTACACCTGGTACTATCTGAAAGACTGAATTTTATCAGATTTCAGAGAGGGTTAGAACATTTTCCTCTTATACTGTGTAGCTACATTTGCCTTCTGTTTCTGATAGGGGAATGCTGATACAGTAGACATAGATGTGATCAAGACAATCAGCCCCACCTTCACTGTCAATACGCTGTTGATAATAAAAGAACCCATATGCACATGAAATATGACCAGCCTACTCCACACAAATAGGCTGAGTTACATTAAGGCCCCCAAATGAGCAAACAGCTTAAGGACCACACAATCATTGCTCTCATTTGCCTATAGATATATCGGTATCATGTGAGGGTTAGCACCACTGTTCCCAAGATCCTCATCAGCAGCAACAGATGAACTATTACCAACTGATACACTGAGTTTTTTGTTTCAGTTAGATTGGCAAGTGTTTACATAAGTACATGTGTGTGTGTGTGCACGCACGTGCATGTGTGTGAGCACAGAGAAAACTTAATCTTGCTGAAACAATTTTTCACAGGGGGAAAACTATTTCTAAATGTCCTCCCAGATGCCAAGAAAAACAAAGGAGTCAAATTCAGAATCAATTGGAAGTTGTATGAGGTTAAAAAAATTAAAAAACATGCCATAGACAATCATATTATTGAAAGCCAGAGAAACCCAGGCCTAACATTTTCTGTAAAGATTCTCTATCATTGCATTTTTTTTTTAATTTTATTTTTGACAGGCAGAGTGGACAGTGAGAGAGAGAGACAGAGAGAGAAAGGTCTTCCTTTGCCGTTGGTTCACCCTCCAATGGCCGCCGCGGCCGGCGCGCTGCAGCCGGCGCACCGTGCTGATCCGATGGCAGGAGCCAGGAGCCAGGTGCTTTTCCTGGTCTCCCATGGGGTGCAGGGCCCAAGCACCTGGGCCATCCTCCACTGCACTCCCTGGCCATAGCAGAGAGCTGGCCTGGAAGAGGGGCAACCGGGACAGAATCCGGCGCCCCGACCGGGACTAGAACCCGGTGTGCCGGCGCCGCAAGGTGGAGGATTAGCCTATTGAGCCACGGCGCCGGCCTTATCATTGCATTTTACAATGCACAGGAAACATTTTTACTGTAGAAACATAATATAAAGCATCTTTCTGAAAACCAATTTTATGAAGTTTTTGGGCTACCCAAGACCTCTGAAAAATACATATAAATATATGATGTAATAGAATTATCTACAACTACTTACTTTAGCAAACTATCAAAAATTCCCTTGTCTTCAAAAATATGATTTATTAATGGCGACATACTACATGAAAGAAACACAAGAATGAAAAGAATGTGAAAAACTAGTTAGAGTGGATGATGGAGTATATTATAGAGGATACAGACACACAAGCATGATACTCAACCAAACTTCCTCTTAATTTTAAACAAGAGCATAAGAAATATTTTGTGCTCTTAGAAAAAGACATATATAGTATAAATTTCTACGAATGCAAAGGCATGCAATTGCACATGTCTATATGTTTGTCATACTGCTTCTCATTCAGACTTTTCTCCTATACAAATTTTACACAATAGAAGGGCACAATATGTTTATTCTCCCAATGGGGGCATTTGTTCTATCTCTCACCTTTTATTTTCTTTATTCATGTATCTTTTGTGCAAGACAAAAACTACTGGTTTTTTTAAAAAGTGGCAGCGAAATAAGGGTACTGATTGACTCTTCTGTATACTATTCTTATTTCCATATTTGATCTTTATTTTTTAAAGATTTATTATATTTATTTGAAAGGCAGAGTTACAGACAGAAGGGGGGCAGAGAGAGAAGTCCTCCACCCACTGGTTCACTCCTCAAATGGCCACAATAATGAATTCTTGAGAACTGCATTCAAAACTCAAAGAGCAGTCATATACCCAAGAAGTAGGAAACTGCATGTGGAGAAATAACTATTGACTACAGATTGGTCTTTGGGGGCACCCAGCCAATAATAACAACAGCACAATAATCATGGCTAGTATTGAGTGCTTACTACATGCTAGAAGCTTCAACATGTATCAACACATCACGTCCCACAATAACCCTATGAGACAAACTTTTAAAGATCTGGAAATAAAGGAAGAGAACATCAAGTGATTTGTTCTAGGTTATTTAATAAATTGTAGTGCTGGGATAAAAATCCAAGTAAATCTATTAATTAAACTGCTGCATTGTTATTAACATGCTTTCTAGCATTATGAAGTAACATAAAATAGAGTCAAATAATCAAAGTTACTCTTAGAGTTGTTATAATTCCTGTCAAATTGCAAAGATTACAAGGATTATTCTCAGTCTCTACATGTTAATTGGATGTGTCACTTTATTTTAATAGAACATAAGCCCAACTTTATTGTACCTAGGAGTGGGCATTTGGCATAGCACTTGTCTCTTGGGATACCACCTCCCCCGAATCCCATATCTGAATGCCTGGTTAGAGTCCTGTCTGCTTCTGATCCACCTTCCAGTTAATGCCATGGAAGAAACATTTCTCTCTGCCTGCCTCTGCCTCTGCCTCTCTCTCCCTCCCTCCCTCTCTCTCTCTCTCTCTCTCTCTCTCTATTTCTCTCTCCATGTGTATGTATCTGCCTTTCAAAATAAAAATGCAAATAGGTAAATAAAAATATTTAAAAATTACTTCAAAAATATGAGTATTTCATAATCTTACATTTTAAAAAATAATCTATGAAGTATGCTGGTAAGCTAGACATTTTAAAACAAAGACAGTACTCTAGAGAGAAGGTAAACAATTTTTACAATGACTTTTTTGAAGATAGTAAGGCTCCACATGACACATTTGTTCCAGTGCATTAAATGGCAGCCTAGCAACTCAAGGGTTCATATGCCTTAGTGATGGACAATTAATCTACTGCAGATAGCAAACATTCCAGTCTCGGTGCAATTTATAGCAGCCATCCTGGGACCCAACATGATGCCTGGTGAGGCAGCCCTGTACACCCACCTTCTATAGGGCAGTATCAAGTCTAGAGCAAGCAAGGATAAGTTTTATGTCTTATAAAGGTTTTGGTTTTAACCTTAAAAAACCATAAAAATATACTAAATACATGTAGATGGTACCACAGAAAATTTACTACAAAAACATATTTGAAAATTTTACCAAATGCCATTGAAATAAATCAAACCATAAAGTCTGTTACAAGAGAAAAATTAAATGACGATCAATCATCACACAGTGTGACACGTCCAAGTGTCCTGAGATATAATAAGGCTTCAGTGACTGTATCTATCTACATGAAATTCAACTATGTTACTTATAACTATCTTCATACATATAAATTTACCATAAAACTAAATCTAAAATGCATTGGGTATTCTACTGTTTATCCAATGCCTGCTGGTCTGAAAAAAAAAAAAACATGTAGGGAGACCTACATGTATGTGTGCCTTACTTTTATATACTTAGGATGCACACAAACATGTATTTAGGAGAGGTTACCAAAAGTCTAAGTGCCACTTACACATATACTTTTGCATGCACACCATAAATGCAGGTTTACTATATGTCTATAGAATAGTTATTTTGCATGTCTACTTTACAACATCATGTGTAATAGTAACATTTATGTTACTTAGCATAGTACTCACACCACCTTCCTTATTTATTTTTGTTTCTTGGTACTAAGTATCTTTCTGAGGAGGAAGTAGAGGGAAGGGCAGAACTTGTGTGGTGGGTAGCAGAAGTGAATACTGTGTTTTTAGTACAGTGAGTCTGCTTCCGGAGAAGGCAAATTGGGCAGTATGTAAGTCACAGAATCATTCCTCCCCCAAGATTCTTGTTAAGACTCAAGCTACTGTCAGAACAGGAGAAAATATCTGCAAACTATGCAACTGATAAAGGGTTAATATCCGGAATCTATAAAGAGCTCAAGAAATTCAACAACAAAACAATCCAGTGAAGAAATGGGCAAAGGACTTGAACAAGTATTTTTCAAGAGAGGAAATTCAAATGGCAAACAGACACTTGAGAAAATGCTCAGGACCACTAGCCACCAGGGAAATAAAAATCAAAACCACCTCACTCCAGTTACAGTGTCTCTCATACAGAACCAACAAATGACAAACACTGGTGAGGATGTGGGGAAAAAGGTACCCTGGTCCACTGTTGGTGGCAATGTAAACTGGTGCAACCACTGTGGAAGACAGTATGGAGAAACCTCAGAAATCTGAATGTAGACCTACCATATGACCCAGCCATCCCACTCCTGGGAATTTACCCAAACCAAAAGAAATCTTCATATGAAAGAGTTATCTGTATCCCGATGTTCATTGCAGCACAATTCACTATAGCTAAGATATGGAATAAACCCAGATGTCCATCAACTCTTGACTGGTTTTAAAGAAATTATCGTACACGCACGCATGCACGCACACACACACACACACACATACATATACACACACACACACACTATGGAGTACTACTTGGTTGTAAAAACAAAATGAAATCCTGTGTTTTACAACAAGATGGATGGAACTGTAAACCATTATACTTAGTAAAATAAGCCAGTCCCAAAAAGATATTGTCGCTCCCCCTCTTCGTGGAGGAACGACACAGGACCCTGAGCTGTTCTCTCGTCTGCTCGGCCCTCCCCGGCTTTGCTGCTGGTTCTTCCCGGGTTGGCTACTATCCCTTCCACCTCCGTGGAAGGGCAGTTCCCCCTGGCCACATTCCCCACTTCCGCAGGGGAGCGGCACACCGCCGGCCGGCTCTTCTCGGGGGCTGCACAGGTGTTCCTTCAGCTAGATGTTCCCCTTAGATGTTCCTGGTGCATGCCGTCTCTCTCCTCCTTTATAGTCCTCCTCCGCCAATCCCAACTCTGCTACCCACACGCTGAGTACGCTGCTCTCCTCCAATCAGGAGCAGGTCCCACAGTTTATTGGTTGAACTGGAGGCAGCTGTGTAGAAGCTGTTTCCCTTCTCAGCGCCATATTGTGGGAAAGCAGATGCATAGAATAAGTCTTAATTCCAGTAACTTAGTCTAGTCCGAGTTGCTCCCAGTTGCTCCCCACAGATATCATATGTCTTCCCTGATCTGAAGTAACTAACAGAGTACCTGAAATGTAATGTATTAGAGTGAAATAGACAATTCGGGATTTGGTGATTATTTACAGCACTTGTCGCTTCTGTTGAGGAACAGTGTTTTTTTTTATTTTTTTCTTCTTCATATTATTTGTTGAACTATTTTACTTAGTGTAGAGTTAACCATACAATCATTAAGTAAACTGAAAATAGATTTTTGTAAAAATTAAGAGAAGGAACATTAGAGGGAGGAAGAAGAAGGGTTGGAGTGTGAGCAGGAGGGAGGATGGGGGAAGCATCACTAGGTTTTCTAAATCTGTATATATGAAATACATGAAACTTGTATAACTTAAATATATTTTTTTAAAATAAAGAAAACGCAAAGGAAAAAAAGAAAGGATTCAAGCTATTGTCATCCAACTCAGTTTGGGATTTCTGTTGACTCAAAACTAAACACTTTCAAGCAAGAGCAAAAGGATAGGCAATTACTCCTAGAGCCTCAGGAAGCAGTTATGCTCACAACACTCCTAAACCAAGCCTCATCCCTGCTATAAGCTGTTGGAACTCATTATCTATGAGGCTTTATTCAGTAAGAGAATGAAAAATGCACGGGGCTCGTGCTATGACACGGTAAGTTAAGCCTCTATCTATGGCGCCAGCATCCCATATGGGTGCCGGTTTGAGTCCTGGCTGCCCCTCCTCCAATCCAGCTCCCTGCTGATGTCTGGGGAAGCAGTAGAAGATGACCCAAGTGCTTGGGCCCCTGCACCCACATGAGACACCTAGAAGTTCCTGGCTCCTGGCTTTGGATCAGCCCAGCCGCAGCCATTGTGCCCATTTGGAGAGTGAACCAATGCATGGAAGACCTCTCTGTAACTCTGCCTCTTAAGTAAATAAATCTTTTTTAAAAATGCTCCTCAGTTGAGTGCTCCAAAACACTATGGGTTTATTCACAATGATTCAGTATGGCAACGGCAAACCCCAGCTGATACTTGACATGGTGCCAAAATTTGAAAGAACTTTTTTTTAGCAAGCAGTGATCACCCAAAGCAAAACTACCAGATCACTAAAAATCAAGTCTATAATCTCCATCATGATGTGTAAATTTCACAGAGATCAGCTCTTAGAGATGGCTGTGAAATTAATGTGCATGATCTAATTCTGGAGTTAGACTGCTCCATTTCCTTTCTTGATTCTCCCACTTACAGGCTACAGGACTGTGCTTCTGTTCTCAAAACAGAATGACGATAATAATAATGAGTTAATGCATATGAAGCATTGTTTTTGACACCTCACACTACATCATAGCTTTTGTTAGCTATCATCTTCTGTAGGACAATCATTACAGGTTGTACCACTCACTGTAAGTTACCTTTCTCTTACTGACTGGACAGTCTGCCTCCAGGTGTTCAAGGCCTGTAGTTCCTTCTAACAGAATTTAAGCAGCATTCATACTTAGGTAATTCAACTATTTTCTACAGAGGGACCTGTGACGGTTCGAAGATAAATTTGCATGTTGACAAGCACTGTGAAGTATTCCTCCATGAACAAATATTTATGGAACTAGGCCTACTATGTATCAAATGAAGTTATGGGAACTGGGAACACAAAAGTCAACAAGACAAATGCTGTGCTTGCCATCATATAACTTATCTAGTGCGAGAGAGACAATAAATAACAAATAAGATAATAGTAGAAAGTGATTTTGTCTGAAACAGTAAAGCAAGATAATAAAAGGGTGTTACAGGCTCTGGAATATTAGAGTAATCAGGGGTAGCCTCTTTAAGAATTATCGAAGACCGAGTGACCAGACAAATCTAACCATGCAGAAGAACAACACACCAATCAGAAGGAAACAAAATTTAAAACTTGAAGTACAAACTATCTCAGCATTTCTGAAGAAAAATGAGATGTCCAATGCGGTTGGAATATAGTAGTACGTAGAAATACAGTATGAACTAAGATCAAAGAGATAGGGACCATCAGATCATGCAAGGCTTTCAAGGCTATGGTGAGAACCTTGACTTTTTATTCTCAGTACAACAAGAAGCCACCAGAGGTTTTGGGACATGCAAGCGACATGAACAAATTTGTAATCTTAAAAAAATGAATTTGGCTGCTGTGTGGAGAATTGATAAAGGAGCAAGATTAAAAGAAGGGAGGCCAGTTATGTCTTCCATAGACAGAATGAGAGATGACGTGGCAGTGCAGACAAAGAAGTGGAGAGATTGGAGGCATATTTAATATGTAAAACTGAAAAGAATTGCTGATTGATTGAATATAGTAGAGAGAAGTCCTCCTGAAAAAAGTTATGGTAACCCACATATTCATGAGAGCAATCTCGCTTTGAAGTGTGCAACAATCAAATGCAAGTGTGCAAGCCTATCTCCCTGAACAGGTATTGCTTTGAAGGGGAATCCTGGAAACACTCTTAATATACTTGGAGCATGATTATTTGAGACAGCTAATTGTGACCAAACTCAACAATCACTATCTTCTGGCCTTTCATGAAGATTACTACTTAATACAATGGCTACTATCCAGATAAGAAGGCACCAGGAAAAGATTCATTTCTGTGCCTTCACGGAATTACCAGGGACCTGGAAGAACACAGCACTGTAGATAGTTCAAGAAATTATCAAGTACAAGTATCTGAATTCAGTTGGGCTTCTGATACAGATTTCATACTCAAGGAAAAGATTATGGGCAGATGGATTGTCCTTTAGACACTGCTGTCACTCTTGGAAGGTATAATCATGCTTAACTTAGAAAAAGCTGTCAAAAAGAAATACATAACCTTCAGAAAACGTACTCTGAGAAGCTACCTCTATTTTATAGATCTTAGCCATATATCTAGCTTCTTCTGTTCTTGGTGACAATCTGTAGATGATATATTTATTTTTTTTCAGCTCTTCCAGCTGTCCTTAAATTTAACCTTCTATAGGTAAGTCACAATAAAACTATGTATTAGATGACAGAAACAGATCTGTATTAATAAATGCACCAGGGGTCCAGAATAGATAATCATAAATTATAGAATACAAGTCATCATTCAATCTTTTTTTTTAAAGCACCTTCCAAAATATTGAGGGTCAATTTATAACCTAGGCCATATCTATGGTTCATGTGTACAGTGGTTCCTTGATTTGTACAAGGGCCAAAACCACCATGCCAATTCAATGACTCCTAAATGTAACATCATAATGAAGGCAACATAACTTTTAATATGAAAGCACTATTTTCTGACTACTTTTTCAACATTTAGCCTGATCTTTATTATGTGCGACATATCTACTGAAGCAAATTCATTTAAAAATGACTTTTAAAATTCAAAATGAAGCCCTAGGTTCAAATTTTGTGGACGTAGCTAACAAGTCTACAGTAAATCCACTTCAGATTCTCCAAGATTTCTTTTCATCAATTTCTGCTTTCAGTCTTCCTGATCTGACATTGTGTAAATGATATATTTGCTTCTAGTTTGAATAATAATAATAAATAATCCTTATTTATATCCTTGTTCCATTCTGTGGCCTAGTCTTAAAAACTCAAATTGAACAAATAACTGGCAGGTAAAGACACACTCATTTTGAATCTAGACACAAATATACTCCTCTCTTTTATTTCTAATAGCAAGACTGTGTTCAGTACTAGGTGGATCTTTTTGAATACAGAAACAAGAATTACTGAAACTGGTATCTTCAGGGAGTTCTATGTAACAAGTCCTAGATCCCTCGAATGGGTTGAAAAATGTTTCTGAGACCACCTTCTTAGAGATGACTCAGCCTTTTGTGTCATTTGCCTGATTTTACACATAATCTTTGTGAAATAGTCCTTCCAGCTAAGACACTTCAGCTTGGCATTTTACTATTGATAAAATCTCAGTGTCAACTATAAACTGAAAAGCAGATTAAGAGTTGAGTAGGGAGTCACTATGCTGACTCTCAAATCATTTATAAAAATGGTAAAAACAAGAACAAAATACTGAACATTGATCCTGGGGAAAACCTACTGTAAAAAAAAAAATCTCCCTTTGCAAGTAAGATCACACTTAAACCACCAGTTTCCTTCCTTCTTGTGTATAAATCTATATACATGACTAAACATTACACCTACCCCATGGTGAGAGAACATTTATTTTTTAAAGTAGTCTTTGGTATAAAATCTTATCAAAAGCTTTTTGAAAATCCAAATGTTCACTGGCTCCTGCTTGTTCACACCTTATTTATCCCTCTCAAAGAACTCTGTTACATGGCCAAGGTCCAATTACATCACAAAAAACCATGTTATTTCCTCCTGTGGATTATATGTTCAAGAATGTCACCCTTTAGCTATTTATTACAAAGCTGGCTATCTTGCCAAAATAATAGTTGTACTGCTCTGTGGTCCATGGCCTTTTTCTTGATATCATGTACCCTCCACACTTTTCGAATCCCCGAATCAACTAACTCCCTTTAACTGCACCCCCTCACACACACATAAACGCACAGGCACCCAACCTGAACTGTGGTCCAAGACTGACTACTGCATTTTAAATTGAGATAGTACACATACAAAAGTGACCCAGGACTCTGTGATCCCACATACCTTCACTTTTTTTCCCCACTAGCTTGCATATGCCAACATATACAGTGAAATAAAAAAGGATGCTCAGTTGTCTAGGCAAATCCAAGGCATGTAAGCTTTCTGTTTAATGATTAATAGTACTACCCAAGAGCTAAAGTTACAACTGTCAGCCATGATTCACCTACAGCTGGGTATAAAACTGATAATGCTGAAATCAGCCAACTAGCCACCTATTAAGGGTTGTACAGAGCATTAGTTTCACAGATTATAAAAGTGTTGAGTCATAGATTCAACCTGCTGTTAAGTATATGAGACAAATGCCAAAAGAGAGAAAAATTAAAGATTAAACTATGTAGTAGAGATTAGAAATATAATAAAGTTCAGAGAAAAGTCAGCATGCATTGGAAGACCGGGAGTTACAGAATCTCAGAACTAGAGGAAACCCTTAACAAAGGTAGACCAATTCTGTTACAAAATATCAAAGAAGTTCAAGGACTTGCCTAGAGTAGGGAGAGGTGCTTGAAGATCTGATGACTTCACTGAGTGAAGCTTTGAAAAGTAGCACATTAAACTGTTGGGTAGTAGGGACAGATTTTACAAATTTGGAAAATGTGAAAAAGGCAGAAAAGTATGAATGTACATGGATACCTGAATGACTGAAAGGATATACAAACTGTCATATGACAGGAAGAAACTGAAGGAAGCAATAATATAGAAGGGGCTTAAAAAGATAGATAGAGGTGTTTGTATTTGCCACTGGAATTGACGTGTTGGCTGCATGGAGAATAAAAGAGACAGATACTGGAAGCAGGGGGTGGCTAGGGGTTACAAAAGGAATTCAGGAAGCAGTAAGCCCTGCATCATGGTAGAAGAGTGGAAATGGAAGTAACAAGGAAAGAATCAAAAGTTAACCCTAGAGTTTCTAGGCTATAAACTTTTAAGAGGAAAAATATCACTAAGATGTTTGTAATTTTCTTAAGAGGTACTCAATTTATATAGTAAGTCAAAATCCAAGTCTAGACTTCTGAGGTGGTATGGTATATGTATTGTACAAATTTATTACCTCCATGGTTGCTGTGAGTTAAATGAAATAAAGAAGCATTTTAGAATAGTCATGATTTTTAAAATGGTGAAACATGCCCTTTCCAACATACACATAAAAAATCATTAACCTATAGCAAGGAGTTACAACTGACAGTCCAGGGAACAAATACTACTCAGCTATGTTATATCTGCAAGCAGTTTTTAAAAGTAATATTCACGTGAATAATCTGGACCTCCAGATTCTTTGAAAGAGAAGATTTGAACCTGACAACACTGGGCCTGCAATCAAGACCTATGCTTGTGTAGTAGTAGCTCCCTTTGATGGGTCATGTGCTCTACAGTTCACTGTACTCTCTACCACTCTTGTACTTACTTCACTTCCTTTCTATAATTTGCCTGGTCCTTGTAGACATTTGTGATCATAACCCCTATGCCTCAGTAGTTTACTAACTTATGTTGGTATTTTTATTTACCTTGTCATGAATGTTCTATGAAAGCTGATATCTAAGATGTTGTACATTGAAATTTAAAGTATGTATCTTCTAAAAGAGGAGGCCATCACCCAACGCCAACAAAATGCAAGTATTAATAATAGAGCTGGAAGAAATCTGAGAATGTCTATTCATTTTAGTAGCTTCAGAAGATATGGAAGGGCCGGCGCCGCGGCTCACTAGGCTAATCCTCCGCCTAGCAGCACCGGCACACCGGGTTCTAGTCCCGGTCGGGGCGCCGGATTCTGTCCCGGTTGCCCCTCTTCCAGGCCAGCCCTCTGCTGTGGCCAGGGAGTGCAGTGGAGGATGGCCCAGGTGCTTGGGCCCTGCACCCCATGGGAGACCAGGAAAAGCACCTGGCTCCTGGCTCCTGCCATCGGATCAGCGCGGTGCGCCGGCTGCAGCGCGCCGGCCGCGGCGGCCATTGGAGGGTGAACCAACGGCAAAGGAAGACCTTTCTCTCTGTCTCTCTCTCACTGTCCACTCTGCCTGTCAAAAAAAAAAAAAAAGAAGAAGAAGATATGGAAAGAGGAAAAGGTATTTGATGCTCTGAGGTGACTGCAATTTATTTTTTGGAAAATCAGTAGGGTGTTTCTGTTTCTAACCAACTATAGTAAATAATAAAGCATCTTTAAAAAGTGTGAATTTGGGGCTGGCATTGTGGCACAGTGGGTTGACACCCTGGCCTGAAGCACCGGCATCACATATGGGCACCGGTTCAAGACCCAGCTGCTCCACTTCTGATCCAGCTCTCTGCTATGGCCTGGGAAAACAGTAGAAGATGGCTCAAGTCCTTGGGCCCCTGCACCTTCGTGGGAGATCTAGAGGAAGCTCCTGGCTCCTGGCTTTGGATTGGCACAGCTCCAGCCATTATGGCCATCTCCCCAGAGTGAATCAGCGGATGGAAGATCTCTCTCTCTCTCTCTCTCTCTCTCTCTCTCTCCCTCTCTCTCTCTCTCTCTCTTTCTTGGTGTAACTCTTTCAAATAAATAAATAAAATCTAAAAAAGTATGAATTTGGATGTAGCTTCTCTTTATACATAAAAACAAATCTACCTATGACAGCTAGAGTTCAAAGAATTCTGAATTCTAATTAGAAGTCTCACACATTGTACACTTTAGTTATTTACCATTTAATACTGAAGCAATCCTCACACTTCTCAGAAGCTTTTGAATTAAGTCAATGGAAATACAAATCTCACAGTAAGTACTGATCACTGACTGGAAATTAGTATCTCGGTTTGACTACTAAGAGGAAACACAACTTCACTCACTTGTG
Source organism: Oryctolagus cuniculus (assembly GCF_964237555.1). NCBI lineage: Eukaryota > Metazoa > Chordata > Mammalia > Lagomorpha > Leporidae > Oryctolagus > Oryctolagus cuniculus. Next base: position 64,982,809 of record NC_091453.1, on the reverse strand, counting down.
AGCATGTCTTTCCTCTGTCAAAATCACAGAGTTTAAGAAACCAAAATAAGTTACTGTTAAATATACAAAATAATTATACTCTACATTAATTTTAAAAATGACACATAATTTTCTAACTTCACAAAGTCTTAGATTATTTTTCAAAAATAAACTCACTTTATTTTAATAGCCTCTGACAGCGTGTAATGCTTGACTGCACAAAGTCATGGCTAGACCTCAATTAGGCATCAACAACTGTATGAGAGCAGTGGTTAAGACCTACTATTCCCATGTATGCAACTGAAAAAAAAAAAATACAAATCTCAGCAGCAAGGAATTTCCCATTTCTCCCACATTAACTAAAATTAAAAAGAACATGGGAACTCATATAAATAGCTTCTGAGTAATGCAAAGTACTTAGTCTAATGAGGTACTTTTTCTGTTTAAGTTTTAATTATAAAACTGTCACTACAACTACTTGCTTATAATAGGTTCAAGGAAAATTCACAAAGCAACATAGTATCTGTATAATATATTATTCAGATAATTATGTATATCTGGAGTACAACCTAACTCTTTGATGCTTATTAACCCATTTTAACCAATATAATTCTAGTTAAATTGAGGATGGCTTCCAACAGAGAGTCAGAATTTACTCAAAGAGAGCATACCAACACTGTACTGCATTTCAACTTTGCCCTGGTGACATCAAATTGTATTACAGATAAATTAAGAGTTGTGAAAAATTTTGGCTGGTAGCCCCATTCCTACATAGCCTTTAAAAAAGCAATTTCAGTTCCTATCAAGGTAGGAATCAGCAGTTGTAATTTTTTTAATGCGGCTGCAAAACAATAGGACCCATTAATAGCTGAACTTTTGACAGCACTATTCAAGATGATTTATGAGTTTGTATATAATTTGATTATTCTATTAATTCTGCTGATTACTGCTTCAGCTAATAAAGTGAAGGTCACTTCCAAAATAAATCTTCATTACATTTCACAGAAAGTAACTGCCTCCAACTAGTTGTTTTCTTTAATTAAAAACTAATGTAACAAGAAAGAAGATAGGCTTCAGGGTTACCCCATTTGTTGTTACAAGAGAAATATACAGTGTGGATACAATCTATCCAAGGTAAATCCAACTGAACAGAAAGTGTCTCTTCATTCAATATATTTATTTTCAAAATAGAACTTTTTATACATATTTGTACTAATTTAAAAACTACAAAAAGAAAAACAGAGTTGCACTAATGCTTTAGAAACTGAAAATATAAAATCATCTCTGAACATACTTTCTAAATTCATAAATGTAAAGTGTAAGGCAATGTTTTTGTTTCTAAAATTATATGTGTGTGATTCTGTATATGAAAAACAAATAGTCTTTGACTTAACCAGTTTTTCCTAAAGGTGGCAAGAGACCGTCTCTACCCCTTAAGATAAATACTGGGCACAAGGCCCTGACAGGTTGGAGGGAGATCAGAGGAAAAATGGCAAAGGCTCACATTAATACATTATTCTCATTTAATCTATTTTTACACAGAGAACATTCTGTGTCCAGGATTTAATGCTTCATTTTATTATTATTTTAAAGTTCCCGTGCCCTTTAGCTGAGGTCCTATCATCAAAGCTGTTGAATCATACAACTACATCAAACCAATAAAGCAAATTAAATATGATGCATATTTTCCTACAGAAGTAAAAGATGATCTTCAAACTCAGGAAATCATATTTCACAGGATATAAAGTTTAGAATATAAGAAATTATGGAGGCTCAGAGATGCTGCAAAGAAGCAGGTAGCAATGATTTGTATGCTCACCAGCGGCCTCAATTGAGGTACTGTCACAAACCCCACTCCTGATTAACTCCTTCACTCTACTAGAATCACATTAACCTTTCTGTTTATCAAAAAATACCACCTTAGAGATCTGGCACTCACAGTTCCTAATGCCTAGAATCATTTCTCAAATCATGTCTTGTCATCATATTCTGGTATTCACTACAACTCAAACACCAGCCTCCCGAGTGGCCTTACCTGACCATCTCTCTCTCTAAAAGAGAATCCCTCCCTATCCTTGCCAACAGTCACCCCCTGCCCTTCTGGGCTGTTATCTTCTCTTTACAGTATATTCACTCTCTTAACTTGTATTAGGTTTACTCTCTGTCCAACATCCCTTAACTTTCCTAAAACCCACAAAGACACTTTTGTGTTTTCAACAGTGTAGCCTGTATCTATCAAACAGCCAGGATAAGGGCAGGCATTTTACCTAGAGATTAAGATGCCCACATCCCAAACTGGAGTGCCTGGCTTTGAGTCCCCTCCCTCCTGATTCCAGCTTCAAGTACTTGGGTACCTGCCACCTATGTGGGAGACCTGGATGAAGTTCCCAGTTCCTGGTTCCAGTTTGGTCCAGCCCTAGCTGGTCTAGGCATTTGATATATGAAGTAGTGGATGAGAATCTGTCCATTCATTCTCTCTCTCAAATGAGTGAATGAATGAACTAATGAATGACAGAACTAGGATAAATACATTAATTATAAATTTAATGCATTCTAATTTATGCTAAATATGCATATGATAAAGCAGAGAGCCCAAGTTTATAGTCAATTGCTCTTCTGGATTTTTGTGTAATAATACACTAGTTTCAGGTCTTCAGTTAAAAATTCTGTAACTGTTACCAATATGTAATATAACTTAAGTGAAAAAATAGTATGCATGCACACCTGTATTTTTGCATTTAAATAGATTAATAAACTCATCACTCCTAGAGGATGTTAGAAAGTCACAAATATATGGGCTCTTATTAAAACACATCTTACTAGGTCCCTTTCATGATCAAGAGTACCTATTTGTAAGACAGGGTCAGGGGCTCAGTCGTTGGCCAGGGAAGAGATCCCTTTCAAAGGGAACACAGTTATTCAGAAGAAGAATGTGAGATTAAAACCAGCACAAGTCTCTAAGTTCCTTTTCTGTATCTCTTACAGGTTTGTCCTTAAAAATCTGTAACGTGGGGGCTGGCACTGTGGTGCAGCAAGTTAATGCCCTGGCCTGATGTGCCGGCATCCCATATGGGCGCCGGTTCTAGTCCTGGCTGCTCCTCTTCTGATCCTGCTCTCTTTATGGCCTGGGAAAGCAGTACAAGACGGCTTAAGTCCTTGGGCCCGTGTGGAAGACCCGGAACAGGCTCCTGGCTCCTGGCTTCAGATCGGCGCAGTTCCTGCCGTTGCGGCCAACTTGGGAGTGAACCAGCGGATGGAAGACCTCTCGCTCTCTCTGCCTCTTCTCTGTGTAACTCTTTCAAATAAATAAATAAATAAATCTTTAAAAAAAATCTGTAACGTGGAAAAAGTTTATTTCAATACAATGTCTATTCTGATAGAAAAGTCACAATAACTAGTAGCATATAAACATAAACTATTTTCTGTTCCTATATTCTAGGAGAAAATGTTTCAACTTTGATGGTTTCACCTCTAAAATCTACTCTCTTTTTCCCAGTTCTCACTGGAACCAGTGATAACACTCAAAAAAGAAAAGAAAAGAAAAGAAAAGAAAAGAAAAGAAAAGAAAAGAAAAGAAAAGAAAAGAAAAGAAAAGAAAAGAAAAGAAAAGAAAAGAAAAGAAAAGAAGAGAAGAGAAGAGAAGAGACAAACAGATCCTATCCAGTAACTTAATTTCCCCAGTATATGGATTCAAGTTGATCACCTCTTACATTTCCTCCTGTCATGGGCAACGTTATTTCTAAAAGGATCAGAATTTTGTCCTTTGTGAATAAACTGTGCAAATACTGCAAAGTTTACTTGGGACAATGAAAGTCATGGTAGAGAGAAAACTGAACAAACTTTATTTACAAAATGATACCACATTAAGCAATCATTTTAAAGTAACTGTCGTTAAGCATTAGTGTCATATTGACACTCTGAAAAAATTAAGGTTGGCATACTAAGTAACAGGTAGGTCAAAGGTGATGAGTCTTATCCAAACCATAAACCAAAATGAACTGATAAAGATATTTATCAATTTCTGTGCTTTCCATACTGAACTATCCAAATTCCCTATCAGAGGTATATATTATTTTTATAAGAAAAAGAAAAAGCATTTCATTGCAGGAAAAAAAAGTCAATTTACTATGAGGTAAAACCAGAAATTCTACAGTGGCAAGTTAGAAAGAAAATAGCAGAAGAATACATAGAAAACTATGCCCACTAAATACGAGGAGACTTCAAAAAGTTCATGGAAAATGGAATTAAATACAGTTAATAATGCTGTAAAATAATTTTGAAATTCAAAATGACTTTTTCATAATATGCATTTCCAAGACCCCCAATAGATGTGTTGCCAAAAATAAAGCCTTTCTTTTGCTTTACAGGACTAAAATACATAAAAACCCAGAGCCACAAAGAGCTATAGTTCATATATCTTAGATACTACATTTTTCTTCCAAACAAGACAGCCAAAATTACATTTTCCTTTTTCCTTAAAACAAGAGGAAACATACAAATTGGCTATTAATAAACCAAATTCCATCTAAGAAGATCAATAAAAGCCATCACTCCTAGATGACTTATAGATCTATTATGAATTTCATGCTTAGTTTAATAATATAGTGGGGTTCTCTACCATGGTGGTCCGAGGGACAGTTTGCTTCAGGCTTGTAGGAGAAAAAGCAAAATGGTATTATAGAAGGTCCAATTCAATCCACAGTCTCTGTATCTATGCCAGAGCATATAAAAACTCTGGGTATATTCCTGGGAATGGGTCAAACATACAAATGCATCTATCACAAATGTTGGACTAGAAAGCAGATGAGAACTACTGATTGTTTAAATATTTGACTCTAAGTAAAAACAAATGAACATCCTGCAACACAGAGAACTTCAAAGCTGCCCAAGTCCCTTTCACTACACTTTTGTGCGTTGCTATCTGTGGGGGCCTCCTTTTATGCTAGCTTGATTTCAGATAGACAATTAAGGGGCTTTTCTTACACCATTCCAACATATAAATTATATGCTGCAGAATGACACTATGGAATTACACTCACATAAGTTTACAAACCTAGCCTTGTATCACTAAAGAAAACATCCCTGCTTATGGAGAGATTTTATTCATGGTTCCTTTGATATCTTCCAGGGGGAACTAATTGCATACAGACTCAAATTTAATTGATGAAACTGACAGATTGATATCTCTTAATCTCACTACTCTAAGGGTACTTTAAAAACCGTTCTGCATGCAATGGTCAGGTCAATCTTATTAGTATATTTCTGTTATTAAAACTATCTCCATAAGGAATAGGTAAATTGAACAGCAGAGATATTCAGCATGTTCAATTGGTTGTGAATAAGCATAGTGTGTTTATTGGGGCCTGAAAACCACCAGTTCCAAGGGCAAAGCATTTAGACTAGTGGTTAAGATGCCCATCCCCCACAGGAGAGTGCTTGGGTTCAAGTCCTGGCTCCAGTTCCTGATTCCACCTTCCTGTTAATACAGGCTCAGGGAGGTAGCAGGAGACAGCTCAAGTAACTAGGCTCCTGCCTCCCATGCAGAAGACCCAGACTGCATTCCCCAGTTCCCACATTCAGTCCCAGTCCACCCTTGGCTGCTGTAGGCATGTGGAGAGTGAACAAGCAGACAGGAGCTCTCTTTATCTTCTGTTCTTGTTCATCCTCCCCTTCTCCCTCTTCCTTCCTCTCATAAATACGAATGTAATTTTTAAAAATACTACCTCTAGGCAGGGGGTGTGTGGTGAAGCAATTAGAACATGGCTTGGGATACCCACATCCCACACTGGAGTGTCTGTCTGGAGTCCTGCCTACTCCATACTTCTCATCCAATTTTCTGCTAATGAGCACCCTAGAAAGCAGCAGGTAATGGCTCAAGTGCTTGGGTCCCTGTCACTAATACAGAGACATTTCCAGGCTCCTGGCTTCAGCCTGGCCCAGTCCCGTCTGTTACAGGTATTTGGGGGAATAAACCAGTTGATGGAAAATCTGTCTCTATGTATCTCTTTCCATCTTTCAAATAAAATTTAAAAATTTAAAAAATTTTTGTTACCATGATTCCCTCTTTTTGAAAAAACATTTTATTACAAAACAGTTTTAGATATACAAAATAAAAATTGTGAAGTACTAATACAAAGAGGTCCCAAGTATTCCTCACTCCACTTTCCTTATTATAATTATTTTAAAAATTGAACTCTGTAATTAACACACCATTATTCTTAGGTGTTTAAATTTTAACTGAAAAGTGATCCCTGTTAGGAATTTGGAAAACATTATGCTGAGTGAAATAAGCCAATCCCAAAGGGACAAATAACATATGTTCTCCCTGATTGGTGACAACTAACTGAGCACCAAAAAGGAAACCTGTTAAAGTGCGATGAACACTGTGAGAAACGGTGATTTGATCAGCCCTCACCCTGACTGTTGATGAGCAGCTTAATATGTAATCCCTCTTAGTATTTTTTTTGTTTGTTCTACTTAATACTTTTGGTTGAATACTGTAATCAATACACAATTCTTCTTAAGTGCTGAAACTTAACTGAAAAGTGATCACTGTTCAATATAAGAGTGGGAATGAGGGAGGGAGGAGATGTGCAATTTGGGACATGCTCAAGCTGACTTACCTCAAACGGTAGAGTTGGAAACATACCAGGTGATCCCAATTCAATCCCATCAAGGTGGCATGTACCAATGCCATCTCACTAGTCCCAGTGATCAATTTCTGTTCACAATTGATCATAATGATAGGACTAAGAACCAAAGGGATCACATAAACAAGAATAGTGTCTGCAAATACTAGCTGATAGAATCAAAAAGGGAGAGAACAATCCAACATGGGAAGTGAGATACACAGCAGACCCATAGAATGGCAGATGTCCTAAAGAGCACTCTGGCCTCAGAATCAGCCCTTAAGGCATGCGGATCTGGCTGAAGAGCCCATGAGAGTATTTCAGGCATGGAAAGCCAAGACACTCTGGGGAAAAAAAAAAAAAAAAAAAAACCTAAATGAAAGATCTCCGCTAGTGAGATCCCAGTGGAAAGAGTGGGTCATCAAAGAAGGAGGTACCTTTCTCTGAAGGGAGGAGAAAACTTCCACTTTGACCATGGCCTTGTCTAAATATGATCAGAGTCGGTGAACTCAGGGGGCTTCCATAGCCTTGGCAGCTCATGACAAGAGCCTAGGGTGATTACTGATGCCATAAACAAGAGTGTCAATTTGTTAAGTCAACAACAGGAGTCACTGTGCACTTACTCCTCATGTAGGATCTCTGTCCTTAGTGTGCTGTACATTGTGATTTAATGCTATAACTAGTACTCAAACAGTATTTTTCACTTTATGTTTCTGTGTGGGAGCAAACTGTTGAAATCTTTACTTAATGTATGCTAAACTGGTCTTCTGTATATAAAGAGAATTGAAAATGAATCTTGATGTGAATGGAAGGGGAGAGGGAGTGGGAAAGGGGAGGGTTGAGGGTGGGAGGGACATTATGGGGGGAAACCATTGTAATCCATAAGCTGTACTTTGGAAATTTATATTCATTAAATAAAAGTTAAAAAAATAAATAAAAATTGAAATACCTATCAGTTCCAGAGTTTACATATCTGACTAAAAATTTCTATCCTAATAACTTACTCAGTAAAAAGCAATATTCCTTTGTTCATGTAAGTTTCAATATTACTAGATATCTATTATAAAACAAACTGTATTGGTGGTAAGTAGTATAGTCTCATTTTGGCCACAATATTTAAAATGTAAAGGCAAATGACTGTACTACACAAGTGCTGCCTTAGTTTGCTGGTCTTAAAGAGCCCCTTTAAAGCATCAAAATAGCAATGAGATTGAAACAGTGATTAAAAGTTTCCTATCTCACTATAAAAATTAAAAGAAAATTAAGAAAGGAAGGAGGGAGGGTGAGAGCAAGAGAGGGTATGGTGGGAAGTACCATTATGCTTTTAAATGTGTATATTTGAAATACACAAAATTTGTTCCCCTTATGTAAATAAGAAAATTTTAAAGTTTCCCATCAAGGAAAAGTCTAGGACATGATGGTTCTACTACTGAATTCTATGAGGTACTAATTCTATTACTTTTCAGACTATTCCAAAGTATTTAACAGGATGGAACTCTGTGAGACTCTTTTGGCAAGGCCAGCATCATTGATACCAAAACTAAACAAAGACACAACACAAAAAGAAAACTAGAGACCCATATCTTTGATGAACACAGATGCAAAGATTATCTACAAAATACTAGCAACCCGAATCCAACACCACATCAAAAAGATCATATATCACCATCAAGTGGGATTTATCTCAGAGATGTAAGGGTGGTTCACCATTTGCAAATCAATAAATGTCATAAATCACATCAACAGAATGAAGAACAAAAACCATATGGTTATCTCAATAGATATGGAGAAAGCATCCATTCATGATACAGACTCTCCAAAAAAGAGGAATAGGAGGAACATACCTCAAAATTATAAAACCTACATATGTTAAGCCAACAGCCAATATCACACTGAATGGGAAAAGCTGAGATCTGCAACAAGACCAAGTCTTATTCAATATAATATTGGAAGTACCAGCAAAAGCAATTAGGGAGAAGAAATAAAGGGCATCCAAACTGGAAAGGCAGGAGTCAAAAAATCCATGTTTGCAGAAGACATGTTGTTGTATATGAAAACCCAAAACACTCCACCAAAAAGCTGTTGCAACTGATAAACCAGTTCAGTAAGGTTGCAGGTTACAAAATGAACATATAAAAAAAGAAGATTTTCTACACACTAATGATGAATTTGCCAAAAGAGAAATCAAAAAAGAAATTCCATTCACAATAGCCACAAAAAGAGATCAAACATTTAGGAATACACAGACTTGAGACAGCTATGCTCTGGGTACAACTACCTTAGTAACTGGACCACTACAACCTGACAATTAAACGTTGATTCTGTGATCATGGTATCTCCCTTGCCATATAAGTATTATTAAGCATTGATTTTGAAAAATCATGGAAAGTAAAGCAATACAGTCAGAGGTCTGGCTCTCAATCTGTTAGGCATTTGGGGCCATTCCACTATGCCTCAGAACCTCAATTCATTAATTCACAACTTGACACAGTCTGGAAACTATTTCAATTAATGACGATGCATATATTGCTTACTATTCTCCAGTATGAGTCTAAGACTTGCAAATATTAATTGTGTAATTCTTATAACAAGCCTATTAGGTAAGCACTCTTATTAGTCCTTTTTTATAAAGGAGGAAGATAGGTCAACTGACAAGTAAGCAGCAGGGACAGGATTCACACTCAGAAAGCGTGGTTCCAGGGCTTTGTGTTTAACCACTATACTATGCCATACAGTATGCAGATTCTCAGAATGTAAGAAGTCAAAACATAAAGATAGGGTCAAAGTTAATCACTCATTCAATAAATATGTACTATTCAAGAGATTATTTTATAGTTAATTCTCTCTTTAAATACACTCTATGCATACAGAGCTATGATTAAAGACCAGATTCCCCAAAAAATATTTTCAAATTCATATACTGTCAAAAGAGATACATTTAAAAAAAAAACAGCCACATTGAGAATCAAGATTTTCTTTCAAAAACCCCAGATAAGAAAACAAATAGTATGAAAGATATGACTGTTTACAAATACATGTGCATCTGTGTGGTAAAATCTAATTTATGTGGAATAACTGAAGAATATCAATCTAAGTGCATGCTACAACATATAGGCTTATGCCCTCCAAAAACTGCCATACAGTACATTAGTTCAAGACTGTAAGAGTCATTTTTAAAAATGGCTACAACTAGTTAGGCCTTTTTGAGTAAATATAGTACGAAGTTAATAAAACTTTCTGTTCATGCTATTCATACTTCTTTAGCAAACTGTTTACACACAAAGTAAAAGCACTCAAACTGTTAGGAATTCTAAATTGGTAAGATTAAAATCAGAGACTTTTTACCATATAAGTGTATTTTGGACAAAACGTTTATTCTATTTCAATAAATTAGACTCTTGCAAACCTAGAGCCTAATCTGTGAGGCGCGGAGAGGATGAGCTAAAGAAGGCTAGGAAGAGGGGGAGGGAGAGGATGAATGGCTAAAAGCTATGCTATCTCAGTCACAACGAGCTCTCTTTAAATTATTTTTCTAGTGCATTAAATAAAAATATACTTTTGGTCTGCAGTACTTAATCTTTTTCCCATGGTACTTACTAATTGAATTTAAGACATTTAATTTACTAAGCATCTAATATGTGCCAGCCAAGGTTCTACATATGGGTAAAATATATGGAATTGTAACTAACTCTATATGAGTAAAATATACAGAATTTAAGGGAAACAATACCGCTCATTTGGTAAAGGGTTATTTGCTAAGAACTATAGAAGAGAGAGATGACTAAATTCTAGACAACAAACACTTCTATCAGACATAAATTATTGGGCAATTTAATAGCATACCTAAATACTGATAACAAATCTATAAACCAAATGAATAGTCTGTAATACATAAATCAATGTTTCAGTAATCATAACCTATTCATCCTAAATATCAAGAGTATGAAGTCATGCAACTTTTATGTAACAGTTTTCTGCATTGGTATTAGACAATATTCAACACTTTCCCTTACATCATGACATCTGAGCCTCAAAGAAGCCCAGGATGAGTAGGTGAGATGCGATTACTGTGTTTTCCATAAAACAGGCTAGACAATTGAGGCTCTGAGAATTTAGTGACATGTTCAAATCCACGTAAGACAATAACAGGACAACAGGAATCACAATTCAATGCTGAGACTGAGACTTCTATAACATATGAAAACCTTATAAAAGTTCATGAAACATGAGAATAAATTTCATAAAAAGATTCAATTTTTAAGTATTTCTCTCTAAAGTAGAAAGTAAACTGAAGAATTAGAAATGAAGAGCTTTGCAACATTTGTGAACAATCATATTAATTAGACTATATTAATCTGGAACAAAAACAGTGTAGTAGAGAATACACAGAAATTCAGTCCTCAAACACAGACGTATACTTGCCAGTAAGTAAAGACTTAGAAATTAATATGTGGCTGCCTTTGGCTTTGTTTTTGTTTAAATGACAATGTACAGTTTAGCTTGAAAATAAACACATTTCACATATTTCTTTTAATACAATAGCAATTAATCATTCCAAAGAGCTGGCTCAGGAATTGTTTTGAATCATCCCTGAAAAATCTGTGCAAGAATATAGCATTACCTTTCAGTTTAATCAGTCTAAAATGTCAACTTCAAACAGAGGCCTTAACTTAAATGAGCCTTACCCATATAAGGAGCTAGCCACCTTCCATTCCAATACAAATCATTGGAATCATTTTAAGATTAGAAGTCTATATATACAAAGTATGGGGAGAAAATTGGATTGACAGAATTTTGTACCTACCTATGAGCATAATCTAGTATTTGAACTGGTCAGCACTGCAGGGGGCTGTTACTAAAATAGAAACTCAAGTTGGATAATTTGTGTAGCCAATGTAATTCTAATATACTTGTAACTCATAATAAATCTTCCACATCATATACTTAAATATAAGTTTTAATATGAGGTTATTCCCAAATTAAAAGCCTTTTCCTGTCAAAACTTGAGGAATAATACAGACAAGGACACAAAAGCATTCCATTGCTTTATTAACGACAATGTTCACTGATCTGTGAATAACCTGGGGAAAAAAAAAGAAGATTATTGAGTTACTTTACCAATCTATCCATCCATCACCAGAGAACAGGTTTCAAAATGATGGATTATCTCACTATCCTGCTGTTTATCCCATGCAATACTCTCTCCTCAAGGGAAACACAAACAAATGATCATACAAATTATAATGATACTTACCCTCTATATGTTAAGTATCATTTCTATGCCAATATAAACTATCAACTAGAGAGAAACCTGAAATCATACACAAATGGTTCAGAAAATTAGCTACATTGCTATGCTTATTTTATACTCTAGAATTCTACAGTTTACAAAAATTCTATTCTAATAGGAGTTTTCTGATTCTCAGGACACAATCTTTTCATTAATCTATTGCACACTATTCTAAGGTAATCAAGGACAGTTCTCAATTGAGATACTGTAACTCAGTAGTTCCTAATCTTTTTAGTGGAGGGCGACTCTCAGACTCCTTTCAGACCCTGATAGGAAAATAAGTTGTGTACATTATCCATGCAAATTTTAGCATGCAATTTCAGGATACTTATCCTGAAATTCCTGAAACAAAAGTAAAAGATTGTAGACATTGGATGCTAGGTTACAAACATCTAGATCTGAAGAACTCCTCTTACTCAACCAGCCTTTCATTGCTGTCTTTTGAAAGGTAAGATTAGAGCTGTATTTTGCTTATGTTATAATTGAATATGGACAATAATAAAACAAAATGAAAATCATATTTTTTTTTAAATCTGTGGATTAAATAGAAAAAAAACAAAATGTTTGACTGCAATGGGTTAAGCTGATACTTGAGATGTCAGCAACTCATACTGAAGGCCAGGACCCTGCTAATGCACCTGGGAAAGGCAGAAGATGGCCCCAGTGTTTGGGCCAGCCCTGGCTGGCTGTTGAGGAGTGAACCAGCAGACACACATCTCCCCTCCTTCCCTCTTCCTCCACCATCCTCTTCTGCTGCTCTGCCTTCCTAACAAAGGAAAATCTTTTTCAAATGTTCGGTGTGTTCAACATATGATGGGATTTCAGTTTATACTTCTGTTATTCCTTAAATCTCTGCATACGAAACTGCAATTCTTCTATAATAAAGATTTGATTTTAAAATGATGACACCATCAACAGGAAGATGGCTAAAAACACTAGGGTACATATATGTACATAAGAGATTATCCAGTCATTCAAAGTTCTTAAAAGCATGTATGCATTGATACATAGATGTCAGTATAACAGTAGTTAACATTAGGAACGATGGGCTGGCGCCGTAGCTCACTTGGTTAATCCTCCACCTGCGGCGCCAGCATGCCATATGGGTACCAGTTCTAGTCCCAGCTGCTCCTCTTCCAGTTCAGCTCTCTGCTGTGGCCCGGGAGGGCAGTGGAAGATGGCCCAAGTGCTTGGGTCCCTGCACTCGCATGGGAGACCAGGAAGAAGCACCGGGCTCCTGGCTTTGGATCAGCGCAGAGCTGGCCGTAGCAGCCATTTGGGGAGTAAACTAATGGAAGGAAGACCTTTCTCTCTGTCTCTCTCTCTAACTCTACCTGTCAAATAAATAAAAAATTAAAAAATAAAAATAAAATAAAACAAAACATTAGGGACAGAATCCAAGGGTAGGAAATAAGGCTTGTATTTCTTCATAAAATTGAGGATATGTGTGTATGAATTTGTAGTTTTTTATTTCAGAATTTTCAATCTTTTTGTAACTATGTTACTCTAGATTTTAAAAAATAATTTTAGATTTTAAAATGTTTGCTTACTACACAATATTAGTATATTTTTAGGGCATACACAGCAATATTTCAACACATAAAGCAGAAGTGCATGAAACCATCCTTTATCCTTTCTTTGTGTTTGGAGCCTTCCTCTCTTCTAGTTCTTTGCACAGTTTATAATATATTATTGTAAATGAGAATCATTCCACTGTGCTATGGAACACTGGACCTTGTTACTGCTGTTTTAGTCCCTTGCCTGCCTCCTAACATTTAGTAAATAATGTTCTATGCTCAAATTGATTATTATTTTTAAAACTTCCACATATGAGAAAGAATATGCAAGTATTTGTCTTTTTGTTATTTTTCTTAATAGAATGACCTCCAATTTCATCCACTTTGGTACAAATTTCACATAAATTTCATTTACAAGAATGACAGAATTTCATTCTTTTTTGTGGGTGAATAATATCCCACTGTTTGTGTATGCCACAACTACTTTATTCATTCACCCAATGATGGATGTCTAGCTTGGTTCTATATTTTGGCTATGACACTTTGCAATCTCTTACATTCAGGACACTTTATTAAATGATCTACATGAATTATTCCAACAATCCAAATGCCAAGATATTTTTAAACTGTTCTGTTCCTTAAAGAAATTTTACATTGTTCCTGATGATAGAAACAAAAGTTGAGTAATAAGAGTCTAAGGACTACAAGAAAAAATTTATTCTCCCTGACTTTCAACATTTAATTTGGGGACTCTAATTAAAAAGTCACATGCGTTTATTACCGTACAGACTACAAGAATCAAATATATCCCGAGTTGGACTAAACAAGTATTTATGAAATAAGGAACAGTTTTGCCTCTATAAGACATGTGGTAGTGTCTGGACACATTTTTGTTCATCAAAAGAGGATGAGTTAATGAAGAAACATCCAGAGCACAGAGGCCAGGGATGCTGCTAAACTTTCTACAATGTACAGAGCAGCCATTTTCCAACACAAAGAAAGATTTTGCCCCAAATGGCAAAAGTGCTGAGGTCGACAAACTCTGGCCTAAACCCAGCCTCCAGAACAATTATGTATCTCACATAAATGCAACATGTGTTAAATGACATCTACGGTTTGATCACTGATGGCTCTTAGCTCAAATTAGAACCCAATCTTGCTCTTTTCTGAATATGAATGGATGAACAGCAGTTTGAGATTCCTATAACTTGATCAAAGTGTGGTCAGCCTCCTTTGATCAAACAAAGTTGATATCTCCATATCATCCTTACAATCATTTCTCATTACTGATGGCATCAATATCTACTTGCACACTGTAGAATCTAATGAATTATATTTTCTTATTCTGTGCGTGCACACTTCCTTTCCTCAACTAGATTAAGTGCTTCATAACATTGACATGATGGGGAATGCCACTTTCTTTTTTTTTTTTTTTTTTTTTTTTACAGGCAGAGTGGACAGTGAGAGAGAGACAGAGAGAAAGGTCTTCCTTTGCCGTTGGATCACCCTCCAATGGCCGCCGCTGCAGCCGGCGCACCGCGCTGATCCGATGGCAGGAGCCAGGATCCAGGTGCTTTTCCTGGTCTCCCATGGGGTGCAGGGCCCAAGCACCTGGGCCATCCTCCACTGCACTCCCTGGCCATAGCAGAGAGCTGGCCTGGAAGAGGGGCAACTGGGACAGAATCCGGCGCCCCAACCGGGACTAGAACCCGGTGTGCCGGCGCCGCAAGGTGGAGGATTAGCCTATTGAGCCACGGCGCCGGCTCACTTTCTCTTTCATATACATCAACTATACCAAAAAGAATAATACGCAGAGAACAGATGCTTTTTAAAAGTTGTTATGCAATTAAATGGGAAGAAATAGGAAAAATTAAATTTATAACAAATGACAAATGGATTTCTTCACAAGTTTTCAGTAACTATAATTTACATCCTTCGAGCAGCATCAGCAGCACCTGGGAACTAGTTAGAAACTGAATTCTTGGGTCCCTCTCCAAATCTGTAAGTCAGAAACTCTGGGGATGGAACCCAGAAATCTATGTGTTAATTCTTGATATACATGAAACCTTGAGAAACATCATCCTATCATTTATTTAACAATTTCAACAACTACACATAATCAACTTACTATTCATTCATCTATCAAATATTTAGTGACTGGCTAATATACTTGTATGTATAATTTCAAATTATTTTGTACACTAGAACAAGCTTATCTTTTAATTTCATTTTCCACAAACTTTTTGATGTACCCTCATATATCAAACACTGCATTGTAGCATTCCTGTATAGTCTCCCAATATTGGGCTTTTAAAAAATTATTATGTTGTGCGGGTAAGCCTTTGGCTATACAGTTAAGACTTCGCTTGAATGACTGCATCTATTAGAGTGCCCCGTTAAAGTCCCTACACGACTTCTAATGGAGCTTCTTGGGAGGCAGCAGGTGATGGCTCAATACTTGAGTTCTTGCCACCCAAGTGGGAAGAGCCAGACTGGGTTCTGATCTGGTTTCAGCCTGACCCAGCCCTGGCTGTTGTGGCCATTTGTGAAGTTAACCAATAGATAGAAAATACCTCCCTCTCCATCTCCCTCTCTCTCTCCCTTCTCCCTCTCTCCTCGCCTTCTCTCTCTCTCTCTCTCTCTCTCTCTCTCTCTGCTTTTCAAGTAAAGCAAAAATAAACTTTTTAAAAAAAATATACTTTTAGACAAAAGACTATTAAATTGATTGAATCTGGTTCAGAAAATCAGACACCTATTTTTGTAAACCTTTTTTTTTTTTTTTAACTACACCAGCATGTCCATTCTTTTACATATTGCCCATGGCTGCAAACTGTCTTGACAGAGAGCACCATGGAGCACAAAGTCTGTTATATGCTATCTAATTGTTTATGGAAAAAAATCTCCTAACTGATAATTAGATCATTAACCGGCTGAGTTTGGAACTCTACCTCATACTTCCCCTGGTGGCATTCTGTAACAACATCAGCAATAATTATATAATAATAGTAACAACAATAGTAATAAAAGCTACAAGTTATATAGTACTTATAAGGCAGTTAATGTTGAAAGCACTTTGGAGATAATAACTCTTTAATCCACACAACCTATGAGGTAGATACTATTATTCCCACAAAAAATGAGGTAAACAGACAGCTTAAACAACTCATCCAAGGATATACAGCAAGTGAATGGCAGAAGTTCCTTTTTATCTTAATTTCATTCATTTGTAAAATTAGAAAACCAGTCAAAACAATAAAACAGAGTTCATTCAATTATACATTTTTCTTGTTGTATCATTACTGCTATAGAACAGTACAGTGATTTCTGCAAGAAAAGAGATTCAGATAAATGCTGTTAAAGAAAATAAAGTACTATTGAGGAATCTAGATCTATTCAACTTGTTTGGGTGGAGGAACAAGAACATTGGGAACAGAGACTAAAAATCAATCTCAGTTTTGCTCTTTGGACTTCACATACAATTGAATACATAAATTCTCTAAATTTTCCAACAGTATAATCTTTGGTTAATTTTAAGTCTTCCCTTGGTTTTCCAGCGAGTGATTCTGGTTAACGACTGTCTCTCAGTTTTAGAAAATTCCCAGAAAGGGGAAAAAATATTGATATATTATAAATAAAATAGAAAGATTATAATTTGATTTAGAGCTGTTTTCTACTGTGAATTCTCCAACTGAAACTCTAAAACATTCAATAAAATATATTCACCTGTTCTAGGCTTTTGAACTGAAGAAAGGGGTTTTAAAAGCACAGGAAAAAGACAAAATATCATATAGTATATATTTTAAAAATTACCTGATTATGACAAAATCACAGGAGCATTTATATGTCCTATTCTGGGCACAATTCTTCCTGCCATTAATGATTGACTGCATCAAATGAGAGATTCCCATTCCAGTTCCTCCAAGCTGCTCTAAAATCTTGGGTCAGCTACTTAAAGGTGCCTATATCTATTTATATATTTTGTCCTTTGATCTTCTCTCATTCCCTCTTTTTAAAAAACCGTAAGTTCAAAATTAGCTTATGTTCCACAATTTCCTGAGGCAGATCTTGCATCAGCTCAATTTTCCTCATCCAATACTCAAAAAAGTTTCATCGAGGTCAAACACTTTGTAAAAAAGTGTTTGGAGGTAAAAAAAATTTTTAGTGATTTACAAATAAATATTTATATTTATATTATATACTAAAATTGAAACGCACTCATGGCTCATATTTTAACAATCTTACCACATTAAAGGAAAAATAATGAAACCAAAACTAGGCCACCAAAGAATGAAAGACTGAATTACCCACTCAACCAATAATTAAATACTCTTCACAAAATCAAGTACCACTGTCCATGCAGACTGAGTTTACTTATTAAAAAAAAGTCATATTTGTTTGCTCTCACTGGTATTGATCCATTTTGTAGGTTATAAAAACATGACATAGTATGTAAAACCTATTTTGAACTAGAAAGTAGTTCTAAGGGTTACTACAGTACCATATCACAGAGATAACGGAAATAAATTAGATCTTAAAAAGTACTTCTGTCTGGAAGAAATATTGTAAGAGTTTAAGAACCTATATAGTACATGCACATCCTGTCCAGCATGCCAGAAAAAATATTATCCAACTAATGTACACTAAGGAAAATTCTAAGGCTTATTAGTCAAGAAAAATATATAGGTTTCAATGACTTTTCTTCCAATATGGTCCAATTTATACATTCTGACATATTAATGGGTACTAGGTAGGTAACACAATAAATAAACTTCATTTTCTTTGCTAAAAAAAATCTACCTATTTAAATTGATAAAAGCCTCAAAGGGTGTTTTTTCCATGAAAGTTATCTCTAGTAGTTAAAATGTTATACTGCTTATGCAGAATTCATTTAGAATGCAAGGATATGACTTACAAATGTCTTTGAATCTTTCACATAAATATGCATGCATGCCATTTATAACAGTAGCCTTGATGAGAACACACTGTAACTGGCTGGGAGAAACGCTTAAGAGGCTTATATTAAAACAGAATATAGAATGGTGGTTAGAAATCACAGAACAGGTGACACCTTATTCTGATAACCTGGTGATAAAAAGTGTAGGCTATGATGTATAGATGGTGGTAGGGTTACTACTTTAGGATATAAACAGAATGATATTTGTATGAAATTACAAAGCATTATGCAGGGAACCCAATATAAAATTAAAAGTTAATATCCCCAGGCCAAGTAAATGCATTTTCATTATAATTTACACATTGATTCATGTATATAAAATGTAGTAGGAATTCAGTTACCTTAATTATCAAAGAAGCATTCAAAAGTTTAATCTATTACTTCAAACACAACAGAAAGGGTATTATATGTTTTACCATACACTGTTTAATGACATCACTTCTTGAAAGTATAATTCAAATTGAAAAAGATGAGGTATAACTTTTATTAACATTAAATCTGAGCCACATGCATAATATTGAGATAGGCTCTGCAGAGGATAAAAAAAAAAAATGGAAGTTCTGATAAAATCTCAGCCTTAAGGAGGTTATAACTATCTGCTCCACACCTTCTCTGTCTAGGATCCAATACATAAGGATCTCATTCTGAAATGTTGTATCAGTACAGAAAAAAGAAAAATTTAAATGTCCCTTTCCTTAAAAAATAAAAATCAAATGCATATTTAGAAAATGTATGAATTAGGAAAGAAATAGGGATTTAGTGGAAAAAGAAAAATGAAGTCAAATATAGTTTGAGCATCCCTCTCTGAAATACTTAGAGTCAGAAAAATTCAGATTTTGGATGTTTTTCTGATTTTGGAATATTGCATATACAACAATGAGATGTACTGGAGATGGGATCAAAGTCTAAAGATGAAACTCACGTGTGTTTCATATATACGTTATACTTGTACACACAGCCTGAAAGGTAATTTTATTCAATGTTTTTAATGTACCCGAGTTTTAGCAGCAACTCATCACATGGGGTGACACGGAATTTTCAACTTGTGTAACCATGTTTTCTAAATGTTTTGAACTCTGGAGCACTTTGGATTTCAGATTTTCAAATTAGGAATGCTCAACCTGTATTCTACTTTCATAAAGTACTAGGAAGGAAGCCAGTGAGTTTCAGATCACTGTAAGCAAGAAAACAATAAAAATCCCACAGTAGTTTAGTTTCAATTGAGGGAAGAACCTCTTATAATACTCTCTATTCATCCCTACTTTTACCTGTAATTGGAGAAGGAAGAGCATGTCTAGAAATACATAGATCTGTCATATTCAGAAATAACTTACTGGGGCCGACGTGGTAGCATAGCTGGTAAAACTGCCACCTGTGAAATCCCATATGGGCACCAGTTCCAGTACCGGCTGCTCTACTTCCGATCCAGCTCCCTGCTAATGTGTTAGGGAAAGCAGTGGAAGATGGTCCAAGTCCTTGGGCCACTGCACCCATGTGGGAGACCCAGAAGAAGCTTCTGGCTCCTGGCTTCAGATCAGCCAAGCTCTGCCCATTGCAGCCATCTGGGGAGTGAACCAGCAGACAGAAGACTTTTCTCTGTCTCCCCAACCCCCTCCATTCTTTTCTCTCTCTCTAACTCTGCCTTTCAAATAAATAAATCTTTAAAAAAGAAATAACTTACTTTCAAATTTATAACATTCTCACCTCCATTAATAAAATCACATATTTAAGAAATATAAACTTGATAATTCCTACTTCCAGCGGCATATTAGACTGGAAACTAGGAAGGACCTCCTATTAATACCAAAAACTAGATCTTGTATGAAACATAATTTTGAATGCATTGATGATACTCAATGAAGAAAAATATGTATAGGAAGCACCTCATTCCCAAACATACACACATATACACAATGCAACCCCTGAGCTGATATCAAAGCTTTGAGCATAAACACTGCAAAAACAAACAAAAACAAAAACAAAAATATAAAAACAAGAATCATGGCCAGTATCTAATGGGAACTATATGTGTGGCTCCATTATTAAGTGAAAATTCCTTGAAGAGAACTAACATGACCCCAAATCAGTAATGCCATATGGATAAAGCAAATATAAACAATCTCTGAAGGAAAGCACCCTTGATTTGAGGCCCAGATTAAAATCAACCAGATGTAAACTCTCAATCAAAGATAAGCATTGCACAATTAATCCTGTAAGACAAATCAATACAAATAATACAAGGCATTATCACATCATTATAAACTTTAAGCTTTCAACTTAAAAAAAAAACAGAATGTTAATATACCTATATGAAATTTTTAAAGAAGTAATCTTGAAAAATTAACAAGAGAATATAAAAAATGACAAGGTGATGGGGACAGGAATATGGTCCAGTAGTTAAGATGCTCATGTGCCCTAACAAAGTACCTAGGTTCAAGTCTTGATTTTTCTCCTATTTCTAGCCTCTTGCTAATAGGGACCTTGGAGGCAGCAGGTGATGGCTAAAGCAATCAAGTCCCTGACACCCACATAGGAGGCCTAGATTGCGTTCCTAAGTACTGGTGTCAGCCTGGCTCAGCCTTGGTGGTTGTGGGCATTTGAGGAGTGAACCAACAGAGGCTTAATCATGTATCTTTAAAAAACCGACAAGGAGGAGGAGAGATCAGAACTTCTAAAAATGAAAGACAAAAATATTAGAGTAACAAAATAAATGAGGGGCAGGTGTTTGACATAGCAATTAACTTGCTGCTTGGGATATCCACCTGGTATTCCAGATCAGAATGCCTGGGATCAAGATCCTGCTGTGCTCCCAATCCCAGCTACCTGCTAATGCATACGTTGGGAAATAACAAATGATGGGTCAAGTGTTTGGGTCCCTACCACCCACTAGGGTAACTCAGATTGAGTTCCTGGCTCTGAGCTTCAGCCTGGTTCAGGATTTGATGTAACAGTCAGATGTTGCTTGGGATCCCTATATCCCTTATCAAAGTGCCTGGGTTCAAGTCTAGGCTATGTTCACAATTCCAGCTTCTTGTTAATGCACACCCTGGGAGGCAGCAATTAATGGCTAAAATACTTGAATCCCTGCTACCTATGTGAGAGACCTGGACTGAGTCCAGACTCCTGGCTTCAGCCTGGTCCAGTCCCAGCTGTTGTGGGCATTTCAGAAGTGAAGCAGATAGATGGGAGATCTGTCAGTCTGTCTGCCTTCCAAATAAATAAAAATAAAATTAAAGAAACACGAATGGGATAAACTGCAGGTTAGACACGAGTAAAGAGAATTAACAAACTGGAGTATAGATCTTAATGAAGTAAGAAGAATACAGCCAAAAAAAAAAAAAAAACCAAGGAGATAGAAAGCATGAAGATTAATAGATATAGAAGAGATAGAAGAGAGAATACTATGTTCTAAAACATCTCTATTTCAGTTTCCAAAACAGGTGAGCAGAGAGAAAATGGAGGAAAAACAGCACTTGTAAATACATTGGCTGATCATTTCCCAAAATGATCACGGTATAAATTTGCAGAAAGAGGAAACCGAATACATTTGTTTGAATCATATGAGATGATAGATCAAAAAGTAGTTGAATACTATTAATTTCATATGGTTCAATCTATTTTAAGATAAACACAAAGAAACTAACACCAAAGATTCATGGCAGTAAAAATCCAGAATGCAAAAGACAAGTGCCTCAAAAATAGCCTAACAGAAAAGAGACATCACGAATAAAGAAATGACAAATTAGCCTAACATCAAAGATTTCAACAGTAAAAATGGAACATATATGACAGTGGAATAAAATTTTAAAGTACTGAAAGAAAAGAACTGTCAACTCAGAATTGTTTACCTAGTAAACCTTCACTCAAGACAAAAAGGCAAAAAAAAAAGTTATTTTCAGATACACACAAACTAGGAAGCATTTACTACCAACAGATGTAAACTAGAGGAACTTTTTAAATTATACACTTGAGAAAAAAGGAACAGACTCCTGTTAGAAAGACTCATCATGCTCAGTAAAAGACAGAGATTGTCAGATAGGATAAAAGACATGCAATAATATGCTAATCAAAGCCTTAGAGGCTCAGAAAAGTTGAAAATTAAAACATTAGGCAAAGCAGACTAAGAAAAAAATGAAGCATTGTTACAGGATGGAGAAAGTCAGCAGACAATGTAAAAGATTAAGAGAGATTAAATAATCATACATTTCTATGACCTTAATAAATTGCTTGAAAATAAATATAAACTAACAATTGATAGAGTAATACAGAGAAATTGGTAAAGCCAACAATATAATGGGAGATTTCAAAATACTTCTCCATGATTGATGGATCAAAGAACAAAAAAGACTCAATAAAGGTTGAAAATTACAACTTGAAGATTAATTTATTAGACCATGAGACCGACATCCAACAACTAGATAAATATATTCTCAAGCACACATGGAGAATTATAAAACCTAATGATATATTAGTCCATAAAATATATATCAACAAAGTTCAAAGAACTGATGCCATAAAAGCACAATTTCTATCCATAATACAGTTAAATTTTATGCTAAGAGCAGAAGAATAAACCAGATGACTTTTAAATATCTCACAATAAATAATGGGTCAATGAAGAAATTATAATGGAAATTAAAACACTCAGAACTAAAAGATCATGAAAATACATAAGAAATGTGTTATATGCAGAAAAGTAATTAGAGAGGGAACAGCACTGTGGCGCAGAGGGTTAAGCCACCACCTGTGATGCCAACATCCTATAAGGACACCAGTTCAAGTCCCAGCTGCTCCACTTCCAATACAGCTCCCTGCTAATGTGTCTGGGAAAGAAGCAGAAGATGACCTAAGTGCTTGGGCCCCTGACACCGACATGGGACACCCGGATGAAGCTTCTGTCTTTTGGTTTCAGCCTGGCCCAGCCCCAGCCATTACAGCCATTTGGGGAGTGAGTGGATAGAAAATGGATCTCTCTCTCACTCCTTGCCTCCTTCCCTCCTTCCCTCCCTCTCCCTCCCTGTCTCTATGTCTTTCCCTCTGTCTCTGTAACTCTGCCTTTCTAATAATAAATATTTATTAAAAAGTTTTAAAAAAGAAAATTAGAATTTTATAATCTTTAATGATTATGTTAGAAAACGTTCAAGACAGTATTTAATTCATTGAGTTTCATCCTAAGAATTGTCTAGGGCAGGAGAGGGGAAGGATGATCCGAATAAAATCGAAAGAAAGCAAAATGTAGGAGATAATAAAGAGTAGAATTAATGTACTATGACACAAATTTATAATACTATTTATAATAGAAAAATATTATGTGTAATAGAAAAAATAAAAATCTACAGTTGATTCTGGTAAAACATAATAGAAAGGTTGTAAAACTTGTCCCAGTTTACATAGCTAAGACACGGACATGCCAGGATTTAAATTCAGGCAGTCTGTCTCCATAGACCCAGTTCTTAATAACTATGCTTTACTACGTCCTAAAAATAGTTAATTATAAAAGGCTGCTGCATTTAACTACATTCATCTACATTCATCGTAAGTGCCTCCATGTACCATAAATACCATAAAAGCAAATACATGCAACACATATAACTGAGGAAAGATCAGTATTCAGACTATATTTTAAAACTCCTATAAATCAATAAGAACAAAAGAGAACAGCCTAATAAATAAATAGGGAAAAGACACAAGCAAGGATCCCTCAGAAAGTGAAAACACAAACGACAAATAAACATTTGAGAAGAGGCACAACTTCACAGGTTATCAGAGAAATGCAAAATACAATATGATGATATTTTATGTGTTAACCTGACAAAAATTTTATAATGTGGTAAACATGTAGAACAATGGGAATTGCTCGTAGGATGTAATTAGTACAATCCTCTAGAGAGACAACTGGACCACTATGTTATAACATATTAAACATTCACATATGCCATGATTCAGGTGTTATACACCTAGTTATATATGCTAGAGTAATTTACAAAGTTCACAGGGGGGAAGGTGTTAGCATAATGGCCAAGGCACTGCTTGGGATGCCCAAAATCCATATCAATGTATCCTTGCTTGAGTTGTGGCTCTGCTCCCAATCCCAGGTTCCTACTAACACACACCCTGCAAGGCATCAGGTGATGACTCAAGTAATTGGGTTCCTGCCATTCATATGGAAGACCTGGATTGAGTTCCTGGCTCTCAGCTTTGGCCTGGCCCAGTCCTGGCTGTTGCAGGTATTTGGGGAGTGAACACATAGAAGGGAGATTTCTCTGAATGTGTGTCTCTCTCTGGCAAATAAACAAACAATACATTTAAAAAATAGTTTATGGAAAAAATGGAATTAAAAAATAAATTTGGTTCAGTGCAAAATAATTTTGAAATTCAGTAGATTTTTTTTACAATACGCATATTCCATGAACTTTTGGAAAACCTCTTGTATAGTCTAAGACATACACAAGGATGTCACGAACAGCAAAAGACTGGAAAGCTCTTGTGCCCATCAACATAAAAATAAGGAAATGGATTGTAGCATATTCACAATGAAGTACTATATAGCAATGAAAATAAACTATAATTATATACAAGGATGCTATCTTGAAACACAACACTCAGTGGAAAAAAGAATTAACATTGTTTTTATGAAGCTCTATCATCACAATGCTTAAAAAAGAGGCCAAAATTCACCTATCACATAAGTAGGTAGGGAGGCAAATAAGATTATAAAACAACTTGAACAAAGTGTATATTCACATATATGAAATCTTGAACAAATCTTATTTTGGTTTTTCTAATTTCCTTTGTTAATTAAGTATAAATTGCAGAAGACACAAGAGAATCAATGCCAAACTCACCTGCAGAAACACTGTGGGAGTTCTCCTTGGCCATATAAAGGAAACAAAAATGGAGTGTTGCCATATCGCCCAAGACAGTGAAGAAAGTTTTTCGTAGCTTTGAGGCCATCTAAGGTAGTGGTGGTTGTCTCTGATGTCATTGCAATCGAATGCAGGACAAAATATTGCAGGTTGGGGGTTAATTTTTGAGTTTTTAAATATTCAGAAAATGCAATCTCTTCATAGCCTATGAAAAGAAAGATGAAAATTTATCAATTAAAATTGGACCTAAATTTCTATTTAAAATCACTCCCAAAAATATGAGATTAAGTCTGTCTAAAAGACTTCACAAAAAACTCTGGTGGTAATATTATTATTAAATTTTGGAGAGTGATTGATCTTGGGGTGGAAAGACAATCTCACTATCCATATTAGATCACTGGCACAATTTTTATGCTTTAAATGATGAATTTTTGTTTTCTATTTTATGGATGTAAAAAGACAGAAAATCATTAAACAACTCAATGAGTTGCCATAGCTGGCAATAATCTCACTTTATTAACTTGAAAAACTGCAGAATAAAACCAAAAATTGCACCTGAAAATATTAAATATGACAAAATGGAAATTTACTAATGAAATGACACATGATTCATGAAATGCATACTTCTTACTAAAACTTATAGCACTCAACTATGACTAAAAAGTAATTAAACGAGTTTCTATATGGCTCCTAGAATTGGTCTTCTTGTTATAAAATCACACTTCAAAACATAAGAGACCCCTAAACTAAGAACACAAAACAATGTAATTGGAATGATAGCAGTAGGAAATACAATCTCATAAAAAATGCAAAACATTTATAAATAAAAATTATAAAAATTCACTGAGAGAACATATGGACTTGAAACTTCAAGAACAGCAATAACAGACTTATTATTTCTTCAGAGAAAAAAACAATACTGCTGTACTTCTCAGTTTAACTTTATAAATTAGCAATAGTGTATTCCAATTCTGAGTAACAGTTTCAGCTGAACACACTTAAAAGTGTTTAGCTCTGGGGCCAGTACTGTGGCATAGTGGGTTAATCCTGCAGCTGTGGAACCGGCATCCCATATGGGCACCAGTTCTAGTCCTGGCTGCTCCCCTTCTGATCCAGCTCTCTGCTATGGCTTAGGAAAGCAGTAGAAGACGGGCCAAGCACCTGGGCTCGGCACCAGTGTGGGAGACAAAGAAGCAGCTCCTGGCTTCAGATTGGCCCAGATGCAGCCATTTGGGAAGTGAACCAGTGGACGGAAGACCTTTGTCTCTCCCTCTCACTGTCTGTAACTCTACCACTCAAATAAATAAAATCTTTTTTGAAAAAAAAGTATATAGCTCTGATGCTGAAATGATGCATTGAATGTGCAACAAACTGAAGTAACAGGCCCTAGATCACACAGTGAAATGAGTCACATCCAAGACCAGAAACCATGTCTTCAAATCTAGTGGCTTCCCTGATGTACTGCATGCCTTTTTATATTTTGTCGATAAAAATGAATATTTCAAAATTCCAAGCATAAGTATACTTGAAAATTATTAAGTATACATCTTACTTCTGATGAGAAAAAAATACCGTGACAAAAGACAACATCATCTATGAAGAGCCAGTTGATAGCAGCATTTAACTAACAACACTAAAAATTTAAGGCTAGTACAGAATTTGTAAAATGAAGAAAATATCGGCAGGGTAGCTGCAGTAGCCATTAGCCACATGTTGCTACAGAGCACTTGAAATCTGGATAGTGAGATTGAGTAATTGTATTTTAATTACATTTTTTAATTTAGTTTTTTAAATACTACATGTTGCTAATGACCTACTAAATAGTCCAGGAATAGAAAGCATTTTAAAGCAGTAATAAGTAGCTCATTAAATCAGAGAAATACAAATATTCTCTATACCCTTTAAGATATCCATCGTTTTCTTTTTTAACCCCAGTCTTTGACTTGAAAAATTTTGTGGCATAAAGAGTTGCACAGGTTATACTTTAGAAGAAAATGAGTATTCCCCCCAAAAATGAAAACTAATTAAGATTTTAGGGATTTTACTTTTTCTTTTGTAATTGCATAAAAAATGGGAAAATAACTGAAGCAGAATTTCAATGTGAAGACTTTTTTGCTATAATCATTAGTTTTAAAGGTACTGTTAATTTAGCATGTTTCCCTACATTTTTCTTCAAGTATCTTCTATCATGAATTCCCTTTTAATGAACTGTAGGTAATTTAAAATAAATTCCTACAACATAAAAAAATCAAATAGCTGGAGAATGCAATTAAATAAAAACTAATACCTTTATATTCATCAGGATGTTCCTCATATTCCATGCAAAATGTAAGAAATTTCATTAACATTCGCTTTTCTACCATACTAAGTTGTTTGCTGTTAAAAACATCTGCTCTGGAACAAGGAACCTGAAAAAAAATATGACAATATTAAGAAACTGCTTCTTTATGATACAAGTATTACAAATAAAAATTTCTTCTCTTACATATACAGGATTATTTCCATTCTGGTCAGAATATTCCATGTTACCTCTGTCTAGTTCGAATGGCATCTCTGTTAACTTCAGAGCTAATTAACTTGTGAGTTCTCTTTCTTAATTCTGCCAAGTTGCTTCTCATGCCACTGAAAGGCCAATGGCATATCACCCTTACCAGGAAAGAAGTGACAGCTTAAATCTACCAGTGCTGCCTGAAACTAATACTTTCTCAATACCAACATTAAGCTGTGGAATAACTCATGAGAAAATTAACATGAGAAACTGTAACTGAGCAAAGCTTACACTTTGCACTTGTAAATCACTTGGCAGGATTAGAATTTACTGCTTTACCAAGGAGTAACAATCTTACTGCTTATCCTTCCAAAACAACCCATAATAACTTCAACTCATAACCAGATACAATACTTGGTAAGCACAGTACCTGTTCCACTCTTCCTTCTCGAAATGCAAGAATCCTGGTAATATTTTTAAACTCTGCATATCGACTAACATTAGATTTGATAAGAAGATCAATGAGCAATCCCCGAGAATACAGCAGCTGTATAAAGAAAATATTTTAGAGAATAAGGTAAAAGGTGCAACAGCGGAAAATTGATAAGTGCTAAATATACAAAATTCAGTTATATTTTAAATTATTTATAAAAAAGTATACCTTTAAATATTATAGTACATATTATGACAACTTCATAACTGATTATCTAAAACTCAAAATCCAAAAAACTGTAAAAATGATCCATACTGACATAAGGCACTTCTGTCTTTATCTGTCCCTCTTAATGTGAATATTCGTACATTTCTCTGCAGAAATATTAGTGGGTTTAGACACAGAGTGCCTCTTGGACCCTGCTAAGAACGTTACATAATACATACCATATCAGCAGTCTCAATATTAATTTATACTATATTTTTTAGAAGTCTGAATGATAAGACATACTAGGCCCCTGTAGGCCAGGTGGTTGTAAAAAATCAGACTGATGGACCTCCCCAACCCACCAAAAAAGAAAGAGATAAGTGATGTACTTCCACTAAAATACTCCAATAACAAGGTCCCTCTATAATCCAAGCAGTCTTGGTTTATATGAAGTATGTGTTTGTCAATAAGTAAGAATGACAGTTACTTCCAGCACGTATACAAAGGATTGATTTAACCTTTCAAAATCTCTCATAACTACTCTCAGAAACACAAAAACAATAATTTAAACAGTATTATCTGTCATACTGTGAATTGAGCCATATGGTTAAATGCTAAATGTTTGGCTAAATCTATGTCTATAAGTTGATAAATGTTAAAAATGTAAATGCGGGGCCGGCACAGTGGCATAGTGGGTTAAGCCTCTGCCTGCGGTGCTGGCATCCCATATGGGCACCGGTTTGAATCCCGGCTGCTCCTCTTTTCTGATCCAGTTCTCTGCTTATGGCCTGGGAAAGCAGCAGAAGATGGTCCATGTGCTTGAACTCTTGCACCCATGTGGGAGACCAGGAAGAAGCTACCTGGCACCTGGCTTCAGATCAGCCCAGCTCCGGCCATTGCGGCCATTTGGGGAGTAAACCAGTGGATGGAAACTTTCTCTCTCTCTCTCTGTAACTCTGCCTCTCAAATAATAAATATATCTTTAAAAAAATTTTAAAATTAAAAAATGTGTTACACTATAATATATGAGGATGAGGAAATAAAATTAGCTTTACTATACAAATATAAACATAATCTCAAAAACCAATCTTACTCAATTCATCAAGTATCCAACAGGTCAAGAAATACTTTCTGTACATCAGTAGAAGCTAACTGAAATTTTATAAAAGGTCAGCATTGTTTAGAACAAACAAAATGGGAATCACATTTTTAAGCAAATCTGATTATTCTGACTAAATATGGCATGTTACTTGATTAGATTCCTCTTAACACACCATGCAACCAATACAGCTCATACTTTTAAGAATATAATGTCATTTTAATACTATAATAATAATAAACACAGGCACTTCAAAAATCTCATTTGTTTAAACAACAAATATTTGTAAGAATCCCTCAAAAGTCATAATGACAAATATAAACATATGTAAAATCTTCATGTAATAAAATCTAGTAATATTTAAAGATATAATGCCAGCTTCAAAAATGCATTTGGCCTTCTGCCACGTGTTCCATCATGTGCACACTGGCAGTTGGTCACCCATCTCTATGAATTTATCTTCTCTGAATAAATTTGGCCTGGCTGTAGATTCATTCACTGCCTCCTCTCTATTCTGTGCCTCTTTTCCTAACATCTATGGTGCCCCGTGTGAGGAGGGGAGCAAGGAATCAGCATCTTGGCCAAACCAGCCGCTCCTGCATCCTCTGGCCAGAGCCCTTGAGCAGATCTCATCGCTGCACTCAACATGGGATCTCATTCTCAACCCATGGTATGGCTACCTGAGGTGAGCTGACCCTGAGTCAGTGATTTCAGAGTCAGCCAAGGAGCTACAAGGAATTCTTTCTCTTGGGGATTCGCCCTTCTCTCCTTGCCTTGGAATCTTGGAAATGCTTCCTGGTACAAGAAAAGAGTGCTTCTGAAGAAGTCAGCAGGCTGTGGGACTGGCTCTCTGCTATGGCCTGGGAAAGCAGTGGAAGATGGCCCAAGTGCTTGGGCCCCTGCCCCCAGTGGGCAGAAGCTCCTGGCTTCTGGCTTCTGATCAGCACAGCTCCGGCCACTGCGGCCATCTGGGAAGTGAACCAGCAGATGAAGACCAATCTCTCTCTCCCTCTCTCTGCTTTTCAAATAAATACATAAATCTTTGAAAATACATTTATGTAAATATAAAAATAATATATAATTTTGACTTCAGAATAATTAGTGCATAAAAGGTTTGATGCAATGTTCATTATTTCTTTTGTAAGAAGTACAATTTACTTTAGTTTTTAGAGTTGTTCTCTGACAAGATTTTATAACCATGGTTGTCTAATATCTTAGTTTCTTAAAAAATCTATAATTGTTAAAAATAAGTTAGTAAACACAAAAGATAAATATTTTCAAATTCATGTACTGTTGTTTGTAAAATATGTAAAATGCATTAGGCCTTTTAGTAAATATTTTTCATAAACTGTTGATATATGACAAACCATTTTAATTACTTTTAAGTAACTATGTGTTAAGATTCTATACATTCTTTGAAATGTTTTATACTTAATTTAGAGGCTTTAAAAGATTATTGCAAAATGGAAATTAAAAAACCAGCAAGCAGGAGAGAGAGAAATATTTTGGAAGTTCCAGACATGAGAATGTGTCTTAGTAAGTAAAGCTACTTCAATTAAGGGGAAAAGTAAGCAATGTTTGACTTAAAGTGACACAGCTGATGTCCTTTAAGGAGGCAGAGGAATGATATAAAACAAATAATTGAGGAAATGTTATAGGTTTGTGGAAAAATCTTGTATGAGATTAATTTGAGATTAGAAGGAAATTATTACATGGGTTTCTATAACTTGGGCATTGTTATGAAAGGTACACTGATATAGAACTAGGATTTATTCCCCTATATTAAAACAATAAAGTTTCTAAAAACATATACAGAAATATATTAGTAAATATCTGCAAAGTGTCTTGATCTTCAATTTCAAAATCTTTTTCTAAATACATTTTCTCCTCTTAATAGTTTCTGCTTATATAATTATTCCCTCTGACAATTTTCTAGCTATCTTCTGTAAGCTATTTTATGTTCCTTGGATTCGACACTGTCATGGCCTGACTTGACATATAAAATGTTTATATAAAAAGCCATTTGATGAGATCCCAGTGGAAAGAACAGGTCTTCAAAGAAGGAGGTACCTTTCTCTGAAGGGAGGAGAGAACCTCCACTTTGACTATGACCTTGTCTAAAGAAAATAAGAATCGGAGAACTCAGAGGGCTTCCATAGCCTTGGAAACTCATGACTGGAGCATAGGGAGATTACTGATGCCATAGACAGGAGTGTCAATTGGTAAAGTCAACAACAGGAGTCACTGTGCACTTACTCCTCATGTAGGATCTCTGTCCTTAATGTGCTGTGCATTGAGATTTAATGCTATAACGAGTACTCAAACAATATATTTCACTTTGTGTTTCTATGGGGGTGCAAACTGTTGAAATCTTTACTTAATGTATACTAAACTGATCCTCTGTAAAAAAAAAAAAAAAAAGAAATTATCAACTCCCAACTTGACTCTCACTGGGATTAAACATGACAATAGGTCTGATCTGATTTCATCATCATTTAAAAAAAAATCATCTATTATTTTTCACTTTATGTTTCTGTGTGGGAGCAAACTGTTGAAATCCTTACTTAAAGTATACTAAGCTGATCTTCTGTATATTAAGATAATCGAAAATGAATCTTGATGTGAATGGAAGGGGAGAGGGAGTGGGAAAGGGGAGGGTTGTGGGTAGGAGGGACGGTATGGGGGGGAAGCCATTGTAATCCATAAATCGTACTTTGGAAATTTATATTCATTAAATAAAAGTTAAAAAAATAAAAAAAAAGCCATTTGACTCTTTAATGACAAAAAATGCATTTAAAATACCATGTAAAAGTAAAAACAACTTCCAATTAGACTAGAGTTTTTTTTTTCTGAAGGTGTGCCATATTTAAACTTAAATCTCAATTTTACCTTACTCTGTGTGACCTACCACAGTCATTTCATAGTGATAAGACTAAAGAATATGGTAATTTGATTAAAATGACTTGAACTAAATTTAATAATTAATTTTTGCTGCCCTTGGCATTTTGGTTTCATAATTATTAGAGTTCAGACTAATGAAATGAATTTTAATTGTCTTTAAGTATTTCCTCTTTGGTTACCTTCTCTTTCAGTCTGAGCAGGATAATACTATGTATTTTATTTGACCAATTTAGCCTGATCTATTATTTTTAAAAGGTTATATTCACGGTTATGGCTTGTAAACTGTAAATCTCCAAAGTACTTGGGTCTTACACCATGAGAACTTTGGGATGGAATACACATAGAAATATCAAGAAGCTTGGAGATATCAAAAGGATTTTAGGAAAGAGGTAGGGCTTAAGATAGATACGTCAATCATCCTAAACTTAGATGTGTTAATGAAATTATTAGAACACATGAAATTTCCAGGGAGTGCCCAAATACCCCAATAACATATAACACACTGCTCTACACCATTCAGTATTGGTGAATACTTTATACCATTCAGTATTCAGTTCAGGAAATGAGAAACATTCTTTAAAATGACCAAAAAAAAAACTCTTAAAAAAAAAAATCCCCTGTGTTGCTATGGTTACAGTCTTTAGATACTTCTGCATTTTTGAAACAATAATTATATTTATGAACCTATGAAAACATGCATGACAAAGTATAACTGCCTAATCAACTGCCTCTAGACATTTTTTTTAATTTATTTACCCTAAGAGATCCAATATTGCTAACCAATAAATCCTGAGAAAATATCCGGATATCTCCTTCACAATCTATTCAAATGTCTCAGTTTCTAATTAAACTTCTCCTTTCCACAACCAGTATTCATTTTCTTAGAAAGTTAAAGTTTCCTATGCTAAGTCCTACAATTGAATAGCATCATTTTCTATCACTTTCCTGTGGAAAATGTATATTTCACATATTACATCTTAGACACATTTATGAAATAGCCTTGATTCTTAACTACATTTATATCATTATATCCCAAGTTCTAAGTAACTAACTCAAAATGAAATTTTCAGACAAAGCCCATTTACTATATGACTAGTTCAGTTTTTTGTTGAGTTTCTGTTGTTCACTTCTCTTTAAAGTACTGCTCATAAGAACTGGAAGGTTATTATTGTGTTAGGATTAAACTTCCATCTAGAGACAAATAACCAAGTTAAAATGGAAAGAATGCTAGATTTCAAAGCATGACAAGGTCAAAGAAGATGGAGAAGGCAGAATCATAGTTCAGAAATATGAAGTAGGATCAAGGCAATAGCCAACTCAGATCATGACAGAATCAGATACAAAGTGCTACATGATAAAAAAAAAAAAGGATAGTAAAAAGATAATCATATTTTCAGGCATCTAGTTCAAAGGGAACAGGAAAACAATATACAATTGCAGCAGCAAAATGTGAGCAGAATGCATTGGTCCCTTTCTTTCCCCTATCATTTGGAACTTGAGGAAAACTCAGTATTTTGAAAAGCCTAGTTTTGAGTCAAGTCTGATGTTATTCACTTCTCTTTAATTCCTCATAGTTTGCCTTTAACTTAAAGAGATTTGGTCTCTATTTTCACTCTATTTTTACCTAGCCCTGTATCGTGAGCCTTTAAGATCATGATCTTTTATCCCATTGGTTTTCTAGACTCTTACACTAAGCCTTGCTTCCTAGAAACACAAGGCAACTTCGTACCCTCCTAAGATCCAGGAAAACTTCTCTAAGTCACACTAAAATTAATGTTAGAGTTAAGGGTGGAAACATAAAAGACAAAAGCATCTTTAGCGTCTTCCCACTACTTAATTATCCTCCAGAACCCTCAAATCTGAACACAGAATTTTCAAAAATGCACTGGTTCATCATATATCAAGGATTAAAAAAAAGTTGACGTAAATTGACTGTCAAAAACATGGATTAGTAAATGGGTTCATTAGAGTGTTTTTTAAATGGAATTCACACATCCAAGCATTAGAAGAATATTCTGATGCACTATGTGGTTTAATACAAAAGTATTTAAGTACAAAAATATTGTTTAATTATAGATCAGAAAAGCACATTAAAAGCAGTTTAATGTGCACATTCTGAAGTGCTTTCAATCTTAAAGAATATTTTAAATGAATTATAAACTTCTGGTTAGTATCTCTTTATACAATAAATGCTCTGTATTTCAGAGAATAAAATAATTAAAAATTGGATTTATGGACCAAGATGTTATGTTTAATCAATTAGAAGTTAGCCTTGTTCTACGATAATATGGGTAAAATCGGTACTTACCTTTGATACCAAATCAATATTAAATCTCCTGCCTTCTTTAATAATTTGTGAGTAAGTAATCCTATTTTTCTTTGGTTGCTCTATGGTGTCTGCTGCTGTAGGCACATTTGTGCTTGTTTCTTCTTCTGAAGTTTTATCATCACAATGGTCGCCTTTCTCCCCTGTTGCTTCAGCATCATTTACTTCTGGGGCACTCTCTGGATCACTGCTTGGAGTTTGTTCTGCGGACATTTCGCAGCTCACGATGCTTAATGACTCATCTTCTGTAGGCAGGCAGGCAGAATCTGCAGCTTCTGTGGAGTTCGCAGATGTCACAGATGCGTGATTTTTCTGCAATGCACCAGCTTCTTCAACATCTTCATGCAAATCCTGACTAATAAGAAATCACAATAATTAACATCATGCTTTTGATAATTCTATCCTGTTACTTTTTTTAATATTGCTTAACTTTGCATGGCAATTTTTCCTTACCCTTTTTATCTTATAAAATTCAAGTGTATGTTCTGCCTTAGGTGAGCCAGACATTAAACATTTATCTGTAAGTTTTCAATGCAATATGAAACATAATTAAGATTTGATAAAAAGAGTTCAGGGTTTAAAAAGTCACACAATTATTTTTATTAATTTAAGGCAGACAAGGGAATTGTATTTGAAGCAAATCAACTTAATGCTTAAGAGTATAGACTGCAGAATTAACACATCCTCTAACCAGTTAGCTCTGTGTACACAGGCAAGATACTTACATTCTCTGAGACCTAAATTACTTCTCTATAACCTAGGAATAACATCACCTACCTCCCTTACAAAGTTGTTCTGAAGATCAAATGAAGTACTATATGCAAAGAATATGGCACAGTGCTGGGGACACAGTAAGTGCTCAATGATGGATATCAAAGATCATTAATACTGAGAATTCTTGACTCAGTGGTGTACAGAGGTATAATCTTCACTGAAGTGGGGGCAAAAATCTGCCATGAAAAGTTTAAATTGGTCTACCTCAATGTGTAATCGAACAAAATCTGTATTCTTTCCTGTCAACTATTCTTTCAGTACTGACATCTATCACTCTCCTGGAAGGCCCATTCTTAAAGTTATTACTAGAGTTAACATTCTCAGTCTATCATTTTCTTGTCTGCATCATGAATTTCCCTATTATATTTCATCCTCCCCAGAATCCACTATTTTCACTGGATTTCCCTAATGCTCAATACCTGACCCAATTGTATGTGATAGTCTCTGGCAAGCAAACATCTGCTCATTGATATTCCAAGAACAGTTGCCCTTCCTTATGTCAAATGTAAACCCCTCATAAAAATCTTCATCTTCCTGTCTGTAAACTAAAACATTTTCTTCTTTTACTAATTTTCTGGTCTCATCCTCACCTACATTCCAACATGCTATCTCTGATCTCCGTGTTTTGGCCCAGATCATTTTTTTTTCTGGATTAGCCTTTCCACTGCAAATAAAATCACAACTCCCCATTCCCAAACGTAATCACATACTTTAACAATCTATCTATTTTAAGGAGAAGTTTAAATTTTACTTTCAAGAAGTCTTTCTTGATCCAACCATATTCAGTAACTCTGCTGTTCCATGCTCTTATAATACACAAATGCAGCTTCCCTTGAAATTTTTAAAAAATCAATTCCTTTTTCATAGTCCTTGGTTGTTCAGCACATACTTTATTTTTAGAACTATATTTTTCTCTTGAGCAAAGACATGTACACCTCTTCCTTGTGTCCTTTTCAAAATATCCACTGTACTGTTATATAATATATAGATGTGATATCTATTAAATACTTGAAGAATACATGATTTGCATATGCAATAGATTTTCTTTATTAAACAAACATTTATAAAAACATAAAAGATTAGGTGAGGAAAACATGCTATATAATAAATGTTAAAAAGTAGGTACAGTGAAAAAATGAAGTACCTTATTAAAATTAACATAGTAACTACAACAAAACAGAAAATATTGAAAGAATAATACTCAAATGTCAATGAAGTAAAATGTCTTATTTGTTGTTAAAGCAATTTAATGAAATACAATGAAAAAAGGAATTGATATCATTAATGATATAGCAATATTTTTCAGAGTTAGGAAACTATAATGGGAAGAACATCCAATTTCTACTCCTTAATGCCCTACTTGGGAGACATCAAGCAAGTCTCTCAATCTCTCAGATTCCTCACGTATAAAATGGAGATCAGGCACAGACAATTTTGTTCAGCAGTTAAAATGCTGTTTAGGGTGTCCATGTCTTAAATCAGAGTGCCTGAGTTTGATTCTTGGCTCCAGCCCCTAATTGCAGCTTCCTGCCAGTATAGAACCTGGGAGGCAGAAATAACGGATCAAACATTCTTGCCACTCACAGGAGAGACCTGGATTGAGTTCCCAGCTTCCAATCCAGCCCAGCCCAGACTACTGCAGGGATCAGAGAATGAACCAAAAAAAGGAAGCATGTGCTGTCTCTCTTGCTTGCTCCCTTTTACTCTCTGTGCTTCTTAAATTTTTTAAATGGGGATCAATTCATCCGCCTTACCTTTGCATGAGACTGTTAAATGAGCTATTCTATGTTAAAAGTATTTTATAAGCTCTAAAAAGCTCAAATATAAGACATTAATCTAATTTAGGATATTCTAAAATTGTCTGCGATGAAAGCTCCTTGGCCACATAAACACGCAATAGCCCCACAGACATTAACAACGTTAAAAATGAAGAATGGCAATATGAAATGTGATTTGTCTGTTTTCTACATAATTGTTCATGCTCTGTATTCACTTTTGTTATTATGAAAGCCAATAAAACTAAAATGTGTTCCATAAGGGATCCAAAGTGACAACTTTCAGCAAAAGTTCCACGCCTGATCATTAAACTACGAAATGACATGATAATTAATTATATTTTACAGCTAAGACAAACAATAACAACCTCTCTTATTACAGACCATGATGATGACACTGTGAAAATGGAGCAAGCAACTGACCTGGTTAGTGGCTTTCTGTATTTTCCTTTGGAGGACTTTATAGAGTGAATGAAATGTATTAGCCAATGTGAGACTATACAGAAGATATAAGTCAAAATACCACTTATTTAAAGTATAAATGTAAGGAAAGAAATTATTTTTTGGGAATTTGTTCAGTATACATAAACTCTTAAGTTTCATTGCTCTCAACAAAATTTGGTAGAATTCCAAAACCACAAAACACAAGCAATAAAAACACAAAACATTGTCCTCAATTTCCACTAAAAATAACCATGGTATTTTGGCAAATTTGCCAACATTGAGGTTAATACCTAACAAGAAGTTATCAAGATACCAAAATACTTCTAAAACTGTAATTCCTCAGTAAACAAAATTCTGATAATAAAAAGGGATATCTTCTTCCACGTTTAAAATTTTATATCTAAGAAAAGTCTTACCCTGAGGGTTATAGCCCTCCCAAAAATGTTAGAATTTTATTAATTTAAATGTATTGAAAACTACGAAAACTTACTTATCAATTATAAAATGAGATTATAAGCCCTCAAAAGAACTTTTGTGTTTTGAACTATTACAATGATTTTCACATATAATGCTTATTATCATTATTTCTTATAAAAAATTCACTACCAAAGTAGATTTCAAACTAAATCTAGTTCTCAGATTCTTTCCTCTACATAGTTAAATATTTAGGAACATTATCACTTAGAGTTGAGTAGATCTTTCAGCAAAAAAACCCACAAAAAGCTAAAAAGGTATGGCTGGGAAGCATAGAAATAAATAAAAATTCATCATGAAGGAAACTAATGTGATAGATTTTTAAATAAAAGATTAGAAATTATAAAAAAAGATATAATGTTATCAATATTGTTAATTTGAATTCCACAGGCCATTTACCATACGGTATAACAATATTTTTGAGATGATTTTCCCAAAGTATAACTGCTGAATACTGTTTGCATAAATACATTTTTAATTGTCAAATCTATAAATAACCTTGAAATTTTGGAGGTATAAATTCTGGTATTATCTAGTACTGCTTATCAATTAATGATACTAACAAAGAGCACCTCCAAGCGAATGTGTCTTATTAATGCCTTGTAATAGTCACCCTTTTAGATAAGTCAAATGAAAACTGCCAACCAGCTGGTTAATCTATTCAGCACAGGTGTTCACTATTTATTGTTCAGCCATTTGCACTTTTTCCTCCAAAACACCTTGTTGCAGAGACTGTATTCTTTTGAGGTGTGCATTTTGTTCAAAGGCTATTCATTTCTAATTTGCATGATATATGTTATACAGCCACCCAGATGTTCATTACTGAGATAAACATTTAAATGGTTACTTGTAAGAACTACAAAAAGACTATCCAAAAATTGTGGTTCTAGAAAAGAGCAATATTAAAAATACATTGTAATCAACTTTGAATTGCTATAATATATTGATAGATACATTTCCCTAATTATTACAAGTTTAAAACATTAACATATACTGTAGAATACAATTGAAATATTACCCTCTTGTCATATTTCTCCAAGCACTAAACTTTACATGGTGGTACACAGCAGGTACACTGGTTGCATACTCAGTAACCATTAACCTCTCCCTCCTTGCTATACCTCAATGCTGTTCCAATATCAGACTGAAGGTATCGAGTCCTGGGGCTTGGATTTTGACTGCTCGAAACTAATTATGGTCATTTTACCTCCCTTTTGGTGGTGACTGATTTAGAAATGAGCATATTATTCAGTTTTAGCCAGTGAGATAAGGAAGAGTTTACTGGAGGCTCTTGGTAATGATTTTCCATGAAAAAAAAAAAAGTGCACACGTGCTAGGAAAAACTCTTCCCCCTTCCATTTGCGATTAGAGATTTCTATGGTCTAAGAATCTGTTTGGAAAGCTAAGAGAAGTGCAGAACAGATGCCCCAGTGCTCTTAGGTGCTGAGGCTACATAATTAACAAATCATCCCCCTACCTATCACCACCTATATACTCTGTCCACTTGTTTAAGCCACATTTAGTTGGGCATCATGTCATCTGCAGCCTTAAACAAATGTATCATACACAGTTGTACAGCTTCCTGTAAACTGTAAAAACTGCAGGTGATTTTTACTTCTTTTGTCTTATTAGTGTTATTCCATTGCTATTGTTGCTCAAGAAGAACATATTGCTGGAATAATTTTTAAGATAAAATTTTAGAACTAAAAATAAGTAGTTTTAGATGCCTGTTTGAATAAAAATCTTAATTTTGGTATTAATTCTCTAGAGTTGGTTCATTTGAACCTGAACTTTCATCCTGCTTTAACCTTATACCAGGAAAAGGGGGAAAAAATGCTCAATATGCAAATAATAGGGCAAGAAGTAATCGTCGATATTTAAAAAAATCTCTTCTCACTAAAGAAACCATATGACATTATACAATTAACAAGCAAACAACTTTTACCCAAGAATCACTTGAGTTTGTATAACATTAAATGTGAATTAATAACTTTTCATGGTCTGTTGCATATTTAAATTTAGAATGACAGCTTTTATTCCCTCATGTAAACTATATTCTGTGGCATGTAAACTACAGCCATGACCATTAAAGGATACTAGATTCATGCCACATCTAATACTAGGAGTTAGGTATTACACTATATATCAACATATACATTGGGGCCGGTGCTGTGGCGTAGCGGGTAAAGCCGCCACCTGCAGTGCCAGCATCCCATATGGGCACTGGTTTGTGTCTGGCTGCTCCACTTCCGATCCAGCTCTCTGCTATGGCCTGGGAAAGCAGTAGAAGATGGCCCAAGCCCTTGGATCCCTGCACCCACGCGGGAGACCCAGAAGAGGTTCCCGGCTTCGAATCGGCACGGCTCTGGTCATTGTGGCCATCTGGAGAGTGAACCAGCAGATGGAAGACCGATCTCTCTCTCTCTCTCTCTCTCTCTCTCTCTCTCTCTCTGCCTCTTCCTCTTCTGTAACTCTGCCTTTCAAATAAATAAATAAATCTTGAAATATATATATATATTAAACTAGTAAATTAAAGAAGTAAAATGTACATCCTAAGGTGCTCACCTTCACAATGGAAACACTTTATTTACAGGGTTGTAGGGTCCCTTTGATGTGCATACATATTTACCAGCTAACTGAAATATAACATAATACAATGGCCATAGCACAGGCTTTTGAGTTTGATAAATATACGTTCAAATTCTTGCTTTCCTACCTCTGGCTGTCCCTGAGCTTCTGTTTATTCACCAGTAAGATGTATCAACAGCTCATGCACATGGCTGTTACACAGAATGAAATTAAACGTAATAAACTATGTAATGCACCAGGTAACATCAGTAGCCTGAAAGATGTTATCCAATAAGTGCTAGTCCTTTTTCCTTTCCCTCCCATAAGTCAATGATGTGATCACATATATACAAAATCATTTCAATGTAAAAGTTTTTATATAGCAAAAATATTTCTAGGTCCAAAATAAAAATTATCCCACAATTTTAACTAGCACTCAAGATAACCAAGTTTTGATAAAACAATCTGGATATTTCTTTAAAGTATGTCACAGATTGACTTAACTATGATAAAAGGTTGATCAGTTTATATTTAGCAGTTAGCCTAACTGTATAGTAACTCAAAGCATTAAACATTCAAATGATCATTAAAACCTTTTCACTGTTCAATTCAAAATAGTTGTTGAAAATGAGTAATCTCCACAGCAACAATAAAGAAAAATTATCCTATATGTTTACAGTAGAATATACTGTTCTTGACTTGCCAAGTACTTGGAGGCATTTCCCAAGCATTGGTGATGGCTTTGCATTCTAACTCAGTCCTACTGGCAAGCAAAGTTAAAAATCAGGAGACTTCTGATATGGCTATAATATTATTTATGGGGGCAGAAATTTGGCATGGAAGTTAAGTTGCCACTTGGGACACTGCACCCATACTGAGTGCCTGGTTAAGACTCTCAGCTACTCCACTTCTAATCCAGCTTCCTGCTAATGCACACCCTAGGAGATAGTAGATTACAGGCCAAATATTGGGATTCCTGCCCTCCATGTGGGGGATCTGGATGGAGTTCCTGGCTCCTGGATTCAGACCAGCCCAGCCCTGGCTTTTGTAGGGATTTGGGGAGTAATGTATCTTCCAAAGGAAGGAAGGTAGATCAATTAATCAATCTCAATTTTTCTCTCTCACTCTTCCTGTCAAATGAAATGAAAATCAAATAATTTTAAAACGTATTATTTAAAGTTTATAGTCAAGAGATACATACTTGATTCCCCCTTGATGTTAAATAACCAAGTGGCATATGTGGAAATCACACCATAGATTTTGACCTAATGAACAGCAACTCTGTAACTCATCTGATCTAAAAATGGGAAGACAAGTCATAATAGTTCAGCCTTTATATCATCTATAAAGATTGACAGGCAGAGTGTACAGTGAGAGAGAGACAGAGAGAAAGGTCTTCCTTTTCCATTGGTTCACCACCCAATGGCCGCTGTGCTGCAACCAGCGCACTGTGCTGATCCGAAGCCAGGAGCCAGGGGCTTCTTCTGGTCTCCCATGCGGGTGCAGGGCCCAAGCACTTGGGCCATCCTCCACTGCACTCTCGGGCCACAGCAGAGAGCTGGCCTGGAAGAGGAGCAACCGGGACAGAATCCAGCGCCCCGACCGGGACTAGAACCCGGGGTGCCGGTGCTGCAGGCAGAGGATTAGCCTATTGAGCCGCAGTGCCGGCAATAAAATAGACTTTTGGTGAGTGACCATTAAAGTACCAAATTTGGGAGAACTTGTCATATGGCCAGTGTGTTGATTTGAATTGCATATGCTGAGAGAGTAATGTGCAAGAACAACATTAGTAAGTGAGAGGCCCTAAATAATTGGCCAGCATTAGTGTACAATTACAAAGTTCTCAGGAAGTGATAATAACTTCCTTTATGAAAAAAAAGGTTCATTAAGTGAGCCTACGGATAAGTAGAAAATATAATTAACCTGTGTTATCTGGCTATGACAGAAAACACATGACTCACAAAAAATATTCTTAAAAAATAAAGAAAAATCAGTTGAAATGAAGACATAAAACTACTGCTCTTTGAAAAAAGACATGATTCTTTATGTAAAAAGAATCCTAAGGAATTTCCTTAAAAAAAAATCCTAGAACTAATAAGTTTACCAAAATTTCAGGATACATCCAAGATCAACACATAAAAATCAACTGCATTTCTAGTTCATAATTATGAATCTAAACTAAAAAGATAATCACACTTATAATGGCTCCAAAGAAAATTAAATACTTATACAATTAACAAAATATGTACATGACCAGCATGCTAATTAAATTCTGTTGAAGGAAATCAAAGATGATCTCCAAAAAGGGAGATTAAACAATGTCCAAAGATTGGATGAATCAAGATAACAATGATGTCCAATCTCCCCAAATTCATTACAACTTTAACATACTCTCTATCAAAATCTAAGCAATTTTTAATAGGCATAGACAAGTTTTTCAAAACACTTATATCGGAAGCCACAAACTCTAGAATAGCTAAAACAATCTTGACAAAAATAAACTGGGAGGGCCGGCACTGTGGCTCACTTAGTTAATCGTCCACCTGCGGCGCTGGCATCCATATGAGCACTGGTTCTGGTCCCAGTTGCTCCTCTTCCAGTCCAGCTCTCTGCTGTGGCCCGGGAGTGCAGTGGAGGATGGCCCAAGTGCTTGGGTGCCTGCACCGCATGGGAGACCAGGAGGAGGACCTGGCTCCTGGCTTCAGATCTGCGTAGCTCCGGCCATAACAGCCATTTGGGATTGAACCAACGGAGTGAAGACCTTTCTCTCTGTCTCTCTCACTGTCTAACTCTATCTGTCAAATAAATAAAAAATTAAAAAATAAATAAATTCGGAAAAATCATTCCACCTGATATTAAGGCCTATTATTGCCGGCGCCGCGGCTCAATAGGCTAATCCTCCACCTAGTGGCGCCGGCACACCGGGTTCTAGTCCCGGTCGGGGCGCCGGATTCTTTCCCGGTTGCCCCTCTTCCCAGGCCAGCTCTCTGCTGTGGCCCGGGAGGGCAGTGGAGGATGGCCCAACCAAGTAGTTGGGCCCTGCACCCCATGGGAGACCAGGAGAAGCACCTGGCTCCTGCCTTCGGATCAGCGCGGTGCGCCGGCCACAGCGCGCCAGCCGTGGCGGCCATTGCAGGGTGAACCAATGGCAAAAAGGAAGACCTTTCTCTCTGTCTCTCTCACTATCCACTCTGCCTGTCAAAAAAGAAAAAAAGGCCTATTATTATAACTGCAAAAATGAAGACAGTGAGGTATTGGTGGAGAAAAAGATCAATGGAACAGAATAAAAAAACAGAAACAGACACCCAAATATAGTCAATTTTTGACAGGTGCAAAAGTAATGCAATGGAGGAAGAATAGCATTTTTCAACAAATGGTGCTAAAGCAACTAGATATCCTTAGGTTGAAAAAAGGAAAAAAATAAAATAGGAATATCATCTCAACTCACCCTTTATACAACAAAATAAAACTATTTAACTGTTTTTTGTGCAGAGGAAGAAAATCTAAATATAGAGCTAGGTAGCTTTCTCAGACTGGACATCCAAAGCATAATCCACACACTCAAAAAAAATATAGCCTGGACTCATCAAAATTAAATATATCTACTCTTCAAAACCATCCTGTTTTAA
Source organism: Oryctolagus cuniculus (assembly GCF_964237555.1). Taxonomy (NCBI): domain Eukaryota; kingdom Metazoa; phylum Chordata; class Mammalia; order Lagomorpha; family Leporidae; genus Oryctolagus; species Oryctolagus cuniculus. The sequence continues at coordinate 64,938,456 of NC_091453.1, read as the reverse complement.
AGAGGATGAGAAGACAAAATACAGAAGAGGGAACAATATTTTCTAACGACATATCTGACAAAAACCAGATATTTAGCATAGATAAAAACAAAAACCTCTAGAAACTAAAAAAAAAAAAAAAAAAAAAAAAAAAAAAAAAAAAAAAAAAGAAGAAGAAGAAAAGGAAAAAAAAATAAAAGCAAGCCAAAGACAGGAACAGACATTTCACTAATAAGGATATCTGGATGGCAAATATACACACCAAAAAATATTTAAAATCAACAATTAGCAAAATGCAAATTAAAACCACAGTGAGATATCACTATATACCCACCAAAATGGCTAAAATAAGAAAATGAGAACACTAAATGCAGGTGAGAATGTGGAGAAACTACATTATACAGATATTTTTGGTGAAAATGTAAAATGCTACAGTACCTCTAGAAAATGATTTGGCAGTTTAAAGCTACATATACAATAACCATATGACCCAGGAAGAACACACTTAAATATTCATTCCAGGGAAATGAAGACTTTTAGCTCAGAGAAATGTTCACGTAGAATTCTGTGCATGGAATTGAGTAGCAACTTTATTTGTAATAGCCCAAAACTGAAAATAGCCTAGATGTTTTTCCAGAGTGGGTTATTAAACAAAATAGTACAACCATACTGTGGAATAGTACTCAACAACAACAAAATGAACAAATTATTGATGTACACACAATCTGGATGAATCTCCAGGGAATCATGCTGAATGAGAAAAAAGTGCCAAAAAGTTACATATTATCCAGTTACGTTTAACACTCTCAAAATGATAAGATTATAGAGGTGAAAAACAGATCAGGGGTTCCCAGGAATTAGGGATGGTGAGGGGAGGGGTGAGGAGGAAATGAAGTATGGTTACAAGAAGACAACAGGAGGAATTCCTGTGCTAATGAAGTGTTCTGTAACTTGACTATAGTGATGGGCACAGGAACCTACGTGTGACAAAATTGTATAGAACTACATACACATACACACAAACCCTATGCGCATAAAATGTAATACAAACATCAATAACACATATGTAAAAAAGCAAAGAGTCAAGAACCTGTAATATGTTATTCATTATTTTGAAAAAGGTATTCACAAGAATTTTGCAGTATGCCCTCAAGAATGTCGAAGATCTACTACACAGTGATAGCTTTACTTACTCAGCATGAAACAGTAAACTGAAACTTGTCTCTAACTCTCAAATAAAATAAATCTTTAAAAAAATGATGTTTTATTCTAAACATTTTTAATACTTATTTTGTAAAATGTACTTCAAATACCCCTATTATTTCAAGTGAAGGATAGAGAACATTATTCAAGTTTTGCCTTAAGACACTGGGATGTGTAATTATGATCATCAATTATTATACTGTGTTACAATACAGTGATGGCCTTGAGGGATCTTCTCTTAGGAAAAGCCATTTACCCCTACATTAAGTGGCCTAATGTCCACACTCAGCTCGTTGATAGTCTTCTCTTTTGCTAGTCTACCATCACCTAAAATAGCAGCATGTTGGAGCCCAGGGGTCCTTTTGGGATCACCTAGTCCAAACCATTCATGTTTTACTAATGGTAAAGTAGAGGCCCAAAGTAGAGACATCACTTTTTCAGTATCACATAGCAAGCTAAATGGCAAAGGCAGAAGAAGCAGAACCTTTGTTTCTGCATAGTTCTCGGTGTTCTTGCCTCTAGTACAAAGTACTATGACAGAAATACCAGAAAACAAAGTTGTCAAAATACATAAAAATAAAACAAGATTTTTGGTTTACGTGAGTCAGTCCTGCTTAATGACTTCTCATATAAAGCAAGTCTTTTTGACAGTTGTTTTGGCCCTAGCCCCTTTCACATAGTGATTCCAAGTTTGTGACCATGACTCAAAAGACTAAGGATGCCACAATCTGGCAAGTCCAAGAGAAGGTACTGGTTTTCCACGCTGGTACCAATTATAGACGAATGGATTTTCTCAACAGTCTTCCACCTCCCTGGACATTCTCTCCAAGCTCTTCCTGCTTACCAGGACTTTAACAGCTAACTTTCCCATGTAAATGAAGACATATAGAAAATTATCCAAGTTCACCTCTTGATCCACATTCTAACTGGCAACGAGCAGAACAGAGTCTTAAAAGGAATCTTTAACCGTTAACACATTACTTTATTTTCTTTAAAAACAGATAGCTCTTCATCTCCTGGTTCACTCCTCAAATGCCAGCAACAGCCAGCATTGGACCACATCAAAGCCAAAAATTCAATCCAGGTCTTCCACGTGAGTGACAGAGACGCAAGTACTTGACTCATCATCTGATGCTTCACAGGTTGTAAATTAACAGAAACTGGATCCAAAGAGGAACCAGGACTAGAAGCAGGCACTCTGATATGAGATACAGAAGCCCCAAGCCACATCTTAACTATTGTATTTTTTTTTTAATTTATTTGACAGGTAGAGTTATATACAGTGAGAGAGAGAGGACAGAGAGAAAGGTCTTCCCTCCATTGGCTCACTCCCCAAATGGCCAGCACGGCCGGCACTGCGCCGATATGAAGCCAAGAGCCAGGTGCCCCTCCCTGGTCTCCCATGCGGGTGCAGGCACCCAAGCACTTAGGCCATCCTCCACTGCCTTCCCGGGCCACAGCAGAGAGCTGGACTGGAAGAGGAGCAACTGGGACCAGAACCGGCACCCATATGGGATGCCAGCGCCGCAGGTGGAGGATTAATCAAGTGAACCACAGCGCCGGCCCAAGCATCTTAACTGCTGTGCTATATTCCTGCCCTCAACAACCTTTTACTTTGAGAAGTTCCAAAAATGAAACTAAGGAAACTAGGAACTGAAAATGAGATGATTTTGTCTGCACTGAAAAATCTCACCTTAGTCATCAGAAATTATCAACCTCAATTGTCATAAAGGACAGATAGCTGAGGTATCAAAAAGTACCACTCAAAAGGCCACAGTTTAACTCTCACTATACTGTAGTCAGATAATATTCAATACACACAAAAAATAATCACACAAGAAACTTAGCAAATATTTCTGATTTCTTTAAAGTATCTAACGTTTCCATTGAAATCACATTCTTTTGTAAATCTTACTACACCAGCTCTGATCAAAGTTAGTGAGTTGCACCTTTTCATATGGAATGGCATTTAGTATTATGTAAATAATACATAATATTATTATATAAATAATACTGACATTTCAAAGGTTGGGCTTTTGCTGAAAAATCACAGAATATTAACTATGTTAATGAAATACACTAGTGACATGAAAGAAATGAACACTGCTGACAAAATGAAGCTTAAATTCCCAAACTTTTCATGGGCTCAGGTAATGCTTACCACTGTACCACAACAAGGATACGCAAGATGACTGAAGATATCTTGCAGAATCTCTAGTGTATCGGATTTTAAATTTTAATTACTATCAAAGTACACGAGATTCCATGTTCTAAACTTCTGGAATCTGTAACTACTGCAATGACTGCACTTTACCATGATTATTATCTTTCAACCCATCAACCATACACTTGAAAAATAAACTATTCAAATTATTTTAAAGCAGTGAATTTCTCACTTAGAGGGAGACTTAAAATATTCCTTCTTCCCACTGCTTTATCATAATTTTCAAAAATATGTACCAAAATGTTATGGCCACTCTTTTTTATTCAAAGTTGTAATCTACATTTTCCTACACTGAATGTTATCTAAGAAGGATGGCACAGCTGAAAGAAAATTGAAGTATGACTAAATAATCCTGGAGTTTAATTTTGGACTTTACCTTTCTCTAGCTTATCTATCAAACCATATGATCTTTGGTAAATTATTTCATCCCTTGAGGATTCTGTTTCAAAAATTGCAACTAATTAGTTGCAAAATGCAACTAATACCACTACCCAATCCTAACACAGGACTGTTGTAAAGATCAATGGAGAAAAAGTATTTAAAAGAATTTAGTAAATTGTAGACATTCATGTAAGACATTATTACTGTTATTACCTAAACCCAGAACACTGAGAGTTACATTTAAAAAAAGGCCAAGTCAGCATAGCAATTTGACATGTAGCAACCAATGCCATACAAATCCTTATTACTGGTTACTTCTGAATAAGTGTAAAAGAAAAGTTTATCCTAAATAAATATTTCATACCTGGCATAACAAAATACTTCCACATGTTGAATGGTTTTATCTTTTTTGCTAAGACCAATGGCTTCTTCATTTTCAAGGACCTGTTCTTGCCACTGTGAACTTTCATTCGTAGTGTCACCATTTTCCTAAACAAAACACCAATGAGAAGATTTAATTAAGCTGAGCATTCTGAAACTAGAATTTTCTAAGCAAATTTATATCTTGTCTTAACTCATGTTTTCCCTTTTATCCCACCAAAGCTCAAAGAATAACAACACTTCAGAGTCACTGAAGTGACTCTAACAGAGTGTACTAACTTCAAAAGGAAAGAAGAAGAAAACAAAGTGAAAAATCTATGCTATCAAAAACTTGCTTTGGTTTAGAGATTTCTATCAGGATGTGTTACATTTTGATACACTCATTAGAATGTGGCTTATTTTTTCTCTTTTTAATGCCTGAAAGACACACACAGGGACAAAGACAGAGTTCCCATCTGCTGGTTCATTTCTCAAATGCTCACAATAATACTTAGCTGTAGCAGAAGTTGGGATCCAGGAACTCAATCCTGGTCTCCCAAATAGGAGTCAAAATCTAATCACTTGAGCTATCATCTATTATTGTTACTTCTCAGGGTGTGCAACAGAAGAGAGCTGGAATCAAGAGTGGACTTTGAACTCAAACCCAGGCACCCCAATTATGGAATGTGGGCATCCCAACTGGTGTTATAACCACTAGGTCAGTTATCTCATTTTTAAAAAATTAATTAGTTAATTAGAGAGGCAGAAGGAGAGAGAGAGAATTTGAGTGCACACACAGTCTCAACCACTGGTTTACTCCCCAAATGCCCAAATGGCTGGGTGGGGCCAAAGGTGGCAAAAAGCTGGGAACTGGGTATTCAATCCAGGTTTCTTATGTGTGTGGTAGGAACCCAATTACTTGAGCCATTACCACTATCTCCCAGAGTCTGCAACATCTGCAATGAACCAGCTGATGGGCACTTCCTCTGCCTCTCTCTCATTCTCTTTGTCAGTCTGACTCTTTAGTAAATAAAATAAATAACAAGCACAATTTATCATTTTAAATTGAAGAAAAGTTTTGGTAGACTTATTAAACATAAGCAGAAGAAGAAGTGAAGTACAAGAACTCTGAATGTGGAGACATGGAGTTACCAGTCTGAGAAAGAATCTTGTGGACCAAGAAGCGAATGAAGGGGAAAAGGACACAGTGACAGAATCAAGACCCTGGCATGAAACAAGCATTAAAATAAACCCTTAAAAAATATTAACCAATACCAAAATTTATTTTTTTTAAATCCTCTCACTCACCAAAACTTTTCCACTCAGGAAAACAGAGGTTTTCCTTTCAATTGTTGTTCTGAGAATTCAGACTAAATTTTCTCATGGAAGTACTAAACATGCCAATTATGAGATGGACCTGACAAACACAACCCAAGGGCAAGGTTCAAAAAAGGATCTCTGACCTAAACTTAAATACATGACTATTTTAAGCATACAGATAAAAAGTTGAATGTCTACTTATTAAATTTACTCTTGGCTTAATATGCAGTTTGAATTAATATATGAAATGCTACTTTAAAATACTTCACACTTCTCCACACACTCATTTCATGGAAACAGCATTTCACCGCATCATCAATATCAACTGTCTTTGTTATCATGAAAGCTACTTTTTTGAGAAACATACAACAGTAAAGCAATCAATGCAACTACAATACTTAACATGGTGCTTGGCATATGATAAACGCTTAATACATCAAGAGCTATCTTAGGCATAGCTAACTGAATGTAACTTTCTGGAATCCTTTCCCAATACTTTAAACTCTTTGGAGAGATAGCAGTTTCTGATTCTTTTTTTTTTTTTTTTTTTTTTTTTTTTTTTGGACAGGCAGAGTGGACAGTGAGAGAGAGAGACAGAGAGAGAAAGGTCTTCCTTTTGCCGTTGGATCACCCTCCAATGGCCGCTGCTGCAGCTGGCGCACCGCACTGATCCGATGGCAGGAGCCAGGAGCCAGCTGCTTTTTTTTCCTGGTCTCCCATGGGGTGCAGGGCCCAAGCACCTGGGCCATCCTCCACTGCACTCCCTGGCCATAGCAGAGAGCTGGCCTGGAAGAGGGGCAACCGGGACAGAATCCGGCGCCCCAACCGGGACTAGAACCCGGTGTGCCGGCGCCGCAAGGTGGAGGATTAGCCTATTGAGCCACGGCGCCGGCTAGTTTCTGATTCAATGTGTGATGCTCTTAGCAGGAATTTCATTTCAAGACACATTACTCATTTGTAACAAATTTGTCTTTTAAGTCAGTCATAAAAAACTGGTGAACTCCATAACATAAGCAGTTCCCTATATGATGCTGTAAACAATCTTCAGAAAGCTTCTTTGCAATGATATGCAATAGTTGTAATAATGATATCCTATGCTTAGAAAAAAAAGATAAATCATATCAAATCTATTTCTTTGCTTTTTCTATTGTTCCATATACATGCAAAGCCACCACTGACTGCAAAATACCAAATTAATGTATCTTTCCCAAATAATGGATCTTTGTTTTTTGAAAAAAGATTTATTTATTTGAAAAGCAGCCTTAAAGAGACAAGAGAAGGAGGGAAGGGAGAAGGAGAGGAAGGTAGTGAGGGAGGGAGGGAAGATCTTCCACTTGCTAGTTCACTCCCCAAATAGCCACAATGGAGGAGTCTGACAGAGGCAGAGTCTGAGTCAGTCAGAAGCCAGGAGCCTTGTGGGTCGCTCAAGTGGGTGGCAGGGGCCCAAGCATTTGGACCATATTCACTGCTTTCCTAGGTACATTAGCAGGGAGCTGGATCAGAAGTGGAGCAGACAGGACTAGAACCGGTGCTGATATGGGATGCTGACACTGCAGGCAGCAGCTTAACCCACTGTACCACAACACTGGCACTTCGTTTTTGGGTGTTGCTATTGTTCAAAATATATTAATTGAAATAAAAGCTAGCAATATGTGGGATTTTACAAGGACTTTTTTCTGAATAATGATTTTGGGAGAAAATGTTGCCTTATATTTAGGCATATAGAGTAATTAGGAAATGTTATCAAGAATATACAATGTCCTCTCCCAGCAACATATCCATTTATATTTATTTACATTTTTAAAGTAACATGTATATTATGAATGCATCAGAAAAGTATCAGTTGGAAAGGGGGTTATGTATATTGCTTGTTAAATGAATAGGGGCTAGCATTGTGGCACAGTGGGTTAAGCCACAGCTTGCAACATCAGCATCTTACACCAAAGTATAGATTCTTGTACTGGCTACTGTGATTCTTTAGATCCAGCTTCCTGCTAATGCATCTGGGAAGACCAAGGATGATGGCTCAACTGCTTAGGCCACTGCCACCCATGTAGGAGACATGGATGGAGTTCTTGATTCATGGCTCCAGCCTGCTCCAGCTCCTGGCTTGGATATTGCGGCCATTTGAGAAGTAAACCAACAGACGGAAGATGGATCTCTCTCTCTTCCCCTCTCTCCCTCTCTCCCTCCCTCTCCCTCTGTTGTTCTGCCTTTCAAATAAATAAACGAAAATAAATCTTTTAAAATATAAGTGAATAAAAACAAGGTATCAATTGTGTATTACAGATGAATCTTGAGGTTTTTTTCTTCAATGTAAAGTTACTATGTGACACAAAATACAACCTAACAAATTAAAAGATGAGATAAGAACTTTACCTGGTATTCCTTTATCCAGGACAACAGTCCTGAAAAGCTAAAACTGGCCCAGTTTCCTCCATAGTAGTTTCTTCTGTTACAATAAAAAAATAAGAATAAACATCATAAAAATCAAGACACTGTTTATCATCAACAAAGCATCCCTGACACTTCAATCCATTTCATTTTCTAATGTTGATGCCTCTAAAGATCAAAAGCACACATAATTGGGATGCTGATACATGAGGAAATAGTAGTCTTAGAACTGGGCCTCTCAGATTCCAAAAGAAACTTTTCCTTATAGAAGGAGTTAAAAAAAAATGTATCGCACTGAACAAGTAACATGAATGTGTATGACTCCTGGGTTAACAAAAATAACTCAGAAAAAACTCTTGATAAATCTCAAGGAATGTCACTGAAAAACTACTCCGTTTTCTGAGGGCAGTTAGATCTGCACCATCAAATCCATCTCCCACACTGACACGCATGGCTACTCTAGATCAATGAAATGTCCTGTGCTATTCTTAGCCTTCAGGACCAAAATGAAAGTAAATCACGGGCCATGGTTATTCACAGCAAGACTTTCATGATACACAAAATAGGAACATGATTCCTACTGACAATTTGGTGAGCTATTATTCTTCATTCTACAGATCTGTGAAGATCATCTTGTTTTGGAGAACCCAAGGGTCTCCTAACTAGGATCAGGAACAGTCATTTGACAGTGGTTAAGATGCCACTAAGCAAATCCACATCCCATATCACAGTGCCTGGATTGAAGGCCCAGCTCTGTTGGGATTCCAGCTTCTTGCTAATGTCCACCCTGGGAAGCATCAGGTGTAGCTCAAGTACTTGAGTTTCTGCCACCCACATTAAAGACCTGGATTGAATTCCTGGCACCTGGCTTCCACCTGGCCCAGCCCCAACTATTGTGTGCATTTGTGGATTGAACCAGTGGTTGGAAGATCCCCACCCCTACTCCCTTTCAAATAAATAAATATAAACACCGTTAAAAGACACTGGAATTAAGCAGAGATTTCTGGCAGCCAGAACTCTCTAGTTCTAATACCACATACTGGGCTTCCCAAAACAATTCACATTTATTGATTCTGTGTGGTAAGCCCCAAATGCACTTGATTCCTTCTACAACATCCATTCTGATTCCGGCTGGGAAAGACTCTTGGTTTTCTTTTCATTTTCATTTTTGCTTCTCTGTACTTTCCTTTAATGAAATACAAATTCATAAAGCCTCTTTTTAAAATTAAACAAAAAATTAAACCTTCAATATGATACCAAAAATTACTCTTCCATAATGTCTCAAATTTCTGATTTATTTTTCCTCACTGTTGACATGGCCCTGAAGAGAACAGTTGGGTGCTTTACTTTATTTTTATTATTTAAGATGGAGAGAGAGAGAGAGAGAGAACTCTCTGTTGGTTCACTCCCCAAAAGCCTGAAATCACGCGGGGTGGGGGGTTACTAAAGCCAGGAACTGGGTCTCACACATGGGTGGCAGGGAACCAACTGCTTGAGCCAACTTCTGCTGCCTCCCTGGGTATGCACTAGTAGGAAACTAGAATCAGGAGAGATGTCAGCTTTTGGTTATTTGTTTGATTTTGAACGAAAGTAATCACCATTTTGCTCTAATAGAGAAAAGGGTTAAATTAAAGTTAGGTCTATTAATACAGATCAAGATCATTATTTAGAAAGAACAGATCAGAAAAAGCATAAGTTCATACATTGGAATCCCCACAGTTTTGAAATAAACATAGAATTTCAGCTATACTGGCAATTCAAAATGCCCTTCCCCTCCGTATTCCCACAACCACACAGTCGCTAAAATGTTGAAATCAGAAAACCTGCCAGCTGTGATCCCTCTTATCAAAGAGAGCAGTGGAAGGAGAAAGTAGGCAAAGACAGGTATGGAGAAGTGGCAGGAAGTACAAGAGGGATGTTGGTATTGGTAGCTTTCCCATAGCAATCTATATCCTTATCTCCTTTTAGAACAATATACTTCTGTTACCTCTTCCCATTTCCAAATATTCAACAAAAGCAGAAAATGTACTAGGTGTTAGTGAAAAAAAATTTCTGAATCCAATGTCTCTATAGTTTTTGTTGCACATTTAGATTTCTTTTAAGCCACCCTAAGGTTCTCAGTGAGTAGCACTGGCTAATGGGTGAAAGCTTTAAAACAGAAGTAAAACGTTTTTGAATGGACATATCTATTCATAAAAATATTACCTAAAGTCTAACACTGTGGTTAAACCGAAGTTTCTTAGGGTACAGATATAAAACCTATTAATAAACTGTACTTTTTTTACTTAGTAAATATAAATTTCCAAAGTACAGTTTATGGATTACAATGGCTTCCCCCCCCATAATTTCCCTCCCACTCACACCCCTCCCATCTCCCGCTCCCTCTCCCATTCCATTCACATCAAGATTCATTTTCAATTATCTTTATATACAGAAGATCAATTTAGTATATATTAAGTAAAGGTTTCATCGGTTTGCACCCACACAGAAACACAAAGTGTAAAATACTGTTTCAGTACTAGTTATAGCATTACTTCACATTGGACAAATAAACTGTACTTTATCAAAATATAAACATGTTCACAAAATCTATCATTTAAAAAAAAAGGCCAGGTGCAAACAAGGAGAAATATTCACAAAACATAACTTACAATAGACAGGGTAATAGAAATTTGGTCTAGCAATTAAGTTGCTGGATTTCTGAGGGTCTAGATTTGCTTCCTGGCTCTGGATCTTGAATTCAGCTTCCTACTAGTACGGACTCTGGGAGGCAGCAGGTGATGTCTCAAATAATTGAGTTCCTGCCACCCTCATGGAAAACCTAGATTGCATCCCTAGCTCTGGCTTCAGCTCAGTCCAGTCCTGGCTTCTTCAGGCATTTAGAAAGTGAACCAGCAGATGAGAAAGTTCTCTCACTTGCTTGCTTCTCCCCACCCTCCTTAAGCTCCCCACCACTCTGCCTCTAAAGTAAATAAAATAAAAAAAAAATTGAAAAGGATAGGTATCCAGGATATATAAAGAGCTCTTCCAATTTTTAAAATAGATATTCAAATTTTTTTTTTTGACAGGTAGAGTGGACAGTGAGAGAGAGACAGAGAGAAAAGGTCTTCCTTTGCCGTTGGTTCACCCTCCAATGGCCACGGTGGCCAGCGCGCTGTGGCCAGTGCACCGCGCTGATCCGAAGCCAGGAGCCAGGTGTTTCTCCTGGTCTTCCATGGGGTGCAGGGCCCAAGCACTTGGGCCATCCTCCACTGCACTCCCTGGCCATAGCAGAGAGCTGGTCTGGAAGAGGGGCAACCGGGACAGAATCCGGTGCCCCAACCGGGAGTAGAACCTGGTGTGCCGGCGCTGCTAGGTGGAGGATTAGCCTATTGAGCCGCAGCGCCAGCGATATTCAAATTTAAAAACAGGCAGGATGAGGCATTTAGCTTAGCAGTTGAGATGCCAGTTAAGTCACCTGCATCTGTGTATCAAAGTACCTGGGTTCCATGCCAGGCAGCTGAGTCCTGCTTCCTAATGCAGACCCTCAGGATAATAGTGATGGCTCAGGTGGTAGGGTTTCTTGCCACCCACACTGGGGACCTGGATTGGCCCAGTCTCGGACATTGTGTGCATTAAAGTGTGAGCTATTAGGTGGGAAGCCTCCCCTATCAACCTTGGTTGCCCTCTGCCTCTCAAATAAATAAATAAAAAATGGGTCGGTGCTGTGGCATAGCAGGTAAAAGCCATCACTTGCAGCGCTGGCATCCCATATGGGCGCTGGTTAAAATCTTGGTTGCTTCACTTCCGAGCCAGCTCTCTGCTGTGGCCTGGGAGGGCAGTGGAAGATGGCCCAAGTCCTTGGGCCCCTGCACCCCTGTGGGAGACCCAGAAGAAGCTCCTGGCTCTTGGCTTCGGATTGGTGCATCTCCAACCATTGCAGCCATCTGGGGAGTGAACCAGCACATGGAAGACCACTCTCTCGCTCTGCTTCTCTGTAACTCTGCCTTTCAAATAAATAAATAAATAAATCTTTCATAAGAATGGGCAAAGGGGTTGAAAGGATGCTTCACAAAGAAGTGGTCAATGAGTACATGAAAAGGTGTTCAACATCTTTAGTCACTGGGTAACTGCCCATTAAAATAAGCATTAAAAATGAGCATGAGAAATCAGTACAAGTCCACCAAAATGGTAAGCAAGATTGACAATGCCAGGTATCGGTGTAGATGGCCAGAATGCTCACACACTGTGGTGGGAGTGTAATATGGTACAAAATATCTGGCAGTATCTTATAGAACTAAACATATACCTCCTGATAATATAATAATTGCACTCCTGGACAATTACACATGAGAAAAGCATATGTTCACAAAAAAGACTTCTATGTATCTTTCTAATAAAAAAAATCCCCAAAGTGATAACACAAGTATCCGTCAAGCAAAGAAGGGATAAATAAGCTGTGGTATATCCATTGGATGGATACCATTCACCAATTAAAAGGAATAAACTACTGATATTACAACATATATGAATTTCAAAAACATCATGCTGATCGAAAGTCTTACTCAAAAAGAGTACCTACTGTATGATTGCATCTCCTATTCAAAAAGAGTACCTACTATATGATTCCATCTAAATGAAGTTCTAGAACAACTAATCTATTATGAAAAAAAAAAATCACAAGAGTGCTTGCGGATTAGGACTAGGATTAGAAGTGGGAGCAGGATTTGACCATGAAGGGGTATGAAAGAACATTCTGGGATGATGACACTATTCTTTATCTTGATAAGGCTCTTAATTACACAAGGGTATGCATTTAAAGCTACTAAATAGTATCTTTAAGAGCTGTGCATGTCACCCTGAATTTTATCTGAAAAAAAAAATGTTAAAAAAAAAGAAAACTAGTGAATTCCAGTTAATGATATATGTGCTAAGATGACCAGGACAAAAGTTACTAGATGTGTACAACTAACTTCAAAATAAAAAAAATGATGAATGGATAATAGATGAATATATGAAAAGTTATGTGATAAAACAAACATACCAAAAAATATAGAATCTAGGTTGTGGACACAGAGATGCTCACAGTACAGTTTTTTCCCCCATTTCTTATGTTTGAAATTATTATAATAAAATATTAGAAAAACAAAAGTAATCTAACAAGAGTTTTCAAACACTGACCATGAAATGTCAATTTCCAAGTTATTTTCTATTACCAAAGCCTAAGAAAACTCTAAGAAGCACCATCTTGCTGTTTCTTTCCATCATTAAGTGACTTGAGGTCATTTTGTGGTCAGAATCTATTTTTCTCTCCTACACTTGGTCATATGGTTTTTGACAGAGCTAATTGGTTCTAGTATTTTTCCATGCAGCTCTCATTTTCAACTTTTCCTGTTGATGTGCTCTTAACATCAGCATCTGGTGATCTCATCCAATTATGTATATAAAAGGTGAAACATGGTTTTCATTACTGTGGTCTTTCTGACAAAAGGGGCAACATAATTATTACAAAATTCACTACAAAACCAGCACAAGCTATGTACACATTTTAAATGCTACACTATACCCCTAAAAACATGTATTACATGACAATCCAAAATGTAGAAATGAAAAATAAAAGCACAGATTTTGACTAAATTCATTTTGATATTTGTATTACAATTTTTCATGCCCATTAAAGACAAAAACAAGATGACAAAAAGAAAAAAATCAATACGACAATTTAATATGCTCTTTGGAGCAATACTGTAACAGAAATAAAAAAGTTCACAAAATACTTTCTCTTTAAAGATATAGCTTTAGAACTCTGACATTCAAATCCAATTTATACATTATTCTTTCTACTGTCTTTAAAACTGCTTTTGTAGGGAATAATAAGGCTAGGTTATTGGTTTTGTTTTTAAATCCCACAGAGTCTGATTTATTTTAAGGACAAAGTGAGAACTTCCTGACTTAGAAAAAAAATAAGAAAAGGGTTTGGTACGTGTTCTGCCAATTTTATGTCACAACTGCCTCTGTGCATGAAGGAAAAGACAAAGTACTTTATGGCAGAGGATGAAGTTTATTTCTATTGCCAGGAACACTATTTCATAGGATAAAAAAGACTTCCTTAAAACTAGAGTCTCACTATGGAACTAGAAGAGGAGTTATTCACAACATTTAAACAAACATAAAACTAAAGGTCTAAAGCCCTCTTTTGTTCTATGATTGGAACATGAACCAAAATTTCAGCTAAAATAGTAACATCTGAAATGGAATGTTTTTATTTTCAAAGACAAAGTCAATAATTACAATACTAAGGTATTAATTCTCCAATGTGCAAAACAACCATAAAACTGTTGAAAACATGGTTTTAATCTTTCTGACATTTCACATAGCATCCTTAGAGTACCATCTAAGCTTTTCCAGATATAATAAGGAAATGAGATGCACAAGTGACTCCATTAACACTAATCAGTAAAACAGAAAAAAAAAAAGCTTTGAAACAGTAATTCAAGATATTTCTCATCCTTTTCATAGTGTTTAACGTTAAACCATCACTTTGCTTAATGTCTCCAAACAGAAAATATATTACAGGTATACACAAGGAAAGTTGAACTGCATAAGGCTGAACATTAAACTCTTTAATTAGAGCCTATTAATTAAATCCTAACCATCTTCTTTCCCATTGTACATCATAATTACAATGCAGTATTGAATATTCAGCAGCAGGCATAGCTACATGATGCTAAACTACATATTGTACTGTGAAATGACTTCTATAAGCAAGTCCAAAAACATTGACAAAAGATGGAGTGGCTGACATTCACGGAAATTCATCTGGGGATCCTTTTAATTATTAAGAAACTTGGGAGTTGAAAAGGTTTTCAGGAAAGTAGCTGATAGAGTCCAAGCTCCCTCAGTGGAAAAGGGAAGCAGCAGAGCTCAAACTCTTACTGCCTTACTGTACATTCGCAGCTCTTACACTTCCTTTTCCTAGAGGAGTATTAATAACCACCTTCCCTATATCGCATTTTTAACTTTCCAAGTTGATTTCAGTTATTCTCATTGTAGCAGCCTTGTGAGGCAGAATGAAGAGGACACTGAGATCTGCCCAAGTACAGATTAGTCCTCAGTCAAGGCCAAACAGCTACAAATGGCAGGACTACAATTGAAACTCAGCTCTCCTGAATTCTAATCCCACCCATCATGACACAAAAATTCCCAAACTTCTATGCTGACTAGCATAATTTAGTTCACAAGATATTATAATGGTAGCTGTCATTTAATGAAGCAAACACTTACTGAATAACAACTGATCACTAAATTCACCATTTCCAAAATGTATTCCAGCAATAACAGTGGCTATTAATATACATTCCAAGAGGTGGGGGGTGGTGAGGGAGGAGCACAATGACAAAATAAATTTGGAAAACGCTAGGTTTAAAAAATTTAATTGGGGAAGGTCTCTGACCTAGCAGTTAAGACTGCTTGGGATGCCTGCATCCTATATCAGAGGGCCTAGGGTCGAGTCCTAGCTCAGCTCCTCATTCCAGCTTCCTATTAATGTACACCCTAAGAGGCAGCAGGTGATGGTTCAAGTAGTCGAGTCTCTGTCACCCACATGGGAGACTTGGATAAAGTTCTCAACTCCCAGCTTTGGCCTAAGCTGGACATGGCCCAGGCCTGGCTACTGTGGGCATTTGGGAAGTGAACCAGTAGATGGGAGTTCCTTCTGTCTCTCAAATAAAAATAAAGAAATTTTAAAAGTTAAAAACAATTTGTTCATGACATTAATTTTCAGCACCATGAAATATGTTAATGTCTATTGTAGCTCTCCCAAGACAGAACTACAGTCATCCCTATTTATCCATGGACAAATGGTTCCAAGACATCCCTCCCCATTCCAACACCAAAATCCACATATGCTCAAGTTCCTTATATAAAATGGTATACATCTACATATAACTTGTGCATATTCTCCCGTATTCTTTAAGTCATCTCTACATTACTTATAATATCTACTACAATATAAATATTATGTAAATAGTTGTTATGCTATATTGCTTATGGAATAAGAAAAAAGTCTATATATGTTCATATAGCTGCAAGTTTTTAGAGAACACTTTTGATCTGCGTCGAGTTGAATTTCCAGATGTGGAACCCATAGATATGAAGTACTGACGTGTAGCAGTATATGGAATTTCACAAATTCGACTAATTGGCACTTTTTTGAAAACAGCATTTTACAACATATTACTCTATATCTTGTGCAGTTGTGTGGGTGCAGTCTGTTGAAATCTTTACTTAGTATATACTAAGTTGTTCATCTATATATAAAGATAATTGAAAATGAATCTTGATGAAAAGTGGGATGGAAGAAGGAATGGGAGATGGGATGGTTGCAGGTGGGAGGGAGGTTATGGGGGAAAAAGCCACAACAATGCAAAAGTTGTACTTTGTAAATTTATATTTATTAAATAAAAAATAAATAAATAAACCAAGCTTGGCAAAAAAAAAAAAAAAAAGAAAGAAAGAAAACAGCATTTTAAATGATTAGGATTTAATAGGATATATCAATTCATGTTAAGGGAACATAGGAAGATGGCATATCATTTATTTTGAGCTTGGCATTTTATATTCACTCTTTCACTTAGACCTCACAAGAATTCTAAGAGATTGCTACTACCATTAACCCCATTTTACAATTACAAAAAAAAAAAAAATGTCAAGTTGAGAATCTCATCTAACTCAGGAAATGGCAAAGCCTGAACTTAGGCTCAGGGCTCACCAGGCCCCAAAGCCTATGGTCTTGCCACTATGTAACATTCTCTCCTATAATCAACAAAATTAGAATCTTCAAAATTATAAACACTAGCATATAATAAAAATCCTTGAAATTGACTTAATTAAGTAAAGGAAATGGGATATTTATTTGTTTTTACCTTTTATTTAGTGAATACAAACATCATGCATTTCTTAAGTACAATTTTAGGAATACAGTGATTCTTCTCACAATGCCCGCCCTCTCTCCCCCCACTCCCATCCGTCTTCTTCCTCCCTCTCCTATTCCCAGTCTTATTTTATACTAAAAACTATTTTCAATTAACTTTATACCTATAGTAGGTAAAGAGTTCATCAATTTGTATGATAAAAGAAAAATGTAAAAGAAAAAGAAAAAAGAAACTGTCTCAACAGTTGAGACAAGGGCTATTCAAGGTCAATGTATCTCGAAGTTAATTTCACTAAACGGAAGGAAGACCTTTCGCGCGCGCGCGCGTGCTCTCTAACTCTATCAAAAAAAAAAGAGAAACTTAATTAACTTAACTTTAAAGAAGCACCAAAGAGTGATAAATCTTGTGAGCACTTAGACATAGTTGTAGCTTATGAAACATAAGAGTATCCCTCACTTAATACATTAAGAGAAATTAAGTCTCTGGGAACAAGTTTTATTATTAATTAAAGAAGCACCTAAGAAAACAAGTAATGGAGTTGGACACTTTGGACTAACTAAAATTTATGAGTCATATGTATATCCTCCACTTAATACATTAAAATGGAATAAATCTTTGAGAACAAGTTTTATTGCTAACTCTCCTACTTGCTGAGGGCAGAGGTCCTGCACGGGAAGTTAGTGCATAGTGATTCCTGTTGTTAATTTAACAATTAACACTCATATATGACTTCAGTGATGATTATCCAGAGCTCCTGACATGAGCTGCCTAGACTATGGAAGTGTTTTGAATCCATATACTCCATCAGTATTTAGACAAGGCCATCAGCAAAGTGGAAGTTCTCTCCTAATGGGATATTTATAAATATTAGACAAAAGGAAGTTCATTTTTGGTTCTGCTACCCCAATTCAACTGGAGATAAAAGTGGGATAATAACTTCATGACTATGTCCAGCCCAATGTCAGAACTAGGGGGACTATTCATTTCTACAACCTGAAATACATCAAGTTTTATTGCGTATCTCATATTTAATGGGCACATATATATTTATGTATATGGCAGAAATAGGAAAATAATAACAATTTGCTAGCTATTATTGAGTGCAGTGATATGCCACATAAAGGCTTTCATTTGGGTTAGGCATTGTGGTGCAGCAGGTTAAGTCACCACTTGGGATCCTGCATCCCATATTGCAGTGCTGGTTCAAGTTCCTGCTATTCTTCATGTCTGATCCAGCTTTATACTAGTGTACCTGGGAGACAGCAGATGATGGCTCAAGTACTTGGACCCCTGCCACCCATGTGGAAGACCCAGAGAGAGTTCCTAGCTCCAAGATTTCGCCTGGACCAGCCCTGGTTGTTGCAGGTATTTGGGGAGTGAACCAGTGATTGGATGATCCCCCATTCCCCCACCTCTGTCTCTCTGCATTTTAAACAAAATAAATACATATTTTACAAAAAGACCTTTTAGCCAACAAAGGACCACATACACAATGGTGGTCACAGAGACTTATCACAGAGATGAAAAGAATCCAATCTTAGTATTTTTACGGTACTATTTCTGTGGTGACTTACGTTGCTAAATACACAAATACAATTGTGTTATAATTTCCTACAGTATTCAATCCAGTAATATTCATTGTATGTTTATAGCCTAGGATCAACAGGCTATATTATATAGCCTAGGTAGGTAGTAGGCTATGCCATGTAGGTTTGTGTAAATGCACTCTGATGCTCACATAATGATGAAATCACCCAACAACACATTTGTCAGAACATATCCCAGTCATTAAGTGATGCATGCTTGCTTGTACAACATACCACGCAGATTAAATCAGGTGGTATCTCACTTAAACTTGGTTGGAGTACTACAAAGAGTTAGGATATGTCATTATCTTCCTGGCAACAAATAATATAATAGGCTAAGATATATTTTATGTATTGGACTTACTCCCTACACAAATTCTCGTAAGTTCCACATACCTCTTATACCAGAAAGCTGAGTTTCTTTCACCATTCCTGTTTTCTAAGATCAAAAAAGCTGGGCCTCCATGATAGAATATGCAGATGTAACTGTGATATCAGACAGGAAAACTAGGCCCTTAGTTGACAACATTTTTTAATTAATAAAAATTGTACATATTTATCATATACAGCATGTTCTTTTCAGATATTACTTGGTTTTAAAAGAATCCCTTGAAGCTACAGGAAGCTGCTTAGGCAATCAGATAAATCTGTTAGAAAGAAATACCAGCGGGTTGCACTGTGGTGCAGTAAAGTCACCGCCTGCAGCACAGGCATCCTATGTGGGTGCCAGTTCAAGTCTTGGCTGCTCCAATTCCAATCCAGCTCTCTGCTCGTATGCCTAGGAAACAGCAGAAGATGGCCTAAGTACTTGGGCCCCTGCTATCATGCGTGAGACCTAGAGGAAGCTCCTCCTGACTCCTGGTTTGGGCCTGGCTCAGCCCTGGCTGTTGTGGCCATTTGGGGAGTGAACCAGCAGATGGAAGACTGATATTCTCTCTCTCTGTCTCTCAGTGACTTTGCCTTTCAAATGAATGAATGAATGAATGAATGAATAAAAAAAAAGAAATACCAGGCTGTGATTCAATCATTAGGGCTGGAGAGAGACCTATGTTGGAGGTATTAGTCATCTCACACTAGCCCACCCATTCAAATCCATTTATAAACAACCAACGCAGGCAGAGGAGTAGAAAATATGCAAAGCTGCCAGCAATTCTTTCCCACTGTGATCTCATCCATAAATCCCTGATTCAATTATCACTTCTCTACTGCTGACTCACAAACCAGTATCTCCAATATGTACCCCCTCTGTTAAGCTCCAGACTCAAATCTATTTCTAGTGAGTTGAAAGTACATATTATGAGTCATCAGCTTATTGGACACCTCTCTTAACTTAATGTCCCAGATATACTTTAATCTCTACATGTCCAGAAGACAAATTTATTATCTGTCCCATCACCCTCAACTGGGCCTTCCTCTTAGTTTCACCATGTCAATAAACATCAATACCAGAATAGGCGCTTGGCCTAGCAGTTAAAATGCTGGTTAAGACACCTGTATCCCAGGGTCAGCTCTGTGGCATAGCAAGTTAAGCAGCCGCCTGCAGTGCTGGCATCCCATGTGGGCACTGGTTAGAGTCCCGGTTGCTCCACTTCCCACCCAAATCCCTGCTAATGTGCCTGGGAAAGCTGCAAACGATGCACCCACGAGAGAGATGCAGATGAAGTTCCAAGCTTCAGCCACTGGGGGAGTGAACAAGCAGGTGGAAGACCTCTCTTTCTGCCTGTCTCTCCATCTCTGTAATGCTACCTTTCAAATTAAAAAAAAAAAAAAAGATAGACACCTGCATCCCACATCAGAGTACTTGGGTTTTGTACCCAGCTCCAGCTCCTGACTCCAGGTTCCTGTTAATGCTGACCCTGGGAGGCAATGGAGTGGCCCAAGTTAATTGGGTTCTTGTTGCCCACATGGAAGACCTGGTTTGAGTTCCTAGCTACCTGACTTGAGTTCCTGGCATCAGTCCTTGCCCAGACCCAGCTGGGCAAGGGAGTCAACCAGCAGATAGTGGCAGTGACACCCCTCCCCCAGGTTCTCTGAAATAAAAAGGAAAGACAACAGCATCTTTACAGATACCTATGCTAAAAAAACAGTCTTAAACTACCTCATCAATACTTTCACTTGATTTCTCAAACCTCTTCTATGCTTGTCATCCTGATGATTGCTGCCTTATTTCTGGTCTTCACTATCTCTTATTCTACATTGGTTTCATACAGGTTTTCCTGTCTCTAGTTTCTTCCCCTTTCCATCCAACCTTGGCATTACTGACCCTGTTTCAGGTCTTGGCAAACCACATTATACCACTCTTAGGTCTAAAGATGTTTAAAAGTTCACTAATGCTCTTTCTAGAGTCAGATCCAAAGGCCTTACTTAGTAGAACTAAAAGACCTTCCAAATCTTAGTGTCAACCTAACTCTCCAGTTTTATCTGTAGCCATTACCCTTCTCTGCCACCATCAGCTGTAACTGCATACTCAACATTGTGTGAGTGAGTCAAATGCCTGCATGTCTCTGCTTTTATTATTCTAATTGCCTCTTCCTCAACTGCTATTCTATCACAAATCTAATAAGGAACTAGACAAACCAATCAGAACTACTCAAATCCACGATTATGTCTGCGAAGCCTTCAACTCTCTAACATGTTACCTAAAGAACTGATCTCAGTATCTCCATAGCTTTGCACATGTAGTATGAATGATTCTTCCAACTAGGTAAAAAATAAATTAAGGGCAAGTGAAGTAGGCAGGCATACAGGCTAAAATTGATTTGATTTGTGAGCTGGAAGACCACGCCTTCGCCACACCCCTGTGTGACTTCACGCCCTACCTGATACCTTCCCCAAGACCCTGTGTGACCTCACATCCTACCTGATACCCCCACCACGCCCCAATTGTGACATCAGGCTCTACCTGACCATACCTGAGTGCCCACCTGGCCACAAGCCACTCCCCTGTGGAAAATATATAAAAAGGGAGGGAGTGTTGAAAAAGGCTCTCGGCCTCTGCGTTGCTGCCGGTGATAAGCAGTGGATAGCAGCTCGAGGTGCTTGCTGCACGTGGCTCTGGCCTGCTCCCTGAGCGGTATGGACCCTACCCTAGTTCCCAGACTTTCCCTTCTCTCCTACCTGAACTAAAGCCTTCACTTTCCTAAACACCTTTCGCACTAAATAAAAGCCTAAAACGTACCATGCTGCCTCGTTTATCTGTGCCGGTATTTAGAATTCTCTAAATATTAGCAAGAACCATCTTGGACTTACTAATATTGGGGATTTATTACTAAGCATATGGTGAAATCGTATGGCACCCCAAATTCTGATAGCACATGTGGCATCCCAGATAGCAATTCTGGGGAACATTAAGGGGTCACATTTTTTTGTGTAAATTTTAGGGGATCATGTTAAGGGCAAATTAAAGGCAAGGACAATAATTTGGTCATCTTTGAACTTTCAATGCATGGTAATACACTAAGGGAATTATTACCACTAAAGCATTGCTGTTAATCAAGGCTTTGGGACCAGATAGACCTGAGTTCTAATTTAATTGTGCCTCTTACTAGCAGCATGACCTCGTCAATAATGTTACAGAGATTACTGTTTCACACTTCAGAGTGATTATAAAATAAAAATCAAATCACTTAAAGCAGTGCCTAGCATACATTAAGTTACCACCACCACCATCTTCTTGCAAAGTATGGATATAGCAGGACTATCCACAAGAGTCTCTAGTCCCCTTAACACAGTCTAATGCCAGCCAGGTATTGCTAGTGTCAGTGACAATCCTGGGAGGGAAGAAAAAGAGTTAAGAAGGTAGACACAGCTGAGAGGACAGGACTGGCAGATCAAGAGACTGGGGACTGCTGGTTCCTTCTCCCTATTTTTCTGTCTCTACCTCAGAGTATTCACAGCTCCTTAAATTTAACCCTTCCTTCGTCATAATATCAAACAAAACTCTTCTTTTCAGTAATGAAATTAAAGGGAAATTAAAGTGATAGGAAAAAAAACTTAAAGATTTATTGTGCTAGATCACTCTACTTCAAGCTGTGAACCTGATTAATAATTCTTCAGATCACCAAAGAGATGGTAGGGGCAGTTGCCATTTCAAATTAAATATAAACCAATGAAACAATAATAACAATGATTAAAATTAGGAGGAGGAAAATATAAGAGAAAAACATTTCTCTTCAAAAAGAGGATAGCAAAGAAGTTGCTTGAAGGGAGAAGGCCGGAGAAGTAGAAGCAGTAAAAAAAAAAAAAAAAAAAAAAAAAGTCTGTGCATTCAATTATCTTTGCTTGTAGTTTTGTAGTTCATGTGAAAGCTATCCAAATTCAACCCCATTGAATAAAACAAGTCAAAGTTAGTAACATCCAGGGAGATGTTGATGCTTCAAGATTTCTGCAAATAGCTGTCTCAATCAATCTAGCCTTTGTTTGTGATCTATGGGGAAAAAAGTCCTCTTTACAGAAGAACTGTTATTTGCAAATGAAGTTCCTGTCATACAGATTTCAATGACCCAAAGAAAAAATGACATTTGTTTCAAGACCATACAAATTCATAAACTGTTTCCAAATATATTTCCTATTCTGCTGTCCAAAATAGAGGTTGAATATATTCCCTACACCAAAGAATAAGTTTTGTTGAAATCATTACAGATCTAGCCAACTACACCTCAATTTTATGTGTAACCTACTGGACATTTACAGGGAATCTTCAAGGTAGACTGTGCACGAGATCCATTTTACAGTCAAAATCACACAAATATTATAACATGTCACAGTCATAACTTGCAACTCTTGCTTTATAAAAAAACAAAAGGGGGGGATGTTGGTAAAACATTATCTTATATATTATCTTATATATTATCTTATATATATTTTACATATATATATATATCTTATATATTATCTTATCTATGGTGCGATCTACACCCCGGACACCACCCTAGGCTTTAGCCCCTGCTGCCATTGCTGGAAGCCAGGTGGCTCCATGGCCCAATCACCAGTCATAGCTCCACCCCCACCCTAATGGGATTCACTGCTTCTACTTCCCTGCCTGCCCCACAGGCAAAGTTTTAAGAGGATCTGTTCCTGAACAGGCTTTGTCTCTTGATCTCTCTCTTATACTCTCCTTCTCCCTCTTTTCCTTCTTCGTCCCTTCGCTCAGATCTGTTGGTTTCCCCCAATAAACACTCTCCCTCATAACTTGTTGGTTTCCCCCAATAAACACTCTCCCTTAAAAAAAAAAAAAAGGGCCCAAGCTTTGCAATAATATCAACTGAGGCTCAAGATCTGGTTCTTAGCCCCAATAGACTAGTGATATTGGACAAATTGTTTCACTTCTTAGAATTTGTTTCCTCTTCTGCAAAAGGAGGTGCTATGTTTTGAGTACAGTTTTTTTCCTCCAAAGATTCATATGTTGGAGCTTTGGTCCTCAGAGGCAGTGTGGAAATATGATGTGGAACCTTTAAGAGCTAGGCCTAGTGAGAGGCCTTTAGGTCATTAGGGGAGCTGCTCTCTGAAGAGGAGGTAGCTCTCTCAGGACTGCTGCACTCTCACAAGAGGGAGACTCAGCTTTTAAAAATTAAAAAAACAAAAACAAAAACAAAAAAAAAACCCTGAATGATAGGGTTTTGAAAGTTTTTACCATAAAGAAATACTAAGGATTTGAGAAGACAGATGTATCTACTTTCATTGGACATTACATAAATTACATGTGTATTGAAACATCACAAGATACCCCATAAATATATACAATTTTTATGAATTTTGAAATCTGATGTAGATAACTAAACAAATCATGATGTCTGTGGAAAAAAAAAAAAGCAAGCCCAACCCCTGAATCAGTGTCTGGCTTCCTGTTTTAAGATGTGATTGCTTCCTCTCAAAAGCATCATCTACCACAAGGTCCTCATCACAGCCACACTGATAACAACACCATGCCACTGAAACTCCAGAACTATGAGCTAAATAAGTCTTTCTTCAAAGGTAGCCTGCCTCAGGTATTTCATTATAGTAGCAAAGAAAGGAACTATAACAGGAGTGATTATGCTTCTATTAGAGAAATGTGGCAAAAATAACATTTGTATGGTATCTGCCATAGCATCATAGGAAATATTCAGTAAGCAGCAGCTATTTTTACATTACATTGTCTCTGATAGTTTACATCTTGAATACTAGATTAGGTTAGACAAATGTAAATCACTTTCACTTATAAATTAGTTCCATGGACATCATGAAATTTGTCTTCAACATTGAGAAATAAGGCAAGGAGAAAACTAGAGTTACACTTTATTCTTTGAGACTTAACCATTTTTCTCACTCTTACAGAAGAGTATTAAGTTTCTTTATCTAAATAAGATAATTTTCTTTATGTCCCTGTTCCACTATAGTAGTACTGAATCTAAAACCTTTAAAATATTTTTGTTTGAGCTACCTTATTCATGTATAGAAGGGAACTTCAAAAAGTTCATGGAAAATGGAATTAAAAGTTTAATTTGGTACAATTTTGAAATATATCCAAATTGTCTTTAAAAGGTCATCAAAACATATATTGTGGAAAAGCTATAGATTTCAAAATGTTTTATACCAAAATGAACTTATTGTTAATTCCATTTTCCACAAACATTTTGAAGTACTTCTTATGTGTATTTTAGTAGATGAGAATCAGGAATTTTTGCCCTCAATTTTCATAAACCAAAAGCAAATAAAAAGAAACTTCACAGTTAAGAGTATTTATTGGCCGGCACCGCAGCTCAATAGGCTAATCCTCCGCCTGCGGCACCGGCACCCCGGGTTCTAGTCCCAGTTGGGGCGCCGGATTCTGTTCTGGTTGCTCCTCTTCCAGTCCAGCTCTCTGCTGTGGCCCGGGAGTGCAGTGGAGGGAGGATGGCTCAAGTCCTTGGGCCCTGCACATGCATGGGAGACCAGGAGAAGCACCTGGCTCCTGGCTTCGGATCAGCACGGTGCGCCGGCTGCAGCGCACCGGCCACAGCGGCCACTGGGGGATGAACCAACGGAAAAGGAAGACCTTTCTCTCTGTCTCTCACTGTCCACTCTGCCTGTCAAAAAAAAAAAAAAAAGTATTTATTGAATCACTACTGGTTTCTTTATTTTTTAAAGCTAATAATCACTGAATATCTACACAGAGTTTTTGTCCTTTCATCACAGAAGCATGGCATCAGACCTACATTTTTCACTTAACTCTACATATGCACACATATGCACAGTTAATTTCCATGGCAGAAAAATTCCCTAAAACTGATTTGACAGAAAACTTCAGGTGCAATTTGAGGTGATTCAATTATTAAGTGTAGTATATATTAAGCCAAAAAAAATTTGCCTTTACTAAGAAATAAAATAACTCTTTCTATAAAAGGATTGAGGGGAAAATTATGCTAGCTCTCAAAGATCTTCAGCCTCATATCACATGAAAAGTCAATAGAGAATTCTTATAGCCACTCCTACTCATCCACCCCCTTCACACCAAATCTAAATGACACCCCTATTATTCTTTTGTATTACTCCCCTTTTTACCTTTATAGTACAATCTGTTATATAAAATGTAAGGATGTTTAATATAAAATTTAAGGATGTTTAATATCTATATCCCTTCTTAGGGTCCAGGGTGCATCATAAGGAAAGGGAGTCATAGTCTGTTTTATTATTAACCTCGATACCCAGTGACTAACAAAGCATATAATCTCATTTGATTTTACACTAGTTCCTAACTACAATGTGTCTATTTTTTTGAGAACTGACAATTCTTGACAAATTTTAGGGTTTCCCAAGTCAGTGCCTCAACGCAATAATGAACACTGACACATAGGAACCGCGATGTCAACACAATGTCAAATCAATGGTGGAGAAATACTGAGCACAAAGCCCCCCCCCACCACCACCACTACTACTTACCCTACCTTACAGAACCCTGGAGGAAGAAATTGTAACTCTCTTAAACATGGGAATACTAAAAGAAAATCTGATAATATTCAATGGCACAGCAGGGATTCAAGCCACACTTTAAAATGACTATTTGCAGCGGGTCATAGAAGAAATCAAAAGAGAAATCAAAAAATTTCTGGAAACAAATGAAGACAATACAACTTATCAAAACTTATGGAGGGGCCGGCACTGTGGCGTAGCAGGTAAAGCCACTGCCTGCAGTGTCAATACCCCATATGGGTGCTGGTTCAAGTCCTGGAAGCTTCCAATCAAGCTTCTATATTGCAAAAGAAACAGTCAGCAAAGTGAAGAGGCAACCAACAGAATGGGAAAAATTATTTGCAAACTATACAACTGATAAAGTATTAATAACCAGGATATATAGAGATCAAGAAACTCCACAACAACAAAACAAACTACCCACTTAAGAGATGAGCCAAGGACTTAAACATTTTTCAAAAGAAGAAATCCAAAGAGCCAACAGACACATTAAAAAATGTTCAGTATCACTAGCTATTAGGTAAATGCAAATCAAAACCACAATGAGGTTTCACCTCACCCCCATTAGAATGGCTTTCATATAGAAATCAACAAACAAATGCTGGTGATGATGTAGGGGAAAGTGTACCCTAATCCATAGCTGTTGGGAATGTAAACTGGTAAAGCCACTGTGGAAGATAGTACGGAGATACCAGAAGAAATCTGAATAAAGACCTACCATACGACCCAGCCATCCCATTCCTGGGAATTTACCCAAGGGAAATGAAATCAGCATAAGAAAGAGTTATTTGTACCCCCATAGTTATTGCAGCTCAATTCACAAAAGATAAGACATGGAATCAACCCAAATGCCTGTCAAATGAAGACTGGATAAAGAAAGTATTGGATATGTACACCATTGAATACTACACAGCAGTAAAAAAAAAAAAAATGAAATCCTGTTGTTTGCAAAAAAATGGATAAAACTGGGAAGCAGCATACTTAGTAAAATAAGCCAGTCCCAAAAGACAAATATCATATGTTCTCCCTGATTTATAGTAAATAATAGAGCACCTAAAAGGTAATCTATAGAATTAAAATTGACACTTTGAGATTCGATGACTTTGAACAGCCCTCGTCTCCACTGTTGAGGAAGTTTTTTTTCATACTATTTGTTGAACTCTTTACTTATAGAGTTAATCATATGTGCATAAAGTAAATTGAAAATAGATCTTAGAAAAAAATATGAATGAGAATAGGAGAGGGAGGAGGAAGAAGGATGGGAGTGCAGGTGGGAGGGTGAGTATTGTGGGAAGAATCATTATGTTCCTAAAGTTATATTTACGAAATGCATGAAGTTTGTATACCTTAAATAAAAGGTTTGGGGGAAAAATAAAATTAAAAATGACTTCACCATAACTTTACAACGTTCAAGAAATAAACTGGGATGAATTTTCCTTATACCTTCCCATCTGATCTCATTTAGTCTTTTAGTTTTGGTCAACTATATATTTGTAAAAAACAAAAAGTTTTTTGAATTTTCCTTCACTAGTAGTGCTATGGCATACATACTATTAAACAATATTTTTAAATAATGAGCAAATATATAGAAGAGATGGTGAATCAGTATATTTCCACTACATCAATTCATTTTACCCTTTAAGACATACATTCATTTCTCTGTCATGAAACTATATCCCTTAAGGGCTCCAGACAGAATATACCAAACTATCATTAGTCTTACAGAAGTGCTATGTAAGAAGGATTATGTATATTTTTGTGTATGTTAATATATAGACATAGACTTTGCTTAAAGTTTTATGAAATATGCATAGACAATTTTTATGGTTGGATAAAATGATTTTTTTCCAAAGAAGCAAAGAATTACTCCAGAGACAAAGATCCACGGTCATTTCTCTATCATAACTCCTAACAAGAAAAAAATTTCGTTTGTCAGACCAAAACAAAATCTAGTCCAGGAACAGACGCGTAATATACAGGGACATAATCAGGTCTTAACCTCACAAGGTAATATCTTTTGATGAATATGCCCCTTTTGTAAAATTATTAAAGTGTTTCAATGTTTTAATTTTTAGGAATAACATGGTTAATTACATAAGATTTAACATCAACAACTGTATTCTTATAAATATTTGGATCCACATTATAAATCCACTGAACTTATAAAGATTTAAAGACCACAAATATTTATTACTGTCCTTTTAATAAAGACAGAAAAACTGAATTTAAATGAATATAATGAAGTAACATCATGTTTTAAATGAATTTAGTTCATTTTCTCTCTTTATCTAAAGTAGTATGTAGTGGAAAGTGAAGAGGGATAGGAAAGAAAATCACACCAAACAATGACAGGAAAAAAAAATCAACCAACATCATGCAGATGAACAACGTATTAGCAAAAGTAGATTTTGTTCACATATAAACTTCTGGTATTGTTGCACCTCTCTATCAAATTCAAGTTTAAAGTAAATGCCAATATCTACATTTTGAAATGCAAATTGTTCTTCTAAATCACATCTATTCTTGAAATTTCACTTGTCAACAGCTCACTATTATCTACAGTAAATGAAGCTCTCTGAAAAGATCCACAGATTTTTACAATTTTTGAGACAGATAGCTGGCACACAAAAATGGAGCTCCTTCAATTACAATTTGGCATAAGTTAACTTTAGTTTAAAATCTGTCCATAGAGTTTATGGCAACACAACAAGTAAGTGACTATTTTGAATAAGATTAGCTGCTGTTGATAGTGACTCATGGACAATGTTTATGAATCAACAGAGGTTGTACTTGGTATTTTTATAATGGGCTGCTTCAGAACCATCCACCATCATCACTTGAAAGGAACAGAAATGCAAACAATGGCAGAAGATTAAAGGTAGAGTTAATCTTCACAAGGTCATAAATGAAAAACATGCACATAAAATGCCCAAAATGCATTTTTGTTTGCTGTTATTTTTATAATTTTTGCTCATTTAGTTTTCAACACTGTAATGTAGGAAAATATTTAAACAGAAAAAAAATAAAATCTTTAAACAAATTAAGAATAACTGCTTAACAGTTTATCAGGATGAAATTATATTTCATGTTCTTGTTTACTATCCAGACTACCTAGATAAATCTTCCTGCAAGAAAAAGAAAAGTGAATTTATCTAATTACTTACCATAATAGCATTCTGTTTTGAGACACAGGAGTTATACAAGCTCAGCAGCAAAACTGACTGTGACAGTGGTTTAAATTAAAGAAAAAGATTCCAACACCATTTTAGAAATATACAAATATGCTAAAAATCTGGGACAAGGCCTCTTTTTCAAAATATTAGATCTTAATAAAGAAAACTATATGTACATGGGTTTTCATATTTTCTTTCTAACAGGAAACTAAAAACAGTTTAATATGCAAGAGTAGAGAACTGGTTAAATAAATGGTAGTGTGTTCATTTGCACAAAAAACTATGCAACCCATTTTCATTAACTGAAAAATCCTATTTTTGAGATGCAAAAATGTTGTTACAAATACATTTTTTGTAAAATCAAGACTTGTAGGAACCACTACCCATCTACCTAAATTGTCCTTTCTTCCAGAGCTGAGTAAGACATGTGGCCTTCAGCTTAGAGATGGAGTTTATGTCTCCATACAACCATAACTGACAAATAATGAAACTTCAGTCCAGAGGATACAAGCAGAGACAGCATACGCCTGGCCCAGGACCTACAAAGACAAACATCTGCACACTACCTACTTCCTGGAAAATGGAACCTGAGCAACCTGTGGGGCAGTTTACACTGTGCAAAGAAAATTCCAAATAAAATAATAATAAATAAAATAACAAAATTAGAGGATGGTAAGGAAATGGGAGGAAAGTAACCCAAGTCCTCATGGAGCTATGACCTCATCAGCCCTGAACTCTCCACATCCGATTTAATGACACAAAATTTTGATTAACTGTTCTTCAGGACACTGTGTTGGGTCTTTTTATCACAGTCCCTCATTCTTTCATTCTAACTAGTATGGCATACCATAGAACACTGCTATCACTAACGTTTCATGGCATGTATGAGCATTTAAAAAAAGTGACAGCACAGCCGGCGCCGCAGCTCAATAGGCTAATCCTCCGCCTTGCGGTGCCGGCACACCAGGTTCTAGTCCCGGTCGGGGCAGCGGATTCTGTCCCGGTTGCCCCTCTTCCAGTCCAGCTCTCTGCTGTGGCCCGGGAGTACAGTAGATGATGGCCCAAGAGCTCGGGCCCTACACATGCATGGGAGACCAGGAGAAGCACCTGGCTCCCGGCTTCAGATCAGCACGGTGCACCGGCTGCAGCGGTGAGCCAACGGTAAAGGAAGACCTTTCTCTGTCTCTCTCTCTCACTGTCCACTCTACCTGCCAAAAAAAAAAAAAAAATTACAGCAGTCTTCTGATTTTTGTCTTCATGATTTAGTGAATATATTATTTTGTAAAATAAAACTTAAAAAGAAAAATGTTAATAAATTTTAAAATACAAATCATTTAATTCTTCCCTGCTCCTCCCCTTACTATCTACCCTAATAGAGAAGACACTATTATATATTATACTGTTAAAACGGGTCTAAAAATATTCTCTAGAGCCAAGATCAGCAAACTTTCCTACAAAATGTCCCACAGTAAATATTTTACTTTTGGCAGGCCATACAGTCTCTGTTGTAACTACTCAATACTGTCATTTTATAGCAAAATTAGACATGGATATATAAAAATGAATGGGAATTTTTTAAATAAAACTTTATTCACAAAACAGGCAGTTGGCTCATGCACCATAGTTTAACATCTTCTCCGCAATATATCCTCACTGTTCCATATTATACAGTTTAGACAGTCTTTTTAAAAAAATATATATATATTTATTTGAAAGGCAGAGTTACAGAGAGGCAGAGGCAGAGAAAAGAGATGTCTTCTATCTGCCAGTTCATTCCCTGAATGGCCGAAACAGTGGGAGCTGGGCTGATCCGAAGCCAGGAGCTTCTCCTGGGTCTCCAACATCGGTGCAGGGCCCCAAGGACTTGGGCCACCTTCCACTACTTTCCCAGGCCATACCAGAGAGCTGGATTGGAAATGGAGCAGCTGGGGGTCTCAAATCGGCACCTATATGGGATGCCGGCACTGCAGGTTAACCCGCTATGCCACAGTGCAGGCCACAAGACAGTCTTAAAATAAAGAAAAGTAATAGCAAATATTACTCATTCTTCATGACTGGAATTAAAAAAAAAAAAAAAAGGTGAAAATAAGCCAAACATGTTCTGCAGAATTTTTTTAGCCTCTTCTTCCAAGAGGTCTGGCAGGGCGATGGACCCGCTGTCCGCAGCACCAGCTATGAGGCAGCTGAAGCAGAGGCTGACAAGGAGGCGGATCCCCTGGCAGGCGCCTTGTGGATGCCCCAGGTTATCAAGCAGAGGGACCCAGATCCCACTCAAATGCAAATGCCTCAGGGGAACCTGCTGCTGCTGCCCTACACCCTGCAGGACCTGCTGGCCAAGGACGCATGCAGCTGGAGCTCATCCTTGAGAAGAAGGGCCTCTTCCTGAAGGATGTGGAATAGTCAGTGCATCCAGTCACCCATGTACAAAACGCACAGTGACTTTGTGGTCTTCCAGAAAATACTGCTGCACGAGTACCCCTAATACATGCTACCAACCCTGCCACCCAAGAGGATGCAAGGAGCCGACAGGGAGTTAGTTCATCAAGGGCCGCAGGAGGGCCCTGAACGCTTCCTCAACCTGGTGGCCCAGCACCCACCACTCTGCGAGGACAGCTTACTCAAGCTCTTCCTCTCCTTCAGCGGCCCTGAAGTGCAGAACAAGCTCAAGGGGTTGGCCCAGTGCCTTGGAGATGAGTTTGTGAACTTCAGCAGGCAGCCAGGGCCAAGGACTTCCTACTGGCTGACATCCACACTCAGTTTGCCATCAGACGGGAGCTCATCCAGAACACCTACAACAGCTTCCAGAAGCTCTGCGACAGCGCCGAGCAGATGGCAGCCCGTGCTGTGTACAGACCTCCTTATCTTCGGGAAGGCGTTGAGTGTCTTAGGGTCTGACATCACCCCACTGGTGGTGTCCAGGAGGCCTCCTGGGCCACCCTGCACAGCACAACATGGGGCTCCTTGAAGCAGGCGCTGAAGGGCCTGTCTGTAGAGTTCGTACTGTTCACCAACAAGGCTGCATGGTGGAGCAAACAGGAAGAGAACAATGTGGTAGAGAAATTAAAACATTTCCTGGATTTGCAGCAGTCCTATAAAGACCTGTGTAAGCGGCACAAGAAGGGTATGCTGCACAAGCACCAGAGGGCCTTGCACAAGTACAGCCTGATGAAGGAGCAGATGATGAGCGCCACAGTGCAGAACCGTGAGCCCGAGGCTGTGGAGCAGATGGAATCCCACACCATGGAACAAGAGCACCTGATACAAACCATGCAGCTGTGAAACTTCTTCTCCCTGTACTGCCTGCACCTGGCCCTCACCTCCCACCTTCCCGGGGCCATTATGAACTCCCAGATCCAAGGGCACAAGGAGGTTTACCCTGCACATGGTCGTACAGAAGATGTGTACGTCCATCCGCTTGGGGTCACCCATGAACTCAAACACAATGTGGCCCACCTTGTGCAGCGTGTCCACACTCTGACCACTCTCCTCTTCCAGATCCCTGTGAACTGAGGGGTGGGCAGAAGGCAGAGAGAAGAGACACAGGTCAGGCAAGGCACGGGTAAGCAGGAAGAGCAGGGGCTGTGAGGTGAGACGTCACATGGACGGCCTTGGCAGAGCTGATGCAGCCAGCTTGAACCCCGGAATTCTTGATGAGGGTCGGGTTCTGAGGAGGAGCACAGGTCCAGTCCCTTGTACTCTGCCAGGTGACCTCTCCCAGGCCTGCTGAGCCAGCCACAAGTCAGGTAGCAGGGACGGGAGCGCCTGCTGCAGAGCCTGGGCCCTGTGCTCGGATCCTGGGTACCCGGGGGAAATGTCCATCCAGCTGCACGCCTTGCTGAGAACACAAGCTCATGCCTCAGACTCCCGTGGTCTCTGCTGAGGGAGCAGCTCTCGTTATTACTCTGGGTCTGCCTCAGAGCCCATTCCAGTGTTGGCTGTTTGGAGAGGACAGATGTGTTGGGCCTCTTCTGACTCATTCTGCGGGCAGTTTCCCTACCGGCTGACCCTGAAGGAAGTTGTGGGGCTCATCTAGCCACAGGAGCATACAGTGCTGCTGCAGCATCAGACAAGCAAGCAGCGCCAGCCTGCCCCAAAGGCGTCGATGCTGTCCCTTTGTAGAGAGGGTCTAAGAAGCTGCACAGCCGGGAGATGACCAGCACTCGCCACCCCAGGAGAACCTCTGGTACCAGTTTAGTAATTCTCCTCTGGGTCTGTCTTCTTTGCATCCCTTAAGAGAAACACAAGCCTGTCAGGTCTCACACCTTGTACTTTCCACTCAACAGGAGAGAACTTTGTGACTTCTATGCCTCAAGGAATCCAAGCAGCTTCTTAACTACTGTGTGCTATGCAGGATGAAAACATGTCACCCCAGGGCTGGCACAGTGGTGTAGCAGAATAAATCACCACTTTATCCATATGCACACCAGTTTGAGTCCTGGCTCCTCCACTTCCTACCCAACTCCCTGCTAATGACCAAGAAAAAGCAGCAGAAGATGGTCTAGCTGGCTGGGCCTTGGCCATCCACATGGGAGACCCAGATGAAGCGCCTCGCTTTGTCCTGACCATTGTGGACATTTGGGGAGTGAAACAGAGGATGGAAGATATCCCCCCTTCCTCCCTCCCTCCCTTCCCTCTGTCTCTCTGCCTCTCCTCTCTCCAACCCTGGCTTTCAAATAAATAAATCTTTTTAAAAAACACTGTCACCCTCTGGTTACTGTCAGGAGTCCATGGTGAGCATCTCACTGAATACTGCATGCTCTACCAGTCTGGCCCCCTGGGCAGGCAGCTGTACTCACCCTTCACTTCACATTCAGCCCCTCAGCAAACACTTCCTGGAAAGATAGACTGGCTGAATGGATTAAAAAACAAGACCTATCTATTTGCTGCCTACAAGAAATGCTTCTCACCAACAAAGATGCATGCAGACTAAAACTGAAAGATTGGAAAAATATTTTCTATGCCAACATAAACCAAAAAAGAGCTGGCGTAGCCATCTTAATATCAGACAAAATAGACTTTAACAGAAAAACTGTTAAAAGAGACAAAGAAGGGCACTTTATAATGATTAAGGGGTCAATTCAACAGGAAGATATAACTATTATAAACTTATATGCACCTAATTCCAGGGCACTTGGCTGTTTAAAAGAAATGTTAATGGGGCTAAAGGGAGACATAGACTCCAATACAATATTAACTGGGGACTTAAATACCCCACTTTCAGCAATGGACAGATCAACCAGACAGAAAATCCATAAGGAAACAACAGAGTTAATCGACACTATAGATCAAATGAACATAACAGATATTTACAGAACTTCTCACCTCATGGTGAGAAGTGCATGGAACTTTCTCTAGGCTAGACCATATGCTAGGTCATAAAGCAAGTCTCAGCAAATTAAAAAAAAATCATATTATGCATCTTCTCTGAGCACAATGGAATAAAGCTGGAAATCAACAACTCAATAACTTCTAGATCATATGCAAAACATGGAGACTGAACAACATGCTCCTGTGACTAGTGGGTCACAGAAGAAATCAGAAGAGAAATCAAGAAATTTAGGAAACAAACGAAGACACATCAAAACTTATGGGAAACAGCAAAAGCAGTGTTAAGAGGTAAATTTATAACAATCATTGCCTACATGAGAAACTGGAAAGGTACCAAATAATTGAGCTATCAATGTATTGCAAGGACCTAGAAAAACAACAACAAAAAAAAAATCCAAAATTAATAGGAGGAAAGAAATAATTGAAATTAGAGAATAAACAAAGTTGAAACCAAAAAATTACAAAAAAAAATCAGTGAAGAGCTTTTTTTGTTTTTGAAATAATAAACAAAACTGATACACCACTGGTTGGCCAAACTAACCAAAACGCCAGGGCACGGGGGGACCCAAATCAATAAAATTAGAGAAGCAAAAAGAAATAACAACAGACATCACAGAAATAAAAACAATCATCAGGAATTACTAGAAAGAGCTATATGCCAACAAATTGGGAAACCTAAAAGAAACCTAAATAGATCATGGACACATACAACCTACCTAAATTGATCCATGAAGACACAGAAAACCTAAATAGACCAATAACAAAGATGGAAATGCATTCAGTAATAAAGATTCTCCCAAAAAAGAAAAGCCCAGGACCGGAAGGCATCACTGGTGAATTCTACCAGACATTTAAAGAAGAAAGAACTCCATTTTTCTCAAGCTATCCAAAACAATTGAAAGGGAAGGAATCCTCCCAAACTCCTTCTATGAAGCCAGCATCACCTTAATTCCTAAGCCAGAAAAGGACGCAACACAGAAAGAAAACTATAGACCAAGAGTCCCTGATGAAACTTAGATGCAAAAATCTTCAACAAAATATTAGCTAATCTAATCCACAACACATCAGAAAGCTCATTCACACAGACCAAGTAGATTTATTCCTGGTATCCAGGAATGGTTCAACAATCACAAATCAATCAATGTGATAGATCACATTAAAAAACTGACAAACAAAAAACATATAGTTATCTCAGTAGATCCAAAGAAAGCATTTGATAAAATACAACACCCTTTCATGATGAAAATTCCAAACAAACTGGGAATACAAGGAACATTCCTCAACACAATCAAGATAATTTATGACAAACCCATGGGCAGAATCCTATTGAAAAGAGAAAAGTTGGAAGCATTCCCACAGAGATCCAGAACCAGATAAGGATGCCCACTCTTACCATTGCTATTTAATGTAGTCCTGGAAGTTTGAGCCAGAGCCATTACGCAAGAAAAAGAAATCAAAGGGATACAAATTGGAAAGGAGGAAACCAAAATATACCTATTTGAAGGTGACATGATCCTATACATAGGGGATCCAAAAGACTCCACTGAGAGACTATTAGAACTCATAAAATAGTTTGGTTAAGTGGCAGGATATAAAATCAACACAGAAAAATCAATAGCCTTTGTATACACAGATAATGTCATGGCTGATAAAGAACTTTTAAGATCAGTCCCATTCATAACAGCTCCAAAAAGAATTAAATATCTTGGAATAAATTTAACCAAGGATGTCAAAGATCTCCACGATGAGAATTACAAAACACTAAAGGAAGAAATAGAAGAAAAGATTAAAAAATGGACAAATCTTCCATGTTTATGGATTGGAAGAATCAACATCATCAAAATGTCCATATTACCAAAAGTAGTTCACAGATTCAATGTGATCCCAATCAAGATACCAAGAACATTCTTTGCGGATCTTGAAAAATGATGCTAAAATTCATATGGAAACACAAGAGAACCCAAATAGCTAAAGCAATCATATACACCAAAAATAAAGCTGGAGGCATCACAATACCTGATTTCAAGACCTACTACAAGGCAGTTATAATCAAAACAGCCTGGTACTGGCACAAAAACAGATGTGTAGACCAATGCAACAGAATAGAAATTCCAGAAATCAATCCATGCATCTACAACCAACTTATCTTTGACAAAGGCGAGAAAAGCAATCCCCGGAGCAAGGACAGTCTCTTTAACAAATGATGCTGGGGAAACTGGATCTCCACTTGCAGAAGTATGAAATTAGACCCCTACCTTACACCCTCCACAAAAATCCACTCAAAATGTATCAAAGACCTAATCTATGACTCAATACCATCGAATCATTAGAGAACATGGGGGAAACTCTGCAAGACAATGGCATAGGCAAAGACTTCTTGGAAAAGACCCTTAGAGGCACAGGCAATAAAAGTCAAAATGGACAAATGGGATTATATCAAGCTGAGAAGCATCTGTACTGCAAAAGAAACACTCAGCAAAGTGAAGAAGCAATAGACAGAATATGAGAAAATATTTGCAAACTATGCAACTGATAAATGGTTAACATCCAGAATCTATAGAAATTCAAAACAACAAAACAAACAATCCAGTTAAGAAATGGGCCAAGGACTTGAACAGCCATTTTTCAAAATAGGGAATTCAAATGGCCAACAGACACTTGAGAAAATGCTCAGAGAAATGCAAATCAAAACCATAATCAGGTTTCACCTCACTCCAGTTAGAATGGCTTTCATCAGAAATCAAGAAATGACGAATGCTAGCAAGGATGTGAGGAAAAAGGTATGCTGGTCCACTGTTGGTGGGAATGCAAACTGATGCAGCCACTGTAGAAGACAGTATGGAGATACTTCAGAAATCTGAATATAGACCTACCATATGATCTAGTCATCCCATTCCTGGGAATTTACCCAAACCAACAGAAATCAGCATATGAAAGAGTTATCTGTACCTCAAGTTCACTGCAGCACAATTCACAATAGCTAAGATATGGAACCAACCCAGATGTCCATCAACTGCTGACTGAATAAAGAAATTATGATATATATAAACTATGCAGTACTACTCAGTTGTTAAAAAAAAAAACGAAATCCTTTCTTTTGCAAAGAGATGGACACAACTGGAAACCATTATACTTAGTGAAGTAAGCCCAACAGACACATACCATATGTTTTCCCTGATCCAAGGTAACTAATAGAGTACCAGAAATGTAATGCATTGGAGTGAAATAGACATTTCGAGATTTCATGATTGTTTATAGCTATTGTCTCTTCCATTGAAGAACAGTGGTTTTGTTTTCTTTTTCTCTTCATACTATTTATTGAACTCTTTTACTTAGAGTACAGTTAACTATATGATTATTAAGTATACTGAAAATAGATCTGTGTAAAAATTAAGAGTTGGGAAGCAAGAGAGAGAGGGAGGAAGGGTTGTAGCATGGGCAGGAAGGGGGGTTGGGAAGTGCCACTATGTTCTAAATCTGTATATATGAAATATATGAAACTTGTGTAACAAATAAAATTTTTAAAAAAGCACTTATGTCATAAAAAAAATTGAGAGGTAAGCTCTCTTCAACCTTACACTGCAAACAGCATTTATGGCAGACCACAGATGGTACCCTGTCAGGCAAAAAAGACAAGGAAAGTCCTCATATGACAAGATGATGCTAGGATATGCACCAACTGCTGTTGTTCTTGCAACATTAATGAGCTGCAAGGATCAATTCACTTTATCCAATATCCTATATGTTCAATGACATATATCTAGCAAAACTGTTAGGGTTACAAATTCTGACCCTTACCATGGAACAAATTCCTGGTCCTTCCACATTTAAACACTCTTATATTGAATCATATATCGAGAGGGTATTCACTGAGCTTCCAAACTTCCCAGAGCAGATAAAGTATATACTAATAAAAGCCTCTTCAATATTTCTTTCAAGGCAGCACTCATGGCTTAAGAGAAAGCTTACGGGGACGGCACTGTGGCATAGCAGGTAAAGCGCCACCTGCAGTGCTGGCAGCCCATATGAGCACCGGTTCAAGTCCCAGCTACTCCACTTCCTATCCA
This sequence comes from Oryctolagus cuniculus, assembly GCF_964237555.1. Taxonomy (NCBI): domain Eukaryota; kingdom Metazoa; phylum Chordata; class Mammalia; order Lagomorpha; family Leporidae; genus Oryctolagus; species Oryctolagus cuniculus. The sequence continues at coordinate 64,899,600 of NC_091453.1, read as the reverse complement.
GCTCTCTGCTATGGCCTGGGAAAGCAGTAGAAGATGGCCCAAGTCCCTGCACCTGCGTGGGAGACTCAGAAGAAGCTACTGGCTCCTGGCTTCGGATAGGAGCAGCTCCAACCACTCTGGGGAGTGAACCAGTAGATGGAAAACCTCTCTCTCTCTCTCTCTCTCTCTCTGCCTCTGCCTCTCTGTAACTCTTTCAAATAAATAAATAAAACTTTAAGAAAAAAAGAGAAAGCTTACACTAGTGAAAGTCAGAATATAGGTTTGCAGTACATGACCATAAAATGATGTTGAATTTTCATGGATCATCTTTCAAAATCTGGTAATTTTGCATCTTAACTGCATCATAAATCCTTTTTGACATGATATTTTTAAATATATTCAATTTAATTCAAAGTACCAACATAGATTTGTGACTTTTAACACAGACAGGTACAGAGACATAGATGTATGTGTATTGATAAGTCATATACATAAGGACCACCAAGGGAACCTTGAAGCATTAGCACCCCAGTAGAAATGAGCACACCTATTACTCAAATCTTATTTACTAAATGCATACAGGCAGGACCCCTAGATAAGGGGTTGATTCTACATCTCATGGTGTCAGAAAGTAAGGAAATGCTCAAACAAGGATGGGACACTTCAAAAGCACAAACATACCAACTTTAAGGAACTCAATCATCAAAGGCAGAATTATTTGAGCAACAAAACAAGCAATAGTAGTAATGGATTGTAACCACAGAATAAAATAAATATCCATGAGACCATATTGATATAAATAACTGAATAAATAAAGAAGTAGAGGGAGGGGGGCACCATGGCACAGAGTATTAAGCTGTTGCTTACAATACAGGCATCCAGTTGTAAGCAAGTGCCAGTTTCTCCACTTCTGATCCAGCTCCCTGCTAATGCACCTTAGGAAGGCAGTGGTTGATGGTCCAAGTGCCTGGAGTCCTGTCACCCACAAAGGATACCTGGATGGAGCTCCTAGTTACCGGCTTCAGCCTAACCCAGTCCTGTTGTATCCACCTGGGGAGTGAACCAGCAGATAGATCATCTCGTTCTATCTGTCAATCTGCCTTTCAATAAATAAAAAACGATTTTTTAAAAAGAAAGAAAAGAGTAGAGGGAAAAGAAATAGCTCTTCTTCACAGAAAAATTAGAATAAATACATTAATATGAAAAATCATCATCGAGCAAACACTGCTGCAGCATATACTGGGGAGATAATCTATTAACTAAATGCAAAGTGGGATCTTGGACCAGATCCTGGAACAGAAAATCATAACTTTGGAAAAATTAGTGAAGTTCAAGTAAAGTCTGTAGTTTCATCAAAAGTATTCCATCAATATGAATATCTTTGTTTTGGTAACTGTACTATGGATATATAATATACTATGATTGGGGAAGCTGAATGAAATATATACAGAAAATTTGATTTAATTTTCCAGTTCATTGTAAATCTAAATTAGATTAAAATTTTTTAAAATGTTCAGGTTAATAAAATTTATATATCTTGGGGACCAGTGTTGTGGTGCAGTAGGTTAAGCTACTACCTGCACTGCCAGCATCTCATATCAGAGTGCTTGGTTAGAGTCCAGGCTGCTCTGCTTTTGATCCAGCTCCCTGTTGATATACCTGGGAAAACACAGAAGGTGGCCCAAGTACTTGATCCCTACCACCCATGTGGGAGACCCAGATAGAGGTCTGGACTCCTGGCTACAGCCTGGACCAGCCCTAGCCACTACAGCCATCTGGGGAGTGAATCAGCAGATAAAACTGTCACTCTGCATTTCGAATATATAAATAAATCTTTTTTAAAAATCCATACACCAGGCAAATGCTCCAGTGTTACTCTTGTGTCTTCAGATTCCACCACCACACCAGAAAGTGCCAGAACTGCTTGAGAAGCATGATTCTAGCCATTTAACGGAACTTTATTGAGCAATAACCAAAATTATAATAATTGTGTAGTATGTCTATAAGTTACAATTAGTTGAATAATATAAATTGTCTTCAACAGCAAAGTTAGTACGCAATAATATTTCAAAGAATACTGGGGGGGGAGGGGGGAGCTGGTGTTGTGACACAGCAGGTTAAGCCACTACCTGCGACGCCAGCATCCCACATGGGTGCTGATTCGTGTCCTGGCTGCTCCACTTCTAATAAAGCTCTCTTCTCATGTGCCTAGAAAGGCAGCAGCCGATGGACAAGTACTCAGGCCCCTGCTACTCACTTTGGAGACCAAGATGAAGCTCCTGGCTCCCAGCTTCAGCCTGGCCCAGCTCTGGCCGAGGGCCCTGTAAAAAGTGAACCAATGGACAGAAGATCTCTCTCTCATCTCTCCCTCTCTTTCTGTAACTCTGCCTTTCAGATAAACAGGTTAACTTAAAAAAAAAAAAAAAGAATTCTAGAATGGAAATAAGAAGATCTTAATTTTGGCCTACATCCTACTATTATCTGCTTGTTGAAAGGGCAAACCTCAATTTTACTTTATCATCAACAGATGACTCCCTTCTAAAATATTATGAATTTATGAATCAGCATTTTATCAGCATGGAACCAATGCTTCACTGAGCAAATATTAGGCAACTATAAATTTTCCAACAGCACAGTGATTTTACACATAGAAACAATCTTTAGTTTTACCCATGTAGCTAATGTTTATGGAGTAACTACTATATCCCAAGCATTCTTACATACTAGAGATATACAGATGAATAAGATACAGTTTTGATCCTCCTGAATCTCATAGGGCCAACATATCTCTAAATCCTAATAATGTGAAAAATGTTACAGATGTGCAAACATTTTAAAGCATAAATAGAAAAATTGGTGTTACTAAGACTGTCAAGAAAGGCTTCATTAGAGTCCGTATTTCAGCTGGGTCTCGAAGGAGGAATAAGAATTCTAAGCGTAGGATAGGGATTAGCATGAAGAAAGTCGTAAAGATATGAGAGGATAGTGTATATTCCATGAGGGAACATGCCAGGATGTTGCTTAAGCATGACTATAGGTGCAGGGGTAAATTTCCCTGAGAACTTATAACTGTAAACTTGTACCACAAGTGGACACAAGTGTTTAATTTATATACGGACACAGACTAGGAACTTCCAAGCCTACAAATTAACATAAAATTGCTTTGGGCCAATCAGTGTGATAGATAGATAGAATAACGGCTCCCCAAAGATGTCCACAGCCTAACCCTCAGGAGCTTGAATGTTATTTTGCCTGGCTAAAGAAATCTTGCTGACTTGATTAAAGATTTTGAGATGGGAAGATTATTCCGGTGGGCCCCAGCGTAATCACAAAGTTACTTCTAAAAGGAAGACAAGAGAGTCAAAAGCACAAGATGGGATGATGGAAGTCGTGAGCCAAGGAATGCTGGTGGCTTCCAGACACTGAAAAAGACAAACAGATGAGAACTCCAAAAGAAATTCGGCAGTGCCTACACCTTGATTTTAGCCCCTTAAGACATGTCAGACTTATGATCTAGAGAACTGTAAAAAGATAAAGTTGTATTGTGTTAAGCTACTACATTTGTGGTGATTTGTTACAGCAGCAGTAGGAAAATAATACAGCCAGTAATAGGACTGGATGAGGACGCAAAAAGGAAATGCAAAACCACGCTAGGAGAACATAGGTTTCCCACAGATAAAGCCACACTTTAAAAAGAAAACCCTCAACTTTTCACAGAAAAATATTGACCCTGAAGGCAGAAAGAAAACAAAAAACAGAATTACACTCTCCAATAAGTTTACATAGTAAAAGTACTGATAGAAGCTATAAAACAAGTATGTTTTAAAATGTTAAACAAAATGAAAGAATGAACTGAAACACAGGCAAAGAAAATGACAACTTTTAAAAATAAAGAAAAGAGAAAAACTGGAAATCAGAGTCACTGAAATTAAAATGACAGCTAGGCCAAATAGAAAACCAGACACTTATGAAGAAAGAATTTATTAACTAGAAAAGAGGGGTTTTTTAAAAAAAAAAAATTTGTTTATTTATTTGAAAGGAAGGCAGGCAGAGAGGGGACAAGATCTTCCATCCACTGGGTTACTCCTCAAAAGGCCACGACAGCTAGGTCTGGACTGACCAAAAGCCAGGAGCCAGTAACTCCATCCTGTGGGTGGCAGGGACCCAAGTACTTGGGAGACCTTCTGTTATTTTTCCAGGTGCATTTGCCGAAAGACAGACTGAAAAAGGAATAACTGGGACTCAAACTGGCACTTCAATATGGGATGAACTTCAATATGGGATGCACAGCTTAACCTGCTATGCTACAATGCTAGCCCCTGCCAAGTGCTTTTATAAAGAGCCAGCTAGTAAATACTTTAGGTTTTGCAGGCCACATTGTCCCTGCTAGCTACTCAACTCCCTTTGTAGTGTGAATGTAAACAAGTACATACTTGTGTACATGTGTACATTTAGTCATAGTTGTGTCCCAGTAAGACTTTATTTACAGACAAATCACTGACCTATGGATTACAATTTGCAACTAGGAAGCTGGAAGATAAAGCTGAGGAAATTACCCAGAATGCAGCATCAAAGGTAGAAAGATGAGAAATAGGAAAGCAATTTTAAGGCAAGGAAAAGACATAATGAGCCTGCATGCCACTGGGTGGTAGAGTGGCTTCCGAAAGTGTCCTCTGTCAATGGCTTAGTGCTCCCATCCTGGATGCCCCATGAAGGGGTCACATCAAGGTTTCCACTAGCCCACAAGCATGAGCATTGCAGCTATCCCCTCCAAAGGCTAGCTGGTGGCCACCCAGTACTACTAAGATGGCCACCTGTGTTCTGTCTCAAGCTACAGCTCCTACAAAAATGCTGAATACCCTGGGAAAACCCTTCCCCATCTCCTTCATCTCTCAAGAACCAACTGGGGACAAGCAGACAAGTTCCTTTTTCAGGAAATCTACTCTCCTGTTCATGGCCACAGCATTAGGATCTCCAAAGGATTTGTAATTCCCTCAGGTCCTCAGCAGCATAATCACCTGTGTCCTGGCTTGGGAAGCCATAAATAATCAGCACAGCAGCCAGTGTGGTAGTCAACACCAAGCTCCTATTCAAACTTGAGCAGCCACCACCAGCCCAAGACCTTGGAGGCACGAGGCTGCCAGAGCTCTGCCCCAACCCTCCCCACCCTGTAAAAGTAGGCAGAGTACAGTAAGCAGAGAACTGGTTATGTAATATCAAGACAGGAAACACCAAAAAGGAAGTCTAGAAAACTCACTCTTTGCTACCCAAACCACAGGCAAGCTTACCCTGGTACTTTGTAATTGTTTGTCTTTCACCAAGTGAGGGGAAAAAAATATAAGGAGACCCAATATATTTCCAGAATTTCCAAAAGGAAGAATAAAAGAAAGGTAATTAATGTCTAAAGAAATATCAAGGAAGTTTCCTGTCAATAAAAGGCATAAATGATGTGATACAAAGAAGCTGAACATGTCTGGAACAGGATTAATGAAACAAAGTCCACACCCACACAGATAAGAGACAGTATATTTACAAATAAAAAAAAATGATAGGGGAAGGCACTGTGGCTTAATGGGTTAAAGCCCCAGCCTGCAGCACTGGCGTTCATATGGGCGCAAGTTTGAGTTCTGGCTGCTCCACTTGCGATCCAGCTCTCTGCTAACATGACTGGGAAGACAGCAGAGAATGACCCAAATGATTGGGCCCCTGCACCCATGTTGGAGAACCAAAAGAAGCTCCTGGCCCCGCCCTGGCTGTTGCAGCCATTTGGAGAGAGAACTAGCAGATGCAAGACCTCTCTGTCTTTACCTCTCTTTCAGATAAATAAAAATAAATCTTTAGGGTGCTGGCACTACGGCATAGCAGGTAAAGCCATCGCCTGCAGGGCTGGCATACCATATGGGCACCAGTTAGAGTCCTGGCTGCTCCACTTCCAATCCAGCCCCCTACTAACGTGCCTGGGAAAGCAGTGGAGGATGGCCCAAGTGCTTGGGCACCTGCACCCACGTGGGAAACCCGGAAGAAGCTCCTGGCTCCTGGCTTTGGATTGGCCCAGCTATGGCCATTGTGGCCGTTAGGGGAGTCAACCAGCGGATGGAAGGTACTCTCTCTCTGCCTCTGCCTCTCTGTAACTCTGCCTTTCAAAATAAATAAATATTTTAAAAAATCTTTAAAAAAAGGAATGATAAAACAATCATACAGAAATGAGAATCCAACTACAAAACAATGACATTAGATTAACAGCAAACTTTTCAAAAGCCAGAATCCAGATGACAAAAAGGTGAGAGAATATCATTATTAATGTATAATCATAAAACTGAGTAAACTATAATTTGTGCTTTAAGGTGAAATAAAGACGACAAAGTGGACCACTAAAAAACTAAAGATGAAAGAACTTCAGGTAACAGTGTTATAGCCCTATAATGAAAAATAAGCCAAGAAACTAGTATATATGAAGGCAGAGATAGGCACGGACTGTTAAAGAAATAAAACAGAAGGGCTGGCACTGTGGCATAGCAGGTAAAGCCACCTGCAATGCCAGCATCCCATATGGGCGCCAGTTGGAGTCCCGGCTGCTCCATTTCCAATCCAGATGCCCACTAATGCACCCAGTAAAGCATTAGAGGATGGCCCAAATGCGTGGGCTCCTGTACTCATGGGAGAGAAGCTCCTGGCTTTGGACCAGCCTAGCTACGGCTGTTGCAGCCACTTGAGGAGAAAACCAGCGGATGGAAGATTTCTTTCTCTCTCTCTGTCTCTCTCTGTCTCTCCCTCTCTAATTCTGCCTTTCAGATAAACAAATCTTTTTAAAAAGTATTTTAAAAAAGAAATAAAACAGGAAGAACAAGGCATATAAAATCAAAGCACTACCAAAATGCTAGATAACGATAGATAGAACAGTAATAAACACTTTCATTAACTTGATAGTTCAGTTTGAATTATATGCGAAAAAATTAAGGTTTTTCTATTTTGAAAGAATAAAAATATATTTTTTTTTGGACAGAGTTAGAGAGAGAGAGAGAGACACAGAGAGAAAGGTCTTCCTTTGCCGTTGGTTCACCCCCCAAATGGCCGCTAAGGCCGGCGCTGCGTCGATCCGAAGCCAGGAGCCAGGAGCTTCCTCCTGGTCTCCCATGCATGTGAAGGGCCCAAGGACCTGGGCCATCCTCCACTGCACTCCTGGGCCACAGCAGAGAGCTGGACTGGAAGAGGAGCAACCTGAACAGAATCCAGCGCCCCAACCGGGACTAGAACCTGGGTGCCAGTGCCGCAGGTGGAGGACTAGCCAAGTGAGCCGCGGTGCCGGCCAAAAGTATATTTCATATATAACTAAAGCAACTGTAGAAATAGAGGAAGAATTTAAATACTTCTATCCCTTTAATAAAAGATTAAATGGAGAATAAAAACAAAAGGCAGAATAAAGAGAAGGCATTAAATATGATGGGAAAAATCCAAATTCAGTCAATCACAATTAATGGAGTAATCATTTGGGCAAGCAGTTAAGAGACACCAATTGAGACACCTGCAGTCCATATTAGAGTATATGGATTCAAGTCCTGGTTCCACTTCCAATTTCAGTTTTGTGCCTGGGAGGCAGGCAACAGATGATTGCTAAGTAGTTAAGTCCCTGCCACCCACGTCAGAGACCTCAATTGAGTTTCTGGTTCCTGGCCTTGGCCTGTTGCAGCACTGAATGTTGCAGTCATTTGGGGAGTGAACTAGTGGATGAGAGTCCTATCTGCCCATCTCTCTCTTTCTCTCAGTTAAATCAAAAGTTACAATTGATTTAAACAAACTAAATTCAGTTAAAAGACAAGTTGTCAGACTAAATTAAGATAATAAAATTCAGTTATATGCTGTTTTCAATAGGCATACTTGACAGATGAAGATGCAGAAAGACTAGAAATAAAAGAGCAGGAAAGGTATCAGGGAATAATACAAGGAATCCTAATGTCATTAGGTTAATGTAACAGAAAGTCATCTTTAAAGCAAAAAGTATTATCCAGGAAAAAGGAATAACTATACAAGGACATCATAATTCTAAACCTACATGCCTCTATTAATATACATTCCAAATATATAAAGCAAAAAAAAATAGAATTGCAAGAAAAACTAGTAATTCCATAATCAGCAAAGAAGGTTTTAATATACTCAACAATTATAACATCAGATAACAGAAGCTTGGAACAAAATTAACTGATCTAATAAACATACAGAATTCCTTATCCAACAATTAGAGAAAACACACTATTTTTAAGCCACATGGAGTCATATAATTCTATACCACGAAGCAATTTTCAAAAATACTAAATAACTGATATTTTACAGAGCTCACCTTCTGAAAATAATGTAATTAAGCTAGAAATCAAGTACCCTAAGAGTTAAAAAACATTTGTTTAGAATGTATACAGAACTCTCAAAAGTATCACTATACAATTAGAAAATAGGCAAAAGAGCTAAAGACATTTTCTTGAAGAGGGTGTACAGATAATAAATAAGATATGCAAAACGTTCACCCTCATTAGCTGTTAAGAAAATGTGGGTGTTGGTATTACAGTGCAGATTAAGCTACTGCCTACAATGCTGGCATCCCATATCACTGCTGTCTTTTTTTTTAATTTTTTTATATATTTATTTGAAAGGTAGAGTTGTAGACAGAGAGAGGGAGACACAATGAAAAAGGTCTTCCATCTGCTGGTTCACTTCCCAAATGGCCGCAAAGGCCAGAGCTGAGACTATCTAAAGCCAGGAGCTTCTTCTGTGTCTCCCACACAGGTGCAGGGGCCCAAGCACGTGGGTCATCTACTACTGCTTTCTCAGGCCATCAGCAGAAAGTTGGATCAGAAGAGGAGCAGCTGGGACATGAACTGGTGCCCATATGGGATGCTGGCGCTGCAGGCAGAGGCTTAACCCACTTCGCCATAGCACTGACCCCATCACTGTTGGTTTGACTCCCAGCTGCTCCACTTCTCCAGCTCCCAGCTCATGCACCTTGGGAAAGCAGCAGAGGCGGGATAGGCAGGGGAGGGGGAAGCAGTCCATATGCTTGGGTCTCTGCTCCCACCATGTGGGAGACCCAGATGAGTTCCAGGGTCCTAACTTTGGCCTGGCCCAGTCCCAGCCATTGTGGCTATTTGGAGAGTGAACCAGCAGATGGAAGATCAATCTTTCTCTCTCCCCTCTTTGCCCTCTCTGTCACTATGCTTTTCAAATAAATTAAATAAAGCTAAAATAAAAGAGAGAATGTGAACTAAAATCACAATGAATATCACTATACACATATTAGAGTTACTTTAAAAAAGTGACAAAACCAAATTTCTGGCAATGATAGAGAGGAACTGGATCATTCATAAATTGCTGGGACTATGAAATGGATTAGACATCTGGAAAATAATTTGGCAGTTGCTTAAAAAGCTAAACATGCAATTACCATAAGGTCTACCAGTTGCACTCCTAGGAATTTATTCCAGAGAAATGAAAACTTATGCACACACACACACAACCAACCAAAAACACCTATATATGAATGTTCATACAGCAATTTTATTTGTAGTAGCCAAAATTTTGAATCAGCCCTGGTGCTACTAAACAGGTGAATGGCTAAATAAGATACACACATAACATGCACTACTACTCAGCAATAAAACAGACCATTGCCACACACAACAACCTAGACAACACTCCAGGGATTTTTTTGCTGAGTTAAAAACAAACAATGTCAAAAGTTCATATAATATACAATTCCATATTTGAAATGCCGAAGTTATAGAGATGAAACCACATTCACTGGAATTAAGAATTTGGGTGAGAGGAGCAAAAGGAGGGGGAATCCACATGGCTATGAAAAGGCAATATGAGGGGCTGGCGCCGCGGCTCACTAGGCTAATCCTCCGCCTTGCAGCGCTGGCACACCAGGTTCTAGTCCCGGTCCGGGCGCTGGATTCTATCCCGGTTGCCCCTCTTCCAGGCCAGCTCTCTGCTGTGGCCAGGGAGTGCAGGGGAGGATGGCCCAAGTGCTTGGGCCCTGCACCCCATGGGAGACCAGGATAAGTACCTGGCTCCTGCCATCGGATCAGCACGGTGTGCCGGCCGCGGCGGCCATTGGAGGGTGAACCAACGGCAAAGGAAGACCTTTCTCTCTGTCTCTCTCTCTCACTGTCCACTCTGCCTGTCAAAAAATTAAAAAAAAGGCAATATGAGGGATCTTTAGTGTTTAATTGCTGGGAAGGTTTCTACACCGAATCTAATATACACATTATAAATGGGTATTTTTTTACAATCTACTTCTTTCTCTGGACAGTATGATTTTTGGACACAAAAAAGGCAACAGTAGCTGCTTCCAGGAGGTAGGACTAGGGTAGAGAGGGAGGTTCAGCAAGGAAGGAAAAGGTACAAAAACAACTATTTTTTTATCATTTGCATGTTCTATCATGAGTATAAGAATTAAAAACTCAACAAATATTCTGAAATAAAAATATTTTTGGAAACTTAAAAATATAAATCTGAATAACCAATGGAACATAGAAAAAATCATACTGGCTAATAGAAAGCACTTAGAATTCATAGAGGGGCTGGCATTGTAGTACAGTGAGAAGCCACAACTTGGAACACTGGCAATCCATACTAGAGTATCTGTTTGAATGCTGGTTGCTTTGCTTCTGATCCAGCTCTCTGCTAACCTGCCCCAGTTACTTGGATCCCCTGCCATTCAACTGGCAAACCCAGTTGGAGTTCTGGGCTCCTGGCTTCAGCCTGGCCTGCACCAGACACTGCAACTATTTGGGGAGGAAACCAGTGGATGGAAGATCTGTGTGTGTGTCTGTGTGTGTGTGGATGCAGCTAATGCAGTCTTGACAGGTAACAATGCAGTCATAAATGATTATATAAACCAAAAAGCCAGGCTTCAAAATAAAAATCTAAGAATTTAATCCAAGAAGTCAGAAGAAAACCAACAGTGATTCAAAGGAAGGAAATAATATAGATAGAACATAGATAGCTATTAGATAAGAAACAGATACTCCTCAAGGAATAAACAAAGCCAAAAGCTGGTTCTTTAAGAGAGATCAAGGATAGGGGCAGACACATAACCTAGTGGTTAAGATGCCAGTTAGATGTTTGAGTGCCTGGGCTCAATTCTCAGCTGCAGTTCCTGATTCTAACTTGATGCTAATACAAACCCTGGGAGGAAGCAATAATGGCTAAGAAATCAGGTGGAGATCTGAAGTGAGTTCCCAGATCCCACCTCTGGCCCCGGACCAACCCTAGCCATTGTGAGCATTTGAGAAGTGAACAAGTGGATAGAGCTGGCACTTTCTCTCTCACACTCTTACTCACTCATCCTCTCTCCCTTCCTCCCTCCTTCCTTCCCTATCTCTATTGCTGCCTCTCAAATACATTTTAAAAGAGAAAGATCAAGGATAAAGAAACTAATAAAAGGAACAAATAATATGAAGAAAGAAAAAAGAATGCATTATTACAACTATAGTAGAGCACAGTAAGCAAGGAGAGGCAAGAAAAGCCAAGTACTTGGGGATAGAGTAGTACTGCAGTAAATTTTATCTGTGTGGGTGCAGTCTGTTGAAATCTTTACTTAGTATATACCCAGTTGATCTTCTGTATAAAAAGATAATTAAAATTAATCTTGATGAAGATTGGGATGGAAGAGGGAGTGGGAGATGGGATGGTTGCGGGTGGGAGGGAGGTTATGGGGGGGGGAAGCTGCCATAATCCAAAAGTTGTACTTTAGAAATTTATATTTATTAAATAAAAGGGTTTTTTTTAAAAAAAAAAAGAATATATGGAAGGAAGAATGAGTTCAGAAAAAATGAGCTAGATTTGGATGTTTTAAAAGCAAAGCTGACAAGACATGCTAAAAGACAGAATACACATTTGAGGGGAAGCCAGAAAGGTGTTAAAGAAAACTATGAAGGAGAAATGTTAATGCTCCCTACTTCAAAACATACAGTCTTTGCAATATGGATCCAGTATAATTCTAGTTCTGACTCTCAACAATCCAATTCACCTAGTCTGCCTTCCAGCCACACTAAAATTCTCACCACTGATAGCCTAACATGTCATTTCAATACATTCCTTCTTTCCAGAATGTTCCAGCACACTTCATTAAACCCCAAGTCATCCTTCAAGACTTAGCTCAAATGTCACCTCTGTGAACCTTTCCACAAATCTCACAAATAGAATTAGTTATTCCTTTCTCTGGCTTCCCACTGTTTAGATCTACTACTAGAAGTAATAGCAGCAGTAGTAACAATAGCAGCAATAGTGTCATAGTAGATGGCACAAACATCACCAAGGCAGTATTAGATTATTTAATCCTATCAACAATCATATATTATAGACAACACCCCATATTGGTGAGTTTCACACCCATGGATTCAAGCAAACATGGATCAAAAACATTTGAAAATAAATACCAGTATTGTACAGGTTACAGACTTTTTACCTGTCATTATTCCCTGAAGAATACAGTACAACAACATTTACATTGCACTGACATTGTACTAGGTATTAGCAATATAGAGATGACTTAAAGTATATGTGAGAATGTGTATAGGTTATATGCAAATACTATGCCATTTTATATAAAAGACTTGAACAATCTCAGACTTTGGTGTTCACAAAGGATGGGTGTTCTAGAACAAATACCATATGTATACCAAAGGGCAAATTTACTCTCCATGACCTTTTAAAAACTGAGGTATAGAAAAAAATGTCCCAAAGGTTACATATTTGTTAAGTGGAGAAACGAAGATCTGAACACAGGAATTGTGGCTTAAAAGGCCACATACAACTTTCTAGTGGAGTCAAAGCACAGAAAGCTAGTGGGGACTGTAATAAGATGTAGTCTCTATGGCAAATAGCATGACAGTTTCTCAGAAATTAAAAATGTAACTATCATATGATCCAGGAATCCCATTTCTGGGTATTTATCCATAAGAATTGAAATCAGGATCCTGAAAAGACATTTACACATCCATGCTCATAGTAGCATTTTTCATAATAGTCAAGAGGTAGAAACAGCCCAAATATTTATCAACAGATAAATGGGTAAACAAAATGTGGTATACACATACATGAGGATAATATTCAGTCTTAAAAAGCAAGGAAATCCTAGGTCTAGTACCATGGCATAGCAGGTAAAATGGCTGCCTGTGATATTCGCATCTCATTTGGGCACCGGTTCAAGTCCCTGCTCCTCCACTTCTGATCTAGCTCCCTGTTAATACACCTGGAAAAGCAGCAAGAGATGGCCCAAGTGCTTGGGGCCCTGTACTCATGTGGGAAACCTAGAAAAAGCTCTTGGCTCCTGGCTTTGGATCAGCCCAGCTCTGGCCATTGCAGCCACTTGCAGAGTCAATCAGTGGATGGAAGATACCTCTCTCTCTCTAACTATGCCTTTGAAATAAATAAATAAATCACTAAAACAATGAGTAAGGAAATTCTGCAATTTGCAACAACATGGATGAAACCTGAGGACACTGTTAAGTGAAATGAGCCAGTCACAAAAAGACAAAAACTGAAGTATCTAGGGTAGTCAAATTCATGAAAACATGCGGTGGGCATTGTGCAACAGTGGGTTAAGCTGCATGCCATACTGAAGCACTGAGTTTGAGTCCTAGACAGCCTGTTTGCAATCCAGATTGCTGCTAATGCACATCCTGGAAGGCAATAGATGAAGGCTCAAGTACTTGAGTCTCAGCCACTAGGCTAATGGCTTGGGGCTGGCCCAGCCCTGGTTGTTGGGGGCATTTGGGGAGTGAACCAGCATCCTTTTCTCTTTCTTTGTCTCTCTCTGTGAAGGACATTGAAGGGTTTCATGCAGCAGAACGATGTGACTTGCTGCAATGTGGTAACTAGACAGCTATGCACTCACCTAGCTAAGAAAGGAAGAGGATCTGAACAAGAAAAGTAGTTCAATAGGTCGATGAAATTATGTTTTCAGAGTGCACAGCACTGTATCTAGATTAACTCAATAAATATTAGCAATTATCATCATCATTATCTATAGAACCCAGTGATTTAATAAATTAAGAAGACAAAGAGTAGAGAAAATCAGAAGTTTCCAAGCATCTCATTTGAGCAACTAGACAAATGATGTTGCCATTCTAAAAGACTTGGAACAGATGTTTTCTTCATGTTTTGTGTGCTTTGAGGTGAGCACAGATACCATGAATTTAGTATTAGGCAGGCTAACTTTAAAGTGCTTGTGGAATTTCTAGATGAAGATGTCAGGCAGTAGGATACCCAGAGCCAAGTCTCAGGACAGACTGAGATTAAGAGACCTCAATAATATAGGGGACAACCATTACCCTCTAATAAGTGTAGTTGTTTGTTGATCTGGGAGAATCAATACCTATATGTGTCGAAATGTTCAAAAGCCAAAAATTCTGAAAATGTATAACAGAAAAAAGTCACTTTGAAATGATGTATTTATTAAGCTGTAACATCTTAAAGCAACCACATCATAAAGCTTTTCTAACTGACTCACCATTTATCAAAGTAATGTCTCACTACTTATTATCCCAACCAAACTTCATTGGAGTATCAATAAACCCTATATGATTTCTAAAATAGGCCTCATTATGGGAAAACTTCAAACTCTAGAATAAGAAAGCACAGGGGCTGGCACTGTGGTGCAGCGGGTTAACGCCTTGGCCCGAAGCGCCCACATCCCATATGGGCACCGGTTCCAGTCCCGGCTGCTCCTCTTCCGACCCAGCTCTCTGCTATGGCCTGGGATAGCAGTAGAAGATGGCCCAAGTCCTTGGGCCCCTGCACCCACGTGGGAGACCTGGAAAAAGCTCTTGGCTCCTGGCTTCGGATTGGCACAGCTCCGGCCATTGCGGCCAATTGGGGAGTGGACCATACGATGGAAGACTTCTCCCTCTCCCTCTCCTATCTCTGTGTAACTCTTTCAAATAAATAAATAAATCTTAAAAAAAAAAGAATAAGAAAGCACAAAATAAATTTGAATTTAAAGTTAGATGCCATACTGGTGATTTAATGTTTGAAAATTCACTAAATCTCTCTATGCCTCCATTTATTAAACGGAGATAATGCCGCCAATCTGACTTAGCTGTAATGGGTATTAAATTACACAACAGGTGTAAAGAAAGTAACATGCTGACTAGCATACAGTACAAGTTCAACAAAAGGTAACTTTCATGATCATCAGACCTTTGAGAAATTTGTGGAAAGTATTTTATTTCCAATTTAGATTACCTATGATGCTCAGAAATAAATCTGAATTTTTATTTTATTAAGCATTTTAAAGCATACAGCCCAATGCCTAGGCATTCAAGGTGGCAGACTTTTTAGCATGTTAATTCATGATGTTAAAAAAAACCGACTTGAGATATTAACATTGGCAGTTTGTATATACAGTAATGAGACAATCAGACATTATGGTGCAGCAATTAAGCCACCACTTGGGATGCCAACATTCCTCTAGGGAGTGTCTTGGATCCATAATACTGCCTCTGCCTCCAATCCAGCTTCCATCCTGGGAGGCAGTAGATGATGGCTCAAGTACTTGAGTCCCTGCCACCCACATGGGAGATTCAGACGGAGTTCCTGAGCACTTGGAGAGTGAACCATTAGATGGTTTCTTTCTCTTTCTCTCTCTCTTTTTCTCTAACTCTGCCTTTCAAATAAATAAAAATAAATCTTAAAAAAAATTATATGCAACAGAGGAGTTAATATGCTTTCAAACTAAAACTAGAAAGGGTTAAGTATAAATTAGCTAATGCGGTTTTTGATTTCTACGTATTTACAAAGGGATAATATCTGGGAAGGCACTATAAACTATGACAAATATAATTCTATTTTCTATTCTGGCATTCTGGAAAAACTTGTAGTTAATATCTAATAGAAGGGGCTGGTTCTCGGGCATAGCAGACTAAGCTCCACCTACGGTGCCAGCTCATGTTCTGGCTGCTCCTCTTCTGATCCAGCTCTCTGGTATGGCCTGGGAAAGCAGCAGAAGATGGACCAAGTGCTAGGCCCCTGTAACCACATGGGAGACCCGGAGGAAGCTCCTGGTTCCTGGCTCTGGATCAGCTCAGCTCTGGCTGTTGTGGCCACTAGGGGAGTGGATGGATGGAAGACCTTTCTCTCTGTCTCTCCCTCTCAAATAAATAAATTAAATATTTTTTAAATTATCTAATAGAAAGTAGAAAGTTAATTTTTTCTTTCTGCTCTATTCCCATTCAATGATCAATTAAAGTCCCAAGATAAAATACACAGATGGGAGATTGGGCTTTTTTTTTTTTTTTTTGAAGGGATGCAAGAATTGGGAAAATTTAAACTAGGCTTTACAGTAAACGTGAATTTTCCATTAATTTCCTCATTAAAAAACTTTAAGGGGAAAACATAATTCTAGATATTTTTGCTAGTTAAGTTTTTTTTTTTTAAAGATTTATTTATTTGAAAGGCAGAGTTACAAAGAGAGGGAGAGAAGAATGAGAGAGATCTTCTGTCTGCTGCTTCACTCCCCAAATGGCCTCAATGGCAGGGTTGGGCCAGACTGAAGCCAGGAGTTTCTTCCCAGTCTCCCACTTGGGAGCAGGGGCCCAAGCACGTGGACCATCCTCCACTGCTTTTCTAGGTGCATTAGCAGGGAGCTGGCTATGAAGTGGATCCCCCCGGGACTCTAACCAATGCCCAGATGGGATGCTGGCATCACAGGTGGCAGCTTTACTCACTATGTCACAATGCCAGCCCCCAAGATTTTTCTAAGTTTAAATTTTGATGAACTTTAAGAAACACATACTCCAAATCTACTGGCTCACCTTTATAACAATCAAATATGAAGTCTAAAATATAACAACGTGGCCAGCGCTGTGGAGTAGCAGGTAAAACCATCGCCTGCAGTGCTGACATCCCATATAGGCACTGGTTCAAGAACCAGCTGATCCACTTCTTTTTTTTTTTTTTTTTTTTTTGACAGGCAGAGTGGACAGTGAGAGAGAGAGACAGAGAGAAAGGTCTTCCTTTGCCGTTGGTTCACCCTCCAATGGCCGCCGCGGCCGGCGCGCTGCGGCCGGCGCACCGCACCGATCCGATGGCAGGAGCCAGGAGCCAGGTGCTTTTCCTGGTCTCCCATGGGGTGCAGGGCCCAAGCACCTGGGCCATCCTCCACTGCACTCCCGGGCCACAGCAGAGGGCTGGCCTGGAAGAGGGGCAACCGGGACAGAATCCGGCGCCCCGACCGGGACTAGAACCCGGTGTGCCGGCGCCGCTAGGCGGAGGATTAGCCTAGTGAGCCGCGGCGCCGGCAAGAACCAGCTGATCCACTTCTGATCTAGCTCTTTGCTGTGGCCTGGAAAAGCAGTAGAAGATGGCCCAAGTCCCTGGGCTCCTGCACCCACGTGGGAGACCCAGAAGAAGCTCCTGGCTTCAGATCAGCCCAGCTCTGGCAATTGCAGTCATTTGGGGAGTGTACCAGCAGATGGAAAATCTCTCTTTGCCTCTGCTAATCTGTAACTGTGCCTTTCAAATAAATAAATCTTTAAAAAATTTAAAATAAAATATAGTAACAAAATTTTGATTACTAGAGATTGAGAGTGATAGAGGTTAACTGGATTAAAAAAATTAGGGAAAGCCCAGTGTGGTTCATTAGTTGTGACAAACATACTATATGAGTATATATAACTATAAACATATATATATATATATATGTGAGCATATGAAATGTTAACAGTGGGGGCAGCTGAGGATGGGGTAAATGGAAACTCTGCACTACTTCACAATTTTTGTTTTGTAAATTTAAAACAATTCTGAAATAAAAAGTTTTTTAAAAGACCAGATTAATAGTATGCACACAGAAATAGAACCTCATTGTCAAGAGCTATTTAATAAGACACAATGTATAGTTAAAATTCAATAAACAGGACAAATATATATTGTATATACCCTCACATATATATAAGAAACAGAGGATGATGATGGTTTCAAGCCTCTTGAAGAGTTAATTATTATTTATAAAACAAAACCATTCATGATAAAAGACACAATGCATTTGGTCTATTCTCAAAGGAAGTGGAACACTACTTCACAGAATAGTAAAATACACATTATATATTTTATACATTATTTGTGAAAATCAAATAAGTCCTATCTTTCATCTAAATTGAGAAGTTTACATGATCTATATATATACACACACATGAACATATATGTATTTAAATTTTAATCTTTATATAGATATTAGCAAGTGTTAAATGCTACCATTGATAAAACTTACGAATCAACATGCAGAACTCTCTGTCCACTTCTTGAACATGCAGCCGCAATGATGGATTCAGGCAAACCTATAAAAACACATACCTATATCATTTAGAATGTAGAAATATATATCTATACACACATTTTCCACAAAATGTTCAAAACATGTTCTTACTGTATAGAATACTTTTGCAAGAGACACAACCTTGTGTTCAAAATTATAAAGCATATAGTTATTATATTACATTATTAGATGTTTCTTAAACATATGCCAACACTGAACATCATATTATGCAGAAAAGATATTTTTAAAAATATTAAGGGGACAGCACTGTGGCGTAGTGTGTAAAGCTTCCGCCTGCAGTGCCGGCATCCCATATGGGCGCCGGTTCGAGTCCTAGCCGTTCGGCTTCCGATCAAGCTCTCTGCTATGGCCTGAGAGAGCAGCAGAAGATGGCCCCTGCACCCACGTGGGAGACCTGGAAGAAGCTCCTGGCTCCTGGCTTCAGATCGGCCCAGTTATGGCCATTTTTGACCATTTGGGGAGTGAACCAGCAGATGGAAGACCTCTCTCTCTGCCTCTGCCTCTCTAACTCTGCCTTCCAAATAAATAAACAAATCTCTAAAAAATAAATAAATAAATATACTTAAATTCTTTTTATCTGCCAATCACAAAAAATGAGCAACTGTAAGAATGCTGTTCACACAGAATTTTGTTATTTAGGAACCACATTCACAATTAGTTCATCTGATTCTCTCAACTGCTCTGAGAGATAAGTATCCATGCAACACATTTTAGGGATAAAAAAATAATCTGGAACACAAACATGTTAACATTTTTGCTTGATGCTTTCTTTAAAAGAGATTCTATAGCTGAAATCTGAACTCAGATCTAATGCCAAAGCCACAATACCACAAAGGCATACTTTTTTTTTTTTATTTTAAGAAGTATGTTCACTAGCTTAAAAAGAGGTAATTTACAGATATATCATTTTGCCTTTTGGTCAATACAGCAGTTTGAAAAGAAAACATCACTGCTTTGGAATCAAATTTAGTCATACCACAAAGCTGATTATGACAAAAGGCCATATATTTTACTACCAATAATAGCAGAAAAAATCTGAACATTTATAAAAAGAATGCTCTTATAATTTGAAAAAGTCAGGTTTTCAGCTACATTTGATAGTTAACTCCCTATGTTATAAGTTTAAGACTCTTCTATAACTTTTTACCATGAGATCTACCGTTTTGATAGAGGCTATCAAATCTTTTATGTCAGGCATACAAATAAAACATGTTTGGGAAATTTAGTGCATTTCTATGGTGTTAGTAGTAACTTTCACTATGATGAAACATCCTGATCCTCTGGCATTTTCACCTAGTAGAAAAAGAAATAGTACCATTATTTTGGCAAGGATTTAAACTATACACCAAGCAGCTAAGATTTCAAGAAAAGAGAAAGGTTACCTTCTCTATATAAAAAGTAATATGCACATGGAAGCAATTGACACAATCTCTAGTTTAAAACCACATTAAATACAAGCTCCAGATGACTTCTCAGAGGAACTAGTTTTCCAGTGTTGAACGCTTTGTGGGTATATAATGTCTGGTTCAAAAAAAGTAGTTCTGACCAAATGTACTGAATATAACCATTAAATATCAATTATCGGAAACAAGCCATCATAAAGGTCTAATCTTAAATTTGGATATAATTCAAGAAAAAAATGAGAATGTTTGGTGTAGACAGAAATAGGAGAAAGGAAAATTTTAAATAGCTAAGCATACTCAGTTCCTCAGTTAAAACTACATTATTATTTTTTTAGCATTTTTTCCAAAATAACCATATTTTAATTCTTTTTCCTCAAACTTCTTGAAGTCTTCTCACATGTACATGTATCATACTGATATTGAGTCCTACAAATTTTTATACCTTAGGAACTGTTCTATATTTTTAAATATTTTGTAACACATCTTTGAAGACCTATTTATCTGCTATCTTTCTCTCTGAACTGTTTGGGCTGTGTTTATTTTCTTTTTCTTTTTTTAACTTTTATTTAATGAATATAAATTTCCAAAGTACGGCTTATGGATTAAAATGGCTTCCCCCCCATACCGTCCCTCCCACCCGCAACCCTCCCCTTTCCCACTCCCTCTCCCCTTCCATTCACATCAAGATTCATTTTCGATTCTCTTAATATATAGAAGATCAGTTTAAAACTACATTATTATAATAGTTGTATACCTTAAGACCATTTGAACTTTTTACTACACTTAAACAACTTTCCTTGTTAATGAAGTGCAGTCCCGCCATGGTGTTTTTTTTGTTTTTTTTTTTTTTTTATTTTTTGACAGGCAGAGTGGATAGTGAGAGAGAGAGAGAGAGAGAGAGAAAGGTCTTCCTTTTTGCCGTTGGTTCACCCTCCAATGGCCGCCACGGCTGGCGCGCTGCGGCCAGCGCACCGCGCTGATCCGATGGCAGGAGCGAGGTGCTTCTCCTGGTCTCCCATGGGGTGCAGGGACCAAGCACCTGGGCCATCCTCCACTGCCCTCCCTGGCCACAGCAGAGAGCTGGCCTGGAAGAGGGGCAACCGGGACAGAATCCGGCGCCCCGACCGGGACTAGAACCCGGTGTGCCGGCGCCGCTAGGTGGAGGATTAGCCTAGTGAGCCGCGGCGCCGGCGCCATGGTGTTTTAAAAGCTGATAAGTAGCTCAATTAAAAGAATAACAGTGAAGAAATACTCAGGATGCAGAATTAGCATGCTAACAATAATGTTCTTGTGTATGTATAATGACAGCAATGATAACAATGCCAAACATTAGTATAGGATTTTGTGCTTTGCATTGGATCTTCACAAATATTATCTATTTCTCATTATAATTCTGAGAGGAAAGCAGTATCATCCAAGTGAGGAAATGGGTTCAGAAAGGTCCAATAACTTGCCAAATGTCAAATAATTTAGTAATTTGGTACCTCCAATGCAAAATACCAACATAATTCACTACCTCCGAGCAAGCCATAAGTTTGAGAATTTAAGGGCACTACAGTGATATAATGAAATGGACATAGTCTCAAACCTAGGCTCAAATCTTAGTTCTGCTACTTAACTGGCTGTACAGCATCAGAAAAATCACTTAACTTCTCTGAGCCCTTTTTCCTTCATACATACAAACATCGAAGTGAAATCACTATCTACCTCATAATATTGCTCAGTTGTCAGCATGGGCACTTGCCCTATGAATACAATGAGGGAACTTCAAAAAGTTCATGGAAAAAAATGGAATTAAAGGACATTATTTTGGGGGGCTGGTGCTGTGGCACAGCAAGTAAAGCTGCCACCTGCAGTGCCAGCACCCCATATGGGCACCCGTTCAAGTCTCAGCTGCTCCTCTTGCGATCCAGCTCTCTACTAAGGGCCTGGGAAAGCAGCAGAAGACGGTCCAAGAGTTTGGGCTCTTGCACCCACGTAGGAGACCAGGAAGAAGTAGACAGAGTTCCCACCCACTGGTTCACTCCCTAAATGCCCACAACAGCCAAGATCAGAGCCAGGGGCCGGGAACTCAATCCAGGTCTCACACCTGAGGGGTAGGAACCCAATTACCTGGGTCTCCCCACTGCCTCCTAGGGTCTGTATTAACAGGAAGATGGAGTCAGGAACTGGGTATTGAACCCAGGCACTCCAATGTAGAACATGATTGCACTAACCAGCCATAATACACATTTCCAATCTTTTGGAAGACCTCTTATATGCATGGATTTCAAAATTCTTTTGCACCAAAAAAAATCATCTTTTAATTCCATTTCCACAAGTGTTTGAAGTACACTTATATCTACTCTTACTATCCTACAGAAAGATATTTCAGAGACAGTACATTTTCACCCCACTCTACTCCACACACACATCTATTTTTAGCAGATGCCAACTCCAGTAGCAAACAATAATAAAATTACTCTCCTTCACTTGACCTCAAATAGCTGTTACTTTGGGTAAGCAGATATGAATGTGGTTATTTCAATGGCTGCAATCAACACTGCGAGAGTAAGCCCCTGCTGACAAAGCAAAAGCAAGAATGGATTTCAATACTGAACATGATCTGAGTCCAAATTACATAAAACCAAAATGACTTTTGGTTTTCCTTAATACTTTTATCCAGACATCCCTGCAACTTTGTGAAATGGATAGGTTTTTCCAGTGTGAAATGGTAAGGGCCTATTATCTTCA
Source organism: Oryctolagus cuniculus (assembly GCF_964237555.1). Classification (NCBI taxonomy): domain Eukaryota; kingdom Metazoa; phylum Chordata; class Mammalia; order Lagomorpha; family Leporidae; genus Oryctolagus; species Oryctolagus cuniculus. Next base: position 64,877,157 of record NC_091453.1, on the reverse strand, counting down.
TGCTTAGAATTATTAAAATAATAAATGAATACTACAGTTAACAATGTCTTCTCCTGGGCAAGATTTCATATTTCTTCCCTCTCATTCAGTAAACACAGTTCCTGAACATAGGAGGTACATAGTAGATCCTCTCTATATATTTGCTGAAGGAAAAAAAAAAAATAGGAAAAGGCATGTCGCTCCCCCTCTTCGTGGAGGAATGACACAGGACCCTGCGCTGTTCTTTCGTCTGCTCGGCCCTCCCCAGGTTTGCTGCTGGTTCTTCCCGGGTTGGCTACCGTCCCTTCCACCTCCGTGGAAGGGCGGTTCCCCCTGCCACTTTCCCCACTTCCGCGGGGGAGCGGCACACCGCCGGCCGGCTCTCTCGGGGGCTGCACAGGTGTTCCCTCAGATGTTCCCCTTAGATGTTCCTGGTGCGTGTTGTCTCTCTCCTCCTTTATAGTCCTCTTCCACCAATCCCAACTCTGCTACCCACACGCCAAGTATGCTGCTCTCCTCCAATCAGGAGCAGGTCCCACAGTTTATTGGTTGAACTGGAGGCAGCTGTGTAGAAGCTGTTACTCCCTTCTCAGCGCCATATTGTGGGAGAGCAGATGCATAGAGTAAGTCTTAATTCCAGTAACTTAGTCTAGTCCGAGTTGCTCCCAGTTGCTCCCCACAAAGGCATCCCGTATGGGTGCTGGTTTGAGTCCCTGCTCCTCCACTTCAAATCCAGCTCTCTGCTATGGGAAATCAGTAGATAATGACCCAAATCCTTGGGTCCTTGCACCCTTGTGGGAGACTCAAAAGAAGCTCCTGGCTCTGGATCAGCCCAGCTCCAGCTGTTGCCACCATTTGGGGAGTGAACCAGCAGATGGAAGACCTCTCTTTCTCTTTCACCTTCTGTCTGTCTGTCTGTCTCTCTCTGCCTCTAACTCTGCCTTTCAAATAAATAAATAAATCTTTTTTTTAAAAATTGTTATGAGAATACAATGGAATAGATTCCCTCTGTAGAGGGGGGGTCATGGAAAGCCCATAGACAAGACACTAGCTGGGTCTTTCAGGATCTTTATCAACCCAAACTAAAGAGTGTAGAAGAAAGAAAAAGCAAAGTAGAAGTGAACATTCCCAGCAAAAGGTAAAGGAAGGGAGAACCAAAAGGTGATGCTTGGAAAAAGAGTGACTAGCCTGGCCTATTTTACCCAACATAAAGTTTTCAAGAGTTATCCATGTTGCAGCATGGGTCAGCACTTCATTATTCTTTTTAAGAGGCAATATTCCATGATACGGACATCCCATATTTTTCTTAGCCCTTCTTCCCTCTGTAGGCATATATGTTGCTCTCACATCTTAACTATTATAAATAATGCTGCAAAAATATAAAGCCAGCCATAGGAGGGCAGATATTACATGATTCCCCTTTTAACAAGTATCTAAAATAGGTAAATTCATAGAATCAAAGAGTAGAAAGGTGGTTTACCATTTTTCTGGGGGTGAGGCAAATACGGAGTTGCAAACCAATGGGCATAAAGTTTGTTCTATGAGAAGAGTAAGTTCTAGAGATCTGCGGCACAACACAGTGCCTATAGTTAACAACACTGTGTTCTACACTGAGAAATTTCCTGAGAGAGTGGATCTCATGTTGAGTATTCTGACCACAACACAATGAAGGGGGGGAGGGAGAATGGGAGTTTTGAAACCCAATTGTGAACTCTGAACTTGAACTTCTAAGTAAGCTGGAGTCTTGAAAGGATGTTAGCCAGAACAGCATGGTCAAATCAGTGTTCCAAGGGGAAAAAACCCATCACAGCATGGAAGGTGAACTTTGTAAAACTGGAGCTTTAAGTTTTGGGGTTCTTTTTAATCCTTGTTAGGAAAAGTTATATACTTAAATTTTTGATTCTATTGGTAATTTAGTAAAAAGTAAAGTGTTTTGTTTAAAATTCATAAACATGATTTTAGCAGCACTTAAACCCTTTATGAATTTCAAAATTCAACATCTTAATGGTTAAAAAATTAACTTCTGAATCAATAAATTCATACAAAAATCCTTGCAATGAATTTATATGAAACACATATAGACTTACAGTCTCTCTCATGAGGAAAAACCAGATATGAGTTAGAAACAGATACCCTAAACGAGAACTGAATCACACAACATTCCGTTGGAAATACTCTTTAAAATGTATGAACATGAATATATAAGTACAATGTTTTCAACTATAATTATGGGGCCAATACTACTTGCATGCCTCATTAGGAGTATAGGTATAAAATAATAAACCCCTTAGCATCTTCTGGGATGTCACTGATATTCAATAAACGTTGCTTCTCTTCCATCCTCTTCCAACTCCTTCAATAATATTAGTTATTTGGAGGGAAAAACAGAGGTTATCACTTGCTAACTATATACTTAAGTTATACTTTGAGTTATCTTCAAAGATTAACGACAAGAAATCTGCATCCCATTTCGGGTTTGAGTCTGAGCTTTGCTTCAGGTTCCAGCTTTCTGCTAATACACATCCTGAGAGCTATCAGGTAATGGTTCAAGTTCTTGGCTTCCTGACACCCACGTAAGAGATCTGGATTGACTCTGGGCTCCTGGCTTCAAACTGGCCCCATCCCAGCTATTGTGGGCATTTAGGGAATGAACCAGAGGACAGATCTCTATCAGCCTGTTTCTCTTTCAAGTAAATAAAATAAATACATAATTTTTAAAAATCTAACAACTTAAAGTTGTCTTTAAAAAGTCAAACAGCCTTCTCTATATGTATTCTATGAAAGTCCATCAAATACTGAATACCATTTAAACATTTCACATTATTATATGATTACTGAATTCATTAGTAAGGTGATACCAAAAAATTTGCTCTACCATATATCGGGATTATAGGAAATGTGCATCATTCTGAGGCAAAATCAACTTTAAGTAGCAAGTCATTTTTATTAAATATAGGTAAATATTAGGTATTTAATTAGCATTCCTACACAGTTGTAATGGGGAGAAATTGAGGTTTGCTCCATCACACGCTTCTCAGCTGAGATTGTTACAAAGTTGGTAATGAGAAAAAAAATATGAGAAGCTTTGGATCTGTTATATAATCACATAACAGCAGGTGTGGCCCCAACTTTCTGCAATTTTCCAAAACCTGTCTAGATAAAATAGAGATGTTGATTATCAAATGAAGGAGCTAGGCTAAAAACAGAACCAAAAAGGTATAAAATTAGTATTTCCAAGAATCTGACCTAAAATATTTTAAGAATGAAACCATTATTCACTCATTTTTCAAAATCCCCCTTTAATCTAAATCCTTAATGTTGAACCTCATCATTCACCACTGTAATATTTAAGACAGTTCTCCATGATATACTCTTAAAAGTGTATTAGTATCTGGAATTGATTTTTCCTAACACTATACTTACATGAGATAAACATAAAATAAAGTACTTACACCACCCCCATCACATCGAACAATAAATAATAGATTCCCCTGACAGGACTTTGATGACCTAGCAAAGCCCGAGTGCTTTCAGCCCAAATCATATGAAACCATAAATCATTCTTTATTTTATAGAACATTTCAAAAATGGATTCCTGCTTTCTACCTTGAAAGTCATTTCATGTGTTATTTATAACTAGTGAAGACCAGAATGGAAAGAAAATTACATAGAACTAGAAAATTTACTGTGACTACTTTTATAAAGAATAACTTCTTTTTTAAGGAAAAAAATACAATTACTGGTGAAGAAAAATATGTGAATACAACAAGCTTTTAGAGATCTACAACCTTTGTTTTACAACTTAAACAATTCTATGAAAAGACATTCCACACCCTTATTAACAACACATAAAGAACATTAGTCCAAAACTGACTGGGTTGAACAATGGAAAGACTAGACTATATACTTAACTGGTGTTGCAGCCATTCAAGACATCAAAAATGAGGACAAACTAAATTTCAACCCATCTTAAGTTATTTTGTTGACTGCTATCCTAATTTGTATATTGAAAGTTAATCTTTTGTCTATTCTTTAGTAGCTATCTTAAAAGTGAAAAAGAACTGTAAGTAGCCTAGTGAACTACAAAAATTTACAGATAAAAATATTACTTTCAAATTGATTATTTTTAGTGATTTTGACCCCCCCCCCCCCCCCGCACACAAAATACCAAACATATTAGTAAGCGTAGTAATTTTAAATCTATAGATTCCTCCCTCATTGGAGAAAGCGCTGCATTTATATCTATGTAAATTTTAGAATTTTAGAAAAGTATGTTACCTATTAAAATGTTAACTATATTCCTGTTTTCGTTTTTTTAGAAAAGTATGTTACCTATTAAAATGTTAACTATATTTCCTGTTTTCATTTTTTAGAAAAGCATGTTACCTATTAAAATGTTAATTACATTTCCCTTTTTTTTTTTCAGGATAGTGTGAGTTTTAAGGAATGGCTAAAAACATGAACATTATTTCAGTATTCAGAGTACTGAACTAAGAGTCAGGAGGCCTGGCTTCATGCTTTCAGGTTTACACTACATGGCTGGCATCTTGGTTAAGTCACTTAACCTCTCTTGAATCCAGTTTCCTCAAGATATCCTTAGTAAATATAACCAAGGGCTTCCAATAAGTGACCTAAAAGGTTTGCTGCAAATTTTGAATATTGAGTTAAAGCTAAATCAACAGTTTGGCCTCTGTTCTTGGGCAAATTACTTAAAACTGAAAAATAAAGGGTACAGGTATTTGCTAAAAGTGGTTAAGATCCTTCCTCCTCCCACCCCCAATCTCACCCCTCCTTAGGACACCTGCATCCCATATAGAAGCACCTAGGCTTACCTTCTTATTCCAGTTTCCTGATAATCAGCAGGGAGGCAGAGGGTGCTGGCCCAAGTACTTGGGTCCCTGCCATCAACATGGGAGACCAAGATTGAGTTCTGGGATCCTGGCTCTAGCCTGGCTAAGCCCAAGTGGGCATTTAGAGAATCAATCAGTATATGAATAATCTCTCCCTCTCTTTCAAATGAATTTTTAAAATAACTTAAAAACAAAGAAAAATAAAAAGGGGTGGGAATTTGGCCTAGTGGTTAATACACCCATTAAGACACACACATCCCATATCAAGTGCCTGGATTCAATACTCAGCTCTAGCTCCTGACCCCAGTTTCCTGCGAATACTGACTGTGGAAGACAGCAATACTGGCTCAAGTAATTGAGTTCCTGCCACACACGTGGGAGACCTGGATTGAGTTCCTGGCCCCTGGCTCCACCTTCGGCTTAGCTCAGCCTGACCCAGCCCGGGGCCCTTTGCAGGCATTTGGAGAGGGAACCAGCAGATAGGATAGGAACACTGTCTCTCTCACTCTCCCGCTCCCTCTCAAATAAATTAATGAACGGAAAAATAAAAATGGGATTCTGAAAAGATGGCAGCAGCAGCAAAGGTGTCAAACTGACAGTGCAACCAGGATATCAAATTCAAACACCCAGGCTCGACATCTACAACAAAGCTAGGTGATAAAATATATACTCCAAAATGTAGTGGCTCATTACAAACCACCCAAAACTGTAAGAACCACATGATATCAGAAAGTGTGCCAAAGGAAATAAACACAAAATAAATTTTGACATCACTAAGCATCAGAAAACTCCAAAAGTCCTGAAAACCAGAACATCCCAAATTTTCAGTCACGTTTTCACTGGAAGTTTGGCAGGCTATTCTGGGAAAAGCAGAGCCCAGGGAAGGGCCTTTGCAGCCTTCAACTGTGGAGGAGGGCAGAGGGAGTGCTAGGTTGGGGGGAGGGACAAGAACTTTGGAAACCAACAAACCAGTTTCAGATACTAATCCAGCATCAAGGAGTAACTGTTGGGAAACTAATCAAAACTCAATAGAAAAAGGAAAAGGCACAAAGGAAAGAAATTCCAGAAATACTGGGGGAGTTTAAGAGTCAGCAGATCACACATCTTGGCTACATGTTTGATTATTTCATGAAAGCCCTGAAGAGGAAAATGTAGTTATGAAGTTAGGAAAATTATCCTGGCCCATATTCCTTATTAACAAAAAAAAGAGGGAAACCTCATTTAAAAATGAGCAGCACAAAAGAATCTCTGTTGAATCCCATGCAGTGTACAGTAAGAGAAGAGAATAACAAGGAAAATAACATCCCAACAGACATTGAAATCATGTGAGAAATGATGGGACAAAGACATAAGCCTCAGCCATTCCACTCATTGCCCAAAAAATAAACACTGGAATGTATTCCTTGCCCTTGAATTTCACATTCTATTGCCTTCATATCCCACCCCCACAGCCACCTGAAAGACCAGTTCCAGGAATTCCCTTCTTCCTGCTGTTCCCTACTGATCCCCATCCCTAGCTCTCCTAATATATAAAAAGGCCCAATCCGGGCCTTCTGCCCTGTGTTCCATCAATGTGCATTCGGGCAGTTGGTCACCTACCTCTACGGATTTATTTTCTCTGAATAAATTCGGTCTGGCTGTAAACTTGTACACCTCCTCTCTCTTCTGTGCCTCTTTTCCTAACATTTTGGTGCCCCGTGTGAGGAGGCACCAATCTGCAACTCTTTTCCTAACAAGAAATACATCCTCACAAACTAGATGAAAACTATAACCTAACTGTGGTAACATGAGGTAAGATACTGACAAAATGTTAGAAGTTCTGGGAGCACAATAAATTGGAATTAGAAAAACCAAATAGTGAAGTGATTAGAGAATAGGAACATTTGAAAGTTGGTGAGATGAGTTACAAATTAAAGAAAAAAGTCATTTCATCTAAACCAGAAGGAACACAAGAACAAAGAAATATAATGGATAGATGCCTCAAGAAAAACTGAAGATGTAAAAGGTATGTGATTGAAGGTACAGTTGTTTAGCTTAAAAAGGAAAGCCCTTATCTTTTAGATGTATGTTGAAATGTTTACATACAGAATGATATTGGATCTGGGGCTTGGTCACAAATACTGTTAGGTAGGAAGTCAGATATGAGCTTATGTGTGTGTGACAAAGGCCTAAGGAGACATCTATGTCCAGCATATGCATCTCAAAGCCATTCCGTTAACCTTCCAGGGCCAGCCCAGTATCTGCATCCTTCCCTGCCCCTTCTACCCGATAACCAGCCAGGTGGGGGTCCCCGCCCCTTCTGCCCCATAATCTTCCAATCTTCCAGGTGCAGCCCAGTATCTGCATTTCAAATATCCTGCTCGGGATCCCGACCTTTCAGGGGGTCCTGCTCATCCTTCCTCTAACCGGGTGGTGCCAGCCAGGCTGTCTGATAACTTCAGGGGGAAAACTCAGAAAGGAATTTTTCATATTTACATCCAAAAAGTCCTTTGTTCCAGGAGGAGAAGAGGAGAAGGCAAGGCCCATCCCCTTAGTCCCCCACCCCATCCCCGCTGCCCCGCCCCGCCGCAACCCACCTGGCCTGGCCAGGTGTATTCTCTCCACTCAATCATGTAACCTTGCTCTCCCCCAGTCTGGCCTACTGGGCACTCTTTCTCAGGTTCTGTCTAGAGAGGTGCCCATCTGTTCTTATGGATGTCCCTAGCCTAATAAACCTTGCTATTTTGCTTTCCGCTACTCTCCATCTCATGCCTGAATTCTTTCTTGCATGAAGACAAGGACAGGGTTGAATGGCAAAATGAGACAGAAAGTGGAAGACAAAGAAAACAAGATTGGCCATGAGCTTATGACTGTTGGAAATGGGAGACAGGTACACGGGGGTGGGAGGGTTGTTTTCTTCTACATTTTTATGTTTGAAAGTTTTATATAATGAAAAAGTTTAAAAACAAAAATAAAAAGGAAAATACCAAGGGCCACCATTGAGGCACAGCGGATTAAGTTACAGCTTGGGCCCCTGGCAGCCTATCTTGGAGTCTCAATTACTCTGCTTCTAAGCCAGCTTCCTGCTAATGCATCTGGGAAGGCAGCAGCAGCAGATGGCCCAAGTGCTTGATTTCTTGCCATCCACGTGGGAGACTCTGATACACTTACTGGCTGGCTTCCACCTAGCCTAACCCAACTCTCCCCTCCCCTCCCCTCCTCCTCTTCCCCTCTTCTCTCCTCTCTTCTCTTCTTTCTCTCTCTCTCTGCCTTTCCAATCAATAAATAAATCTTAAAAATAAGGAAAACGCTAAACTTTAAGAGTCAATGAAAGACTGAACCTATAAAACACAATTCCCTGAAAAAGAGATTTTGTATTGTTTTTATGTAAATCAAGAAAATGGTATCTCAAATTCTCTTAAAAAGTTTTATTAGGCAACATAAATATTTGTTGAAGACCCTGTCCATGCCAGAAAATACAATAAAAAGTCTCTACTACAATTAATTTTTACTTTTCTTAACACTGATGTTTCTACTGTATCAATTTAAGCAACCAAAATTATCTTTTTCATAGCAAAGGATGCCTCAGCTAAGCTTTCCTCAAATTTAACATAATATTTAACTTGTGATGAGGCAAATAAAATTTCTATGTTGAGAACACATTTTACTTACGTACCACAGAAGAAACAGGACCTTTACTGCATTATTTATAAAGCTATGAGTCTAAAATATGATGAAAGAGACTGAGTGCTCATTCCAAAAATGGTATAAAAATCACAGAAAAATAACCTTCCCACTTATATGAATTCCTATCATGAAATTCATTTTTAAAAGGACATAAAACTTCATGGGCCTTATAAAGTAAATTTTAAAGTACCTATGAATTTGTTATTTTTAACCATATTAATTTTTCTTAAAGGACCCAACACTTCAATGTCTTAAATGGAGCTTCATTACATATTTAAGAGAAAATGAGATGTATAGCATTGAAGAAACACTGAGGAAAATTATTTCATCTTGAACATTAAAAAAGTTACACTGAGTTTATTAAAATGAAAGTTGAAGCATAAAATTTTTTTCTAATGAAAACTGTAATTTTATTTTGCTAAGAATTTCCTAAACACAAATTCAAGAATGATAAAGTAAAATCAGTATAAAAGGTTCATGAATCATTTTCCAGTCTGTTTGCACTTCAAAATACTTACTAGAAATACTTGAGAAGCAATATGAGTTATTTTCTCTCACAACTCAATCCCTAACAAAACTGCTTTCATCTTTCCATTATTTTTCAGTCATTATCCACATATAAGAATGCATATGGCAGTAGATGATGGAGAAACCGAAATATTGAGAGGTTAAGTAATTTTCCAAAAATCACATACCCAATAAATGGCAAAGATCGAAATTCAGACAATTTGAATCTAAAATCTGTGCTCTGAAGTACTATTCTGCTTAAAGATATTTCTTTATTCCATGCACACCAAGTAATTTTACAATAAATTCTATTTCCCAAATGATCAGATTCTAGGAAGTGGGTACTCAAACTCATGGACATCAATTATGCTACAAAGGTATGTTCTCCTTTGTAAATTAAGAATACATTCAGTGGCAGCTGGTAAATGTAGAAGGAATCAAAGAATTAGGGAAAAAAAACATAATTTCAAGTCCTAATAGAAATATTTATATAAGAACTGTCAACGGATTTTAAAACGGTTATTTATCAAACTGAATATCTGGACCTTGCCAAATTAACAATATACAGATTATTTTCAATACACAGGGATAAACAGATACCCATACAATACAGGATTCAGACTATTATCCCAATCCAAGGTCAACCTTAACAACACTCATAGTGGTTCAACCAGATACCACATGTCTTCTGGTAAGCTCTAACATAACATTCACATCATCTAAGATGGATTCTAGCCAATCTGTTAACCTTGAATCCATTATTAAGCCTTCAGTTTTAACTTTTAGTTTACAGAAAAAAATATGAGCTAGAAAAACAAAGTAAATGATACTATAAGAAAGACAGTTTCCAAATGTTAAAGGTAAAATACACTTTAGGGTCACTGGCCCAGTTTCTTCAATATATATCATTTGGGGGGCAGGGTAGAGAAGAGTAGGTAGAGAAGGAGGTAGAGGAGGGTGAAGGAGAGGAAAGAAGGAGAAATAGAAATGCAGAATACTGAACTGGACACAAGTTTGTACTTGTGGGCTAGTAATAGCAGGGGTAAGTTCAGGAAACTTAGTGTATTATATGAGATAAAAATGCACTGTAATGGATAGAGAGGTAAGGATTGTCGACTGAAACAGTTGCAAAATGGTACCTATAAAGTAATTTTCTTTTGGCATGAATGTTTACAACTATGACATTTTCTATTTCAGGGAAGGGTTGAAAAGCTGAGATCCAAAGGGCAAACAAATACATTTAACTTTTATAAACCAGCACAATCTAGTGAAGTTGAAGATTTGCAAACCTAAAATATTACATAATAGCAGTGTGTGTGTGACAGTGTGCAACAGAATCACATCAATTTACATCTGTATGATGAATATCACAAGCTCAATACTGAGCAACACAAGCAATTCACATAAAGAACACATAGAATTTTGAAAGTTAGGCAAGGATCAAAAACAACTAAAACTAAGAATACTTTGTTAGACATACATAAACACATGATAAAACCACTTTACAAAATACATGAGAACAATGGATACATTTTCAGGAAAGGAAAGTGGTACACGATAATGGTGGGGCCCAGAGGGAGCTTTTATGATATTGGTAATGTTTGGGTTACATTTTTTTCTGAAGCTATGGCATGCATATATGGGCATTCATTTTATTATTGTTCAATCAAGTAGATATAAAGGGGTCTTCAAAAACTCATGGGAAAAAAGTATGCATAGATTTTTTTTAATTGCACCAAACAAAAACAAAAACAAAACTCTGGCATCTAAACAGAACCCAGTCTAAGGCATTTAAAGGGGTAAGACATCAGGCCGGCGCTATGGCACAGTGGGTTAATCTTCCACCTGCGGCACCAGCATCCCATATGGGTACTGGTTCTAGTCCCAGCTGCTCATTTTCCAATCCAGCTCTCTGCTGTGGCCTGGGAAAGCAGTAGAAGATGGCTCAAGTCCTTGGGCCCCTGCACCCACGTGGGAGACCGGGAGGAAGCTCCTGGCTCCTGGCTTTGGATCAGCACAGCTCTGGCCCTTGCGGCCATTTGGGGAGTGAACGAACCAGTGGATGGAAGACCTCTCTGTCTCTCCCTCTCACTGTCTGTAACTCTACCTCTCAAATAAATAAATAAAATCTTCAAAAAGGCGGGGGGAGGATAAGACATCAGTTTGAGAAGGGTGTCCCTCAGGAGTCGTGGCACAATGGGTGAAGCCATTGCTTGCAACTCCAGCATTACTTCAGCTCCCTGCTAATGTACCTGAGGCTCTGCCACCCATGTGGGACAAAGGGATGAAGTTTCTGGCTCCTGGCTTCAGCCTGGCTCAGATACTGCTGTTGTAGTAATTTGGGGTGTAAACCAGTGGATGGACAATAAATATCTCTTTCCATCTCTCTCTCACACACTCACACTGTCATCAAGCCTTTCAAATTAATTAAATTTTTTAAAAGGAAAAGCAAAAGAGCCCCTATCAAAGCAACATGGATTCTGCTAAAATTTAAGTAAGAACAAATATCAAACTGATAGTAAAGCTTGGGTGGAAGAATGGTGAAACCATGGTCTGTAAAGTTTACACCGTGTCTCCAAAAAATCAGCAGGTGACAAGTGGAAGACTCATGTTAGGAAAGGATGATGGGGCTGGAGATGTGGCAAAGTGGGTAAAGCCACTGCCTGCAGTGCAGGCATTCCATATGGGCGCTAGTTGGGAGTCCTGGCTACTTCACTTCCAAACCAGCTCTCTGCTATGGCTTGGGAAAGCAGGAGAAGATGGCCTAAGTCCTTGGGCCCCAGCACCTGCATGGGAGACACGGAAAAACTCCTGGCTCCTGGCTTTTGATCGGCCCAGTTCCGGCCATTGCGTCCATTTGGGGAGTGAAGCAGCGGATGGAAGACCTCTCTCTCTGCCTCTGCCTCTCTGTAAGTCTACCTTTCAAATATATAAATAAATTAAAATCTTTAATTTTTTTTTTTTAAAAGAGAAGGGATGAGATGGAACCACTTTTGTGGCATAACGGGTTAAGCTGCTGCCTGTAATGCCAGCATCCCAATATGGGCCCTGGTTCGAGTCCCAGCTATTCCACTTCAGATCTAGCTCCCTACTAATACACCTGGGAAAGTAGTGGAAGACAGTCCAAGTGCCTGGGCTCTTGCCACCCACATGGGAGACCCAGAAGAAGCTCCTGGCTCCTGGGTTCTGCCTGGCCTAGCCCAAATTGTTGTAGCTATTTGGGGAGTGAACCAGGAGACTGAAGATATTGATATTGATTTCTCTCTATATATATGTGTGTGTGTGTGTATTTATGTGTATATGTGTATGTAAATACATATATGTGTATGTATGTATGTATCTGCCCCACTCCCTCTCTGTAACTCTGCCTTCAAGCAAATAAAACAAATCTTTAAAAATAAGAAGGGATAGGATAATGGTGATGAAAAAGCCTCCATCAATAGACTATCTACAACAATTTTCAAGGAAAAAAAACAGATCTTGTTCATGAACTGAAGAGGAGTAATGATTCAAAGCAGAAATAGCCAGAACCACAGACATCTTACTGGCTCAGCTTACACAATTCTGACTAAAAAATTAAAGTGCAGTAAACTTTCTGCTCAATGGGTGCCAAAACCATTGTGCCCAGACTAGCTGCAGACAATAGAGCTTTCAATGAAAATGTTAAACAAGTGAGATCATGATGCTGAAGCACTTCTTCAAAAAACTGGAACACAAGAGAAACATGTCTTTACCAGTGTGAGCATGAAGACAAAGCACAATCAAAGTGATGGCTACCATGAGGTAGATAGAAGTGGTCCAGTTAAAGCAAAAGTAGACCCACTCAAGAGCAAAGGTCATGGCAATGGTTTTCTTTTGGGGATATTCCAGGCATTATCCTTGTTGACTTCACAGACAGAGCACCAAAGAACAGCAACAACAACAAAAATCCCTGCTTATTAGGAGGCAATTTTGAGAAAGTTAGCCAAAACTTACTAGCAGAAAATTGCCAGGAAAGCTTCACCAGAGATACCCTCCCCAACACAACACTCCGGCTCATTCCTCTCATCAGATAAGGGCAATTCTGTGAGAGTTTTGATGGGAAATCATTAGGCACCCAACTTATAGTCCTGACTCGGCTTTGTTCCCCTTCTGCCTTCTGTTTCTTTTTTAATTCCCCTCCCCCCTTTTCTTCAGTTAATAATATGAAAAGGACTGCACTAGCATGGAATTTCTAGGTCCCTCTATTCTTTAGTAGACTAACTGGCTGGTATCACTGTTTACAAAAGTACACTGAACTTGATAGAACTTGTGTTGAGAAATACTGTTTATATTTGTTTTTATCTTTATATTTTAATTTCATTTTTCCTGACACTTTCAAAATTCCTTGGCATGGCATATGACACCTAACTATGGGGATACTTCTGAGAAATGGGTCAGCAGGCAATTCAGCTTCACTGTTGTAGTAACATCATAGAGTATACTTACAAAAACCCAGATGGTATTGTTCACTACACACCTAGGCTATACAATACACACACAAATATATATCAATACACATAGACTATTGCTCCTAAGCCTCTGAAGAACAAAACAACATGAGATTAAATCAAGTACAAAAGAAAACCATTCAATCAAGAAACTGGTAAGATGTATGAGGGTGCTACCCGCAAACATGGCATATTGTTTTATAGTAAATTTTATAAGCAAGTGCATATTTAAAAATAACAATAAAAGAGTGGGAATGTGATGCAGCAGTTAAATCTACAGTTAGGTTGCTCACATGCTATATGGAGTGCCTAGTTTGAGTCACAGCTACTCTACTTCTGACCCAGCTTCTTGCTGATTACAGATTGGGAAACTTTCCCAAGGCAATGTGTTAATAAAAATCAGAAGCAATGCCAAACCACTTTTGAAAAACTCAACCAAAATGTTACAGTTATAGGTATTTATTTAAAGAAATAATTATATATGTACAAAAGATTTGGGTATAAGATGCTCATCACATCATTAATTCATAAAAGGGAAAAACTAACAGTCTTAAATGTTCAACAAAAAACAACTGTTTAAATAAAGGATGGGGGTGAACATTGAGCCTAGCCATTAAAGCACAGGTTTGGACACACAGAGTCCATGTATGAGAGTATACGGGTTTAATACCCAGCACTGGCTCATGACCACAGTTTCCTACTAAGGTAGACTCCAGGAGGCAGCAGTGATGCCACAGGTAGTTGAGTTCTGCCACCCACATGGCAGACACGGACTGAATTCCCACCTCCAGGCTTCAGGCCAGCCCAGTCCCAGCTGTGGCAGGCATTTGGGGAATCAACCAGCAAATGGGAGATCTCCCTCCACCCACATCTCTCAAACAAGGAAATGACATCCTTATAAAAGTTACTAAGTAGCCACTTAAAATGACATTTAGCAAGATTTTTGAAATGCATAATTATAGAGATGAAGAACATATTCTTCAGATACAGACTGCCAGACTGAGGGATGGGAGGTTGAATGGAGTCAGTGGCTATAAAAACATAGCATTAGAGATTTCCAAGATGAAACTGTTCTATTTTTTGTATCTTGACTCGTGGTGGTGTTCACATAAATCTACGCATGATAAAAATGCAGAGAATTAAAGAAACACACACACAAGTACATGGAAATCTGGTGAAATCTGAATAAGATCTGTGAGTAAGTTCAATTTCCTGGCTGTGCTATAGTTGTACAAGATGTTATTTACCATTGGGGAAAACTGGGTGAATATTATACAAGATCTTGCTATACAGGATCTCCCTGAATTATTTCTTAAAATTACTAACTGCACAGGAGTCTACAATTGTTTCCAAATAAACAGTTTCTAGAAAGGACACTGAGGAAGCCTATTTCATTGATAGGGAATGATGCTTCTGACATACTGTAAAGTGGAAAATAACAGGTTTCAAAATACCATCTATAAATAAGATATATTCTTGGAAGAATACATACAGCTATACAAAGAGAGAAAAAGCCTGGAAATAAAGGCATAAAAGTATTAGTTATCACTTAGTTTAATGAGGGCCTGTGGAGGAAAAGACATTACTATATCCACCTTGTCAATTAAGATGCTTGATGCATCTACTGTAAATGCTGTCAGTTGTTAAAGACCACAGGAACTAAAAGAATAGTTGACCAAAACATAAAAGTTTCATCAATGGGACAGTGAGTCCCAAACTTGAACCTGAAAACTGTTTTCAAGAACACTAAAAAAAAAAAAAAAAAAAAAAAAAAAAAAAATAGCAAACCCCAGCACATGCACACATTATTTCAGTGGGAAATTACATTTCTTGTGAGTAAAGGAAGAATTACTACTGAAACAAATTTTATCTTAAAATGTAATTGTAGTTTCTGATTTCATTTATTGCCATGGCATTAGTGGATGAAATTCTTTTTTCAGTTTAAAGGGATAAACCCAACCAGGTCATTTTGTACCCAAAAAAGAGGTTTGCAAGCTGGCACAGATGTCATGATGTGTCAATAAGGAGCTGACATCACGTGGCTATTGTTGGAAAACCAACAATAGCAACACCCCAAAATGAAACAACTGCCAAGCACAAACTATGAGCAAAATAATCTGGACTGTATAAAGTAGCTCTCATTTGGAAAAACTAACAATCTCAATCCGACAGCATTAGTCAGATCAACATCATTCTTACTTTTCTGACCTTGGTAAAACTCAGCTAAGCCTAAAGCACCACACTGGTGAAATGGAAATTATGTATTCGCTTCCTAAGCCAGGGTTATTGTGAGAATGAAATGAAATCATACATTTTCAGGGCTTAGTGCAGTGCTTGGCACATAACAAATGCTAGAAAATGGGACCGGTGCTGTGGCACCACCGGCTGCAGTGCCAGCACCCCATATGGGTACCGGTTCGAGTCCCAGCTGCTGACCTTCCAATCCAGCTCTCTGCTATGGCCTGAGAAAGTAGTAAAAGATGGCCCAAGTCTTTGGGCCCCTGCACCCCCATGGGAAACTCAGAAGAAGCTCCTGGCTTCAGATAGGCCCAGCTCCAGCTGTTGCGGTCATTTGGGGAGTGAAGCAGCAGACAGAAGACCTCTCTCTCTCTCTGCCTTTGCCTCTGTAACTCTGCCTTTCAAATAAATAAAGCTTAAAAAAAAAAGGCTAAAAAATAGTTTGTACCGGGGCCAGTGCTATGGCGCAGTAGGTTAAACCTCCGCCTGCCGTGCCAGCATCCCTTATGGGCACTGGTTCTAGTCCCAGCTGCTCATTTTCCAATCCAGCTCTCTGCTGTGGCCTGGGAAAGCAGTACAGGATGACTCAAGTCCTTGGGCCCCTGCACCCACATAGGAGACCAGGAGGAAGCTCCTGGCTTCTGGCTTCAGATCCGCGCAGCTCCAGCCATTGCAGCCATTTGGGGAGTGAACCAATGGAAGGAAGACCTTTCTCTCTGTTTCTCCCAATGTCTGTAACTCTGCCTCTCAAATAAATAAATAAAATCTTTAAAAAAAAAAAAGAAAATAGTTTGCATGTATTTGTTTGATAAGGTGTTGTAGGTACTAAAATTTTCTAATTGTATCCTATTTTGCTTATATAGTTTATGCCAAAGTAACCAGTTTATAAAAGTATTCAAAGCCACATCTCAGCATCTTCTTAATATGCCTGATACCTATGTGTAAAACTTCTCTATACTTTACCTCACATTAACTTTTCCATGGAAATGACTTTAAGTCCACATACAAGAAAGTAGTACACAAAAATAAGTAAAGCTATATACAATGACCAAAACTACCACAATATCTCAACAAGAACATGGGTTTGGAGAAGGAAGGAAGGAAGGAAGGAAGGAAGGAAGGAAGGAAGGAAGGAAGGGAGGGAGGGAGGGAGGGAGGGAGGGAGGGAGGGAGGGAGGGAGGGAGGGAGGGAGGGAGGGAGGGGAAAGGAAAGGAAAGGAAAGGAAAGGAAAGGAAAGGAAAGGAAAGGAAAGGAAAGGAAAGGAAAGGAAAGGAAAGGAAAGGAAAGGAAAGGAAAGGAAAGGAAAGGAAAGGAAAGGAAAGGAAAGGAAAGGAAAGGAAAGGAAAGGAAAGGAGGTAGGGAAGAAGGAAGACACATGAGAAGAACACTATTGAAAAGGAGAAGTAGTTGTCACTACTTACTTCTCTGAATGTGATATAAAACAAAATCAGTCAAGTAGTAGATTACCAACTGAGGCTCTTGGTAAAATCCAATAGGAAATGAAACACATTGAGAACCACACTAGCAGCACCAAGCTGCCCCACTCTCTCCTATTTGCAAACTGCTTGAGTTTTCTTAACAGTCTCATTATGATTACAAGCTGGCTTTCATATAATCATGCTCTGATAAATCAATATTTGTGATAAATTAGTCTTTTTATATTGCCTTTTAATGAAATTACTAGAATAGCAAAGACAATAAATCAGCCTTTGAAAGTATTCCTATTTTCTTGTCCACAACTAAATATTTTCAAAATGTTTCCAATCTCTCAATGGTATTATCAGCTAGACACTAATGGTGATTTTTTTCATTTATTTTACTTTTAAATCTATTTACATACACAACAGGCACAGCCTAACATTTCAGTTAAAAGACTTTGCTCTGAAACTGAACAGCAGATGATTTAGCATAAGTAACAGGTCAATTATATGGAATTATAATTGTTTCTGTGCATTGGGATTTTATGTTAAACATGAGAATGTGATGGTGAGCAGCCGTATTTGATTTTAATTGCTGTAGCCTGAGTTACCCAAAACATCATGAGAACACTGGAGAAAATGACATGAAGCATGGGAGATGAAAATGATGCTGCAAAGGGAACTCTGGTAACAGATGCGGCTCTCTCTGAGGGACTGGCTCAAATTTATGATTTGCAGAGAAGGGTAAGCAACTCCCTGAGAGGCTTCTCCAGAGTTAGATAACTCCTTTTACTTTTCTAGGTATCAAGAGCAGAAAAGACATACTTTTCCACCAACAAAAGCCCAAAGAAGTGCAAAGTTTCCTTCCAGAATAGCAAAACCTGTTAGGATTTCTTTGGCTCCTTCAGCATTTCTTACTTACACTGACAGGGAACTTTCATAGTATGCCCCCAAAAAAGACAAATGTAAATTTGTTCAAAGATCATAGACAAAACATAGAAATAATGCAAGCTGATGAACAAAACAGAAGAAAAGAAAGAAAATCTATAAACCACAAGGAAAGACATCTAGTAGAAATAGTGGTAATAGACACACAAAGGTCGTTCCCACCAAGCAGTGCAGGAAGCGGAGGGAGATGAGTCACATACCTGAATCCTCTCACTGCTCTCTGTGGAAATCATGAGGCCTTCTTGGAAAGCATTCAGGCAAGAATAGTATTAAGCACACTTCGCTAATAGCATTATGGGCCATAAAAATCAACTACATTTTCTGAGCACTTACTAAGCATTTTAAAGGAATCATCTCACGATTCCTCAACACAGCTCTGTGAACTTCATCCTATTTAGAAATAAGAAAACTGATGTTCACAAGGTTAAGGAAACATGGCTACCATGGCACAAGAAGCCTAGCTAGGATTCAAACCAAGGCTGCTGGCTGATTCCAGAGCCATACTGTGAATTGCTATACAATTTTGCTCAAATGAGAAACATGCCTGTCAAAGTAAACAAAACATACAAAAGGTATATAGCATTTGTAAATCTAAAAGAATTTTGAAATACCATTTTCACTCCTAGTTACTATGTTATTCAGTAGATCAGTATTCTCTAGACTAAAATCTTACCCTGGTGCCAGTGCCTTGCCATCGTGGGTAAAGCCACTGCCTATACTGCTGGCATCCTATATGGGCACCAATTCAAGACCCAGCTGCTCCAATTCTGATCCAGCTCTCTGCTAGGGCCTGGGAAAGCAGAAGATGGCCCAAGTCCTTGGGCCCCTGAACTCTCGTGGGTGGAGACCTGGAAGAAGCTCCTGGCTCCTGCCTTTGGATCCACCCTGCTGCAGACATTTGGGGAGTGAACCAGCAAATGGAAGACCCCTCCCCCTCCGCCTCTACCTCTTCCTCTGCCTCTCTGTAACTCTGCCTTTCAAATACATAAATAAATCATAAAAAAATCTTACCCTGGCCTCTCAAAATATATATATATGTATATATACACACATATATAAGAAAGCATTCATCCTCACTGCATAGTCTGATATATCCTATCTCTTTTTTAATGCTAGAATTTCACAATCCACAAATAGATGGCCCCTTGCAATTAAAAAATAAAAGCTGCTCTGGGCATGGACACATGGATACAAGGAGGAAGTACAGACATTCTATGATGTTTGAACCATATACGGGCATCCTGGGAGATGATTAAATGAGATATAGATAGGAAATCAGTCATGGTCACAACTGGATACATAGCAAATAATCAATTTTCACAATGCTTTCTACAGCATTACTATCCCCAGAGGGTTAGAGAAGTGAAACAACTCTACCATGACGGTAAGCTGTCAAACAAGGTTAACTACCTTAATATTTCAACTCTTTAACATTAAGGAATGGGACTGCGCTACCTTTGCAAACTATCCTGAGAAAGACAGCTCGTAATTTTTAAAAAAAATGTGTTTTCATCAGTCATGTTGATAAAAAATGTTCATATATATTTCATATATATTTCACATTTATATAAAACAATTATTTTACTTCTTACAAGGACAGAATTTAGCCTTTGATCAAGGACACAGAGTCATAATTACGTAAACACATTGGTATGGTAGTTCTCTACCTTAAAGATCACCTAATTCAAATATCTCATTTTATAGACAGAAAACTAATGTCCTATGAGATTTTGCAATCTGTCCAAAGTCACACAGTAGGAATGTCCTGTGATTACCACACACCATGCTGCCACATATACCAGTACTACTGTACTATGCTAAGCACAATTTAGTAAGATAATCAAGACTTACAGGCAGGACCCCTTGTTATTTCCCCCATCTTTTTATTTGTACTATCCCCTCTTTTTTCCATAATTTTTAGCAATACAATCCTTAAAACAAAAAGGATCTATGTGTTCATCCTCTGCATTTGGAAAAAATGCTCATCTATTCCACAGCTTATCTTAGGGAAAGAATTCCAAGAGATAAAGTATGTGGTGTGTTTTTAAAAAGGGACACAAGGGCCAGCATTGTAGCACAATGAGTTAGGCCACCACCTGCAATGCCTGCATCCCATAAAACACAGGTTCTGGTGCCAGCTGCTCCACTTCCAACCCAGCTCCCTACTAATGTGCCTGGGAAAGCAGTGAAGGATGGTCCAAGTCCTTGGGCCCCTGTCACCCACATGGGAGATCTGAATGGTGTTCTAGGTTACTGGCTTTGGCCTGGCCCAGACTCAGCCATTCCAGCCATTCGAGGAATTAACCACTGGATGGAGAATCTCTCTCTCTCTCTCTGCCTTTCCCTCTCTATCACTCTGCCTCCCAAGTAAATAAAATAGGTCTTTAATTAATTAATAAGGAAGGGATGCAGATGGAATCTCCATGTAACCTACAGAAAGCAAGAAAGATGCAAAGGCCTACAATGTCTTAAGAACAGCTTTGGAGATGTCACTATCAGGACACACACACACACACACACACACACACACAAATCTTGAGTAGAGGCAATATAGGAAACTTCACAAGCACAGGGACCAGATTCTCAATAAATGTGGGTTCAATACCCTGAACAATGAGTGTGTGTCAGTACTCTTAACTGGTACAAGCCGTTGGGGTGTTTGATGTAGGTCTGTATTTTAGGTGTTCATCTCTCCTCTTTCCTATATAGAGATATGAACTGTCTCTTAGGCATCCCCAACAGTCTTGGAGAGAGAGTAACACCACTCCCTGTTATCATCTAATCAGATGGTTCTAATATGCTCTGAGCATACTAGAATTATTTCCAAATAAGACTATGTTCTAAGACCTGAGGGATCCCCTTATGTATAAACATGTCGATATCATCACAAAACTCTTACAACTTCCAACTTGCTTGTTCTGCTGAGACGCTATGTTATTGGAACTATTTTTAAACTGAAACCAATGATAACTTTCTACAACCCATAAAATTATCAAACATTACCATTCAAGTGCCTTTTAAAACAGCAAAATATTCTAAGAATGACAATTGTGTACCAAAACTAAAGACCACTCTCTAGACACTTATCACTTATTCATGTTTGCCCTCTTCCTTGACTCCAGTCAGCCTTCCTTCTTTATTCCACATTTTCTTCTATTTTCCACAGTTCAGTGCTTTATCTGATTCCTCAGTCTTGGAGTGTTCAAGAGATCATCCTGTATTTTCTGATCAGAAGGAAGTGGGATTAACTAAGGAATTACATCATGCAAACTTTAATTTTCCAATAATCTCTTGAATATACAACCTAAGGAATAACTTTCATTTTGTGTTTCAGAAAGTGAGAATACAAATTAATCAAGGTAAAAGGGATTTGGCCGGCGCCACGGCTCACTAGGCTAATCCTCCGCCTTGTGGCGCCGGCACACTGGGTTCTAGTCCCGGTCGGGGCGCCGGATTCTGTCCCGGTTGCCCCTCTTCCAGGCCAGCTCTCTGCTGTGGCCCAGGTAGGCAGTGGAGGATGGCCCAAGTGCTTGGGCCCTGCACCCCGTGGGAGACCAGGAGAAGCACCTGGCTCCTGCCTTCGGATCAGCACAGTGCGCAGGCCGCAGCGCACTGGCCGCGGCGGCCATTGGAGGATGAACCAACAGCAAAAGGAAGACCTTTCTCTCTCTCTCTCTCTCTCTCTGTCCACTCTGCCTGTCCAAGAAAAAAAAAAAAAGGTAAAAGGGATTTTAAAATATTAGCCCCAGATGATTCTACCTGATGAAACAATTGTCTCGATGTTTGAACGAGAACTAAATCTGCTAAACAAAAAATTATACTTGATAGCCTATTCATGTTTCTGATACATGCATGATTAATTTTGCTGTTTTTCATAAATCTGAATTCACGAAGCACTGTTTTTTTCTATGATTTACTCAAAGTGGCACTTTTTTATTAAAGCAAGTGCATTTGAAAGACTACTTTCAGTAAAGCATTTCAAAAGAAAACACTACAAAAACATTAGAAAATAATTCCAATTGAGTAATGATTGGCAATGTTATAATCATTTTATTTGGGAAATGACACTTTAATCCAATGTTTCCATTTTGACATACTTAAGTTCCTTATCATAAACAAAGTTCTTTATCATAAATTCAAACAATGTGTATGACAAAAAAACCAAGAATGTTTAAGCAATATGAAAAACTTTTAAAATTAATTTCAAGTAAGTTCTTCCCATCCATTGAAAATTAAGCTTACACTCACTGGAATAAATCTAAAATCAATCATTCCTAAATATAAGAGATGTCTCTAAATGCAATTTTCTGGATCACTCATAACATCTTCCTACTTTTACTGTAACACAGTCCCAACAGGATGATATATTCTATATTTTCAACTGTATCAGAAGGCATAATATTCATTACATGATTCAAGAATTAACACACATCAATACAAATTTGAATCCACGTAAGAAAAATTAAGCACTCCAAGTTCCTAAGTAACAAAAAGCCAAGCATATAGAACTCCAGTACAGTATAACAATTATTCTAAAATGGATACTGTTGTCAATATTAGCGTAAGAAAGAAAAAAAATGAATAGGACGTTGGCTGATTTCAGTTCTCATCCAACATCTGTTCATAGTTACAGTTAGGTTGTCTGCAGCCAAGTAGTTATTTTCAGGCTGGGAATGAACACTACTGCTATTCTGAGAACAATTAATTACTCAGGTAAAACTAGTAGAGAATTTTTCGTTAGACAACACCTTAAAGGCTATCTAGTGTATCCTCAAATTCAAAAACAAGGTAACTGCGGCTCAAAAATTAAGTGCCTGGGCTCTCCCAATTCATGCAATTTACCTAGCTAGTTAACAGCCAGACAATTATTTCTAATAACAAGGAACAACTGTGAGAGTAAGAACAATGATTCTCCTTCTGGGATGGAATGGGCCTTTGGGCATTTACCAGCTATGTGATCTTGAGCAAATTACAACCCACCCAGGTTCGCTATTGCATTTCTGTGAAATGTAGAGAATGCCTACTCAAACAAGGTTGTTGTGAGGATTATGTCTGGCTTGCAAAATGTTTAGCACACTGGTTAAAAAATAATAAGCATTTGAAAGCAGGTAGCTATCATTTTTATTCCCCCTCTCTGGAAACATGGCTACTACTGTTTTAGAAGAAAACGTACTCAATTCATTAGCACAATGGTTAGGGTCCCATCTATCAGAGCTTGTCTTGGCCTACCATCCTCTACAGACAGGGAGAAAACCCCACCCAACAACTTATTTCACCCCATCTGAAATTTATTCCCTACATTGTTTAGAAAAACAAGATGCAAATTGCTGCCAAATGTATTCTGCTATGCGTTTTACATTGAATTTGTCAACTAGAAAATGTAGAGGGGTTTCTGACTCCACCCAAAACATGGAGAAGCAGCCATGGAAAAACAAGGGAAGATAAGGTACACCTGAACTGTAACTCAGGCGCTTGCTTTCAGTATATTTAGTTGTGGGTGGATAAGTGGATGGTAGAAAGCAAGATACTTCCTTTCAGCATCATAACGCAGGAGTAATGGCTACCTCTACAAAATCCAATTAATTCCCTAGGCTTCTGAACACAATGGAAAACAATCCATTTCCTTTTCCTTAGCAAATCTGTATGTACACGGGCAATAACTGAGCACCTTTCTTTGTAAAATTGAGGATTAAGCTTCTCCTAGCTGCATTGCACGCTAGGATCACATAGTTATATTTAAAAGTCGTATGAAATGGCAAGACAGAATGATGGGAAATATCACCTTGAAATCAAGAAGGAGGTACTCATAATGTCATGCCAAAGGTGTCTCCACTGATAAAATCCCAACCCTCCATTCTCATGACACGGCAAACCCACCCGCCTCTAAGGAAATTAATAGGAATCACCGCAGCAACGAACCTCAGCAATCGGCATCGACCAGATCGACCCCTACTCAAATGGCGCTAAGTACCGCGGGTCCAAGCCCCTCCCTGGAGCTGCCAAGTTCCGCGCTGACTCCAGACTACCTCACTTCCTTTCCGTTTTTCCCTCCCGTGTTCGACCCCCGGCATTTCTCGCCAACCCTCGCCACTGACAGAGAAAGTAGGAACAAGACAGACTCCCTACACTTTGCCCGAGGAGTACCAGGGCCACACATACCCGTCCCTATTACGATCACATCAAACTCCGAAGGGAGATTGTCCGCCATCTTGACAGGAAACGTGTCATGTGACTAGTGCTTGTGGAAATGAGATCAAGTCGGCATTCCCTGAGTAGAAGACGGAAGGGAGAACAGTGCATTCTGGGTATTGTAGTTCCTGGGTGGAGGGTCCCGGTAGGCGTCTACAGCGTTATATTTGAAATATTCACGCAAATATTAAAAGGTCGATTCATTTTCCAGGCTGAATACAGTAGCTCGTTGAGCCGGGAGGTTTGAAGTAGGGGAGAGATCTAAATTTTTATAACGCTGGGTAGGATGAACGTAGGCAGACTTGTGTGCCCCTTGACAATGATGAAGCGAGATTGTTAGAAAACATCGAGGGCGGAGTGAAGTTGAAAGGGGCTCGCTCTGCGAACAAAGAAGATTTTAGCTCCAACCTAGAAAGCTGTTTCCCCCAACATTTCTGTACTTTTGTTTCGACCCCCGAAACTTGGTTTTTCACATCAATACTTTCGAACTACGTTCCCTGTCTTGCTCGTCTCTGTTTCCCCCAATGAAAACCCCCGAAAAACCTCACACCCTAGTTTCGCCTGAATGGAACTCTCACCGCATCCGCATCCGCATCCGTATCTGTTCTAAAAGTCCAAACAGCCACCCTGGCGTTATATGTATTTAAGAAACGACCCATGCTTTACAGGAAGGAACAAAAATACGAAAGCATAGTAGATGGGTGATAAGTGTTGAGTCTGAATTTGATTTTCCGCATGAATAAAACGAGTCCATACAAGAGTCTTCTAATAAGCTACTGCAGAAATAATTGAGTTAAACTGGCCTTTATATTAAAGTTGCTGCGTCTGATGATAGGCTCTACGTTGTCTATGTGAAGTGGCTAACATAGCTCTCACGAGTATTTTCAAGGTCTGTCACCTCTCACTTCGCTTTATTTAACGCTTTGCTATCTGACAACACCAAAGCAAAGGGGGGGGGGGGCGGTGCATGCGGCAGAAGCGGTACTTTTTTTAAATCTCAGAAATTGCAAGAATTTTTAAAGAGGATGCAGTCATGAAACTTTCCTTGCACCATCTGTCCTGTGAGCTACTTGTAGTAGTCCCCAGACACATAGTTTTCTCTTCCTGTTAGTGATCATGCTCACGTTTGTTGTTCCTTCAGCATGGAATGCATCTGCCCATTCTTTGGATAGCATATAGCCCCAAGATTCTGCTCAATTTCTGCCCCCTCCTCCTCTCAACTCCTTACTATATTAGGCTGTTTCACTATATAGTGATACTACCCTGTCATAGCATGTTGTATTTGCACAAATATTGTTTGCATTTCTGTCTATTACGACAGAGTACACATATCTTTATAATCCACAAAAAATACCAGACATACAAGACCATAACTTACAAGCCCAGAGACCAATTCTTGTTTATCTTTTTACCACCCTGCACCTAACCTAAGTCTGGTGCATAGTAGAAGTTCAATAAATAGTTGCTGAACTGAATTTGGGTCTGACTCCCGCAGACACATGGCAAAGCATTGTGAGGACACGGACTCCCTTGTGTTTGCCTTTATTTCACATCTGCCCATCACTATCATGTCTTCCATGTTGAAAATGTTCAATATGTTTGTTGATTTTGAAAAAGACCCATGAAAACTCTTTAGAAGTGTATTTTGCTAGGATTTTTGCTGCTTTTCTGTTGTGTCTTGCCATAATTTTTAACAATATTTTACATGTTTCATTAATTTGTTTTATGGATTACCCTCTTGTTTTAAACAATTCTCTTGTGATATGGTTCTTTGATGAACTTTCATGTAAAAGAGATTCCCCAGAGAAGCATAATTTATTGTTCATTAAGTCACTCTGTGATTTGTCTTGGTATGAAAAAAATGTTCAGTTTTATCAGAACTGAAATAGGTCTTATCTCTGAGACATTTGACACACAAGTGGAAATGGAAATTCATAGATTCCCCAAGATAAAAAGGGAAACTTTCCAAAATCTTTCCTAGCAGTGAGAAGCCTCAGATGAAATGGTTAAAAACATGACAAACAAAAGTAGTTCTATTTTACCTTGGTAATATATGTATATGTATAATGTATATATTATATCCTTTTTGATATGGAGATTCAATATGGAATTTTTAACTTTCTAGTGATTCTAAAAATGTTCTGACAATAGCACCGTGAAAATGCAACTCACTAATTAGTTTATTCTTCAAATATTCATTGAGCACCTAACACTGGTTTAGATACCAGGAATATAGCAATGAACAAAAAAAGACCAAAAAAAAAATCCCTGTTTTCATCTAGTAGAATGAAATAAAATAAACAAGTAATTACTCTGTAGTCTTAATTATCCACTGGGTCCTGCCTCAAATTTGAAACCTCCTTTTCCCCCCCTGAGGATAGAAATCATGATCCTCAGAAAGATAATATCTTCAAACTTTATGTAGCTATTCTTTCTCCGAAGTTATCGTGTGACTCATTCACAACCTCTCTGGGCATGAAAAAGAATATTGGGAGAAAAGTAAAGCCTCTGCATAGAGTATCTCTTATTTCAAATGTTTTTTTCTGTAGATTTTACAAAGTAAAGATGAATATAGGAATTGATAGTGTTAGTATAAACAGCATAAAGCAAAACAGCCAAATTGCTGTCTATTTTATTATTCGAAGGCTATCTATTTTTGAGAGCTAAAATAGTTTATTTGGGTAAATCACAGCAATAAGATAATGGATATCTAAGAACTGACTACCCTATTAAATCACTGTGGCACTAATTTTGTACTTAATGGTTCCCTGAGTTGAAAAACCACAATTCCCTGAACATTTACATTGTATTCAGAAGTTTACTCAACTGTAAGATCTGACTATTAGCTTTTTACAAACCAGTAATTTAATGGTCTCTATCCCTGGGGCCTTTCCTTTGAGTTCCAGATTCATGTTTCCAACTCCTTATTCAACATCTCTTCTGAATGTGTCCAATACCAAATTTTTGAACATTCCAATACCACTCCCAAAACTGTTTTTTTCTTCATTTAATGTTCCCAGTCTTAGAAATACAACCATCTTCTACTCAGTTTCTCAAGTCAAAAACCCAGGAATCATCCTTGACAGATCATACTTCCTTTTACCCTGAACCAGTTCATCAGCAACTCTCGGCGTATGTCTTGCCAATATGTCCACATCTGTCAATTTGGATTGCCTCCTTCATCTCTTTCCTAAACTACTACAATAGGTCCTAGCTGGATGCTTCATTCATGTTTACTTCTCTCTAATCTATTGTCCACACTGCACACAGATTAAACATTTTAAACTTAAATTTGGTCATGTTTTCCTGAGCCCAAAACCCTTCATGATTTCCCTTTTCCTTAAAATACACTCCAAAATTCTAAATATGATCTAAAAGGTCCTACTGGGGCCGGCACTGTGGCGCAGGGGGTTAACACCCTGGACTGAAGCGCAGGCATCCCTTATGGGTGCAATTCAAGACCCAGCTGGGCTGCTCCACTTCCGATCCAGCTCTCTGCTGTGGCCTGAGAAAGCAGTAGACCCAGAAGAAGCTCCTAGCTCCTGGTTCTGGATGGGCCCAGCTCCAGCTGTTGCAGCCATCTGGAGAGTGAACCAGCAAATGGAAGACCTCTCTGTCTCTCTGTCTCTGTCTCTGTCTCTGTCTCTCTCTCTGCCTCTCTTCTCTCTGTGTAACTCTGACTTTCAAATAAATAAATCTTTTAAGAAATAAATAAAAGGTCCTACTTAACTCTCTAATTTCATATCATGACACTTCCCATTCTTTCTGTAAACTCCAGCTGCACTGGTTTTTCCTTCATTTCCTCCAACAGCTCATACACCTTCCTAATTTGGTGCCTTCACACACTTTTGTAGGTCTGTACCTTTTTCCTTATTCCCCTCTCTCTTAGCTTAATGCTGTCATCCTTTACAGTTAATCTGAAATGTCATATAGCTTGGCAAGTCTTTGGACCCCAGCCTGGATTTTGTTTAACTAACTTATCATGATAGGAAGTATCCAACTAATTTTTTTAATTTTTTTATTTATTTGACAGAGTTAGACAGTGAGAGAGAGAGAGAGAGACAGAGAGAAAGGTCTTCCTTCCATTGGTTCACCCCCCCAATGGCCGCTATGGCCTGCGCTGCGCTGATCCGAAGCCAGGAGCCAGGTGCTTCCTCCTGGTCTCCCATGTGGGTACCTGGCCACAGCAGAGAGCTGGACTGGAAGAGGAGCAACTGGTACTAGAACCCAGTACCCATATGGGATGCCAGCGCCGCAGGTGGAGGATTAACCTAGTGAGCCACAGCGCCGGCCCCTCCAATTAATTTTATAATAGAAACAGGTTTCATTCTCTAGAAGGTAAGTTTAAATGCAAGAGCATTTAAAGTTAAATGGTTTCCTTACTAGAAGATTCTTCAAATCTTTTATAATAAATATACATGTGAATTGTTGGGGTGTGTAAGAGAAAGGAGAGACAGGACACGAGAACTCTTCTTTGGAAAAGTGCCATCAGGCTAACCAGTGTGTTTTCTTTATAGGTAAGGATTATAACAGTTTATTATACAGTGCATGCCTGTGTTCATATAACTCAAAGGTTTCTTTAAAACATGTTTAGCAAGACATATTAGATAAGCATGTCTGGGAAAGTAGCGACATGTCCTTGTGAAGCCAATGTTTCCACAAGGGCTCAATGCTTTTTTTTTTTTTTTTTTTTTTTTTTTTTTTTTTTTTTTGACAGGCAGAGTGGACAGTGAGAGAGACAGAGAGAAAGGTCTTCCTTTGCTATTGGTTCACCCTCCAATGGCCACCGCAGCCAGCGGTGCACCGCACTGATCCGAAGGCAGGAGCCAGGTGCTTATCCTGGTCTCCCATGGGGTACAGGGCCCAAGCACTTGGGTCATCCTCCACTGCACTCCCAGGCCACAGCAGAGAGCTGGCCTGGAAGAGGGGCAACCAGGACAGAATCCGGCACCCCGACCGGGACTAGAACCCGGTGTGCCGGCGCCACAAGGCGGAGGATTAGCCTAGTGAGCCGCGGCGCTGGCCCTCAATGCTCTTCTTGTTAGTAGATCATTAACTATCCTTAATCGGTCCCTGCAGTCATACTCTATGTTCTAGGAAGAAAATATTATCACTAGGAGTCCATCGGCAGAAACCTTATTCTCCACAGTCAATTATGAGAATTTTATAATTTTTAAACCACAGAACATACTTTGGGGACTACTAAGCTGGGGTATTGGTGAGAACCAGAATGACATTTCTCGCCATTTCATAGGTGATATTTTTGTTCCATCATCTGAAAGAAATGCATAACAAAATGTTTCCTAGGAGTGGTAATGAGCTACATGGACCAGAATTATTATATATTGCACCTGGATGTCAGTGTTAGTACTATAGTTTATGGTCCAGTGGTAGCATAATTTTATACACACACACAAATTGAAACCAGTAGCATGGAATTTCCTTGTCACCATATTGTAAACAACCAAACTAACCAGACACTGATCTGTCATAAACAAAAGCAAGAATGTCGCTTGGAACATTGATATCCTGAGTTCTTTAAATTTAAGAAAGCTTCTTGGAAAACTGTTATCTCAGGGTCGGTGTTCGTGACATAGCTGGTTTAGCTGCCTCCTGCGATGCCAGCATTCCATGTGGGCACCAGTTTGTGTCCCAGCTGCTCTGCTCCCTATCTAGCTCCCTGCTAATGTGCTTGGAAAAGCAGCAGAGGATGGCCCAGGTGCCTGGGCCCCTGTACACATGTGGGAGACCTGGATGGAATTCCAGGCTCCTGGCTGTGGCATGGTCCAGCCCTGGCTGTTGCAACCATTTGAGTAATGAGGCAATGGATGGAAGATCCCTCTTTCTTTCTGTCTCACTTTCTCTGTAACTCTGCCTTTCAAATAAATAAATAAATGTGTGTTTTTTAAATAGTTATCTCTATGAATGTATATCTCTTAACACTGAAAACTCAGCAACACAAATTTAGGAAGTAGCTTATTAACATCTTATTACCAGTTCTAGGCTTATAAAGAAAATTATTTTTTAATGCAGAACTAGTTTTAGAACTTGTTCTGAATTGGAAAGTTTCTGTCTCTAAGCCTGTGGTTGTAGTGGTGGCAAGTATTCATGAGCACATATATTCTGCACAATGCAACACAGTTAAATATAGGGAGAGTACGGTCTACTGGAGAATAGCCTCCAATTACATGGACTAGTACTTTTTTAAACACACAAACCCCTTGAAGAGTTTTACACCATACTTAGATGAAGTCAAATTAAATTTTTCCACTTCAAACATATACAAATATGTATACAAATACAAATTCTATCATACCCCTTTCCTTTAAAAAACTCAGATCTTTGAGTTCATGTTCATTTCCATCTGCAAAAGATAATCAATACCATGACATCAGTCATTTCCACAATATCAGAAATGTGTTTTAACCGCCAGGTTTATTCACAAAGTGATTATTTGTACTAATTTTTGTATTTGTCAGCTTCATCAATACAGAAATATTCAGAACACATTTGCATTTTTCATAGTCTTTGCAAAGTAAAACAAAACAAAACTATGAAGAATTTTGTGGGAATTTCATGAACCTTTACAGAAAGTCTTGCTGATCTTCTTTTAGCTGTTTAATTGTAATGTCATAGTAACAGAAAGCAGCATACCCAATTCTACACGGATGAATAAGCACATTCAATAAGGAAGATTTAACAGAGTAAATCAAACACTGGATTAAACATTTTCTGCATAACAGACCACAAAATGGGCATTCATTTTACCAATGGATCCTTGGCATTTGAAGCAAATAGAAGTGCACAGCAACATAATTAAACTGAATATTCAGTGGCCTGATTGCAAAGTTTCCCAATATTTTATCGAACTAACATCCAGTTAATTATAATTGCCTAAACATATTCAAGCACACTCATTGAAAAGATTAAGTATAAACACTAGTCATTTGCATTTCATCATTCAATAAATTAATTTGTTTTCTTCTGTTTTATTATCCCCAAAGTCAGAACGCAGTAAATTTTCTGTATGGTTGCACAAAGTAAAAAGTCCGAACACATGGAAATCTGCACTATGCGGTGGTTTCACATTTAATGGCATTTGATTTTTCATTCTTGATATGATAATTTTTTATTTAAAGAGATGTTTTAATCTCAAAGAGTGAACTATTAGCCCCAGATTCACTGACAACCTCACATCAGAATCAGTGCAAAATTTGCCTTTATAAGGAAATGGCTGAAAAACCTAGAGTTTTTTTTTTTTTAATTCTCAAGGATAATGTTTTAGTAGTCTATGTATGACTCAATCCATTAAGAACAAAATCACTTCATATCTGAACTTTCTTTTAAGCTTGAATAAGATTATTTAAACTGTACTTTATATTCTATGAAGGTATAACATAGAAGTTTGGATACGAATAGATGATATGCCTACTAAAAAGCCAAGATCATCTCTGTATCTCTCTTATATCAGTGTCTACCATTGCTAAGATATCTTATCATGGAATTTACCTTTCACACAAATCTGCTAAAAGGCAGCAGTCATATTTTCAATACCTCATGACTGCAAGTCTTTAACCATAGCTAATTGGAAGACAAAGAATGAAGCTGACCCAAAAGAACTCATGCCTTGCAAAGATTTATGCCTAGACTTGAGGCCTGTTTTAAAAAGATAACTTGAGCCAATCAGATTCCCTTTCCAGGAAATTTCAAATAAATAACATTTATAGAAGATGCAATGTAACAGAAGCTGAAAGAAACAACTGAGGCTTGTCTTAATGTAAAGTGGGCTGGAGCAAACATTATTCAAGAGAACTTCAAAAAATTCACAGAAAGTGCGTACTGTGGGGAAAACATGCATCAACTTCAAAAGCTTTTGCACCAAAATAAACTTACCTTTACTTTCATTTTTTTCAATGAACTTTTTGTAGGAGGTGTCCATTTTGTATATGGGCCACAGTCAAGATGAATACCAGAGGAAGTCAACTGGGAGAGAGGAAGGAGAGTATGGTAGACCTGCAGGGAAATATACAGTGTTGCCATGGTAGCAAGAGTAAGTTACTGCTCTTCTCTGTCCCATGAAGATTGGCAGTAGTTTGTTTTCTTTCCTTTAATTCGTGCAGACTCCAGTGTGTTCTTACGATAATACCTCTTTTTTTTTTTTTTCAGTTAGCCTGGTGAGTATTACAATCAAAAGAGTTTTGTTTAAAAGGTTTTAAAACACCCTTGCAGCCAAGCAAAAATTAGTACATAGGCCAAAAAAAGTAACAGACAATCACAGATGATTCTCTACTGTTTCTCTACTTCAAAATTAAGCTGAAAAGGTATTTTAATTACATTTCAAATACTGTAAATATTAATTCAAATCTAAATATTAATCAGAAAATCACAGAATGAGAACAACTCTTAAGAAGTATTCTATCTCTTGACTTCAGATCATACATAAATTATTGTAGGCAGCTAGAAAACGCTATCCTATTCTGAAGAACTTTGGAGATTTTTTTGCCCATTTCTTCACTGAAATGATTGGAAATAAAACAACTAGAAACAATTTTTCCCAGCATTCAAAGCCCTCCATACAATGGCCCCAATATAAGTACAGTATCATAAGGGTCAATTGGAGGAGAATAATGGAGTCCCTTGGATTCGCAGAGAATAAGAGACTGTCAGCGTGAGAAATGTAGAAATTGCAGTTTATAAGTGCTCTCAGTTATTCTTCTTTACGATCCCCCATTTCACACATGCACATACTCCTCTATTGTATTTTCTGTTATAACCGTTTTTTTTTTCTATTTGAGAAACTGTGATGATTAATTCTTGTGTCAACTTGACTGGGTTGAGGGATGCCCACGTATCTGATTAAACATTATTTCCAAGTGTGTGGGAATGTGTTTCTGGATGAGAATTATCATTGGAATTGGTGGACTGAGGAAAGTAAACAGCACTCCTCAACGTGTGTGGGCATCAGCAATATATTGAGGGTCTAGATAGAACAAAAAGGCAGCAGAATGTTGGATTTGCCCTCACTCTGCCTGACTACTTGAGCTGAGATGCTGGTATCTCACCCCTGGTGCTCCTGGCTCTCAGGCCTTCAGACTCAAACTGGACACTAGCTCTCTGGCTTTTGAATTACACCACCGTTTTCTTTGTTCTTCAGCTTTTAGATGGAAGATCATTTAACTTCTCAGTCTGAATGATTGTATGAACCAATACCACCTTGCAATAAATCTCTAGATGTGAGTGTGTGTGTGTGTGTGTGTATGTGTATATACAGGATACATTTTTTTTGTTTCCAATTACATTTTTTTCACTTTTATTTAATATATATAAATTTCCAAAGTACAGCTTGTGGATTACAATGGCTTCCCCCCCATAACTTCCCTCCCACCTGCAACCCTCCCATCTCCCGCTCCCTCTCCCATTCCATTCACATCAAGATTCATTTTCAATTCTCTTTATATACAGGAGATCGATTTAGTATATATTAAGTAGAGATTTCAACAGTTTGCACGCACATAGAAACATAAAATGTAAAATACTGTTTGAGTACTAGTTATAGCATTAATTCACATTGAACAACACATTAAGGACAGAGATCCTACATGAGGAGTAAGTGCACAGTGACTCCTGTTGTTGACTTAACAAATTGACACTCTTGTTTATGGCGTCATTAATATCCCTAGGCTCTTGTCATGAGTTGCCAAGGCTTTGGAAGCCTTTTGAGTTTGCCAACTCAGATCATATTTAGACAGGGTCATAGTCAAAGTAGAAGTTCTCTCCTCCCTTCTGAGAAAGGTACCTCCTTCTTTGATGGACCATTCTTTCCACTGGGATCTCACTTACAGAGATCCTTCATTTAGGGTTTTGTTTTTTGTTTTTTTTTTTTTTGTTTTTTTTTGCCAGAGTGTCTTGGCTTTCCATGCCTAAAATACTCTCATGGGCTCTTCAGCCAGATCCGAATGCCTTAAGGGCTGATTTACAGGATACATTTTAAAAGTTCATGGAAAATGGAATTAAAAATAAGTTGCAGAGCAGGCATTTGATGCAGCAGCTAAGATTCCAGTTTGGATGCCTGCATCTCATATTGGAGTGCCTGGTTTGAGTTTCTGGTCCTCTACTTCCAATCTTGCTTCCTGCTAACGTATATCCCGGGAGACAACAGATGATGGTTCAAATACCTAGGTCTCTGCCACCCATATGGAAGATCCAGATGGATTTCCAGGTTCCTGGCTTTGGCATGCCTAGCCCTGGCTGTTGCAGGCATTTTAGGAATGAAACAGTGAAAAGATCTGTGAGTTGATGAGTCTCTCAAATAAAATGAAAATGAATACAGTTTTAAAAAGATTTAAAGGATAAGTGTATTGTGGTGTGCAAAATGAATTTCACGAAGAGATTTTTTCATAATAAACATTTTTATGAACCTTCTGAAAGTGTGAAGATTATACAAAGAGGGTCAAAAGTTCATGGAAATGGAATTAAAAGATAATGCTCATGAATTAATATATAGCACTTTTTTTTTCTCAGCTTCCTCATTTTTGTTAATGCCATAAATATTTTCCCAGATTTTAAAGCCACACATCATAAAGATATTTTGGGCTGCTCCCTCTCCTACAATTCTCATATCTAATTAGGTGTATAGGAAATCTTTGGCTTGTAAAGATTTGAGGGGCAGCATTGTGGAGTAGTGGGTTATGCTGTCACCAGCAATGCTGGCATGCCATATGGGTACTGGTTCATGTCGTGGATGCTCCACTTCTGATCAAGCTCCCTGCTAATGTGCCCAGGAAAAACAGTAGAATACTCAAGTGTTTGGGTGCCTGCCACCCACATGGAAGACCCAGAAGAAGCTTCTAGCTCCTGGCTTTTTCTTGGTCCAGCCCTGACCACTGAGGCCATTTGGAGAGTCAACCAGTAGATGGAAGATAGCTCCCTCTCCCTCTCCCTCTCCCTCTCCCTCTCCCTCTCCTTCTCTTTCTGTAACTCTGCCTTTCAAATAAATGGATAAATCTTTTAAAAATATATAAAGATTTACTGTATTACTCCATAGTCACGTAAAAACTCTAGGACATAAAACAATTCTCAACAAAATTGAGTTCATGTCATATATCTTTTCATATGCTGATTTTATTTTGTTTGGATAAATTCCCAGGAGTAGGATGGCTGGGTCACATAGTAGATCTATTTTCAGATTTCTGAAGAATCTCCATACTGTTTCCCATAATAGTGGTATTAGTTTACATTCTCATGAACAGAGTGTTAGCCACTCAAAAAAATTCAAATCATGCCATATATCTTTTCTGGCCACCATGGAATGAAGCTGGAAATGAACAACTCAAGAAACTCTAGAAAATACACAAACACATGTAGCCTGAATAACATGCTCCTGAATGAACAGAAGAAATCAAAATAGAAACCAAAAAATTTCTATAAATGGATGAAGATGACAACACATCATATCAAAATTCATGAGATATAGCAAAAGCAGTATTAAGAGGAAAGTTTATAGTAATTAGTGTCTACATCAAGAAATTGGAAAGATGTCAAATAAATGACCTAACAGGCATTAAGGTCTTCATGGAAACACAAGAGACCCTGAATAGCTAGAGCAATTTTAAACAACATAAACAAAGCCAGAGGCATCTCAATACCAGATTTCAAGACATACTACAGGGCACTTACAGCCAAAACAACCTGGCATGGGCACAAAAATATACATGTCAACCAATGAAACAGAATAGAAACTCCAGATATCAATCCACACATCTAAAACCAAATTACCTTTGACAAAGGAGCTAAAATCAATCCTTGGCAAAAGGACAGTCTCTTCAGTAAATGGTTCTGAGAAAATTGGATCTATACACACAGAAATGTGAAACAAGATCCCTACCTTACATCTTAGATGAAAATCAACTCAAAATGTATCAAGGATCTAAATCTATATCCTGATAGCATCACATTGCTGGAGGAAAACATCAGGGAAACTCTGCAGGATATTGGGATAGGCAAAGATTCCTTGGAAAAGACAGTAGAAGCACAGGCAATAAGGACAAAAATAGACAAACGGGATTACATCAAGCTAAGAAGCTTCTGACTTGCAAAGGAAGCACTCAACAAAATGAAGAAGCAACTGACAGAATGGGAGAAAATATTTGCAAACCATGCAACTGTTAAAGAATTAATATCCAGGAACTACAAAGAGCTCAAGAGAACAACAACAAACAAATCAGTTAATAAATGCGTAAATGACATGAGCAGGTATTGTTTTTAAGATCTATTTTATTTACGTAGAAGAGTTACAGAGAGAGGTAGAGCAGGAGCGAGCGAGAGAGGTCTTCCATCCGCTGGTTCACTCCCCAAATGATCGCAATGGTCAGAGATGAGCTGATACAAAGCCAAGAGCCAGGAGCTTCTTCCGGGTATCCCATACAGGTACAGGGGCCCAAGGACTTGGACCATCTTCTACTGCTTTCCAAGGCCACAGCAGAGAGCTGGATGGGAAATGGAGCAGCTGGGACTCAAACCGGTGCCCATATGGGATGCCAGGTGCTGCAGGCCAGGGCTTTAACCTGCTGCACCACAGCACCAGCCCCCACAGGTAATTCTCAAAGGATGAAATACAAATGGCCAACAGACACATAAAAAGATGCTCAGGATCACTATCCATGAAGGAAATGCAAATAAAAATCACAATGAGGTTCATTCTTACCCCAGTTAGAATTGCTAGCAACTAAAAATCAAAAAATAAATGCTGACAAGGATGTGGGGAAAATGACTAATAGTCTCTTCATGGGAATGCAAACTAATACAACTATTATGGAAAACAGTATGGAGATTCCTCTGAAATCTGAAAATATAGCTACTATGTGACTCAATCATCCATTCTTTGGAATTTATCCAATAAATAAATAAGTAAAATCAGCATATGAAAGTTATTTGTATCCTCATGTTTATTGCAGCTTAAATCACAATAGCTCAGATATGGAATCAACCCAGATGTCTATTAACTGATGACTGGATAAAGAAAATGTGGTATATATACACTATGGAATATTACTCAGCCATGGCATTTGGATTTTTATCTTTCTGGGAAGTTAAAGAACAATAAAGATCTCCTTGTTAGGATAGAGTTTTGAGAAAGCCAACACTTTAGCAGGAAAACACCCAGGAATAGTTTCACCAGAGAGTCCTTCTCCATCAAAAAAATGTTCCTGTACACTCCTGTCATCAAACAAAGGAAATTTTGCCAAGATTTTCCATGTGAAATCATTGGGCACCCACCTTGTTATATTCCTCATTAAGAGGTGTCCATTTAAAACAGCAGAAGATGACCCAAGTCCTTGGACCCTGCACTCACATGGGAGGTCCTGATGAAGCTTCTGGCTCCTGGCTCCTGGCTTAGTCTGGCCCAGCCCTGGCCATTATGGCCATTTGGAGAGTAAACCAGCAGATGGAAGATCCCTCTGTTTGTCTCTCCTTCTCTCTCTGTAACTCTGCCTTTCAAACAAAATAAACCTTTTAAAAAGGGGGATGATGTCAATTTTTCTTCATTTAATAATGTACAAAGACCACACTGATATCTTTGGGAATGGACTGAATAGCTGATGTCATTACTTAGAAAAATATCTTGAACATTACTGAATTTATTTTGGGGATATAATTTATTTTTATCCTTATCTTTTAATTTTATTTTTCCACATTTTGCACCCTCCCTCATATATTATTTCTAATCCTTTGAGCCACTTTACATTGTCTTCTTTTTACAGATTAGATAGCTGAGTTTCAAAGAGACATGAAGACATACAAAACATAATTTCACTATTGAATTGTTTTACAGTTCACTTGGCACATATTTCATTGCTACAATTGACTATATTGTGTGCCCGCTCCCTCACAACCCTTAACACAAAACTCAACTTTATGGTTTTCATAATAATTCTAATCAGATGGTATATACTGTTGCAGTTTTCTTTGTTTTTATGTTTTTCTGAGTATGTATATGGAAATATGGAAAGAATCACATTGTGCACTGCATAGTATTTGATGAAAAAACCAAACCCAATGCATACATGTCTTCCTTCAAGTTTCCCTGGTTTCACCATCAATCTATGTGCTTGTTGGGTGAGAGGGAGCTTGGCTCCCATTTCTCCCTTCCTTGTCCCTTCCTTCCTTCTTAGTGTCCAGTCTTGCTGATTTGGATATTTCAACCCAAGATCTTTCTCCCCAGACCTTAAAAATCTCATTCCTTTCTAAAGCAACACTGTTGAAGTCTGCCTCAGCTGTGCCAAACACAGCAGATGTAAATTGCATTGTCCTAAAAGACATGAAGCTTCAAAGCTTTTATTTCATTGTTACTAAAATTAGCTCATGAATCCTATTTTTCCGCAAGGCAGAAAATTTAAACCTGCTAATTCAATGTTGGCCCAGTCATATTTTGTTTTTAATATGATCAATGCAGAATTTTAATTTATCCCTTCCTCTTTTCCATTTTGTCTTCAAAACTGGTGCCATTAGCATTGTCTCAACCCCTTTTTTGGAAGCTCTTTGGTACTTATCTCTTTGTTATACACTGCACTGGGTACGTATGAGGTATGCAGGCTGCCTAGTGGTCTATCTTCCTGTACACCTTACACCACCATTGCTAATCTACTACCAAGTATGTTCCCATGAGATTTACTTTTCAAGACAGTACTTCTTGGAAGCTAGACAATCATCTCCTGTGCTTTGGGTCCCATCCTCCTAAATAAATAAATAAAACTCATTTAGCAGCTGTTGATATAAATTTTGTGTTCTCACCTTTGGCTCCATATGTAAACTTTGGGATTCCAAGGAAACTTTTCTTTTTCAACTATATTTGACTTTTATAAATCAGAATACTTTGTCTTTTAGATTATTATTTCTATGTTTCAAAGTCCATTCAGCAACTCAATTGACTTTTTTGTCCAAAAACAGGGCCATCCTGGAAGTAAGGACAGAGTGTACAGAAAACTTCCTCTACTGCTAAATTATTGGGAAAGGGTAACAGATACAAGGAGGAGGGGCAGTAAAGATCAAACATTTCAAAATATAGCTTATACTATTTCACATGCACATATTCATGAGCTCAACATATAAAGGTATCTAAATTCAGTATCCAGCTTCCCTAGAAAGCAGAAGAAAATTAGAAAAAAATCCCTTCTGTTGCACAGTAATAAAACAATAATAATATTGATACATAACTTGAATTAATAGCCCTTTAGTGGTGAGAAGAAAGAAAAATAAATGTGTGGAAACATGTACATTTCCATGTGTGTTCTTTTGAATTTGTCATTTTTTCTGAGCAAAGATGTGAGAAGTATTACTATAGATGATATTGCCTATTCATACATTTAAAATGCAAACTCTAAAATGTCTGGAATATAGTAGGAATTCAAAAAATATTTGTTGAATGTGTGCTGGAATTTAAGTTGCTGGTTAATAATCTATATTTTATTTTATTATATATTTATTATATTATTTTGTTTTAACAACAAAAATAGTTGTTACTATTTTTAATTTGGGACATTTCATGTGAAAATGCAGAATTTGAGGCTTTCTTGAAAACTTGGAGACTATGGTAACACTGAGTCCGTGTTCCCATGTGGCAGCTCAACTGAGTAGCATGTTTACTTTCCACTTCACCAAAGTCCCCATTGATCTTGTGTGCTTTCCAATGGCTGCTTCCTTCATTTACATCACCTGCCTGACCTGTGTAGTATTTGAGTTTATGATCCCTTCTTAAACTCCTTAATTCATTACACAAACGCATACACACACATACGTGTACAAACTTTATCCTGAGATAGCTATCTACTCTTTGACAGAATGAAACAAATACCTTATCAGAAATAGATGTTTTATCCATTTTCTGATTTATTATTTTTGAAAATTGGAAGTATAAAATTTGTTTCCAAAATGCAAAAATAAGTTTCTGACATAAAGTTTTAAAAACCCACAGAAATATCTTTCATTAGTCACTGATAGAACTTAATCATTTGAATTTTCCCCAAATGGCTTAGCTTTTCTGAAGTTTTCAAGAAGGAGAACAGGATGTCCACTCACCCCTCTTCCAACAATTTTCTTCAAAAGAGTCATTTTTCTCCTGCCTCCAGTTTCTTCCAGCTCCTAAATCTGTCAGCTGATTTGTTCAGCTTCTTCTGGGGAGGCATCTTACTTTGTTCTATATACTTTATTGAGTGCCCTTGAAGTTTTCTGGGACTCTTTTTAGAATGCTATGGTGAGTAGAGTAAAAATGTAAGCTCACAACTCACTGTTCCTCATACCTTTCATGATGATGCATTTCTATCAGACAGAAAATCAAACTCCAACTCCTTGAAGTCTAAAGGAGAATTTATTGATTTGTTTAACTACTAATCAAGGAGCATGGTCCAAACAATACCATCAAAACTCCATTTTATTCCATTTTTCAGCTCTGCCTTCTGCTGTCCCACTTGTTTTTCAGAGTGTGGTGGCCCACAGAGACTCTAGGGTCTCCCTTTCTAGTGTTATGGGAGCTATCACCACTTGACCCTCTTGATTCTTTCAGGTAAACAAACTTCCAATAGGGAGTTATCACTTGCTTTTCTTCGCGTCAACCCAGTGAAAGTCTCACTAACTCCAAATGGGCCAAGAAATCATCTCTGAACCCACATCCCAATCACTGTGGAAATAGAAAGCTTTGGATGGCAAGGATCAAGTGACAAAGGTACCTTTCCCTGGAGAGGAGTGGGATTGACTCAGCTCTACTCAATACAAATAAACAGAGAACAAAAGAAGGGATAGTTACCACAAGGAAAAGTGTGACACATTTTGTCCCAAACTGAGTGGTGAGTGATTTCTCACTACAGCATTTTGGCAGTGGGAAAATCTATCGTGTGACATTCTCTGTTTTTATTGACACTGTAAACTGGAGTATAGTCTAATTTCTTTAAGATGCTGCTAATTTCTTTAATATCTCAGAATTTAATGCCTTTACAGATTTGTCTTTCTTGATTTCTGGTGATTTTCTTTTTCTTGGTGCTTTATATTCACACTGTTAGCATAAATCCTATACTTCTAGACCTGGACAGGGTAAAGCAAGGAACCCCTGGGAGAAAAGGCCCAGGATGTAGTATTTAAATAACATGACAAAAAAGATAGTCATTATTGGAGATACAACCTCTTATATTTTAACCTTTTTACAACTGTCTTAGGACAAACTTTTCAAATCTACCTTTTGCTTTAGAGTCTCTCAAAACTGAAATCATGCCTAAATCACCTTTCTATTGAATTTCTGAAAAAAGATGAACAATAGGGGGAAAATTCTGTCATGTTTGTCACATAAATTTTTCCAGCTTTTGGGCCTAGAGTCAAAAATCTTCCGAGTCTAAGCAGGAAGCTTATGGAGTAGCTGCGATTAGGCCAGGAAGACTCATTCCTGGGTCAAGGAAACTGAATCCATCTCAGCTGGTATCTGTATCCGGTTCACAAGGATTCTGCCTCTGGTATAGGCCAAGACACTAATCCCTTCAAAGAAGGAGACTAAGATTCAGTAAGGGGGCAAAAACTGAAATTACCTGTGGATGTAATCAGGAAAGATTGCAGCTGGTAAAATGCAGGTGCCTGTGAGATTGCTTCAGACCTAAGGAATTTGGGTTTAGGGCAAGGATTCTCAAATTTGAGCATCAGAGTGACCTGGCTGAAGGATTGGTTAATGCGAACATTCCTCCATGTACTCCCAGAATTCCTGATTTTGATGAATTTGAGACTTTGCCTGGAAGTTATTTTTATAAAGTTCTAGGGCAACGGCGCTGTTGCTGCTGTTCTTGGGTCTCTGCGAACTCCCAAACTGTGGCAATAGAACTAACTATGAATTTTCTTTTTCTGGTGGAAATGAGAGTCCCTGGTTAAATGAGAGACTTAGCGTTGTTTTAGGAGTGAGAGATATTAAATCTACAGTTTGAAGGTCTCAATATCTAAAGCTTGACAGGGTAGTGAGAACAGAGATTGAGATCTGAGAAGCACAGCCCTAAAACCTGTTCTTTGCAACTCCTAAGAGCAAATGTTCACACCTCTTTCTAACTTCAAGTTCAGTGATGTCAAGTTTGCAGCTTGAACTAGGCATTGGTGGGAGATTTACACCACATATATTTGCTATCATGCCACTGCCTACAATGAAATTAATTGCTGATATGCACATAAAGTAAGATACTCTACAGACCCTGAAACCAATAGAATCTATCTTTCAAGAACTTACATTTTAAATACAAATAATTATGCCACCTCATTAAAGCTATGTGATGTTACTCATTCCAAAATTATTTACTGAGTATTTTCCGTGTGTTGAGAACTGTAACGGATGCTGGGGGATAGTAGTGAACCAAAAAACAGCCTTTGCCTTTTTGGGGACTACACAATTTTAAAGAAAAAAAGTAATTTTTATGTGAGTGATTTAATGTAAATGATTCTATATATACAACCAAAGTGCAAAGACTGTTCTAAAAACTCAAAACATTAAAGAAAATTCTTAATAATTATCTTTACAAGCCCCAGGACACAATATTGTAATTATGAAAATGATTGATATCCGTTGACATTTACTACATATTTAATGTTTGCTTCAAGTATTAGTGTAGATGTAATTATTGTCAATATGACTTCTTCTAATACCATCTATGTTCAAATGTAGAAATGGTGTGGGTACTTTCTTCTTAGGTAAATGTTCTCTCATTTCGAGACACAGAGTTCATTGGCTTTACTCTATGTTTATCTTTTCAAAGAGAAAATATTATGCTATCTGGGAAAAAGCAGAGTTAAAGGAAAGAGACTTAAGGGTGCTTAAAATATTTTCATTTTCACAAAAGTAAAATACATGATCATTTCAAATTTTTTATAAAGATTATATATGTGTGTGTATATATATATATATACACACACATATTTGAAAGGCAGGGTTACAGAGAAAGGGCGAGAAAGAAATCTTCCACATGCTGGTTCACTTCCCAAATGGCTGTGGCAACCAAGGCTGGGCCAGGCTGAAGCCAGAAGCCTGGAACGCCATCTGGGTCTCCCACATGGGTGGCAGGGACCCAAGCACTTAGGCAACCTTCCATTGCTTTCCCAGGTACTTTAGCATGGAACTGTATCGGAATTGGAGCAGGTGGAACTCAAACCAGCGCTCACATGGGATGTTGGAATTGCAGGCGGCTGCTTAACTCACTGTGCTATAAGGCCAGCCTACTCATTTCACATTTTTTTAAATGATCTCAGGATTTTAAAAAAAAATTTATTTATTTATTTGAAAGTCAGCATTACACAGAGATAGAAGGGGGGGGGGTGGTTCTTCCATACGCTGGTTCACTCCCCAGTTGGCCACAATGGCTGGAGCCGCACAGATCCGAAGCCAGGAGCCAGGAGCTTCTTCTGGGTCTCCCACACGAGTGCAGGGGCCCAAAGACTTGGGCCATATTCCACTGCTTTCCCAGGCCATAGCAGAGAGCTGGATCGGAACTGGAGCATCTGGGACTCAAACTGGCACCCATATGGGATGCTGGCACTGCAGGCGGCAGCTTTATCTGCTACACCACAGCGCCAGCTCCTCATTTCAAATTTTAAAAAGCCTTTTAACTGGATTTGGTAAGTCAATTCTCTAGTTTCTTTTATAGTGACAAAGTTTAGAGAAGTAACTGTTCAATCAGCATTAAGTATAGTGGGGCAATTTCTGAAGTAGGTAACCGAGATGAGGAGAGGAACAGGATCATAAGGGAACCTTGGCATGAACACAAATGTTGCTTCTGGGCTATCCCCTCCCCATCTCCACTGTCTGATTGCAGAACTTGCTAGATTCCATCAGATGTGGGAATGAACCATGGGAATGGGCAAGAGCCTGTGTTTTTTAGTTTGTGGGTGAGTGAGGACATGAAAAAATAGTAACGTTTTATACCTTTTTAAAGAGTAACTACTAATTTTCCAGTTGCATAATTTACATTACTTCCTCTGAAGTCTTGTCATTATATTCTAAGATTACTTAAAAGTGAGGTCCTTTGACCAGAACCTATCCGTAAGCAATTATTGGTCTGTGATGACTTAACTACAGAAATTAACATACTTATTTGGAAATTCTTACAGCAATTTAACAGAGGTATTTTAT
Source organism: Oryctolagus cuniculus (assembly GCF_964237555.1). Lineage (NCBI taxonomy): Eukaryota > Metazoa > Chordata > Mammalia > Lagomorpha > Leporidae > Oryctolagus > Oryctolagus cuniculus. The sequence continues at coordinate 64,832,752 of NC_091453.1, read as the reverse complement.
GTATGTTGACTATAATAATTAAATAAATAAATAAGTAAAATAATAAAAAATACTATAGCCTAACCAATATCTCTCCATTTTTCCCACCTCCAATCTGGCAAACACCATTCTATTCAGAGCTTCTGGGAGTTCTACTATTTTATATTCCACATGTAAGTGAGGTCATGCAGTATTTGTGTTTCTGTGCTAGGCTTATTTCATGTGGTATAATATCCTCCAGTTTCATTCATTTCATTGCAAATAATAGAATCTGCATTTTCAAAATTGAATATTATTCTGCTGTACATGTATGCGTATATATATTACACAATTTTTTATGATCTGTGATTTTAATTATCTTAAGCCTTATGATCACATAATTTAAACATTTGTGCTGATCTTGTATCTCCTCTATTTTAGTACTTCTGAGTTTGCAAAAGCACCATTACCAATTACAAATATATAGTAATCCTCAAATTTTATGTGTTTCTGAATAGCTGTTTAAAGATGATAGTAAGTAGTCCAAAAATGACATATAACTTGCTGCTCTATCTTGTAATGCTGACTTTCAAAGCATCTGACCTTGTAGATTATCTAAAAAGTGTGAGAAGGATTAAGAATTTCTTACTTGATATACATAAACCGCACTAAAAACGCCTTTTGATAAGTAAAAGGCAGTGTTTTAGATATAGGAAATTCTGTTAGATTGACATAGTTAAGATAAAACATGTAGACATTGCTACCTATCTTCAGCCCTTGCCTTTAACAGGCTAAAGAGCAGAAACTGTAACACAGCTGAATCTTGCTCAGTTTTACAACAGTGAAGTGATTTCCCCAGTCTTTTTTTGAAAGATTTATTTTATTTATTTATTTGAAAGTCAGAGTTACACACACACACACACAGAAGAGAGTCAGAGAGAGAGAAAGAGAGAGAGGTCTTCCATCCAATGGCTCACTCCCCAGTTGGCTGCAGCGGCTGGAGCTGCACAGATCCGAAGCCAGGAGCCAGGAGTTTCTTCTGGGTCTCCCACGTGGTGCAGAGGCCCAAGGACCTGGGCCATCCTCCACTGCTTTCCCAGGCTACAGCAGAGAGCTGGATCAGAATTGGAGCAGCCAGGTCTTGAACCAGTGCCCATATGCGATGCGGGCACTTCAGGTCAGGATGTTAACCTGCTGCGCCACAGCGCCGGTCCCGTCCCCAGTCTTTAAAACATATTCATATTACCAGTTACAGAAACCTAAACATAAAACCAATCTCTAATAGATTTTGAATGCCATTCTGCATTTTTCTGAAAAGGTGAACATTAGTAGCTAAGTCCAACCATATCTTTAGGAGGGGAAAACAGTGAATTACTATCAAAATTCTAAAAAATCATTTATTTAACCACAGGAAAACTTAAATCAGAAACTGTCCAACAAAAAATCTTCTGTCATCCATGATCTAAATGAATGAGATCAGTTAAATTATGGGACAGGTAAACAATGCTAATGAGACATTTCTGTTTCGTAATAGGACAGTAACCAACTATTACTCATATTACCCATATATATATATATATGATTTATTTATTTGTTTAAAAGGCAGAGACAGAAGCAGAGAGAGAGATATCTGCCATCCGCTGGTTCACTCCCCAAATGGCCTCAATGGCCAGAGCTGGGCCAATCTGAAGCCAGGAGCCAGGAGCTTTTTCTGGATCTCCCATGTGGATGCAGGGGTCCAAGGACCTAGATTTACCGGCTACACCATGGCGTGGGGCCCACATTGATATATTTTTAAAATCAGCTATCAATTCTGCCCTTTCATTCTTTCTGTTAAAAAAGATTTATTTACTTATTTGAAAAGCAGAGTTACAGAGGTAGAGATACACACACACACACACACACAGATATCTTCCATCTGCTAATTCACTTCCCAAATGGATGCAACAGCCAGTGGCTGAGCAGATCCAAGACCAGGAGCCAGGAGCCTCTTCTGTGTCTCTCACGTATGTGCAGGGGCTCAAGCACTTGGGCCATCTTTTCTTGCTTTCCCAAGCTATTAGAAGGCAGCTGTATCTGAAGTATAGCAGCCAGGATTTGAAACAGCTCCTACAAGGGATGCTGGTGGCTTAGGAAGGAGCTTTACCCACTATGCCACTGCACCAGCCCCTTCATTCTTCTTCTTAATGCCAGTAAAGATAACTTTTATTCCAGGGACATATTTCTTGGGATTCTCCAAATACTCCAGCAGAGTGTCCTTTCCCCAGGTGATGCTCTATTTGCTGTTGGCTTTTGTGTAAAAGAATCCAATGGCCTGAGCTGCTTCCTGCCCAGACCATGGAAATTTTGGCCCAGTCTTCTGCTAGCCTCCCTTTTCCATGGTGTGAAACTGTGCACACGCAAGAACAAAGATCTTTCCTTTGTCAACATCACCCATTTTTAATTGTCCTGCAGCTTCCACACACTGCACTCACTGTCCTTTCATTGTTTCTACTACAAAGGTCCACATTTGCAAGCTGGACATCTGACTCTCTCTATACCACATTTTCTTTATCCATTCATCCATTGAGGGAAACTTAGGTTGTTTACATCTCTTTTCTGTTGTAAATGATGCTTCAATGAACACTATACTGCAAATGATCTCTTAGATAATTTCATTTCCTAGGTTCAATTATACAATATGAAAGCATTCTGGACATCTAGTGTACAACATGATGATCATAGTTAACAAAACTGTATTGTACATTTGAAATTCGCTAAGAGGGTAGATCTCAAGTTTTCTTACTACAATGATGGTAACTACTACTGCTATTACTACTAATATCATTCGCTATTTGGCATAATAGTTAAGATGCTGCTTGGGTTGCCCACATTTCATTTGTGTGCGTGGGTTTGAGTTTTCGCTCCACTCCTGGTTCCAGTTTCCTGCCAGTGCACACACCAGGAAGCAACAGCTTGGCACAGCTCTGGCTGTTGCAGGCATTTAGGATTTAGGAAGTGAACCAGAGGTTGGGAGATCTTGCCCTCTCTGCCTCTCTCCCTTTCTTTCTTCCTCCCTCCCTTCCTCTTTACTTTTCAAATAAATTTAAAAAAAATTAGATAGTTACTCTGAGTTGATGGTTTTAATTACTAGCTTGATTTGGTGAGTATTTAAGAATGTATACATATATCAAAACATCAAGTTATTTACTTTAAATAGATACTATCTTAATTATCAATTACACCTTAATAAAGCTAAAAACAAAAAAAATATAACTTGTATTTTATGTCTTTTTCATTTCCTTTTTGTAATGAGTATTTTTTTGTACAAAATATCAATCTAATTGACTGCAATTTTTGAATTATTTCATAGCAGATGAGTTGAGAAACACTGATGGAAGTAATTGTTGGGTGAATGTACAGTCATTACTTGTAAAATGTTGAGACGTCACTTTGTTTTTGTGGGTTTTTTTAAAGATATACTTATTTGAGGTGCCGGTGCTGTGGCATAGCAGGTAAAGCTGCCACCTGCAGTGCCGGCATCCCGTATGGGCAGCAGTTCTATTTCTGGCTGCTTCACTTTCGATCCAGCTCTCTGCTGTGGCCTGGGAAAGCAGTAGAGGATGGTCTAAGTCCTTGGGGCCCTGCATGCGTGGGAGACCTGGAAGAACCTCCTGGCTCCTGGCTTCAGATCAGCGCAGCTTTGGCTGTTGTGGCCAATTGGGGAGTGAGCCAGTGGATGGAAGATTCTCTATCTCTCTTTCTCTCTCTCTGCCTCTACCTCTCTGTAACTCTGCCTTTCAAATAGATAAATAAATAAATCTTTAAAAAAGATATATTTACTTGAAAATAGAGCGACAGAGAGGGTGACAGAGAGAGAGAGAGAAAGAGTGAGATTCCATCTGCTGGTTCACTCCACAAATGCCCACAACAGCGAGATCTGGGCCAGTCTGAAACCACCCTGGTCTCCCACAAGGGTGACAGGGGCCCAAGTACTGGGACTGTCTTCCACTGCCTTCCAAGACTCATTATCAGGAAGCTGGAACAGAAGCAGAATAGCTGAAACTCAATCTGGCACTCTGACATGGGATGCCGCTGTGGCAAGTGGTAACTGAACCCCCTGTACCACAATGTTGGCCTCAACTAATGTGGTATTTGAAGGATCCATGTTGTGCTGGAGGAGCCACTTACCCAGCTCCTCTCTAACCATGCTTCTACTTTGTGGCAATAGTGGGATGGTTAGAGGCCAGAAAAAAAGAAGATGGTGATGGCTACAAAAACTTGTTCTTATGCCATTTGCTTTCACACACAACTTGATTGATACCCATGGCACATTGAACGTTCATAGCTAGAATACCCTGGGACATCTACTAACTAAAAGATTCCACATTTAGAATTATTACAAAATTCTTACACTTTTTTCTTTATTTTAAAGAAAAAATTGAAGCAGTAACTGTACAGAACCTCAACTGGGAGACATGACTCAAAGGAAAAGCCTTGGCTTATGTTAAAAGATTGGTAAATTAGCGTGTATTTGTATTATTTATGTTTCAATAAAATGTTTTAAGATATCCCTCCTCTTCTACTAAAATTTTAAAGCAACCTCCCAAGTACTGTTCCTAATATTTTAAGAAAGCTTCTATAGTCTGAATAAAAAAGCATAAAAGGACTTCAGAGAAAGGAGAGATTGTTTTGTATAGGAATGTCAGAGATTACATCATAGGGTGCTTGGGGAGATCTTGAAAGATGAGTCGGATTGAAAAGTATGTAAGCTGAGGGAGACCTCAGGAGAAAAGGCATCAAGACAGGAAAGAATGAGCAAATTTATGGAGGGAACAGTAGGGCCTGGTCCAGCTTGGAGGAAGGTTCATACTTCTAACCATAGATTATTAGATTAGCTAGGATACAGTCCATGACCTTATAGCAACCATTCTGGTTGAATGCTCTCAGCTGTGCTTTAGTACAGTTTCTTTCAAGTGTTTTTTGGCTGCAACCCACAGTAAAAAACCAGATTTTTAAATAGCAACACAGTACATATGTCAGGTATTATGTGTGCATTTCATGAAACATGCTAACTCTTGCTACAGTCTAAGTTCTCTGATATTTTCTGTTCATTTTTATTTCATTGAAGATGCTATTTTGGCACCCACAAATTTAGATCCAAGTTCCCAATTAGTACTAATTCAGGACCCAGCAAGGCATGTGGACCACAATTTTGAAAGGTAGTGTCTAGGGAACTAATTCTCAGAGATGCAATTTTGTCCTCCAGTAGACATTTAGCAATGTATGGAAACTTTGCTTCTCAAAATTGGAGCAGACATGGGGGAGATACTGGCATTTAATGTGAAGAAGGTGTGAATGATGTTAAACTTTGTACAATGCAAAGGACAACCAATACCTCCCCACCAACAAAAACTTACCTGGCTAGAACTATCAATACTCCTAGATTAAGAAACACTGCTATAAACAATCCACTAAGAGAAGAAGAGTGTTTGCTAGTGAGACTGTATTTCCATTTTTCCATAGCAGCTGAGACTCACCTGGTTCCTGTATTGCCATCTTACAACTTTCAGTGAGTGGAGCTGGATGAGATGTCACTACCCTTTTTCTACTGCTAGCTGTCCTTAGCTCCTCTCCCTAACACAATCTACAGAGAAAAGAGATCAAAATTCCTGAAGGCATTCATTCAAATATCATTTTCTTTGTTATTCTTGAGAATATATTCTAAAATGATTAAGCTGCGACAACCCAAAATTTAAAGCTCATGAACTGAATATGGAATGCTTAGCTAAGTTCAGTTAAGTCTTTTATTCCACACTGGTGTTCTTGTTAAATGGCTTTGCCCAGACAAACATGCCATTTGTGAAACCACGGGTAACACTAAACATGTTAAGTCAGCTAGAAATTTTGCAACACTATAGTATCATGGAGTTAATGCTAGATGGCACAAGGGAGGGATGCGATTTTAAAAAGGTGTGGTTTCTGAGGCCGGCACTGTGGTGTAGCAGGTAAGCTGTTGCCTACAGTTACCAGCATCCCAAATGGGCACTGGTTCAAGTCCCGGCTACTCTACTTCCAATCTGGCTCTCTATTATGGCCCAGGAAAGCAGTAGAAGATGGCCCAAGTGCTTGGGCCCCTGCACCGGCATGGGAGACCCAGAAGAAGCTCCTGGCTCCTGGATTTGGCTCAGCCCAGCTCTAGCTGTTGCAGCCATTTGGGGAGTGAACCAGCAGAGGGAAGACCTTTCTCTCTCTCTCTCTCTCTCTCTCTCTCTCCCTCTGCCTCTTTGTAACTCTGCCTTTCAAATAAATAAATAAATAAATCTTTTTAAAAACATACAAAAAAGGTGTGGTTTCTTCTATCAGAAATTTTCAGTATAGAAATACAGAAATTTGGAAGTTCAAAAATACAATCAAATTAAAAAATTTATTCACTGAATAGTAAATGAAGAAGTGTTCATTGAGTACCTTCTCCTACCTCTGTGCCATTTCTCTTGAGGAAGCAAGCTAACATATTGTGAGTAGTCTACAAAGAGGCACCATGTAACAAGGAACTAATGTTCGTAATGGCCAAGACCCTAGGACCTGCTGAAAGCCACAGGAGTGAACTTTGAAGTGGACATTCTGAGGCCTGTCAACAGCCATGTGAGTGAGCTTAGAAGTAGAACCTCCACCAAGGAAGCCCAGAGATGCCTGCAACTTCAACTAAAACTTTGAGTGAGTGCAGGTGCCAGTGTTGCGGTGCATCAGGTTAAACTGGGTAGAAATGCCTGCATCTCATATCAGATTGAGGGTTCAAGTCCCCTCAACTCTGCTTCTGATCCAACTTCCTGCTAATGTAACTGAGAAGCAGTAAATGATGGCTCAAGTACTTGCGCTCTTGTTACCCAAGTTGTAGATCCAAATGGAATTCCCAGCACCTGGCTTTTTCCTGGCCCAGCCCTGAATGTTGTGGGCATTTGGGGGAGTGAACCAGCAGATGGAAAATCTCCCTCTCTGTCTCTCTGTCTCTATCACTCTGCCTTTCAAATAAAAAAAATTAAATCTTAAAAAACAGAACCTTGAGTGCAGCCTTGTGAAATACTCAGAGCCTGAGAACCCAGTCTTCTATGTCCAGATTCTTAAAGTTTGTGATAATAGATAATAGATTCTTAAAAGTTTAAGCTAATAAAGAGTAGCAATAGATAACTAATACAGACTATTAAATTTTCCAAGTCTGATTGGGAAATTATTTTGCCACTTGCTTTTATCAACTATTGCTTCATGTATGTTGAAACTCTTTCATGGGACACATAAATTTATGATCCTTACATCTTCCTGAAAAACTGACCTTTGTCACTATGAAATACCCTTCTTTACCTCTTGTAATATATTTCATCTCGAAATCTATTTTATCTGATTAATATAGTTTTTCTGATATTCTTATGCTTATTATTTGTAAAGTATCTATTTTTATATTATGTATTCAATGTATATTTTTTAATTTAAAGTGCCCTTCTTTGAGACAGCATTCAGTCATGTTTCACTTAACAACACGGATATGTTCTGAGAAATGTGTCAATAGGTGATTTCATCATTGTGTAAACATAAGAGTTTATTAACACAAACTATGATGTCACTTGATAATACAATCTTATGGGGCCACCATTCAATGTCATCCATTGTTTACTGAATTTTTATGTGGGGCTTGATTATAGTTGCATCTTATGTTCTTTTTATCCATTTTTCAGATATCTACCTTATATTTGGAGTGTTTTGTTCAGTGACTTTTACAATACAATTATTGACATGTGTTTTGAGTTTGTGAATTTTTCTTTTATTTGAGGAACAGAGAGGCAGGGAGGACAATAAAGAGATAGACAAACATGAGAGCTGCCATCTAGTGATTCACTTCCCAATGTTCACGACGTCCAGGATTGGGCCAGGTGAAAATCAGGCGCTAGGAACTCAGGCCAAGTCTCGTGTATGAATGCAGTAATTCAACTACTTGAGCCATCACCCGCTGCCTTCCAGTGTCTACTAAATGAAAGCTAGAGTCAAAGCCAGGTATCAAACCCAGGTACTACAATAAAAGATGTGGGCATCTTAACCACTAGGCCAAACACTTGCCTTCACATTAGATAATTTTAATTGATCTATCTTCAAGTTAACCTAGTTTTTGCTCTGTCATTCCATTTGACTAAGTCTATTCTGAACTTTTAATTTCAGAAAGTGTATTTTTTAAAAAATTTTATTTGAGGTACACAAATTTTATGCATTTCATATAAACAGTTTTAGGAAAATAGTGATACTTCCCAGCCTACTGTGTATTTTTAAATTTTAGAATTTCTATTCAGTTGTGTTTTATTATTTCTCTTTTTCTGCTGAGATTTCCTAATTCTTCGCTGAAATTTTTCCTTTTAAAACCATGTTTGGTTTACATCATTGAGGATTGTTATTATAGTTACTATAAAATTCCTGTTTAATAATTCTAATGACTGGATAGTTCATCTTGCACTCAGTCTCAGTTATTACAGTTTTTCTCTTTATATTATGTTCTAGTTTTGTTTTGGTTCTTTATATGCGTGAAAGTTTTCTACTGTATCCTAGATATTTTGGGTATTAAAGTGGGCAACTTTGGATTCTGTTATTTTTCTCTAATGAGTGTTGTTTCCTTTGTTCTAGTAGGTGATACTTGAGTGGCAGGGATCAGGAGAGTGCCGGGCTTAAACTATAGTCTCTTGGGTGGCATTATCAGTTCAGATTGAATTAAATTTGTTTGTGTGCAGAATTACCCATGAGTTGTACATTTGCAACGTGTATCCTAGGATGACGTGGTTGCCAAGTGAGATGCCTTTAGTCTGTTCCACATATACCTGATTCAGAGGTCAGTCCAAAATGTGAATAGAAAAGTTTAGAGATATGTTCTCGGGTGTGTTCCCTTGAAGGACTCTCCTACTCTCTTCAGCATTCATAGCTTCTTAGCTTTTTTTTTTTATTTATTTCGTAGGTCACAAAACAGATTTATTTTCTCCTATGGGAATACTAGCCAAGTGTGAACTTCACTTAGCTCCAGGCTAAAAACTCCAGACACAGGAATTTACTTCTCTCCCGTCCTCCAAGTGAATGTGCACTGCTAACCCAGCAGATAATTCTTCCCCCTCTCCAATATAGTCAGATCCTCACTTTTTGTTTATGTCTAAGTTTTCCAACTATTTTCTTCAGTGAAACGGAGAAGAGTTGACAAATATGGAGTTAATTGATGATACTTAGAAGTTGAACTCTCTGTAGTTTAATTTTTTGAATAAAATCTTTCAAACATGAACATAAATTTGAAATAGTACAACGGATTCTCATACATAAATCATCAGACTCAACCATGATTAAGATTGGCCTCACTTGGTTCATCTGTTTCTTTTTTATCTTATTGTTCTTAAGTATTTAAGACAAAACCCAGACACCATGTTATTTCACCTACATATGCTTTTGTATGCATCTCTAAAAGTCATAAACATAATGCCATGATTACATCTAAAGACTGACAATATTTTTAATAAAAATATCTATTCCACAATGTACAAATTTGTTTAAAAAAAAATGTGTGCCTGCACTCACTTGGACTTACCCCTAGTGGTAGAGCTAGAAACGTGCCATGGGACTCCAAATCCCATTAAGTGGGCATGTACCGATGTCATCTTACTAGTTAAAGTGACCAGTTTAAGTTCATAATTGATCATAAAGATAGGATTAAGTGTCAAAGGAATCACATAAACAAGACTAGTGTCTGCTAATAATAACTGATAGAATTAAAAAAGAGAGAATGATCGAACATAGGAGTGGGATACACAGCAGACTCATAGAATGGCAGATGCTTTAAACAGGACTCTGGCCTCAGAATCAGCCCTTAAGGCATTCAGATCAGGCTAAAAAGTCCATGAGAGTATTTCAGGCATGGAAAGCCAAGACACTCTGGCAAAACAAAAACAAAAAACAAAAACAAAAACAAAAAACAAACAAAACCTAAATGAAAGATCTCTCAGTGAGATCCCAGCAGAAAGAACGGGCCATCAAAGAAGGAGGTACCTTTCTCTGAAGGGAGGAGACAACTTCCACTTTGACTATGACCGTGTCAATTGTTAAATCAACAATGGGGGTCACTGTGCACTAACTCCTCTTGTAGGACCTCTGTCCTTAAGTGTTGTATTATGCAAATTAACGGTAAAATAGTCTTCAAACAATACTTTATACTTTGTGTGCAAACTGTTGAAATCTTTACTTAGTATTTACTAAGTTGATCTTCTGTATATAAAGATAATTAAAAATGAATCTTAATGAAGAATGGGAAGGGAGAGGGAGTGAGAGATGGGATGGTTTGAGGTGGGAGAGTGGTTATGGGGGGAAAAATCTCTATAATCCAAAAGTTGTACTTTCGAAATTTATATTTATTAAATAAAAGTTTTTTAAAAGTGTGCCTGAATTGCATTTGATTAATTGCCTCTTTAGTCTCTGAGGCTAGAATAGTAGCATCCTACCTCTCTCGCTATTTCCCCTGTCATTCACTTAGAGAAGCTACATCAATTGTTCCTACGGAATATCCCACATTCTGGATTTGTTTTCTTCCTGGAGTTATCATTTGACTTGTTCCTCTATCTTCTGTATTTTACTAAATAAAAGCTAACTCCAGAGATTTAATTACATTCAGTTCAGGGCTGGCACTGAGGCATAGCAGGTAAAGCCACTGCCTGCAGTGCCAGCATCCCATATGGGCACTGGTTCAAGTCCTGGCTGCTCAATTTTTTGATCTGGCTCTCGGTTATGGCCTGGGAAAGCAGTGGAAGATGGCCGAAGTCCTTGGGCCCCTGCACCCTCATGGGAGACCCAGAAGAAGTTCCTGGCTCTTGGCTTTGGATCAGCATAACTCCAGTCATTGAGGCCATTTGGGGAATGAATAGGTGGATAGAAGACCTCTCTCTCTCTCTTTCTCTTTCTGCTTCTGCCTCTCTGAAACTCTGCCTTTCAAATAAATTAGTAAATCTTTTTAAAGTATTACATTCAAGTCCAACTTCTTGGCAAGAGTACTTCACAGATGGTGCTGTGTTCCTGTTATCAGAGAATCTGGATAACTAATAATTTTTATGGTTCACCATTAAACAAGAAATCACAAAGTGACAACACATCCAAATCTTGTACACAGATACATACATGTGAATCCAAGTGTCAGTTGCTATATCTTTTATGTTTGCACAGTTGTTTTCCCTCTAGTGATTGAAAGAAAAACAATCAAAAATGCTATAGCTGTATTCTAGTCAAAAGTAGGAAAATGGAAGATCACAATTACTTCCTGTTTCAAGATATTTTTTTTTGACAGGCAGAGTTAGACAGTGAGAGAGAGAGACAGAGAGAAAGGTCTTCCTTCCGTTGGTTCACCCCCAAATGGTCACTATGGCCGGCGTGCTGCACCCATCTGAAGCCAGGAACCAGGTGCTTCCTCCTAGTCTCCCATGCCAGTGCAGGGCCCAAGCACTTGGGCCATCCTCCACTGCACTCCCGGGCCACAGCAGAGAGCAGGACTGGAAGAAGAGCAACCGGGACAGAATCCGGCACCCCAACCGGAACTAGAACCCGGGGTACCAGTGCCGCAGGCGGAGGATTAGCCAAGTGAGATATTTATTCTTATCCCACATATCTTCACTCGTTTATAGATTACCTCCTGGACCACTGTAAGCACATGGATTTGTGACTTTCTCTTCACCCCCCACCCATGCACACATTTCTCCTCCAACTCCTAACTCATCACAACAGACATACCAAAACTCTGATCACTAATACTAAGCTCACGCTCAGTAGTCAACTCCCAATTCTCCAACCCACATACAGAAAGTTTTGGTGTGCTGACAACCCTGTGCCAGTGCATAGCTGAGCTCCAATTTGAAGCTTACTTTGTATGTTTTAAGAAATGAGTGAATAAGGGAAATGTGTTTAAATTTAGCACTCCTATAAGCTTGAAAAATAAAATGAATCATGACTACCCCCAAATCCTGACAATCCCCAAAGTATTTAAACCGGTAAAACTCCTTTGGGAATTTTAGCATTCATTTCATTATAAAATTAAAAGAGTTTAAGGTGGTTCATAAAGCTAAAACATTGATGTCTCATATGAAATATTTTAACTTGGACTTTTAAAAGAGAAACCATAAACAAAAGGCTATAAAGATATCATATGAAATGGGTTCTTGCAAATTCAGTTTTGTTGGAAAAGACACTTATTTTAAGCTCACAAGGGATATAAGCAAATACGAAACTTTAGTACCCATGATATGCAAACCAGAATGACAAGAATCATAAGTTACAGATTAAACATCATGTTTCCAGTTCTTTCAGGAACAATCTATTTATCCAATGTCTAAATTGAGACAGAGGAAGTCAGAAAGAGAGGGGAATTACCAAAAGAGCATGTTATAAGTGTTCTCCTTGAGATTGTTTTTGAAAGCTTTTAAAAAACTGGGTGTGTAAGTTAAGCTGCTTTTAGCACTTCCTCGACAGATCACCTTAGATTTTGCTAAACTTGGCAGCATTATAGGGGTCATATTTTCACAAGGATGCACTCTTCCTGAACAGAATGTATTTGACAGAAACAAGTTTTTCTTTCATGCCAGGCATTTGTGTGCCTGCTTTCCATAACAAACAGCAAGACAAAGCTCACCACTCTGGATGCTCTCCCAATATTTCCAATTTAGCTATGGAAACAAGATTTTTATTTCATGATTTGGAGAAGTGCCCTTTAAAAGTTAACTCTATAAGAGAACACAGCAGTCTTGCTAAACAATCATTTTACTTTCTAATATTTGAATTTTGTTGACATTTCTTTGGATATAAAAAAGTCTATCCCCTCATCACTTGAGTTGGTAAGGGAGATATTCTTGTAAGTAGTCCTTTTATATGTTACATAAATTACTATTTTATTACTGTACTTATTTGTGTTATTTGCTGTTTTATATACTAAGTCTGGTCTCTGTAATCAGATTGAGAAGAGTATTTATTTTGTTGTAACATTCTTGACAGAGTCTAGAAGGTCCCAAGCTGCCCGAGTTTTGCCTGGCACAGACTTTCAAGAGTTCAGCTGATTTCTACTCTATCCTTTCACCATGAATAGCATCTGCGCTCAGAAGAACCAATTATTGTGGTAGGTTAGAACCTTAATAGAGTAAGGAAAAAAACGTTGCCAGGCTATATCTAGAGTGCTTATTCAAATGCACCATCTGTATAACTCTAGCGGTTCCAAGGACAGCATGGCATGCTGCCAGTATTCCCAATCTTCCAAGGAAGTCAGAGTATCCAGTGAAAACTTTGACACTAAAAGAATAACTGTTTAGTTTTTCATTCTGAAGCAGGTTAATAGAAAGATACTGACAGAGGCCAGCGCTGTGGCATAGCAGGTAAATCCGGTTTGAGTTTCAGCTGCTCCACTTCCGATCCAGCTTTCTCTTAGAGCGTGGGAAAGCAGTAGAAGATGACCCAAGTGCTTGGGCCTCTGTACCCGTGTGGGAGACCCAGAAGAAGCTCCTGGCTCCTGACTTCAGATTGGCCCAGCTCCGGCCATTGCAGCCATTTGGGGAGTGAACCAGCAGAAGGAAGACCTCTCTCCTTCTGCCTCTTTGTAACTCTGCCTTTCAAATGAATAAATAAATCTTAAAAACAAGTGTGGGAGGAAGACTGAGAAGACCTCTTTTTAAATGGTCACATTCCTAATAGGAGTAGAAAGAAATATGCTTTTAGATTCATAAAAGAAAATAAATTAATTAAAATTAATACTTTACCTGAATATAATTATTGTCATCATAATCATTATCATTATCTTTTTTGAATCTAAATGACTGATTTGGAATGGAATGTTAGTATATTCCATAAGTCACCTTAATTCTTCACTGTTGTGCTTTCTTTCTTGAAATTTACTTTCTATAGTCTTTGAACTATTTTTTTTAAAGATTTATTTATTTACTTGAAAGTCAGAATTATACACAGAGAGAAGGAGAGGCAGAGAGAGAGAGAGAGAGGTCTTCCATCCGCTGGTTCACTCCCCAATTGGATGCAATGGACGGAGCTGCGCTGATCCGAAGCCAGGAGCCAGGAGCTTCCTCTGAGTCTCCTACATGGGTTCAGGGGCCCAAGAGCTTGAGCCATCTTCTAGTGTTTTCCCAGGTCATCGCAGAGAGCTGGATCGGAGGTGGAGCAGCTGGGACTTGAACCAGTGCGCATATGGGATGCTGGCACTGCAGGCGGTGGTCTCACCTGCTATGCCACAATGTCAGCCCCCGCCTTTGAACTATTAAAATGTGCTATTACCATCCTTTTCAGTTCGTAGGCCTACATTAATTATCGTTCGAATATAATAAAAACTAGAACAGCTATTTTGTGCTGAAATATATTTCACCAGTTTTGTTGGGAGATCAATTATCAACCTTTCTATAGACAGAAAACTGATACACAGAAATATTAGCTAATCTCACATAGCAGTGCTATATTTATTTATTTTCATTTTATTTGAAAGGCAGATGTGCTCACATGCACTCTTCACACAAACACACACATACACACACACACACAGAGAGAGAGAGAGAGAGAGAGAGAGAGAGAGAGGGAGATCGATCTTGCAGCCACTGTTTCATTCCTCAAATGCAACAATTGAGGATGGGTCAGCGAAAACCCAGGAGCCCAAAGCTCAATCCAAGTCTCCCATGTGGGTGACAGGAGCCAAGTAACTGAGCCATCATCTGCTGCCTCCCAAGGTGTGCATTAGCACAGAGCAGAAGCAGAAGAAGGACTTGAACCTAGGCACTCTGTTATAGGAATAGGATGTGAGTGTTCCAGGTGATGTCTTAACTGCTGCACCAAGCACCTGCCCAAAAAGTGCTACTTTTACACTAAATATTAGCTACATATACTATTTTGTGTGACTTCATACCTCATCACTAAACTTGATAAGATAGCCTATCTTGATTAATAGCTCAACTTAGATACTAACTAATCAGTTGCTGAAACCAAGAGGAAGATAAATGACATATGGAGGTTTTCAAAAGCACCATAGAACGCCGGCGCCGTGGCTCAATAGGCTAATCCTCCACCTTGCGGCGCCGGCACACCGGGTTCTAGTCCCGGTCGGGGCGCCGGATTCTGTCCCAGTTGCCCCTCTTCCAGGCCAGCTCTCTGCTATGGCCAGGGAGTGCAGTGGAGGATGGCCCAGGTGCTTGGGCCCTGCACCCCATGGGAGACCAGGATAAGCACTTGGATCCTGGCTCCTGCCATCGGATCAGCACGGTGCGCCGGCTGCAGCGGCGGCCATTGGAGGGTGAACCAACGGCAAAGGAAGACCTTTCTCTCTGTCTCTCTCTCTCACTGTCCACTCTGCCTGTCAAAAAAAATAAATAAATAAATAAAACAAAAGCACCATAGAAACAAATTTATATGAATGGAATATGAGTTGATATCTATTTTATTCTATTATTCTTAAGGTTTAGTATAGTATGAACCAGGGCTTTTTAGTGTTCACAAATGTGTATATGTGTAACTTTCAATTCTTTGTTTGAATCTAAAACTGAACTTTGCTGCACATAGATGAAAACTTTAAATGTTCTAGGCCATTCCATCTTGAGAGAAAAAGTCACATCAACCAAAGAGCTACCAACTAAATCGTTGTGACACTTTTCCTATCACTATTGCAGGACCTCCCCATTTAGTTAAGAGTTCAGGTAGAAGGGAAAGGAATGGCATATCTAAAATAGAAAAGCACTTCCTTCCTAGTTTTGTCTAGCTAACTCTTATACATACAATAATGCCTTGCTCAAGACACACTTTCTTTTGAAAGTATTCCTGACCCCAATTCTGTTAGATGGCCCATCTCCATACTTTTACAAAGAAGTTTGCCTGACTATCTCCTGACTTCACAGTACTGATTGTGGAATTGCAGTTCTTTGCTGTGCTATATGCCATTTCCTCAATTTTCTTCTTCTTCTTCCTCTTTTCAAACTCCTGATCTACCACACATACACAGGACTATTGTCTCCTCATGAGCAAGGACTAAGCTTTCTTGGTCTTTGATTTTCCAGCACTTAGCATAATGTATGACACATAGTAATGGCCAACAAACATTTTCTGAATGAATGTATATGAATGAATGAATGCTTAGGAACTAGTAGGATCAGCAGTCACCATTTTCTTTTTAAAAGATTTAGTATTTATTTATTTGGAAGGCAGAGTGACAAAGATGGAGGGGAGAAAGAGAGAGTGAGAGAGGGAGAGTTAGAGTTATACATAGAGAAGGAGTGACAGAGAGGGAGAGGGAGAGGGAGAGAGAAAGGGATTGATCTTCCATCTGTTGGTTTACTCCCCAAATGGCTGCCTCAGCTGGGCCTGGGCCAGGCTGAAGCCAAGAACCAGAACTCAATCTGAGTCTCCTGTGTGGGTGGTAAGGACTCAAGTATGTGGGCCGCCTTCTGCTGGTTTCCCAAGTACACTAGCGGGGAGCTGGGTCAGAAGCAAAGGAGCTAGGATTCAAACCATCACTCTGATCTGGTATGTGAGCTTTGTAAATGGAGGCTTAACCCTCTGTATCACAATGCTGGCTCCACCATTTCTTCTTTCACTTTACTTTGTTAGTATGATGTATTCTGTGGCTGCTATTGCCATTTACATTGGTTTTCTAGGACTTCCATAACAAAGTCCCATGGAGTGGATAGTTTATAAAGCAAAAATTTGGGGCTATCATTGTGGAGAGTGGGTTAAACTGCTGCCTGCAATGCCAGCATCCCATCTGAGCACTGGTTTGAATCCCGGCTTCTCCCCTTCTTATCCAGTTCCCCGTTAATACACCTGGGAAAGCAGCAGAAGAAAGCCTAAGAGCTTGGCTCCTGCCACCTATTTGGGAGACCTGGATGGATTTCCAGGCTACTGACTTCAGCCTGGCCTAGCTCTAGCTGTTGCAGCCATATGGGGAGTAAACCAACAGATGGAAGATGGATAGCACGCTCTCTCTCTCTCTCCCTCCCTCTCTGTCACTCCTTCTCTCTGCGTAACTCTGCCTTTCAAGTAAATAAATAAATCTTTAAAAAAAGAAAATATTTATTTAAAAATCTTATTATTTATTTATAAATTATTTATAAATCTTTAAAAAAGAAAAGATTTATTTAAAAATCTTATTTATAAACTATTTATAAATCTTTAAAAAAAAGAAAGATTTATTTATTTACTTGAAAGGCAAAGTTACTCAGAGAGAGGCGAGGCAGAGGGAGAGGTCTTCCATCTGCTGGTTCACTCCCCAGTTGGCTGCAATGGCCAGAGCTGTGCCGATCCAAAGCTGGGAGCTTTAATTTCTTCCAGGTCTCCCATGCGGGTGCATGGGCCGAAGCACTTGGGCCATCTTCTACTTCTTTCCCAGGCCATAGCAGAGAGCTGAATCAGAAGTGGAGCAGCTGGGTTTAGAACTGGCGCCCATATGGGATGCCGGTACTTCAGGCCACAGCGCCGGCCCATAAATCTTTTAAAAACCAGAAATTTATTGTCTCTATTCTGGAGGCTGGAAGTCCGAGCTCAGAGTATTTGCAGAGATGGTTCTTTCTGAGGACTATGTTGAAAGGACCTGTTCCCATCCGCACTCCTTCGTTTGAAGGTGGCCATCTTTTCCGTGTCACCATCTCCCGTTTGTGCACGTCTGTGACTAGATTGCCTCTTCATCCAGAGACATTAGTTATATTGGATTACAGCCTACTGTAATGACCTCAATTTACCCTAATTACATTTTACACACCCTATTTCCAAATACAGTCACATTCTGAGATATGAAGAGTAAGGAATTCAACATACAGATTTTGAAAGTGAGAGGACACAATTCAACATATAACTCTCACTAAGGCTGCTGTTCTTAGTAATGACCATATTAGCAAGCAATTGTTTTCTGAGAACATATTTTGTGTCAGAGCTGCACTATTTTATATGCACATATGTAACATATAAGGTTGTGCCAGTGTCAGCCACAGGCATCCACATTCATACTTAATGAAGGTCACCAAATGCTGGTTCAGTAGTTAATTCTAATGGAGATAGCATCTTTTACTTCCATTGGTGTCACACCCTACTAAATAGGGTAGAATAGTGATGCTCAGCACTCTTAAGAATGTACAGAGATTTCATTGAAGCAATTCTTTCCCTTTTTATACTTTTATTGCACTCTCATGAATGAAACCCCAGCCATGGTGCACAGGAGTTCAGTCAAGCTAACTGGCAACCTATAGGCTATATTCAGAATTATACTTCTCCATCCATGCTCTAGCATTATCCTTGTGTGCCTTGATTTCCTCTTCTTTTGATTTAAATTTCCCTCCATCCCAAGTGCTTGCATGTAATAGATCCATAGCCAATCCACTTCAGTAATGTCTGACTTCTAGGAAATATCTAAGTTCCCAACAGATATCTCCACTATATTTAGCTGCAAAATGATTAATCGACATGCCTCTGTAAGAAATTTTAGTCATGTAATTGTTTTGTTATTTTTCTATTATTTTAAAAGTTTTAGTTGATAGTCTACTTATATATTCAAAGAATCTAACATGATGATTTGATACATGTATACATTGTGTAATCATTATACTATCAAATTAATAGATTTGTCACAAATGCTGTAAAAAAGATCCTCAGGACCTATTCATCTTATTGTTGAGAGTTTGTACTCTTTGATCAACATCTGCCCATTTCCCTCACCTCCCACCAGCCCCTGGCAACTGCCATTCTACTCTGGTTCCAAAATGTTGGCATTTTTAGATTCCACATATAAATGAGATCATACCAGTATTTGCCTTTCTGTGTCTGGCTATTTCACTTAACATAATGTATTCCAGTTATAGGCATGTTATTGCATGCATAGAAATAGAATTTCCCTCTTTTCTATGGCAGGGTGATATTAATGTGTATCTCACAATTTCCTTCTTTATTATCTGTTGATGGACATTTTGTTTCCATGCCTTGGCTATTATGAAGAATGCTGCAGTGAACATAGATGTGCAGATATCTCTTTATGACATGGATTTTATTTCTTTAAGATATATACCTAATTGTGGGATTTCTGGTTCATGTGGTAGTTTTCTTTTAATTTTTGAGGGCCTTCCATACTATTTTCCATAATGTCTATACTAACTTACATCTCACCAACAGTGTACAAGATTCCCTTTTCTCCACATCATCACCAACACTTATCTCTTATTTCTTTGGTAACATCCATCCTAACAAGGGTGAGGTGATAATCACATTACAGTTTTGACTTGCATTCCCTTGATGATTATTGATGTTGAAAACCTTTTCGTATACCTTTTGGCCATTTGTGTGTCTTTTTTGGAAACAATGTTCAAGTCTTTATCCATTGTAATTTATTTGTTTTCAAGTTTTTAGTTTTATTAATTGAAAGGAGGAGGAGGAAGAGGAGGAGGAGGAGGAGAGAGAGAGAGAGAGAGAGAAAGAGACAGCGAGAGGGCAAGTGAGCATTGGTTCACTCCCGAAATGCCTACAAATTCTGCAGCTGGGCCAGGCAGAATCCAGGAGCTAGGAACTAAGTCCAGGTCTCTTATGTGAGTGACAGGGATCCAACTACCTAAGCCATTACCTGATGCTTCCCAAGGCGTGCATTAGCAGGAAGCTAGAATCAGGAGTAGAGGCAGGACTCAAAGCCCTGCATTCTGATATGGGGTACTGGCGTCCCAAGGAGCATCTTAACACTGCACCCAATGCTCACCCTTTTACCCATTTTTATATCTGATTTTCTTCTGTTGAGTGGTATGAGTTCCTTGTATATTTTGGATATTAACTTCATCATATATATGATTTGTACATAATCTCTGCCATTCTGTAGGTTGCCTTTACATTTTGTTGTTTCTTTTTCTGTTACAATTGTTTTTCCATTTCAGATATACTGTGAAAGGTGGTGAAGAAGTATTCCTTAATTCTTTAAGCATTACCCTTTTTTATCATGAGAATTGAGAAAGTATTACACAGAGCTCGGAACTTGGGGAATTTAGGTGTTTCAGGGAAAAAAAAGATCTAATGAAAACATAAGGGAAGTTTAAGAATTATGTAGTACATATTTTTTTGAGGCAGATTATATAAAAGCCTGTATTATGGGCATTTAAGAGCATACTTAACACCTCAATTTCCTTCTCATGGGGAAAAAAAAAGAGTTTTACAGAGGTTGTGGAAAAAGAAATGAGTTGCATGAGGGTAAATCCACTGCCTTCTGTATTTTAGAGGTGTTAGGAATAATTATAGCTATGGCTCTTCCAAGCCAAGTAAGTCCTGGTAGTTGAATATGTTCACCCTCACACTCCCAAAGTGATGGCAGCAGCCTGTGTTCAGGGCAATGGAAAAGTTGACTCACTCAATCCCTCAGCAGGTAAGTAGAGCCAGAATTGCTTTGCAAGTTTATCCATTTAGTTAAATACTTCTTTCTAAAGACTATTTTGGAACCTAATTACTAGAGAGTTTTGAAAAATGAGTTCCAAATATACCTTGAAATCTTTCCTTATTTTAAAATTTTGAGGTCAATAAGGAGAGTGTAGTTTAAAGTTATTTTCCATTCTACAAATGCGCCTTCACATTTTTCAATTAAAGATTATTGCCCCTGTATTTATCATAATTTTATACATATTGACAACCTATGTCATTGTCCATTAGTTTTGTGGTCAAGTTGCGGTACGTGAATGCTGTGCAAACTTTTCAAAACCAGGTTACCAAAATCTTGTTGACTTCTATTGCTAGCATTTAACAGAGAGATTGCTTCCTCTGATCTTAATCTTTTCACTCTCTCTTTTGTTTATCAAAGCCTGTTATAATTGCTGTTCTTAAAGTGTCAGGAGGAATTTCACATCTCTTTGCAGAAATAAACTGATTGAGTTGGTGTTTCACATGCTAGACCTATAAATATTTTCCTTATCCTTTGGGATTGCTTATTCACATTAGTAGGAGCTGAGTAAACATATCAAGTGAACAAGAGCCCTCCCTTCACTTGAGAACCAGGTAACAAGGGTACAGTTATCAGCACTAGTAATATTACATCTCCAGGAGAATTTAAAGGATCACTTTTAATTACAGGTAGAGAATTAAACTTGATAGGGTATTACAAAGCTTAACTATTTATCAAGTTACAAATCCCTTCACAAACATCTTGGAAAATTGACCTTTACATGTTAGCATTATCATAAAATTGTGTTTTTAAATGTATGCAATTAAAATTTTTGCTAGCAATGTTAAAAGCTTGAAATCGCTGTGAACAAAAAGATCCTTAGTATGTATTCCTGAAGGGAAGGCAACACAGCACTTTTTCACCTGGAATTTTAATTTGCAAATCCAATATCTCTCTCCAAACAAATGCAATATAATATAACTTGCACCAGTATGTAATATGCCAGCTAGGTGCCCCAAATAAGATCAAGATCCACATCAGTAACTCATAAAGTAGTGCTTGAGAATTATTAGGATTTCTTTGTGGTTTTAGGTTTGACACTATTGAAATTTTTATAGATTAAAATGCTTCACTAGATCTTAAAGATTTCTAACAATATTATGTGATATCTATAGGTAAATATTCAAGTTTCCCAACAACAATTGACAAAGTGGGGGTGATAGGAAGTCATTGTTGAAAGAAAAACATTATTAACCTTTTCTTTGTTTTGGGTTGACTACCTTTTCTATATATTTACTTCACAATCTGTTTTCTCTGAACAATAATCCAAACCCAATAGATGCTAGATTCAGAGCATGATTTGGGTTTTTCAGTAATTAATGCTTTCCACACCATTAGTGGGAACACCATGCTATTGGCTAGAGGAAAAAAATGACTAAAATCCAAGAAGAGTTATGTTATGAGAACATACTAAAGATCTGACTGAGGGGAAATGACATGTAAAACACTATGTAAATAAAATAATTCTATAATACTCTGTGTAGATACTCCTTTGAGACAAATAACTTTGCATAGAGATCCAAGTGTTATCTGTTTGAATGACTTTTGGTGTTCCCGCAAGGGAACAATAAAACAGCTCTTCCTTGCAAGTGGGCTATTGCTTCTGCTGTGCTGAGAGTCTGCATTGATGAACAGTTATTGCTGATAAGAGTAAAATCTAAAAGGGGCTGCCAGCTAGCAGAATCCTACTTTGACCATGTGATGAGTGTGTATGAGGCTTACTCAAAAAATCGTTTTGAAATAAAAGTAGTTTTTTCACAAAATATAATTTCCTGCACCTTTAGGTTCAAAACAGGCATAAGTGAATATTTGCAATATTATTTTGGTAAACAAGCAATAGAACTGAAAATCACTAGTTTTGTGATTAACTAAATGCTTTTACATCATTGTCTTTGAGACATTTATTTTTAGTT
The DNA here is from genome assembly GCF_964237555.1 of Oryctolagus cuniculus. Lineage (NCBI taxonomy): Eukaryota > Metazoa > Chordata > Mammalia > Lagomorpha > Leporidae > Oryctolagus > Oryctolagus cuniculus. Next base: position 64,810,426 of record NC_091453.1, on the reverse strand, counting down.
TCTCTTATGTTCTTTAATAAGGTAGTTCCATTATGGAATCTAAAATGTTTTTATTTAACAAATTTTTGAAATGAAAAGAACAAAGATCCTCCCAAATAATCTTTTTCATAAGCTTTTAGAAATATACAAAAAAATAAGCATTTTAAAAACTTTTTATTAAAGATTAAAGAAAATTATATTCCATATTTAACTTGGAATTCCACAAATTCATTCTTGTAGCAAATATAGAAAAATTATATTAGTCAAATTTCCATTTTAAAATGTGAAAAAAATTAAAAAAAAAACAATGAACAGTTACACTCTTAAAAAAGGTGAAATTGATGCAATGATAGCAATTCTTTTTATGTAATCAGTTTCTATCCAAATGCTAATTTAAGGAATGTAGATAACTTTTGTTGATAGGAAGACTCAACACTGATATAATGGAAATTGCTGAGTTTGTAATACACATTCTTATCCAAGTCAGACAGGTCTATTTGTATTTGATATTGATCCATTTACTCCATTTTCTAGCTAACATTTCTTCATTTTATCTATAAAAATACAGTGATAAATACTCTAATTCATTTGGCCTATGAAAAATCAGATATTTTATGCTTCTGCAAGTCCATCTTCCACCATTTGATTGTTTCCTGTGTACTCTTCCAGACTTTTTCTATGTATATACACATGATTGTATATTTGTATACCTTTATTTTCACACAAATAATAGCATATGATATAAATGGTAGAATACTACAAAACTGGGGCCGGTGCTGTGGCGCCGTGAAGCACCAGCATCCCATATGGGCGCCGGTTCTAGTCCTGGCTGCTCCCCTTCCAATCCAGCTCTCTGCTATGGCCTGGGAAAGCAGTAGAAGATGGCCCACGTCATTGGACCCTGCACCAGCATAGGAGACCCGGAGGAAGCTCCTGGCTCCTGGCTTCAGATCGGCGCAGCTCCGGCCGTTGCGGCCATCTGGGGAGTGAGCCATCGGACAGAAGACCTCTCTCTCTCTCTCTGCCTCTCCTTTCTCTGTGTTACTCTTTCAAATAAATAAATAAATAAATAAAAAGAATACTATAAAACTGATTTGCATATTTCTTTTTTACATATCTTGGATATTATTTTGTAAATCTAGATCAGACTCATTTTTAAAAGCCTACATTGTACTGTGATTGTATGAATGTGCCATAATTTATTTTGTCAGTTCCCTATTGTTGGACATTTATGCTGTTTGCAATCTTTTTACTAATGCAAGCAATTTTCAGTGGCTATCCTTCCATACACTTCTTGGTGCACCTTTATGATAATACTTATAGAAAGAAGTCTTAAAAGTAGAATTGTTGAGTAATAAAGTGTTTTAGTCCATTTTATGTTGCTCTAAAGGAATGCCTGAAACTAGGTTATCTGCAAAGGACAGAAGTTTATTGTGGCTCATGGTTTTAGAATCTAGGAAGTCCAAGAGCATGATACCAGAAGCTAGCAAGGATCTTGTGCTGCATCATAACATGGTCCCAAAGTGGACAAAGTGGAAGTGCAAGCAGGCATACATGGAAGTGGTAAAACCAAGAGTGGCCCTAATATATAACAACCTGCTCTTGCGGTAACTAGTCCACTCTAGTGACAGCGAGAACTCTCTCACTCCTACTAGAAATAACCCACTCCCTTAAGAGAGGCATTAATCCCTCTTCAAGACCTAATCATCTTTTAAAGACCATACCTCTCAACACCACCACAATGGCGATCAAACTGTAACATAATCCAACTTAGATACAGTATGGTTAATTCAGATTACTAAGAACAGAAAGTAATTCTAGTTGGTTGATGGTAATACAAAAAAACCAGCTAAAAATTTTAAAAAATTGTAACATGAGTTTTGGATGGGACAAACCATAGCAAAATATATTTGCAATTCCGTTAAAATACTTTTCAGCTAACCATTTATGAGAGTGCCTGATTCTCTACACTTTAGCTCTTCCGTTTTTGTGTGGCTGTAACTGTTACAAGTTTTTACTTGTATTGAGCTACAATCTAATTTTCTATAATTTCTCCCATTTGTTCTAGTACTGACCTATGGATTTATATATAATATTCTCAGTGTCTTTCCTACATAATAACCCTTTAAGAAGTTAAGGAGCATCATTATGTTCTATCTAAGTCTTTTTCCCTCAGGTTTCACAGTGGGGAGAAAAGAAGTTTTCATTAATATCCATCAGAGAGATTGGTCTTTAAGTTTTCTTTCTTATAAAATCCTTGTCAGATTTCATTATCTGTCATTCTGACCACACAAATGGAAAAGTTACCAATCAGCTGTCATAGTCATCCTTTGTTCTGTCTGAATCACAAGGGGCTAATGTGTGAGGTTGTGCTTCCCTTATTCATATATTTGTTGATTTCTGATTGTATTCAACAATGTGAGACACTGCCAGGAGACTGGAGGGAGGATCTAGTAATATCCATTTCAAGAAATTAGTAAAAGAACAACAAGTGCAACTCAATGAAAGTGGATGGAAAATAATAAGGATAAAAGTAGAAGTTAATTAAATGGAAAGAAAACATATGATCTAAAAGCTCAGTTTGTTCCTTGCAAAACCCAATAAAATAAATTCCTGGCAAAGGAGTTTATATTCACTGATATTAGGATCAAAAGAGGTATACCACTAATGATCCTACTGATATTAGAATTTTCTTGAAAAATAAACTAACCCAAACCGACACAACGTATAAGATATTTCACAATATTATTCTAATAAAGAAATTGAGTTTGTAATTAAAAACTTTGTAAAAAAGAAAACTCCAGCCCCCAAAGATAGGCAATCTTCAAAACATCTAAGGAAAAAATAGCACCGATGTCACACAAGTTCTTTCACAGAATAGAAAATGAGAGAATATTTCTAAGCATATTTTATGTGGTCAGAATGACACTTATAGTGAAATCTGACAAGGATATTCTAAGAAAGAAAACTTAAAGGTAAATTTCTCTATTGATATAAATGAAAATATCTATTAAAATATTATAAAATTGAACCCAGTGATAAAATGAATAATTACAGTGCCCAGAATTCAAAGGTAATATAATATTTGAAAATCATTCAATGAATATATCAGAGTTTGAGTAGCTCCAGTTTTAAGAGTATTATGTTTGGCCGGCGCCGCGGCTCACTAGGCTAATCCTCCGCCTTGCGGCGCCGGCACACTGGGTTCTAGTCCTGGTCAGGGCGCCGGATTCTGTCCCGGTTGCCCCTCTTCCTGGCCAGCTCTCTGCTGTGGCCAGGGAGTGCAGTGGAGGATGGCCCAAGTACTTGGGCCCTGCACCCCATGGGAGACCAGGGTAAGTACCTGGCTCCTGGCTTCGGATCAGCGCGGTGCGCCGGCCGCGGCGGCCATTGGAGGGTGAACCAACGACAAAGGAAGACCTTTCTCTCTGTCTCTCTCACTGTCCACTCTGCCTGTCAAAAAAAAAAAAAAAGAGTATTATGTTTTCCTATGGTACTTTTAATAGTGTTTTGCAAATATCTTAATATGACCTTATTGAACATTAAGGCATTCATGATAATAATAAAAGGAAATATTTCATAAAGAAAATCAATTTGTTATCAAATTAAGATCAATTTAAAAATCAGAAAAGAAGAAGAAATTAGAAAAAGCCTATGAAATCTTAATATATGGCTTATGATTCTATTTAAAATTTCATGTCAAGGCCGGCACTGTGGCTTAGCAAGTAAGGCCACTGCTTGCAGTGTAGGCATCCCATACAGATGCCAGTTAGGTTCTTGGCTGCTCCTCTTCCAATCCAGCTCTCTGCTATGGCCTGGGAAAGCAGTAGAAGATGGCCCAAGTCCTTGGGCCCCTGCACCCATGTGGGAGATCCAGATGAAGCTGCTGGCTCCTGGCTTCAGATTAGCCCAGCTCTGGCCATTGCTGCCATTTGGGGAGTGAACCAGCTTATGGAAGATCTTTCTCTCTCTCTGCCTCTTCCTCTGCCTTTGCCTCTCTGTAACTGCCTTTTAAATAAATAAATAAATCTTTAAAAAATTCTTTAAAAAATTCCATGCCTATATGTAACTGAAATAAAAAAATACTTTTAGCAATTCAAGAATAGACGAACACTTCTTTACACTGATAAATAGTATATGAAATAAAACCTTACAGCAAACATATTTAATGGTGAAATATTGAAATCTTTTCTTCAGAGATTGGGGGGAAAAAGAAAAAAGAACACCAACCGTCATTACTTGCATTCACCATTGTTCTAGGGGTCCTAACTAGTGAAATAAAATAAGAAAGATAAATCAAAGGTAAAAGGGTTTGAAGTGACAAAATAAGGGCATTCTTATTTGCATATGACACTGTTACATATATGGAAGATCCAAAAATATCTGTGTGCATATTAGAAATAAATCTATTTAGTAAATTTTCTGGATATGAGGTCAATACGCAAGAATCAATCAGTAATAGAGTTCAAGAAAACAACATACCTTTTACAACAGCATCAAATACAGGAGAAAAAAGCCTAACAGAAAATATGCAATAATCTTACACAGAAAGCTACAAAACATTACTGAGAAAAATTTAAGAATACCAATATAAATGGAGGGATAGGCCAAGTTCATGAACTGAAAGACTCAGTATTATAAAGACATCAATTAGTGGAAAATTGATATATTTTGACCTCCATGAAAAAACCCCAGCAGGTTTTATATTGAAACTGGGACATCAGTTTTTAAAATTATACTGAAATAGAAAATTTCAATAAACAGCTGAAGCAACCTGAGAGAGGAATAATAAAACCAAACCACGAGATATCAATGTACACTGATTTGGATAGTATAGTATTGGAATGTACATACAAATAGAATAATGGAATGGAATAGAGAATCCAGAAACAGACCCACATGATTTGGTTCCATGATTTATGACACAGTTGCAACCTAATGGGGAAGGGATGTTCTGATTAAATGAGTGGGTAATTTTGATATCTTTGTGAAAAAAGACCATTTCACACAGTAGAAAGAAATCAGGGTGGGCATTTGGCCTAGTGGTTAAGATGCCAATTAAGATGCAACATCCCACATTAGAGTGCCTAGGTGCTATACTTTTTCCTGGCTCCTGATTCTGGTTTCCTGTCAGTATAGACCCTGTGAGGCAGCAGTGGGGTCTCAAGTAATTGGGTTCCTGTCGTCCATATAGGAGATCTCGAATGAGTTCCTAGCTCTCAGCTTTGGCCAGGGCGGGCATTTGGGTAGTGAGCCAGAGAATGGGAGTTCTTACTCTCCCACTCCTCTTGCCCCCCATCTTGTTCTCTCTCTCTCTCTTTCAAACAGATATAAAAGACATCAAATAGTAGTACATTGAAAAATCTGAATTTGCATGAAAGGAAAAACAAGAGAACTTGAACAAATGTGGAAAAACATCTTCATGACCATAGGCAAAGATTTCTTAAACAGGACACAAAAAGCACTAATCACAAAAGGTTAATAAAGTAGACATAATCAAAATTAAAATGTATGTTCTTCAAGAACTCTAAATACTGACGTTTGGGGGATCTGTTTGCCATACCAATCAGCCTACACTGTAGCTTACAAGTCTATAAGCTTGAACCATGAGCACAGAAAACAGAGGGAGATGTCAACAAACTTTTGAAGAAAGCTGAAGTGACAGCACAGGAGTAGTCCAATTAGAAGTAAGTCTATGTGCATCTTCCTCTGTTGTAAGTAGGTCAGTTGGCCATTTCTCTATCCATTTTCCCTCTTTTCTTATCTCCCTAAGATAAATCTAAGGACAGTAATTACAATTTTTATAAGAATATCTTCTGCTCTTAGCCTTGACTTTGTTTTATCTTATTTCCCTTTCTCTATTTGTTTTGGTCTTTGTCACATGAAGGCTTATTTTTAAAAATTGCCCTTCAGCAGATGATGCCTCAAGTGTTTGGGTTCCTGCCACCCAAGTAGAAGATCTGGACAGAATTCCAGAGTCCTGGATTCAGCCTGGCCCAACCCTGGCTGTTGCAGACATTTGGAGAGTGAACCAGAAGGTGGAGGATCCTTCCTTCCTGCCTTCCTGCCTTCCTGCCTTCCCTTCTTTCTCTCTGTCTCTCTCTCTCCTGCATTTCAGCTAAAGTGAAATAAATAAATATTTTAAGAACAGTAAAGTGCCCTTACTCTTACTTTTATGTAGTTTGTGGAAAGTAGATAAATGCCTGTGTGTATTCCAGCAGGTCCAACCCACAGTCTCTAGGTGATTTTCAGTACATTAAACCTTGAAAACATTAAATTCACAAATTCAATGTTAACCAAGAAAGAGCATGAAACAGATTCTCTTGTATGTCATGTTTTAAATTTTTAGAATGTATTATTTTTTTGTGCTCTGATGATTACTTTCACAGGATCTTACTCTCATTTCACAGATGCAGCATCTCTCTGTTTTAGCATTTCTTATCTCATTTCAAAGTTTTATTTTCTCAGGCTTTTCCCTTTTTCCCCCTCCAAGTCATATCTATTTATTTTGCTCTCTGTTTTTTTATGCAAAAGAGCTTCCTCAAATATATAGTGATATTTGGATTGTGATCCATACTGATACTGAGAGGGAGTAGGTGTTTGGCACAGTCTCTTGGGATGCCATCATCTTATATCAGAGTCCCTGGGTTTGAGTCTTGTTTCCACCCCCTAATCCAACTTTCTGCTAATGTACACCCTGGAAGACAGCAGCTAATGGTTCAAGTACGTCGTTCCCTGCCATGCTTGTGAGAGACCTAGATTGAGTTCCAGGCTCCTGGAATCAGCCAGACCCGACATTGACTGTTGTAGGCATTTGGGGACTGAAGCAGTCGATGGAAGAATCTCTCTCTGTTTTTTTTCTCTCCATCAGTCTCTTTCTTTTTCTCTCTGCTCTTGTCTTTTTTTCTCTCTGATTTTCAAAGAAATAAACTAAAATATTTTAGATGAGATACTACAAAGCTTATTGCTATCTATAAAGATAATTTCAGATATGTCACGACTCCAAAAGCACTTTCTACATAGCATCAGAAAGTGACTGGAGGACACAGTCAACCAAAACAGGGAATAAAACCAGGAAAGAGGAAGATGAAAGGAACAGCTGATCCAAAACAGCATAGCAATGGGAATTTCCAAAGTAACAGTTATTCAACAGGCCTGGGGGGAAACTAGCCCAAAGCAGAGGAGGAAGTAAAAGCCTCCAAGAGGGAAGACTTCTGGAAAAATGGGATTGAGGAATTACTTGATCTGTTTACTCATGTGGAAAATAGTATTAGAACAATGATGGAGTATTTGGTAAAATTAGCTATAGACATATATAATCTAAGTATATAGAAAATCACAACAATTATAAATTCTTGGAAAAACAAGAAATTTTGAGATAAAAGAAACTAAATTACAGTATACTAGTTAGCTCAACAACGAAAAGGATGTATATGGGCATACCAATACAAGAACTGAGTGCTGACATTTCCTAAATTGTGATATAGCAATATTGAGGCTGTAGAGGAAGAGAAGTATACAAACAGAAATGTAAGAGACCCAAATCCTTCTCTACTATAGTAGGAAGTCAAAGGTAATATTTAAAAGTGACTAATCAGGAAACAGAAATATATGCATATAATTTAAAACATGAAAGCAAGTGCCAACAGAAATACCAAAAACATTTGAGATGATCTTATGGTTTGTGTTCTTCATTCTGCTGATGTGATTTTCTATGTTTATTGATTTGTGAATTGAACAACCCTTGCATCTCTGGGATAAATCCCTCTTGATTATGATGCATATTTTTATATAGTTTTGGATTCTCTTTGCTGGTATTTTGTTGAGAATTTTTGCATCTATGTTCATCAAGGAATAGGTATGTAGTTTTGTGTGTGTGTGTGTTGTGTCTTTGGTTTTAGTATCAGAGTGATGCTAGCCTCATAAAAGTTTGGCAGAGTCCACAATGTTTAGTGTTTGGAATAATTTGAAGAGTACTGGAGTCAGCACCTCTTTAAATGTTTTGTAGAATTCAGTATTAAAGCCATCAGGTCCTGGATTTTTCCTTGATTGGAGACTCTTTTTAAAAGCTTCTATTTAATGAATGCAAATTTCATAGGTACAACTTCAGGAATATAGTAGTTCCCCCCCCATACCCACCCTCCCACCCCCATTCCATTCCCAACTCCTACTCGATGAGAGAATTTTAATCACTGCTTCAATGTCATTGCTTGTTATGGGTCTTTTAGATTTTCTATATCTTCTTGATTTAATCTTGATAGATTTTCTTTATCCAGGAATTTATTCATTTGGTTGAGGTTTTCCCTTTGTTAGCATACAGTTTTTCCTAATAGTTTCTTATGATTCTTTGTATTTCAGTGGTATCAATTGTAATGTCTCTTTTTTCATCTCTAATTTAATTTCTTTGTTAGTATGGCTAAAAGTTTATTTATCTTCTCAAAAAACCAGCTTTTTGGTTTGTAGATCTTTTGTATAATTTCTGATTTTAATTTCATTTATTTCTGCCTTGATCCTAATTATTTCTTGCCTGCTGCTAATTTTGGATTTGGTTTGTTCTTGTTTTCCTAAGTCTTCAATATGCCTCACTAGATCATTTATTTGAGACTTTTCTTTAATGTAAGCACTTAACACTAGAAACTTCTCTCTTAATACTGCTTTTGCTGTATCTTACTGGTTTTGATATGTTGTGCTTTCATTTTCATTTATTTCAAGAAAGTTTTTGATTTCCTTTTTAATTTTTCAATGACCCAGTGGTCATTCAGTAGCATGCTTTTAATTTCCATGTATTTGTAAATGTTTTATCATTCTTTTTGTTGATTTCTAGTTTTATTCCTTTATGGCCTGAGAGGATACATGCTATGATTTTAATTTTTAAAATTTGCTGAGACTTGATCTACCTAATATACGGTCCATCCTAGAAAATGTTTCATGTGATAATGAGAATGTGTATTCTGTAGCTATTGGGTGAAGTATCCTGTAAATATCTATTAGGTTCATTTGCTCAGTAGTATAGTTCAACTCTGAAGTATCTTTGTTTTCTGTCTGAATTGTCCATTGATGACAGTGGGGTTCCCAAAGTCCCCCACTCTGATTGTATTGGAGTCTATCTCTCTCTTTAGGCTTAATAGTATTTGCTGTATATATCTGGGTGCATATATATTTATAATGATTATATCTTACTGGATTTATCTTTTGTCAATTTATAGTGTTCTTCTTTATCTTTTTACAGTTAATAAATGGGCTAAAGATATGAACAGGCATTTTTCAAAGGATGAAACACAAATGGCCAACAGACACATGAAAAGATGCTTAGGGTCACTATCTATTAGGGGAATGCAAATAAAAACCACTTTCAGCTCACCCAAGTTAGAATGGCTATCATGCAAAAATCAAAAATAACAAATGCTGATGAGGATGTGGGGGAAAAGGTATCCTAATCCATTATTGGTGGCAATGTGAACTAGTGCAATCATTATGGAAGACATCATGGAGATTCTTCAGAAATCTGAAAATAGATGTACTATGTGATCCAGCCATTCCACTCCTGAGAGTTTACCCAAAGGAAATGAAATCAGCATATGAAAGAATTATCTGTACCCCCATGTTTATAGCAGGTTAATTCACAATAGCTAAGATATGGAATCAACTGAGATGTTTATCAACTGAAGACTGGATAAAGAAATCGTGGTGTATATATACACGATGGGATACTGCTGAGCCATAAAAGTGAATGAAACCCTGTCTTTTGCAACAAAATTGATGTAATTGTAGACCATTATGCTTAAATAAGCCAGACCAAAAAAGACAAATATTATATGTTATCCCTGATTTATAACTAATATACAGAGACAAAAGGTAATGTATATGAGTGAAACTGACTTTTGGAGATTTGATTATTGTTTAATGCCTTGCTATATTCTTAAGGAACAGTGAGTGGTGTTTCTACTTACTACTTGTTGAATTCTTTACTTGGGAGAGGGTTAAACTTGGGATTATAAAATAAATTGAAAATATGTCACTGTAAAAATTAATTAAAAGAAAAATAAGAAAGAAGGAGGAGGGAGGGTGAGGACAAGCCTGGGAGGGAGTGAGGGTAGGGTGGCAGTATCATTATATTCTTAAAACTGAATGTATGAGATACATGAAATTTGTTCCCCTTATATAAATTAAAAAAAAAAAAAACTATCAGTTTGCTGACTGGTTAGTGATTGTACCCACTCTGTTAGTGAATTTGGTAGTGTCATGTACTTTCATGATGTTTACTTCTAATGTAGAATTCCCTTCAGAATTTCTTGTAAGGCTGGCGAATTCTCTGTTTTTATCTGGGAAATACCTCATTTCTCCTTCAATTCTAAAGGATAGGTTCTTTTAATATCTTGAATATATCATTTCACTCTCTTCTAATCTGTAGGATTTCATCTGAGAAGTTGCCCATTAACCTAATCGGTTGTCCTTTATATGTAACTTGACATTTTTCTCTTATGCTTTTTAGGGTTCACGCCTTGTACTTAACTTTTGACAATGTGACTACAATATGCCTTAGAAAAGATCTTTTTTGGTCACGTCTGCTTGGGGTCCTTTGAGTTTCCTTATCTGGATGTCCACGTCTCTTTCAAAACTTAGGAAATTTTCAATTATTATTTCGTTTAGTAGGTTTGAGAAGTGTTTCCTCCTGTTGAAGTGAAATGGACACTATGAGAAACGGTGACTTGATCAGCATAGCCCTGACTGTTAATGAACAACTTAATACATTTTCCCTCTTAGTAGTTTTTTTGTCTGTTCTACTTAATATGACTGGTTTAATTCTGTAATTAATACACAGTTATTCTTAAGTGTTGAAATTTAACTGAAATGTGATCCCTGTTAAACATAAGAGTAGGAATAAGAGAGGGAAGAGATGTACAATTTGGGACATGCTCAAGCTGACTTGCCCCAAATGGTAGAGTTAGAAACATACCAGGGGATTCCAATTTAATCCCATCAAGGTGGCATGTACCAATGCCATCTCACCAGTCCAAGTGATCAATTTCAGTTCACAATTGATCATAATGAAAGGACTAAGAGTCAAAGGAAGCACATAAACAAGTCTAGTACCTGCTACTACTAACTGATAGAATAAAGGGGAGAGTGATCCAACATGGGAAGCGAGATACTCAGCAGACTCATAGAATGGTGGATGTCCTAAACAGCACTCTGGCCTCAGAATCAGCCCTAAAGGCATTCGGATCTGGCTGAAAAGCCCATGAGAGTATTTCAGGCATGGAAAGCCAAGACACTCTGGCAAAAAGATCTCTGTGAGTGAGATCCCAGTGGAAAGAACAGGTCTTCAAAGAAGGAGGTACCTTTCTCTGAAGGGAGGAGAGAACCTCCACTTTGACTATGACCTTGTCTAAACAAGATAAGAGTCGGAGAACTCAGAGGGCTTCCATAGCTTGGAAACTCATGACTGGAGCATAGGGAGATTACTGATGCCATAGACAGGAGTGTCAATTGGTAAAGTCAACAACAGGAGTCACTGTGCACTTACTCCTCATGTAGGATCTCTGTCCTTAATGTGCTGTACATTGAGATTTAATGCTATAACGAGCACTCAAAAAATATATTTCACTTTGTGTTTCTATGGGGGTGCAAACTGTTGAAATCTTTACTTAATGCATACTAAACTGATCTTCTGTAAAAAAAAAATTATCAATTCCCAACTAGACTCTCACTGGGATTAAACATGACAATAGGTCTGATCTGATTGCATCATCATTTAAAAAAATCATCTATTATTTTTCACTTTATGTTTCTGTGTGGGAGCAAACTGTTGAAATCCTTACTTAATGTATACTAAGCTGATCTTTGTATATTAAGATAATCGAAAATGAATCTTGATGTGAATGGAAGGGGAGAGGGAGTGGGAGGGGGGAGGGTTGTGGGTGGGAGGGACGGTGTGGGGGGGAAGCCATTGTAATCCATAGGTTGTACTTTGGAAATTTATATTCATTAAATAAAAGTTTAAAAAAAAAAGAAAAGTGTTTCCTTTGAGGAGCAAGTTTAGAAATTTGGGGATGGATTGGACTAGGGAAATATTGTTTACTTTTAGCATTATTTAACTTAACACTTTCTACTTTGTAAAAAGTTTAAGAATTTTCTTAGGAAGGTATTAAAAGGCAAATCCTTGCACCTATCCCTGGATATTTGTATTCATTTAGAATAGAGGAAAGAATCTGCATTTTAAAAATATTTATTGTTTATTTGAAAGTCAGAGAGAGAGAGAGAGAGAGAGATCTTCCATCCACTGGTTCATTCTGCAAATGCTTGCAATGACCAGGGCTGGGCCAGACCTGAGTCAGGAGCCAGGAACTTCACTGGGGTATCCCATGTATTTGGGTCTCCCAAATACTTGTGCCACAATCTCTCACTTCCCAGGCATATTAGCAGGAAGCTCAGAGTAGTCAGTACTGGAACCAAGCTCTCTAAAATGGAATGTGGGCATCCCAAGAGGTGGCTTAATCAACTTTGCCACAATACCACCTTTGAAATAATTTTAATTGTATTTATTTATGGGGAATAGTATGAGAATTCTATATATATATACATATTCAATATGTGATGATCAAGTGCGTTTAGTATTTTCATCCCCTTAAACACCTCAATTTTTTATAAACACTCAGTAATTGTATGTATTTATGGGGAATGTTGTGATATTTAAACACACATATATAGTATGTATTGATCAAATCTGGGTAATTAATATTTCCTTCTTAGTATAATTTCATAATATGTGGAGTCTTTGAACTCCTCTAAAATGAGGAGTCTGCATTTGAAGCAAACATCTGAATGCTGAGAAGCATATCAATGCAGCCCTTTTCTGGGGGCGTACTCCACATAACTTTTTCAAAGGCACTTTGGGTCACTTTACATTATTCTCCTGAATGTACATTTCTCATCCCTTCCTTGGCCTCAACCTTCCCAGTAGTGTACACAGAGGCATACATTGCCATTTAAAAATATTTGTCCTTGAGTGTGTTTATTTTTTTTCATCTTTTGTGTGCCTCTGTTTATAATTTAAGCTCATGTGAGAACTCCCTATAAGGTCACATCATCTATACATTCATTCTCCTTTCTTTTACTTGAGAATTAATTTTAGCTGTATAGTGCAAATTCCATTTTTGAGAACTCCCCATCTTGTTTATACACATTCTTTATTAGGGTCTCAATTCATGGGTTCATAACTTTTTTTTTCTGAACTTAATTTCCTCAGGTTACTTAAACAATCAGAATTGTTCATTTTAAATTTCTTTTCTTTGTCTTAAATTTAAGAATTACCTCTCAATCTAATTCTTGCCTTAAGATGCCACAGAACACAAAATAAAGGATTTCTTTGCTTTTCTAGAATGCTAGAACAAAATCTCCCAGTCCACAATTTACACATGGTATGTTTCCGTCTGATGGATTACCACAGCCTAACCCCTGACCTACATGCTGAAACGCTGAATGAATCCAAAACATGCATTTTCAATTGGAAGCAAAATATCACGCTAAGAATTGAAGAAACTGACTTGAACACATGGAGAAATAAATCTTTTATGCAATGACTATTCTTTACATTTCTACTGCGAAATGCTCACTGATGATTATTGGACACCATCCCCCTACGTCTCATGTCTGTAGAACTAAAGCACATATTATCTCTATAGATTACTTTTGCTAAATAAATGTCTTCCTTGGTTTGTAAATGTTAGTATTTTTCAAAATTTGAGATTGGCATAATATAAATGAAGTAATGTGCACACATAAAATCAAGCTGAAAGAGTGTACATCTAATGTTTGAGGTATCTTTGCTTAAACTTGATCAATTTTTTTCATTTTTATGTTAAATTTATTTTCAACTAAACATAAAATGCTTTGTATTTTCCTGATATTAAGACAATGATATGATATCACAAAGAATCAGCATATGCTTAATTTACATATATTAAAGTAATATAATATCCTATCCATGGTGTATCATGGGCACTCATTAGCTCTTCAACTTGGATTCCATTTCAAGGGTAAAGTCACAAATAAGAGAATAGAGAACTATGATCAGGAACAAAGACTATTTTATGTTTCCTTGAATATATTACATTATACAAACAAATTGCCTTTTAAATAAAATAAATTTCCGTAATTCTCAAATAATAGCACAACTGAATCAGCGATATATGTATTTAGTTGAGACCATTGAAACATACTTCAACCATAGACTAAATTTTCCAATTAAGAGAGTTTATTTCTAAGACATCAGCTGAATTTAATCCCACATTTCTATTATGATGACTCACTAGTATCACTGGGACACTTCTTGAATTTGAGCATGATATCCAGTTAGGAGAGATGTAAGCCTCAGAAATCTACTGTTACTTTTGCTTTCCTTTCTAGTGCAGCTGGAGAAACCGTTATATCACACACATTTTAATGTGACCTCTATAACTTTTTACAAGACATAGATTAATGAGACTTGGTTCCAATGACTCTGGGAAATGAAAAGTGGTTGCTAACCTAGAGACCCAGAACCTACCCATTCATATTTAAGGGTCTGCCTTACTGGCAGAGAGACAAAAGAACTAGCCTTAACACCCCAGCAGTTCTTCAACTGGATGAAGTGATTAAATTGCCCATTTGGAGTGTTCAGTATCCATATAGATATTTTCATCTTCTTTCCTGAGGGAAAAATGAACTAATACATTATATGAAATTCATTGTATTTCTAAAAGCCAAAGCTGATGATTTTTAAATAATCACTATTTCACACTAAATAGTAGGTCTTTATAAAATTCGGATATTTATATGGAGGTTCTCATTTATAGCCAATAGGGCTACATTTCATTGTAAAGAAGACTGATGTGAAATTCTGCAGTATTTCTCTGTTTCCTAGTTTAAACAAAAGGTCACTTTCCAGACTGAGGTTACTATGTGTGTGACCCTGAAAGATGATAGCAGGGCACTGTTTTTCTTTTTTTTTTCATCTTTTTAACTCCTACAAAGTTGGATTATGCAGATATATTTAGCATAACTTATTTAATACCCTATTTTTGAAAGAATTCTAAAATATTTTGACAAAATGTTAACATTTTTTCTTTCAAGGCAATATTTATGTAGTCATGAATGCAAGGAAATCATTTGTGACAACATCTCAGGAACCTGCACACACAGAAACTTCACAAGATAAGAGCTGCAGATGTAAGCACATTTTATAAAAATAGAAAATTATTATTATTGAAAACAATTGGTAAGTCAATAAAAAAGAAATATTTCATTTCAGCACGGAATGTCAATACAGAGAAATGCACAATCTGTGTAGCTTACATTTTCACCACAAAGTAAAATGCTAACATACTGGAAATCTGGAAAAAGTCCACTTTCTTTAAAGCAAAAATAATTATCTTCATTTAAAGTCAAACAAAGGCATGGAAGCTATATTGTAGACTTTTATACTCTTTTGGAATCTTTATTCTAATCTTCTTGTTTGTTTCTACTTTTTGCTTTTTAAATTTTAGGCAATTTCGGCATAAAAAATAAAATAATTAAATACTCCTACTTGTCACTAGATGGCGGTAACTCCAGGATGGGTCTCAGGCAGAAAAGAAGTTAAGGTAGAAATTTTTGCTTACACCAAAGATAAAAATATGTAGTAATTGAGACTGAAGATTTTAGTGGCTGTGATAGAATTAGTGTGTTTGTGGGGAAAGGGTGAGAGGGAGATATGTTTGTGTGTGTGTGTGTGTGTATTTATTTTTATTTATGGTCCATTGTGTATATAAGAATTGCAATGAAATTATAAAAAGATGAGGAATTTTAAGAAGGTAAAAGTGCAATACTATTAAACATGTAAAATTTACATTTTCATATATTATCCTTATATATAGACATCTAGCATTTGTATTTCAAACAGAATGATTTATGAGTCATTGTTATTGATGATCATAGCACCTTTTGTTGATGCAGAGCTGTGACACATAATTTTAATATAAGAGCAGTTCACATATCCCACTTGACATTTTCTTTTCAGACATTTTAGACTCAAAATGCATCGTTTGACTTTATATTTTAATTACAGGGGTTGGATAATTTATTTGAAAATATATGTCTTACTGCATTAGAAATGAATTTTTGAGACTCTGAGTGATGATGAGTGATATCATCATTATATTTATACTTTATATGACGAGCCCTTCCAATGCAATGAGAAAAATGTAATTTGCCATAGTAAAGTTCCCATATTAAGAAATTTTAATAAGTAGCCTGATGAACAACAATTCATGCTTAGAATAAAACTTTTAAAAAGTCAGTATCCAAACAAGCTAGAAACTTCAGTTTAAATTAAAGGACATTTGGTTCTTTCATTAACCATCAGTTATTGGTGAAAAATTTCCTGTTGGGGCACTCAAATTTCCTACTCTAACCGTAAAATTACATCGAGACCTGACATCTTGACAGGTGGAAACAGTTGCATAGAATGAGGAATGTGACATGTTCAAAGAAGAGAAGTGATTAGATTCCTTACTGGAGAAAATCAAGGCTAATTAACTCTCATAGAGCAAGGTGAAACCTGTTCTGAAAGAAGAGAAAGAATTTTGGATAGAGTAGAGCTTTGTGTTCTTTTAAGCAAGTGTTTTGCACGACTGTGGCTGTGTTTACACCTGTCAGAGTTCACTGTGACCTTGGAGAGAAGGGTTAAAAATTGAAGTAAAATAATGTCTCTTTTATGTGTTGTTGTGAAGTTACAAGTTAATTTTCTAGATAAACTGAAGAGCTCACCCTGTTTCTCATCACTCTTTCACACTTCTATCCTCTGAACATATTTCCCATTATTTCCATGCCTGAACCTCAAAGGCTGTCCTTGTCCCAACCTTCTGCCTACTCTGACCTGGCTAACTTCAACAGAACCTTCCTGAAGCCTCAAATATCACTTCTCCTGAGAAGCCTTCCTGGCTTGCCCCTATTAGGATTGCCAGATTTAGCAAAGTAATGTACAAGAAGTCCAGTTAAATTTGAATTTTATGTTAGCAATGAAAAATTTTTTTGTGTAAGTATGTCCCAAATACTTGGTAAATCTGGCAACTCTATGTTATTTGGCAGCTTTTTAGTCAGCTCCAAAATACAGTATTTAATTATTTAAAGAATGCCATATGAAAATACCTTCATCATTGTTTGTCTTGTGTATTTACAAATGAATATGGGTTTTGTGCAAGGACTGATTATAAAATTTAGTTAGATTGGTACAAATTGATCTTCAACACAAGATTATCCAGTGTTATTATTTGGCCTCGTTACACTATGCTTACATCTTTATTCTCAGCAACTTCTACGTGTGGCAGAGGGATAAGCATTCAGTGTGATAGAGCAAGTAACGAAAGCATAGTGACTCAATTTGTTTCCAAAGGAAAAAAGGGATTATGTTGAGTATTGCTACTCATAATTGACAGTGGATTAAAATGTAGTTATTATAATAAATATAAATGTTTTATTAGCCCTACTTGAAGATACTACCATAATTGCCAGTCATTGAAAACCTCTCTAGTAACTTCTTCTTTTACTTAATAAGGGATATACCATTTTATAACATTAAAAACAGATGTCACTGCATTACTTCACTGCTGATATATGTAATAGAAATGACACCCTAATTTAGTACAGTATACTAGTCAAAGTGATCAGTTTCATTTCATAATTGATCATAATGATAGGATTAAGAAGTGTCAAAGGGATCACATAAACAAGACTAGTGTCTGCTAATAATAACTAATAGAATTAAAAAGGAGAGAACGATCCAACATGGGAAGCAGGATACACAGCAGACTCATAGAATGGCAGATGTCCTAAACAGCACTCTGGCCTCAGAATCAGCCATTAGGGCCTTAGGGCATTCGGATCCAGCTAAAAAGCCCATGAGAGTATTTCAGCATGGAAAGCCAAGACACTCTGGCAAAAAAAAAAAACAAAAAAACAAAAAAACAAAACAAACAAACAAACAAAAAACACCTAAATGAAAGATCTCTGTGAGTGAGATCCCAGTGGAAAGAACAGGTCATCAAAGAAGGAGATACCTTTCTCTGAAGGGAGGAGAGAACTTCTACTCTGACTACGACCTTGTCTAAATAAGATCGGAGTTGGCAAACTCAAAAGGCTTCCATAGCCTTGGCAGCTCATGACAAGAACCTCGGGTGATTACTGACGCCATAAACAAGAATGTCAATTGTTAAATTAACAACAGGAGTCACTGTGCACTTACTCCCCATGTAGGATCTCTATCCTTAATGTGTTGTACTATGTGAATTAACGGTATAACTAGTATTCAAACAGTACTTTACACTTTGTGTTTCTGTGTAGCTGTAAACTGTTGAAATCTTAATATATACTAAATTGATCTTCTGTATATAAAGATAATTGAAAATGAATCTTGATGTGAATGGGGTGGGAGAGGGAGCGGGAGATGGGATGGTTGCGGGTGGGAGGGAGGTTATGGGGGGAAAAAGCCAAAGTAATCCAAAAGCTGTACTTTGGAAATTTATATTCATTAAATAAAAGTTAAAAAAATTTAGTACAGTATAAATGTACTGATTATTTATCATGACTACTAGTGAAATTACAAAAACATTCAATTACAATCAATATTAATTAACTATGTATTGATTTTATATTATGCACACAATAATACAATACACTTAATTACACAGAACAGAGGATAGTTTTTTTCTGTTGATACACAGACGTTTGAATTCATCAGTTTTATTTTAAGGCAAAAAAATTAAATTTGAGTAATAAGTATTGACACAACTGAAATAGAATGAACTTGGGATATTAATATCAAACTACTTTGAAGTTTTCTTTTTTATTATTTTTTCTGTTTATTTATTAAAAAAATTAAGGTGAACAAATTTCATGTATTTCATATATACAGATCTAGGAACATAGTGATACTTCCCACCCTACCTTTCTTCTCACCCATGCTCCCACCCTTCCTCCTCCTTCTTCTCTTATTCCCTCTCTTAATTTTTACAATAATCTACTTTCAGTTTATTTTATACTGATAAAATTAGCCTTATACTAGGTAAAGAGCTCAACAAATAGTAAGAAGGAAAAATAACTGTTCCTCGACAGTAGAGAAGACTGCCTAAGAAATAAGAACTTTTGAGCCAGATTGCATTAATTTAAATGTCATTCTATTACACTTGTTATCTCTGAGGTGGCAAATGGTACTTTCCTTCCTAGAATTGCACAGCTTTCAGTACTTAATCACACACTCTCCACAGTGCCTAACAGAATGTCTTATATATAGTTGGAATGCAATCAGTATTTGCTACCTAACTTGATTCTGAAGAAAATGTTAAGACATTTTTTTTAACAGAAATGCATTCTCTAGTTTTTTGGAGAATGTAGTGTCACCTCTGTCTGTAGCAGTCAGGGAAACTTTAAGGCAGTCTAAATATTAGAGAAGACAGCTTTTCATAAGCTGCAAGAGAATTTTAAGCAGAATAACGTACACTGAAGCTTGGAAATGTAGGCTTAGAGGATACTGACAATAATGGTTTGAATGGAAGTGATCTGTAAGAGAGTAATGAGAAGAAAATATGATGATTTACTGGATCCAGGCTGGGGAGCAGTCTGGAGTAAGCAGGATATCCAGTAGGGAGTTCAAAAAGGAAACACTCCATTACTTAAAAAAAAAAAAAGGATTTATTTGAAAGGCAGAATGGGAGAGAGAGAAAGAGATCTTTCATCTGTTGGTTTACTACCCAAGTGGCTTTAACAGCTAAGGCTGAGCCAGGTGAAAGCCAGCAGTCCAGAGCTCCATCCAGGTCTCCCATGTAGGTGGCAGAGACCCACATACTTGGGCCATCTCCTCATGCTTTCTCAGGTCCCTTAGCAGGGAGCTGGATTGGAAGCCGAGCAGCTGGGTCTCAAACTGGTGCTCCAATAAGCATGCCAGCATCCCAAGCAGGAACTTAACCCTCTGCTCCACAATGCTGGACCCCAAATTCTATGAAGTAGCATTATTAGTCTAGATAATCATTCTTTCTACCTATCCATGGCCCCCAAGTAGTGTTTTGGTTTAGTATATGGCTCAAAGGACTAGGTATTTTATATACAAGGGTACTTCAAGATGTTCATGGGAAATGGAATGAAAAAATAAGTTTATTTTGGTGCCCTCCCAAGTGAATTTCATGCATAGTTTTTTCATAATATGCATTTTGCACGAACTTTTTGAAGAATCATCATAAAATAATTTTTTAAAGCAAATAATTCCATTCAGTGTAGGTCATCGAAGGAGCAGGAAGACTGCTTTCACACAATGTGAGATACTATTTCTTCCTCCTTGAAGGTTTCCATGAAGCTGGATTTGATCACAATCATATTAGTAATGACAAAAGTACGGTGAAACTACTTCCGGTGCCATCATCTGAATTCCACACCAGAAGCCATGGTTTCTTAATTCTGAGACTTTATTTCCTTTTTCTTTATTTCCTTTTTCTTTTTTAAAGATCTATTTATTTATTTGAAAGGCAGAGTCAGACAGGTGGAAGACACACACACACACACACACACACAGAGCCCGGGGCGGGGGCGGATCTTCCATTTGTTGGTTCACTAACCAAATGGCCACAAATGGTTGGGGTTGGGCCAGGCAGAAGGCAGGAGCCAGGTGATTCATTCAAGTCTACCATGTGGGTGGCAGGCATTCAAACACTTGGACCATTTTTGCTGCTTTCCCGGGCACATTAGCAGGGAGCTGGATTGGAAATTGAGCAGCTAGGACTTGAACAATCCTCCATATGGGATGCCAACATCACAGGCCACAGCTTAACCCAGTGTGCGACAATGTCAGCCTTGAGAGCATTTCTTTTCTTCTTCTTCTTTTTTTTTTTTTTTTTTTTTTTTTTTTTTTTTTTTTTTTTGACAGGCAGAGCGGACAGTGAGAGAGAGAGACAGAGAGAAAGGTCTTCCTTTGCCGTTGGTTCACCCTCCAATGGCCGCCGCGGCCGGTGCACTGCGCTGCCGATGGCAGGAGCCAGGTACTTCTCCTGGTCTCCCATGGGGTGCAGGGCCCAAGTACTTGGGCCATGCTCCACTGCACTCCCTGGCCACAGCAGAGGGCTGGCCTGGAAGAGGGGCAACCGGGACAGAATCCGGCACCCCGACCGGGACTAGAACCCGGTGTGCCGGCGCCGCAAGGCGGAGGATTAGCCTAGTGAGCTGCGGCGCCGGCCAAGAGAGCATTTATTTTCAATGGCCCTGAGTTTATTTTCAATAATCACTTTTAGAAACAGAAAATGGATACAAACTAAGAGTAAGCAAAGAAGAAATTGGTATTCTAATTGACAAATGGAGGAAGGATAATAATATAATAATAGCTTGATTTGGGGGTTATAACTCTCATCTATCTGTAAAGCTGCAATAATCACGTTTTGATTATTTAAATAGTCTTCTTTTTGAAGTCCTATATCCTGTTGGGTTCCCCATATCTCTTGTGCTGCTAATGCATTCTGAGAGGTAGCAGGTGATTACTCAAGTGCTGGGGCTGTTGCCACCCACGTGGAAGACCCTGATGGAATTCTGAGCTTCTGGCTTCAGTCTATCCTTGTTGTTGAGGGTGTTTGGAGATTGAACCAGTGGGTGAAAAATCTCTCTCTCTCTCTCTCTCTCTTCCCCTCTCTCTCTCATTCCACATTTCAAATAAATAAAAAATAAACTTCAAAAAAGAAAATTATAATGAAGAAATACATTAGGTTCTTCTTTGCTCTCTAATGTTTTCCATATTATTAGTTCTACTTACGTGCTCAGGCAAGTTAAGACATTAAACAATATTCCATTGCTAGAATTAACTGGAATTTAACTAAGAATACAGTTCTTTCATTTAAAAAATTTTCATTTTATTTGAAAGACAGAAGAGATAGACAGAGATCCATTCACTGGTTCACTCCTCAAACACCTGTGACAGCTGGGGCTGGACCAGGCTGAAGCCTGAACCTGAAACTCCATGCAGGTCTCTCTTGAGGGTGGCAGGAACCCAAGTACTTGAGCAATCACTTGCTGCTTTCCAGGATGTGCAGTCATTGGAAGCAAGACTTGGAGTAGGGTAGGCAGGATTGCATCAGATGCTCAGAGACGGAATGTGGACATCCCAAACAGCTACTTAACCACTGAACCAAATGCCCTCCCAAGTTGAGTTCTTTTATCCAGCAGACATGTGAATAGCTTCTTTTTTTTCTTAGATATATTTGTGCACTTGACGAAGGTGACTAGAATATTGGTACTAGGTATAGGAAAAGCAGAATTTTAGATGAATGTTATCACTAACAAATATTTCTCCTATCACCTTTGCCTGCTGTGTCTCTGGAGTCTAGATGTGACTGATGGGTTAAGTTTGTAAGAAGAAATAGCAGATAGAAACCAGTGCAAAAGAATGTGGGGTGGAGGATGGATGACATTTGGTGCAGCGGTTAAACTGCTGCTTGGGACATCTGCATTTCTCATCACAGTATGCGGGTTTGAGTCCTGGATTCATTCCTGATTCCAACTTTCTGCTAATGTTCACCCTAGGAAGTAACAGATTATGGCTCAAATGCTTGAGTCCCTGCCACCTATATGGGAGACCCAGATTGAGTTCCAGACTCCTGGCTTTGGCCTGGTCCAGTCGTAGCTGTTGCAGGCCTTTGGGGAGTCAACAAATGGATGGGAGAGCTCTGTCTCTCTTTCTTTTTCTCTCTCTCACTTTTAAATAAACAAAATAAAAAAAAAAAAACTCCAGAATTGTATGGGTGCAACATCACAGACAAATTTGACCAGTTCATCATGTTTATGAAATCATCACTGTTCTGGAATCCAGATAGTATGAAGAAGTTCAGCCTCAGCTAAAGTTTACAGTTTCTTTTCATGTATAGGACAAAGAAAAACTAAATAATTGAAGAATAAATAAACAAAACGAGGCTGCCTCTAAAGCCAGGTATTCAGGTGAAGGATTTAGGTTGTCGTTCTTTTTGATAGAATGTATTTTTGGAAACTATATTCTTTCTTCAAAAATTATTTATTATTTGAAAGGCAAACCAGGCCGGCGCCATGGCTCACTAGGCTAATCCTCCGCCTTGCGGTGCCAGCGCACCAGGTTCTAGTCCCGGTCGGGGCGGGCCCGGATTCTGTCCCGGTTGTCCCTCTTCCAGGCCAGCTCTCTGCTGTGGCCCGGGAGAGCAGTGGAGGATGGCCCAAGTACTTGGGCCCTGCACCCCATAGGAGACCAGCACCTGGCTCCTGCCTTCGGATCAGCGTGGTACGCCGGCCGCAGCGTGCTGTCCGCAGCGGCCATTGGAGGGTGAACCAACGGCAAAGGAAGACCTTTCTCTCTGTCTCTCTCTCACTGTCCACTCTGCCTGTCAAAAAAAAAAAAAAAGGCAAGCAGCAGAGAGGAACGCATGCACATGCATACACACACACACACACACACACACAGAGAGAGAGAGAGAGAGAGAGAGAGAGAAATCTATCTACTGGTTCACACCCCAACTAACAACATCAGCCAGGTCTGGGCCAGGCTGAAGCCAGGAGCCAGAAACTCCATTCTGATCCCTCATGTGAGTGGCAGGGGTGCAAGTACTTGAGACATCTTCTGCTGCATTACCATGGCACCATAAGGATGCTGGTGAGGAAGCAGTGTAGCCAGGACTAGAACTGGCACTCCGATATGGAATCCTGGCATCTCAAGTGGTGGCTTAACACACTGTGCCACAATGCCGACCCTGAGAAGATATTCTTTTTTTAAAATTTAATGAATGCATTTTTACATATATGCAACTTTAGGAATACAGTGATTCTTTCCCTCATGCCCCCCACCCCACTCCCATCCCACCTCCCATTCCCTCTCCCATCTCCTTCTTCATTATGGATCATTTTTAGTATGACTTTATATATAGAGGACCAACTCTATGCTAATCATAGATAAGAAGATATTTTTAAGTCCTTTTTCATAAACTGAAATTCAAGCAACATGTGTGTTTTATTCTGAGTGCACCTCTTCTGACATTACCGGAAATCATATATATGCAGTTACGGAATGCAGAAATCAAGTAAGTGCCTACGAGGGCAATGCTCTTCAAAATGTCTTTAATAGAAGGCCATGTTTGAAGAACTTTACAGGTTTACGTATCCGTATTTAGAAGGATTAAACCTAGTGTACCTACAAAGCCCTTATGAGACAATAACTGGTGCAAGAAGAGTCAAGAATTTCCATGGCTTTCCCCCCTACTGTAAATGACCAGTACTGAGCACTGTATGGTCAGTGTTCATTTGTCATATTGAGTTCATAAGAAACTGCTCAGGATTTCCCTCTTTCTCCCCTCCCCTCCCCTCTTGTGGTTTCAAGGAGAGGCTTATCACCTTGTTCCATTTTAGCGCTTGTCGTTTGCACCTTACTTACTAGGTGGTAACAGTGCCCTTCTGTGTCTAGCCCACCATTGAAATGCTCAAGGCCTTTCAGGTGTTACCACTCATAGCTGTTTTCTCAAGGCAAAGGTCTCAGAGAAGCATAGGTCCCTGGGAGTTTAAGATGAAAAAAAATCTTTGTGCTAATCTGTTTCAAATGACCCCATTTGGCTAAGTTATGAAACAGGCTGTCAGATCCTCTTGCCTATATTTCAGTCACCCCTCTCCAGATACCTGACTACAATTCGAAGACTTGGGCTCCTTTCCCTCTGCTGCTTGCCAAATAGGTCCAGTCATTCTCTGTGGAGTGTTCCAGCCAATCACAGAGAAGGCATTAGCTATGTATTCAATAGCATAACTTTTATAATTCTTGCTTTCTTGGCCCATCATTTATAGAAGAAAAACAAAAACAAAATGCAGTAATTGCCTAGTGTTCTGATGCCACTTGGGTTACACACACCTTTTATGTTTCTGTTTTCCCAGAGAAAACTACCTGTTTCTCTCCTATACATAAGGAGGGAGATGATCTTTTTTTTCTCCAGTTAGAGTTAGTTATTTTGAAAGTAATGCTATAGTTACACATTAGTTCTGTACAATTTTTTTTTACAGGCAGAGTGGACAGTGAGAAAGAGAGAGAGACAGAGAGAAAGGTCTTCCTTTGCCGTTGGTTCACCCTCCAATGGCCACCACAGCCAGCGCGCTGCGGCCGGCGCACCGTGCTGATCCGAAGGCAGGAGCCAGGTGCTTCTCCTGGTCTCCCATGGGGTGCAGGGCCCAAGCACTTGGGCCATCCTCCGCTGCACTCCTGGGCCACAGCAGAGAGCTGGCCTGGAAGAGAGGCAACCGGGACAGAATCCAGCGCCCCGACCGGGACTAGAACCCCGTGTGCCAGCACCGCAGGCGGAGGATTAGCCTATTGAGCCATGGCGCCGGCCTAGTTCTGTACAATTTTAGGATCTCCCAGGAATGATTGAAATAGTTATCTCAATGACATACTTCCTCAGTTAAGATACCCTCACATGAATCAAAACATGCAGAATAAAAATTTAATAGGTTCCAAGCGGAGAATTAAATGTTTCATTATAATTCTGCAATATAGTTACTACAGATATATAACAAATAAATTCCTTAGGGTTCATGAAAATGGACACAATGAATATATGAATATATATGAATACATCACACTTTAAAGAAGCATTTAGGATGAAACTAATGCTTAGATAAATGAAAATTAGAATAATAGATAATCTGAGAAGCCAATTATCACTAAAATATTCAGCAACTACCAAGAAACAAAATTATTATACTTTTAACAAAAAAACTTAAATCTTTAATGTATACCAATCTCTTAAATTCTGCCTAAAAATTAGTGATGGCAAGAATTTATATATTATCAGCTTATAGATCATATCCACATACTCAGTCACTTAGAAAACATGTATGAGAACCTACTATGAGCCAAGTACAGTGGTTGGCACTTTAAATATCATGTTGATTAATATATGTGTGATGCTTAACCTGACTGGACTTCATTCTAGAAGAGGACCTGAAATTGTATGTTATGATTGACTGCAATATAGGGAAACATGTTTTTAACTCCCTTAGAGAGTCCTATAAGATTCAGAAGAGGGAAAGCCCATTTCTGGCTGGGAAAAGGGAATGAGGGTGGTCTTCATAGAGATAAACTGGACTTTAGTTTTAAAGCACGGCTAGGATTCAGATGGGTGGAGATGAGGAGGTATGCAGTAATATATTTTATATTCAAAGAATAACGTGGCCATTAACATCATGGTAGGAAGGTACAAAATGTTTAAGGGTAGTGGAAAGTGATACTCATTTATTAGTGACTTGTAACATATCAGAGTACTGGAGGAAAGGATAAAAACAGTAAATCAAGGGGCCGGCGCTGTGGCGCAGTGGGTTAACGCCCTGGCCTGAAGCGCCGGTATCCCACATGAAGCGCCAGTATCCCATATGGGCGCCGGTTCTAGTCCCGATTGCTCCACTTCCAATCCAGCTCTCTGCTATGGCCTGGGAAAGCAGTAGAAGATGGCCCAAGTCCTTGGGCCCCTGCACTCGCATGGGAGACCTGGAAGAAGCTCCTGGCTCCTGACTTCAGATCGGAGCAGTTCCGGCCGTTGCGGCCAATTGGGGAGTTGTCCAGTGGATGGAAGACCTCTCTCTCTCTCTCTCTCTCTCTCTCTCTCTCTCTGCCTCTCCTCTCTCTGGTAACTCTCTCAAGTAAAAGATAAATAAATCTTTAAAAAAAAAAAACCAGTAAATCAAAGACAGAGTTAAACATCAGTCTAGGGAGTTTGGAATTTAAATGGTAGCTGGAGGAGTAGTAATGAAGATTTTATACAATGAAACTTCAGGAAAAAGTAACCTGGTACACTAGCTAGATCAGAAGTGGAAGTATCTAAAAGTAGAGAGGTAATTGTTGCAATGGTACAAAAAACTTAAGTGGTAGCACTGAGAATGGAGAGGAATGGAAGAGATATATATTGAATGAGGTGTAATAGAAATCAAAAAGGTCTCCCAAGTTTCTTTCTTTTTTTTTTTTTTTAAGAATTATTTAACTTGAAAGGTAGAGTTACAGAGAGGCAGAGGCAGAGAGAGAGAGAGAGAGAGAGAGAGAGAGAGAGAGAGATCTTCTATTTGCTAGTTAACTCCCCAAATGGCCGCAATGGCCGGAGATGGGCCGACCTGAAACCAGGACCCAGGAGCTTTTTGTGGGTCTCCCACATTGGTGGAGGGCCTCAAGCACTTGGGCCATCTTCTACTGCTTTCCCAGGCCATAGAAGAAAACTGGATCGGAAGTGGAGCAGCGGGGACTCTAACAGGTGTCCATATGGGATACTGGCGTTGCAGGCGGCGGCTTTACCCACCAAGACACAACACTGGCCAGCCAAGGTTCTATTTTGTGGTAGTAGCTGCACAAAGCATATAAAGGAGTATCAGACATGAAAAACAAAGAGCAGATTTGAGGGGAGTAAGATAATTAATTCAGTTTGGGGTATGTTGAGTTTGACGTGATTATGGGACATCCAAGTGGAGACTTCCAGTTCTACCAAAGGGTTTTAAAGATACTAGAGATAAGATTTGGTGCAATCTACAAAACTACTGGTTGTTGAAGCTAGAGAGTTGACAAAATTGCCACAACAGTATAGACATAAGAAATTTTAATGCTTCAGGTCAAGAGCAAGGGCCTGAAAAGGAAAAGCAGTATAGGAAAGAGGAGAAACAGATTGTTGAAAAGTTATGAAAGCCAAAAGGTAGGAGTTCAGGAGGGATGTTGGTAGTGTAAAAAGCTGTGGAGTATAAAAGATGAATATTTAGAAAACAAGTTTACATTCGATGTTCACGAGGTCATGCTCACCTTTGGTAGAGTAGTTTCAGCCAAATCATAGTAAGAAATCAAATTGAAAATAGTTATAGCACAAAAGAATGGTAAAGAATAGAAACAACTGCAGATTTTCAGAAAGTTTGTAAAAGATTGGAAACTCCAGGGCAAGTGTATCTCAAACTTTAACCTACATCAGAAACACCTGAAGGTCTTGTTAAACCACAGACTGCTGGGCCTAACTGCCAGTTTCTAATTCACCAGGTCTTGATTAAGGCCAAATAGTTTGTTTTTCTAACAAGTACCCCGGTAATACTGATGCCAGTGAACAGCAGATCACACTCTTAGAAACATTTGTTAGGGTTGAGGAAAGTTTTTGTTTGTCGTAAGGACTTTTAACCTTGAACATTTTCTATAATAAACGAGAAAAGAACAAGTAGTGAGGAAGAGATAGGATGCAGAAGAGAGAGGTGGGATAAAATTGGTAGATTTGCCACCGGGAGGAGGTAAAAGGAATCAGGAACATCAACGAAGGCAGATAAGGGAAGTAGAAGATGAGAGAGAAAGCGGAAAATGGGTTTAAGAGGAAAGAAGAGAGGTTGGACACTCCTGTAGAATAACTTAGTGGTAAAATCATAGATAAGTGAGGGGGAGGGTGGCTTATTAAATAGAAAAGAGCTGGAGTTAACTACTGCAGGGAATTCTATAGGGAATCAACAATATGAATAAAAGGATACCAAGTAGCAGTGGGAGTTCAACTGAAGTAAGAATGGCTTGAATTTGAACAGTTAAAAGCCTAAGATTTAAAGGGGAACAACACACTGAGAAATATAGATGGAATTTCAAGATATTTATCTCATTTTCCCCTGGGGCAGTGCAGCATGGGATATTGTAAGTACTCTATGGAGTACTTTGAGAATTTATTTTGATACTTCAGTAATAAAATGTTCATTTTTGTAAGCATCTGATTTTAACTGTTACTCTTTGGGTTTTGCCCAATTTACCTCTGGCTCCAGTGGTCCCCCTCCCTTGGAACTCATCTTCAATTTAACATTGTACTGAATGAGAAAAAAAGTATGTTTTGGAAGATCATTTTATAGCCAGTTTCCTAGGAAAACACAGAATGGCATATACCTATAGGCTTTAGCCAGTTAAATTCTCAGTCATATGAATGCTTTCATTTCACATTTATTGCCCTGCCCAATCAATTTCCTTTTATTGTTTGCCTAAAAATGAACCTTAGAGGGCTCCTGGGAGCTTCTGCTTAGAGGCCATATTAGAGGTTGTAACCTCAGTTGGCTGAGGGTTTCAAATAATTCCATTTATTGCCTTAGGATTTGCTTGAATGCCCATTCTGAAAACAAGCCCTTTCAAATAGTTCCGGACTTACGCAGGGCCACAGAATATCCAAATGCTATATCTATGTGTGTTCATGTGTGTTTGTAATTTTTAATTAAAATGGCACCTGTATTTCACTGACAGTGTCAAAGTGGAATATTTGCCTAACGTCACAGATGAGAATCCTCTCCTCTAAACTGAGTATGAATTAGGAGAAGGTATAAATTGCTAATTAAATCCTGGAATCTCATAGCGTTTCGGTGTTTGAGAAGCTACACTGCAGCCCCAAATCATTCCACTGGATTTAGTGGTGTCTAGAACTTTTGTTCTGATGAGATATCGTATCTTCTTGTATTCATTTTACTCTCATTGCTATGCTGTTTGACTCCTCTCTGGTTTTAATTCAAATCCTTGAGTATTTTCTTAGTTTTAATGCAGTGTCTCTCTCCATGGAGAGTCATCTCCCAAGGGTACTCTGTTTACTACAAGCTTTATGATTTTATATTGCTTCATGCAATTCCAAAATTACAAGGTGTTGATGTGCAAATCTTCCTCTGGCCTTGTAGAAGCCCAACCTTATTTAGATATATGTTTGGTTTATGGAAGACATTAAAGTCAGAAAGATATAAAAACAAACTCTCTGTGTGAAATTTGAGCCCTTCAATATCAAAGCATAGATAATAATAATAGTAGAAATAGAGTAATCAAAAAAGAAAACCCAAGGAGACAACACCTGGCCTCTTTGATCTAATTGACTAAACGTTTAAATTACAAGTATCACTTAAGAAAAATTACCAAGTTTATTTTCTAGATGAAATGGGAAGAAATTCCAGTAATGACTCCAAGAGTCTTTTGTGTATCGAGAGCTTCCAAGGGACTTTAACCCTTCAGTGATCAGTGGCTAATTTGAAATCCTACAATTTCTACTAGAATTTATAGTTTAATCTCTGTTTTATAATTTAATTAGAATACTACTCTCAACCTGATAGATCACACTGAAATGTAAATATTTAATTCAGTCCTCTTTCAGAGTTGTCAAAGTATGTTTGTTTTTCAATACCGGAAATAGTGATTACAGCTTGAACGAATGTTCTGTTTTGATACTTCAGAATTTCTTAAATTTGAAACCTCAAAACATATGTGTAATGTCCTATTTCTGAAAATCCTAAATATAGATGAGTAAATATTTTATCATTTAGATCTAAGAGGCCAAGTGTTGTTTCCTTGGTTTTTCTCCATCTTTGTTTTCATTCTGCAAATAAAAAGGTTTGATAATGTAGGGGAATCTATACAGAGGGAGAAGGCTGGCCTTAGGACTTTTAATATAATTAAAGCTATTTCAAAGTACCTTTTCTTTACAGATAAACTTATTCACCTGGAAAATTAAATCACGAGTTATCAAAGGCAAGTTATCTCAATACATTTTTTGATAGCCATTTCTGTCAAAATACCTCTTAAACATAACCTGAGATGTTGCTCTTAAAAAACAAGTAATTACAAGGGCACTTCAAAAAGTTCATGGAAAGTAGAATTATAAGATAAGTTTAATTTGGTGCAAAATTGAAATCCATGGATAGATTTTTTAAAATAATATGCTTTGTCATGAACTTTTTGAAGGCTCCTTGCACAGATATTTCTGTGTTGTTCTATTTTTTTTCTTTTTTGGACAGGCAGAGTTAGTGAGAGAGAGAGAGAGAGACAGACAGACAGACACAAAGGTCTTCCTTCCGTTGGTTCATTCCCCAAATGGCTGCTACGGACTGCGCGATGCACCCATCCGAAGCCAGGAACCAGGTGCTTCCTCCCGGTCTCCCATGGGGTGCAGGGCCCAAGGACTTGGGCCATCCTCCACTGCACTCCTGGGCCACAGCAGAGAGCTGGATTGGAAGAGGAGTAACAGAGACAGAATCCGAAGCCCCAACCGGGACTAGAACCCAAGGCGCCGGCGCCGCAGGCAGAGGATTAACCAAGTGAGCCGTGGCACCGGCCTGTTCTATTTTTTGAAAACCTCAACTTTTAGGTGAAACTTTTTCTTCCACTGCTATGGGTTCTCAATTGTCCTTTTTTGCCCCCTATTTTCTTCCCATGAAAGTACCAATATGGCAAAAACCAATCAGATGCCTTTTAAAAATGTTGTGTGCCTGCATACATTCCAGTCTATTATGTTGGAGTCACAGATCACTGTATTCCAAAAGCAAGTATCATCACAGCTTCTTAGCATTCTGACCGCAATCAATTTGAAACTGAAATAGTATGATGAGATTCAAAGGGAAGTTCTTAATTTTTGGTTGATTAAATGACAAAAGAAGAAATTACACTGTAGAACTGGGCTGAAATATCCAATTTAGGACATTTATGATGTATTAAGGGAGCAAAAAGAGGCCAGTAACTCCTCTTTTTGATATTGAGAATCACAACCAGAAAGTTTCTAAAATTATTTACATTCTGCGAGAGAAGATGCCTTAGTTGTATCGAATGCAACGTTTTCTACACATAACTAGCCTCTAGAGGAGAGTACAGGAAAGGAAATACCTTGATTTCAGAGAATCAAATTCTTCAGTTTTGGGAGTCTTAAAACAACTTCGCTAAGGTGATCTAACCACCGTACACTGTGTGGAAAAATCATACTCTTTCCCTGGAATGTATCCTCAGACATTTTGTTCATTAGGAGATCTCGTAGTAAGTTTGGGGCATTCGACAAGTAGGGGAAGAATCTTGAGCTACGGTTTAGGACTTGCAGCTCTCATCACTGCCTCTTCAAAGACCACAGGCGAGGGAGGAAAATCGTAACATTCAAGCTTGCGAACACTTGCCGCTGCTCTCACTTTGTGTAATGACTTTTGAATCATAAAGGGATCTTTCCTATCAATGTATCGGGAGTGGGGGTGCAGGGGTAGGGCAGGGCAAGCCTGAGACTAACGGATGGGGACAGAGAAAGAGGAGTGTGTTCCAGGACAGTGGCGGAAGTGTTGTAAAATGAGGCGTCCATCTGCCACCCACAAGCCAAGTCTCTGTTTCTGTAAGTGTTCACAGCTCACCGCGCTTCCTGAATGTCAGTGCGAGGGCGCGGGTTAGCAACCCGCTACGCTGCGGTGAGTGCGGTCTCGGACGCCCGTCCCTCTCTGCGCTGGGTATGGGATAACTTATATCTAGTGCTGGAGCAGGGCTGAGCTGTTTACTTCTGAACTCGCTGGGGTCTTTCCCCAGGAAGCTGGGTGAAGCCACCTATCAGTGTCTTCAGAGTTTCGGAGCAATGAGCGAGTGGAACTGGAGCTGCCACTCCACTTTCCTCTATTGAACCTGAGTGCGGGGTGGTGGGAGGGGTCTGGGAGGCACGTTCGGGAGTCTTGCTTTGTGTTCCCATCCCAACACCCGTGCAGCAAAAGGGGGTGCGCTCCTAGCGTAGGGTACTTTGAGGGCTCTGTGGGAAATTGGACGTTCTCTGTTCAGACTCTGGCCAGAACCTGAGGCACCACACCGCCCCCTTCTCGAGCTCAATCTCCATTCACTGGCGAACGCTGGAAGGCCTCAGGTAGTCGGAGGCCAGCCAGGGAGTCTCCACCTCCTCGCCGCCGGCAGCCATTCGGCGCGCTCGGGCGCCTAGGGGGTGGGACCCATTGGCTGGGGGGCGCTGCCAGTCTCGGGAGGGGGTGTGGTGGGGGTGGGGTCTCGGGCCGCTGTGGGTCGGGGCTGTTCACAGTTTGCTGGGTGGTGGGTGAGCTTGAGCGTGAGCCGGGCTGCGGGAGACTTGAGAACAGTTGGGAGCGAGCGAGCGCGCGCCAGAGAGAGAGCGAGAGTGAGGGGAGTGAGTGAGAGAGGACCTAAAGGAGTCAGGGCGAGAAAGCGAGGGTCGGAGGACCCGCAGTTGAGACGGAGTGACCATGGCTGTCTCTGCACCTCCGGTAATCTCTGCAACTTCCAGCGCCGCCGGCGTCCCGGGGGGGTTGTTTCGGGCCGAACCCCTGTACTCGACTTCGGGAGAGCCCCCTCGTCTCACCCCTAGTATGATCAACAGTTTCATGGCCAATAACCACAGCGGCAGCGCAGTGGGTGGCGTGGTCGGTAGTGGCAGTGGCGGCAGCGGCAACACCAACACCAACGAATGCCGGATGGTCGACATGCACGGGGTGAAGGTGGCTTCGTTCCTGATGGACGGCCAGGAACTCATCTGCCTGCCGCAAGTCTTTGATCTTTTCCTCAAGCACCTGGTGGGAGGGCTGCACACGGTGTACACCAAGCTGAAGAGACTGGACATATCCCCCGTGGTGTGTACTGTGGAGCAGGTCCGGATCCTGCGCGGGCTGGGGGCTATCCAGCCAGGGGTGAATCGCTGCAAGCTCATCACCAGGAAAGACTTCGAAACTTTGTTCACCGATTGCACCAATGCCAGGTGAGACGCTCATTTCTTCCCTCGCTCGCTTCTCTTCGCCCTAATGCCTTCTTCTGCATGTCTCATCAACCTCATCCAACTTTATAGTGAGTGAGTCGTAGCTATCTTGCCTCTACTCTTCACGCTGTATTCGGTGGGGAAAGAGGACTAGAAGGACTCATTAATTGTCGGTCCTTTTACTCCGCGCTCAGTGGTAGGGCTTGGGTCTAAAAAAAGTCCCGCACAAACTTCAGTTTGCAGTCCTCTACTGAAACTTTCCAGCCTCTCGCGCATATGCTGCATGGCTTTTTGGCTGCTTATGGTTATTTGTTAATTTCTCTACTTAGTTTTCTTTCCTGCTCTTTTGTGGCCGTACGGGTCGGATAGGTTTTCTCCTGAACACGGACACCAAGGGATTTCTCCAGGGTGGGGGAGGGGGGGCTGGCTGAGCTGTAAACTGGGCTCCCAAGCTGGCAACCCGAAACACAGCATTTGGGGAATGCAGGGGGTCGGAAGTCTAGTATCCATCCCAGAGGGTGATTCGATCCCCATCCCGTGTGTTTGTTGTGACAGTATGTGGGGTGTGTGGTGGTGGTGGTGGTGGTAGTGGTGTGTTTGTGTGTGTGTGTGTGTGTGCGCGCGCGCGCGTGCATGCAAGTGTCTGTGAGGACGTGTGCTTATGCCTGCTGCGCAAAGCTCCCCGGTACACGATACAGGAAAGTCGATGGATCTTATTTTTACAAAAAGGACAATGACAGATGTCACTTTCCTGGGATCGTCCCTTTTGGGTTATCTACAGAGGGTAATGTGGGGCATGAAACGCTGGGGCCGGGACTGGGTTGGGGGTTGATGTAGAAGTTGGCAGGTTTTCTAGAGAGGATGCTGTCAGCTCTTCCTCCGAGGCAAACAGTTGGAAGGATCCCATTCCTCCAAAGAGAGGATTCCTTAAATGATGATGGCCAGCTTCCCTGGTTGTAAGTGTGCCTCCTTCATATCTCAGTTTAGAAGTACATTGGAGAATAAATGTCCATTTGCATATGAGAAGCGAATTATGTTCAATGTTCTTTGAGTTAAAACAAAGCAAAAACTATATTCAGGATTATTTGACTTTTTACACACCCTGTGAATTAGTCTTCTTAGAGTTTATTCCATCCCTGATGTGTAATATTTTAGGAAAGCACAGATTTGGTTCATGAGAATGGTATGCAAACCAAGAAATCAACATCAGCAGATTAAAAGTAGCAAAGGATTTTGTTGTAAAACAATAGTGCTATTTATCATTTTGCCAAGAACAAACAAACAAACAAACAAAAACTTCTGCTTAGGCAACTTTAAATTGTAATATCTCTGAGTCTGTGAACCAAAACTAACTCAGTTTCCACATCTGTTGTAAATCCAAATTGTTTTGTATAGTTGAAGCATGCTGACAACTTGTATAC
This sequence comes from Oryctolagus cuniculus, assembly GCF_964237555.1. NCBI lineage: Eukaryota > Metazoa > Chordata > Mammalia > Lagomorpha > Leporidae > Oryctolagus > Oryctolagus cuniculus. The sequence continues at coordinate 64,775,514 of NC_091453.1, read as the reverse complement.
AAACTGTTGCTTACTACTGCAATAAGATAATACTATAGAACAGGAATCTTTTACTTTTTTTTTTTTTAGAGCAGTCTTCTATGTTTAAGCAATCAAACAGAAACCTGTTCATGTGAAAACTCTTACCTGATTCATAGTTAAGGCTTAAAACCTGGATTATTAATATCTGCTTTTCTTAAGGAAGATAGATGGCCTTCAAACACAAAGAATAATGGTTCACTCAACAAAACAAGCAATTATGGATTGCAAGAATAGAAAGAAAATTTTATTTTGACCACAAAGTATTCCATTGGTACACAAAACCAAAGGGTTAAAAGGGACTTCAGATAGGGGTCATCTAATTCATTGGTTACCATTCAGAACCCCTCTCATTTAAATAATTGCAGACATGAAAACCTATCCTCTTAGTAACCTTCTCTCTGTCTCTCTGTATCCCATTCTGTCTTGCTCCCTTGCTGCTCCCTCACCCTCTTCTTTCTCTCTCTCTCTCCCCTCCCCTCTCTTACAAACGCCCATTCTTAAAGTGGAACAGTATTGCACTTAGGAAATTGTTCCTTCCTTAATAATTAATTTTCACATTCTTGAGTAAAATCTATGACTATCCTTTAAAAAATAGACTAGTATTTTGATGTGATTTAGATGCTTTCTTCTGTAAACAAAAACTTTTCTTGAATTTTTATTAGCATTACTTACTCAAGGGAAAAATGATATATTACTGTGTACCCAGAGACTGGTGTGGTCTTATATATTTTTATATACTGTTATCTGATGCATTTTAGATTATTTTAATTTGATCAAGTTTTATTTGTTCCTTAAACAGCATTTGCAATGCTATCTTTTTTTTTTTTTTGACTTGCTTGTGTGTGTGTGTGTGTGTGTGTCATAAAGGTGACAGGGAAATATAAAACATGTAGGAAGAGATATGGTTGTGATTTGATACATGTGCCTATTGAATTTTCTTTTCTTTATAAGTATTTTATTCATTAAATGCATTTTCTATAATTATGGTACGACTATTGCAATATATAATTGTAAAAATTTATGAAATATATTCTATTAAAAATTTGTAAAGGAAGATCAGGAAAACTACAAGAAATGCATCTGTATTGAAATTTTTAGGAAAAATCACAATTTCTGGGGAAAATCAAATTAGTAAAATTACCACATTTAACTGATGCAAAATGCCTTCATAATCATGTTGTTAAAATTATAAATATATTAATGCTTTTCAAGGATGTTTTAAGACTTCAGGTAACTCATATACAGAAATGTATACCTTAAGTCATTCAAAAAATCTGAATATTTAAGTAAAAATATTTAAGTAAAAAATATTTAAGTAAAAGTGAAATTAGTGTTGAGATCAGCTTTATTTCTATGACTTTTCTATTTAGTTAAAAGAGGGGTGGATGCAAATAGGAAATCCAAGAGAGACAAAATAAGGCAGATGAAACCAGAGGCCAATAAGAGAGAAGACATGTAGGGAAAGAACAAAATGATGCCATGATAGAGAATGAAAGATGGAGGGGAAGAGTGTATGGAGGTACCCGAAGAAGATGAGTGATGTACCAGTGGAGACCTGGCTAAAGAGGGATGTCCTTCACAACTCGTGACTTCTTAGCTCTTCTAAGTATAAAGAAAGTAGGAGAGGAAGGTACCAGGGAAAAGTTAATGTGCAGTAACAGAAACTCTCACATACTATTCTTATTTGAAAGAAGAGATTGATCTTCATCTCTTGATGAACAGATTTTCATAATATATTGTTGAATGAAAGGCCTATTTGTAATGGTGTCATTGACATTTTTTCCTGCATAATAATAATTTAATTTAATTATATTAATAATAATATTTTCTCCCTCCCTGTCAAATATGAGAGGAAGACTACAAGTTTCAATTAATGTATTTTAACTTGGAATGTGTCCTACATTATCCCATAACACATGGAATAGTATAGGAAGTCGTAACAAGAACTTTACCAATGTCTTATATTAACTATTATATTGTAAGCCAATTATTGAAATATTTAAAGTTGTTCTTCCAAAAAAGAAATTGGCAAATAATATCATCTCAACTACTAGAGAATAGTAATACTAAAACTCTTGACCATTCATTGTTATATTAGATAAGTCAATGTGAACACCACTGTAATTTCAAAAGAGAAGACAACATCTTCCCTTCATGCCCTTTAACTTCAGAGATTAATTATAGGGAAATCATTTTGAAGTTATTAAAAATGATGATTACACAAAACCAAATAGGAAAAATTATTGTCTTGTTTTAGATTTGTATTTTTGCATATAAAGAATTGTAACTTTTGTTTCATTTCTAGTAAACCTTTAATAGCAGGGAGAACAGGCAGATTCAGAAAGCAAATCTCTAAAATTTTCATTCTTATACAATGGATTTTCCTTATTAAATTCTCCAAAGTTTAATGTAATAGTAAAATGCTAAATTAAAAAATGGTTTCATTAAACATGAAAACTAATCAACACATTTTAGTTTTATCTCTTTTAGTCTATTTATCTATGTAAAAGTAACATTGTCAGATTTCGTGATTGGCATTTAATTTCGTTTGAGGAGCAACTGATTAAACGTTATTCAGTCATTTAAATTAAGCTAAATAGATGCTTGAAGGAGCAAGAATGTGTGATTAAGAAAGCATTTTAATAATGTATTTAGACATGTGATTCACCATATATTCAAATTAATGTTTCTAAAATTAAAATTTGAAATGGCCCAACTGTAGTTTATTGCTATTTTGGCAGTATGAAAACCAAACGTAAATTTCCTTTGATATTAGAATAACTTTATGTGTGTTATAATGACTTTTACAACATTTTAAAACTACTTTTAAATGCTAGAAATAAGCATTTTGTAAGTGCTCACACTTGAAGAATACTTTGTAGTTCAAAATCCCATACAGAGTAACATCATTTACTTTGAAAATTGATGTTTTGTATTTATCATAAAGTTACTGTCACATTTTTAAAGATCTTGTGTCACTTTCCTGGGTTACTGTTTTGGATGACTTAACATTTTCAGAAATGATAAAAAGGTCATAGAAGTGAGTCTGGGCAGTAAATGCAGACCTTTTATTTCATAGGATGATAAGCCGTCACATAGTCAACAATCTTATTAGAAGAATTATATCAAGATTATAATTAAAGCAGTCCAGTCATATGCCAATGCACAGAACTTCAATTTGTACATCTATTTCAAAGGTATAATTCTGCATAATCAACAATTTTATATTTATCTGAAGATTCCGCTGGGATTCATATTTGCCTCAAACACTCATTTATTGGTAATGTATACTACATTAAAGAAATGACCCATGACATGATAGAGCACATCTTTGTATTTTTATGTATGATATTATCCTCAATGTATAGCACATGAATGTCAATAAATAATTAGAATGTGATGGTCTTCAGACATTAATTTTTATAGGGTTTTACATAGGAAATCCCTAATACCTGTAGAAGATATTAAATCTAAATACTTTGATGATTCCTGAAGTAACCTTATTTTATCTTAATAAAATACCTTTTTTAAAAAATGCTTCTAGTGGACAAATAGGATTGTGAGATAACTTAATCACAATATATTATGTTTCAGTTGGCAATCTTGATCTCTAGTGGCACTTTATCTCGGGCATTTAAAACAACAAATGATTTAAGTTTACCCACTCTATACATTTCAAATATGTATTTAAACCATCCTAATTGATCCAAAACCAAAAATATTATGTTTTTTGGAGAAAAGACATCAAACCTTTCCCCCAAAGCAAAACAATTAGGTATTAATGATATTCTTGTTGCATATTCAAAAGGTCTTTGGTAGCATTTTCTCCTCCTTTTCTTCCCTTTCACCATCTCAATGTGCAAAACTCTTCACTGTCACTTCAGTTCACACAATTCTAAAAAGATAAAACAACATTTAAACACATTTGCTTTGGAAGGGAAATTGAGCATTTGCACCCAATAAGCCTGATTGTGGAACTGCATGCAAATTGTGTTTTGATTTATCTCTTTTACACTTTTTTCCATTTGAATTGATCTTGCATTAATTTCACCAAGCGGCTCTGTGAGGCTGCAGATGTTGCCCTGTGTTTAATAAATCAATGAGACAGATCTGAATGAATCACTTCAGATGGATTCTCTGCTCGGTTTGATGTCTAGATGTTATTCTTAGCTTGTTATCATGACAGATGCATTAATGTTCCCATACACTGCCAGCAATGTCAAAGAGATTGAAGCTTTTAAAGTGGCGGCATCCCTTTTTCCATTTTCTGCTAGAACCACTAAATTAATTTGTTTTATTTTATTTGGAAATCATAGAAAAATATCAAACCAATCATTGGACTCTTCATGGGAAAGACTCTTAATATTCATGCAATGTTGTTAACCATTTCAAAATGGTGGAAATCAATATATTAAAACCTAAACATAGAGTAACTGCTTAATAGTGCCTCCGCATTAATATTTAATCATAGGAGGAAAAATGAGAATTAGTAATGTATGATTGGGACACATTGAAAGTGTCACTATAAATAGAATAATACTGTATCCAAATTGATTACAGAAGGGTGTTAGTTTTTAAATCCTTACTAATAAGCTTTTTGTTGGCTTAATGCAGCTGCAATATATTCTTACCAAGGGATTTAGAACTCCTTCAGGATTTAATATTTTTTAAGTAGCAAGGGGACAGCCTGTCCATTGTGTATTCATCATTTCCTCAGTTTGTGATGCTGAAAATCCTAGAAAAGTTTATTTCATTTTACTATATTTCAGATATATATATGTATATTCTGGGTAAGCATTTATAAGCCATAAATCATTCTGTAGCAATAAATGCTGCTTTTATAGTTTTATTTCATATACTATAGAAAAGCATATGCACACCAAAAGGGACTTTGATATAAGTCTAGTGAAATTTATTACCAACCTGCATTAAATATCATAATTATCATAGTTTTTTTCACTTAACCCGTGGCTTCATTACTTTGAGAAACAATGCTATAAGTTGATGTGAAATATTTTGAATTTAGTGTTTTGAATGATAGAACCTTACAAAGTTACATGTCTGATGTTTGAAAATGCAAATTTGAAAAATGAGATTCAATTTTTCTCTTGTTCAACTCTTTAAAGAACAAGTATTTAAAAAAATTCAGCCTTAAGAGTACTCTTTACAAACCTGTGCTATACTCTTTAATCATAATTTTGTTACCTTTATTATAATAGAAAAATATAAAACTGTTCAATGATACAGTTTTAGATCTTAGATTCTGTAGAAAAAAATGTATTTTTTGTGTCAGGCTAATCTTGGAAGCTTACAGTATGTGGTGTGATCTATAGTATAAAGAGTGTATAGTGAACTTTAATGAAGTTATGGACAACAGTTAACCTTTTTCTCAAATTTTAGTTAAAACATGTAATTGTTTTCATGGTGAGGTCTCACCACCTCCTTTAAATTTATATATTATAGTTGATGAAATTGTTATATTGGAACTGTCATTTTATGCAAATTGAATATAATATGTTTTTAAGGAGAAAGTTTATATTTTTACCAGTACTTATACTATTGTCCTTAAAACAGAACTGAATTTGTTAAATAAAACAAAACTTTTTATTTGTAATGTAATATAATAGTTTCTGAGGAATAATCTTTAATTTTACTAATGGTCATTGTAAAACTTGATTAAGCCTAATATTGTTTATATGTATTAGTCACCTAAGTCACATTTATTGAATGAATACGATCTTACACACACACAAACACACACATTCATTCTTAATCAGAATTCTTTGCACTTGTTGCTTTTTCTATAACAAAGCTTAGTAAGGGGCGAATAGTTAGCCTTGCAGTTAAGATGACAGGTGAGGTACCTGCCACCCACATCAGAGTAACTGCATTCCAGTCCTGTCTCACTCCAGGTTCCAGCTTCCACTAATATGCAAGCTGGGAGGCAGCAGGGATGGCTCAAGTAGTTGTATCCCTGCCATCTATGTTGGAGACCTGAATTGATTTCCTGTCTCTTGGCTTCAGCCTGGCCCAACCCCAGTTATTTTAGGCATTTAGGAGGTGAACCAGTAGTTGGGAAATCTTGTGGTGTCTCAGTTTCTCTTTCTGTCTCTGCCTTTCAAATAAAATACAAAAAAACTCCTAAGAAATAGTTACAACATGTGCAGTTATTAAAATGACACCAGTAGTGAAATTTTACCTACATTAGAAACCATTTGTAATCATTCTATAAGCCTTTCACAAACCACATGTAAAGGTAACACAATCCATATATAAAATTTGAATATTTGAAATATATCTTCAAAGAAAATATAACTTTTTTCACTTCTCTGCTTCTATCTGCCTTTCAAACTATGCCTTTTTTATCTTCTCTTTCAGTGAAAATGCAGGGGGAGAAATTCTGATGTTATGAACAGATAAGAATTAAAAAGTGAGCTTAACATCATAGAATGAATGAGTCGCAGTGATTGAGATTTACACTTCTTGAGATCAACACTAACCCTTGGGGAAGTTGACTGTGATGCTGCTTTCAAACAGTAAATGCATGTTTATATAAAATAAAATAAGTGGTAAGATGAGGGATTTCCTCCCTTCTCTACCCTATGACTAGAAACACAAATACATATAAGAAGAATGATCAAATTTTTTCTGAATAGTCTTAGGGCCCACTCCACTTGAAACTCAAGTTTTCATGAATTACCTTCCCCACTACCCATTTGAAAAAATAACTTGGTACTTTCAGGTATAATTAGTTTTGAAGAGTACATTTTCCTTTCATCCAGGACCCCTGGGGCTAAAACTACACATATCTGTGTATTATTTTGACCCATTATGATTACTTAGTTTATTAGAGCATATTGTGCTGAAAACTTTGTAGTTAACACTTCTGGAAAAATATATGGTACAGAAACGTTTAAAAAAATAATGACCCACAGTATTTTTATTGCTATACAGTCTTTTTATTTTTAAACAAGTTGACTGCTTAATGGTGTAATGTAGTGTGTTTGTTAAGGAATAAACATTCAATTGCAATTGTGTCCAATGATCTTATCAGGTTGCTGGCAACTGCTAGCTGGTAACAGCATTTAGGCTACATTTAGTCTATCTGCTATTTATGTGATGGGTTAAAAAGAAAAAAGTAATATTGATCTGTCTCCGGATTAAAGTTTGAAATGGGCAACAGCCTGAACACAAAAGGCTTTTTTTTATGATTTCTCAGCTTGCCATTGATCTCCTAGTTTTATTGCATTCATTATTTATTAAAAGAATTTGCAAGCTAAACATAACGTTAAGCTAGTTTGCACACAGGGACCGCACTTAGGAAATTGAATGGAAATTGCATTAGAGATGAACATCTGTGCTATTTTTCCACTCATGTGTTTATGGGTTTGTATAAAAGGTGTATTGGATTAACAGTTATAACCATTATAGCTTACAGCAATATGTTAGATTCTGAGCTTTTAGTTATTTTGGAAGAAGTCTCTCACATGTTTGTTTAAATGATATTTAGATAAATTTATTTTTATTCTCATACTGTTGTGCATTATCTAAATTATGTAAAACTTGTGAGATACCTTATTGTATTGAGGTAAAACATTTATAATAACTTAATTATCATATAAGATTATGCTATATTTTAATGGTGTTTGATAGTAGAGTACATAGGTGCAATTTACAAACTAGTATTTTTTAAAAATATCTCAAGTTTAATGGCATATTAAAGCACAGCAAATTCAAGGAAACTATATAAAGCCTTTAATATGTCCATCTATAAAATGTTATTATATATGTATTTGATCCTTCTTAAACGATAATGAACATGCAGACATTGAGGACTTGCTGAATATAACACTAGTAGAGATAGGGTTGGATATTTTAATGATGTGCCTCCCTTCTTGAGTTCCATCCAAGCAAGTTTAATTACAGACTTAAGTTGACCTCACCTGGAACAGGTATCCTGAGGATGTAAATTATACCCTAGAGAGTACCTTTTATGCTTTATTGTCATAAATCTAAAAACATTTGAAATTTTCATCTAATTTTGGGGACTTAAAGCAATAATTTTTTATAAACATCTTCATGACCAGTTTTGGTCTCATTATTGATTATATTTGTTATTATTATGGTGTGCATGTGCATGTGTGTTTAGCACTTGCTGAAGAGTACATTATGTAGTATTAGGTGATACTCTAGGTGCTGTGAAACAAGTGAGCAAAACAGTGTCTTCTGTCATGGAGCGTACATTCTATAGGCATACTATCTTCAGCTTAGGGAGTTTAAAACACATTTATACCACTCCCCTCCAATACAAAATCTTTGAGATTGGAAAATTTTTCCATGTCTATTGTTGAATAATCTGCAAAATTCCCTTTCCTATACCTGTCTCATGTATTATACGAGTAAACACTAGACTCTTTTTCAGTCTTTAGAATTATACCAGAGAGATCCAACTAAAAATAGTGTTACTGAGATATAAAAGATATTTTAGCTTGGTAACTGTAGAGAGTGTACTTATAAATAAAGTACACATCAAGAGATTAGAATGACAAAAGGTACTTGCTCTTAAGAAAGACAGTAGGTAATTGACCTTATTACCTTTTCCCTGACTTATATTTTTTGCGATGGATAGAAGTCCTAAAAGTTCATAAAGTTAGTCATTCCATAAGACATGTTCTGCAATAAAACATGCACTTGTGAATTTAAATGATGTGTTTATGTTAAAAATCTTTCTTTCATTTGTGTTAGAGTTTTAAACTAGTCAGATCCTCAAGCTTCCTTTGCTTTGTGGCCCTATACAATATTATATGACAAAAATTAAAACATTCATCAGAAATAGTTACTTGTTTTGATTCATTCAGAATACATTGACCCCATACATTGACCCTTTATTATATTTAAATGTGAATAATTTTGGAAAAATGATATTACTTGCAAGCATGTATAGTTAAATATTTAATGTTAGCATTAAGCTTACTGGTTTCTAAGTAATCTGTAATTGCTAAACTAAATTTATTTTGTAAAAAAATTTATGAGTACTTTCTAGGTTTTATTTGAGGACTAAAAAAGGGCAGTTCATTCATAGGAAAAATTTTGCTGCAGGTACATTTTATACATAGTACAGAGCTTTATACATCACTTTATGAGTCAATTAGAATATTCCATTTGAACACACACATATATAATATGACATCTTTTCAATTCAACTCAAGTCTTCAATAAATATTTGTTATGTACCTACTATGTGTAAGGATACTTATCAAGGGGAATGTAGTGATGCTAAGAACTATTGACATTCCTTTTAAAATTTATTTATTTCAGTTATTTGAAAAGGAAGGAAGGAGGGGAGAGCGAGAGCGAGAGAGCGAGAGAGAGAGAGAGAGAAAGAAATTGATTCTACCTGGTAGTTTACTCTCCAAATACTTGCAACAGCTGGGGCCTGTCAGATCAGAGCCAGGAGCCTGAAACTGCATCCAGGTTTCTCACATGGAGAACATGAACCCAAATACTTGAACCATCATCTGCCACCTCCCGGGGTGTACAATAGCAGGAAGCTGGAATTGGAAGGGGAGCTGGGACTTGAAACCCAAGCACCTCAATATGGGATTAATATTTAGGACACTTCAAGCTGCATCTTAACCATTGTGCCAAATGTCTGCCTTTACCTACATTCTTATTGTCCTGTCTCCAGATTACCGAAGTAGAATTTTATTATTGTGGTTACCTTTCAGCTAACTTACAGTAATGGAAAGAGCAGTAAATGATGTCTACAATTCAAACATGTGCAGAGTGAAAGTTACATTAACTATGCTTTGCAATGCCTAAGGTATTTATCCTCTAAATAAATATATTTTTCTTATTCTAATATTACATTTTATTTACATTCACTAATGGAAGAGGAGATAGCCCAGAAATACGCTAAGGTTGAATTCAATCTGAAATTGAATGCTTCCTGTAGAAAATATCCAAAGTGAATATAGCACCAATAGACATATGGCATATATGTCATAGCTAACAGCAGTGTACTGGATCATGGTAGTTAGTGATTACTAAATTACTATGTTTTGCTCGAATTTTCTCTTATGTTATCTGTGGAAAGATTTATGTGCTTAATGGATACTGTACTCATAATAGGCTGTTAGCAGATGAAAACCTGGCAAATTGCACGAGGCCAGTGTTGACTTTAACACATTTTCTGTGCTTAGGACCCCTAAACAACCATCTTCTGTAAGTTAAATAAACATTTGTTGGCACCAGAGGAATCATGGGTTTTGGGTTAAAACACTTGGTTGAGTATAGCTACAAATGAGATTTTTCTGAAGTGTTTCTACTCTGTGAAGGGAAAAATTAATTATCAAATGACTATTAAGAAAAGTAGCATTATAATCTTGATGCCAATCATATCCTGGCAAGAGCAGTCATTTTGATGATGGTCATGCATTGAATATTGTGATCTATGAAGAGGATAGGAACTACTCCAGGGCTTAATTCGTTTAAGTACATTTGGCATAGTGACTTTGCTAAATTTAAAGTTGTTTTGGATTTGTCCTTGTAATAGAGCACTGGTAGGTTTTTGTTATGTTAAGGACATGTTCTTGTTCATGAGGTTGTATAGTGTTAGCATAATCCCCATTCCACCAGAGTCTAAATGCTTTATTTTTTTAAATAAACATTTCACTTCAGAATAGTTTTTTTTTTCAATTTTTATTTATATAAAGTGAACAAATTTCACGTATTTCATATATACAGATTTAGGAACATTGTGATACTTCTCACCCTACTCTCCCACCTGCCCATACCTCAAGAATTCCCATATATCCTACACCCATCTTCCCCCATTATTAATAATTCACGTTAGTATAGTTGGTATGTTTGTCACACTTAATGAGCCACATCCAGCTCCCTCTTATTTTTAACTCCAAACTCCTTCTATTCCTCCCACCCCTCCCAGCTGCTAGTAATTTCCATTTTGTGTTCGGATTGAGGTTTTTGGTCTACTTGTTTGTTTTTCTTTTAGTTTCCACATATAAGGGAAAACATATAGATTTGTCTTTCTGTGTCTGGCTTATTTCACTTAAAATGGTGTCTTCCAGTTCCATCCCATGTACTACAAATGACAGGATTTCATTCTTTTTTTTTTAATGACTGAATAGGTGTGTGTGTGTGTGTGTGTGTGTGTATTCTCTCTTAAAAGATTTATTTCTTTGAAAGTCTGAATTGCAGAGAGAGAGGGAGAGACAGAGAGAGAGGGAGACAGAGCGAATGAGAGCGAGCGAGAGAGAGAATGATCTTCCATCTGCTGGTTCACTCCCCAAATGGCCACCATGGTCAGAGGTGGGCCAATCTGAAGCCAGGAGCCAGGAGCTTCTTATGAGTCTCCCACATGGGTGCAGGGGCCCAAGGACTTGGGCCATCTCCCACTGCTTTCCCAGGCGCATTAGCAGTGAATCATAGCAGAGCTGCTGGGACTTAAACCAGAGCGTGTATGGAATGCTGGTTCCACAGGCTGAGGCTTAAGCTACTGTGCCACAGCACTGGCCTGTGTGTGTGTGTGTGTGTGTGTGTGTATGTATGTATATATATCACATATAATTTATTTATTTATATATTTATAGATTCTTTAACCATTCATCTGATGATGGATACCTTGAGTGATTCCGTGTCTTGACTAATGTGAGCAATGCTGCAATAAACATGATGGAACAAGTATCTCTTCGATATAATGATTTCATGTCTTTTGGATATCTACCTTGTGGTGTGGTTGCTGGATCACAATGGCAGTTCTATTTATAAGTTTTAAAGAAATCTCCATACTGTTTTCCAAAGTGGCTGTGCTAATTTACATTTTCATTAACATTGTGTACCGAGTTCCCTTTCTTTACATCCTCACCAGCACTTATTACTTTCTGTCTCTTTGATTGTAGCCATTCCAACAGGAGTGAGGTCATGTCTTATTGTGGCTTTAATTTGCATTTCCTTGATAACTAGTGATGTTCTATTATTCTTTGCAATTTAGTCTCATTGATTTGAATGTGTGCTCTGTTGTGTATTCAATTTGGTAGGTTTGTGTGTGTGTGTGTGTGTGTGTGTGGTTTTTGTTTGTTTCTAAGAGGGCTCTCAGTTTTTAAATGTAAATACAACCCAAATAATTCCTCTTTTAAGTCTCTTTCAATATTTGTGTGAAAAGTAAAATAGTATCTCATCTGGATCCATATTCCATCAAAGAGGGGGCAGTGGAGCTCAGTAATTTACTTTTATTTCTAGTTAAGAAGCCTATTGATTTTAAAGATAGGAGAACTATAATATGGGTCATGTTGGTGATGATGTAGCTCTATTTGGATATGAACAGAAGAATGGAACTAAACAAGGGTAGAGATAACATGATGAAAAAGAATTTCTCATGAAAACAGAGACTGGACCAGTGGATAATAAATGAGATGTGGGCAGTACACAACATACTGATGAAGGCCTTTACATAGAGTTCTTATATGAATTATCTCTCTTAACTGCCTTTATTTTATTTTAGTTGTTAACTTAGGTAGATTCGTGAGAACAGGAACAGAAAGCATTAAAATATTATCTGCGAATAAACATAAAAAGATGAAAGGTAAAATGTGGAAATGTTATTCTATTTGAAGTGAATTGGTGGCATTAGAAACCATAATAGAACATTTGTGTACATGTTGTCATTAAACTAATATTCCTGTAAGTATTACTTAAAATTTTTGGACATATTCATTTATACATTTTGGTAAGTTCTCTTACTACTCTTGATGTGCTGGGTTGATACTAGCTTGCCATAGTACGTTTTTGAAACACATGTTAAGTATGAATTTTATAAAAAGGGTTACATTTTGCCTTTGGGTATGTGTATGAAGTTTTTATAGTATAAAATAGTAACTAGGTTTGCATTTCAGAGACTAATTTGAACCGCTGCATTCAGGATTATTTAATGAACATTAAAATTTGAATTAAAGAATGCTGAAGTGGCATTTTTGTCATTTTTTTTTGGTTTAACAAGTACTGTGAAATTTAAGTATTTGCTACATGCCTTTATTCTGAAAATATCTCTGAAAGTTAAAAATTACTAGCAAGGTATAATAGTAAACACTTTACATGTATATACTGGTTTATAGCTTTATAGTGCTTTCACTTACACAGGGTCATTTAATCTAATCCTTACAAGATTCCATCTTTGTAATTTTGTTTTTAAATTTTTAAAATTTTATAAACAGATGGCTGATCACTTTACAATATAGTGCTCCTGGGGATCACTTAATCTCCTTTAAACTTTTTCACTCAATGCTAAATCAGCATCATCCATAGTTATAATGAAGCTTACAATGCTTCTAGGGAATAATACCATCTTACATTTGTTAAGTTCACGAGCTGCAAAGCTTGTTCACACATTCTCTGCATTTATTCTCACAGCAGTTCTGTGAGCCAGGTCATCTGATCTTGAATTTATGTGAGAAGATGGAATTGCAGGCAAGTAAAATGAATTACCAAAAGCCATGCAGTCTAATATAGGTGGAGCCAATTCTTGAATATAAGCTTAATGTTTTGACTGTTGTGGTACACTATACTCTCTATGCTGTCTCTAGAAGTGGTAAGTCTTGGATGATGGACTTGAGCAAACAATTTTAGTTAAATGCTGGATTGTTCCAGATAGCCAAGTAATTATGGAAAACATAGTTATGGGAAATAAACTAAGAAGTAGAAGCACTACGCAGGAACTTTATTATAATGTCTTCATGACATGCCCTGATGGTACCCCATACCCTTTAATGATGTCTTCAGAAAAATGGTAATGAAACTCTCTTGCAAAGAGACTCAGTACTATACACAAATACAGAGAGGTTTTGGAAAATCATCAGAAGCTTAATATTTTTGAGTTGAAGAGAGAAAGGAATAATAATTCAAAGCAACAGTTCATGAAAGCATAATGTTATGAGTTTAATAATTTATTCATATTTTTAGTTACTAAAAATGTGAATTGTCTCTTGTGCTCAAAACATTTTGCAGGGATCTGTGGGTGCCTTCAGACAGCTTTAAATCTTATTATAGAGTTAATGCATACAGCCTTTAAAAAGATTACCATTCATTCATTCAGTCATCAAATGTCTATTGGGTATCTGTTCTGTATCAGACAGTCTCCTAGGTATTTGGAATACATTTGATTAAAAAAACAGTAGGCAAAGATTTATGCCCTTGAAAAGAGGGTTACACTTTAGGGTATGGTATTAGGGATAAAGGAAGACAATAAATGGTATAATACAGAGGGAAACTATATTGTATTCATATGTTAGAAGGTTGTAAGTGTTGTGTTATGGAAAAAGTAGAGCAAGGTAAGGATATGGGGGGATTGGAGTCAGCTGCAGTTTTAAATATGATGGACATGGTAGGTATCATTGACAATGTGAGATTTGTTCATAGACTTGAAAGGGAAGGGCACTGACCAATAAGAATCTGAGAAAAGTGTCTCAGGCAGAGGGACAATTTACCTAAATACAGGAGCACTGGTGGTAGGTTTGAGGAACATTAAGAAGGCAAGTATGGCTTCAGTGGAGTGAGTGAGGGGAGAAGAGTAGGAAAAAGTTCCTACCAGTAAGGTTTAGTGATGGGCCATTTTGAGGACTTTTTTACTCTGAAACAAATGGGGAGCATTGCAGTGTTTGCAGCAATGGTATAAGAGGAACTGACTTAAATTATTAGAGGATCACTCTGGCTGTTAGGTTGAGAACAGGCTTCAAATTGGGGTACAGTAGTTACAGTTAGCATGCTATTGTAGTGAACTGGGAGAGAGTGGTGGCTTAGACCATAGTGGTCGAGTAGAGGTAGTGTGAATTAGTCAGATTCTGGATAGATTTTAGAAGGTGGAACCAACAGGAATTCCTAATAAATTATACACTTGGCATGACAAAAAGACAAGAGTCACTGACAACTCCAGGATTTTAACATTATACAACTGCGAGGATTATGTTTCCATCTCTTGAAGAGAGGACTTCTGGAGGTGGAGCAGATTTGGGGGGATGATTCAGGAGTTCAGTTTGAACTCTTTTTAATACACAAAGATTTATTTATTTATTTTAAAGACAGAGTTAGAGACAGAGGGAGAGATGAGAGATGGGGAGGGAGGGAGGGAGGGAGAGAGAGAGAGAAATCTTCCATTTGCTGGTTTGCTCCCCAAAAGGCTGCAATAACCACAGGACTGGTTCAAGCCAAAGCCAGTAGCCAGGAGCTTCATGCATTCTCTGACATGTGTGGCAGGGACCCAAACACTTTAACCATCTTCTGTTGTGTTCCTAGATGCATTATCAAGGAGCTGGATCAGAAGTTGGGCAGCTGGAACTCAAACTGGTGCCCATATGGGATACTGATGTTGCAGGCTGTGGATTAACCTGCTAAGCCACAATGCTGGCCCCCAGTTTGAACTCTTACTACTTTTAGGTATCATTTTGCTTTGCAGGCAGACATATAGAGCAGGCATTAGATTACAAATCCAGAGTTTGAAAGAGACATCTGGACAAGAGATACAAGGGATCTTCAAAATGTTCATGGAAATGTGTATTATGGATAAACTACATGTGATTTTTTTGCACCAAATAAACTTATCTTTTAGTTATATTTTTCCACAAACCTTTGTAGTACCCGCCTATATGAGTACTTTTAGGACAGGAGTGAATATAAGTAGCAAAGAGGATTTCAAAGACTGAGTCTTGGGCCATACCAACATAAAGAGATCAGGGATAAGAAGAATCAGCAAAGAGCCCGAGAAGGAAGAATCAGCAAAGAGCCTGAGAAGGAACATCCAGCGAAACAGGTGGAAAATCAGGAGAGAGCAACATTCTGAAAGATAATCAAGGAAAATGCATTAAGAAAGTAGGAATGGGGTCGGCACTGTGGCCGTGGATTAAGCCTCTGCCTGAGGCCCTGGCATCCCATATGAGTGCTGGTTCTAGTTCCAGCTGCTCCTCTTCCGATCTACCTCTTTGCTATGGCCTGGGAAAGCAGCAAAAGATGGCCCAAGTGCTTGGGCCTGGGCCCCTGCAAGCCATGTGCAAGACTCAGATGAAGCTCCTGGCTCCTGGCTTCTCCCTGGCCTGGGCTGTTGTGGCCATTTGGGGAGTGAAGCAGCAGATGGAAGATTCTCTGTCTCTCTCTGTGCCTCTGCTTCTCTGTAACTCAGACTTTCAAATACATAACTCTTTTAAACAATAAAATCTTAAAAAGCAAGTGGAAATTATTAACTGTGTCCAGTGCTTCTAGTAAGTCACGTACTTTGAGTACCAAGGATTGACCCATAGGTTGTGGCAATGAAAGTCATTGGCGAACAGAGCAGTTTTGGTGGGTGTTGGAAATGAAGAGTTTGAGGAATATCTTTGTAAAAGAGAATAGGAGGAGAGGAATTGATGACAGAATATAAGCCACTCTTTCCAAAGATGTCTTGCAAGATAATAAACAACTTGGGGTAGGAGAGAAAGTAGCTGGTGAATAGTGTGCCTGGTTGGGTAGGAGTAGGTCAAGAGGTTATTACTTTTTTTAAAAAAAGAATTTATTTATTTGGAATTTGGAGAGAGAGAGAGAGAGAGAATCTCTCATATTCTGGTTCACTGGAGTCCCAGATGGCTACATCAGCAAGGGCTGAGCCAAGCTGAAGCCAGGTTCTAGGAGCCTCATCCGTGTCTCCCACATGAGTGGCAGGGGCCCAAACACCTGGGCCATTTCCGACTGCTTTTCACAGGCCATTAGTAGGGAGCTGGATCAGAAGTTGAACAGCTGGGACTTGAACTAGCACCCATTTGGGATGCTGGTGTCACAAGCAGCAACTTTACCTGCTTTGCCACAAGGATGGCCCCAAGTAGTTATTGCTTTTAATTAAGATGGAAAAAATAGCACCATATCGTGTTAGGAATAATTCAGTAGAAATATATACATGGAGGGAGAAGTATTGCTGAAGTGATATTCTTGAGTAGGGGAAAGTGGATAGGATCCAGTGCACAAGTAGAGACTTTGGCTTTAGATACAAGCAAGATTAGTGGATCTGTGTTGACATTTGGGAAAGCTGAGTGTGTAGTTGGACATTCTAGTTGATACGGTATTAGGGTTCCATATATGTCCTGTTATGATTGTTTCCATTTTCTCAATGAAATCATCATTTGAAAGTGAGAATTGGGAAGGAGGTTATTTGTTGGAAGTTTCAGCAGAAATAAAAGTGTGAAATGGCCATTTGGACAAGTAGAAGAGTAAGCTATTAAAAGAAGTTTAGCATTATTATCCAGTCAACATGAAGTGCACAGTGAGATTTGTGATCATAAGTTCAAAACGGTAAGTGTGGTTGGGTGTTTAATTTTACCTTACAGAGCTGCATTAGTACTGGTACAAAATAAGCAAATAATTGTATTTCACAAGAATTGTGGTTCTCGTAAATGGCATGTGTATAACAAAGCAAGAGGGGCAAGAGAGATGAGGGTTTATACAAAAAATGATTATAATAAATGAGAATGCATTTTAAATGGTTTAGGTTGAAGAGAGATATCAAGCAGATGAGAGACAGTGAAAAGATGATAGTTTCGATGGATTGGAGTTGCCAATGATGACCCCATTCCAAAGATGGGGTCAAGTGATCGTTAGAGTTGGAGTATGAGAAGGAGTGAATTAGAAAGAGATAGCAGTGGTCAGAGGGTAGGATACACCAAATTAAGACTGTAGAACAGTTGCTGTTACTGGTGCATACAAAGTTTAGGGTATGATCATGGACTTGAGTGACTGAAGTGATTTGGAAGAGATCATTGGACAAGAGGAATTCAAGAAACAGAGAGGCCAGTGATGGTAGTATCATCTTTCTGTACTTTTTTAAATTGAAATTGCTAAAGATTAAGAGTCTTTAAAATTTTGTATTACACATGGCAGTGTTGTCAGAACTTGCTGTACCTGAGAAAATATTCTTTACTTAATTTCTAAAATTTTAAAATGAAAGTTGTTGGAATCTAGAACTCTGGAAGCTAACCTTAATGAAAGCATTGATTTAAAATAATCGATATTCACTATTTTATGAAGATTTGTATATTTATATTAATAATCTCCAAGTTTTCATGGGCATGTAGTGCTTCAACTAAGCTGTCTTTGAAGAATATGATGAAAAGTAGCATTTTAAAAAGAATTAAAATATTTGATTTACTTTATCTAGAGTTAACATTATTTTACAATGAAAAAGTGCTTTATTTATACTGATTTTATACTAGGAATATTATTGTTCCTATGATGTGTGTTTGTTGGTCTTATCAGTACGTCATATATTCATGAAGAGTAAATTAAGTTCCTACTTCATTTTAGCACTTTACTGTTTTCTAGAGTATTAAAAATCTGTTGGACACAATGCAGAACTAGGAGTCATGGTTCTTTACTCACAGATGGTTCATAATGCATTCAAAGTGGCAGAAACGAAATCAATATATATTTTTAACACCTGCTGTTTTCTGATTCATGCATTATTAACCTCACATGGAAGCTTCTTAAACATCTCTTGCTATAGTCACCACTTCTCACTGTTACTCTTTGACTTCTCTCAGGATTTCTGTGACCTTGGAGGTTTGGTGATGAAGAAATGGTTAAGCTTTAAATCATGTCTCATGTGAAATCATTGCAGAGCAAAGCTAAGAAGTTGGTGATCTCAATCTTAATTCCTTGCTAATTACCTAGGAAACGAATTTTCTCTGATGGGGGTTGCCCAGCCATTCACCTGGCATCTTATTAGAGTAGTTGGGAAGAAGGGTTTGGTCAGCATTTACAAACTCCCATTAGATCCTGTCACTGATTCTGAGTGAGTTTTAATTTCTGCAGCTGGAGAATAGCAAGGGTAGCCAGATGTATTAACATCTGTTATTAAGACTCTTGTGATGGGGGTGGGGTAGGGGTGCAGGAAGGCAATTCCATAGCTAAAATTTGATTTTGGCTCTGTTGGAGAGATTAAAAAAATCTTGTTTCCCATTTTATATAGCACTGAAAGGAGACATATGCATGCATTAAACACTAAGTTATCTTCATCAGGATAGGCTGTCCAAAGTGGTGCAGAAAGACTGTACTAAGCACTAGAGTATGACCATAATCTCTACTACACAAAAGTAAAGAAACAAGTAATTACTCATCCTGCCTGATATTTTAAATCTGATGAGATTAGAACTTCAAATGAATATTTTATTGAAGCATGAATCATTGGAAAGTTTGTTAAAAGTGAATAGAAGTGCACTGATGTAATATAAACTACCCGAGGAAACTGATATCAGAAAATGATGAGGTTGAGATTATTTCTAGTAATAATTGTCCTACTCAGGGTCTTATTGAAAACAACCATTTCTAAAGATCTAGCTGAAGTCTTAACTCCTCTATGAGGATTCCTTCATCACATATGGAGATATCTTGCGTCTCTAAACTTTTGCCTGAAGAGAGCCTTTGTGTAAATTGTTAAGTTTTAAAATGTTAGCAGACTCATAGAATGGCAGATGTCCTAAACAGCACTCTGGCCTCAGAATCAGCCCTTAAGGCATTTGGATCCAGCTAAAAAGCCCATGAGAGTATTTCAGGCATGGAAAGCCAAGACACTCTGGGGAAAAAATAAATAAATAAATAAATAAATAAATAAAATGAAATGACCTAAATGTAAGATCTCTGTGTGTGAGATCCCAGTGGAAAGAACAGGTCATCAAAGTAGAGGTACCTTTCTCTGAAGGGAGGAGAGAACTTCCACTTTGACTATGACCTTGTCTAAGTATGATCAGAGTTGGCAAACTCAAAAGGCCTCCATAGCCTTGGCAACTCATGACAAGGGCCTAGGGTGATTACTGAGGCCATAAACAAGAGTGTCAATTGTTAAGTCAACAACAGGAGTCACTGTGCACTTACTCCTCATGTAGGATCTCTGTCCTTAATGTGCTGTACATCGTGATTTAATGCTATAACTAGTACTCAAACAGTATTTTACACTTTGTGTTTCTGTGTGGGTGCAAACTGTTGAATTCTTTACTTAATATATGCTAAGTTGATCTTCTGTATATAAAGAGAATTGAAAATGAATCTTGATGTGAATGGAAGGGGAAAGGGAGCGGGAGAGGGGAGGGTTGCGGGTGGGAGGGAAGTTGTGGGTGGGGGAAGCCATTGTAATCCATAAGCTGTACTTTGGAAATTTATATTCATTAAATAAAAGTTAAAAAAATAAAATAAAATAAAACAGTTAAAAAGGAAAAAAAAGTTTTAAAGTATTTATATCTTCTCTCTCCCCAAACTACTTTAAAAATTTCTCAACTTCAGGAGCAGTCTGATATGTCATTTTTGTCACTCACACTGCCAAACCAAGTACATGGATGTAAATACTCAAAATGATTTCACTTTGTTTGTTTGACAGTGTAATTATGTTTTATTATAATTAAATGTATTTACTTTGTGAAACATTCATATTTAAGGAAATTTATTACTATACTTTTGATGTATATTCTAGTTCTAATTGACAGCTGCTCTTGAACAACAGAAGCCTAGGAAATTATTATTGTGTCTCAGATAAAAACACTTGTGCTGATTCCCATACTTTCTGTGTATATGGCTAAGCCTCAGTTTTCTCATCAAGAAATGGGTATTATTTAACACAACTCACGGGGTTCAGATGAATTGAGATCATGTACATAAAGTATTTAGCCTACAACAGAGCATAGTAAATGTTGGTTCTTATTAGTGAAAGTGGTGTTCACACTAATAAATATTAGTACAAACATCTGTTATGTTCAGAACACAAGAAAATGAGCAAATTTCAGAATGAAATGAACGCGTTTTCAGACATTTTTACAACTAAGACTAAATTGACTGGTTGACAATGAGTGACATTGTATGCACTTAATTTTCTAGGAAATTCTTGAATGTTGACTTTCTAGGCTGATCGGGCAGCTGGTAAGCCATTTATTACTAGTTCTATTTTGGTGGAAAATTCAGCCTTGTGTGTCATTTAGAGTTTGTGACACATGTACCCTCCCAAGGCTTAATGAGTTGTCTGCAGATGGGCTGTTATTTATTACAGTCATGTAGAATAAAATTGATTGTCTTCTAAAATTAATTTTTCATTTGCCTCCAGCCTTGCTTTAATAGAGGACACACAGTTGCCTGTTTGCAGAAATACTGTTTAATCACATTAATATCTCAGCCCCCCAGGCTGAAGAAGATAATTGTACAAACGAACAGCAAAATCTGTATCTTTAACTTCTTTTTATGATTAAATTATGCAAATGACTTATCTCCTGCCCTTCCAAGCACTAATCATCTAATTAGGAATGATGTGTTAAAGGGATGGTTTTGAATCAGGAGAGGGAGGAATGCAGGGAGCAGAAAATGGGAGCTGACAATGAAACCACTGTAGATACAGTAATATGCAGTAGATGAATCCATGTATTTGCTACAAAAGGCATAGGAAGGCTAACATATACTAACCATAGTCCTGATGAGTGTCATTTATTGGCAGGAATATGTTTCCTTATCTCTGATGACATCTTTTTGAGATTAACTTTGAATTCTTACTAAAACAAAAGTTAAATTTCCTATATTCTTGAATACTCAAGGAAACTAGAGTGCTTTATTGTCTCACCCCATGAATTAGTTGGCTTGCTTTGAAACATCTTTTGAGATGATTTACAACAAAGGAATGAGACTGCAACTTCACCATGAACATACTGTTTTTCAGACTACCCCTTTAACAAAGCAATGTTACTTTGTTCCTAAAAATTCAAAATCACAACATGCCAACCTAGAACGAATATAGTCCTTCTACTGGAGCACTCAGGGCTTATTTGCAAGTTTCATTCCAATATGGATTGCAAAATCTTACCTCGAGGGATTTTGTGCTTCTGTATCCAGACATTGATTGTGAAGAGTTTTTTTTAGCATAATAGTCACATTTAGTTGTAGACTTAACCACTCTATATAATATAGATATTATCTATTTATTGATAATAATAATTATATTAATACTGACGGTTGTAATAATAATATTGTTAATGATCCTTAGCAACCATGTCAAACTTTGTACACAGATGTGGTTCTTATGGTAATGCAAAACAAATCATAGTGAGTCATGCCACAGAAGTAAAATAAGTTTATTGTGGATATTTTAGAGCCTCCTAAAATTCTTTTGGGTGCATCTGTGGAAGTCAGAAATCATAATGTTCACACCCTTATATTCTTTTAATTCAATCTTCTATTGATTTGAATTCCATGTATCAACTGATTTTTATAGTCTATTACAGAATATTTTCTTCATAAAGTACACACCATTTCCCAAAGCATGACAACAAAATCTCAAGAAATGTTATTATAAACATACCATAAACAAACATTTGTGAATTTGATCATATAAATTTCCTGAGAGCAGGGCTGTCATTCTGTTACCATTTCTAGTTTAGATTCTTCTGGATGGCTGCTTTGGATCACTACTAAGATCCACTGATCAGCAACAGCTTCTACTCTGTATTGGAGTGGAGGAGATATTAAAACAGGCATTTATTTAATATCTTTACTTGTTAAAAGTAGACAACAGGGGTAGCATTTGTCCTAGTGGTTTAGATGCTGGTTTAGATGCTGCCCACTTCCTGCTAGTTTGCACCCTGAGAGGTAGCAGGTGATGGCTCAAGTAGTTGGTTCCCTGTCACCCACATGAGAGACTAGGATTGAATTCCCAGCTCCTGACTTCAGCCTGGTTTAGCCCCAGCTGTTGCTAGCATCTGAGGAGTGAGTAAATGGATGGGAGCTCTTTGTGTCTGTCTGTCTCTGTCTCAGATAAACAGATAAGCAAAAACATTTTTTGAAAAAAGTAGTCATCAAATTGCTGTTTATCTGCTTTTACTGGAAAAGATTGCTTCAGATATTAATTTGTACAATTGAAGTTAACAAGTCTCACTTATTTAATTTTTCAAGGTTGAGGTTTTGGAAATTTAGTCTGGAGATTTGGCTCATGTATTCCTGCAGAGAAGAGGCTTTTATAGATTTCTATAGTGAAGAAAATGCTTTCACTAGGATTATATTGACTTCAGAAGGGCCAAGTTCACCTATAGACTTGAAGGATGAGTCCTTTAGAATTTACTTTATTGCTATCCCATGGAGCTTATCTCTCTTTCTTTTTGGAAACTAACAAAATTCTCCAATGCAAGTGGTGCATTACCATATCATACGATAAGAAACCCAAAGAACTATGTTCCTGTTAATAGATTCTCTCTTTGAGATTGAGTTAATCCTCAAAACCATTACTATGGTTTTTCTACCAAGCAAAATAAGTTAAACAGACATTCCTTTGGTTCTAAAGGAGCCAAAGAAAAATGCTTTGAATATTTGGGAATAGTTGTACTCAATTTAATAATACATAGCTTCTAATGAGTTTTTCATAGCCACATGTCATTTGTACATGACAAGGAATAGTGATAGACAAATTAATTTTTATTGTTTTAATATAATAAAATAATTATTACTTATTATTCACACAAAATATTTTAAAAGATTTGCTTTAGTTGATTGGGAGAGTCCCCAGATCTCTTCTGATTATCATACCATCAAGTGCTACCAATAATTCCTAAATGATTTTGTTTATTGATTGATTCTTTTGAATTTGAAATGGTGGGAGAGAAAAACAGAGACAGGGAGACAGAGACAAAGAGAGAGATAATGTATCTTTCATCTTTTGGTTCACTCCCCACATGCCAACAACAGCAGGCCTATGAACAGTGTAGTGTGAAGTGGATTCCTTTAGGATCCATTTATTAAGTAAAGTAACAAGAAAAAGGACCCAATGATGCTATGTATGCATCAGCAAGAAGCTGGATTGGTAGCCGAGTCACTGGAACTTGAACCAGGCATTCTAATATGGGATGTGGGAGTCCCAACCAGTGACATAATTCTAGGCCAAATGCTTGTCGCTCCCTACAATCTTGAGCTCTTCAAGCACTTCTCACAGAATCCTGGGGTTTTGAGAAACAGCATGAGCAATAAAATGCTTTGTAAGTATCATCAAGAAATTTGGAAAACAAATTGAATGTAAAATGTCAATAATTTTTATTTATACAAGGATTGGGATAAAGGATGCAAAAAGCAAGTGAATTTTCCATAAAGTGGGAGATTAGTTATCCTCTATGCAGCAGGCTTATTTTCTCTGAGAGCTTAAAAGAAACTCAGAGAATTTTATCATCTGCTGTTGTTTTATAGCCAGAAAGTGACATCACTTTGTTAAAATACTGAACTACATAGCTGGGCTTATTTGTCTTCCACTTCAATAATTGGAGATGGTGATTGATCTTTTGAAAAACCTAAAACTTTCTTTTTTTAAAAAAAAAGATTTATTATTTATTTGAAAGTCAGAGTTACACACACACACACACACACACACAGAGAGAGAGAGAGAGAGAGATCTTCCATCGCTGGTTCTTTCCCCAATTGGCCGAAACAGCCAGAGCTACACTGATCCGAAGCCAGGAGCTTCTTCTGGGTATCCCACGTGGGTGCAAGGTCTCAAGGAATTGGGCCATTTTCTACTGTGTTCCCAGGCCATAGCAGATCAGAAGCGCTAGATCGGAGCAGCTGGGACTTGAACCGGTGCCCATATGAGATGCGGGCACTGCAGGTTGCGGCTTTACCCGTTATGCCACCACATCAGCCCCAAAACTCAAGACTTCCATTCATATATATGACACCTTGATATGTGCCAAACCTTAGTTAATGGATCTAGTGGCTAAGAATATATGCCTGTGGTGAACCCTACCTGTAGAGACAATTGCTCAGTTTCTTCAGAATGTAGGGAAGAAAAGTCAGTGGCTTTTCTCAGCACTCTTCTTATTCTTGTGTCTTTTCTTTTTCTCCAATCTGCTATTTATTCTGTGTAGTGGTTGGGAATCTTAATGAGACAGGACAGGGTCTAACCCCAGGCTGTAATTTCTAGGTAATTAGTTCAAGAGGCTGAGGCAGGGGAAGAACATACCTTTTAGTTTGCTGAAGGGCCTGATTTCTTACCCAAATACATGCTTTATCTTCTGGCATGTTCAGTTCTCTAGAATCTTACCTTTCGTTGATACGAGTTTGCTGGTGGTTATTAATTTCTGTCTTTTTTTAAAGGGAGCTCTTGAAGCTCACTCATTTTCCCAGTTCTGACAAACTATCCAGAATGATATTTCTTAAATACAGAGCACTATAAAGCCGTTTTTGTAAGATTCTATGTATAGTGGTTATTAAACAAATGCTGAATAACTTTCTAATTGTGAATAGCATTATTTAGTTGAAAAACCTGAATTTTTACATGGCTTCCATTACTCAAACACAGAAATGACTGTTATAGGGAAATGAAAATCTATGGATTAAAGTTCCCAGAAAAAAAGGAGTTACAATATTAATTTCTATTTATTGAGCACCATCTATGAGCCAGACATTGTTCTTGGGACTTTTCATTCATTATGCAATTTAATCCTCACAACCACCTTACAAGTTACCCATTGCTGGTCTCTTTCTACTGTTAGGAAAAAACAAAGCTCAGGAAAGGTGGTAAATTGCCCGTGGTAACAGCTATTGCATAGCCGAGTTCTCTGACACCAAATTCATGCTCTTTCTACTATGCAATCCTACACTCACAAAAATAATAAATTAGTTAAAAATCTGTAAATTAAGATGCAGTTGGATAAGGTTTGAAAAAAGGAGACTTGAGATAAGAACACAAAATTGAGGTGGTCTATTTTAAGTTGTTTGGAATGTAGATCAAATCTTGAATATAGGTGTTTTCATTTCAGAGGGGTGGTAGGACTGACAAATGTCAGTTTTTTTTCAGATATACACCCATAAAGCTCTGATTATAAAATATGATGGCAATTGTCACATTGCATAAAGTTTATTTATTTTGACAAGTCACTTTTTTATTAAACTTTTCAATAGACATTCTAAAAATGAAGAACCTATTTCAAGGGTAAGTAGAATCACTGAACCTAGCATTGTTCTGTTTCTCTTGTCTACTGCCTTTAAAAGATAAAATGGTGTTTTGAAGACAGGTAGTAACAATCCTCTAAAAAATAATTCAGGCCGTTGAATGTTAAGTAGGATGTTTATAGGTAGCTATAAACTGGAAAAAGTCTTACATCTCTGTGGCACCGGATTTAATTATGCAATTTGCTATGACTTCAAGGAGGATGAGAAACCAGGTTTCACATAATATTTCAAGGGAAGCATATTGAGGAAAGAGAGTAATGAGAATCCATACAAATTGGGGTCCAGACCTTAGGCAAAGGTATAGAATATGTAAGCCAATTAACATTTTCCTAATAATAGTGGTGATCTTAATTGTAGGACACATGTGGCCTTTCTTCTCCATATGTTTTATTTTCCTGACACTTTTGACAAGTTACTACTGTCTTGTTTTGCAGTTGGAGAAACAGCTTTCAGAAGCATTAAGTGCTTTATCAAAGCCAAACTAAATTATGGAAAAGAAACAGGAATGCATTTACCTTGAGTTCTATAGTCACTAGATAATATTTCCTATAATATCATTTCATTGCCACATAACTCCCTTTACTTAGAGATCTCAAAATAGCTTATTAACAGTAGTTAATGGAGTATTACAGTTATGTAGGAATGACAGTAAAATTTCATGAGTGATATTTCATGGGCAGAGTGAAATGTTTGACTGGATATTATGAAAACATGGTCATAGTACCAGCTATCTAGAGATTACAATTGACGCCATCAGAGGAAATTTTCTTCTGTATTTTTGGCATAGCATAAACCACAATTAGAGGGAAGAGAAAAAGGATATGATATGAAATATGATCCCTACTTGCAAATCAAATCACATAAGGGATAAACTGCATGATATTGTAGTTGATAGAGTCATTTGTAAAATTTGTTTTTATATTTGGGAATGAGAGATGGATCTTCCATCAGCTGACTAACTCCCCAAATGCCCACAATGACCGGGCTGGTCATTGGGCCAGGCCAAAGCCAAGAGCCAGGAACTCAGTGAAACACTCCCATGTGGGTGGAATGGACTCAGTTACTAGAGCCGTCACATACTGCATTAGCCAGAAGTGAGAGTCAGGAGCCAGGCATAGAACCCAGGAACTCCAACACAGGACACAGGCATCCCTCCCTGTCATCTAAACCGCTAGACCAGTTGTCCTCCTATGATATATATGTATATATATTTCATATTCAGTAATAATGAATAAGATAGCTTGCTATATGATTTAGATTTTTATGGAAAAATACTTTCATAAAACTTTTCTTGCAATCTGAAGCTATGAAGGCAGCAGAATGTATCTACATCTGATTTTACTACAAGAAAGGAGGAACTTCGAGGACATAGAATACCAAAAGGGTGGTGATAGGGTCAGAGGAATGGGAAGTATGGTTGTCTCATTGGAACTGTACCTATGAAATACATTAACTCTCTTCTCTTTATATTAATAAGAATTTTTTTAAAAAGAATATACCAAAGACACAGGATAAAGGCTATAATAATGAAATCTTAGATTTGATTTATTGTCAAATATTTCTATGATGGTTTGCAGACAACTACTGATCCTACTTTCCAGGGACAACTAATAAGGAAATATTATGCCCATAGCGCAGGAGGTTATTTTATTGATTAGTCTGTTTAACCCCAAAGAAAGTGAGCTCAGAAATTTAATGTGGCCTCATACATTTTAAGCATTTTTATCTGTACAATTGATAAAATGAAAGGGCCACATAATTACAATTCCAGACCAGCCAGTATCTACTGAGGGTGTAACTGGTATGAATCATTAAGTCCATTCTTTTTTCTCTAGTTCTTAGTGTGATTGCTGTTAATCAAGGGAAGATAATCATTGAATCAGTACTTAGGCAGAATGTTGCCCTCTACTCCTAACCTTCAATCTAGTTACAGGTAAGGGGTTGTTCTTTCTTATGGTGGAGTATTTATCTGTGGGTACACCTCTGATATTACCACATAAGGTACTGGCCTAAATTTCTATCCTTTTAATATGATGTGATAGAGTCATTTGTAAAATTTGTTTTTATATTTGGGAATGAGAGATGGATCTTCCATCAGCTGACTAACTCCCCAAATGCCCACAATGACCAGGCTGGTCATAGGGCCAGGCCAAAGCCAAGAGCCAGGAACTCAGTGAAACACTCCCATGTGGGTGGAATGGACTCAGTTACTAGAGCTGATGGTTGAGGGAATAATGGCTCCTCAAAGCGGCCCACATGCCCCTGTCACCTGTGAATGCTACTTAACATGGCAAAAGGGTCTTTACTAATGTGGTTAAAGTTAAAGACTTTAAAATTAGGGAGAGTATCCTGGGTTATCTGAGTGGAACCAGAAATATCATAAGGGTCCTTATAAGTCTGAGATAAGAGGATAAGAGTCAGTAGTAGGAGATGTAATGATGAAAACAAGAGATTGGAGAGATGCAGAGAAGTAGCCATGAGCCAGGGAATGCAGGTGGCTTTACAAACTGGAAAAAAAAAAAACAAGGAAACAGATTATCCCTTAAGGGAACCATTCTTGCTGACACTGAGTTTAGATTGGAGTCTAGACTTCTGTTTTCCAGAACTGTAAGATAATAAGTTAGTATATTTTTTAAAAAAAGATTTATTTATTTATCTTTTTGAAAGTCAGAGAGCGAGAAAGAGAGAATCTTACATCTGCTGGTTCACTCCCCAGGTGGCCACAACAGCCAAGGCTGTGCCAGGGAGAAGCCAGGAGCCAAGAGCTTCAACTGGGTCTTGAACATGGGTGGCAGGGGCCCAAACACTTGGGCTATCTTCCACTGCATTCCCAGGCTGTTATCAGGGAATTAGATCAGAAGTAGAATAGCCAGGACACAAACCAGCATCCATATGGGATGCTGGCATCACAGCAGCAGCTTTACCTGTTGTCATAATGCTGGTCCCAGTTTGGCTGATTTAAGTCACAAAGTTTAAAGCAGCAGTAAGAAATTAATATATTCCTTGACCTTCATTGTCGCTCCATGGTATCTAGCACATGGCAAATAGTTAATATTTATTGATTCACTGTCTTACCAGAAAAGCTAGGAGAAACTGAACTAGAAATGATTCTGAGAATCTTTATATAATCAATGAGCAGTTTTTGAAGAAGAATAGAAAAATATTCAACAACTATGAAATGTTTGAATTTGTCTTCAGGATGGTAAGGTTAGTGTAACTAAATCCTATGCAAAACACTATAGGTCTCCATACTGATGCCATACACATCTAGAAAATGTGAAAACTTTGTAGTTACTAGAAAATTTGACATTGTACTGTCACTCTAGAAGAAATGTTTGAGTGCAGTAGTTTCTTCATATTGCTATTTATTTAATTGCTTATTGAAACTCAATTAGAGGCCAGCGCCGCAGCTCACTAGGCTAATCCTCCGCCTTGCGCGCCGGCACACCAGGTTCTAGTCCCGGTCAGGGCGCCGGATTCTGTCCCGGTTGCCCCTCTTCCAGGCCAGCTCTCTGCTGTGGCCAGGGAAGTGCACTGGAGGATGGCCCAAGTGCTTGGGCCCTGCACCCCATGGAAGACCAGGATAAGTACCTGGCTCCTGCCATCGGATCAGCGCAGTGCACCGGCCGCAGCGCGCTGGCCGCGGCGGCCATTGGAGGGTGAACCAACGGCAAAGGAAGACCTTTCTCTCTGTCTCTCTCTCTCACTGTCCACTCTGCCTGTCAAAAAAAAAAAAAAAAAGAAAGAAAGAAACTCAATTATATTCATAGGTTCAAATAATGGAAAAGAGCACATATTTTAAATAACATTTGGGGCTGGTGTTTAGGTTAGCAGTTAAGATGCCTGCATTTCATATCTGAGTGCCTGGGTTTTGTGCTCATCTCTAGCTCCCTACCCCAGCTTCCTGCTAATGCAGACCCTGGGAGGTGGTGATGATGGCTCAAGTTACTGTGTTCCTGCCACTCAGCCTAGCCTCAGCCATTGCAGACATTTGGGGAGTGGGCAAGTGGATGGCAGCTCTGTCAGTCTAACTATCTCTGTCTCTCTGTCTCTCTTTCTGTCTTTCAAATAAATACAAATAAAATAATGATAGCCTGAATGTCTCTACAGCAGCCTCAGAATATGTTATATGAACAAGTGTATTTGTTAGTTTAGTCTGAAGTCCCTGAAGTAGGATGTTAGTCACTAAGAAACTAAATAAAGGATATAAATTACATTTTCTACTTTTTTCCATCTTGTTAATAGTGTCACCTAATCCCCCAGGCTTTTAATTTTATAATAATAATAACAATAACAATAATAATGACTTCACTTCCTTTGTCACATCCGAACTACAAAATCTTAGTCCTTTCTCCTCAATGTCTCTGAGACCATCTCTTTTCTGCACTAAAATGCAAATCTCTAATTTTTGTTCTTTACAGGATACCATAAACTCCTATACTATCTCATCTTTTGCCTGTTTGACCTATTTGGCTATACATTTCACTCTGTCATGGTTATTCTTCTGCAGGCACTTTTTTAAAAAAGATTTATTTATTTATTTGAAAGTCACAGTTACAGAGAGAGAGAGAGGAGAGGCAGAGAGAGTGAGGTCTTCCATCCGCTGGTTCACTTCCCAATTGACTGCAACAGCTGGAGCTGCACTGATCCAAAGCCAGGAGCCAGGAGCTTTTTCCAGGTCTCCCACGGAGGTGCAAGGGCCCAAGGACTGCTTTCCCAGGCCATAGCAGAGAGCTGGATTGGAAGTGGAGCAGCCAGGACTTGAACCAGCATCCATATGGGATGCCGGCACTATAGGTGGTGATTTTACCCTCTATGCCACAATGCTGGCCCCTGCAGGCATTTTAATCTGCTTCCATTTCCATGACTCAAGATGCGTTCTTTCCTGGAAAACCCTCCTGTTCCTTTTCATTAATCCACATCTCTTTCAAAAGTACTTCTAAACTTATTTAAAATATTTCCTTTTGATTACTCTTATTCAACTGTGATTCCTCTTTCTCCTTATTGTGGTTTGCAACAATTTCAAACTGCCTGACTTATGCTTTGTAGATGACACAATGTTGGCCCATACTCACTCTGGCATTCTTGTTGCTAGGTGCTAGCCTCATCTCTGTCAATGTCCCAGACATGTCTACTGTCTATTCAGTGTTCTTCAATGCATTTTAGACGAGTTTCATAGAACAAAGGTCAAAAGACATAACTGAAGAAAATGGTACTTTGTGCATCTGATTGTTTCTTTCTTAGATTGTTGCCTTCTTGAAACTGGCATAAAGCTTTGTATGTTTTGATTTTTCCAACAAACTATTTTACAAATAGTAGGTGCTCAGTAAGTATGAGCTTAGATGAAGCATTATAATTAATATTTTATTAAGAATTAATGCATGCAAATGGTTTCTTATCATTTTTATTATTCAAATTTTTTAAAAAAATTTATTTAAGTTATACAAGTTTAATGTATTTCATGTATACAGATTTAGGAACATAGTGACACTTCACCCCCTATACTCCCTCCCACCCATGCTCCAACCCTTCCTCCTCCTCCCTCTCCCATTCCCACTCTTAATTTTACAAAGATCTATTTTCAGTTTACTTAATGATCATATAGTTAATCCTACAATAAGCAAAAGAGTTCAACAAATAATATGAAGAAAAAAATAAACACTATTCCTCAATGGAAGAGACAAGGGTTATAAACAATCACTGGATATCAAAATGTCTATTTCACGCCAATACATTACATTTTCACTATGGAGTACTACTCAGCTGTAAAAAAAAAAAAAAAAAAAAAAAAAAAAAAAAAAAAAAAAAGAAATCCTGTCTTTTGCAACAAGATAGATGCAACTGGAAACCATTATACTTAGTGAAATAAACCAGTCCCAAAAAGACAGATATAATATGTGTTCCTTGATCCAAGGTAACTAATAGAGTACCTGAAATGTAATGTACATTTCTTAACTGGATTGTTTGTTTTGTTGTTGTTGAATTTCTTGAGCTCTTTATAGATTCTGGATGTTAATTCTTTATCCATCATGTAGTTTGCAAATATTTTCTCCTGTTCTGTTGGTTGCTTCTTCACTTTGCTGAGTGTTTCTTTTGTAGTACAGAAGCTTCTCAGCTTGATGTAATCCCATTTTTCCATTTTGATTTTGATTGCCTGTGCTTTTGAGGTCTTTTCCAAGTCTTTGCTTTTGTCTTGCAGGTTTTCCCCAATGTTCTCTAGAAATTTGATGGTATCAGGCCACCAATTTAATTCTTTGACCCATTTTGAGTGGGTTTTTGTGTAAGGTGTAAGGTATGGGTATAATTTCTTCCTTCCGCATGTGGAGATCCAGTTTCTCCAGCATCATTTATTAGAGACTGTCCTTGCTCCTGGGATTGATTTTAGCTCCTTTGTCAAAGATAAGTTGATTATAGATGCGTGGATTGAATTCTGTAGTTTCTATTCTGTTCCATTGGTCTATCCATCTGTTTTTGTTCCAGTACCAAGCTGTTTGGATTATAACTGCCCCGTAGTATGTCTTTAAATCAGGTATTGTGAAGTCCCCAGCTTTGTTTTTGTTGCATAAGATTGCTTTAGCTATTCAAGGTCACCTGTGCCTCCATATGAATTTTAGCATCATTTTTTTCTAGATCTGTGAAGAATGCTATTGATATTTTGATTGGGATTAAATTGAATCTGTAAACTGCTTTTGGTAGTATGGACATTTTGATGATGTTTAGTCTTCCAATCCATGAACATGGAAGATTTGTCCATTTTTAAATTTCTTCTATTTCTTTCTTTACTGTTTTGTAATTTTCATCATAGAGATCTTTGACATCCTTGGTTAAATTTATTCCAAGGTATTTAATTCTTTTTGGAGCTATTGTGAATGGGACTGATCTTAAAAGGTGTTTCTCAGCCATGGCATTGTCTGTGTTGACAAAGGATATTGATTTTTGTGTGTTGATTTTATATCCTGCCACTTTACCAAACTCTTTTATGAGTTCCAATAGTTTCTTAGTGGAGTCTTTTGGATCCTTTATATATAGAATCATGTCATCTGCAAATAGAGATAGTTTGACTTCTTTCTTCCCTATTTTTATTCCTTTGATTTCTTTTTCTTGTCTGATGGCTCTCACTAAAACTTCCAGGACTATGTTACATAGCCATGGTGAGAGTGGGCATCTTTGTTTCCAGATCTTAGGGGAAATGCGTCCAGGTTTTTCTCCATTCAATAGGATTTAAACTTTTTTACAATCAATTTGACTTTATCAGTGAAAAATGTTTCTGTGAATCATGTCATTTAGTGAAAACTTCAGTGTTTTTTATATGTAGTGTGTGTGTATCTGTGTATAGATTAGTACAGGGCTTATCACATAGTAAATGTTCAGTTAATGGAAAGATGAACAGTAATATTTGAAAATTATTAAATCTTCATTTATTTGTTATGAAACAGAAATGTGATAGATGGTTGATGTTAATTGTTGTCTTGGTTAACTATCCAACCTTCTAAAACAAATTTAAGTAGTGTTAGCTAATATATTTAGCATTAGGAAAGGAATGGTAGATTTGCAAGATTTACATGAATTGTTCCTGTTTCCTACCTTTAAGGAATCCTGTTGGGTAAACATAATGTGCAGGCATGAAACAACAGAAGAATAAGATCTATGCCAAAATACATAATGTAGACTTTTAAGTTACACAGAAGTTTAGAAAAGGAAAGGATCTTGATGTTTATGTTTTCAGTTTTTTTTTTAACCAATGTAAGCCTTCTTTTCAGTTATTTTGAGATGGAGTCGAGAATCACAGTCTCCTTATCCTTATATGTTTAAACTATAAATGCTGTGTGCAACAATTTTGCTTTTCTTTTTTGTGCTGTATAGTGCCCTCTGCTGAATGTTCATTCCAGCATAAGAATTCTGTTTCACTGACTTTTTGTGAAATTGGTTATAATTTTATAAACAGTGCTGAAAAATAAATTCTAATTGGTCATTAGTTTCCATAAAATAATGATACACTGAATAAGCGAAAGACAATATTCTAGTATTTAATTACAAATTTAAGCTGATTGTAACTTAAGCTCATGTAGATTTCTTTCACTTAGTACAATAAAAATTTGTCTACCTTCTTCCTTCAATTACCCTTCTATGTGAGGCATAGATTAAACTCCATGCTTTTATTTGTAGCATTGCAAGTTGCTATCTTTGCATACCAATACTTCAATGAAATACAACAAAGTAAATGATTGTATTATTCTATATGAGAAAGCATTTAATCTATAGGCTCAAATGTCATTGGTCAAACTGGATTGCATTAATTTCTCTCCTGATTTAAATCATGAATTATCCTAACCTTTTCTTCACAACATGCTTGTTTATTAGATAGAATCTATTTTTTTGGTATATAACTGAATAGATATAGATAGTGTCTAAGATTGTCTGCTAACAGTGTAGTGAGAGCAATATCTAACCATGTTAGATATTATTTTAAGATTTTTTCTTTTTATATGAGGGGAACAAATTTCATGTATTTAATATATATGTAGTTTTTAAAAATATTTATTTATTTGAAAGACAGAGTTACAAAGACAAAGGCAGAGAAAGAGAGAGATTGTCCATCCACTGGTTCACTCCCCAAATAGCTGCAATGGCCAGAGCTGGGCCGATCCGTAGCCAGGAGCCAGGAGCTTACTCCAGGTATCCCATGTGTGTGTAGGGGCTCAAGGACTTGGTCCATCCTCTGCCGCTTTCCCAGGCTATAGCAGGGAGCTGGACTGGAAATGGAGCAGCTGGGACTTGAACCGACGCCCATATAGGATGCTGGCCCATATAGGATGCTGGCATTGCAGGTGGTGACTTTACCCACTACACCACAGCACCGGCCCCACATGTATACAGTTTTAAGAGCATAAAGATATGTCCCTCCCTCCATCCATCCCTCCCTCCTCCTCTTATTTTTTTTTAATTTTTACAATGGGATACTTTCAACTTACTTAATAATCACAAGCTTAACCCTCTGCTAAATGAACAATTCAACAAGTAGTACATAGAAAAATCATTGTTCCTTAAGAGTCTACAAGGGCAATAAGCAATAATCAAATCAAAATGTCAATTTTGCTTATATACATTACTTTTTTGTACTCTGTATATTAGTTAGCATAAGTCAGGAGAAATATATGATGTATAGGCTATTCATGACTTCAGATGAGTACTTCTCAAGGATTAAACCAAACTTCAATGAAATAAAAAGTGAATATCTTGAACGATAATTGTACTTGCCAATTTTTAAATTCTAGGTACTAAGAACTCCTTCATACAGTTTATGTACTAAGAGGTATGTGCAATTAATCACAAGACAATGGCTGCAGGTTCTATCTGCCATTTGTGAATGACTCTTGTTTTCTTTAGAGTGCTGGTTATGGCACTTATATTATAAAGACATTTTTTTTAATTTTTAGGTGGACATAGGATAAAGGCTACTTCATCAAGTCCCTGGAAAATGGAATCAGAAAATAAGTTCATATGAGTGCAGACATTTTTGAGATTCATGAATAGTATTTTCAGAATATGTATTTTCTAGGAACTTTTTAAATACCCCTTATGTGCATGGATTTCAAAACCTTTTGCACCAAATGGACTTGTGTTTTAATTCAGTTCTCCAAGAACTTTTTGAAGTGCCTTTGTATATTGGGAAATCTGCTGATTATTTGTAAGTCAGTTTTGTTGTTCACATCATTGCAGCGTGATCTTCCTGCCTCACTAGTAACCTCTATGTGTATCATTTCAAACTCCCTTCTGAACCTACAGTTTGATGGAATTATTAGGAATTCTACATGATGTGGAAAGAAACCAGGCTACACCAATTCAGCTGATTTGATGGAAGGAGACTAATTATCATTGAGTTGTTTTTCACAAGATTATCAAAGTCACGGAGAATTTGGTAAAAATGAATACCCATATGTTGGGGAGCTGACTGAATCTTGGGAAAAACTGAAGATTCTTCATGAAGAAACTTATATCTCACTAAACTGTATTCTAATTTCCAGATACATTTTAGTAGAAAAATTGGACAATTGTTATTTTATACATTAAGTTAAAATTGCTTATTTTGGTATTCTAAACTAAATTTCAAGGGAGCAGCAATTAAATATTTAGCACAAAAAATTTATAGGGTAAAATGAAAAAAAAATAAATTATACTAAAAAGATACTTATTCCTAGAATTGTGCTTTCTTAGATTAATATATATATATATATATATATATGTTGTTTGGTTAGGCTAAGAGTAATTCTACCATGATCCATTTTTTTAAAGATTTATTTTTATTATTTATTTGAAAGTCAGAGTTACATAGAGAGAGGAGGAGTGGCAGAGAGAGAGAGAGAGAGAGAGGTCTTCCATCCTCTGGTTTACTCCCCAATTGGCCGCAATGGCCAGAGCTGCGCTGATCCGAAGCCTGGAGCCAGGAGCTTCTGCTGGGTCTCCCACGCAGGTGCAGGGGCCCAAGGACATGGGCCATCTTCTACTGCTTTCCCAGGCCATAGCAGAGAGCTGGATAGGAAGTGGAGCAGCCAGGACTCAACCGGTGCCCATATGGGATGCCAGCACTGTAGGCGGTGGCTTTACCCGCTACGCCACAGCACCAGCCACTATGATCCGTTTTATCAAGTTGTATGAATTTATACTGAATAATTGTACCTTCTTTGGACTATATGTATTCTTCCTCTAAGAGTTAATTGACTAACATTCTAGTTTATCCCTTTCCCTTTAACTTACTGTGTAACATAGGACAATTCATTTATCCTTCCTCCACCATGCTTATTTGTAAAATAAGTATTACATGTACTTTACTACCTTTCTGAGTAAGAAAAGTTGAATAGAAAGTATGAATGTGTTGGGAAAACATCTATATATATATATATATATGCATATGTATATCTATATTATTTATCCCTTGATTCACTAGATTGCAAGGTACTTCAAAACAGACAATGTTGGGTTTGGCGCTGTGGTGCAGATGGTTAACCCCCTGGCCTGAAGTGCCGGCATCCCATATGGGTGCCAGTTCAAGACCCGGCTGCTCTACTTCCAATCCAGCTCTCTGCTATGGTCTAGGAAAGCAGTAGAAGATGGCCCAACTCCTTGGGACCCTGCACCCGTGTGAGAAACCCAGAAGAAGCTCCTGGCTCCTGGCTTTGGATCAACGCAGCTATGGCTGTTGTGGCCAATTGGGGAGTGAACCATTGGATGGATCTCTCTCTCTCTCTCTCTCTCTCTCTCTCTGCCTCTCCTTTTTCTGTGTAACTCTGACTTTCAGATAAATAAATAAATCTAAAAAACACACAGACATTGCCACTTACTGTCTTACCTTAATTTTGGCTTCCTAACTACAAATGGCTTGCTAGACTCTTCTAGCTACTTTAAAGAAGAAGAATAATAAAATGCAGTCCCTGTGTTAGGAGAATATATACTTTATTATATAGGGAGAAGGAGCAGTGGACTAAATGTGAGTAAAGAGCAAGTATTCAAGTAATTAGAATGTTTTGAGCTATGTAATTGAGGCATATGAAAAATACAGAAGTGCCATGGGAACAGAAATGGGGAATTCATCCATACCGACCTCAGATAATCAGTTTCCTAGACGAGGTGGCTTTAGGACTGGTTCCTTAAGCATGGATAGGGTTTTTTTTCAGGCACAATTGGAAAGAGAGGGCATTCAATGCAGAGAGAAGAGGCTGGAGAAAGCGCGGATGTGTGGAAGAACTTGCATGTCCTGAAGAGACTAAATAATTTGGTGTTGTTGAAGTGTGTGATAGCTGCATGGGGAACTGCCTAGAAAAGATCCTAGAGAAGTTGGCTATGCTTAAGCTTTTACAGGTTTGGAGAAAATATTCTCAGGAGGATTAGATGGAGGAAAAGGAGACCAGAGACTGGGGAATCTCATGCATGGATTTCAAAAGTTTTTGCAACGGGGCTGGTGTTATAGTGTAGTGGGTTAAACCACAGCCTGTTGTGCTGATATCCCATTTGGGCACTGGTTCGAGTCCTGGCTGCTCCACTTCTGATCCAGCTCCCTGCTAATGGCCTGGGAAAGCAGTGGAAATGGTCCAAGTGCTTGGGCCCCTGCACCTGCATGGGAGACCCGGAAGAAGCTCCTGGATCCTCGCTTTGGCCTGACTCAGCCCTGGCTGTTGCAGCCATTTGTGGAGTGTACCAATGGATGGAAAACTTCTCTCTCTATTTCCTCTTGTCTCTCTGTAACTTTGTCTTTCAAATAAATAAATATTTTTTCTTTTTTAATTTTTTAAAAGATTATTTATTTGAAAGTCAGAATTACACAGAGAGAGGGGAGGAAGAGAGAGAGAGAGATTCCCCATCCGCTGGTTCACTCTCCAATTGGCCGCAATGGCAAGAGCAGCGCTGATCTGAAGCCAGGAACCAGGAGCCTCCTCAGGGTCTCCCACGCGGGTGCAGGGGCCCAAGGACCTGGTCCATCCTCCACTGCTTTCCCAGGCCATAGCAGAGAGCTGGATCAGAAGTGGAGCAGTCGGATCTCAAACTGGTGCCGATATGGGATGCTGGCGCCTCAGGCCAGGGCGTCAACCCACTGCACCACAGTGCTGGCCCCTCTTTTTTTATTTTAAAGAGAGGTCTTCCATCTGCTGGTTCACTCCCTAATTGGCCATGACAGTTGGAGCTGGGTCAGACTAAAGCCAGGAGCTTCTTCCGAGTCTCCCATGCAGGTGCAGGTGCCCAAGCACTTGGGCCATCTTCTACTATGTTCCCAGGACATAGCAGAGAGCTGGATTGGAAGTGAAGCAGCTGGGACTTGAACTGGCTCCCATATGGGATGCCGGCACTACAGGCAGTGGCTTTACCTGCTATGCAACAGCGCCGGCCCCTAAATAAATTTTGAAAAAGTTCTTTTTTGCACCAAATAAACTTGTTTAATTTTAATTATTTTAATTCTATTACATATAATAGAATATAATAAAATAAATATAATACATAATATAATATATAGAAATATAATATAAAATATTATTGATTCTATATTACACAATTTTTTTTAAATGACCTCATATCTAGAAGGGTGTTATTGTGTTTTAGAAAAGATATTTTTAAAAAGACGTATTTGTATTTGAAAGGCTGAGGGACAGAGTGAGGGAGAGATAGAATTATCTTCCATCTGCTGGTTCACTCCCCAAATGCCCCACAACAACCAAGACTGAACCAAGCTGAAGTCAGGAGGCTGGAACTCCATCCTGGTCTCCCATAGATAGTAGGGCCCTAAGCACTCTGACCATCTTCTGCTGTTTTCCCAGGCACATTAACAGGAAGCTCGACCAGAAACAGGTGGCCAGGACTTGAAATGGCCCTTTAACATGCCACAGTGTTGCCCCCCAGGAAAGAGATTTTGGCAGTGGATGTTGGAATGATGAAGGATTTCTTTGTGAGCCATTGCCGAAGTAATATCAGCAAGATTTGATGACTGTAATGCAAATGTGCATTTTTAATACATGTAGGGCCTTATACATAGTAGGAGGTCATTAAATTGTTATTTAATTGAATCTATTAAGGCTCTTTATTTTTTTATTTTAAGAGTTAGATAGCGAGAGAGAGAGAGACAGAGAGAATGGTCTTCCTTCAGTTGGTTCACCCCCCAAATGGCCGCTATGGCCGCCAGCGTGCTGCGCCGATCCGATAAGGCTCTTTATTTTTTAAAAAAAAAATTATTTGAAAGAGTTACAGAGAGAGGTAGAGAGAGAGAGAGAGAGAGAGAGGTCTTTCATCCACTGGTTCACTCTCCAGTGGCTGCAATGGCTGGAGTTGTGCAGATCTGAAGCCAGGAGCTTCTTCCAGGTCTCCCACACAGGTGCTGGGGCCCAAGGACTAGGGCCATCTTCTACTGCTTTCCCAGGCCACAATAGAGAGCTGGATCAGAAGAGGAACAGCCAGGACTTGAACTGGTGCCCATATGGGATGTGCTATGCCACAGCGCTTGCACCAAGATATTAATATTAACATAGAAATAAAGTCTTATTTTCTTGTTTTCAGGGCTGCCATTTCTGTAACTTTTATGAACATTGAATTCACTTTTAATGATTTAAGGTTTCCAAAGACAAGAAAAGAATCTGTTTTTCAAGTAAAAGCATAAATAATTTATAGATTGGCTTCATTGTCACTTAGGAAAGGGAGGAATAGGTTGCAATATTAAAATATACACCATTTACCATCATTTGAGCAGAACTGAGTTGAAGTTTATCTTTTCAATATCAGTGATGAAAGGGTTTGCTAGATGGATTTATAGTATTTTAATTAAAATTACATTTAACATTTAATTAATTAATTAATTTGAAAGAGTTACACAGAGAGAGAAAGAGAGGCAGAGAGATAGAGAGAGGTCTTCCGTCCACTGGTTCACTCCCCAGATGGCTGCAATGGCTGGAGCTGCACCAATCTGAAGCCAGGAGCCAGGAGCTTCTTCCAGGTCTCCCACGTGGGTGCAGGGGACGAAGGACTTGGGCCATCTTCTACTGCTTTTGCAGGCCACAGCAGAGAGCTGGATCAGAAGTGGAGCAGCCAGGTCTCGAACTGGCGATCATATGGGATGCCGGTGCTTCAGGCCAGGGCGTTAACCTACTGTGCCACAATGTCAGCCTCATTTAGTAATTAATTATTTTAGATAACTCTCAAAGAAAGTCCTCTGAGGTTGATAGAAAATATATTGTTACATCGACATGGTAGCCTGGGTGACTGATGCCTGAAAACGAGAAATGGCTTGTGTAAGCATGACAGCTAGTAAATTTTTGAGTCAGGAACTGCCCTCATGTTCTGATTTCAATTCTTGAGTGAGACCCAGTGATAGGTATTTATAAAAAGTTCCTCAAGTTATTCTTCAGCAGATAGCCCTGGAGAGTCATTACGTTTCCAAAACAGACTGGAGGTAAGCTAGGAGAATTGGATGGGGGAGGGTGATGGATTATTGAAAATAGAAATGGGTGTTCAAGAGGTTATAAAAGGACTGTGGGAAAGGGTGGAGTAGAGTCAGGAGAGGTTGAGAAAGAGTCCAACTTCCAAGCTCATTACCCAATCTTGAGTTCATAAATATGAAGCAGTGGTTGTTGTGGTGATTGTTGTTGGTAGTGCTGCTGTTTTTGTTGTTGCTGTTGTTAGCTTTCCTAAGCAGATTTTGTGTTAAGCAGAAGTGGAGCAAATTCGAATGTGATAGTATTTTTGCCCTTCCTCAAAAAGACCTAATGGTGAAGATGTGCTCATGGCTTCTCAGAGTGAAAGTCAGAATGCATGTCTTGTAGCAAAATACAAGTTCTAAGAAGGTGGCACCTTTGCTTTGTTCATCGTTCTGTTCCCGGAACCTATAGGGAACTACATTGCCCCCCAACTAGGTACTCCCATAATATTTTTTGAACTAATTTTATTGTGAAAAAATATATTCCAAATTAAAACCTTTGTTGTTTTTAACCAATGGCACTCTTTTTGTAATTGAAGTCTCAAGTCTAAGATATGTGACATAAAGCTAGTGGTTTATGGGGCTTCTATAAGTATTCCCCAGGATTGAGATAAGCATTCTTTGGAAGGGCCTGATCTCAGTGGTAGTTGGATGTTTTTGAAATGGAACTATTACACCAGGTGCTCTATATTCTAAATAGGCCTCTTTGGGCAGGCCTGGGGATGTTACAATCCGAATGAGTTGTTTCCATTCTCTTGCAATTTAGGAATGTGGTAAATTGATGTTTAGGGGATTATTATGTCTTTATCTGCAAGATATTTACACCTTGGAAATGTGTAATTTATACTACATTTTTAAATTAACAATAATAAATGTGGAAAACCTTTTCAGGTTGGAGGTAAAGCAATACATAACAGTATAGTTGGTCCTGTAATTGCAGTGAAAATAACTAAGATAAAAATAATAAAATAGTAAGTAGAAATTATAATTTCCAAAGCATGTTCATGTGTCTTATTTGAATGAATTCTTTTTTTTTAAAGATTTATTTATTTATTTATTTCAAAGGCAGAGTTACGGAGAAGCAGAAGCAGAGAGAGAGAGGTCTTCCATCCGCTGGTTCACTCCCTAGACGGCCACAATGGCCTGAGCTGCGCCGATCTGAAGCCAGGAGCTGGGAGCTTCTTCACTTCTGGGTCTCCCATGCTGGTGCAGAGGTCCAAGGACTTGGGACATCCTCTACTGTTTACACAGGCCATAGCAGAGAGCTGGATGGGAAGTTGAGTAACTGGGACTTGAACCAGTACCCATTTGGGATGCCTGCACTGCAGGAGGTGGCTTTAACCCGCCAAACCACAGCACCAGCCCGTTGACTGAATTCTTAAAATATTGCCTGTTTTTATAGATAAGGAAACAAGGGAATTAAGGTTCATAGGAAATAAGTGACTTATCCAGGTTTACGCAGATAGTAAGAGAACTGGGTTCCATTTCTTTCTTTCTTTTCTTTTCTTTCTTTCTTTTTTTTTTAAGATTTTATTTATTGGGGCCAGTGCTGTGCTATGGTGGCTGGCAGTGCTGGCATCCCATATGGGCATCATCAGTTCAAGTCCCGGCTCCACTTCCAATCCAGCTCTCTGCTATGTCCTGGGAAAGCAGTAGATGATGGCAGCTCCAGCCAGCAGATGGAAAACCTTTCTCTGCGCCTCTCCTCTCTATGTAACTCTGACTTTCAAATAAATAAATAAATAAATAAAATCTTTTTTTTCTAGAAAAAAGATTTATTTATTTATGTGAGAGGCAGAGTCACAGACAGCGACAAGGAGAGACAGAGAGGAAGGTCTTCAATCTGCTGGTTCATTCCCCAAATGGCTGCAATGGCTGGAGGAAGCCAGGAGCCAGGAGCTTCTTCCAGGTCTTCCGCGCAGGTACAAGGGGCCCAAGCACTTGAGCCATTTTGCACCGCTTTCTCAGCTCATCCAGCAGAGAACTGGATTGGTAGTGGAGCAGCTGAGACTTGAACCGGTGCCCATATGGGATGCTGGCACTGCAGGTGGCGGCTTTACCCACTACGCCACAACGCCGGCCCCGGGTTTCATTTCTATAAATCATATTTTTTCCAATTGTGTACCACAAAAGAT
Source organism: Oryctolagus cuniculus (assembly GCF_964237555.1). NCBI lineage: Eukaryota > Metazoa > Chordata > Mammalia > Lagomorpha > Leporidae > Oryctolagus > Oryctolagus cuniculus. Next base: position 64,732,422 of record NC_091453.1, on the reverse strand, counting down.
GAGTTTTGAGAATTTTAGATTTCTTCTGTCTCCCCCAAATGAGAGAATTCTGTTTTCATATGATTCTAGGGAATACTGAAGTAAGTAAATTTCTTGATGGTAATGCGTTACAATTTTCAGCTTGTAGTATTTTAATGGGCATAATGTTTTTACATATATAAATGAATAATGATCTACAGTGTTCCAAATTCTTTTGATTATTGAACACTTTTCACAGAGATTTTCCTGATATTGATTTGTCTCAGAATTTGTTTTAGGAAATACCATTTAACGGCCTTGTTGAACTGGGAGAATTGTCAAAGTCCAAAAGCATTGTCGTGGTAGTTCAAAGCATAGCTTCTAGAGTTATTTGAATTTTAGTACAATAATCTTTTTTTTAAAAAAAAGATTTATCCATTTGTTTGAAAGTCAAATTTAGAGAGAGGGAGACACACACACACACACGCACACACACAGAAAAAGAGGGGTCTTCCATCTGTTGGTTCACTCCCCAGATGGCTGCAATAACTGGATTGGAAGTGGCACAGCTGGGACAGGAACTGGTGCCCATATGGGAGGCTGGCATTGCAGGCGGTGGCTTTACCTGTAATGCCACAACCCAGGACTTTATTACAGGAATCTTGAAAATTGAAATCAATTTCCAGGGCTGGGGCGGTGGCGCAGCGTGTTAAAACCACCGCCTGCAGTTCTGGCATCCTGTATGGGCTACAGTTCGTGTCCTGGCTGCTCCACTTCTGATCCAGCTCTCTGCTGTGGCCTGGGAAAGCAGTAGAAGATGGCCCAAATCCTTGGGCCCCTGCACCCGCGTGGGAGACCCGGAAGAAGCTCCTGGCTCCCGGCTTCGGATCTGTGCAGCTCTGGCCGTTGTGGCCATCTGGGGAGTGAACCAGTGGATGGAAGACTCTCTCTTCCTCTCCCCCACTCTGCCTCTCTGTAACTCTGCCTTCAAATAAGTAAATAAATCTTTAAAAAAAGGAATCAAGTTCCAAAAGCAAATGTATTTAATGGAAGATTTCTTCCTTTCTTCCTCTCTCTCTTTTTCTTCTTTCTTTCCCTCTTTCCTTCTTTCCTTCCTTCCTTCCTTCCTTCCTTCCTTCCTTCCTTCCTCCTTCTTCTCTCTCTTTCTTTCTTTCTTTCTTTCTTTCTTTCTTTCTTTCTTTCTTTCTTTCTTTCTTTCCTCCCTCCCTCCCTCCCTCCTTCCTCCCTCCCTCCCTCCCTCCCTCCTTCTGCTTCTTCTTCTTCTTCTTCTTCTTCTTCTTCTCTTCTTCTTCTTCTCTTCTCTTCTCTTCTCTTCTCTTCTCTTCTCTTCTCTTCTCTTCTCTTCTTTCTCTGTCTTTCTCTCTCTCCTTCCTCCCTCCCTCCCTTCCTCCCTCCCTCTTTCTTTCTTTCCTCTCTCTCTCTCTCTCTCTCTCTCTCTCTGTCTCTCCTCTTTTCCCTTTCCTCTCTCTTTCTTTTTTTACAACACAGGAACAAGAAACTTGGGGAACATTGGGGAGCAGGGGGGATTTCCTAAGTGCCTCTCAAATTGCTTTGTGTGAAAAACTGCCTGTTCCATACTTGAAAGGAAGCCCTATATAACTGACCTTGATAAAGAAACAATTAAGGATTTTGCATATTTATCGAGAAGACAATCCATAAATGATGTGTGATGTTACTTATAACAGAACTATAGATTCTAGCCATTGAATGCCTAAAAATAACTTGAAAATGATTTGTGAAGTACTGGAATGATAGCATTGGTGAATAGTGAATAGTTTTTCTTTTTGTAGAGCATTTTATTGAATGTAATTTAAAAATAAATTTAATAATAGCTTTGTTGAGTGAGTGAAAAATGCATGCATGAATAAAAGGCCTGCGATACACAATATTCCATCTTAACAGGACATTGTGGAAATTTAAAGGTAACTGAGATGTGGTTTTCTATGTTCAAAAAATCTAATAGAGTTGTGACCTCATCCTGCTGCCTGCCCTGACAAATAGCTTTTATTTTTTAAAAAGTATTTTGTATCTATTTCTTACTGTATCTTTATTTTTTTCATTATTTATTTATTTATTTTTTGCCGAGCAGAGTTAGACAGTGAGAGAGAGACACACACACACACAGAGTTATAGACAGTGAGAGAGAGACAGAGAGAAAGGTCTTCCTTCCATTGGTTCACTCCCCTAATGGCCGCCGCGGCCGGCACTGCACCGATCCAAAGCCAGGAGCCGGGTACTTCCTCTCAGTCTCCCATGTGGGTGCAGGGCCCAAGCACTTGGGCCATCCTCCACTGCCCTCCCGGGCCACAGCAGAGAGCTGGACAGGAAGAGGAGCAACCAGGACAGAATCTGGCGCCCCAACCGGAACTAGAACCCAGGGTGCTGGCGCTGCAGGCGGAGGATTAGCCTAGTGAGCCACGGCACCGGCCTACTGTATCTTGATAAAACTGTATGAGTTAGGAAAAGCAGACTTTTGTCTCATTTTATAGGGAAGGGAAAATGAGTTTCATTGGGTTCTACTGCTAACAAATGCTAGAAAGGCTAATGCAATGTGTTCTGTGTTTGTGGAAAGCCAAACAATGATCAATCCCTTGTTAGAAATCTGTTGATGATGAACCACATACATATTATCATTGTGCTCAGTCAGCAATAAGTATGAATTTGCACTCCTTGATATATACATTCAGGTTGTTCTTAAGTCATTTTCACTGGGGAATGTTTCAATAAGAAAAAAAAAAAAAAAACTAGACTTACTTGTTTTCAAATCCTCTCCCAGTTAGTGTTCTGTCAACACATGCCGAAGAATGCATTTCACTGAGGATCTTTGGCACCAGATGATGGCTGCGTCTGAGTCTGCTTAAAACATTGCCCACTTGCATTGCTTGTCTAAGTGAACACTGTTGGTAAAGTACGTGCAGCGTTTGTAAAATGTAAAATGCTTTTCAGACATATATGCTGAGAGGTTAAAATAAAACATAGTCATCCCATTAAGAAGAAAGCATTATGATATAATGTCAGACTAGGGTCCAAACATCTGAGTTCAAATCATGACATTTGAATTTATACACATAAAGCTATGGTAAAGTCACTTAGCCTTGTAAAGTAGAGTAATAACCATCCTGTTTACCTCTTTGAAGGTAAACTCTCTTGTTTTCCTCACCATTTACAATCGCTTGAGTCTGTTTTTGCCTCTTCCTCACCATAGTTTTCTAACATTGAGTATTACCCACACACTGTATGGATTTCAGTGGTCTGAAAAGGTTAATGTGCTTTCACAATATTGGATATTTGCTCTCATATTTTTGGAGGGAGTCTTTATAATTTGGGGTAAATCCCTTTAAAGCTTTATTATGTTTAATTTTAAAGTGATAATGTGCTATGACAACATTATAGACCAGTGACTCTCAAACATGATTATAATCCATTGGTGCATATATATATATATATGTATTCTGAGACTATATATATATGAATATATACACATATATATATTCTCGGAATTCACCCAAATAATTAGAGATTTGAGGCGGAAGAATCACTGATTGAAATTATGAAGAGACTAAGGAGCAGGAATTGACATAAAATGCCTTATCCATATCCTTATTTTCATATCCTTATGAAGATTAGCTTGGCACAGGTGTACATTCCCAGTTCTGGCCCCATTATTTTACATTTCAAGCCACATATCTGTCTCTGTTGCCAAAAGGAGGGGAAGTAGATGGGGTGGAATCCCTCTATGTCCTAGAACACAGATCCATTTTAATCTGTTTCCAGAAAGTCTACAGTCCAATCAGATTTTGTGTAATTCTGTACATCATATTGCTTTGGTACTGCTACCACCACCTTTTTAGCAGATGCATTCCATCCACAAGGTATCCATTTTTTTAAATACTAAAAAAATCTAGTGTGCCTACAGAATTGACTGGGTATCTGCTGAAAGATGTGAACACTGAAAACAGATTTTTAGAATTTTTCTCACCTATTATGAGTCTGATAGAAGACAATAATGCATCTGGAAAGTTTAGGGCAAGAGCAAACTTCTGCATTTTAAAATGTAACTATTTTGTGGCTCTATAAAAATATTGGGAAATAATGTGATCTAGTTTTGCTAATATAAGGAAACAGATAATGGGTATTGAGGCAAAAGGTTTGATTTAACACATTTGTTTTGAAGAATTATGCCTATAATAATCTACTTGTATATCTTGAAAAGAAAGAAAAGTACTCTTATTATAAGTAACATTGAGGTTAAAACTTTGGGCTTATGAGAGTATTTCAGGCATGGAAAGCCAAGACACTCTGGCAAAAAAAAAAAAAAATGACCTAAATGAAAGATCTCTGCGAGTGAGATCCCAGTGGAAAGAACAGGTCATCAAAGAAGGAGGTACCTTTCTCTGAAGGGAGGAGAGAACTTCCACTTTGACCATGGCCTTGTCTAAATATGATCAGAGTCAGTGAACTCAAAAGGCTTCCATAGCCTTGGCAACTCATGACAAGAGCCTAGGGTGATTACTGAGGCCATAAACAAGAATGTCAATTGTTAAGTCAACAACAGGAGTCACTGTGCACTTACTCCTCATGTAGGATCTCTGTCCTTAATGTGCTGTACATCGTGATTTAATGCTATAACTAGTACTCAAACAGTATTTTTCACTTTGTGTTTCTGTGTGGGTGCAAACTGTTGAAATCTTTACTTAATATATGCTAAATTGATCTTCTGTATATAAAGAGAATTGAAAATGAATCTTGATGTGAATGGAAGGGGAGAGGGAGCGGGAAAGGGGAGGGTTGCGGGTGGGAGGGAAGTTGTGGGTGGGGGAAGCCATTGTAATCCATAAGGTGTACTTTGGAAATTTATATTCATTAAATAAAAGTTAAAAAAAAAAACTTTGGGCTTAACCATTTTCTATAGCACAATTTTATTTCAGCTTAGTTTATCTTATTTTAGTTTTTAATAATGTTCATTCTCTTTATTTAGAAAAAACTTTTAAATTTATTTTTAGAGGCAGATAGACACACACACACACACACACACACACATTAGAGAGAGAGAGAGAGAGGCAGAGAGTTCAGTCTGCTGGTTTACTTCATAAATGCCCACAATAGCCAAGGCTGGAGCCAGAATCTAGGTTTCCTACATTGGTGGCAGGGACCCATATATTTGTGCCATCACATGCTGCCTCCCAGAGTGCTCATTGACAGATAAGAAGCTAAAATCAGGAGTTGGCGCTGGATATTGAAGCTAGGTACTTTGATGTGGGATGCTGGTGTCTTAACTGCTAGGCTAAATGCCTGCTCCATAATTTTTATTTTCATTACTTGCTATAGGCTCTATAATGTCATGTATTTGATTTGGGCTAAAGAAAAAAACCCAAAAAACAAAAACACAAGTCATCTCAGCAGGTTAAGTGTTTCAGCCTACCTTCCCATAGTAGTTTTCAAATGTATTAATATTTTGTTTCTCAAAATTCATTTAGTGTATATTCAGAAAAGACTGAGGTTCTTAATATAAGGTCTTAACATTTTCTGATTACAAATGTTTTTTTTTTTTTTCAAAATTCAAAGTACATCTATGAGGTTTGGGGATTCAAGTTTCTTATGCATTGGTAGATTGGTATTTACAAAACTACAGGGCAGAAAGTGTTTATAGAGGACTTTGAACTCCTACTAGGAAAAGCAATATAAAATGTGTCTTTTATTATCATCACATGGTCATTATAATTGGTACAATTGATTGTGGTAAGAATTGAAGATCAAGGTTCATGGATTACATTGTCAATTTTGTCATAAGCTTCCTATTTGACTGTGAACATCCAACTTCACACCTTTTGTTCTTGAATTTACCTTCTGTAAAATGTGGTAATAATATTTAACTACATCATACAGAATGTTATGAAGCTTAACTTTCCCCTTTTAAAATTCTCAAATATAAAGGATCATAACAGTTATTAGCACTTCTCTATTCTGATCATCATCATTGCAGCCAGCATAGGCTGTATAAATAAATTAAAGAGGTATAGCCATCTCCTTTTCTCTAGTATGTCATTAAAGAATTTTGCATGTATCTTTCTTTTATATTCCCTCCTCTGACTCATTGACTTGCAGGAAGAATCTGCTTCTCCTGACTGAAGCTGAAAAATTGCTGACTTCATGTATTAAATGCGTATTTATTAAATACCTACTGTGTGCCAGAAATTGGGTTTGGAATTAAAAAATGATATTATCTTTGTTCCTGCTTTCAGATGATTTAGAAGTATATAGATCACAAGTTTCTTCAGCTTCACCTGCCACTGTTTCATGTACAGTGCAAGAAAGTTGGATTCTAACAGGGCCCAACAAAACATGTCTTTTGAGACTGTTGATGTCTTTGTCTACTGTTTCAAAGGAGGGGGGCTTGAGGGGCTTGCTCTTAGTTTCCATCATTCATCCATTATCTAGCTATGAGACCTTAGACACATCAGCTTAGCTCCTTTACATCTTAGTTTTCTCATCTGTAATTTCTAAGGCATTGTGTAGTTCTGGGTTTATATAGTGCCTATATTCTAGCTATAGGTATGACAGCACTTTATAAACACTAGGGGCTTTTTCCCCTTTTGATTAGTCTAATTAGCCAGTCAAGATTGGGAAAGAATGTCTGAGATGAAAGGGTTCCTGTGAACCCTTGAGTAAGTGGGAAATCATGAGCTCAGTGATCCTAGCTAGCCCACTCTAAGTATAAACCCTTAAACGAAGTTTGTTGTCTTCTTGGATTACATTTTCTTAAATTCAAGGGGCAAACCAAACTGGACTTTACTTTGAGGTTACTGCTGTGTGTGCCGTTAAGTGAAGGCAGATATGAAACTTTTTTTTATTATTTTTCAGAGGGCTTCATGTGATTTACTGTATCTCTGTAGTAGGCAGATTTATCTTGCTCGGAATATTTTTATTGTTTGTACTCCTTGGAGTCCTTAGAAAACTCATGCATAATTTCCATCCCAGTATAGATAACACAGGCATCCTAAAAGTTTCAACTTAGAATCTGTGGTTTTCTTTCCATGGTTCACGTTAAAGAGTGACAGGAAGCTGGGGGGTGGGGAGGTGCAGGCCTCTGACCACTTGTGTATCATGGTCCAGTAACTCAGTGCTTTAGGCTATTATTTCAAAATCCAATATATTCAAACTTTGGCCTCTGAGAACAGTACGATCAGTACTCCAGAACAATAGAGTGATAAATACAGAATTTTCATTAAGGAAAAGACTATATCCTGTCATTTTGAGTCAATGTTCAGAAGATGATCTCAGTGCATTCACAACCTACTATGTGCTTCAGCTTTTTGCTTGAGAAGGAAAAAAGCTCCCTAAAAATGCCCATTTTATTTAAAGGCATGATTACTGTCTTGAAGTATTTTTCTTGAATTGCAAATTGTATCATAATCCCAAAAGCTATTTTGTATTAAAATGCATGAAATTTTTCATTTGGGACATATATAGTTTCTCTGAGTGTGAGTGTATCCTTTTAAGAATAATAAATCTTTTAACCATGTGATAATTTTTTTGACAAAAAAATCTCAAAATGTAAAGGAATGAATTAGAAGTAGCTTTATTACTATTCGTCTGTGCACTTTGGTTCTGCAAACTTTTGTTTCAAATTTCTTTGATAGTGAATTAAATTAAAAGAAAATAAAAGAAACACAAGAAATACTGACATCAGCTCAAAAGTTTTTTGCTGACTTTTAGTTAACAAAGCTCTAAATGGCTACTAGTCTTCCACCTGCAATCAAGTGTAATAAACCTTCACTGCAGAAGTCAAATTCTAGGGGAAAAAAAGTTGGAAGCTCACACTTACACCATAAAACCTTGTTTATTGCAACCATCAGTCTTCTAAGATATGCCCCACAATGGGATTTGGTAAAGCCATTACAAGGTGCCGTATGAGTTCCATTTGCCTACAGTAAATAGAATGTCAGAAGTGTCAGGGGGAAATAAATATCGGGCTGGTTAAAAGGGAGCAGAGATGGCTCAAAGCATCATTGAGAGGATTGATTTATCTGGCGTGCTGTAATGACTGCAGATGTGGATCTGTTATTCTAGATGAGCAATGAATTTGATGAGCTGATAACACAGGGCCAGAGAGGCCTGGTTTTAATTACTGATGAGGAATTTATTTGTGAAGCACTGTGATTTACTGAGGGTTTGTTCTGTTATTGACAGGTGACCTTGGGGCTTTTCTCTTCTGACAAATCCCCAAAAAGGAGCTTTTAAAAGAAATAATCAAACAAAAAGTATTTTATCTTTACTTAGAATACAATGAAGTCATTTGAGATACATTGTTGGGGTGGGAGCTACATTCTTGCTCACGTAGAAAGTTTGCTGTCCCAGTTATTTACTGCTTACAAATTACTGCTGATTTCTACTCTTAAGGATATATTTATATTTTTACTTTTAAGCAAGTCTTAATTCTGTGACTAGATCTTGATTTATCAGTGTGCTCCTATCACTAGTATAGTCTGTTGAGGCAGAATTGGATGGAATCCTGAGATTTCTAGTATAGCTATTTAATTAAATAATAGTTAATTTGTGTAATATGAATTGCAGGTCAGAGGGGGAGTTTATGGCTCTGACATAGTTTTGGTGGTGACCAGTGGTTTCTTGTTTTTAATGGATGATACAGAAAATCTAAATTAGAGAAAGGAAGGTCAAAAGAACAGTTATCATTTGTATTCATTTTATTAACTCTCATTCTTTAGCTTCAGGAATTTGCTCAATTTAATTAGATGACAATTTTGGATATTTGTAATACTATTAGTATACCTTTTTTCTTGATAAAGTAAATTGCAGTGTCAAATCCATGAATTTTTTAACAATATTATTTATTTTAAAATAATATATGAGAGAAACAGAGACAGATGCAAAGAGAGAGAGAAAAAACTGTAACCTACAGAATCACTCCCCAAATTCTGATAATGGCCTAGGTTGGCCAGGGCTGAAGCCAGGAGCCAGAAACTCAATCCTGGTCCCCAACTTGGGTGGCAGGGGGCCAAAGTACTTGAGCCATCACCACTGCCTCCCAGGGTCGCATTAGCAGGAAGCTGGAGTCAGGATGGATCCAAACCTCGGAATAGAGTTGAGGCATTTGTTACTAGTTCGTCTGAGTAACATCTGATGTGGGACACAGAGATCTTGTGCCTTAACCACTAGGCTAAAGAACTACCAGATTTTTACATATCTTTAAAAATAAATTGAAGTGTGATACTTTTATGTCTTTGAAGCATAGATTCAAAAGCCTGAGCTCCAAAGCATCATGTACCTCTTTTATTTCAGCTAGCTTACAGAAGGGAAGCAGATTTCCGTGGCAAGCAGTAATTACTATATGTGCACACTTTTAGAGTTTTTTGCAAAAAAAGACTTGTCTCCGGCCAGTTTATTGATGCAGTTTACTGTTTACAAGCTGCTTAAAAGGTTACTAAAACAAGAAAAACCTCCTGACCTCAATAGTTCCATGAAAAGACCTGACTTGCATTGAAAGATATTTATGTGTATAAACCTGCTTGTAGTTCATCTGGGTATTGTCAAGGATCAAGTGTATTGGGAGGTAATCAACTAATTTTTTTGCAAGCTTTATGTCTTATTTCATTTCTTTCTTATTTTGCTTTTATTTCTGAATAGCTGACAGGCAGTGGCACTGAAGTTTCTTTGTGAGTATTGCGATGTTTTCTGCAAAATTATTATACAATCCAGAATGTTGAAAATCGTTGTGTGTATAAATAGGAATGAGATCTGAATGTTTGCATGTAACAACTGATTAAACAATTTTAATGTTTTTATTAGCTACTATAATGAATGTTTTTGAATAGAGAATTTTATGATTAATGATAAGTGTGTTTTAGAATGAATTTATCACCTAACAACCATCCTAACTTGTTTTATTATAATATGTACCTAACATTTGATTTCATGAATGTACGTACGGCATTTTTGATTCATCGAACCAGGTAGATTTGAATATTTTTTAAATTTGAGTTTAGTAGACATAAAATAACAGCAAGAATTACCTGATTTTTTTTGCTTGTTTTATGGTTTTGTATTTTTAGTGGAGAAACTGTTTTTCTTTCTTGCACTTTTATGTTGTGGTGTATTTATCATTATAAACTACATGTAGATTTTTATATTATCTCATTAACTGGAAGACTCACTTCTCTGGGGCTGCACCAGGGCTGAGACTGGGAGCCAGGACCTCAATCCAGGTCTAACACATGGGTGTCAGGGATCCAACTACTTAAGCCATCACTTGCTGCCTCCCCAGGTGTGCATTAGCAGGAGGCTGGAGTCAGGAGCATAGCCAGGTATCAAATCTGGGTACTCCAATATGGAATGTGGGTATCCTAACTGGCATGTTAACCACTAGGTCAAATGCCTACCTCTTATTAATTTTTGATAGTTTAGGTTTTACCCAACAAATGTCAAGTATTGTTTTAAGGTAATGGGTAAATGCTCTCATGGTAAGAAGGTCTGTATTTTGGGAAGCTCAGTTAAAGGAGCAAAAGGGTACAATCATAGTTTTCTTTCCACAACTTTTTCCCAAGGAGGCACAACTGTCAGTACCTCCTTCACGTCATGTGAATTGTTCCATAGAATGCATTTTATTTATTTGACTTTCTATGTACTCTATAAATTTCTCAGTGCAATCTTCTGACCGTATTCTATTTTTTTCTGTGGCCAATCTCCAAGGAAAATAGAAATAAATTGTATAAATTCCATCTACTGTGGTGAGACTGAGGAACCAAAATTAAATACTTTAAAAAGTTTATCTAGTGAGAGAAAGAGCATTATCAAGTGGCCACTTTTACACAAATGAATAAAGGTCTATTAGACACTTGCTTTTGGATTTTATTTATAATGTGATATTTAATAAACATTTCTGAATTTATCTAAATTAATTATTAAAATATAAACTTTTTCCAATAATATTACCTCCACTCATAATATTTTTGAATAACTCTTTGTCATTATTTTCTCACAATTCAGTTGGTCTTTCTAAATATGTTCAGTAGTGGCAGTCCTTGTCCCTTAGGAGGACTTATTTTTCATGATAACATCATAAAATTTAGAAATTAGTAAAATACTAGAAAACTTAATCTTTTTCTAGGTCTCATTTTCCTTGCTGTTTTGTCAGTCCTTAATAAGATTGAGAGGAGTCATTTGGCCTTGAATTTAAGACACTTGTTAGGATGCCCCTGCTTTATCAGAGTGCCTAGGTTTGACTCACAGCTTCGACTGCTGATTCCAGCTTCCTGTTAATGCACACCCTGAGAGGCAGCAGGTAATGAGTGAAGTAGATAGGTCCCTGCCACACATGTGGGAGACCTGGATTGAGTTCCTGGGGCCCCAGATTCAGCAGGGGTCAAGCCCTGGTTCTTGCTGGCATTTGAGGAGTAAACCCATGGATAGGAGACTTCCTTCTTTCCTTCCTTCCTTCCTTCCTTCCTTCCTTCCTTCCTTCCTTCCTTCCTTCTTCCCTCCCTCCTTCCCTCCCTCCCTCCCTCTCTCTCTCTTTCTCTTTCCATGTCACTGCTCCTCTGTCTGATTTTCAAATAAATAATTTTTTGTAAAAAAACTATTCAAACTATTTACTTTCTTGCCTTCTGTGATAATTTAATTTTCTGGATTTCTTTTGCCTCTGATAATTCTATATTGTATTTTGGGCCCATTGTACCTCCATACCTAAGGAATAACAACATTCTGTCTGTGGCTCTCTGTCCTACTTCTATATTCACTGCCTTAAAGAGTTTATGATATAAACTATCACCTCTTGAAAAGTGATTCACAAACTCTCGAAACAATGGCTTTGCTTCTTCCATGTCTTAAAATTCTAGCTCCCTTCAGTAGTTTACATTTCATGTATCATAAACTGCAGTCAAAATTTTCATCTGTAAATCAGCTTTAATAATTTCCATAGCAATATGAAATGTCTATATAATAATTTTATGTTCCTTATAATTATACATAACACCTCTATGATTACAATGTAACAATCTTGCTGTTCTCATTTAAATGTTCCTAAGTTGTAATTCTATTTTGTATCATTTACACAATTTTATCCAAATTTTCCTTTTTAACATTTTTCCAAACTTTTTCCATTTTTCTTCCCCTCTTCTATTTTCCATTTCCAGCCAACAGTAACACACCACAACTTTAAGTTTGCAAAAGCCTCCAGGCCTATTCAACCTCTTTTTTTTCTACTTTATCGTTCATATTATTTCCAGGATACTCATTTTTAAAAATTGGTATAACTTACTCTTAGTCTCCTTAAGAATTCTTAGTGAATCCTTTAGTGATTCTTTACTTGCCCTTAGAATCAAATTTGAACTTCTGAGCTAAACATTCAGTCTTTTCCATTAATTGATTACCTCCTATTTGCAAAGCTTTATCTGACCTTCAGTTAATTCGCACAGCTTCAGTGATCACCCATGGGCATGTGACTCACAAATTAGTATTTGTAGTTTAATGTAGTAGGGAGAAACTGGTAAGCCAGGTTTCTTGGCTTTGCCTCTAGCTAAGTAAAGTATGTATGAATCAGGGGTTTCTACAGTGCATACAGAAGACACTTAAATAAATATTGATGGAATAAAATACAATCTTAAAGCAAACAATGTTTTCTCTCCACATAACCATTTGGGAGTAACTGTATTTACATGGTGGAGTACCTATGTCACACATATATTGAAATCCAGACAGCTTTTCTGATTCATTTCTATTGTTTATTATAAAATTATTTTCTTTCTCCAAGCTATATATGATGTACTAATTTTCATCTTTTACACAAAAATTGCTTGGTTTTGATCAAATAGAAATCAAGTCAACTCTCCCAGTCTGCCTTAGCCTCTCTGTAAATCTGGGTACTTGTTGACTTCTGGGCATTCTTCTTTTGGTTTCTCTGAAATCATATTCTTGATTTGCCCTCGCCATGCTTGGTTTCTTTTACTTATTTACAACTGATAAATAATAACTGTGTATATTGATCAGGTACAAGGTGATGTTTTGCTCTATGTGTGCATTTTGGAAAGATTCATTCAACATATCCACTACTTAACCAACATAGTTTTGTGTGGTAATAACCTTAAAAATCCATTAATTTAGCAAGTTTGAAATACAAAATATATTATAATTACCTGTATGGTCTCTTTTTAGATACTTTTCTAAAAATCTTGATGTGTACATGGGATGTATTTGGAAGCATATATTTACTAATTCTAACTTTGTTTTGGAGGCACCATTCCTCTTACAGTGGCATAGTAAGATTTGTTGAATTCAGAATTTTATATGGGATCTTATTTATTATCTGTGTAAGATTCAAAATAATGAAAATTAGCATATTCTGTAGCTGGAACCATTTGGGTGTGCACTGAAGAGACTAATGGTTGAACTGAATGTTCTTATTTAGCTGTTTAGAGTGGAGGGAAATGCAGTTATTTAGCCCTGGTATAATGTAGAAAATAAAAGGAAAGAAAATTAGACTTATTTTCCTGAATGTGGAGTTTCTTTTATCCAATTTGTTAAGATTCTAAATAATAAAACTGACTTTAAATTGTGGGGGAAGCATTTATGATGTCAGAATTTGGTATAGTGTATACAGGGTGAGATACTGTCTTTTCTTTTTACCTTACTCTCTTTCTCATTCTTACCATGGTTATAGTCTTTCCTAGGATGTCTGTAGTTAAATGAACTATTTTGGAGACAGACTTTTAACTTAGTGGTGAAGACACCAGTCAGAAAAGATACTTGAGTGGTTGAGACCAAGGCAACCACGTGAGAAATTTATATTGAATTTTTGAATCTTTTTTTAATTTATTTTTTATTTATTTGAAAGACAGAGTTACAGCAAGAGGTAGAGACAGAGAGAGAGGTCTTCCATCCACTGGTTCACTCCCCAAAAGGCCGCAATGGCCAGAGCAGCGCCAATCCGAAGCCAGGAGCTTCCTCCGGGCTTCCCACGTGGGTGCAGGGGCTCAAGGACTTGGGCCATCCTCCACTGCTTTCCCAGGCCATAACAGAGAGCTGAATCAGAAGAGGAGCAGCCGGGACTAGAACCGGCTCCCATATGGGATGCCAGCGCTTTGGGCCAGGGCTTTAACCTACTGTGCCACAGTGCCGACCCCAAATCTATTTTTTAAAGATTTATTTATTTGAAAGGTACAGTTATAGAGAGGCAGAGAGAGAGAGAGAGAGAGAGAGAAATAGAAAGTCTGCTATCCACTAGTTCACTCCCCAGATGACCACAATGACCAGAGCTGTGCTGATCTGAAGCCAGGATCCAGGAACTTCCTCTGAGTCTTCCATGTGGGTGCAGGGGCCCAAGGACTTGGGCCATCTTCTACTGCTTTCCCAGGTCATAGCAGAGAGCTGGATCGGAAGTGGAGCAGCTGGGACTCGAACTGGTGCCCATATGGGATGCTGGCACTGCAGACAGTGGTGGCTTTACAGCACCAGCCCAAATTTTTGACTTTTAATTGTGGTCATCCAGCAAATAGGAACTCTGTTAGTCTGTCCTTCTGCTTTTAAAGTAAATTAAATAAATTTTAAAAAAAGATGTATGCACTCCACCTTGGAGTAACTCGGTTCAATTCCTGCTCTTGCTAATGCAGATCCTGAGAGTCAGTGATGATGGCTCTAGTAGTTGGATTCCTGCCACACACGTGGGAAATCGAAATTGAGTTCTCAGCTCCTTGCTTCAGCCACGCACAGTTCCAGGTGTCATGGGCATTAGAGGAGTGAACCATGGAAGAGATCTCTCTTTCCATCTGTTTCTGTCTCTCTGTATCTCAAATAAATAAAATACAAATCACCTTTTTTTTAACTGGAGATACTTTTTTGTCTTCACTTTTTCTTCCTCTTTTTAAAAAAGATTTATTTTTTATTTATTTGAAAGGCAGAGTTACCCGGGGTGGGGGGTGGGGGGGGGAGAGAGAGAGAGAGAGAGAGAGAAAGGAAAAGAGAGAAAGAGATTTTCTATCAACTGGTTCATTCTTCAAATGGTTGCAACAACTAGGGCTGTGCCAGACCAAAGCCAGAAGCCCAGAACTTCTTCTGGGTCTCCCACCTGGGTGCAGAGACCCAAGTGTTTGAGCCATCTTCAGCTGCTTTCCCAGGTGCATTAACAGGGAGTGAGTTCGGAAAAAGAGCAGCCAGGATTAGAACTCACACACATATGGCACAGCAGTATCACAGGCAGAGGCTTAAACTGCTAAGCCACAATGCAGACACCATTCTCTTTTCTTAGAGAAAAAAATGACCCTTTGGAAAGCATGTGGTTGACAAATTGGATGCACACATCTAAAATACATACATCTAAGGAAAAGTATAATAAAATCTCAGTAATTCCGCCATTTAAGAATTCTTGACAATATATTACTTAGAATGGGTTGAAGTTTCTTTGGCATCCTCTTTGGGAAGAATTTGTGAAGCAAAATAAAAATGGTAAGATTCGATAGATGTTACTTTTATTAAACTACAAGAGATGACTCGGGTAATTTAGCCATAACTAGCCAAATACAAGTCTGTGTTTTCCTATATTGCAGAATATACATAGACTTTTATAAAATTGATATTTTTGAATAGTTAATGTATACATGTGTTAAGAAAAATTGCAATGAGTACAGCATAAATTGACTTCTGTCTGCTAGTCAGCCAGTTCCCTTTGGTTGAGGTTACATTTATTTGGGATTGTGCACTTCAGTTCTGACCACCTGCCTTTTGCTAATTAGTTGAGTAGCCCGAGAAGAAGTTGATGAGAACATGGACACAGTTATTAGATTCTTGTCTCCTTGATAGCAGGTGAGGAAGTTCTGCAATTTGCAATAAATAGGTAAGGGCAAGGGTAGATTGTGACCCAAAGTCTACAAACAATGCCGCTGAAATATGTTAGGTACACTGAAAACCTTTTATTTTTGACAATTGTTAATGAACCATAGCTAATTATCATAGCAGTGCTTCTTGGTGACTTTGTTAGCAGTTCTAATATATGACTATGTATATTGATCTACAGTGTATAAATACAAAAACTTTCACTACAATATATCAAATTGGCATTTTCCAGATTCCCAAGTGAGCAAATCTGTATATACATCTAAAACTCCAAGCTAAATATATTAGCAAATAACCCAGCAATAAGACAATTTTGTGTGCATCATAATAACTTTCTTTAAATATATCATTGATCTTAAATTTGATGCAATATTTGGTTGAGCTTATATGGTCAGATTGTGATCACCAGATATTGTCATGGAGACATGACTTTAGGAAATATAAATATGTATAAAAGATTCATGCTTTGGGAGTTAAGTATTTTTGTGGATACCTGTTTTGTAGTTTGTATTTTTGATAGGAGCGATTGGATTGAGTGCTGATTGCAACAAATACTGCTCCAGGGAGTCTTCAAGAGGGATTTGGAAAAATTAATATTGTTGAAAAGAGGAGATAGCACAAGTGAATAGCAATAATTATAAACACCAAAAAGTAACAGGACTGTAATAACCATACAGGGAATTCTTTATTCAGAATGACTTTGAACTGTAAGATTTTATCTTTGAATAATGCAATAGCAAAAGAAGTATACAAAGGAATAGAAAGTACAGAAAAGGTAAGAATGAAGTATAGAAACTAAAATGATATATCATCTAAATAAATATCCTAATTATAGAAAAATAGGTTAATTTGCAAATTGTTTTGCTTCATTCTATTTTTCTACTTTTAATCTATTAAGTTAACAGTTATATATTGTATCAAACATTCATTAAATATAATAAGGACCTGTTAGGAAAATCAAAAGCAAGTTATGATTTAATTATGAATAAGCAAATCACAAAAAAGTCGCATAACATTTTAATGTTTACAGTGGTAACTTTAGACTATGATAACTATTTAAAGTATGAAAGATTAATTTATAGTGTACTAGTCTTTCAGAGTACCTGTCAACACAGAAGCAAAATGCATAAAGTATTAGTTAAATCAATAATCAGATATGTCAGTGGAATATGGGCCTGTATTTGTGAAGGATCGAGAAAGAATTAAACTAACAAACATTGAAATATTTAGATTTTTTGGTGCATGTACAAAGATTAAAAAAAAATGCTAGTTGTTTAGAAAAAGAAAAATTTTAACCTTAATAGCATTATAAAAGAAATCAGGTAGAAGGAGAAGCAAAGACTGTGTAGAATGCCTATGAAATGAAGTGATTAGAAGTTGCAAGCAGAATGAATCCAAATAACAAATAAGATGTTTTGAAAACTTAAAGGTTATATGTTCATACATGAGTTCTGATGATGACAAAGAGCTTTCAAGTAGAGTGGCTCTACATATTATGTGTTGGACTTCCAGGTATGATTGCTTAGATGTCTCCTTTCCTGCTCTTGTACCTATCGTTATCTTTATCTCTATCACTATTTATTCATTTTAGCCCAGTTTCTCATTTTACAGATGAAGAAATGAGAAGAAGGTTAATGATTGCCCAAGGTCTCAAAGCTAGTATGAGGAATAAACACGAGTATCATGCATTATATTACAGCTAGGATAGTGTGTAGGACCAAAAAGCCAATAAGGATATATGAATTTATTATACTGTAGATCCATTTAAATAATAAAATTTGCTTTATTTTAGTTATTTGGTCATTATATAAAATTAGGCTTATTAATAAATATGTATAAGTTATACTAATGTTTTATATTATCTTTAGTGATTAGTCTCCTCAAAATAGTTGTTCAATTATCTATTAATTTCTCCTTAGTTTTTCAAATACTTATCTAAAGTTGATCATCAGTATCAAATCTTCTTGTCATTAGTGACATGTAGTGAAATTCTCTGCTGATTGACTTTAAAATTTTCTTTATTTTTTTTAAAGACAGAGGGAGAAAGAGAGTGAGAGCAAGTGAGTGAGCAACAGACCTCACATCCACTGGCTCACTCCCCAGATTCCAGCAACAACTATGGCTGGGCCTGACTGAAGTCAGGAATCAGGAACTCCATCCAGGTCTCGCACATGGGTGGTAGGGGCCCAAATACCTGGACTATCTTCTGATATTTTCCTAGGAGCATTAGCAAGAAGCTGGATCAGAAGCCGAGCAGCCAGGACTTGAACTGACACTCCAATATGGGATGCCAGCGTTGCTGGTGGCTGTTTCACCAGTTGCGCCATGCAACCATGCCAGCCCCTATCCATTATTTTTATGTGTGGGTACTTCCTATGAAGTACATGCTCCTCATAACAATTGCTGAGAAGAAAGTTTATGATCCCTAGGGTACTTTTCATGAAATCATTTTTATATTATGTTGGTTTTGTGCAAAAGGTCTTCTGACCAAATCGCTTACTTTTAAATACAAATATTTTGGTAAATTAAACAAAAACTATGGAAAGAGTTATACATTTTAACACAATATTAACTAATATAGAATAGAATTTGTTGACAAAATTAAGACATAAAATACCATTATGTTAAAATAAAAGGTGAACTGAGACTATAGTACCATAGTGAATTCTACTTGTGATTTTTTTTCTGGCATTATGTTTCTGTGTGTCTATCAGTGTGATTTAGGACATTTAACATTATAATTAAACATTCAGGAGTGAGGAAAAATCGTTTCTCTCTCTATATATAATATAAATAAAATACACATGTGGTTTTATTGAGGTGTAACTGCTATATAAAATCTGCACATATTTAACATGTATAATTTGGTGAATTTAAACATGGGCATAAACCCATAATCACAATCAAGGTGATAAACATATCCATTACTTCAAAAATCTCCTACTGCCCCTTCATTGTGTGTGTGTGTGTGTGTGTGTGTTAAGAACACATTACCTGCCGGCGCCGCAGCTCACTAGGCTAATCCTCCGCCTTGCGGTGCCGGCACACCAGGTTCTAGTCCCGGGCGGGGCGCCGGATTCTGTCCCAGTTGCCCCTCTTCCAGGCCAGCTCTCTGCTGTGGCCAGGGAGTGCAATGGAGGATGGCCCAGGTCCTTGGGCCCTGCACCCCATGGGAGACCAGGAGAAGCACCTGGCTCCTGCCTTTGGATCAGCGCAGTGCGCCGGCCGCAGCGCACTGGCACGGCAGCCATTGGAGGGTGAACCAACGGCAAAAGGAAGACCTTTCTCTCTGTCTCTCTCTCTCACTGTCCACTCTGCCTCTCAAAAAAAAAAAAAAAAAAAAAAAACACATTACTTGAGCTGTGCTCTCAACACATTTTTCAGTGTATAATGTGCTGTTAGTTAAAACACAATTTTGTATAGCTGGTCTCAGCAACTTATTCATGTGGCATAAGTGAAACATAATCATTGGAAAAAAACTACCCATTTTCCTCCAGAGCCTGGAAATCACCTTTCTCTACTCTTTGCTTCTATGAGTTTAACTATTTTAGATTCTTCATATAAATTTAATCAAGTGGTATTTGTCGTTCGGTGACTGACTTATTTCACTTAGCATAATGTCTTTCAGGTTCTTCATGTTGTAACAAGTAGCAGAATTCCCTTCTTTTCTGTCGCTCCCCCTCTTCGTGGAGGAACGACACAGGACCCTGCGCTGTTCTTTCGTCTGCTTGGCCCTCCCCGGGTTTGCTGCTGGTTCTTCCCGGGTTGGCTACCGTCCCTTCCACCTCCGTGGAAGGGCGGTTCCCCCTGGCCACTTTCCCCACTTCCGCGGGGGAGCGGCACACTGCCGGCCGGCTCTCTCGGGGGCTGCACAGGTGTTCCTTCAGATAGATGTTCCTGGTGCATGTTGTCTCTCTCCTCCTTTATAGTCTTCTTCCACCAATCCCAACTCTGCTACCCACACGCCGAGTACGCTGCTCTCCTCCAATCAGGAGCAGGTCCTGCAGCTTGTCAAGTTGGTGAGAGGCAGCTGCGTAGAAGCTGTTTCCTCCTCTCCCAGCGCCATATTGTGGGAGAGCAGATGCATAGAATAAGTCTTAATTCCAGTAACTTAGTCTAGTCCGAGTTGCTCCCCACACTTTTCTAGAATTGACTACATGATACATGCATTACACATTTATTTATCCATTAATTCATCTATGAATATTTAGGTGGCTTCCGTATCTTAGCTATTTTAAGTAATGCTGCTTTGCACAAAGGAAGACATATATCTTTTCAAGATGCTAATTTAACTTTTTTGGATTATGTACCCAAAAGAGTGATTGCTGCATCATAGATATTTCTATCTTTTAGTTTTTATTAAAGGTTTAACAGATACATAGCAATTATACCTATTGTGAGGCACCATGTGATGTTTTGATACATGCATAAACTGCGTAAGATCCAATCATGGTAAATATATCTATCTCCTCAAATATCTAACATCTCTTTATGCTGAAAACATTCCAAATATTATTTTCTATTTTATTATAGAGTGATATACAGTACATTAAAATGATCTGTAGTCATTCAGAGGTACAACAAACCCCCAGAACTTCTTCCTCTCATTTGATTATAACCTAATGTCCTTTAATCAGTCTGTCCCTATCCTTTTCTCTCCTCTTGCCTCCCAGTCTCTGGTAACCACATTATACTTTTAACTTATTTGAGGTCATTCGCTTAAGACTCCACGTATGATTGAGATCATGCAATATTTGTCTTCCTGTTCTTGGTTTATTTCACTTAACGTAGTGATGTCCAGTTCCATCCATATTGTTGCAAATGACAAACTTTCATCCTTTAATTACAGCTGAGTAATATCCATTGTGTTTATGTACCACATTTTCTTTATCCATTTGTCAGTGGGTAGACACTTAGGTTGCAAATAGTACTATAGTAAATATAGTAGTGCAGATATTTCTTTGACAGAATGACTTCATTTCCCTTGGATATATACCCAATTGGGGGTTGCTGGAACATATGGGAGTTCTATTTTTAATAGTTTTGAGGAAGCTCCATACTGTTTTTCATAGTGACTAGGACATTTTACATTTCTATCAGCTGTGTATAAGGATTCCAATTTCTCCACCTCCTCATCAATGCTTGTTATTTGTCTTTCCATAATAGCCTGATTATGGTTTTGGTTTGCATTTTTATTATGATTAGTGATATTGAGCACTTTTTCATGTATCTGTTGAACAGTTTTTCTCATCTTTGCCCAAATATCCATTTAATACCTTTGTTTATTTTTAAATACAATTATTTGTGTTTTGCTGTTTTGGAAGTTCCTTATATATTTTAGATATTAATCCCTTAGCAGATATATGATTTTAAAATATTTTCTCTCATTCCATGAGTTGCTGTTTTATTGTATTGTTTCTTTTGCTGTGTAGAAATTTGTCGCTCCCCCTCTTCGTGGAGGAACGACACAGGACCCTGCGCTGTTCTTTCGTCTGCTCGGCCCTCCCCGGGTTTGCTGCTGGTTCTTCCCGGGTTGGCTACCGTCCCTTCCACCTCCGTGGAAGGGCGGTTCCCCCTGCCACATTCCCCACTTCTGCGGGGGAGCGGCACACCGCCGGCCGGCTCCCTCGGGGGCTGCACAGATGTTCCTTCAGGTAGATGTTCCCCCTAGATGTTCCTGGTGCATGCCGTCTCTCTCCTCCTTTATAGTCCTCCTCTGCCAATCCCAACTCGGCTGCCCACACGCCGAGTACGCTGCTCTCCTCCAATCAGGAGCAGGATCAGCTCCTGGAGGTCATCACTCAAGTTGGCAAGAGGCAGCTGCGTAGAAGCTGTTTTCTCCTCTCCCAGCGCCATATTGTGGGAGAGCAGATGCATAGAATAAGTCTTAATTCCAGTAACTCAGTCCAGTCCAGGTTGCTCCCCACAGAAATTTTTTAGTTTTATGAAGTATTACTTGTCTAAATATGTTTATGTTGACTGTGCTTTTGTTGTCATGCCCATGAAATCATGGCCCACACAGGGTCATGAAGCTTTCCTTCTTTGTTTTCTTCTAGGAATATTATAGTTTTTGGTATCATGTTTAAGTCTTTTTTTTTTTTTTGACAGTCAGAGTGGACAGTGAGAGAGAGAGACAGGGAGAGAAAGGTCTTCCTTTGCCGTTGGTTCACCCTCCAATGGCCGCCGTGGCCAGTGCGCTGCGGCCGGCGCACCACACTGATCCAAAGGCAGGAGCCAGGTGCTTCTCCTGGTCTCCCATGGGGTGCAGGGCCCAAGCACTTGGGCCATCCTCCACTGCCTTCCCGGGCCACAGCAGAGAGCTGGCCTGGAAGAGGGGCAACCGGGACAGAATCTGGCGCCCCGCCCGGGACTAGAACCTGGTGTGCAGGCGCCGCTAGGTGGAGGATTAGCCTATTGAGCCGTGGCGCCAGCCATGTTTAAGTCTTTAATCCATTTTGAGTCACCTTTTTTGGTGTGGTGTAAGATAAAGGTCCATTTTAGTTCTTTAGCATGTGATATCCTATTTTCCCACACATTTGCTGAAGAGACCATCCCTTCCCCATTGTGTATCCTTGAAACTATTGTCAGAGATCAGTTGACCATATATCCAGGGGTATAATTCTGGGTTCTCTATTCTGTTTCTTTGGTCTATATCTCTGTGATTCTGTCAATACTATCCTGTCATCATTACTGTAGTTTTGAACTTTACTCTGGAAGCAGAAAATGTGAAGTCATCAGCATTATTCTTTCTCAAGATTGCTTTAGCTGTTTAGGTTCTTTTGTAGTTCCTAATGTATTTTAGGATTGTTTTTCTATTTCTGTAAAAAATACCTTTGGAATTTTGATGAAGATAGCATTAAATCTGGGGAAACTGAATTTATGATTTCTGTATCCAATAATTGGTGTATTTATTTATTATTGCTTTTAGTTTTTTTTAAAGATTTATTTATTTTTTACTTGAGAGTCAGAGTTACACACATGCACACACACACACACACACAGAGGTCTTCCATCTGATGGTTCACTCCCCATTTGGTCATAGCAGCCAGAACTGCGCCAATCCAAAGCCAGGAGCCAGGAGCTTCTTCCGGGTCTCCCACGTGGGTGCAGGGGCCCAAGGACTTGGGCCATCCTTCACTGCTATCCCAGGCCATAGCAGGCAGTTGGATCAGAAGAGGAGCAGCCGGGACTAGAACCGGTGCCCATATGGGATGTTGGCGCTTCAGGCCAGGGTGTTAACCCACTGCTCCACAGTGCTGGCCCCTATTATTGCTTTTAGTAACATATGTAGCACACTGGTGCAATAGTAGATTCGCAGGGTGTGGTGTATTTGTCTGCTAGGGCTGCCATAATAGAATACCACAGACTAGCTAGCATGAAAAGAGAAAGCACCACTGGCAAATGAGACACAAGGCAAGCCACTTAACCAAAAGAACTGTATCAAGGAAAATGACCACCAATCAAGAGAGCATGAGGAGAAAAAGAAGGGTGAGGAAGGGACTTGAAAAAAAGAAGGGAAACTACATAATCTCTGTCTGTAAGGAGTCGAATTTATAAGAGTCAACGTTGAAAATCCCAGATAGAAGAAGGAAATCCTTCAAAATATGCAATAAAGAAGTGAGATGAGTGGGAGGAGGAAGAAAGTTTAATATCTGGGGAAGAGGATACAAACATTTGATTATGGTGCATTGAATTCTTGCTGAAAAACTCACAAACAAAATACCTGCAACTTCTACTTACAAACTGGGAGACAGTACAAAATGCATATTTTCAAATAGTGACAATGCAACTCATGGATGAGTTAGTAATTCCTTAGTTTGTAAGCAGTGAGATCTAAATAATACCTAAATAAAATTCAATCACAGGCCTCTGGACTATAGTCATGTATCTAGTCTGTAATAAGAGATTATAGTCACATCATGAGCTTGACATGTTTCATCAAGCCTTTAACATCAAGCCTCAAACAGGAAGTTTTCTTTTTTTACCTATAGATTTTGGTTTCTCTTGGCATGTTTTTAAATTTTGGCATGATATACTTTTTGTTAAATCTCCTATATCAGCATGATGTTTCAGCAATAAAGAGTTCCACTCCTGGAGCTCAAGGATAGTCTGAATTTTGAAGTGTATAATTAACCTTATATAACTATGTATATTATGTAAGTGTTTATTATTTTTGTACATGTATATATAGCAAAGAACATCTTTTTTTTCTCACCATCATTCATTTTGTGCTAGATAAAAGAAAACCCTTTTTCTTATACCAGAAAATAGAATTGGGAGATGTCTTTATAATGACGAGTTTACTATCAGCTCATAGATCATCCTGACAACTTCTGTTTTCAAGGGAAAGCCCAAACCGAAAGGGACATCACAGTTTGTCTCCCTGCCAAAGGGAAAGATAGGCCTGAGCTTTAAGGAGAAATAGCCCTTTGCTGTACATTTGACTGTTGGGGTTGTAGTTATTTATCTTCTGTTGTGCACAGATTCTAAAGCATTGAACGCTGGACTGATGTTCCCATTTCCAGATGCTGACCATCTCTTAAGAAGTAGGGCCTTGGTGTATTGCTGGGTAGGTTGTATGTCTTAATGGCATGGAAAGGTGGCTTTTCATTTATCAAAGAGTGTTCTCTTTGAAATTCTAGTTTCATAGCTTTCTCCATCAGTCTCTCTCCATGTTTGGAATGTTGTTATTGTTTTGTTTTAAGGCTATTGATCCAGTCTTTGCCCTTTTCTGTAGGAAGCAAAGCTGTCATTTAGAAATTATGTGAATTTCCATTTATTCATCATTTGGTTTTATCCCCACAGAAAAATAAAAAAATGGATTGAGATATGTACATTTATTCAGAAATTAATACAAGTTTATGAAGTTGTTTAAGAACGTGTATTTTCCATAACGCCTTGGTCATCTGTTTGAAAAATCAAAAACCTTGGGAGGTATCCTGGGAATTTATTTGATTCTTGTGCTTATATTTGCTAGTGTACCCACTATTTCTTGACTGAGAGGTATGCCTGGTGGTTAACGCTGATGCATGTGCATTCTATCATTTAGTAAACAGAAGCCAGTGCTCACCACACTGAATTTTAAAAATAGCAGTTGCTGGTACAAATTACTTAGAAACACTGAATAAGTTTTATAACAATCTTTATCCTATTTGAAACGGCTGTTAAAAAGTGAGGGGGCATATGACATTTTTTTTAAATGAGGAAGTTTCTTCTGTTTTATTGTAGCAAAATTTGCAAATATGATGACTAAAACATTTATAAAGAGGAAAGAATTTTTTCAAATGCTGAAGTCAACTGAATTTTCTTTTAAATTAGTTCATCATTTTCTTAATCACAACCTTTAAATGATTTAATATGTAACAAGTTTATGTAGTTTAAGAATAGGTAAATGCATGGTCCTCAAGAAAGCCTACAGAGTTCGGATTATCAGCATCACAAATAATGTGCTTAACTCAACAAAGCTGCTTTGTTGTTCCTAATGCAACATTGCGCTCCACTTCCTCCTGTAATACTTGGAGAGTCAGTTCCTGCTTGCAACAGTAGTCTTCAGTGGGGTTCTAAATGATTGGTTAGAACTGGCAATGCTGACAGGGAATGGCAATGGTCTTTGTGAATAAAGTCATAGATTACTTGCTTAACATTTCCTGGTGAGGGCAGGCCTCCTTAATTTTTCTGCATCAAAGTCTATTTGGTATGCACTTTCTTAAAAATCCATGAACACTGTAACATGAGACTTAATTTTATATCCAGATATGCTCATCTCCTGCATTGAGACAGTGAACTTAGATATGCCTTTCTGTTTTCAAGTTCCAATATATAATTTTATTGTGATTTTATTTTAACACATCTTTGCAAAAATACATTTCCCTCCATTACCATATTCTGAAGCTAGGACTTAAAAACAAAAAAGACTTCTTGAACTAGCTTGTTTTCACACTCTGGTAATTAGGGGCTTGGAAAGTTTTTATTTCAGTTAAAACCAGGCAGTTGCCTAGTTTTCAAATTTACCAAGGATTCCCGCCCCCCCCCTTACTTTTTTGCATAAAGGAGTCTCAGTTTACAAATGTGACACAGTTATTACCTTGAAGTTTTTCAATGTGGATCTGAAATTTGTTTATCCTTTGATTTGCAAGGTTTCTCTTTAAAAAAAAAAAGTCTAGAGTTATAATGTATCCTATTTGTTTCAAAACTGATGGAAAGGATGGGGAGGGAGTGTTGGGACCCATCTTGATAACAACAATCAGCCTTTGTAAGGTTTCATTTCAGGCTAATGGCTGGTGAAATTGTTCTGGGTAGTTAAAATGAAATGAAATGAATTAAAGAACATGAAGGAGAGCAAGCAGAATGGTTTATTGCTTTTCTTTGAAGGCACAAGAGCTATACTCTGTCTCTTTTTGTTACTCATATCTATGTGGCGGATATTTAAAGCCAAGGTTTTGAATACCATGATGGCTAAATGAGGGCTATAAATCCAGAGCTATGGTGCAAAATTCTACAGCTAGCAGGTACTAAAACACGATGCCAAAGACTCTGGTTCCCAAATTGGTTTCACTGATGAATATTCATAGTTGAAAAAAGGAGCAAGCACAATTCTTCCCCCTTCTCTGAGAAGTGAAAGAACTAATGCCTTACTAAAAAGTATGCTAATTGACCACAGACATAAGAAGGCAAAATCCCAGCAAAGTCAGAAATGGTATTTTTTTAAGTGCTCTTCAGAAGTTTTCTTGAGAACTCGTTAAAGATGAAAGCAGTTTTGAATGTATAAAACACTTAAGTGATAGGCTATTTATGATTCAATTAAAAATAGTTCATCTAGGTGAGTCGCATCTTGGGATGAACAAAAAATGCTCTTTTAAATGTATGGAAGCTGTGGTTAACAATGTGAGTTTTGTAGATTTGTATAATGTAGCTTAAAAAGCACCTGGTTTTATGGTGGTGTTACACAGCTGAAAAAATAAAGTGTCATATCAGGTTGGGGTCACATTTGTCTAAGAAAAACTAACATGAGGATTTCTTTTGTCAACACAGGAGATGAGCTGTATGATAAGGGCAAATTATACCCTTCGATCTACCCTTCTCTTATGGAAGTGACTGGAGATTAAAGCCTCAGTCTGGAGTTGCATTACTTTTATACATTTTCATGTAAGGCACTTTTTTTAAAGAGAAAAATGATGGCAAAAAGTTACAAATTTCTTTACAACAATCACAAGTCTATTTGAGATTTTGTATTTTCTTATTTTGGGGTAGTTTTCTGACAAATTGATTTAAGGAAAAAAAAAAAGAAAAGCCAAATATTCCAAGTCAAGAAGTTGTATATATGCATACTGTGTGCTTCTAATATGTCTGTCTTCAACATGTTTTGTGTGAGAGATAGTTTACTTATTTTTATTTAAAATAATGGAATATATATTGTATTGTCAGTATAATTTGGCATTGGCATCAATTGCTCATTAAAACATACTGTTAATATCAACTAATTATAAATCTTGTTATAAAATGTAAAAAAGGTCAGAACATTTAGCCTAGCAATTAAGATGCTTATCAAAATGCTTGTGTCCCAAATCAAAGTAACTGTGTGTTCAAGTAAGTTCCAGCTCCAGACCCTGACTTTTTGCTTTTGCAGATCTTATGAGGCAATGGTGAAATCTCAGGTAGTCGGATCAGAGACCTGGATTGCATTCTCAGCTCTGGCTTCAACCTCGCCTAGTGCTGGGGGTTGCTGGCATTTGGGGAGGGAATAGCTAGTGGTAGCTGTCTCCTTCTCTTTCTTTCTTCCTCTCTGGCATTGAGAGTTGAAATTTTGAACTCTTACTAGAATTACCAAGAATGAATTTCTTTTAGACTATCCAGTTAAACCAGTTTCTGAGTTGCTACTTAAAAGACCACATTCTGGCAAGAGTAAATTCCATCTGTTGTAGGGTGGAAGATAGTGCAAATAAACATAGAGAAATAAAGTTGTGCCTCTTGGAAAGTTTAAGGTAAGCTAGAGGGGAGTTTGTAGAGGAAATGATTTATTGGAAGTTGAAGAATGTATAGGTGTTTGTGATTCAGGACAGTAGATAAACATCTCTGCATTTGTCTCACTTAGGAATGTACTTTCCACAGAGAAGGGCTAAGGGGACATCAAACTTCGGATGAAGAAAATTTCAAATGAATTGCACCATTTAAAGCCTGTAGACTGTGATATGTGCATATGGAATGAGTGGTCACCTGGAAAAGAAAATGGAATATAA
Organism: Oryctolagus cuniculus; assembly: GCF_964237555.1. Classification (NCBI taxonomy): domain Eukaryota; kingdom Metazoa; phylum Chordata; class Mammalia; order Lagomorpha; family Leporidae; genus Oryctolagus; species Oryctolagus cuniculus. The sequence goes on along the minus strand of NC_091453.1, from coordinate 64,704,367 downwards.
TTTAATGTGTTTTGAGAAACTTCAATCTAGTCTACCTCAATTGAGAATCTCTCCAGGATTCTAGCTACCATTATTTTGCAACATGCACTTTATATACAAGTTAATCTGAAATACTTCATACTTCCTAAACACATACTGCTCTCCACCAAATTTTCACCTTTACCATCATTCCTTTTGTTACTATAGACTTCATTTATAAAGCAGCTTTAGATTTACTGAAAAATTGAGAAGATGCCACAGAGAATTCTGAGATACTCTACCCAGTTGCTCCTATTGTTACCATCTTATATTAGTAATTTTGTAAAACTAAGAAACAAATATGTGTACATTACTATTCAGTGAAGTTCACAGTTATTTCACAATTCTTTAGTTTTTACCTAATGACTTTTGCTGTTCCGTGATTTCATATTGGATACCACATTAAATTTAGTTGTCGTGTCCCTTAAGGCTTTTCTTGTCTGTGACAGTTTCTCAGCTTTGCCTTGTTTTTGATGACCTTCACAATTCTGAGGAGTACTGATCAGTTATGTAGAATGTAGAATGTCCCTCAGAGGGAGTGGTCTGATATTTTTGACATGGTAAGCCTGGGATTGTGGGTTATTGGAAGGAAGATCATTGGAAGGAAGATCACAGAAGTAAAGTACCATTTAAATAATATCATATCAAAAGTACATACTTCCTACATGATTTATAACTATTGGTGATGACCTTTCAGGATAAAGTTATAACTTTTTGGGTTAGTTTCATATCTTGTCTAGTTTTTTACCACTTTTTGTCATCAACTTGTACTGAAGCCATATTGTCTTATTTGTATTTCATGGTGTTTCACTCCTTTATACATAATTTGCTTCTACTTGCCTTCCTTGTTTCAGCTAGGTCACACATTCATAGTTTTCAGAAATAGCACCTCTCCTGGATTTCTCTGATCAGTTAGGTTTAGATGACCTCCTTTTCTGTTAATATAATGTCATTCATGTTCTTATAGTATAGCACTTATTAAGCTGTTTGATAAGTGTTTTCACTTGTTTGACTTTACCACTGGATGTGAGCTCCAGCACAAGAACTCAGTGTTATTTGTGTTTTTATCCTCAGCTAGCAAACAGTGTCTCATACAGTGTGGGTGTGTAGTAAGTGCTTATTGAAAGAATGAATGAATAAAGAAGTGAGTGAAAGAACTATGAAAGTGAAAACAATTGTTTACACAAGTCTTTATATTATGTATTTTATATAATTATTGTCTCCTATAAGTCACATTTAATAATTAGGCCTATAGAAACAGGGAAAAAATCATATATTCAGTAAAAAGCAAGAAGAAATTAATTTGATGGGTTATCCTTGAGCACCATATACTTTTCCTCTCATTTTTTCATATTTGACATAGTTATTGGCATGCAGAATTGTAATTCTGTGGCTTTGTGAGATCCTTAATAATTTTATATTAATTTTGATCAAGTTTTGAAACTAAAGCAGTTTTTAATTTAATCCTGAGGTAATTGGGCTTTCCTTGTTCAGAAAAAACTCATTCTCTGATTATTCTGGTTATTGAGATTTTTCTATATTTTATTTGACATGTTTTAGCAGGACTATATTCACAGTAATCAATACTTCTTGGTTCTAATGATTTTCCCTAGTAACAATAACTCTTTTGTGTCTTATCAGCCTAATTTTTATGAATCTTTAAATACCTCTGGGCAGGAACACCCTCCTAAATATCATTAGCTTCCTGTTGAAATGGGAAGTTTCATACTATGTTTCTGGCAATCTATGGTGAGTAAGTAAAATAACAAACAGAAGCGTAGTGAAAATAATATTGATTTAATATTTTGCTGTGCTAACAAACTTGTAAATATAGCTTTATTTTCTCCTTTGATGACCTTAAAATATTTTCATGGCACTAGACACATGTGATACATTCATGCAAGGAAATGATGAAATTCTTCATAGCAAAAAAGCTGGTTCCAAACTAGCAGATTTTAATGATTATAAAACCTATTCTTAAGCTTTCAAAATTATACATATATTTATAAAATTCTTTATAATGTTACAGCAAAAGTTATTGCCCATATATTAAACTAAAGAGTATTGTATTTACATAATGAAACCTCAACATTTGGATAGTGCTTACTTTAATAAAATTGTTCACTGCTTCTCTTTGATTGTATCTGTACTTGGATGAAAGATCAATTCAAATATAATAATAGTTTGCATGTATAATGAATGTGTATCCCTACCAGTACCTAATGCAAGAACATGTAGTTAACAAAAATATAAGTTTTTTTTAAACTTCAAATATCACATGTATGCTTTCCTTTAGTTCAGTTGATTAGTGGGATAACATAAATGTACATAACAATTCAACAAAGCCTTTTTCATTAAAAAATTGTCCTTTAAATAAAACAAGCAATACAAATCATGAAAAGATAATTCAACTATAATATAATGGCTTTAACTTGTGCATATTTATGAGGATTAGTGAGATGACTGCTAGAAAGTGAAGAGTACTAAAAGTCAAAAGAAAGCAAAGAATTTGCACTATTTGGAACCAGTAAATCACTTCTCTGCTAATGGAGCAAACAATAATGTCACAATACCAAATCCTATCCATTACAGTTTATAATAGTTGATGCAGTATATTATAGATTGGAGTGCTAGGAAAAAGCAATCATGATTTTTTGGTATGAGCTTTGAAGTAACTTAGATTTTTAATTTTGTTTTTTTTTTTTCCTTTACATTGTAATATATGTTCAGAAGCGTACACAATCATTAAGTACAATTGGCCTTCTTTATCCATGTGTTCTGCATCTGTGAATTCAACCAAATATGATTTAAAAAGATTCAGAAAAAATTGCTTCTGTGGTAAACATGTATGGATATTTAATCTTGTCTTTATTTCCTAAACAATACAGTATAAAAACTATTTACATAGTATATGCATTCTATTAGGAATTGTAAATAATCTAGAGATGACTTAAGTATATGGAAAATATATGTGATTTTCATGCAAACACCAGGCCTTTTTATATAAGGGGTTGAGCATCTATCGATTTTCATATGTAAGGGAATCTTGGAACTAATCCTTGGCAGATGCATAGGGACAACTCCATACAACTTAATTTCCACAAGTGCAACACACCTTTGCCCCTGTGGTCAGCTCGCAGATCAAGAATTAAAGCATCAGCTCCCAGAAGACACCTTGTGCCCCATGTTAGACACTACAACCCCACCAAGGTACAACCTGTATTCTAACATTTATCATAATGTTTTATTTGTCTATTATTGAACTTTAGCTAGGATAATAAAGTATATAGTCCGTTGTATCTGGATTCTTTTACTCAGTATTGTGCCTGAGCATTATTTTTACATGCAGCAATACTTCATTCTTTTTATTACTCCATAAAATTCCATTGTATAGCTATATCAAAATTTCTTTATGTATTTTACTGTTCATGAACTATTGGGTTGTTTCCAGTTTGGGGATATTATGAGTGATGTTTCTGTCAGCATTCATCTATACCTCTTCATGTTTTATTTTTGGTGGACATGTGCACTCATTCCTGTTCAATATGGCTTTGCTGTATTGTAAGTTTAGTCTTATTTTAAACTTTAGTAGAGGCTGCCAAATAACTTTATTTTCACTTGCAAATAGGGTATGGGAGTTCCAGTTTCTTTACATTGTTAACATTTGGTATTTTCCATCTTTTTCATTTTAGTAATGTCCTAAGTGTCTAGTGAAGTCTGTTAAAAGTATTAGAAGAGAATATGTGTCTGGATAGGGATTTTTAAGTGTAGAAGTGTGACTATCTCTGACTGACTATTTGATCCTGACTGCGGAATCCCCTGTCTGGAAAGAACCAATGTCCTATTCGGTATCACCATTTCTTCATGGTTTAATGTTATCAATTACAACCAAAAGCAAATAATCTCCAAGATTTAAATTTCGGTTTGAAACTAACCCTCTAAACCAGTGTGAGTGTTGGAACTGGTATCTTTAATAGACATGAAAGATTATTCTGGTTAAGCATAGCTCAAAATTGCAAAATTTTTTACAGTCATCACATCAGAGAGTTTTGTTGCTTTGGGTGCAATAAATAGGTAGTCTCTGAATTTTGAAAAGCTATGACGTTTTTTGGAAAGGTTAAAGTTGATCATTCTCAAACCTAATTTTTTTGGACTAAAGTTATTTTGTAGTTGAAGACAGTAAGAAAATATATTTATTACTATGGTCGCTGTATCAGAGTATTATTGTATCTTGCTTGTCATTCTTTCTCAAACTGTTTTTACAGTTAGATGACACAGGGCTTACCCTGGGTGGGAGGCAGTTATGGGGGAGATATAAGTCAAAAGAGACAACAAATATATAGGGAGAATAAGTCTAGAAATCTAATATATACCATGAGAACTGTAGCTAACAAAATTATACTGGATTAAGGATTTTTGATATTTAAGTAGATTTTAGCTGTTCTTGAAAAAATTTAAAGTAACTATGTTAGGTGATAGATATGTTAATTTGCTTCATTATAGTAACCATTTTACTTTCTGTATTCCATTATATCAATTTGTAAACCTTAAATATACGCAATAAAATTTTTGTTTATTTTTACAAAAAAGTCCTAGAATCCAGTAAAGAGATAAAGGCTAAAAGTAGAGCACAGAAAGAGATTTTTGAAAGATATATGATTATTGTTTATGAAAGCTATTTGTAATATAACATTTAAACACATTATAAGTTCACTCTGAGTTGGAATTATTTTCAGGGTCATGGAATCCATCTAGATTTCCAGCCTTAAACCACCATATCACTTACGTTTTAAACCTATTACCCTTACATTAGGAAGTTGGAAGTATTTTCATAGCATTATGAAAATATATTTAATGAAGATTTTGTGTTGATAGTTTAGGATATTTTTTATTTTCCTATATGTTGAAATCTGAGAAATGCAATGAGCCCTTTATATTTACAAAGCAATATTTGTAGGTCAGGCCTGCAGTGTAATACATTTTAAAAATTGATTATTTTGTATTAAAAGGCGGGGCTTATTCTCAAAAGGATTTTATCTCTTATTAGGTCATAAACGAGGCCACCTTGCAAAGCCAATCAAGAGCACTGGTTACATCAGCCTGGATTTACTGCATTTCAACACTGAATTAAATGGGAGTTAGAAGCCTTTTTCAATTGTGTAATCAACCTGAGTCAATTGATCATCTTTATACTACCAATACTACTTCTAATTCTGAATAAAAATATCAGAAATGTATAGTAATAGCTAATTATGGATGGAACAATGAAAGTTATTTGATTAAATTTATGTTGAAGTGGTGTGTTGTAGCAGAAGAATGGACTAGGTGACAGGAAATTCCTAGTCCTGAGTTGGCTGGTCCAGTTGCTGTCACTGTGACATTATGCAAGTCACTTAAATTTGTTGGTCTTAGTTTTCTCACCTGTAAAATCAGAAATATTCACTATTACTACTGTATATATTCACCATAAGCATTAAAATATTTTGAAAATTTATCATATTTTATAAATATAGTGCACTGTTAAGATTTTATAAATCTAGGATAGAGAGATTGCCCCTAAAATTATTATAAAAAGAGGCAAAAACTTGGTTCCCAATAAGTATACATTATAGATAGTAACTGGTGAAATAATTTTTAAAAATAGAAAATATTCATCACCTCCTATTGTATGTAGATTATTCATTCTTAGTTATTTATTAAGGTTTTCACTATCAAAAAGATAGTCCCGATAAAGGATTTAAAGAAGGACTATAAGAACAAAGTTACCATTATTACAGAAAACAATATAGGATGTAATGTGATAAAACAAAACAAAAAATGTTTTCACTCTCTTTGAGGAGACATTGGGAAAAAAAAAAGAACTCACTATGAATTCTTTGCCACCCATTCATCTCAAACATGGCAAGGGAATTAAAGTAAATGTGAAGACAAAATTATCAAAGAAATACAAATTAAAATCTCATCATTGTGATCATTTTATATGGAGTGAATTGGTATATTTGAAAACAAAGTATATCATTTTGCTATAATGAGAAAAGTATCAGTATATGCCTGTCATTTGTAGATTTCCAACTCAATCGGAGTATTACTTCATTCTTAGCCAATAGGCCCATATCATTTATGGCTGTACATAAAATTAATTAGAGTTATAAAAACAATTACTAATACTACTACATATTTTATGGCACTTTGTACTATTGCAAAGTGATTTTCACATATTTTCTCATTTGAGGTCATTACAAATTCTTGAAAATATTGTCTGAATTCTTATTATAAACTGCCTTTACAGATAACCATAAAATCTAAGAGTACGGAAATTAGGATTTATCATTCTAAATAACATTTATTTGTTTTTTAAGTTAATGTCACTGATGAAATTCTGTAATGCAATAATATAATGGATCCACAGTAATTTAACAACAAACACATAAACAGCTTATAATATTGATCTTTCCAGGTTATTACATCTGCTTTTAAAGGTAAATGAAGCATTAACACCTGAGACTACAATGCTGATTGTAACATTCGCCATTGTAAAAGCCTCACTGCCATTGGTTTACTTCTAAGATAAAGCTCGGCCTTCCTTTAAGTCAGGTGATTAACTTCCGGAGCTATCCAACCAGAGCTTTCCAGTTTCAACAAAGCATGGTTCCCTGTAGCAATCCTGACTCCTCATTCTTTTACAGATGCTGCAAGTGTCAGATGCTCATTTGCATTATCCTTCCAGAAGTACAATGTGTCTACATCTGCTTAGAGTATTAAAATCATAGATTAAATAATTTATGTAAAATAATTTATGTAAATCATAATTGTCCATTAAAAATAGACATATACTGTAAAGGAGGCTTGGAGATAATCTTTATTTGTGATCTCATGAAAATATCAAAAATGTAAAAGTAGGGGCTGGCTTTGTGGCATAGTGAGTAAAGCTGCCTCCTGCAACTGTGTCATCCCAAATGGGCACCAGTTCATGTCACAGCTGCTTCATTTAAAAAATGTAAAAGCAATTTCATCTGCATTGCATTAAATGAACAAATACTTTGTTTGGAATCTTCTCTCATACTTTGACGATCCTATCAGCTCTATATAAACAGACTGCTTCCTGAATTCCCTTCTATTATCTTGCTATTGCTCGAGTGATCAATATGCAAATGGGTACTTTAAAATTGTCTTGGAAAAATTAGAGTAAAAGATAATGCAGATCTTCTGTGAACTTTTTGAAGACCCCGCATACTGCCTTTGTGCATGTTGATATACAAATTCAAGGTTTTCTTTAAAATCTTCAACAAGACTAGTCAAACTCAAATTTAACTTCTAAACAGCCCTGGCATATAGAGTTGTAAACCACATTTGACAGACTAGGTAAATAATGGATTTTTATGGCTTCAGTTCAGGAACTCTAAGGGAACTTAGTATAAACATGTGACTTACAGACGAATGTGCTACTGATGTCTACAGTTTTGGTTTTTTACCTGATACTCTATTTGCATTTGCCTTTATTTTAAGAACCAGATGGATTTTTGAAAATCAGAAAGCTGTGGGACAGAGGGAAAAGATGAAGAAAGGCTAAATCCATTAATACTATATATGCCACCCAGAGATTTGGTTGGAATCTTCATGTTTATAATGGGGTGATACCAGAGAGGAAGTCACATAGATATTTGCAGATTGTATTTTCTGTACTTTTGACATCTTGGCCAAAATGCTTCCTGTGTTTACAGAAAAATCTAATATAGCCTCACAAATGTTTTATAAGCTTAATTGGATTTTAAATGATTCCTATGAATATTATGAAACAGAGAATAGTAAGTTAAAGAGTATCAGCTCCAAAACCAATTTGGGTATAAGTGGAATATCAAACCTCTTGTTAGGTGATTAACTTTAATTAAAATAGTCTATTCTTAATGTAATATGTACATTTTCAAATGTTGGGAGATAGGAAGTTTATTACAATTGGCTTACAATTTAAATAAATTTGATTATGTACTATAAATCATCACACAAACAGATATGTGTAACAATCTCATTTTAATAGTCTTCCATCTGCTTCAAAGTAAGGCAAATATAATCTTCAGATTTGTCACTAGCTGTCTAAAAAACATGGGTTACTATTGATCAACCTTTTGTCTCTTTTCTGTTTGCCCTTAATATTTTTGTGAAGTAATTAAGAGGCTTATTTCAGTAACTAATTTCTATCATGTACCAAATACAAAAATGACAGCTATGAATAAAATTCAGCCCTAGCAAGGTGGCATTTAACAAGGGTTCCTTGTATCTATTTCAGTGACTTCCCAATAGTAATTAAACCATCTGTTGGTTCACTGTTTCTGGCATACTCTGAAAATGAACTTCTTTATTTACTTTTTGTTGTGTTTCATAAGAACTGAAAAATATACTCATAAAAAAGGGAGCAAGGAAAAGCAAGTAAAAGTTAAGGCATTCTGCCAAGTATGTGGTATGTCATTTAAATATATGTGCAAGGGCGGAAGTTTGTAAAACAAAAATTGTGGAAAGTGTGTTTTTACAGTTTGCTTAAAGACGACTCTGCAAAAGAAGTTTTTCTGAGATAAAGATGAAAAATGCACCTAGGGGCAGGTGGTACCATTAGCCCTGCTCTTGGGACTGACAGATCAGTACTGAAGTGGCATCAGGGCAAGGAGGTATCAGCTTCAGTAATGGAGAGATGTCTAGGGGAAAGATTGCTCTATCACAGTGATGGGTTCCTTGCATGTTATAAATCGAAGATTGTTCTTTCCTGCCATGGAGATGAGCAGCTCTTTCTCCTTCCTAGAATGAAATGTCGGACAGAGACAAGGAACAGATGAAAACAAAAAAGTAGAAGAAAGTTTTATCTCTTTAGCATAAATCTCTACGGGAAACAGACCAACCGTCTAGTGCCAATCTCCAGTTTAAACAGGAGGCAAAGAAAATGCTTCTTTCTAGCAGTTCCTTTTCATCCTCGCATACAGAATAGGTAGATTATGATAACTATTTTCTACTTCTTTGGCATAATGTGGCTCCTAACGTAAAAAAAAAAATGGAACTGTAAAACTTCAATGGATTCATATTTTTGATTTGGAATGAAAAGTATGTTGAGCTGGAATGATTTTCAGTTAGAAGAAGGCAGAATATGTAGCAAAACCTGTAGAGTCCAGGTTTTGATTTCTGGCCAGCCAGCTCTCCCACATAACTAACACTGATTTGTAGGGAAGACACTTACTTTCTTTGGCTGTAGATATCTTGATCAGTAAACTAGGAATAATGACACTGATCTCATAAATGAGATGACACGCCAAAAGGACTTAACACGGTGCCTAATGCATAACTAATACTTGAAAAATGTTCATCTCTTTCCCTTTCCACTGTCTACATTAAGGTGTGTTGCCAACATTTGCCTTTTCCTAGGAATAATGTAGTAGGAACAAAACCAACATTTTTCCTGATTATTTTAAGCAATCATTTTATTAAACCAAGATGATATTAGCCAAGTTCTTAATAAATCACCAAGTTTCAATATGCTTGTATTGAAAAGAATTAAAGGAAACTTATCTAATGACAAAAGTAAAATACACACCAAGTATCTATGGTAAATGAATAATAAGGTAGAGGTTACACAGATCAGCTTGAATGCCCTGCCTGAAAGCCCACAATGGATTGTTAGCAGAGTTAGAAATAAGCAGCAATTCTTCTTTCTGTTCATCTGGCACTCTAGCTTGTGGTTCATATAATTTGTCACTGAGCAAGCTAAAGTCACACAGAGATTTCAAAAAATATAATATTTTATATATATAATATATATTATATATAAACAGAAAACCAAACTAGTGGACAAAAGCATGTAATATGGAGTAAAGTACCTCTACCTCTCATGGAAACTTACGGAACATCAGTGAAGATACTAATTCACCTATATACTAATTAATTGTACTTGTCAGAAATAAATTTATAAATAGCAAATTATAACCCTAACCCTAACGTTTTCAAGAGAAACATGATGTTTCTTTTCCTACTTTATTTTTATTTATTTGAAAGGCAGAGTTACAGAGAAGAGGGGAGACAAAAGAAAAACATCTTCCATCCACTTGGTTCACTCCCCAGATGGTCATAACAGGCAGGGCTGGGCCAGGCTAAAGCCAGGAGCCAGGAGCTTCTTCCATGTCTCCATGTGGGTGCAGGGGTCCAAGGACTTGGTCCATTCTTTGCTGCTTTCCCAAGAGCGTTAGCAGGGAGCTGGATCAGAAGTGGAACAGCTGGGTCTCAAACCTGCATCTATTGGGATGCCAGTGTTGCAGGCAGAGGTTTAACCTGCTACACCACAACGCTGGCCCTAGTCTACTTTATTTTGACTAAAGTAACAAGGATTAACTCTCCTGAAGAGAGAGATTCTAATCTCTTAAGTGAGAATTGTAATAAAAGCCAAGAAAAAATTCTCACAAAATAATTGGTTGAATTAAGGCAGTAGTTCTTAAAATATGGTCTGATATACCCCTGCTGGCCCCTAACATGCTTCCAAAGGGCCCACATGTTCTTCCCTTTTCCAACTGCACATCTATGTGAGGTTGAATTTTCTTCCTATACTTCAACCAAAACAACATGGTGTGTTAGATTGAATGTAGAAATCCATGTAGGACTCCAGCTGCCTTCTGAATTTATAAACAATGTAAAACAATGTCATTCTTCTCACTAAATCTTTTTTTTTCTGTTTCTATTTTGGAAAATAACTTCTTCACAAAATGTGTTATTTACCTTAATAGTTTTATTACAATTTTAATGAAGTAATAAACTGGAAAAGCGTCCTCAGACCAACATCTTTGAGAATTGCTGAGTTTAGGTCTAAGATTTTAAATCTGTGCTAGGGGTTAGAAATTCAGCTCATTGTGTGTGTGTATGTGTGTGTGTACATTTGTATTTGTATTTTACTTATAGAATTATATACATGGAAGAGAACATTTGGGAATTTGTATAAAGTCACATATAAATACCATATATTCCACAATAGAGAAATATCACATTCTCTTATTTCTTCTATACATATATTTACATATTTAAACAAATTAGGTCTTAAGGCATATGTATTTTACATCTTTTTTTCTTTCACTGTATGTTATGAATGCTTTTGCAATTTTTTTAAAAAAGACTTATTTATTTAAAAGGCAACATAATAAGGAGAGGGTGATATATATATATATATATATATATATATATATATATATATGTAGAGAGAGAGAGAGAGAGACAGCGAGCGAGCTTGTCCATCTACTGGCTTACTCTGCAAATGCTTAGGCTGGGTCAGGTCAAAGTCAAGAGCCAGAAACTCCATCTGGATCTTCCATGTAGGCAGTAGTTAACCACATACGTGGGCCATTGTCTGCTGCCTTCCCAAGCACATTAGCAGGAAGCTAAATTGGAAGAGGGGTTGCCAAGACTGGAACTGGTACTCTGATTTGGGATGCGGGTGTCCCAGGCGGTGGTTTAACCTGCTGTGCTATGATGCCTGCTTTTAATACTCCTCAAAAACATGCTATTTAATGAGTGTATGACGATTCCTTGTGTAATATAATTAAGTGTTCTATTGATAGACAAATAGATATTTTGAATACTGCTATTACTAATCAACATTATTTTTGTCATCATATATAACTTTTATTAGTCCTTAATCATGCTATAAGCACTGCGATTCTCCTTAAGTGGCTTATCACATTCACTCTACTTTTGTGGTGACTATCTTTTTCCTCTAAGGAATAGTCTTTTTTAATTTTTAAATTTGTGCTTAGTATGTAATACTTGTAGATTTTTCCTTTTTCTTTTGTCTCTCAATTGTTTCTTTCATTGGATCTAGATGAGAGATCATATGCTAAAGGTAATGAAAGATATATTAGGCCATGTTTTACTCTTAATATAATTATCAAAGGAAATATGTGTAATTATTCCAATCTAACTCTTTTTTAATTTTTTTCAATCTACCTCTTTCTAATGAACAATGTCTATATAAAAACAGTGTGGTTATGGTTGTATTTTTCTGCATCTGTTTCATGTGATTAGCTAAAACCATTTCTCTTCTATTGTTTGTTTTTATTTTATTTATTTATTTATTTATTTATTTATTTATTTATTTTGACAGGCAGAGTGGACAGTGAGAGAGAGAGACAGAGAGAAAGGTCTTCCTTTGCCGTTGGTTCACCCTCCAATGGCCGCCGCAGCTGGCGCGCTGCGGCCGGCGCACCGCGCTGATCCAATGGCAGGAGCCAGGAGCCAGGAGCCAGGTGCTTTTCCTGGTCTCCCATGGGGTGCAGGGCCCAAGCACCTGGGCCATCCTCCACTGTACTCCCGGGCCACAGCAGAGAGCTGGCCAGGAAGAGGGGCAACCGGGACAGAATCCGGTGCCCCGACCGGGACTAGAACCCGGTGTGCTGGCGCCGCTAGGCGGAGGATTAGCCTAGTGAGCCGCGGCGCCGGCCCTATTGTTTGTTTTTAAAGACTTATTTTTTTGAAAGTCAAAGTTACAGAGAGATAGGAAGAGATGGAAAGATCTCTCTTTCCATCTTTCAAGATTAAGCCAAGAGCTTCATCTGAGTCTCCCATCTGTATGCCAAGGGCCCACCCACTTACTTGGGCCATCTGATGCTTTTCCTAAGCCTTTAGCAGGTTTGGAAGTGGAGCAGCCAGAACACGAACTGTCTCCCATGTGGGATGCTGGTGTTGTAGGTGGTGTTTTAAGCTGCTGTGCCACAGCTCCAGTCTCCAGATTCTCTTTTCTATACATTTTTGGAGGGAGGATGGCAGAATTTGTTTTAGTTAGTTTGTTTAGAAACATCACAGATATAAGTTCACATGTGATAGGGATTGGATAGCTTTAAACTTGCAAAAATTCGACCTCAAAGATGTGTAATGTACAACTAATTCTAGTTTGCTCCCTTAAAAAATGCATGACATTTGTTACTAGGACAATTAGGCAGAAGGAGAAGGATAGATAAATTTAAGCCATCTTCATTGAAGGTCAATTACTAAATGGTGTTCTTGCATAATATACAAAAATATTTTCCAGGATAAGGAATTACAAATATTGACTGCTTCATTTCGTGCAATTGTGTCTAATAAGAAATTTTTTTCTTTTATATCAGAAAGTTAGGATGGTGCCGCGGCTCAATTGGCTAATCCTCTGCCTTTGGCGCCGGCACCCTGGGTTCTAGTCACGGTTGATGCGCCGGATTCTATCCCGGTTGCTCCTCTTCCAGTCCAGCTTTCTGCTGTGGCCCGGGAAGGCAGTGGAGGATAGCCCAAGTGCTTGGGCCCCTGCACCTGCGTGGAAGACCAGGAAGAAGCACCTGGCTCCTGGCTTCGGATCAGTGCAGCACAGCGGCCGTAGTGGCCATTTGGGGGGTGAACCAACAGAAGGAAGACCTTTCTCTCTCTCCGTCTCTCTCTCTCACGGTCTAACTCTACCTGTCCAAAAAAAAAAAAGTTGTTCATATTTTTGAAACTTGGCTTTTGCAGGTTAAGGTTATTGAAAGTATACAGGCACATTCTAAAGGGCCCAGACATGAGGAAACTGAATGAACACAACGTTTATCGAAGTGTGAAACTCTGGCAACCAAGTTTCTTTAGCTGAATTTAAAATCCGTCCTATTTTGCCTTTTGTAAATATGGCCAGTGAGTTAGATTAAATTAGTTAGGGAAGTCAGAGGCTAAGGGTCAGATTTGGCCTCTCATCTGCACATACAGTGGCAATTGAAATGAGTGATTATTTTCTCATTATTGGTAAGATTATCTGTTGAAAATATTTTAACACCATTTTCTATCTGTTTCTTGATAGCAATTGTGATTAGAAGTGTATCAGCTATCTGGGAAACCAGGTTCTTAAAACTGATGATCAAAATGCAGAAAGGGACAAGAATATTTAGTTGGATACATTTTCCTATGTATTTATTTGTTTGCCATCTTTAGCTTTACAGTTGTATTCTTTGAAAAATTGGTTATTTATAGAATAAAACAATTTTTAGAAGATAGCCAGGTTGGTGGTGACAAGACCCATTAAAGTTGTAAATAATGTTATTCAGTACATCATCAAAATACATGTAGAAATTGTCTTTTCTAGGCTATTTATCCATATATCAAATGTGAAATGCTATTAATGTTCTGAGTTAAGGAGGCTTTGGATAATGTTTGAGCGAGTTTATTGTCATCTATTCTTTTGGGAATATTTCCTTTCTTTTCTTTAAGGAGACAAATTAAAGGGGGCTTTTCTTTCTATGGATGATCATGACAAGAACATTTAAAAATGAATCATGAATTAATAGAATCATGAATAAATGGAAACAGATTTGTCTGTCAGAATTTAAATAGCAGTATTCTTTGATTAATATCAAAATCTAATCTAAAATAGTTTTAGCCATTTCATACAGGTGACATCTGTGCTTAAATATAATTTTCTCTCCCTGTTCTGGCATGACTGTTAATTACTTACTCAATGTAGTTCAACATTTAGTTAATAAATATGTCAAGCTTTTTCCATGGTGTTCTTTTTGCAGAGTTGTGAATTTGCAATTAGTTTTAGATTTACAACATGGTGACAGACAGTGCTGTATAAATAGAGGTTAAACACACAATTTACATATTAATTTCATGATTCATTTATTCAATGATTTATGTGGATATAGATTGTATTTAATCTCTGTGCTGTAGTTGTTTCAGGCATGACGAAAAAAATCACTATACTTGCACCGAAATAATGATGTCTGTATTGAACTAGAGGAAGTTGAAGGTAGAATAAGAAAGGTTTGAAAACACAATGATTCATTATCTTTAATACTCTCTTAGAGGCAAGCAAAAAGCAATAATGGATTTTTAAGAGGATCACATTTGATAAAACTAAGAAGCAGGAAGAAGAGAAGTTAACTAGCCAACAGTGCCTTGCACGTAGTAGGAACTAAAATATTTGTTAAATTGAAGTGACTTGAAGTTGAGGATCATAACATATTTTTGTGACTGGATTAAACTTAAGATTTGAGATTCTATAAACAAATGCCTTTGAAATGACCTCTATTAATTGGTCATATTTCTTCATGATAGGCAGCACTATGTATTTTTTTTAAAGATTTATTTTATTTATTTGAAAGCCAGAGTTACAGAGAGGCAGAGTTACGGAGAGGCAGAGGCAGAGAGAGGTCTTCCATCTGCTGGTTCACTCCCCAGATGGTCGCAATGGCCAGAGCTGTGCTAATCTGAAGCCAGGAGCCATGAACCTCCCTCGTGTCTCCCACATGGGTGCAGGGGCCTAAGGATTTGGGCCATCTTCTACTGCTTTCCCAGGCCATGGGAGAGAGCTCGATCGGAAGTGGAGAAGTTAAGACTCGAGCCAACGCCCATATAGGATGCCAACATTGCAGGCGGTGGCTTTACGTGCTATGCCACAATGCTGCCCCCTCCACTATATTTTTAAAATTGGCTTCTGATCCATTCATGCATCTTTGTTTGTTCTTCTTGGTCTGTATTTGACATCGATGCAATGTCAGTACCTTACAGTAAATAAGAGATTTTCTGATTATTTTTATTCTAAATATTAATATATCTGGAAGATTGAAATAGCTATGTTATGTAATGACACAAATCTTTCAATTTTGTGGTGGACATAGGTCAGCTAAAATTGATCTACTTAAAGTTTTCAACATTTTTTCAACAAAGATCTTTTTAAAATAGGTAAATACTGGGGCCGACACTGTGACATAGCAGGTAAAATAGGTAAACTCTTCTTTTTTTTTTTCAAAATGAAACTTTATGGAGAATTAGTTTAGAACAGACAAAACATAATACTACAGTAGTATTCCCAGAGCAAATTGTGATCCTTAACTCATGTTGTCCCTTTTAAACAGGAACAGCAGCTACTGTGTAAAAGCCTTGACATAGTCCTGGGAGATTTACCTTGTCTTGTTTTTAAGAATATCATGCTGTACAAACCCAATATTCTCAAGAATCTCTCTTTTGTGAAGCTATGGATGTGAAACCCATTAATGCTCAGCGAGGACTGTGAGAGGCTTTAACAGGTCGCTGAGCTAGGTTCTCCCAGTAGGTTAACTACCTTGCAAACTTTGCATTAAGCATATACATTTTCAAGCCACTAGGCTTGACATTAAGTACAAGAACCAATGTTTTTAAAATAAAATTTTAATTGCTTGAAATAATACCCCGAAACATCATTAATTTAATTTAATACATCTGTTCAATATGCATTTATTTAAATTTTTTACAGATTTATTTATTTATTTGAGAGGCAGAGTTACAGAGAGAGAAAGAGAAAAAGAGAGAGGGAAAGACAGGTCTTCTTCCATCTGCTGGTTCACTCCCTAAATGGCCACAACTGCCAGAGCTGGGCCCATGTGAAGCCAGGAGCTGGGAGCTTCTTCTGAGTCTCCCATGTGGGTGCAGGGGCCCACACACTTGGGCCATCTTCTACTGCTTTTCTAGGCCATCAGCAGGCAACTGGATCAGAAGTAGAGCAGCAGGGACTCGAAACAGTTCCCATATGGAATGCAGGGACCACAGGCAGATGCTTAACCTACTATGCCACAGCGCTGACCCCAATATGTGCATTTATTTAATCCCTACTTTATCCCAGGTCCTTTTACATTCAAAAATATCATTTAATCCTCATTTCTCCCTAATGATGTATTGTTAATTCTTTGTCTCCTTTTCCCTTATTGGTTCTTATCTGGTTCTTCTTCATTCTGTTTCCCACTGTCTTGTTGTTTTCCAAAGAATGAGACAGGGATTGAGACTTCATTCCATCTGGGGAAATACTCTATTTAAAATGCACAGCAAAAATAGTGCTGGATTTAAAATTGTCAAAAGTGATTGACTAGGAGTGGAGGATGGAGGAGGATTCCTGGGTGGAAAATGCTTATTGGAGTATATTGCGTTATGGGGCCCATACTTGAAATGATAACTATCCCCACTTGCTGAGCACTTAATAGGAAGTTTTCAACTTGAGCAAATGGAGGGGAATAAAATAAGCCCCTTCCCATTAAGAAAAGTTAGCTTATTATAGCCTTTTGCACTGTGAACTGTCTTCAGTCAATGAGTAATACCTCCTAGAGCTTGCATATGAAGGAAAATTGAAGAAGTAGAGTGAGTGAAGTGACCATTTTTAACAGTAGATTGCCTAGAAAAAGGCAATTTAATGAATGAACAGGCAGGTATTCTTGGCGAGATTTCAAATGTTCTCTCAAAAATAAACACTTGAAAGCTCAGGACAGGAAAGGATGCTGAGGCTTAAATATTCTTCTCCCATATAGATCCACAAAACCGAATCAATTGCATTTCCATTTATTAAAATAATTTGCATATATCAGCAGTGAATTCTCTATCTCGGTTTATAGATGAGTTTCTTTTTTCTTACTAGACATAGAGTTAAATTTCACTTTTAAATCCCTTGAAATTGTAATGTGATGAGTAGCTGACTATAGGGAGCAGGTGTCAAACAATATTTAAATGATATTCTCAACAAAATAAATATTGAACCACTCTGTCACATTGGTGATAGAATAATCTGTTAAAAAAATCCCATTCATTGTATACTGCCTCTGACATTTGTTCTTCAGGAATTATTTGCAGTTTATCTTCTGAGCTGGAGCCTTTTATCAGCACAGCAGTTGAACTACAGTGTAAAAAAATGGTAATTGAGTATTTTATCAAATGCTTCTAACAAAACGGACTTTGCAAGTCGTAAATGAAGATTAAAACCATTGCTTGCAGGGATGAACAAATTGGAATGATTTATTATCTGAAACATCAATATGTCACTGTTCCGAAATAAAATAAAAAGAAACAAACAACACAGCTCCCCTTCGCATTAACACTCTCCCCACCCTATTCTCAGACATATGCACCCAAAGCACCCTTAGTTGCAGCCAAAGCAGTGGAAGGTAAGTACGTTTTAATTGTTTGTGCTAGCAAAACTGCTAAAGAAAAACGACAGGAGAAAAGCATCATAATAATAGGCCAGATGCTGCAGGACATTATGTAAGGAAAAGAGACAATAATAAAAGAATTGTGTCAAAGAAAAGCAAATATGAATGTGTACTTCAGTGCTCCTGATTATAGAAGGAGGATTAAATATAATAAATGGGGCAATTTAGAAAAGTGAATTCACAGTTTACATTTAACACCTAAGTAGCCAGTGCTTTTAAAATAAGTTTTATCTCACTTATCTAAAATAGCTTTAAAGAATAGTGTTAGAAGATCATGCATTGTAGGAGTATTTTGTCTTAATTATTTTAATTTTGAGAGGATTTGAATTAAATGCAGCATGTGCTTGTATATGCATTGGAGTCACCAAGTAGACTAACAACATGAAAATCATGTGAAGGGAGTGATGTGTATTTCTTGAATTTTGTTAAATTGTATATTAAGGTTTTTCTTTTTAAAGGGAAAGATCAGAATTAAGTTAGGCGAAGAGGATATCCCCTTTTGGTAACAGTTGAAGTTGCCAAAAATGGTGTCTTGACTTTGGGGATGTCATTAAGAATGTTTCTCTTCCTTTTGGGCGCCAGCAGGGTGCCGTTGTCCCGGCTGTTCATTCTCTGTGTGAATCTAAGGGTTCACTAATCTGACTCAACACTACTAAATACAAACACTACTACTAAATAGAAACCAGGGCTGGAACCTTTTGAAGGCACATGAAAAACACTTAGGTACAGCTCTTTTGGTGTAATAAGGGAGCTTTATTGTCGCTCCTCATTGCCCCCCAAGCTGCCTTGTCTTTTAGAGTTTTTAGATATGAAATCCCAGAGGCAATTGATTGTTATATGCCAAACCTAGCATAAGAATAGTTTTATAAAGAAGTCATAGTCATATTTTAAAAATCTAAAGAATTTTCTTCTCCTTTGCTTTGTAGTCATATAAAAACTAAATGATTTCTGAATCTAATTTATGTATAGTGAATGTTTAAAATATTTCTCTGATTTAGATGTTGCAAGGAACTTGAAAAACACAATTCATACAGATGGGTTCATGTAGATTTGAGCAAAGTTATCAAATTTTTAGAAAGAGAAAACAGGTAAAGTCAGATTAGTAACCTGCACGTGGGAGAGAATACTCTAATGAAAAGTTTGATTATAAGATATTTTTAAAAATTGCAGCTTTTCAATACATTCAATACCTTGAATTGCTCTTTTATGACTGCCATCAGAGAATATTCAATGAAAAAATATTTACATACATTTAGTATGAGACAGCCCTTCTCTCAGATGTCTTAAACAAGCTCAAGTACTTGTTTATATCTTTAATAAGTTTTGCAAACTCATTTTTTTAGATGGTACAAAGATATTTAGGATTTTATCAGTAAAGCTATGGGGTTAAACCCTTTATGTTTAAGGCCTGCTGTCTCCACTAGTTCTATCCAGTCCAGGTTAAATGAGAAGTTCAAACTCAGGAGCTTTTAAAAATGTGAAAATGTTATAAAACTCTATTGTTATCATGGAGTCAACAACGTGTTATGTTCGTCTGTATGACAATGCAGAATCTTTTCCAAGATTTCTATTTTTATAAGGACTGAGCATATGATACATAGTGTCACTGAAAGAGAGACTGGGCAGTGTTGTGAAAGTACTGGTGGGCGTGGCCTCCTGATTTATAGCTTGTGACGCTGTGCTGTATAGGCTCTCCCTCATTGTGAATGCTGATCAGCTGGTTTCTTTTGGAGCTGGAGAACAAGATTTTCCAAGGTTTCAGTGGGAAACATTCTTGATCTTGTGGTTTTGTGGTGTTTTTTTTTTTTTTTTTTTTTTTTTTTTCTTTTTTTTTTTTTTTTTCTGAAATAGAGACCTGGGTGCAAGATAACAAGAAGGCTGTAACCAACATGTCCACTCCTATATGTGTGTGGGGACTTAGAAGATGGTAATTTCCCTCATCATTTGATTCAAGATCATTTAAAAAGTTCCAATGAATAAGCTTGGCATTGAGAGCAGTGTAGCAGTTCCTTGTACTACCATGTTTTATTTTATTTTATTATTTTATTTTATTTTGACAGAGTTAGATAGTGAGAGAGAGAGACAGAGAGAAAGGTCTTCCCTCCGTTGGTACACCCTCCAAATGGCTGGAGCTACACAGATACGAAGCCAGGAGCCAGGTGCTTCCTCCTGGTCTCCCATGTGGGTGCAGGGCCCAAGCACTTGGGCCATCCTTCACTGTCCTCCTGGGCCACAGCAGAGAGGTAGACTGGAAGAGGAGCAACCAGGACTAGAACCCAGCGCCCATATGGGAAGCTGGCACCGCAGGCAGAGAATTAACCAAGTGAGCCACAGAGTCAGCCCCTATTTTATTTTTTAAATTATTTATTTATTTATTTGAAAGTCAGAATTGCACAGAGAGAGAAGGGGAGGGAGGAAAAGAGAGGTCTTCCATCCACTGGTTCATTCCTCAATTGGCTGCAATGGCCAGAGCTGCGCTGATCCGAAGCCAAGAGCCAGGAGCTTCTTCCAGGTCTCCCACTCGGTGCAGGGGCCCAAGGACTTTGCAAGATCATCACAAAACACACCAAACACCGGAGTAAAGGAAAGGGTTTATTGGAGAAAACCCAGCAGACTGGAGGGAAGGGGCAAGGAAGGAGAAAGAGAGAAGGAGAGCCTAAGAGAGATGAAGAGAGGGAGAGAGAAAGAGAGAGAGAGAGAGAGCAAGTGAACGAGAGAGAGCAAAGAGAAGAGAAAAGACAAGAGGAGCCAGAAGAGAGAAGGAGAGGAGAGAGGGGAGCGGGAGAGGAGGGAGGGAGAGATGAGAGGAGCCGAGAGAGAGCGAGGAGAGGAGAGAGCCACCTGTTCAGGAAGAGGTCCTTTTTGTTTGTTTGTTTGTTTGTTTTTTAACTTTTATTTAATGAATATAAATTTCCAAAGTACGGCTTATGGATTACAATGGCTTCCCCCCCATAACGTCCCTCCCACCCGCAACCCTCCCCTTTCCCATTCCCTCTCCCCTTCCATTCACATGAGGATTCATTTTCAATTCTCTTTATATACAGAAGATCAGTTTAGCATACATTAAGTAAAGATAGGAAGAGGTCCTTTTAAAACTTTGCCAGGGGGCAGGCAGGGAAGTAGGAGCAGCGAATCCCATTAGGGTAGGGGTGGAGCTGACACCAGTGGTTGGGCCATGTGGTCACCTGGCTTCCAGCAATGGCCTAGGATGGTATCAGGGTGTTGATTGCACCATAGAGAAGACTGCGCCATTTTCCTAACAGACTTGGGCCATCTTCTACTGCTTTCCCAGGCCATAGTAGAGAGCTAGATCGGAAGTGGAGTAGCCGATACTCGAACCATCACTCATTTGGGATGCTCGTACTGAAGGCTGCAGCTTTACCCACAATGCCACAGTGCCGGACCCTCCATGTTTTAATAGAAACAATTCCTTTTATAAATGAATGTATACAAAATACACTACTATGGGACAGATGAGTGGTAAAACAGATTCTCCACAAATCCTCAGAGAGTAGGCATCCCCCTCTCTGAAGGAAGCATTTGTATTTATCAGTGATGCTGCGTATTTTTTAAAGATTTATTTATTTTACTTGAAAGTCAGAGTTACACAGAGAGAGGAGAGGTAGAGACAGAGAGAGAGGTCTTCCATCCGCTGGTTCACTCCCCAACTGGCTGCAAAGCCAGGAGCCAGGAGCTTCTTCCAGGTCTCCCATGAGGGTTCAGGGGCCCAAGGACTTGGGCCATCTTCTACTGCTTTCCCAGGCCACAGCAGAGAGCTGGATGGGAAGTGAAGCAGCTGGGTCTTGAACCGGCTCCCATATGGGATGCCAGCGCTTCAGGCCAGGGCGTTAACCCACTGCACCACAGGGCCAGCCAATGCTGCATATTGCAGTAACTTTCTAAAAGACTAATGTCACCCTTTGCATTCTAAGAGATTTGTTGGGGCTGGCATTTGGCTTAGTGGTTAAGATGCCAATTGGGAAACCTACATCTCATGTGGAATTGTCTGGATCCGTTTTCCAGCTCTACTTTTTTTTTTTTTTTTTTTTTTTTTTTTTTTTTTTTTTTTTTGACAGGCAGAGTGGACAGTGAGAGAGAGAGACAGAGAGAGAAAGGTCTTCCTTTGCCGTTGGTTCACCCTCCAATGGCCGCCGCTGCAGCCGGCGCACCGCGCTGATCCTGGCAGGAGCCAGGAGCCAGGTGCTTTTCCTGGTCTCCCATGGGGTGCAGGGCCCAAGCACCTGGGCCATCCTCCACTGCACTCCCTGGCCATAGCAGAGAGCTGGCCTGGAAGAGGGGCAACCGGGACAGAATCCGGCGCCCCAACCGGGACTAGAACCCGGTGTGCCGGCGCCGCAAGGTGGAGGATTAGCCTATTGAGCCACGGCGCCGGCCATTTTTTTTAAAGATTTATTTCATTTATGATTTGAAAGACAGAGTTACAGAAATAGGTAGAGCCAAAGAGAGAGGTTGGTCTTCCATCCGCTGGTTCACTCCCCAGGTCACTGCAAAGTCTGGAGCTGAGCTGCTCCGAAGCCAGAAGCTTCTTCCGAGTCCCCCAAGTGGGTGCAGGGACCCAAGGACTTGGACCGTCCTCTACCGCTTTCCCAGGCCATAGCAGAGAGCTGGATCAGAAGTGGAGCAGCAGAGACTCAAACCAATACCCATATGGGATGCTGGCACCGCAGGCTTCAACCTGCTGCACCACAGTGCTGGCCCCAGAGGTATCTTTTAAAAACATAAAATAATAGGCCTGGCGTGTGGCTTAGTGAGTAAAGCTACCATCTGCAATGACAGCATCCTATATGTGCACCAGTTCCCATCCCAAGTGCTCTTCCTCCCATCCAGCTCCCCGCCAATGGCCCAAGAAAAGCAGCCGAAGACAGCCCATATACCACCCAGGAGACCCAGATGAAGTTCCTGGCTCCCGGCTTCGGCCTGGCCCAGCTCCAGCCGCCTCAGCCATCAAGAGAGCGAACCAGCAGATGGAAGCTTTCTCTGTAAATCTTTCAAACAAATAAATAAATCCTAAAAATAAAATGACTTCTCAAGACAGATTCATTTGCCAGTAGATTTGCACTACGAGAAACATCACAATGGAAGGGGAGAGGAAGTGGGAAAGGGGAGGGTTGCGGGTGGGAGGGAAGTTATGGGGGGGGGGGAGAAGCCATTGTAATCCATAAGCTGTACTTTGGAAATTTATATTCATTAAATAAAAGTTTAAAAAAAAAAACAAAAAAAGAAAAAAAAAAGAAGCATCACAATGTATCTTAAGCACTATTTAGTTACCCTAACCCTAATCCTTTTTTTTAAACTTTTATTTAACAAATATAAATTTCCAAAGTACAGCTTATGGATTACAGTGGCTTCTCCCCCCCACCCAAAACTCCCCTCCCACCCACAACCCTCCTATCTCCTGCTCCCTCTCCCATTCCATTCACATCAAGATTCATTTTCAATTATCTTCATACACTGAAAATCAATTTAGTGTATATTAAGTAAAGATTTCAACAGTTTGCTCCCACACAGAAACACAAAGTGAAAAATACTGTTTGAGTACTAGTTATAGCATTAAATCACGATGTACAGCACAGATAGTATTGTGCTTGTAGACGTGCGTGTGTAGATGATTTGTGTGTTTGGGGGTAGATGAAAGGGATACGTATTCACTGTGTGGGTAAAACTTAAGGTATTTCAACTAACAAAATGAACTTGTCCAAAGCAATAAGGAGTTGAGAGAAAGAGCAGATTCGAAACTGGTGGTTCTCAGCCTTTGTTGTGCAATAGCATCTCCTGGAACGCTTGTTAAAACAGATTGCCAGTCCCCACCCTCTGCATTTCTGACTCAGTAGATGTAGGATGGGACTGAAAATTTGCATTTCTGACAAGTTTCCGGGTGACCTGATTCTGTTCGTCTAGGGTCCACACTAAGAAGCACTGTTCTAGAAGTAATCATAGTTTTACTTTCATATTCAGTCTAAATTGTTAATAACTATAAATATAGATATAATTTATATAATATAAATTGTTAATAAATATAAATAGTTACTATTACAATTTTAAACAGGTAAATTCCTGAACCTTAGTTTCATTATTCATAAAAGAAGAGATTAGACTTGGATTAATTTTGAAGACCACTATAAAACTGCTATTATAAAAACAATATAATAAAATGACAATTATATGTATCTATCAATGTATGTAATTTTATGTATTGCATAAAATTGGTATTCTAAAACCATATAAGATAAAGGCAATTATATGCATAAATGTATATAACTGTGTATTGCATGCTTTCATGCAAGGTTTAGACAATAAATGAATGTAAAGTTGTAGCGTGATTGTGAAGCAGCATAGTTTAGTTGTTAATAGTGCAGATTCTTCTTTTTTTTTTTTTTCAACAGACCACCTGGGTTTGAGTGCAGGCCTTGCCACTAACTGGGAATGTGACCTTGGGAATATTATTTAACTTCTCTATGCTTCAGTTTTCTCAGCGTGTTTTATCAGGGGTCTTCAAAAAGTTCATGGAAAATGCATATTATGAAAAAACTGTACATGAGTTTTAATATTTTTTTGCACCAAAATAATTTATCTTTTATTTCCATTTTTCCACATTTTTGAAGAATCCTTGTATGATTTCTACCTTATAGTGTCATACTATACATTAAAAGTACCTAAAATCTGTCCCTAACACACAATAGGTACCATATAACTATCAGTTATTAATGCCAATTATATACATTTCTCTCTTTCAGTTGTTTTACCTGATTTTGAACTAGTATTTTTATCTTTGATATGTAATATACAGATCGTGGCTGAAAAAATAATTTAGATTATCCACAACAATCATATTGATGCTTATCAGACTACATTCTAAATCATACTGTCTGAATTTTTGAAGTCACCTTTAAATCAATTCAATTGTTTCATTATCTTTATATTGATAAATGATCATGAGTTTACACTGATGATTAGCTTCAATGTTGACTTGTAATGGTTGAAAGGAAAAATGTCACTCATTACTGTGGATGAGTCCCCCTTATACATATGTAAACACAGGCAATTCTCTGAATATTCAGTATTTAAATGTTAGAAAAAAATTCCAGTAAGTGCTATAAAATAAATTGAGATCAATGAGCATAATCTTATTCACTGGAAGCTCCTATATTATTGAGACAATATAGGTCTGTGAAAATAACAATCTGTTTAAATATGAATAAGCATCTGAAGAGTATTTTGCCTTGTTAAATATATGTTTCATGTTTATGGAATTCCATGTCTTTGGCATGTCACAAATGAAACTGAAATTTTCCAAAGCTATTTATTTTTCCTGAATTTTCAAATTTATGTTGTGTTTAGGTTCTTGAAATCGGTGGTTGAAATGGAGACTAATGATGGAAATGTCTTCTCAATGATAATTTTGTAACTCGGTTCATGGATCAAGCTACCTATGTATCTTTAGTCAAGTTATTTTAACTTTTTAAGCCTTCATTGCTTCATTTGTAAAATGACATGGTCATAATCAAAGTTTTGAGCCTTCCTTGATCCATAATGTTCTGTAATTCTTATAATGTGAATGCTTTAAGAAAGTTATCACAGTGGTGCGCCAAATAGAGATACTTCATCGTTTCAATGTTTTAAAACCATTCCTGGGTAAATATATTAAGCTCCTCTCTCCATCTCTTGGTGCTAAATGTTGTAGTTTGATTTATTATAGAGCTAAATTTCACCATGCACTGGAAGCCTGGGTATAGATAAAATAAGAACTGCTTGTTACATAAATGTCATAGATATGAGTCTGAGAAGTTTAATTCTGACAAAGAATTTGAGGGCAGTCACTATTTGCTAATTTTTTCGTATGTATGTGTTTGTAATTGGAGAAACAGTGGTATGTGAGGGAAAAAAAAGATGTCTAGACACCTTTGGAAATTTTTTCTTTCAAGGAGTTTAGTGATTTCAGCTTAGTGGTGACAAGAGCTGGGTTACACTTGTTTTCTCATGTGCCAAAGGGTCATAGTATAATAATGCCCTTCATTGCTTTATTTACATAATGGAAACATTGTAATTTCAAATTTCTTGAGTTCCTTGAAAAAATCTAGTGTGCAGATTAATCATAGTAAATAATAGCATGTATTGAGTGCGTGCTTTGTGCCAGGAACTGTTCTAAGTGCTTTATATGTAACAAACGCATTTAAGCCTCATAACAACTTTTGAGCCAGGCATTGCCATTATCTTCAACTTTCTTTTTTTTAAAGATATTATTTATTTATTTGAGAGGTAGAGTTACAGACAGTGAGAGGAAGAGACAGAGAGACAGTTCTTCCAACCACTGTTTCACTCCCCAAATGGCACAACATTCCGAGCTGTGCTGATCCGAAGCCAGGAGCCAGGAGCTCCCTCCGGGCCTCCCATGCAAGTGCAGGGGCCCAAGCACTTGGGTCATCCTCTACTGCTTTCCCAGGCCACAGCAGAGTGCTGGATCAGAAGAGGAGCAGCCGGGACTAGAACCGGTGCCCATATGGGAGGCTGGCGCCGCAGGCGGAGGATTAACATCCAGTGCCACGGCGCCGGCCCCTATCTTCAACTTTCAACTGAGGTATGAAAAAAGCTAAGCAACTAGACCAATGTCACATGACAAATCAAAGTTGCAGCTTAATTGAAGTTATAATACTATATTAGTGGTAAGAACTACTCATTAGTGAAAGTTTCTATTGGGTCTGAAGCAACCTTGTTACTCAAAAACTGATTCAAAGGTAGAGTAATAGTAGAGATAAGTTTCCTTAAAATAAGACTGTACAACAAACAAAAGAATGATGATTCTTCGAAATTAGCATCTAGGCTTCATTCATCAGGCATTAAAGTACGGTTATGCTGTTGCATAGATTTGCATTGTGTACTGTATCTCTCTCTGGAGAAGTTTAAGTGTTTCTGAAAACTATTTGGCATATTACCATATATGGCTTGAGTCTTTAGCAACAAAATCCTGTATACCACATAAAGGTGTAATCCACTGCCATATTTTTAGTGACTCAGACAACATTCTGCCAATTAAAAAAGAGTGTAAGCTCTGATAATACAAGTAATCAAATTTCACCCATAAGGGAATATATTGGCAAGGAAAAAGTTTCTGAAGTCATAAAAGAATGCAATTGACTAGGTACATTATTTTTTAACCTCCATTTACAAGACCTATAATTTTGTTTTTAAAAAGGCAAGATTGAAACTTAGAAGTATATTAAAATAGAACAAATATTATATAGAAATTATATACTAGGAGTTGACTTGCTCAATAAAGTAGAACGGGCTATAACTACAGATCCCACCTTTGTTCTCTAATGAGGTTCATTTGAGATTTATCATTTTGTGTTAAAAATTACTCTGAGATTTTAAAGATTTTATTGTCTGGTTTTATATACTGGATTCATTATTATAGTGCAATTGGTTAGAAAAACTTTAAGATTTATTTCTTTATTTATTTGAAAGGCAGAGTTACAGATAGGGGGAGAGACAGAGAAAGGTCTTCCATTTGCTTGTTCACTATCCAGATGGCTGCAACGGCCAGGGCTGAGCCAGGCCAAACTTCATCCAGGTCTCCCATGTTGGTGGCAGGGGCCCAAG
The DNA here is from genome assembly GCF_964237555.1 of Oryctolagus cuniculus. Classification (NCBI taxonomy): domain Eukaryota; kingdom Metazoa; phylum Chordata; class Mammalia; order Lagomorpha; family Leporidae; genus Oryctolagus; species Oryctolagus cuniculus. Next base: position 64,676,768 of record NC_091453.1, on the reverse strand, counting down.
CACTTGGGACGTCCTCTGCTACTTTTCTCAGGCCTTTAGCAGGAAGCTAGATTAGAAGTGGAGCACCCTCTGTGGTATATCAGGTAAAGCCGCTGTGTGCAGTGCTGGCATCCCATATGGGCGCCAGTTCTAGTCCCAGCTGCTCCACTTCCAATCCAGCTCTCTGCTATGGCCTGGGAAAGCAGTAGAAGATGGCCCAAGTGCTTAGGCCCCTGCACCCGCATGGGAGACACGGAAGAAGCTCCTGGCTCCTGGCTTCATATGGGCACAGCTCCAGGCATTGCAGCCATCTGGGGAGTGAACCAGTGGATGGAAGACCTCTCTCTCTCCCTCCCTCCCTTCCTCCCTCTGCCTCCCTGTAACTCTGGTTTTCAATAAATAAAATAAATCTTGAAAAAAGAAGTGGAGCACCCGGGACTTGAACCAGCACTCATATGGGATGTCACAGTTGCAGGTGGTAGCTTTATTTACTACACCACAACAGTATCCCCTATTTATTTATTTTAAAGGCAGAGAGAGAGAGAGAGAGAGAGAGAGAGAATGAAAGAGAGATCTTCCATTCTTTGGTTCATTCCCCAAATGCTTGTATCTGCTAGAGTTTGGCCAGGTCAAAGGCAGGAGCTGGGAACTCCACCTCATTCTCCCATGTGAGTGGGAGGGACCCAGTACCCGAGACATCACCTGCTGTATCCCAGGGTGTACATAAGCAGGGAACTGCATTGGAAGGAGAGCCAGGACATGAAGAACGCAGACATTCCAGATGTGGGTGTCCCAACAGTTTCTTAAGTGCTGTTCCATTTGCCCAGCTCTGATTTACTGAACTTTTAAGGCTAATAATAGTGGAACCTAATTTTCCTGGTTCCTAGTCAAATTCTCTGTTCCTTAGGCTGTAACACAAAATATAGCTTTGGATGATAAATCCTTTATTCGTACACTAATACTGAGTAAGGAAAGAAAAAAACACATTGATTGCTTCTTGAAACTATAGCAGGGGACATCTTAGAATGCAGCAATTTGGAAGGAGACAAAAAACTCTGGTCATCAAGTAGATTTCTCCACATAGACACTCGGGACTACTTCATTGTAAAAAAAAATGCCTGTGATTCAAGTGTAGTAAGTGTAATGTACTAGCGTCTCGAAGTTGCTTGGATTACAAGACATGGTTAGTTAGAGGTGCGATTAGTTTATTAGTTTCATGTCAGGTTTTCTATAACCCTTATCAGATTAATTACTGAAGAGTCATTGATTTTGGTACTTCAAAGCCACAAGTAGGGGCAGGCATTGGCACAGTGGTCAAGATGCTATTTGGGATGCCCACGTCCCATATCTGAGTGCCTGATTCAAATCCAAGTTCCTCTGCTTCTGATCCAGCTGCCCGCTAATGTGCACTCTGAGAGGCAGCAGATGGTGGCTACCGTATTTGGGACCCTTCCACCTACATTGGTGACCTGGATTGAGTTCTAGGCCACTAGTTTTGGCCTGGCCCAAGCCTGGTTGTTGTGGGCAGTTGGGGAGTGCAGCAATTGGAAATCAGTGGAATATCTCTCTCTCTCTGTATCTCTGACTTTCAAATAAAATGGAAATAAATAAATATTTTAAAAGCTACAAGCTGGTAATCAAAAAATTTCTCCCTTTACATTTTCACAAATTTTAGCAAATTTTCTTCTAACTCATTACCTCCTTTGCCAAATGCATTGTCACATTTGGATAATAGACAAAGTGTAGACAACAGCATTTGAAATATCTTTTCTCCATCTGATTTGATAATGTACAGATTTTGTCGTATTTTTATATCATAAGAATGTACATAGATATCCCTTTTTGAGTGCTTATATGTTCCCAAAGGTGAGAGACATTTTCTCTTTAAAAAATAATATTCATTAAATGATATCATGTACTTGACAATATACCCTACTTTTGTTACTTTATGATCATTGTCATGAGTCCCAAATTTTGTGATATTAGTATTTGTGTTTTCAAGAAAAAATAATATATATGTTCATGTATATATCTACATATGAAGTGAATATGGTAAAATGTTAAAAACTGTTAAATCTTACAAAATATAAAATATTCCATTGAAAGCAATAAATAAATGATATCTTGGTTATCTACTAGGTGCTCATCCTATAATAGATATTGTAGGGGAAACAGAATAAATTTAAAGCATTTTGGCACTGACAGTTTTATAGTCTCTGGCAGAAGTCAAGATGTACACATATAGAAAAGGAGCATTGTCAGCTCCACAACAAGTAAGTGCAAAATTGTGTATTATAGAGAACAAGTGCTATAGGAGGTCAGAGAAGAGATTAGAATGACATGGGCCCATCAGGTCCCTTCAAAAATTAGCTCATATTACTCTTTGACCATGTTAATGCCGTTTATTGAGTTTTGTAGGTCAGTCCGTCAATGTTCCCTTCTTAAATTTCTACTTGCAATATTTCAAGGTAAATTCAAATGCCAGCTTTCCCAGGATTCTCCACAGATAGACTTGGCTATTCTCTATTCTGTGCACAGAATATACTTTTTTTTAAAGATTTATTTATTTTACTTGAAAGTCACAGTTACACATAGAGAAAAGGAGAGGTAGAGAGAGAGAGAGAGGTAGGTAGGTCTTTCATCCACTGGTTCACTCCCCAGATGGCCACAATGGCCGGAGCTACAACGATCTGAAGCCAGGCGCCAGGAGCTACTTCCAGGTCTCCCACGTGGGTGCAGGGGCCCAAGGACTTGGGCCATCTTCTACTGCTTTCCAAGGCCATAGCAGAGAGCTGGATTGGAAGAGGAGCAGCCAGGACTGCGCTGGCCCCAGAATATTCTAATGTAATATTTCTATTATTTATCTTTCAGTTCTTTGCTTGTAGCAGGAACTCAGTGATTGTTTATTCAATGAAATTACTGCTAAGCGTAGGAACTGTAAAGAGACTGAGCCATGAAAATGAGTCAGAATTGGTGTGGCAGAGGGAAGTAAGGGACACAGCCATAGGTGTACAAATGAATTTGACAATGGTAGAAGCAGTTAGAAAAAGATGCATTCTAAAATGTGTACTTTGATTAGAATATATTAGAGGCATTTTAAAACTTTTCATCTTACTCCTCAGAATCAAGAGATTTCAATGCCAGAACTAAAATATGCTACCTTGAGTTTTAGCATGCTCTTGTTAAAATTGTTTCGTAAAAAGGATCAGTGTGTATTTCCAATTTTTTTTCTTTTTTTTAAGATTTTATTTATTTATTTGAGAGAGCTACAGACAGTCAGAAGTCTTCCTTCAGTTGGTTCACTTCCCAGAATGCCACAATGGCTGGAGCTGTGCTGATCCAAAGCCAGGAGCCAAGAGCTTGTTCTGGGTCTCCCACATGGGTGCAAGGGCCCAAGGACTTGGGCCATTTTCCACTGCTTTCCCAGGCCATAGCAGAGAGCTGGATTGAAAGAAGAGCAGTTGGGACTACAACTGGCATCCATATAGGATGCCGTCTCCGCAGGCAGAGGATTAACCTATTGTGCCACGGTGCTGGCTCACCAATTTTGTTTCTTAAAACAATGTCCACTATGCTAAATATACTCTGAATAGAAGAGAATTTTATGGAAAATGGAAAAATTCAAGATGAAAAATGTAAATTTACTTCAGAGACAGTTGAAGAGTAAATAATAAAGAAGCTCCTAAAGTATGTTATGGAGGTCACCTGGCAAGTGGCTAGAGTTTAGAGGAACAGAACAGCAACAAAACAACTTCGAAGAAAAGTCTTGTGTGTTATTAAGATCATTTTATATTGGAAATCTAATGGAATGAATGGAGAAATCTATATTTTTCTCAGATGGAGGGTAAAAATGGCATTAAACAACAGCATTGAAGAGCCACTGCTGTTGAACTGATTTGTATGAATCAAATTAGAAGTCATGTCAGGTGTTGTACATCGGAGAAAAAGAATCCTTCTAAAGAAAATTAGTACAAAATATTTTTTGAATAAAGGAAAATTTTCCTTCACTTTGTAAATACTGCCAGTTCTTTCAATGGGATATGTATTTTTATATCTGCAAATCTGTGGCTCTCTGGGTTTCTGTTGCATCTGTTGACTGAGTTGTAATCATTTTTTGGAGAGAGGGAAGTCTAAAGGTTTTTGTTGACAGGGCCACAAAAGAGCTTCCCCTCCTCCCCAAGTGGTTGTTTCCCTTTGTTACAAAGATAACATCCAAGAGCAGACATGCAAATGACCCCATGCCACTCAACAGACAAACTAATTATTTGATAATAGGGATTTTTAAAAACTGCATTCATGTCTCTATCACCATTCATTGAGCTTTTTGTAGCATCCAGTTTCTCTCTCTCTCTCTTTATACACACACACACACACACACACACACGTTATATACATGTATTTAAGGACAAAATTATAGAAATTTAAAAATACGTTTTTACCACTAATATGTGACTTATAGTATAGATATGCCATTTTCTAGAACAACTTACATCTGTAACTTTCAATTAGTAGTATACATTAATTTCTTATTTATGAAAGAGTAAGCGTTTTTTTCTGAAATTTTCTATTTTATTTGACTAGGAAGCCCTGCCTGTTCTCTTAGGATTTCCGTGACTCATTGGTTGCTAGTTACATTTTACTTTTATCTAGCCTCTCTTTATCACCCCTAAATTGTTACATATTTTATGATACCTTTGTTAGTGTCCTGAAAAAGTATATATGTCCTATTGGCCCCTAACAAGAATGAAAATTATGGCTAGTAGGGGGAAAGTTCTCCTTTGAAACAAATATTTCATCAAACAAAAAATTTATAAAGTTTTGGCATATCATCATTTAGATATCCTCCAGATTAAAAACAAAATAATGTTTTGAAATAAATTTAATCAATAAGAGATGTGATGATTTTGGAGAGATCTCTAGTATTATAGTACGGTGGGAAATAAGATTAGTTCACCTGAAAGCAAGACAGGCTCTTGAAATCATTAACCTCTGGGAAAACCAGAAATATTTAGCACTTCTCAATTTTATGATTGTGGTCTAATGGGTTACACCCAGCTTTATATTTAAGTGAAAATCGTAGATCACCAAAATAATATGCTGTTCCTTTTATAATTGATTTTAATGTTTAGAATGCTTTCTTTTAATCTTTACAAAATGCACATTACAGATTTAGGTATCCTATTTAGGTATTTTTATATTTTTCCTTTAGGGAACATTATTCGTGTGCATCTTGTGCTGGAAGTTTCAAGGTCAGCATTACTTGCGCTGTTGTAATAGTCCCAACAGAAAGATAAATATATATTGACTGAGGCTGGAGTTCCAGTTCTCTCAGATGCTGAAGGTCAACAGCCCCTTAGAGGTACTCTCCAACCTTCAAATGTCTATAGGTTAAATTACTGATGAATCACTGCACTTTTCTAAATGGAGGAAACCTACATTGTACTGGGAAGCAGCCCGATGTATTGCGTCTCTTGACTGATATAATTTTGAACAAGATGAGAAGCAATTTCGATCCAGGCCTAGTTCCAAAACTTTATGGAAATGATTGTAAAACTGACCACTCAGGCTGAATATACTGGCCAAAAAAGATTTAGGGACACAATTTTTTTTGCCAACCTGTGTTGTAACGTTGTCTTAGGATCGATATAGAGTGGGCTGACGCTTTTAATTCTAAATCATGTTAACATTTATACAATATAGGTACTGAAGGTGTATAGGTTTTGATAAGGCTAAGAGTGTTGGAGGAAGGATTAATTAATAAAAACAATATATGGCAACAAAAAAGATTAATATGAAAATGATCTTCAGTGAATACAAAGGATTTGAGGTTTGAGGTAGTCATGCGACATAGTATTTAAAGCACAGGAGTTTATAGTAAAACTAAATGAGACATTTGAATTTTCCCATGTCTGTTGGTGTATTTTACAAGACTGTGATCCCTACAAGTCAAGGTTGAGAGAGCTAAACAGGCAGAATAAGAAGAATGCCTTGCAGCAGCTGCTTAATTTTTTCCTTTGTAGTTTACATATAATGAAGCAATATACCACATGGGGTTTATACTATAACTTTATTGTGTAACTTGAAAATTCTTTGTAATTCAATAAACTTTAAATTACACAAAGTTAATACTATACCTACGTGCTGATATTATCTTTTAAAAATTACTTCATGTTGAAAGACTTAGATTTTAATTATAGCTTGATACTAATTTAGAATCACTGTTAAAATTTTGGATAGAATAATAATTTAACATAACTTTTACCAAAAATTACTTTTGGAAATTACTTATTTGAGTATCCTTGTACATGAAATATCAATCAACTCAAAGCATTTGATATAACAACAAATTTATCACCTCAAATATGTAAGTCAGATTTAATCTTTACTTTTAGACCACATGTCAAAGTTTGTTTATCACACATAAAAATTAAAGGTAGTGTCTTTCATAAATTGATACTGAAACATGATCTCAGTTTTTATTAATAGGCCCTCCTTGTCACTGTATAATTTTTGTTAGTTGAGCAAAAAGGAACCCTTTTGATTTTAAATGGATTTTGATATTTACAAATACAATATCACTTTGATTAAAATCATTCTTGAAATTTTTCCCAGGCTTATTCATTGTATTGTGGTAGATCATTCCTGAGAATCCAGGTTGTTGGGGGGAGTGTGGTGACTGCACAAAGAAGATAAAATAAATATGACTGATGGTATCTTGTTGGAAGTTGGTGGACCAGGAAACAGAGATGCAGGACATATATCCACACATTTCATAATACACACATGTGTGCACATATATGAAAACACTTTTCTGGTAGCAGAGGCATATGCAGAAACATATACAGTCCTATAGAGAAGCATAATTTGACTACTTAAGGCAATGAAAAACACAAAACACTACGCTTGTAAACATAAAAACTGTTGATTTGAAAACATTATAAGTAGCTCAGTTTTTCAGGATATTATGGGGTTAATGGGGGGAAAATGTTTTATCCTTCCTAGATAGATTCTTTCCAAAGGCTAAGGGACAAATAAGACTAAGTTCATAGTCCATGGATCACATCTGACTCCCAATATATTTTTTATTTATTGACATGCATTTCATAAGTACAACACAAGTACAACATGAGGAACATAGTAATTTTTCCCACTGTATTTTCCCTCCCACCCACTCTCCCACCCTTCTTCCTCCTCCCTCTCTCATTGCCTGTCCTGTTTTTTACCAAGTTCCATTTACATTTAACTTTATGTACAGAGGATTAACTCTATTCTAGGTAATGAGTTTAGTGCTTTGTATGAGGGGGAAAAAGAAAAACACCAAAAAAGAAAAGAAAACAAAACAAAAACCCCAAAAACAAAAAACTGTTCCTCAACGGTCTAGTCAAAGTTATTCTATCTTTAAGGTAAGTTTGATTTTTTCTTTTCTCCCTTCTTTTCTTTCCCTTCCCCTGTTTTCTTTTCCCTTTTTCACCCTTCTTCCCTCTCTCTTTTCGTCCCTCCTTACCCCCTCTTTCCTTTTTGAAACTTAATTATCTTTAAAGAAGAACCCAAGAATGATACATCTTTTGTGGGCTCTTAAACATAACTGTAACTCATAAGAATATCCTCTGCTTAATACACTAAAAGTAAATAATTCTTTGAGAACAAGTTTTACTATTAAGCCTCATAATACAACTCTTTGGGGACAGAGGTCCTCCCTGGGAAGTTAGTGCACAGTGACTCTTGTTTATTTAACAATTAACACTCTTATGTATGACATCAGTGATCACCCGAGCCTCTTGACATGAGCTGCCACGGCTATGGAAGCCTTTTGGATCTAGAACTTGGAAAGGCCATAAGCAAAGTGGAAGTTCTCTCTTCCCTTCTTTGATGACCACTTCTTTCTGCTGGGGTCTCACCCACAGAGGACCTTCATGTAGGACATTTTTTTGTCACAGTGTCCTGGCTTTCTTTGCCTGAAATGCTCCCGTGGGCTTTTCAGCCAGACCAGAATGCCTAAGGGACTCATTCTGAGGTCAGAGTGCTGTTTAAGGAGATGGTTATTCTATGAGTCTGCTGTATGGACTGCTTCCCATGTTGGAGCATTTACTCCTTTTTAATTCTATTATTATTACCAAACACTTAGCCCTATTTATATGACCACTTTAACACTTACTTCTAACCATAGGATCCCTTTAACACTTGAAATGCTATTTCTACCTCCCAGCTTAAGGGGATTTGGGGTCCCATGGCAGATTTTTAAACTGTACCCTTAGAAATAAGTCCATAGGAATATGTGCAGAACTATACTGCTTTATAGTTACAGACTTCATACATTTCATGATTAAAAATTTAGGATTGTGATAATTTTTCCCACCGTGCTCACCCTCCACTCATACTCCCACCCTCTTGCCTCTTCTCTGTCACTACACAGTGATAGCGAGTACCTTCCTGCTTTCTGGTGTAAAAATATAATTTGTCAGTAGTTGTTTTGGTGTATGAGCAGCTGCCTGAATGCCAAAGCATATAGCAATTCAATCATAGGAAGTTAGTTGTACTAGGGATAGGTAGGTGGTCTTGTGATTATATAATTTTATTTTATGTAGAACATTTCAGAAACCTTCTAAGTGAAATCTCTTTTTGACAAGAGCAATGACAAAAAGGTAATTTATTGGAAGTGAGTCAGATTGTATGAGGCTGTTAAATTACTGCAAGTGAATCAGTGGCTAAGTGTGTTAAGTTGGTGAAGCTGAATTGTATGTGATAAACCTCATTGGTCACACAATATCACGTTGGCTTAGACAATGTTTTGTGTGTTATTCATACTGTTATCCATCTCTAGATACAGGAGAAAATGAATATATTTAGTAGATAATTGTAGATATTTATGTAATAGTCAATGGACTATTAATAGGGAGACCATCAAATTTGTCTTCCAAATGGGAGCCGTTTGATTGTGAAATGAGGTACTGTTAATAATTGTATGGGAACAACAAACATAAACTAGGAAGCACTTTTTCAGGAAAATTGGGATGTATGATCACTCTAATAATTACATGTAAAACTTTATAAGATAGTTCCAAGAATGACCCAGGCCTGGCCAATAGTGAGCCTCATTGTCATCCACTTAGTACTGAAGTGGCATTTGCATACAATGAATTGATTTCCATATCATAGATATCCATTTGATAATATGAAAATATATTATTACTGCTGAGCACATTAGTTGTATGAGTTTTACTTTTAATCCCTAAAGAATTTTGAACGTGATAGTATGTTACAGCTTTGTTAGATGGAAAAACCTGGTACTATGGCTCTCTTGAAAACGGTTTAATTCCATAATTCCCACTAGTCTTTTGACCTACTTGGTCTACTTCCTGTTTAAGTTTCCTTATCCTTAGAATTTTTGTTTATTTCCATTTGAAGAAAAAATATTCTATATTTTATTTACTTCCTCTTTGAAGCCTTTGTGTCCTGCACAGCTGTCTAATATAAATATTGTAGTTATTAGAGAGGCTTGAAAGATGAATTTTAATGCTTTTGTTGTTCTGATTATATCTCCGTGTGGCCTCTTAGACAAATCACATAGTGGTTTTATTGATGCCTTCATTAAGCTTTCTAATCAAATAAACTGGGTAAAGTGATTTTATGTAGCTTATTTAGGTTTTTAGTTGGAAGACAAAATTGCTACAGGGAATAGTATTATTGCAATAGAACCCAAACAGTCTTTTTCAGGTGAAATACATTCCTCTACAATTCCTTAATTCCTTGTTAAAAATATTATTGTAAAGAAGATATTCTTAATTTTGTAAAGAACCTAATTAGATCAATCATTTCAAGTGTCTGAATTATTTCCATAGAAAAGTTTTCTGACTTCAGGTGCAGCTTGGAAAATGATGGCAAAAATTATTATAGCTGTGAGTTCTCTGGCTACTTCCTATTTGTTTCCTATCTTTCTGCACCTTTTGTATATAACTTAATCTACATAATTTTCATAGCATTTGGGGGAAAAATACAGTTAAAGTTGTCTTGTGACTGTGAGACTGCACTGTTGAAATATAAGACCACTCCACCCTGTTTATTGGCCAAGAGGAAATGTAATCATCAATGTACATCCTTAGTTCAGTTCACTGTCAAGTTGCGTTATTTCTTAATTCGTATCTTTAGAGTCTGAGATATGTTAAATTTGGAAAGTTCCTCTTTACTCTGTCAACAACTTTTTTATTTTAAAATAATTCCACGTTTTGTGGAATTTTAGTAGTCCTCAAGCTTTGCTTTTGTTAGTTCCACAAGTGTTATTTGTGAATGTATAGTATCTTTTTTTGAAGGAGAATAGATAATCCTGGTTTCTTTTTTTTTTTTTATTAGGTTACTCTGGCTCAACATTTCCAAGTTAAATAGAGACAATTATATTATGATTCTTATGTTACACTGTAATGGAGTTCTCCTCTCTACCTTTCGCTGTTCTCAACAATAAGGATTTTAATCTACTGCCTTCTTGGATCTAGTGACTTGTGCATATATGATCATATTTAGCTCACCAGTAACCTTAAAATACTCAACACAAAGTAGATTTTCAGTACCACTTTGCTGGATATAAGTTGGCCATGGAATTTATTTTTGTATCTCATAAAGTTTTGTGTGCTGAGATATGATTACTTAAGGAATATGTAAGGTGACTAGGAACTGTGATGGTTGGTTTAGATTAAATGTTGTTTTATCCGTAGTAGGGAAAAAGGGTGATTGCCTCCAAAAAATTTGTTTTACATTTTGAGAAGTCAGGCTTTCCTTAACTTGAAAGAGAAGTCAATGCTCGTTCAAATGAAGAAACGGTTTCCATATAGCAGAGATGTTCGGAGGTTAACTTAGTAATGACAAGTCCTTTATTATCACATTATTACATTGAAAAAAATTGCAGTTATACTAATAAATTAATAACAGTAATAAAATGACAGTCATAATTGCATAATATACAAGTTGTCAACTGCATTTTTGCTACATGATTGGAATTTTTATCTTATAAGTATAGCTGCATTATGTGAAGTTTTTCAATATTGCAGACACAATTGCATCTGATAGAGCTTAGCTTAAAGTTAGGGCCATTTATAGCATTTCTCCTCCTTTAGCCTCCTCCATTTGTCAGCTTCTTGAGAAGGGTGTTTATGTTTGTATGTAAGTAGGGTTTCCATAAAACACAGTTTTCTGACAGTAATAACATAGAACCTATTTTAGAGCTTATCATTTTTAAAAATTTTTTAATATATAACCATCCCCAGATAGAATACTTAATGAAGAACCCTTAAAAAAACTAAGCTTTATTTTGTGAAAAAAAAATGCATCATGGTGCTTGAGGAAGAGGTATCTAACTTAATACTGATATTTGTGATACTGGGTTTTAATGAGATTTTCCTCTACTGGTAGAATTGCCTATTTGCTTTATTTTGATCATGAGAGTTCCTCACTTTTAAAAATGTTTCTTTTACAAGTTTATCAGTTCTTATTTTTATAAAATGTTTTATTTGCATAATAAAAATAGCCAAAATATAATCCAGGTAGGCCATCTTAATTTAACTTTACAGTCGCTCGATACTTAGATACTTGACTATACAATTAATAGTAATCTTAGGGTACACTTTGTGAAAATTCTGCTTTGCTATTGCTCCATCAGTTTCCTGTGATTTAAAAATGATTAAAATGGAACAAATATTTAGTCTCATCTAAGAAAAGTTTTCTTTCAAACTGAAACAGTACAAATGTTAATGTCAATATTGTAAACAGTGTAGTATGAAATGGATTCCTTTAGGATCTATTAATTAAGTAAAGTAACAAGAAAAAAAAGAGAAGGAACAAACTGCGTGTGTTATCTGTGACCTAACTTGTCCTTAGAATATTGAACTAATAATTTGGACTCAAGAATGTTAATAGGGCTCATGATCATAAAACTTATAAAAGCATGCATTACTTGTGGCTTTCAGTTTTTCAGTTATGGAAAAATGGACACTGTAAAGAGCTGATGGAATTATTCTGTATATGCTATACTACTACCAAAGGACATCACAGATATTTCTTAAAATTTTCACTGCAATGCGATATATTGTACAACAGACACACATAATTCAGCAGAATTTTCTTTGTTTTATCAGTGCTGAATAGATTAATAAATATTATTGAAGGCATTTTAATGTTTAAAACCTTGTTTTCTTGCTTTGGTGTTAAAAATTATTCTTGAAATATAAAGAAAATTATTCTTGAAATATAAAGAAACTGCCCTGTGGTCAATGATAGTCTTAACTACTTGTCAATCAAAAGCAGAAGTTTGTTGAGACATTTAATTACAAGATAATGTAGTCATCAAAATGTCGTTGTGATAACTGACAGCTCATTTTGGTCTGAAAGCGTACAACCACCTCCCCTGAGGTCAGAGATGTTCGGAGGTTAACTTAGTAATGACAAGTCCTTTATTATCACATTATGACATTGAAAAAAATTGCAATTATACTAATAAATTAATAACAGTAATAAAATGACAGTCATAATTGCATAATATACAAGTTGTCAACTGCATTTTTGCTACATGGTTGGAATTTTTATCTTATAAGTATAGCTGCATTATGTGAAGTTTTTCAATATTGCATAGACACAGAAGGATTTCTGAAATTTTTCAAAAGCCATGTCTGACTTATGAGAGGCCATTGTATCCAAATTTTTGATCCCAATTATCTTGTTCACTCCTATTTTCCTTTTGCTATTTTAAAAAACCTTAAAACAAAGAATAAGTAATTACCACATGACCAGTGTTAATATCTGGTTAACATTCTTATGACTTCCCCAAGTTTTGTCTTCTGTCTTAAAAAATTTTGCCTTAAATATTTTATCTTTAATGCATCCATTAAAAAAAGGAAGGAAAAGGATAATGTTTGCATATTTTTTCTTTTATCTGTTAACTTCCTCACACTGTAGGAGAACACAAACATTTTGTACAGGGTTCTATAGAAAGTATCTACTTTTTATGTTAAAATAAATGATGTCTTACTTACAGTTTAGATATTTATATTAATCTAAATAGCTGTAGGCACAATCTTTTATTCCTAATTTTCTATAAATCTAGAAAATAGATTGCTTTTATATGTTACTTTGTTCTCATGTGAAATCTTCCAGTTAATCTAAGTAGGAAAGGACAGGTTTCTCTTAGGAGTTGCTTAATAATAGATTTGTATGTAGAGCGATATAGCCATGAGTTTACATGGGGTGTTTGACATTTATTTATATAGAAAACCTGTGAAAATATTTAGATGGCTACTGTTTCCATTGACCTGAATTACAGAGCATTAATTGTATGCTTTTGCAAACTTTCTTCTGGCATAGGAGAGAAACTTTAATAATGGTGATTTATTTTTTCTTTTTATTTATATTTGCTTGTAACTCTTTCTTTGTATCTTCTCCTGGGTATGCTTAAAAACTCCTGGATATACTGGGGAGAGCAGGTTTGCTCTTTGGTACCTAAATTCAGAAAGTTTATCCAAGTCTTTAAAGCCACAGAATTAACAAACTATTAAATTATATAATTTGAGGGAAGTTTGAATGTAGCACATAGTAGTTTTCAGATCATATACTAACTATGTATATCTATAGATAGATGGATACTGATATATATATATATATAAGTAGAAAGTTTATATTGTTTTTTCCTCAGCAGAGAAAAGGCATGCTCCAGAGCCAAATACGTCACATGGGAGACTATAGAGTCTTAGGAACTCCATTGCTAATATGGTGTGAATTGGCAATGTTTTGCAATTTTGAAAAGAATAATGTTAGCGATCACTGGTATTTATTATATAAATTGTATTATATTTCTGGTACTAAGAATATCACAATAGTAACATATATAATATTCCCAAAATGTATGAGGGGATACTATTACTATTTCCATTTTTGTAGATCAAGAAAGTGAAGCACAGGAAGGCTAAGTAGATTGCCTTAACTTACACAGCTCATATGTTGAGGCGGTGGGATTCAAAAGTAGACAGACTATCTCCGGTCTATGTTCTTAAGCCACTAGGATGTTGGAGGATGATACACTGCAGAGAGCACTGCTACGAATCCAGTGGCCTGAATTCTACTCTTGTTTTATTGCTACTAAATTGTTCTATAGTCTTGCACAAGGTTGTCCTCTTGTCCTAAATTCTCTCAGCTGAAAAGTGGACATGTTCAGGGATCTGTAATATGGGGAGTTTCAAAAGCAGGCTGATTCTTTTTGCATCCATTTTTGTACCATAGTGCTTTCTGCTTCAGTGTGTACCATTTGTTATGTTGGCCATAGAGTGTAAAGTTAAAGAGACAGATATTTTGGCTCAAATGTGAGGTAAAATTTATTAGTCCCAGCTGTTCAAAGATAGAAAAGGCTGATTTAAGCATATGCTGTATTTACTATCAGGTGGAGTTGTTCAAGCAGAAGTTGGGTGACCACATGGTGGGGCACTTAAAAGAGGACTTGAGTATCAATAGGCGAGTAGGATAGACTAGATCACTTTTGTTTTTGTAAGTCCTATCGACATCTCATTCATTCATTTAACAAAAGCAATCTACCATCAAGTACTCCTGGACGTAAGCACTTACTTTATGGTTATGTGAGTATGCTGCATATACTTTTCTCTACCCAAGAACCTGACTCCTAATGTGAATCTTGCGTGAATTACAGGTGTTAAAAACAACTTGTATGTGTTGTGATTCTAAATAAGCTAAAAGGTAAGGGGTGATTTTGCTTACTTTAAAAGATACATGGTTACAATATTTCTGTTACGAAGAAATTTATTTATGGGTTAGTAATGTCATTGCACAGGATGTTTCAGATATCTACTAAGGAGATATTTTGGATTGGAACATATTCTCAGTAGATGAAACTGCATAAAAGATTGCTTCACTAACACTCCTTTCTCATTCCTCAATTACAACAACTGAGTGGCTCTAAGTACAGGTTCTGGAGAAAATATTGCTTTGATTTAAATGTAGCCCCCACCATTACTCTCTCTGAAACTTGGGAACTAATTTATCACTTCAAATCTCACTTTTCTCATTTGTAAAACTGGAGGAAATTACAGACCTGACTTCTAGGATTATTTTTAGAATTAAATAACTTAATACATGTGTCTTTAACCTATTATTTTATAGTTTTATTTTTAATATGATTCAATGTCAACTTAAAATATTGTAGGAAAAGATTGATGGCATTTAAAGGCTATTATACTGTCAATATTGCTATGTGAATATCTAATATCTAAAGCATATGGCTTTCATGACAGTATACACTAGCTACCTGCACTCTAGGCACTTGCCAGAATGCTCTTGCTTAATTGAGTACTCCACAGCTTCCACCAAAGTTCAAGAGAAATGAGTGGAATGACAAAGGGGGGGGATGTATTAATTAGGAGTTTTCAATGTCATTTTTATATGAAGTTGGAGGACTGGAAAGCATACTTGTAATGTATCATTGGATTCTCCTTGGAAATTGTCTTGCAGCATTGTGATTTGATGTTGGGGGCTTAGCTTTTGTTGAGACTTGAATCTTTAGCCCCATGAACAACAATTTTGAATCTTTTAAAATGAAATTATCTTTATGATTGTCAAATTTTAGTATTTTAATTTAATTTTTGTTATCCAATCAACTTGGTACCATTTTAATGAGGTCAGTTACTACTCATCAATATTTTATTATTTGCAAATTTGAATTGCAAGTACAAATTGTCATATGACATTTCATTTCCAACTTGAAAAGAAGTGCCAATATTTTGGAATGATTGGGGTAAAGGCCTAGGTTTGTGTTTAGGTGAATTCTTTTTTTTTTTTTGAGATTTATTTATTTGAAATGTAGAGTTACAGAGGGGGAGAAGGAGGGGGAGGGGGAGGGTGAGGAGGAGGGGGAGGGGGAGGGGGAGGAGGAGAGGGAGTCTTCCATTCAATGGTTCACTTCCTAGATGGCTGTAATGGCCGGAGCTGTGCCGATCTGAAGCCAGGAGCCAGGAGCTTCCTCCAGGTCTCCCACGCAGGTGTGGGGGTCCAAGGACTTGAGCCATCTTCTACTGCTTTCCCATGCCATAGCAGAGAGCTAGATTGGAAGTGGAGCAGCCAGGAGTCAAACTGGTGCCCATATGGGATGCCGGCACTGCAGGCAGCAGCTTTACCTGCTACGCCACAGCACCTGCCCCCTTGGTGAATTATATAATTATAAGAAGATGAACGTAGTTGTTGCCTTATAGATAGACTATTTCTGTAGAGCGGAAAAAGTGGAAGAATTAGATTAGATAGATGTGGATTTATCTGATCCTTGCTCAGATACACACTAGCTGTGATTTGTAGTAAATTATTTAGATTTTTTGAGCCTAACTTTTTTTAAAATTTGGATTAATAATATGTTCCTAAACAGGTTGTTCGAGAACTTCACTAAGTAATGCTTGTAAAACCTTTATCAAGCATTTGTGTGCAAATGACTATTTTTGAAGAATTTCAGTTCTTCACTTTGTCAGACTATTCTCTTTAACTTAGTTCTCCACAGATCATCATTTGTACAGAGTAGAATAAGTATGGTGCTCCCTGCAATCATGCAGACTATAGGCATTGTTTGCATTAAAAAATCCATTTCTTAAGACACCCTTACTTTCTAGGTAATAAAGAGGTAAATTTCAGGTTGGATGTGTCTAGAACAATTCTGAATGGCACTGCTTTTTGTGAGTACTGAAGAAAACAAGTAAGGAAATAATCAGCCATCCATCCATTTACCCACTCATCCATGCATTTATGCATTTGACAAATCTTCAAGAGTTGACTCTGCAGAGCAGGCATTTTGTCTAGTGGTCAAGACGCTGCTTGGGAAGTCTATGTCCCATTTCTGAGTGCCTGTGTTCAAGTCCCAGCTCTGCTTCTACCTCAGCTTTCTGCTAATATGCACCCTGGCAGGCAGCAAGTGATAGCTCAAATAGTAGGATCCCTGCCACTACCGTGGGAGATGCAGATTGAGTTCCTGGCTCCTGGCTTCAGCCTGGCCCTACCTGAATTGTTGAGGACATTTGGGGGAATGAACCAGTGGATAGAAGATGTCTATCTTTGTGTCTCTGCTTTTCAAATAAATAAAAATAATAATAAACATTTCAGGCACCATTGCAAGCACTCATATATGTGTGAGTGGATGAAAATTAAATATATGTTTGAACTTGAATAAAGAAACATACTGGAGTAAAAAATATTGCATATTTTTTTAAAAAATTACATTTCTATGCTATTAAGCCTATACTTGGTAAAAGAACTGGGAATCTTTTTTTGCGCTTCTTTACACAAGATAACTGTGCTATATTTCTTCCATTGTCACTATGAAATATTGGGTATTTTTATTTTTATCTTTTTAAGGTTTATTTAAAATTTTTTTGAAAGACAGAGTTACATGGGGTGAGTGTGGGTGGGCCGAGAGAGAAAGAGAGAGAGAGAGAGAGCACTTCCATCTGCTGGTTCATTCACCAAATGGCCACAAAAGCCAGGAGTGGGACAGGCCAAAGCCGGGAGACAGATGCTTCATCCAGGTCTCTCACATAGGTACAGGGTCCCAATGCTTTCCCAAGCCATAGCAGAGAGCTGGATCGAAAGTGGAGCAGGGCCGGCGCTGCGGCTCACTAGGCTAATCCTCCGCCTAGCGGCGCCGGCACACCGGGTTCTAGTCCTGGTCGAGGCGCCGGATTCTGTCCTGGTTGTCCCTCTTCCAGGCCAGCTCTCTGCTATGGCCAGGGAGTGCAGTGGAGGATGGCCCAAGTTCTTGGGCCCTGCACCCCATGGGAGACCAGGAGAAGCACCTGGCTCCTGCCTTCGGATCAGCGCGGTGGGCCGGCCGCAGCGCGCCAGCAGTGGCGGCCATTGGAGGGTGAACCAACGGCAAAAAGAAGACCTTTCTCTCTGTCCACTCTGCCTGTCAAAAAAAAAAAAAAAAAAAAAAAAAAAAAAAAGAGAGAGAGAAAGAAAGTGGAGCAGCCAGGACTAGAACCAGCACCCATATGAGATGTCAGCATTGCAGGCAGCAGCTCAATCTGTTATGCCACCATGCAGCCCCAAAGCAAAATTCTAAAGGGGTTTTAAATCAGCAAGGAAACTGGCTTCTTTGCTTTCTTTAATCTATGCTGTAAGGCTATATTCTTCTCTGTAGAGTAATGTTAATAGCAATCAGCTTCCTAAAGGACTTAGTCAACTTCCTAAGATCTCCTAAATTGTGACATTAACACCATGCTACAGTATTTTCTTATTGCCATTCAAACTTCAAATGTTACCAATTGTACTCATCATGGGATTATACACAAACATAGATTACTTATGGGACTTCCATCTGCAGGTTCACTCTCCAAATGGCCACAATAACCAGGGGTGGGCCAGGCTGAAGCCAGGAGCCAGGAGCCAGGAGCCAGGAGCCAGGAGCCAGGAGCTTCAACCTGGTCTCCCATGTTGGTGCAGGTGCCCAGACACTTGAGCCATCCTCCACTGCTTTCTCAGGCCAATAGTGGGTAGTTGGATTTGAAGTAGAGCAGCCAGGACTATAACCAGCCCCCATAAGGGATGCTGGTGATGCAGGAGGCGGCTTAACTCACTGTGCCACAGGTCTGACCCCATATTGCCTATTTTTAAAATGGATGATGCAACTCGAATGGAAAGGTAATATTAAATATAAAAACCCCCTTTCCAATTACTTGCAATTTGGTGTTTTCCCCACTGCTGACTTTCCTTTCCACCAAAACACACATACATACATAATTCTCAAGCCAATATTTTGCACTAAGCTTTGAGAAATTTGTAGAGAAAAATAAAATTTTTATTGCAATTCCTGTTAATGTTCTGAATGATAATTCTGCTTGAATCAATATTCTTTTACTAAATCACAATATCTAATAGTAGTAAAGGTGTCAAAGTGTATTATTTTCCCTCTGCCTCTGTTATAGAATGAAGCTCTCATTAGCAGAAGAAAAAAAATGGGGGTGGTGGGGTAAAGAAAAAAACAGTGAGTCAAACATTAAAGTTTTTCAATGGTTTCAATTATCTCAGATTTTCACCTGTGTTAAAGAGCCAGAAAGGACATCAGAGATCATTTAGTTTGACCTCTTATGTTGCAAATGAGAAAACAAAGTTTAGAAATATGAAATGATTTGCCTTTGACAGCTCAAATACATGGTAATTGCCATTGAAACTTAACCTTTTTGAGGCTCAGTTCAGTAATCTTTCTGGCACATAAGTTTATTCTACTCAGTTCCCCTTTGTTAATTGTTTCATTTATCTTCACAACTATAAAAATACCTGGAACAAACCTTTCTTTTCAGATCACATTAAATTATTATTTTAGTATTTTTGAAAATTCATATGAGAGATAGAGATAGAAAGCTCCCACCTGCTGGTTCACTCCCCAAATGCCCATAGCAGGTGCAGAACTGGCCAGACAGGAGCTAGGAACTCAATCCAGATCTCCTCCCAACAATTTGAGCCATCACCACACCTTCCCAGAATGTGTATTAGCAGGAAGCTGCTGTCAGGAGCTGGAGCCAGGGATCAAACTCACACACTCCAATATAGGACACAGACATCATAACTGGTATTTTAACTGGTAGGCTAAACACCCTCCTCTCATTTTAATGTTTTCAATTCCTTTGTGCATTTGTGTATTTTCTAATCTTCCATATAATTTACTGTCTTTTCCCATTCTCACAGTATTTGTTGATTTCTTCCTCATTCATGATTTCATGTCTCAGTAGGTTTTCTTTTGTCCATTGGAAATATCATTTACTATAAGGACATAAGAGAACACAAAAATAGTTTCATTCACACCCAGGTTGTTAACTTCGCTTTAATCTGTCTCTATTCATGAAGTAGAATGTTATGTTCCTTCTGGTCATAAATGTTGTACAAGGATTGTAAGAGTGGAAATCAGAGCCCAGTTGTAAATTGCTTATTAAACTTCTTGGGAGAGAAGCATGCATTTTTCTTATGAGCTTATTATTAATAATAATAATTAATATTAGGAGCATATCATTGGGGGACTTATCCACTTGAGAAATTTCACCTTTTCAGATGACCATTAACCGGAAAGTGAAAATTGAAAGCAAAATAAGGAAAAGTGCTTTCTCTAAATAAATTATATTTTCAGGTATGAATCCTAAGAAATTCATTAAATTAATTCCCTTGACACTTTATTTTTAAACAAATATTCTACAGTATAGTTTCTCTTTATTTCTCAAGATGAACAAAATATTTTGAATATGTTTATTTTAGCATTTGGAAAATATGCAAAAATTAAGAAAAATAACTTTTGATATTGGGATTGAGACTCTTGCTATTCAGCTTTTTTGGATCTCTGAACATGGCATGCTCTGTAGTCTGTTTCCATTTGGGTTTGGGAGGATTCTGCCTATACTTAGCTTTAAAGTCACTCACCTTTAATTCCTGAACTGTGCTTAGTTCTAAACTTTTTTCTTGCATCCACTTCTCTTCTTACATTTTAGGAGAGCAATTAGGAAGGATTGGGTTAATAGGTTACTTTTTTATCCATCTCTATTGCTCTGACTGATAGAGCTATTAAATAAAGGCAAACTCTAATTCTTTATTATCTCCGTGCCTCATTTCTGCTCTTTGCCCTGGAGAAGAGCTGCATTAAAGATCAGAGTGTTATTGACAACTCCTGGAAAATAATAACTTATTTGACGACTCAAACAATGACACGATTCCTTGGAAAAACAGGTTTTGCTGTGTATATGTGGATGGGGAGGGGTGTTCGTCCTGAAGGATTGCAGTGAAGCGATGGAGGTGGAGAAATTATGCAGAAATGATTGCTGTAGCATAGCTGAAAAACATAAAGAGAAACGGAGAACATCCATATGATAAATACACTTATAATTAGTGAGATCATTAGCATGGACAGAATATACTTTAATATCCTCAAAGAAGACTTTAAGCTAAGCAGTTGGCTTCACTATGAAGGGAAAAAAAACAAAATGAGCTAAATAAAGCTGAATAGGCTTTTCCGAGTCTCCGGGGAGGTGACTTGTCTGTTGATGGCCAGTGGGGGTGGAAGAGTGAAATAATTACTTAACAGCGTGTAAATAATGTGAGATGTGAAGTACGCTTTCCCCCTCCCCCGCTTTTCATTGAGAGAGTTTCTTGTTGCGATGGCTCCACTGGGACAGGCAGCAGAGAAATTTGATTAAATGGATGCCTGGGGTCATGACCCTGTCTAAACATGGTGCAGCTCTCAGCATTAATCAAAGAAATTTTTTTCTTACTTAAAAAATTCTGACCTTGCTATATAGGCGTACTGGTAAGCTTTGGATTTGGTTGTTGTTGAGTAGGGTACTGTGTACATGTGTGAGCGTTCTGTTTACAGAGGAGGAACAGAGAGAAAACAGTCTTTTAAAGCAATAGAAACTTGTAACATTATTTTAGACTGTGTTATGGGACTTGCATTTGATGATAGCCTATCAACAGTTAGTGGGATTTGGAGCTCCATTAGAATTTACTGGGACTCATTTATTGCAAACCACTGGTGGCATTGATCTGAGGGTTTAGAAGATATTTACAGCTTTGCAGTTGGTGTGAGAATCCAGTGTTTAGGAACTCTCTTAGGATGGTTTGATTTGGGGCTAATGTTTGAAAGCTACTTGAAAGTGATTTTCTTGAAAAATGGAGAAAACTACATGGTTGGTGAGAGAAAAACTAGAATAGTGGTCATCGGTGACTCAGAGAACAGCAACACACTGGGACTGTTCCAGCACAGGCATGTATGTGCCATTGTATTAAACACACTTGCTTCAGGTGAGCGACTTGCGACTAATCCTGGTTTTAAGAAAAAAGAGAATTTTTCTACAATTAGATAGCTGTTTCCGTCACAAGCATTGATTAGCAGTGCATAAAACTGATTTTAGATAATCAAAATCTTATCTGTTCCAAGGAAGAATGCTTTTGTAACATGTAGACTGCTTAAATACAAAAACTCAATTACTTTAGAATGATAAGGTAAGGAGTTTCCATCTAATTGAAATTGTTTGTGTTGTTAATCCTTGTTGAAAATCATTTTTAACATTGTTCCATTTTTTTCTTTTGTTTACCTAAGCATAGTTCAGTAAAAATAAATAAAACTTTATTTTGGTGATTGGTTCTGAAGCTGTAAGATTTCATCTTTCTACTCATCCGTTTTTGATTGTATGGCAATTTGTGGAAAATTTAGAAGTTGTGAGTGCTTGGTCTAGCTGTGTCCTGGGATGTGCTTTGAAATAAGATTGTACAAAATAATATTATTTAAAATAAGCACATTTTAATGATTTTAAAATACTTTTTATTATTTTTAAATTATTTTATTTTATTTTTAACTTTTATTTAATAAATAAAAATTTCCAAAGTACAGCTTATGGATTACAATAGCTTCCCCCCCAATAACTTCCCTCCCACCCACAACCTTCCCATCTCCTGCTCCCTCTCCCATTCCATTCACATCAAGATTCATTTTCAAGAACAGGTAATCAAAGAAGGAGGTACCTTTCTCTGAAGGGAGGAGAGAACTTCCACTTTGACCATGGCCTTGTCTAAATATGATCAGAGTCAGCAAACTCAAAAGGCTTCCATAGCCTTGGCAACTCATGACCAGAGCCTAGGGAGATTACTGACACCATAAACGAGAGTGTCAATTTGTTAAGTCAGCAACAGGAGTCACTGTGCACTTACTCCTCATGTAGGATCTCTGTCCTTAATGTGCTGTACATTGTGATTTAATGCTATGACTAGTACTCAAACAGTATTGTTCACTTTGTGTTTCTATGTGGGTGCAAACTGTTGAAATCGTTACTTAATATATGCTAAGTTGATCTTCTGTATATAAAGATAATTTAAAATGAAAAAAAGATTCATTTTCAATTATCTTTATAATTTAAAATGAAAAAAGATTCATTTTCAATTCTCTTTATATACAGAAGATCAGTTTAGCATATATTAAGTAAAGATTTCATCAGTTTGCACCCACACAGAAACACAAAGTGAACAATACTGTTTGAGTACTAGTTATAGCATTAAATCACAATGTACAGCACATTAAGGACAGAGATCCTACATGAGGAGTAAGTGCACAGTGACTCCTGTTGTTGACTTAACAAATTGACACTCTCGTTTATGGTGTCAGTAATCTCCCTTGGCTCTTGTCATGAGTTGCCAAGGCTATGGAAGCCTTTTGAGTTCACCAACTCTGATCTTATTTAGACAAGGTCGTAGTCAAAGTGGAAGTTTTCTCCTCCCTTCAGAGAAAGGTATCTCCTTCTTTTTTTTTTTTTTTTTTTTTTTTGCCGAGTGTCTTAGCTTTCCATGCCTAAAATACTCTCATGGACTCTTCAGCCAGATCCAAATGCCTTAAGGGCTGATTCTTAGGCTAGAGTGCTGTTTAGAACATCTGCCACTCAGATTTATTTTATTTATTTGAAAGACAAAGTCACAGAGAGAGGTAGAGACAGAGAGAGAGAGGTCTTCCATATGCTGGTTCACTCCCCAAATGGCTGCAATGGCCTGAGCTGTGCTGATCTGAAGCCAGGAGCCAGGAGCTTCTTCTGGGCCTCCCACGTGGGTGCAGGGGCCCAAGTACTTGGGCCATCTTCCACTGCTTTCCCAGGCCATAGCAGAGAGCTGGATCAGGAGAGGAGCAGTCGGGACTAGAACCGGCGCCCATATGGGATGCCGGCCGCTGCACCACAGTGCCAGCCCCTAAAATACTTTTTCTTCCTCCTAAGCATATAATTAAATTGTATTAATTGACTGCAGTAGTTAATTGAATTCTAGATAATCAAGGTGTTTAATTTGGTCCTTCTTGGGATAGTAGTTGTTGGAGGATATAGTTGTAGAGTTTTGTAAAGTAAGCAGACTTAGAAAATTTTTAGATAATAACATTTAGAGGCTTAAATAACCAACTTGGGATGGGCCTTTAGCCAAGTGGGTAAGATGCTTGCATCCTGTACCACAGTATCTGGATTTGATTCCCAGCTCTGGCCCCTGATTTTAGGTTCCTGCTAATGCAGATCCCGTAGGGTAGCATGATTGCTTCAGTCTAGATATTGCAGGCATTTGGAAAGTGAAGCTGCAGATGGGAGCACTTTCTCTTTCCTTCTCCCTCCCTATCCCCCTCTCCTTTGTTTTTTATTTCTCTCTCTCTCTCAAATAAATAATTAAAAATTAAAAGAAATAATACCCAAGTGGAAAACACTTTCCCCTCGAGGTGAAAATGTAGTGACTGGAGTTGGTCATTTATATTGGTTTGACCAAGACCATGTGGATTTATTCCCTAGTTCATAATTTGAACATCTACAGTGAACATGATTTTAAATATGCAGAGTTCATTTGAACTGAGTATACTATTTACACATGAAATTTTCATATAAAACCACAATGGCATTGGTATTCTGAGAATGGGGAAGGGGGGAGTATATTTCTCATTATAGAATTACAATTTAAACCAGTTGGACTAGAAAGAACAAAAAGGCAGCCTTGTATATGAACTTGGACAGCTACTTTCAAAGCCGACCCAGTCACCATGGAAGGTACACATGTCAAAGCAAACAGTTTTTGCTGTCATACATCATTGGATGAAAGGCTTAGCAAGTTACTACTGTTGAGACAGTTACAAGAGGCAAGGCTGTCGGCATAGGTAAACGCAGGCTGCCATCAACAAAAACTAAGCAAATGTTGTCAGTTATTCTGCCTGATGACAACTGGGCTTTAAAATAACAGCGAGGTCATTTGCATAACATTTCAGACAAGGACTTGTTTCTGAAACCTTGATATTACCTCTGGCTTTCGAATATTAAATACTCTAAATTACAATGTGAATCCCTGAAGAAAAAAAAATAGAAGCAAGTCTGTCTGCTGTGTAATTGTCACTGACTGGTGCCTGTCCTCCAAGCTGACATTGCGAACATATAAGGGATTTTATCTGAACTCCACTATTACATAAGGGGTAAATGACAGGAAAATATGTTTGTCAGGGAATTATTATGAACACTACCAATACTTCTCTTGATTATATGTGATTTCCTGTTTTACCATCAAATACATACTTCCGCTCACAGCTTTAATAATCATAGATTAATATTAAAAACATACCCTTTAAAGTGTCATCTCTTTCAACTCACAGTGTGTGTGATGAGTGTGGTTTGGGGGAGGAAGAGTAGAATCATGACCTAATTCTGGATTCTTACTCTGCTGCAATGTGTGAGTGCAGGTGTTAGAGATGACACATGTACAGAATGAATGCCCTGAGGCCCTAGGAGGGCTTCTGCCATGAAAAAAAATTGAGTTACATTGTCTATCTTTAAAGCTCAGTTAGAAAAGATTTTCACCAACATGGGACTTTTCTGTTTAATGGTTGGTTAGCCCAAAAATTAAGCTAAGTGAAAACTCACATATGCCTGAATAGTATGGTATCTAAGGTTTTGCTATAAAATATTGGTAGTGTTTAAATTTAGGGTTCCATAATTACTGAGTTTAGAATCTAGAAAAGAATGGACATTATGGGCAAAATGTTCTAGTACTCTGGGCTATGTATTTTTCACTTTATTTTTGTAACAAAATACTTTTATTCTGAAAATAACTTGATGCTTCAAGATCAGAAGTATTCAGTTAATAAAATCTACTTTCCAGGATACTAAATTGTATGTAAGGGTCATAACTGTTGTTGTCTCTGACTACCAGCTATTGGTGGTATTTATGTATGATCGGATCTAGTATCTAGTCATGTATATCAATAAATTCTTTAATGCCTAAAGAGAAAATGGAACAATTTTTGATTCAATCATAATTTGATCATTGAGCTCAGCTTCTTACTGAGAGTCAATGTGAAATAGATGATGATAGTAAGTCCTAAAGTACTATTTTTGTGTGTGTGTTTTCAGATAATTTATAAAAGCCATTTTGAGTTCTTTAAAGAAATGTTATCATACGGCCAGCGCCGCAGCTCACTTGGCTAATCCTCCGCCTGTGGCACTGGCACCCTGGGTTCTAGTCCCAGTCGGGGCACCGGATTCTGTCCCAGTTGCTCCTCTTCCAGTCCAGCTCTCTGCTGTGGCCTGGGAAGGCAGTGGAGGATGGCCCAAGTGCTTGGGCCCTGTACCTGCATGGGAGACCAGGAGGAAGCACCTGGCTCCTGGCTTTGGATCGGTGTAGCGCTGGCTGCGGTGGCCATTTTGGGGGTGAACAAACGGAAGGAAGACCTTTCTCTCTGTCTCTCTCTCTCTCACTGTTTAACTCTGCCTGTCAAAAAGGGGGAAAAAAAGAAATGTTATCATAGACATATAACACACATCTAAAATACAGGAACCTGAAAAATATTTTTATTTGAGAATTACCCATGATAGTAACAATTATAGCCAACTGAGCAATTTTTTTAAAGTTAGATTTAAATTCTGAATATTTCTTTGTGTTTTGTGTTTGGTAGTAGACGGCTGACATTCCATAATGGCAGATTAGAGAGTTCCCATCAGTGCAATATAGTGTAACAAATTTACTTCATCCTGTCAAATTTATAACATTATATTACAGGAAAATATATACTGAGAGTTAGCAAAGCATGTGTATTTGTACAAATGTTAATTTTGCCTAATGTTATCATTTTAAGCAAGCTTTAAGTAATTAACGTTTCCTAGTTTTTCATTGGCCTGTTGCTGTGACTCATATTTTACAAATTGGTAATACATTAACTCTTTGGCAAAGGAAAGGAAACATCAGGCATAAAGTACCTTGTGATTTAGGATCTTCAAAATTCAGAGCTAAATCACTCCGATTGAATTCCCCTAGTGTGGGGAGCAACTGGGAGCAACTTGGACTAGACTGTTACTGGAATTAAGACTTATTCTATACATCTGCTCTCCCACAATATGGCGCTGGGAGAGGAGGAAACAGCTTCTACACAGCTGCCTCCAGTTCAACCAATAAACAGCAGGACCTGCTCCTGATTGGAGGAGAGCAGCGTACTCGGCGTGTGGGTAGCAGAATTGGGATTGGTGGAAGAGGACTATAAAGGAGGAGAGAGACAACACCTGAGGAACATCTGAGCAGCCCCCGAGAGAGCCGGCCGGCGGTGTGCCACTCTCCTGCGGAAGTGGGGAAAGTGGCCAGGGGGAACCGCCCTTCCACGGAGGTGGAGGGACGGTAGCCAACCCGGGAAGAACCAGCAGCAAACCCGGGGAGGGCCTAGCAGACAAAAGAACAGCGCAGGGTCCTGTGTCATTCCTCCACGAAGAGGGGGAGCAACATAATGGTGCCGTGACTCGGATATGAAGCCTAGGCAGGGTTTAGTGTCGTTCCTCCGCGAAGAGGGGGAGCGACACCCTAGTTGTAGACTTCTTATTTTCAAGATTTTTTTCTTTTATTCTGTTTATTTTTATTTTTAAGGCTTTTTTACTTAGCAATGAGCATTTAATCTCTCACTTACTAAATAGTTAAATGAAATAACACTTAAAAGATGATGTAATTCCATGTTTTAAAACTATGAGCACCCACAAAATTCTGAATCTACCTGTTAATCTCAAAAAGCAATGTCATCGAAAACCTCCCTTTTATTGCAGGGAAAATGCAGTGGAGGCTTACACCACATCTTTGTGTGACTTCTCCAGATGAGTCCATGGAAAGGAATGACCTTTGTTGACCTTCTCACACTCTTAACACTAGCAAATTTGATCATTTAGTCTGAACTGGAAGCAAGGGAGAACTGAAGAGAGCCTGAAAGCCAACAATGAGAATTAGTGACTAGTGGACAAGTCCAAGCAGGCAAAAGTGCCCTTGATTATTTATAGCAAACAAGCCTGGTACTCCTTTATGTACCACTCTTTTCTTAATAGTGATGAAAGAGAAATACAGATTTGAAAGTCACAAGATATGAAGTTCTGTAAGTCTAATCTGGAGTAAAATAGTGTTTTATAATTATTTTAAAATTAAATTGAACTGAGTATAAACATGAACTTTGTTAGCTGGCACAATATAAAATAGGGAATATTTTCAAATCTAGTACTATCTAAAAAAAGGAACAATTCCAATACCTAATCATCTTTCAATCTTATTGTAAGAATACCTGATTTACCAGAGTAATAATGATAGTGAACACTAATATCCATTACTATTTGCGAGGCAATAACTTGAGCACTTTAATATTTGTTAAATATAGACAGTGGCCCTATGAAATAAGTACTATCATTCCTATTCCTAATTTACAGATGAGCAAATGGAGGCAAAAGAAAGTCAAATTTCTTGTCCAAAATCACATAGCTAATCACTGGCAGAATTGGGATTTTGTATGAATTTCCCAATACTGGCTTCAAAGTCTATGTTCTTAATGCTTGCAAGACATTATTGCCTCCTAGGTTTGGTGAAAACTTGTCTGGAAATCAGAAAAAGGGCAAGAAAAAATCTGCAATAGATTTTAAAACTTATTTCTAAAATATTCTTTAAAAATGCTAATATGTTGTGTAACTACTATATCTACCTGCTTCCTTTACTTCATGAATCTAAGTGAATCTCCAGAATACAGAATGTGAAATACCTTGATAGCATACTAAAACTTATTGATAGAGATTTCTTCATGATATATCAAGAACTTTTCGAGGAATCAAAGTTACTTTATTTATGATATAAATTACCTTTCTGGAATCCTTTTTGAAAGGAATTTGAATTCTTCACATTTGCATCTGCACAGTTAATAAAAATAAATAAAATGTAGGTTTTTTTTTATTTGCCCTACAAGTGTTATTTTGGCTTTGGTTATTTCCCTAGGATGTGTTTCTTATACTTCAGGTGGGTTGGAGTACTGATTTTTTCTTTATACAGGAAGATAAATAGCAATAAGCAATTAAGTCTGTGTTAATGCATGTAAAGAGAGTTTCCTTCTGCTGGAGCTTTACTTAATTTAAAAGTTACTGAAAATGGATATGTGGAGACTTGTTGTCTGACATGTTTTCTTATGCAAACTTATCACAAACTCCTAAGAACAGTTCTCCACAGGAGATTGAAGATTTGGTCCTATCAGTCACCAGTCTGAGAATGTTTATAGCATCAATTGTAATTTGCATCATAAGCCCAAGAACCATAGGGTGATTTCATCTAATAAATCATATTCCTAGAACTTTCTAATAACTTCCAATAGAAGAAGTATAAATTTCTTTACAGGCAGCACTTTGTTGCACTCATGTATTATCTAGGTAAAAATGTAGCTTGAGTGGTACAGGTCAACAATAACATCTAAAGTGATAATAATACCCTTGACATTTTGAACATTATGATTTGACCTTAGAGACATCAAGAGGAATGGTATGTTCTTTAACGTGTTATCTGTAGATTGAGGTTCATCAAAAAAATTAGCAAGTGAAATTGCAGATGAAATTATCTGCGAACTGCTACTTATTATATTGATATCTTGGAAGATATAGTTTTAAAAATTCTATCATCTATTATTTAGAGAACAGAGTGGAAACTCAGATCCTCATTTAAAAAATTGTGTTGGAAAGACATTGGAAAAAAGCGGTAACGAGTAAGTTCTTAATGGCACAGAGTCAATCTAAAGGTACTTGGATGTGTGTGTGTGTGTGTGCATATATTGTGGAACTTGCATCATGTTGAAAATTGAGGTCCTCATTGGTCTCTTTTGCCCATTTCCTCTACAAAATTAATTTTGTAGATCTCGAAGTTTGAAATTTTATCTTCACATTCTTTTCTTTGCTCTCACCTGGTATATAAAGGTTATCAACTTTTATTCTGCAGTGTGTTTGAAGAAATCTTTTATTTTATTACTTTACATCCTGATTTAGGCTCATTTATACTTCATACTGTGAACTTCTTCTAACAACTTCCACTTATGTTTGCTTCAGTCCACAGTCACATTTCCTTTCTAATCCTGCAGATAGATACTTTTGCCTAAATATCATTTTCATCATCATTTCTATGCCCAAGAACTGGTGGTGACAAGCCTGAATGCTTCTGCTGGACCTTCAGGACTTCCTACTGCTCCCTTTCCCCAAGTCTCATTGTTCCAGGGAACACACACACACACACCCTCACTACTTCCTCTTTAGTTAGCTCCATTTTAAAAGCTTTCATTTCTAGGCCCTGAAATCCAAATTAATCTCAATGAATTTCAATGAATATTACACTGTAAATACTTGTGTTCCCTTGTCTTCTAAATTTCAAGTTAATGATGATGTCCTTCGGAGACTCTAATTAATTCCTGAGACTTATATGAATAGGAAGTATTACAATTATATAACTTTTCTACCATCTTAAGTCATTAAGCCTTTCAAACTATTTCCTTGTAAATTTCTCTCCCCCTTTCTGTGGAAAAACAGGTAATCCAGGCCGGCGCTGCGGCTCAATACGCTAATCCTCCGCCTTTCAGTGCTGGCACACAGGGTTCTAGTCCCGGTCGGGGCGCCGGATTCTGTCCCAGTTGCCCTTTTCCAGTCCAGCTCTCTGCCCGGGAGTGCAGTGGAGGATGGCCCAAGTGCTTGGGCCCTGCATCCTCATGGTAGACCAGGAGAAGCACCTGGCTCCTGCCTTCGGATCAACACGATGCGCCAGCTGCAGTGCGCCAGCCGAGGCGGCCATTGGAGGGTGAACCAACAGCAAAGGAAAACCTTTCTCTCTGTCTCTCTCTCACTGTCCACTCTGCCTGTCCAAAAAAAACAAACAAACAAAAAAACAAACAAACAAACAAACAAAAAAACAAAAACAAAAACAAACCCAGGTAATCCAGAGGCTAAATTTAACTTTAATTAACTGATCAAAGTTTCTGGGGATCAATGTCCTTATCCAGTTGATATGTCAGCTGTGATTTCTTTATCCTGTGGGCTCAGGAAATAGCAAATGTTGTGGCTGTGTTACACCTTCTTTCTCACAACCCATAAACCACATTTTAATAGCCCCTTGAGTTTAATATTTTACAAGTGAAATGATGAAAGGTAGAAATGCAAGTCCTTTTCATTTATTGATAGATTTATTAACTTGGGTTGAATTTCTTTTAAACTCATGACAGAAAAAATTTGAAGGAAGGAGGAGGAAAAGGGAAGAATGGAAAGAAAAGATGGGAAAAGGGAGGAATCAAGATATGAGGCTGGGATGAAGGAAAGAAAGAAGAAAAAGAAAAAATAAACAGTGAAGTACATACAGAAAGAAGGAATGATAAATATTTTGAATCCAATACTTTCTAAAGGGGAAAACAATCCTTCAGTATTATCCAAGTTGTATTCAGTATTATTCAAAAAATTAATCAAATTTCTTAGAAAATATATGGCCCATGTGCCCTTAAGTCACATAGACTGCCTGACAAGGCAAGGCTAGATTTATGCAAGTCCTCTGTTTACCTAAGAAGAGAGACATTTCCCATATGAAATGAGACAGCCTTATCTTTATATTCTATTGCTTTTATAAAAAAAGTTTATATAGCTTTTCAGCAAGTAGAATTTCAAAAGCTTATTTCATGATCCCTGAATAAACGAACAGGAAAAGATAATGCACAGTGCTAGCAGTCTCCATTTCATATATTGCATGGTTTAATGCAAATATTGCTGGACAGCAGAAAAATAATAAACATGTTCATTGTGCTTTATCTATATAGAGTGTGGGTGAAAACATGGATAAATTGGGCTGCTGAAACAAACTTTGTTCACATTTAAAAAAAAATATGTAAGCCAGTCTGCGATGATGTCAAGACTCAAGTACCAGGCACATTAAGGAAGACATTCCATTTTGAAATAGAATTCATGTCAACGTTGCTGTGATGGTAAAACATATTTACTTAAGTACTAGTACACAGTTCACAATAATCTGCCCAACTCCTGGTTAGTGCATAAATTCATCTTTTTTCTATCCTTCCATTTGTGGAGGATGAAGGCCAAAGCTTTATTTGATGTGGCAAACATTTCTTGCTAAAACCCAGAAAATCTAATGTAAGTTGCATTGCCCTACTCCTGATCCCCACAGGAAGTGTCACTTCTACATCTCAGTACAAGTTCAGAACCTCTGATTTCATGGAAAATTCATCCATTCTATGTCATAAAAAATCTGATGTAAGTTAGAGCTGAGAGCATCATTTGCTTCTGAAGATAAAATCCTATAAAATAAAACAGTCAGTGTGGGTCAGAGCTGTATGTACCACTTTCATCTTAAGATAAAACCCAATAAAATAAAACAGCTGATGAGCTGGAACAGGGTGTGTGTGCTATCTCTATACTACGAATCTGTTTCTTATTTTCTAGCTATATATCTGAAACATCAGTTCATAAAGTTTTTACAGTGTTTCTCTCTTTTCCTCATTCAAATAACATATTTCTTTGGTAAAGATGAATTAAAATTTAGATCCCCTATATATTTTTGTGATACTTTTCTGTTCTAAGACCTCAGGGGAGAAATTTGTATAATCACTGGGAACATGAAGTATTTAATTTTGGAGTGGAGCATTCTCCATATGACTTTACAAGTAATTATTACAGTAGATTTTCATTATAAGGTTAGGGAAATCAGTCTACTTTTGTTTTACTTTATGTCCTAACAGTTGGTGCTCTATAAACATAATGTTTTCATGGAAAACTTGTTTTTGATTTCAAACACACAATTATATTTATAATTCCCTTTACACAATAAAACAAATCAGTGTGAAAGAATAGAAAATTTTGGAGAGTAGTTATTATGGTAGGAGTTCCTAGTTCATCTCAGAAGGATGCTATGATGCTCAGTGTTTTTTTTTTAATTCAAGAAATTCTAACTATAGAAATTATTTAAAAGAATAATGAGTGAGGGGAAACCATCAATATCCAATTCATTATTATTCCATATCTGTTGCTTATTCTGTCTCAAAGTATTTTGCTCTGATAAAATGTAATTTAGATTTTCCTAAGCTTTAAAATAAGCAATGAATCACCCACAGCAGAATAGTTGAAGTAGTCAGAAAGGACAATTACATCTCCCTCACAGCTCGTGAGTTCCCTTGTACATGTATGCATAAGTGTGTGCGCGTGCGCACACACACACACACACACACACACAATTTCTTTAGTTACAGGCTCACTCCAGGAGGTTTGTCTCTTTCTAATTAGATACACATAATCCATCCAGCCCGTTTGTGAAGTTCACAAGTTGATTCTCTCTCCCTCTTTTCTTGTCTTCTCCGTCTTCAACCAGACAATGAAAACAAAGATACAGTAGAACTCATTTTCTCATTATTGATTTCATGCACCAGCTGCCAGCTGTTTTATCTTGTTCGTTTATATAACCCTCTGGGCAACTTTTAAAAAGTACTTTTCTTTGACCATCTGCTAAGTACAATTGGTTTAATAATTAAAGACTCACCATCCCCTTTCAAAGAAACATAAATGTTGCTATTGCAGCTGAGATACCAACATTTTAGATTCAAACACAGAGACAGGTTTCATTCCATTAATCAGTATCAAACGCTTTGAGACAATAATAACTTTATTGTTTTTTTTCTTTTCTTCCCAGAGCAGTTTATGCTAAGGGGAAAAGTTACTAAAATTTTTTTACCTTAACTTTTTGTTTAATATCTTTTTATTTCCCCTCGCTTTCTGTTTCCAGTTATTAAGTATTATTACTTTAACACTCTGACAGATATTTTTTCTAAATATACAAGTAGATTTGAACATATATTCAAGCAAACACTTAAGCCGTATGCACTCATATGACCAGCCTTTATAGATGAAAGCAGATCTATTTCCAGAGAGAATCACGCTCATGATATCCACTGGAGCAG
This sequence comes from Oryctolagus cuniculus, assembly GCF_964237555.1. Classification (NCBI taxonomy): domain Eukaryota; kingdom Metazoa; phylum Chordata; class Mammalia; order Lagomorpha; family Leporidae; genus Oryctolagus; species Oryctolagus cuniculus. Next base: position 64,643,026 of record NC_091453.1, on the reverse strand, counting down.
CACTGGTTACAAGTCAGGGTCTCACCATCTGTCTTTTTCTTAGCTGAAGGATAGTTCAGGTACAGATGGAATCAGGGAATAAACCTTCTGTTCAGATCCTCATAATTTTGGAATGTTGCTAAAATTGGAAAGCTTTGCCATTAGAATTATGAGTGATGCTTTTTTAAAAAAAAATTCCTTACTCAGCATAATAGACTTATATTTGTGATATTGGCACTGGATGTTTTGATTTTTGACCTTGAATGTCAGAAATGCATTTATTGGATGATAAGCAAGACTTCAAACTGTTACTGTGCATCACCAGAGTTAATTCAGATGTGAAGATGGATACAATTTCACTTTGATTTTTTCTTTAAGGTTCTGATTAGACTTCAACATTTAAATAATTTTTGCGCTGCTTAGGATGTTCTTTAGAAAACTCATTTATATCACAGTTTATCTTTTTTTATAGTTTGTCTTGGGACTGATCAGTAAAATTGTCACATTTGGGTGGAGAAGTGTATTTCATTTTTTTCTGCCACTTCCATAGTATGATCAGTACATTTTATTTTGTTATAGAATCATTTCTTTGTCCTACACATCATTGCTATACAATTCATGTCTGCTAAATTTATTAGGAGAAATTGTAGTATATTTTCTCTTTTAGAAGCAGAGGTAACATTTTCTTTTTTTGTGAAATTTAATGGAATAGTTTCCTTCAAAATGCAATAAAATAAACATTTTCTTACTAAGATGAACCTGTTACCTTTTGTGAACCTGAGAATTTGGACTTTGTTTAAAAAAGTGTTCCCTTCTTTAATATTTTCTACACCTTAAATACAGATCTACTCTGATTAGCTATGAACTCTGGTTCCTGTTAGTTCTTTTTTAAAAAATTATTTATTAATTTTTCATTTTTTTTTGAAAAGGAGAGAGAGAGAGATAGAAATTGAGATATTGTCCATCTGCTGGTTTACTCCCCAAATGCCCACAATATCCAGGGCTATGCCAGTTCAAAGCCAGGAGCCTACTATGTGATCCATGTCTTCCATATCAGGGGCAGGGACCCAAGTACCAAATATGCACATTAACAGGAAGCTGGATCAGAAGCAGCGGATCCTTCACTGGAACCAGGCACTCCAACATGGGATGCAGGTGTTGCAAGTAGAGTTTTAACTGCTGCCCCAACTCCTACCCCTATTTTTTTAAAAAAGATTTATTTATTTATTTGAAAGGCGAAGTGACAGAGTGGAGAGAGAAAGTGGGGTGGGGGGAGAGAAAGAAAGAAAAGAGAAATCTATTTTCTTTTTTTCAGGATGTATTTGTTTATTTGAGAAGCAGAGTTAACAGAAAGAGACAGGGAGAGACAGAGAGAGAGGTCTTCCATCCACTGGTTCACTGCCCAAATGGCTGCAATGGCCAGAGCTGGGCAGATCCAAAGCCAGGAGCCAGGAGCTTCTTTCAGGTTTTCCATGTGAGTGCAGGGGCCCAAGTGCTTGGGTCATCTTCCACGGCTTTCCCAGGCCATCAGCAGGGAACTGGATCAAAAGTGGAGCAGCTGGGTTTCCAATCGGTGCTCATATGAAATGCCAGTGCTGCAGGTGGAGGCTTAACCTACTACACCACAGTGCTGGCCCAGAGAGATCTATTTTCCATCCTCTGACTTACTCTCCAAATGGCTGCAACAGCCAGATCCAGGCCAAGCTGAAGCCCGAAGTCTGGAAAGTCATCTGGGTCTACCACATGGGTATCAGGGACCCAAGTACTTGCACAATCATCTGCTGCCTTCCCAGGCACATTAGCAGGAAGCTAGATCAGAAGTAGAGCTGCCAGGACTCAAACTGGGACTCTTGTTTGGGATATTGCATCACAAATGGTGGCTTAAGCTGCTGCGCTATAATGCGGCAGCCCCGCCCCCCCATACTCCCCTATTAATTCTTAAGGCCTTTAAGTGCAAATTCTCTGTTCCAAGACATCTAGTTACATACTCTTACACATTAGAATAATGTAATTAAGATGAAAGTGTTAAATTTGAAGGGGAAGTGTTTTTAAATTGTTTGAGAGGCCACACAGAGATGGAGAGTGAAGAGATAGAGAAAGGGAGACAGAGGGGAGAGAGGGAGAGCGAGCGGGCAGAAGTGAGCACTGGTTCCCATCTGCTGGTTCAATTTTAAATGACTGGAATGGCAGAGGATGGACCAGGTGAAAGTCAGAAGCCAGGAACTCAGAACAGGTCTCCCACATGGTTGGCAGGGACCCAGGTTCTTGGGCAATCATTGCTGTATCCCATAGTCTGCCTTCACAGCAAGTTGGAGTCAGTATCTGGAGCCATGCATGGAACTCAGTTACTCTGATATGGCATGTGAGTGTCTGCTATGTTTTAAAAGCACTCTTTTTCCCCCTAGGAATCTTCTCTTCATGATTCTCATGCATCTAATGTCCCACAATTATTTTTAGAAACATAATCAAAATTTAATAAACTGTGGAAACCCAGCTGAATAGTGGTCCTCTGAATTAATTTTCTCTGTGCCTTTTCTTAGTTACATTAATTTCTCTTTATTACATTTAGTAAATGAATCAGTTAGTCTCCTGCATTTATTATTTTTATTATGTATGGACCATAGGATTACATATAGATCGACACTTGGATCTGTGTGGAATTGGCTAACAAAAAAATGCTTCCTGCCTCTTAGAGTTTAATCTGCTTCAGTATACAGCGTTTACACATTACAAGCAAACTGAGCTCTCTACAGGAAATATATAGATCTTAGAGGTTAGTGTACCTCTTATAGAAGCCAGTATAACTTATAAGGTCTGAGTGCAAAAGTAATGTTCTTATCCTTTGAGTGAATTTTATTATGTGACATTCCTCATGCAGAGTAATACCTTTCTGGTTAAGCATTTTTCATGGCTTTCCCCAAAGCATAGTCTTAATAAGGTAGTGTTTTAATATTAAATCCATACTTTTCAACTGATTCTTGCTTTTACCTGTAAACCAAGGGATAAAATCCAGTTGGTACACATATGTGCACGACCAAATGGAAGGAACTAATTAAAGGATATCACTAGAAATCTTTCTTGGTTGTGTATTTTCATGTTTTATTCTGCATACTAAATAAGAAAAAGTATTGACCACAATATTCTACTCTTAATACAAAAAGAGCTGAAGTCCTGATAGGGACAGAGAAGATGGGACTTCAGGTGAGTTTTTAAGGACAGCAAAGTTTGCTGAATAAAGAGATGTCTGTGTGTGTGCATGCATGCGTGCATGCGTGTGTGTGTGTGTGAGTGATCTTCCGTTTGCTCATTTACTCCCCAAATGGCTGCAATGGCTGGAGCTGGGCCAATCTGAAGCCAGGAATCGGGAGCTTCTTTGTGGTCTCCCACATGCGTACACGGGTCCAAGCACTTGGGTCATCTTCCACTGCTTTCCAAGGTGTATTACCAGGGATCTGGAATGGAAGTGGAGCAGTTAGGACTCGAACCAGTGCCTATATGGGATGCCAGCTCTGCAGACAGCTGCTTAACCCACTACGCCACAGTGCTGGCCCTAGACTTACTGTTTAAAATTGAAGTTCAATGCACTTTTTATAGAAAGAGTTATATACTAGTAACCATCTTATTAGTGAGAGTTGAAAGGAACTTTGAGCTCTTTGGATAAGAAACTAGGCATGCAGAATAGCACTGACGTTTTCATTTACAAATTTTTAGATCATAGTTGAAAATGATGAGCTAGTGTCACATAGCCATGTGGAAGTGAGACTCATTGGATGGTATATCCTGGACAAGAATGTGCTATTCGGGGCCAGCACTGTGGTGTAGCAAATAAAGCCTCTGCCTGCTATGCCAGCATCCCATATGGGCACCGGTTCAAGTCCAGGCTGCTCCTCTTCCAATCCAGCTCCCTGCTGATGGCCTGGAAAAGTAGTAGAAGATGGCCCAAGTGCTTGGGCCCCTGTACCCATGTGGAAGACCCAGAAGAAACTCTCGGCTTCTGGCTTCAGATCAGCCCAGCTCCAGACATTTGGGGAGTGAAGTGGATGGAAGACCTTTTTCTCTGTCTCTCCCTCTCTCTTGTCTGTAACTCTGCCTGTCTAATAAATAAATATATATTTTTAAAAATTATTTTTTAAAAAGCATGTACTATCACAGAAAGGGAGAAATAGGACATTTATGTGCGTGTGTGTGTGTGTGTGTGTGTGTGTAAGACAGGTAACTAGTTTCTTAGATGTAAATTTATTATAATTAGGAATAATTTATATTAACTCTGATGCTGAATATAACCTAAAAATTTGAGGCCAAATGAAAAGTTTAAATGACAATATATTCAATACTAGTTTCATATGAAATGTCACCTGCAAGAACTGCATTCCAATATTTTGTATTAAAAATATCCACTTTCCACAGTCTGTGTTATCTTATATTATCCTAGAATGTATGATTTTATCTTTAAAAAATTTTAAAATTTGTATAAAGAGAACACATTTCATGTATATTCATATATACAGTTTTAAGAACATAATGATGCTTCCCACCATAACCTCACTCCTACCCTCCCTCCTCCTTCCTTTCTTATTTTTCTTTTAATTTTTTTCAATGACAAACTTCCAATTTACTTTATAATCACAAGCTTAACCCTCCACTAAATAAAGAATTCAACAAGTAGTAAGTAGAAAAACTACTGTTCCTCGGGAGTATTGATAAGTACTATAAACAATACTCAAATCTCAAAATGTCAATTTTGCTCATAGTTGTTACTTTTTTTGGTACTCAGGGAAAACATATGAGACTTTTCTTCTAATATGATAGAGCAGAGAAAGAAAGTAGGGCTGGTATTGTGGCACAGTAGGCTTTGGCACTGCTTGTGATTTTAGCATTCCAGATCAGAGTGATAGTTTGAGTCCTGGTTGCTTAGATTCCAATTCAGTTTCTGGCTGCAGAAGAGGGCCCAAGTGTTTGGGCCCCTGCCACCCATGTGGGAGACCAGAGTGGAGTTCCTGGCTCCTGGCTCCTGGGTTCTGCCTGGCCCAGACCTGGCTGTTATGGCCATTTGAGGTGTGAGCCAGAAGATAGAAGATTCTCATTCATATTCTCTCTCTCTCTCTCTCTCTTTCCCTGTCTCTCTCTGTCTCTATCAAGTAAGTAAATAAACAAATCTTGAAAAAAGAAAGCATAAGCTGGTATGGTCACATAGAAGACTAAGGAGAAGGTCAGAAATCGTCAAATTCAAATGTTAGTTGACTAGAATGATTCTTCTGCCTGCCTAATGAGCACATTTGATTCTTCTACTCACTTTGTGTTTGTGGTTTCTCCAATATTATTTTCCTCTAATTAATAAATATTCATTGTTTTTGTGGCATGCACAGAAATCTGTCTTTTCATTCCTTTAGGCACTATTAACCTTTGCATGACATTAATGTAGAATCAGATGTTTCTATATCATTATCATTGTCAGCCAGCAAAATGATAACTTTCCCAAAGATTTTGGCCTCTTGCTGTACACTTCCATTCTCTTGGGCATCTTTCAATAATACATTGTAGGAGTGCCATGTGGAACATAAGGTGAAATATTATACAGTACATGTACACACACACAGTTACATGGATTTAAAAGGACATTTCTAATTACTATTTTTTCTTTTATTCCCCAAGAAATTAAGATCATTGAATTTTGAGGATTTTATAAAGATTTTTTGGGAAAGTACACCTTTACATTTGATCATATCAACACAGTACATGCTTTCCTCTATTGCTAATAATTCAGTGGTGATACTCATGTGATTGTCAACCTTCCAAAAGCCTGCAGCTCATGTACTTTGCTTTTTTTTATCTGAGTGCATCCACCATCCTTCCTTGAAAAGAGATGGAATCTCTGTTTATCTCTTTGGTAATGAAAAGTTTTTACAAGCTAAATCTAAATGATTTATTTGAAAAATTGAACTCAGTTTCTCTCTGTCTCTCTCACTGTCTAACTGTGCCTGTCAAAAAAAAAAACTGAACTCAGATGTATTATCAGCAAAAAACTTATTAAAAAAAACCCTTTTACCCAAATGGCATTATGAGAAACAAAACTTAGTATCTTAGTGGTACTTTAATCCTTATTTTTGATTGATGATGGAGATGATGCATTTTTTTCTTACTGAGCATATTATGATAGATGCTTTCATTATTATCCTGAGGGACCCTTGGAAAAACTCATTCTTAATGCAAACATTACTGAGTTGAAACATATATAAAACCTGAAATAAGCTTTCAAAAATGAAATAACAGCTTATATTTTTTCTGCCCCATCCGACAATCTGCTAAAATACAAGAAACTCTTTTATACGTGCTATTTAAGCATTTTTTAAGCAACGAATATATAACTTGTATAATTATACATAACTTAGCATTTCATGTATAGACCTATGGCTTTCCTTTCTGTGTTTTAACTGGAGTGTTAAAATTGTGAGTATTAGTTATATCATGGGTATTATAAATGCAATTTATATCAGAGGATTGCAGTTATTGGAATCATGATACCTTTTCAATTTACATGTGATTTGTGCTGTTGAGTTATTTCTATTTTATTATTTGATCACAAAGTTTCAAAAAGAAAATTTCAAGTTTTCTTAATATATTTTATGAGAGTATTTACCTTTCAAGAGGTTTAGTGGTGTTTCGGTGTGTCCAATCATAACATTATTCTCAATACTCTACTTCTTTGTGAAATAAGATAGTTTCATAATGAAATACAGTTTTTAGAGGCTTTGTTTACAAGTAGAGATGATTCAGTGAATTTAGTTGGTGCTACTCAGACCTTATAATAAGTTTTTGTTCAAAACACATGTGTTTTTACTATTGCATAAATGTATAAACTTAAGAGATTTTCTTATTCTGTAAAACATTTTAACATGTCATATAATTTGTATTTAACTTATCATTTGACAGAATGATGAATATTTTGAAAGGAAGTGAAAATATCAATTGAACAGGAGAAAATAGAATAGAATGTATTCATTTTTTCTAGGTATTGAGTTAAATATGACACATGCAAAAGGATTTTTTTTGCACACTTAAAAGGTAATTTAGAGACTTTCACAGTCATTTTAAATTCAGAAATAAGGAAAATAGTGTATGAGATTTTTTAATGCTCACAACTGCAAAAATTATTAACAGTAAGGAAATATATGATCCATGTTAGTAAATCTCTTTAAATGCTTATACCTATTGCAAAAAATACTGAGATTATATCAGAAAAATCCTTAGATTACTCTTGCTTTTTTACCCAGTAAACATTTATTGCATGTTTCACAAGTATTAGGCTTTAGGACAACGCTAGATAGCATTTAAACCTAAGAATTCAAATAAAGTCCAACGCAAAGTTTTACATAGAAGTCATTATGGCCCTCAGCAAGATGAATGTAGAATTTAAGAGTCCAGGATTTTACTTATGTTATGAGGTATACACTCAGAGAGGAAGTGAAAACAGCTTAATAACATTGATTTTAGTGATATAAACTTGAATTATGCATACACATACACACACATGCAGAAATGACAGAAAAATCATAGCCAAAAACATTTTTAAAGAAATTGGCTAAAATATAAAGGTTATGAAGTTTTCCCAAACCATTAAAAGAAATCAAATTTAAGGTGATATTTTAAATAAGATAGAAAATTTTAAAGGGGGAAGAGTTGTTTTAAAATAAAGTTTCACAGAAGATTCAGAAGTGAACAACGTTGGGAACTTGGGGGAATTGGTTTGCAAAGACAGACAAATTCTAATTTCATAACATTCCCTCCTCTGTTCTAATAATTGTCTTAAGTAAAAGGAAAGTATACTCTTACATGTTTTCTTACACACTTAATCTCTCTGTTTTATAGAGCCAGTACAAACAGAACTGCTCCTTACTTCAATATGTCACCAACTTACTAGACTGTGAAAAGACATTAGCTCTATGATATTGTAGATCTACTAGTTGCTAAATAGGTGATTTTCTAGTACTATATTCTAGTTTTAGCTGTTTTTTTTTTTTTTAAGAATTATTTTATTTATTTGAAGGGCAGAGTTAGAGAGAGAGAGAAATACTTCCATCCACTGGTTCACTCCCCAATTGGCTGCAATGGCCAGAGGTGAGCTGATCCGAAACCAGGAGCCAGGAGCTTCTTCCAGGTCTCCCACGTGGGTACAGGGGCCCAAGGACTTGGGCCATCTTCTACTGCTTTCCCAGGATATAAGCAGAGTGATGGATGGGAAGTGGAGCAGCCAGGACTCGAACTGGAGCCCATATGGGATGCTGGCACTGCAGGCTGGGACTTTAACCCACTTTGCCACAGTACTGGCCCCTGAGCTGATTTTTAATTGTGATAATGCTTGTACTATAGAAATCATAATGATAGCACAGAGAGGAAGAGTTTGTCAGTATTTAGTGAAAATATTTTCATGAGGTGGCATAGGGGTGGGATTCAATGCTTCAAGTTTATGTTTTCTGGCATATTGGCTAGTTCAAGTATAGGAAAATAAAGTCAGAATCTAGTTATGGCACTGACCAATTTTCAACCAAAAGGAAAACTGATTTTAAAGGAAAATACTTGGCAAGCAAGTTATATTGATTAGGATTTATTCCTATTTAGTATAACATTTTCTTAATAAATATTTTCTAGTTATACATATACTATATATTTCATATTTCCAGTATATCAAATAATTTAGGATCTCAGTATCAGCTTATGAAATTTGTTTTCATTTTAACATCTTTAATTTATTGTTTCTTTTCATTTTACTTGAAAGGCAGAGTGACAGAGACAGAGAAAGATCTTCCATATGCTGATTCATTCCCCAATTGCCTTCAACAGCCTAGATTGGGCCATGCCAAAGCCAGATGCCAAAAACTAAATTTAAGTCTCCCATGTCGGTGGTAGAGATGCCAGGATTTGAACCATAACCTACTGCCTTTCAGGGTGAGCATTAGCAGGAAGCTGGGATTACAAGTAGAGCTGGGATTTGGACCCAGGCATTCTGATACAGGATGAAGGTGTTCCAAGTGGTGTCATAACTGCTGTGCCAAATGCCCATCCTCCACCTCAACATTAAGGTGCTTTATTTGGAGTCAGATTTACATAAGGTTTTATTTTAAAAGATAGTAATTACAAATGAAGAACTTGACTTCATTTGTACTGGCTTGTGATCTTCCTACTTACAACTCCATATTCTTTAAAATTTTTGTAAAGTATTATGTGGTTAACATTAAAATATTTTGATCAGGAGAAGATGTTTGTCCTAGTGGTTGGATGCTAGCTACGACATATTGAATACTTACTGGCTCTGGCTCCTGACTCCAGCTTCCTGTCAATGCAAACCCAGGGAGACAGTGGGTGATGACTCATGTCGTTGGGGTTCTGCCACCCATGAAGGAAACATGGATTGAATTCCCAGCTCCCAGCTTTGGCCTGAAGCACAGTCCCCACCATTGCAGGTATTGTGGAGTGAATCAGCAGATGGGAGCTCTGTCTCTCTCTCCATCTGTATTTCTGTCTCTCTGTATCACAAATAAATAATTAAATAATTTTAACCCACTGCACCACAGTGCTGATCCCCCTGTAAGTAAATAATTTTAAAAAACTATTAAAAATGTTGGTCATGGTAATGATCCTGTTGATACTGTCATATGACAATATGAGGAGATAAATTTCATAAGCCTAATATTGAACAATTGTCAGAGAGTATTATAACATATTTAAAATTTTGCTATAAAAACTTGCTTCTATTTAATTGTAGAATACATGATTTCTTTCACTAGTCTCTTTTTCCTCTTAGCAAGGTACAATACCACCTACAAATATATATACATATGCATGTTTGGGTTCCACATACATATTATGTCCAGCAGATAAACTGACCCACAGTTGTATTTGGAAGTAATAAAAAACCTATTTGATTAGCAGGCTGTTTACATTTATTAAATAATTTATTTCCTGTGATTAAAAAACACATTTGTCCTTGTGCTATTCATTGTTTTATGTATTTTTTGTTTCTAGCACTCAAAGGTTATTAAAATAGTACATGAGTTTTTTCCCCATTAAAAGCCTTTAAAGTAAATAATGCTTTTGAAAGAAAGTCAAGACATTGAACGGCTTTGAGTTATTCTCCCCATCTCCTGGCCTAAATACTCTGTAATTTGTATGTGAAGAATTTAAGACCTTTCTGCCTTTTTCACATCACATCGCTATTGATTTTTTTTTCATTTTTGTTTGTTGCAATTGTAATGTGTAAATGGTGAGTGTGGAATAATAAGAACATGCTATTTGTGAGGATGGAAAAATGTATTATTTTACTACAAACATAGCTTTAAAAATGACTGGGTAGTCTTTCATTGCCACCTGATGTGATTTTTAGGGGAAGGCATTCACAGATACAAAGGCATTCTTCATGCTGCATCACTCTAAGATCAAGATCTTGACAAATAAGCAGAGTAAAAGATGTAGAATCTCATACGGGATTGTTACAATGGGTAGAAGCGAAGAAAACAAGTCCTCATGGCCTTGGAAGGATGAGGAGGCAGTCTGAAATCCCAATTTCCATGTACAGACTGCTGCACTTTATATGAAATGGAAGAGAAAGAATGTGATGCTAGGGAGTCCTAAACAGGGGTGACTACAGAGCCACTGGGAGAAGGCTGTTATGATGGATAGGAGGGATCCACAATCCATGACAGGGAGAATCTAATCCACTCCATTAGCAATGATTCATATTCATTTACCTAATAGGAGAGAGGAGTCTTCCATTGTGTCTTTTCTTTTTCATTTTCTTTAATTCTTTTAAAATTTTGTTTGAATTAAGAGACTAAGTAGTAAGAGGAATTTCCTCCAAAACCCTATGGCATGAATGCTGATTAACCTTTAGGGAAAACATACATGCGTGGTGAAGTTTTAGATTTCAGGGAGTTTATATTGGAACAGATGGAGTGTGCATTCAGTTATGTTTGAATAAAGAAGTTATGGGAGCAATCTTTAGCAAAGTGAAAAGAGTAACTACAAAAAGAATAATACAGACTCTGAAAAGTAGACGTTTCACTAGTGGCTTATATAAACAGAATCTAAAAGAATATTATTAGATGCTGAAATATCTAACAGTTTTCATAGGTACTTATTTAGTGCTAATAATGACCCTTAATGTGAACTTACCTAAGATACCTGCCTACCTGGTTATCAATAGAGTTTTGGCCATTTTATTTGGACTGGTTGATGGGCCTGTTTGATTTTTGCCAAAACATTAAAGTTAGCACCTAAAATAGAATATAATGTCAGAATATTGACTTTTACCGAGGGAAAATTACTTATTAATTTGATTGGGATCTAGAGATGAGGACAAAAAAACTTCTGTGAAAAAGATGGATGTTGTGTAATACTTTTCAAACAGCAGAAAACAAAATATAGTGGAAAGAATACAATACTTCTTATGGAAAGAAATTTTAGATGGAGGAATTTTTCTGTAATTCAAAATTTATGGCACTGCAGCAAGGTAAAAAATATTAATCAAAGAAAGTAAAAAATTCAAACTCTCTTTGTAAAGATTTTAATAGTATTCATTCATATCTGGGGAATAATAAACATAGTAAATAAATGAACATTAATTTTAAGCATTTATCAAAAAGCAATATTTCCAGTAGTGGCCAGAGCTGAGCTGATCCAAAGCCAGGAGCTAGGAGTTTCTTCTGGGTCTCCCATGCAGGTGCAGGGGCCCAAGGACTTGGGCCGTCTTCTCCTGCTTTCCCAGGCCATAGCAGAGAGCTGGATCAGAAGTGGAGCAGCCGGGACTTGAACTGGCGCCCTTATGGGATGTTGGCACTGCAGGCAGTGGCTTTACCCACTACACTACAGTGCTAGCCCCCAGGTTTTTATCTTGACAGTTCTATTTTAAGTCAACAATATCACCCCAAAGAGTTGCTGTCCCACACATGTCTTCTAAAGACTGAACACTGTTTTATATTGTTTGGGCTGATCTGGTTATCCAGTGGGTGTTTAAATGGTAGATTGTTGTTGCTTTCAAAAAATCATAGCCCAGTGAAGGAGATAAGCATATGACTGATGTTCTAAACGAGGTGTTCACAAAGCGCTAGATGAGCAGAGATGAGTCAATTCAGAATCAAGTTATAATTTTACATCTAAAAAATTTAAAAAATTTGAAATGAGCAGGGTTAATGTTAAAAATAGCATATATACTATTTATTTTAAATTTTTGATTACTAGTGGGTGTTTGGCATAGTGTTTAGGACACCGTTTGAAATGCTTGCATTCCAGATCAGAGTGCCTCTATTCAAGTTTCACCTCCACTTTCCACCCAGCTTCCTGCTAATTCACAACCTGTGAGGCAGCACATGATGGCTAAAGCACTGCCATTGATGTGGAGACCTGGATACAGATCCAGGATCTTGGCATTAGCCTGGTCCAGCCCTGGATTTTGCCTGCATAGGGAAAGTGAACCAGCAGGCAGAAGATCTCTCTGTCTCTGTATCTCTGCCTTTTAAATAAAATGAAAATAAATAAAAATTTAAAAATATTCTTGATTACCATGTGATATGTGTACATTGTTATGGAGCCCAGTACAATATTTAAACAGATACATAGAGTGCAAAATGATAAATCTGGCAAACAGCTTCCCCAACCCCCCACTTTTCCTCCATGTTTGGAGCATACCTACCTCTCTCCTCCAGTTATTCTTGCAGTATGTAATTTATTATTTTTTATTCTTTTTTAGATTTTTGATTTATTTATTTGACAGGTAGAATTACAGACTGTGAGAGAGAGACAGAGAGAAAGGTCTTCCTTACGTTGGTTCACCTGCCAAATGGCCGCAATGGCCGGAGCTATGCCGATCCGAAGCCAGAGCCAGGTGCCTCTTCCTGGTCTCCCAAGCGGATGTAGGGCCCAAGCACTTGGGCCATCCTCCACTGCCCTCCTGGGCCACAGCAGAGAGCTGGACTGGAAGAGGAGCAACCGGGACTAGAACCTGATGCCCATGTGGGATGCTGGCGCCGCAGGCAGAGGATTAACCTAGTGCCAGCCTCTATAATTTATTTTTTTTTTGTTTACAGTTCCCCACTGTGCTGTGGGGCACTGGAACCTACTACTTCTGTCTGACTATGTTTTTGTATCCTTTATCTGACTTCTCCATTCCTTCCTACCCCTTCAGAAGGATATGAATAGCATATTATTTGACTTGTTTTTCCTATAAGGAATAAAGAGGTGGGCGTTTGGCCTACTGTTTACAACCATGGTTAAGGCCTCTGGGTCCCACACTGGAGTACCTAGATTTGATCTGGTTTCTGATTCCAACTTCCTGCTAATGCAGGCCCTTGAAGTCAGCAGTCATGGCTCAGTAATTGGTTTCCTGCCTCCTACATGTGAGACCTGGATTGAGTTCCTGTCTTTGGCCCTAGTCACACCTGTTGTGTACATTTGGGGAGTGAATCAGTTGGGAACATTCTCTCTCTCTCTCTCTCCCTCCCTCTCCCTCCCCTTCCTCCACTTCCCTCCCTCTCAAATAAATAAGAGGAAAGAAAAAAAGAGAAAGGAATATTCATTAGAATTCCCTTTTCACTACACTGCAGTTAGGTGCTTACCTGTACATGGTCTTTTGCTAAACACTACAAAGAGAAACCATTATTGATCTTTCTTTTTTTGTTGTTTGCATTTTGAAATTAACACACATTAATGGGGTTAGGGAATGTTGAATATATTAACAATAGATGAAAATGTATGTATTATTATGTTCTTTCTTTTTTACCTAAGTATGATGAAGTGACAGCAGCAAGTACAGTGGCATTTTTTCTCTATATAACTGTTAGGAAATGATCTAACAAATTCTCTTTATTTATAGGAATTTTCTAATCCAGAAGTACAAGTTAAAACTAACTGCCTGGAGGAGAAGTAAAAATAAAAATGGCTTTCTTGATAAATGACAGCCGTATTTTTACTTGCATGCATAGTTATAACAAATACCAAAAAATATACAGGCTATATGATGAGATTATTGCATTCTTACAACCACACTGTTTAGTTTGGTTACCATATGAAAAAAATATAGCGTTTGAAAAATGGAGTTAGATTGACATTAGGACCACAAAGTTTGAGCTTTGAAGACAGGATAGAATCATGACTTTCCATAACCTTCAAAGAGAAAAGGTTGAAGAAGATTTTACTGAAAATAACATAAACTCTCTTCAGCATACTTATAGATAGATGTCAACTCTTTATTACAATGCAGATTATTGTAAAAGAAATGTATATATTTTGATTGAAAAGCGACTTGCTGAAACAAACATTTGAGCTTCTTAGCCTTTCAAGTCCATTTTTCTACAGTGTGGAAACAGAATGACGCACTACTGAGTTCTTCTGTGAAGTAGTAAAGTATCTGAAAGGTTTTCAGTTAGTGCTTCCTAAACATAGAAAGGATATGCCCCTTAGCTGAATACCACTAACAGATTTTACAGTAATTATGAATCAAAGAAAAAAGAATGTGTCCAGTGGCAAATTAGCAGCAATGACTACTGACATCTCAGAGGAATTTCAACTTAATCTACCTGTATTGTAGGCAGGCTGTCAACAACTTAGGAATCAGAGAATTTTAAGATATTTGAGCTATGATGGGCTGGAGAGGTCTACCCTGGCTTTATAAATAAGGCTATTGTGTTCTAGAGAAAGGGAAGCTAGTTGGGACCAACACTCAACTCTTCTTATGCCTTGTTCAGTGTTTACCATTTTAAGAGAGAGAAACAGAAAGTGAGTGAGCTAGCGAGAGAGGGAAAGAGAGAGACAAATTGAGAGCTTTCATTCATTGTTTTCACTCCTCAAATGTTCACAAAGATTAGGCCTGGGCCAGGGCAAAGCTGGAGCCTGGAACTCAATCCAGACTTTCCACGTGGCTGTCAGGGACCCAGTCGCTGGAGCCACAACCAATGCATTCTAGGGATCAGGCATCAGCAGGAAGTAGGAGTTAGGAGCAGGAGTCAGGCTCAAACCCAGATACTCCAACACAGAATGCAGCCATGCTAACTGGTGTCTTAACTCCTAAGCCAAATGTCTATCCCGTTTCTCTGTTTTCAGATTGTGATATTCTTGATATTAGCGACTGTTGTTGAAGATCTTTGTGTTCTCCATATCCTGTAACAGAGACTTTTGTACATAGTTAATGATCAGTAAACATTTGTAAAATAAATACTGAACTTCAAAGCTGTGATGTGGCCTCTATGGGATCAGTATGCATGCTGTTAGATATTAATTATAGGCATGTTTGAAGAGTTTCCTTCAGTTCTTAAAGAAGTTGATTCTTCATAATGTATAAAAGTAGCAAAGCTTACCAAGGAAAAATTTATCAGGATAAGCAAATAATTCAGTCATATTCAGATAGATAAATACATCAACAATAATAAGTGAAAGAACACTGAGTCAGATTAAAAGCTCTTCAGTCTCAACTCTTCCATATATAGAAGCGGGACAATGATTCAAACTGTGTTTTGTACATAGAATAGCTATAATTCATTAGTTAATGAAGATAAAATGCACTTTGAATTGCAAAACTATACAACAGTAAAATGGTATTATGATTTAAATGTGGAAATTTGACCTGCTAAACAAGTTATATTTAGTGTTTCAAAATATAGCCATATGTATTCTTAGTATCTGTCTCTGGTCTCTTAATTGGTAAGGAACATGCTTTTTACTTTATTTTATTTTATATTGCTCATTGTTAGAGATTAAGTTAGGGGATGAATGTAAAGGATTTAACAGATTCAAATCAGTAATTCTCTTCATACTCCCTCCCACTCCTCATCCCCACTCCCTTGGTCATATGTTGAGAGCATGTCCAGGTCAAGATTATTTTTCTCTGATGCTGCTTGAGATTCTTAGTTATCAGCTAGACTAAATTCGATAGGATTACCAGAATGATCAATTGGCAAATGAACTCATTTTCTTGGAAACAGTTTAGTTTAGAGTTCTGCTTTTTCACATCTAATTTAAACTTCATTAGACAAATAAGCTGAATGTTTGAAGAAGTTAAGCTATAATTAAAATACATTATAATATTTTTATCTCCATGAATATAATGAATCTACACTTATTTGCCCATCAGTAATTCAATATATGTAAGACTATCAAATAAATTTGGGTTTATAGGGTTTCTCATCAATGTTGCTTACTGCTAAAATTTACTCAGATTCTAAAACAATATGGTTGTCCTTATATAAATCATTCATCATAATCAGTGATATAAATCATCACTGCATAGGTGAAATAGATTATTATAATGTTTTATGAAAGTGAGCTTGAAGACTCCACCTTGATAATTTTGAATCAAAGTGTTCCTTCACAAAGCCAATGCCCATTCCATCTGAAAAGTATTTTCTGGTGTAACCTAATTTATTTTTTCATAAAGATTGCATTTTCATAGGGAAGAGAGACCTAAAAACAAGCAAATATATAAAACAGTTACACAATGTTATAAGTGTTTTGAAGGAAACACCATTTAAATCAGGGGTTGACATTAAGTTCTCTAAGCAGCATTTTATTTAGGAAGTAGGCTAATTTTGTAACTTCTCAGTATGCTATCAATCCCAAAGCTAACTAAAATCTGATAAAGCACTAATTGCATTCAGTGTTTCAAGGGTTGTAATGTATATCTACCATAAATGTTTCATTTGGCTTCTAGAGCCTTAGTGTTTTCTGTGAGTCATTCTGAACATAAAATAGCAAGACATGATATCAGTTAGAAGTTCTGAAATATATCAACTGTAACAGTGCTGGAAATAAAATGTCCCTTACGAGAGGCCTATTGGAACCTCCATATAATAAAAAAAGCAAGATTCATAGGGTCATCCCTTTGACACCTACATTGGGTATCTTTAGCCAAATCTACTAATGTGAATATAGCAAGATTATAAGAAGAAGAATTTCTAACAGAAATATTATTGATAAAGATATCACAAGATTAAGTGATTTAAAATTTATAAGCTTTCTAAGAATTTTTACCATTTAAATATTTATACAATATACATGCTTTCAGGAAAGTTATTAATATCAAAGTTTATGTATTAATTGAAATTTATGGAGTTTGAATACATGGAAGAATAATATTGAAAATACCATTTAGAATACATTGATAATATCACTGAAGATATATAACTGGCTTCAGCCTTGAGAAGATATATACTCATATTGTATATATTCTGAAATTATTGTAGCGTAAGAAGAAAAATTTATTCTAATTTTTGAAAAGACATTGAGCCATAAACCCATCTTCTCAGATTCTTTGCTATTGTAGGACAAATGAGAAATATCACTAAAACTGCTGAGGCTTCTCAGACTGGACTAATAAAGTACTATCTGCAAAATGAATCATCTGACAGAAACAACTGGCATAGTCTTGCATTCTTTGACAAGTATTGGCAGCCTATGTTTATATGATACTATTTAATGCACATATGTATGTGTTTATGTACATAAGTATATATGTGTGATGAAATTATCTTCTACAATTTTTAAATGCCATAGACTTATTTATCTTCACTATCATTCCATCCCATATTCAATTTTACTTTCCAGTTTTCCCTAGATTCAGAATTTCACTCTCACTGATTTGTAAAAGACTCAAGCTCATCAGAAGCAAATATTTATTATAATCATTTTTTGTTATTTCCACTTATAGGAGAAAGTTTTTTCTAAAAGGAAGTAAATTGTCAGTTTTAATTGGATCTTAATTCAGAAGATCTAGTATATCTTTGGAGACTTAAAACAAAAGTTTGGATAACTTCTAAAAACTTAGTTATTTAAAAGGCAGAGTGACAGAGAGAAAGGCACAGTGAGATCTTCCATATGCTGATCTACTCCTCAAATACTTGCAACAGCCAGAAGCTGGGCCACACCAAGGTAGCAAGACAGGAACTCCATCCTGGTTTCCCACATGAATGGCAGGGGCCCAGATACTTGGGCCATCATCTGTTGTCTCCCAGCCTCATTAGCAGGGAACTGGATCAGAAGCAGAGCAGCCAAGACTCTAACAAGCACTCTGTTATGAGATGCTGGCACCCATGAGCAGTGGCTTACCCTGCTGTGCCACAATGCTGGCCCTCAGAATATTATTTTAATACTTTTAAGCTGAAAGATATTTTCAGTTTCCTGTTCTTCTAGCATAATGCTTGCTAAAGAATTTTCAGGATTCCTAAAGAGAGTAAATAGCTTTAAAACAGCTGTAATTGAGCAAGTATTGACATATATAATGAGTAAAGTTATTAGCTAAGAGTGAGGAAAGCCCCCCCCAACAGCATCAGCAGTAGTTCAGCAGTTAATATGATTTAATCATGTCCCCAAAGATAAACTTTAGAAGTGTTACTAACACATATTTATGTAATTTATTCGCTACCGATGTCATTTAGGGGTGGGGAGACATTGCTTAACTTATATTTCATTTATATATTACAGTTGTTTTCATATCAATATGTTATATATTATATTGGACCAGGAAAACAAATTGTATGACCAAAAGATCTTATCCTTGTAAAACCTAATATAATAGTCACCCAAATATGAAAGTATATGTCAAGTTAACAGATGACTCCATTTCAAAGCACAGGATGCAAGTTTTTTGAAAAGGTTTATTTATTTGTTTGAGAGGCAGAGTTGAGAGAGAGAGAGAGAGAGAGAGGAGAGAGAGAGAGAGAGAGGTCTTCCATTCACTGTTTGACTCCCCAAATGGCTGCAATGGCTGGTGCTGCCAGATTTCAACCGGGAGCCTGGAAGTCCATCTGGATCTCCCATGTTGGTGGCAGACACCCAAGCACTTGACCAATTATGTTGCTTTCTCAGGTGTGTTAGCAGGGGTTTGGATTGGAAGTCAAGCAGCTGGGACTTGAACTGGCACTCATATGGGATGTTGGTGTCACAAGCAGCAGATTAACCCACTGTACCACAACAGCAGCCTTAGAGTACACAATTTTATTGATTGTTTAAAATTTTAAATATATCACTGCTACCCTAATTGAATTATATTGTTTGTGTGAATGTAATCACAGTTTGTCTCTTATTGAATCTACTTTCATCTAACACAACTTGTGTAGGTACTTTTCTGAATGTAATGGTGTCACAACTTCAAGGGTCAACTTATCTTTCCTCATGAAACTAAGTGCATAAAGACATAGAGATTTCTCATCTGCTGATTCATTCTCCAAATGCCCACAACAGCAAGAACTGAGCCAGGCAATAACTGGGAGCAAAGAATTCAATCCAGGTCTCCCATGTGGGTGGCAGGAACCAAAGTACTTGAGCCTCTATCTATTGCCTTTCCAAGGTATATACTAGAAGGAGGCTGGAATTAGGCATGGAGCGATGACTCAAATTCCGGTACTCCAACGTGTGATGTGGGCATCTCAAGTGGCATCTGAAAGACTAGTCCAGATAGCTATCTCACCCACAAGCTTAAAATAGCAGCCAAAAGTCAAATTAGTATGCCTCTACTTCATCAAGTTGTGCTGAGAAAGTATGTGGGACTAGTGTTGCTAGATCTTTCTTTTTTTTTCTTTAGATGACTTTCACATTTAGATTACATGAAAACTATCCAGATTTTCAAAGGTCTAGGTAGAACAAACAAAATATATTTGGACATGCGTGGTTTGTTAGTTTACAGCATCTGCTTCAAAATCAGTGGAATGTAGAAAGACCACTAGATTGGCAATCTAGGGAGCCATGAATCTGGTCTCTTCTACTATCTAAATGTGTAAGTAATGTCTATGGACCTTATTATGTACCCAAGAGAATAGGACTGATATGACAGTCTTTGGAGGAAAGTTCGAAAAGTAAATTCATGGGCCCGGTGCTGTGGCATAGCAGGTAAAGCTGCCGCCTGCAGTACCAGCATCCCACATGGACACTGGTTCGAGTCCTGGCTGCTCCACTTCCAATCCAGCTCTCTGGTATGGCCTGGGCAAACAGTAGAAGATGGCCCAAGTCCTTGGGCCCCTGCATGGGAGACCTGGAAGAAGCTCCTGGCTCCTGCCTTCGGATTGGCTCAGCTCTTGCCTTTGCAGCCAGTTGGGGAGTTGTCCAGCGGATGGAAGACCTTTCTCTCTCTCTTTGCCTCTCCTCTCTCTGTGTAACTCTGACTTTCAAATAAATAAATAAACCTTTAAAAAAAAGTAAATTCTTAACATATAGTAGTGGAGGCAGGGTGAAAATCACAGGGGCAGTAAACTTCTGACATTAACCAGTTTAGACGCCTTCACCAAATAATTGAACATATCAGGGACTAATTTCTCATTGGTTAAATGGTGGTAGTGGTGGGTGGGTAGTCAACCAAAACAGCTCAGGTACCCCTTAATATATCACATAGGAAAAAGAAGTAGTGCACTAATTGAAGGGATAGAAGGGAATGGTTCCCTCTTATCTCTATTATTTCCCATCAGCACTTTCACTGAACTTTTTAAAAAAGATTTATTTATTTGAAAGAGTTAAACAGAGGCAGAGGCAGAGAGAGAGAGAGAGAATCTTCCATCCACTGGTTCACTCCCCAGATGGCCGTAACAGCTGGAGCTGCACTGAACCGAAGCCAGGAACCAGGAGCTTCTTCCAGGTCTCTCACACAGGTGCAGGGGCCCAAGCACTTGAGCCATCTTCTACTGCTTTCCCAGGCCATAAGCAGAGAGATGGATCAGAAGTGGAGCAGCTGGGACTCGAACCGGCGCCCATATGGAATGCTGACGCTACAGGCGGTGGCTTTACCCACTACGCCACAGAGCCGGCCCCTCACTGAAGTTCTTTATAATTCAGTTTGAAATCTAGTGCAATAGATAATCTCAAAGATTTAAAAATGGTATATTTTGAGTACTTTCCACTCTTTTTTAAAAAGATTTATTTATTTTACTTGAAAGTAAAATACATTACACAGAGAGAGGAGAGTTACACAGAGAGAGGAGAGACACAGAGAGAGGAGAGACAGAGAGTTACACAGAGAGAGGAGAGACAGAGAGAGAGTGTGTGTGAGAGAGACAGAGAGAGACAGAGAGAGAGAGAGAACCTTCCATCCACTGGTTCACTCCCCAGATGACTGCAACAGGCCGGAGCTGTGCCAGTCTAAAGCCAGAACCCAGGAGCTTCTTCCAGGTCTCCCATGTGGGTGCAGGGGCCTAAGCACTTGGGCCATCTTCTACTACTTTTCCAGGCCATAGCAGAGAGCTGGATTGGAAGTGGAGCAGCTGGGTCTCGAACTGGTGCCCATATGGGATGCCAGCACCACAGGCGGCAGCTTTACCCACTACGCCACAGTGCTGGCCCCATTTCCACTCTTTTTTTAGGTATGTGATAAACAGCTGTTGGAAGTGTTTAAGCAGGTATGCTGCATGGGGTGTTTTTTAAAATTAATTAGATTATTTTTATTTATTTGAAAGGCAGAGAGAGAGAGAGAGAGAGAGAGAGAGAGAGAGATCTATGCACTGTCTCTCCAAAATCCTGCAACATCTGGGGGTAGACCTGGCCAGAGCCAGGAGTCTGGAATGCAATTTGAGTCTCCTGTCTGTCGTCAAAAATATTGCATTGGCTACTATACTCGATATAACACTTGAGTCATGCCAGTGTGCACATTAGCAGGAAACGAATTGGAAGTGGAGCTGGGACTTGAACCTGGTCATTCTGATATGGTAGGTGGGCATCCCCCTTTTAAAGAATTAGTGATATGAGCACTGGACTTACATTGTGGTATTTGGTAGTGATTTTTTAATGTATTCTGAAAAGGACTAATATCCTTAAATCCAATGAGTCTGAGTTTTTAACTGTACTCCTTACTTTGTGGTATTTTTTGGTCTCTTTTCATGTATTTTGTATGCTGCTTGTTTTTATTATTAAATGTAATTCCATGGTCTAAGTTTAGGTTTCAAAAGTGAAAATTCCCAGGGCCGGCGCTGTGGCACAGTGGGTTAATGCCCTGGCCTGAAGCGCTGGCATCCCATATGGGCACCGGTTCTAGTCCCGGCTGCTCCTCTTCTGTTTCAGCTCTCTGCTGTGGCCTGGGATACAGTGAAAGATGGCCTAAGTGCCTGGACCCCTGCACCCACGTGGGAGACCTGGAAGAAGGTCGAGGCTCCTGGCTCCTGGCTTTGGATCGGCGCAGCTCCTGCCATTGTGGCCCTCTGGAGAGTGAACCAGCGAATGGAGGACCTCTCTCTCTGTCTCTGCCTCTCTCTGTAACTCTTTCAAATAAATAAAATAAATCTTTACAAAAAAAAAAAAGTGAAAATTCCCTACCTCAGAGTCTTCTGTGAAACTAACCCTCATTCAGTGACAGGCACAATGAGTTACAATCACTGCCAATAATTTTGTTAAACTTTGTTTTCTCACATCAAAAATTGAAGAAACAAAACATAAAAATATATTTTTTCATGGTACCGTGTAAAATGATCTTAAGCAATTCAAAATACAAGCTGCTCTCAATTACTACACTTCTTGGATCTCAGAGCAGAATCACCTTCTAGTTATAACTTGTATGTAGGGAGATTATCTACAATAAGGTTAATCTTGTCCTAATGCAGTGCAGCAATAGTGATGACTGGGGCTGGTGAGCTGTGTAGAGTCCTTACTACGTACCACAATATGTTGTAGGATCTCAGATGCTATATTGAGTACAGTATCTGATGCAGTGTTTTGACTATTTGTAACTCTTTGGTCAGTGGCATCATAATAATGTGTATTTCAGTAACAAAGATATATTTTAGTGACTTTCAGGGCCTTTTATTTATGGTTTTTGTTTCTTATCCAGATTCAGAAGAGGAAAGGCATAGCAACAATGGTACTTGGTGGACAAAGAGGAACTAGAGTGGATACAAAGCATTGTAGTCTAACTTGAGGGAACCCAGCTGATTATTTTCACATTATAAACTGTTCTATACTGACATAATATCAGTAGCATTGAATGCTTGCTCAGCAAAATTTCCCAAAATGCTAATTATTTGGCAAATTGTAAGGAAATCTAAAATGAATTAGTTGAAATCACAAAAGGTACACATTGAGAAGTATAGAAGTTACATTTTATTTTGTATGTGAAAAATAAAGTGCTGTTAATCCTTTGTATCAGTGAATTCCCTATCTGTTAATTCAACCAACAGAGGGAAGGGTTACTATGTTCCTAAAGCTGTATTTATGAAATGCTTGCAAATAAATAAAGAAAATATTTGAAAAAATATTGTGTCTTTACTGAATATGCACAGAGATTTTTCTTGTTAATATTTCCTAACCAATATAGTATGACAAATATTTGTATAGATTTAATGTTGTTTTAGGTATTATTAGTAATCTAGAGATAATTTAAAATATATGAGAGCATGACCAGAGTATATATGCAAATACTATGCCATTTTATATAAAGAACTTGAACCTCTAGAGATTTTGGTGTCCACAGGGGATCTGGAACCAATCCACACAGAGACAGAGGGATGATTTTATATGTATTTCTTTTTTTTAAATTTTTATTTATTTTTTGACAGGCAGAGTGGACAGTGAGAGAGAGAGACAGAGAGAAAGGTCTTCCTTTTCCGTTGGTTCACCCCTCAGTGGCCTGTTGTGGCCAGCGTGCCGTGCTGATCCGAAGCCAGGAGCCAGGTGCTTCTCCTGGTCTCCCATAGGGTGCAGGGCCTAAGCACTTGGGCCATCCTCCACTGCCCTCCAGGGCCACAGCAGAGAGCTGGCCTGGAAGAGGGGCAACCGGGACAGAATCCGGCGCCCTGACCAGGACTAGAACCCGGGGTGCCGGCACCACAGGCAGAGGATTAGCCTATTGAGCCATGGCGCGGGCCGATTTTATATGTATTTAACATGTAGTACTTAAAGTCCTAGAGTCATCCCTAGTGTTAGCCAGTACTTTAAAATATGTTCCTCACATTGGAAAAGACAAATTTTCTATTATCAAAATAAATTCCCAATTTCCTTTCCTTTTTTTATAAAAGATTTATTTATTTATTTATTTGAAAGGTAGAGATACAGAGAGAGGAGAGAGAGAGAGAGATCTTCCATCCGCTGGTTCACTCCCCAGATGGCCACAATAGCCAGAGCTGGGCCAGGCTGAAGCCAGGAGCCAGGAGCTTCTTCTGGGTCTCCCACGTGGGTATAGGGACCAAAGCACTTGGGCCATCCTCTGCTGTTATCTCAAGCCATAATCAGGTAGCTGGATTGGAAGTGGAGCAGCAGGACTTGAACTGGTGCCCATGTGGGATGCTGGCACCCAGGCAGAGGCTTAACCTTCCACGCCACAGCACTATCTCCAAATTCCTAATTTTCTAAGAAAATTTTAAATTCTTAATGAAAAGACAGTTAACTCATGGGCATTTATATATTTATTGCATAATTCTAACTGCAATATTTCAGTAGTTGGTAATTTTACAATCTAGGTTTAAATAATGTACAAAGCCCATGCTATTGGAAGCTTACAAGATTTTTGTAATTTTTGGGGGTGGGGCTTAGTACAATTACATACATGTGGTGATAGCCAAAAACTGCTCTGTTTGAGTTTAGAAAGTAAAAAAGGGAGATTTTGCTAAAGTGAAAAGAAATTCCTTTAAATCTAGTGATATATAGACCATTGGATTAAAGGAGCATTCATTATCACTGACTTGATAAATATGAAAATATATGCCATTTAAGACAAGTACCATCTCAAAAGAGGCTAAGTGAACTGCCTGGCAAAAGCAAACAGTTTTGACAGTGAAGTGACAGACCGTAAGAGTAGGTCTTATGGTCTCTCCAGCAACTTCAAATACATATTTGTATTAGTTATTTGCACATATTTCAGCAGACCTTTGAGCAGAGAATCAGTTGCTTTTCAACAGCAAGCAAACAAAAACAAAGGACCAAAACAACAAGAAGTCTGAAATGAGGTTCTTAACAGAAAGGCCATTAGAAGAAGTGATTTCAAAGGGGTGATGAACCAACCACACATATTTGTATCGGGCATTATAGAGAGGTTCCTGCTTCTATGCTACTAAAAGTATACTAAGGCCAAAACTGAGAAATTATAGTCCTCGCAGTTTTTTTTTTCAGCAAGGCATTTTGGATTCCATTGTTCTTCATTAAATATTAAAGGATTGGGAAACACTGGGACTTACTACACTACTGGAAAGAATGATTATTTTGTTAATTTAGCTAATTACGTGGGATTTTATTGACCTCTTTTGTATGCATTTAATTTTGTTTGTATGTGTGTATGACTGTGTATGTGTGTTTGTGTGTGTCTGTGCATGTATGTGTGTATGTATGTGTAACCCTTGGGGGAAAGATGTTAAGATAGTTCAGTATTGCTCCAGAAATAAGTATATAGTGAGCTGTGTGATTAATGGCTTCACATTTAAGAAATAAGCACAACATTGATATTGGCTTACTTTCATCATCCTGTTGGCCAAATAAACAGCGAGAAAAAAATTAGAGGGCGCGATTTCCCCCCCTCCACCCCACAACGTGTTGGAATACCCAATGGGATGGGAAGGATGGCTCTTCAGAGAAAGGGAAAAGACAGAATATTGCTAAAGCTTTTTTGGAATTACGACCCGAGGCCATTTCTTCAACAGAAATCTATAACCTTATTTCCTTGCCTTCATATAGAGAAAAGCCCTAAACCACATGACATTTCACATTATTCTTTACTCAGTGGGTATTAGACCAGAAATGTAATAATCTTATCCATATATTTAAAACACTATCTAATAGCAATTCAGGCTTTCCTACCTTCTTTGTGCTCTTCCTGCTGCTATTTCATTGTGTGTAACCTATCTAAAATTTCTGCAGAATTTAAGAAGATTTTTTTGTAAAATATAATAAAGCCTTTATTAATTGGAAGCTAATTAACCAGAACTCTCAATTAACCAGTTTTATTTATTTATTTTTTGCTACACTCTCCTTTTAGAAGGAAGAGGCAAATGACAAGAAAACAAGCTGTTAACAGGTATTTATGTATTTATTTTTTAAAAATCAACTTCCTGGGAATGTCCTGGAGCCTGTACAGATTCAGCCCAACTTCTATAACCTTGTTCCCTGTACTATACTCACTAAGGTAGGAATATAGAGCCCTTTCAAATTTTCCAAAGCAAATGTTTAATCTTGCTTAATTCTTAGTAATAAGAAGAAAGTAAATCCAAATAGCTCATTAGAACTTGTCCATCCATTTGAGGGTTTTAGTTAATTGAGGTCTCCATGGTTTCACTATTGCCAGTTAGAAATAATTTATATCTGTTAGACTGGAAGAGAATTCCAGGAGGATATAATGGGGAGATGGCTTCAAGCCACAAGGTGTAACTCCTTCGCTGAGAACTAAGGCAGAAGTTTGAGAAAGGCTGCAGACCTTGATGAGAACTGAGTGAGATCACTGACATAAAAACTATGATACCTGTGTCAAATAATGGGAAAATAATTCCGACACCAATCCATCATCCCTTGGCTCTAGAATGCTTAGGAAGGTACATTCACGTTTGCAGGGAAGCACAGGCTATTAAGTGTGCTACAGCAATAATGGAAAAGAACCAGGCCTTCTAATCTTCTGAGTCCTTCTAAGCATTAGGCACAGCTACATTTTGTAGGCATGCTAGTAGTTCTAAAATATTTGAATTTTTTTTCTAATAATATAACTTGAAAATATTTGGAAATCTAAGAAGACTTACTCTTGAAACCTAAAATATCAATGAAAATTTCAGTTAAATTGCAATCACAGATAGCATACTGATACAGGCCTCATATCTTTTAGTTTGTAATGGGAAAAAGAATGGGCAATGACTCAGAGACAATAGAGAAGGAGGGCAACCCATGATTCCAATGTCTAATTTGTTATTGACCAGCAATAGTGTCCCTCTTCTCTTCCAGGTTCTTTAATCAGGTTAAATGACCTTTCTATGCTGTTTCCTGCCCCCACCCACTTCCTTCAGGGCTGCCCTTGATGTAGGTTTTGGCCATATTTTTTTTACAAAACAAATTTATTTCATAGGGCTTTGGGGAGATGGGGACCACACCATGTGACTTATCCAGGGCTTTCAGTATGTAAAATGAAAATCACTATGATGGTATTTCTAATATTTGGGGCATTTTCTATATTAGTCTTAAATATCATGCACACTAAATACTACCCAAGTGACCTGAAGCAGTGGATGTGCCTCCTTAAGTGCTGAATTTTCTATTAGACTGTGACATCAATACTGGGGAGACTAGAACACACAAAATTTTATTAATGAATGATTTTAACTGAAATAGGAATTGAGTTTTGAGCTTGGAGTTGGATATTGATATTGGATTCTGATTTTATATGAATGCATCTGAATTATTTTCACTCTTTTAGCAAAATGACATGGGAATTAATGTTGACTTTGTCTTAATTGTACAAAACGGTAGTTATTTAGATTATTTCAGGATTATTCAAACACACATTGTATATGAGGGTTACTTCAAAGAGTTTGTTTAAAAATGAGATTAAAATGTTTATTTTGATGCAAAAATTTGAAACCCTAGCATATTTTTTCATGATATGCATTTTCCACAAAGTTTTTGAAGAACCTTCATATGTACATTTTTATGTAATCAGATTTTACATTTATTGAAATCTGATGAAAATCACGAAGTGTTTTTGAAAGTATTCACATAAAGCGCAAGAGTGTTTAGGAATTCAGGAGAGTCGCAAACTTCAATGCCTACTGAGGCAAGGCTACTAACATAACTGAAAGACCATAAGCAATAGGAAATGGTGGGGACTATGGTGACCTAGAGTTTCTAATCTTTCCAAAGATGGTGGCTATTACTCTGCTCAGCTGATTGCTGCCATGTGGGAATGCACACTCAGTGTTGTTAAGATTTGATTTTTAAAAGAGAAGCTGAATCCAGATTTTTTATACGAAATTCCCCAATTCTAAAATGTTGGTAACTAACTCAATAAAAGGCAGAAAAAAAGCAACACTGTGCAGGCAAAACAAAATCCATCTGGGATCTATATCTAGCCCATGGGCTGTCAGTTTGCGACCTCTGTTCTAAATTGTAAATCCTCAAGGTACTGCAATTACAACAACAAAAAGTTTGTTATAAATGCACCTGAAGCACTTGATGATGGAAAATTCATGTAAAGTAAATAAATAATAAGTGGACTGCTTGTAAATAATTCTTCTGGTGCTCAAACTGTGGTTATGTGTTTTGTGACTTTTTTTACTACATAGAAATAGCCAATATAATTTTAACTTAAAATGGCTTGAATTAAAATGAAAGTATGCATTTTTTGCTTTCATGTTTATCAATGAAGTATAGTATGAAGTAGGTCATTAATACCATGACCAAAAGAGAATATTTAAGCATAGTTCTGTCACATAACATGATTATTAAGGTTTCTATTTAAAGCCCAGTTGATTTTTGTTTTAATAGGAAGAAAGCCATGTGTATAGCATGTGTTGTTTTATTTTAAATTGGCTTGCCTTTAAACAAACTCCCAATTCCATTTAGTGAAATACCTTTATTTTTACAAATGGTTAAAATAAGAAATAAAAGAAATGTAAGTAGTTAACACAACAAAATTTCATTTGATCTTTTGATGGGCATTGGCAAAGATAAAACAAAAGTTGGTCATCTGAGATTTTATTAAGAGGTAACTGTTTGACTGATCTGAGCCTGCTTGTTTGTCTGTCCTGCCCTGGACCTTAGTCCATAATCCCACTGTGCTACAATGCTTTTGACATCTGTATGCCCCTTTCATCCCTGACAATCCAAAAGCATATTTGTCTAAAAAGGAAACAATTAAATTCCAATCCATCTAGAAAAAAAGAGGAAAAAGGAAAAGAAAAACACGCCACTGCTAAATCTGCTGTAACAACCCCTATAATCTGTGCCATAAACCCTTGGGCAGGATGGTAAATTAACATTGTCATTTCTGATGAGAAACTCAAAGACTATGAAATGAGGAGAAAAGTAAGAGAGAGGGAGAAAAAAAAAAGGTACAATCTCAAATCCTAAATCAAGTGGAAAAAATCATTTATTGACAAATTAGTGTCAACAATGCAGTTGCAGATTTGACTCATATGAAAGCTGAGAACCTATTAGACAATTAGACAACACATGTGACACTATGCAAAACAGTTGATGTTTACTTAAGATTTGATAGATAGTGCTGCCCTTTCTAGATCACCAGATAGTTTCGACCATAGGTAATTTTTTGTGTAACATGCATGAAATATGATTACATATAGTAATTAATTAAACCTAATAACTAAAAATTCTAATAAGTGAGGATTCACTTATTGGTTCACAAAAGTAGAGAAATTAAGAAATCAACTATTTGATATTCTTTTAAGGTGATTTAAGATAAAATTTTAATGAACTAGTTCTTTTTTTCTAGAACATAGTAATATGTTATTCACCAAACATTATCTCTTGTGGTTTTTCATGTGTTAACTCATTAAATCCTAACAACCTTTACATGGTAGGTGCTGTGATTATGATCTTTGTTTTACAGATGACAATGCTGATGCAAAGAGAGGGTTAAGTGACTTGTCCAAAGTCATATAGCCACAGATACCAGAGCCAGCACTTGAATCAAGGCAGTCTGATTCCAAAGCTCACATGCCTTGGATTCATATATTTTATAACATGACAACTAGAATTAGACCAATTACCCAAACATCTCCTTTCATATTCTCTCTCTTTTTCCCTCTCCCCCTCTCTCTCTTTCTCCTATCCCAACTTATTTAAAAATAGCCTTTATATTCTGAAATCACTTTTGGTAGCATTATTTTGATAGAGTGATGAATTAGCAAAAATTATTATAAAACAGTTCTAATAGAACAGAAAATAAAACAGTTCTAATAGAACAGAAAATAAGGGACACCTGTGGACAAATAACTAGGTCTACATTTTGCAACATTTGATTATGAATACAATTTTTAAAGGTGCATCTGTAAAGTATTAATATTATGACTTGCAATAATCTATTCTACACTTCATCAGAGGTAACTACTATTTTGAAGTTCATGTGTATCACTGCTATGTTTTTTTTTTCTGTTATATGTGTATTTATCAGCAAACAATATATATGACTACGTTTTGTGTTTTAAAATCAATCTATGTGGTTTGATAATGTACTATCCTTTTGTAATTGTGACATTACATTTTTGAGATTTATTCATAGTCCATTATTTTTAAATTGTCTATTATACTCTTTCTTCATCTGGGTATATCACAGTTTCATTATTCCTTCCAATACTGATGGACGTGTAGGTTGTTTACACCTTTTTTATTTTACAAACTTTTTATTAGTACAAAGCGATATAATGGACATCATTTATTTTGCGTCCACATGGGAGAATTTGCCTAGGGTATAGACCTGGAAGTGCAATCGTTGAGCTGTTCATCTTCAGTTTTAATACTTATTGCCACATTGGCCTTGAGTACTGTTCTGATTTACCCTCCCAGCAGTATACAAAAGTTCCCATTTCCCCAGATCCTGGCCTATATAGTAGATATTTTAAAGAACATTTTGAAGAAAAAATAATTCCTTCTATTGATTTTCTTCATCATTATACACATAGAAATGAAACATTGATTCTGATCACAGTGCACATACCAATGGTCACTGATACTATTTGAGTCATTATTCTTCATTTTAAAACATGTAGTTCAAATAAGCAAAATAATATTATTTGAAATTTGTGAAGTATTTTTCTGATTATAAATCACTCTCTCATAAATCCTCATTCGATGAGATAGCATTCCTTAGAAGGAAGAGCTCTGGGAAAAAAGGATCAAAAGTCCATGGACTTAACCCTAAAAATAACTGTGTTTTTGTGTTTCAGTTTCATCTTTTAAATTAAGATTTTTCACTAAACACTCTCTTAGAGAAATACTATATCCTTTGATCTATGATACTTATCTTCCCTTTTCCTTGAAACTATAATTTACTTATTGTGCATAAAACATAAGGAAATAATTAAATTTTATCAATTTGTGAAAACTGTTTAACACCCTTTGGCTTCATTAAGATTGTGTTTACCTTATTTATCTTTGTCGTTCTCCTAATTCAAGGAAAATTGCTGGTGGATATTGGGGAGAAGAGAGGAGCAGGATCTCAGCATTGGATTGACAGTGGTAACACACGTCTTGAATTCTTCAGGTTTCCCATTATGAAGCATCATATAATACTAATGCTGAAACACAATGAAAGCTCAGCCCTTATTTGTTATGACTTCGTGTGTGCTTTCAAGCTCATTTTATGCACATTTCTGATTCAGGGAAGAGAATACTCAGTGTTTTCAGCTCACTTAATGTTTGATTCCAGCAGTGCTTTTATGGTGCTGCACATAACTACTTAAAGTAGAAGGAGGACTTGAGTTGAGTATTCTGTATATTCAGACTCTTTCTAGATGAGGGAGTAAGTAATTGGATTTTGTGTTTGGAGAGGCTTTTGATTAGAAAGATTTGGATCTTTACATGAGGTTTAAAACAAAGAGCTTTCAAAGTTTCTTGCATTCTATGTGTACTGGAAAGAACATTCAGTTAGAAACATCTTTATTATTTTTAAGAAAATAGAAGTGGAAAAGGAAATTAGCTAAAACTGATTTTATTTAAACTCTAAGAATTGCCCCCCCCCACGAGTATATCCTCTCTCTAGTATAGAATACCTATTCTTTTCAGTGCCTTTTAAACAGGAAAACTCTATTTGCCTATGAAGACATTGTATAGTGGTTGTGTGATGCGTGAAGCTTCTACCTATGGAGAGTAGCACTTCTAGGGGATGAAGTTTAATTAATCACTTATGATGAAGATATTTTATTGGTCTCTGTTTCTTTAAGTAGTCCTGGGAAAATAGTTTTTGAAGATTTATTTATTTGAAAGGCAGAGTTACAGAGAGAGAGAGAAGGATGAAGGAAGGAAGGAAGGGAGAGAGAGAGAAAAAGAGAGAGAGAGAGAGAGAGAGAGAGAGAGAGAGAGAGAGAGAGAGAGAGAAACAGAGAAACATAGAGATTCCATCCACTGGTTTACTCCCCAAAATAGCTGCAATGACCATGGTTGGACCAGGCCTAAGCCAGGAGCCTAGAACTCCATCCAGCTCACCCACATGGGTTCAGGAGCCCAAGCACTTGGAGCATCTTCTGCTCTTTTCCCAGGCACTTTATTAGGGAGCAGTATCAAAACTGGAGCAGCTGGCACCAGCACTCACCTGGGATGCCAGCATCACAGGTGGCCGCTTAACTTGCTGAGTGCCACAATGCTCGTCCCTGGGAAGATATTTTGATGATGACATTCCTCAAAATTGTATTGGCCTCCTACAGAGTTTCAACACCAGATATTATAAGAAAATTGTGGTTCCCACACCTTTGTTCAGATGATCTCCATATGAATACAACTTACATACATGTAACTCCTTATCTATATGTGACAACAAGTCTCAAGAATCCCCAAAGTTGCTTTTGAAGGTTTTTTCCCTTTTTGACCTTTTTGTGAATAGAATGTAAGGCCTATATTTAAGAACGTTTGTTGCGTTCTTGCTAATTGGTACCCTGTCTACAGTTTAAGCATATTCTTGAAACCATTACTTTGCTTTTTTTTTAAAGATTGCTTTTATTTATTTGAAAGAGTTAGAGAGAGAGGCAGAGACACAGAGAGAGGTTTTCCATCCACTGGCCCACTCCCCAGATGCCCGCAATGGCTGGAGCTGTGCAGATCTGAAGCCAGGAGCTTCTTCCAGGTCTCCCACATGGGTGCAGGGGGCCAAGGACTTGGGCCATCCTCTACTGCTAACCCAGGCCACAGCAGAGAGCTAGATCAGAAGAGGAGCAGCCTGGACTAGAATTGGCCCCCATATGGGATGCCGGTGCTTCAGGCCAGGGCTTTAACCTGCTGCACCACAGCGCCACCCCCAGAAACCACTACTTTATTTACTCTGGTATTTCGAGTAGTTCAGTGAAGAGAAACTTCTGTCAAAATAATCTAAATAATCCTTGCCTAGTTGCAACATATCCCATGTGGAGGCTTAACTGAGTTATTTTCTTTTTCAATATGTACCAAGTAAATCACCTAGAACACAAGATACCCAAAAGCCTTTTTGCAAAAAGATTTATTTGCTTATTTGAAAGTCAGAGTTACACAGAGAGGGAGGGATGACAGGGGAGGGAGAGGGAGAACATCTTCCATCTGCTGGTTCCCTCTCCAGATGGCTGCAATGGCCAGGGTGGGGCTGGCCTGAAGTCAGCAGCCAGGAGCTACTTCTGGGACTCCTATGTGGGTACAGGGGCCCAAGCACTTGGGCCATCTTCTGCTGCTTTCCCAGGCCATTAGCAGGGAACTGGACTGGAAGTGGAGCAGTTAGGACATGAACTAGTGCCCATGTGGGATGCTGGCATCACAGGGGGTGGCTGTACTTGCAATGCCAAAGCACTGGCCCCCAAAAGCCTTTAAGCTAGCTTCAAGTATTTATGTCAGAGCATTTTTAAGACAGTACTTCTTTGACATAGTTCACTAAGTGACTGATAAGACTATTTATAAATCAGTACTTTACTTTTTTTTTCAAAGTAAATATCATGGTTGCTCAGTGCTTATTAAAAAACAGGAAAATAGAAAGTATAAGCATTGTTGTATTACTTTTATCAACTACGTTTCTAAAAATATACTACACGCGTTTGTGATATCAGTGGATATTAATAAAACCAGTTGCAGTCGTTCTGTGTACTACTCTGTATTGAGTAGCCACACTTTTGTTAGTTTGAATGAAGCCTTGGCAAACAACATTTGCTCTCTTTTATCCACAAAACATCAGGATCATGAACACTTTTGTCTTTACCACTGACTCCAAGAATCCCCATGTGCTTTGCCACACATGACATCTAGACAACAATACAGTAATAATACTATAGGAAAGATGCCTTTTGTTATTATTGAAAACCCAGTTTGAACCTTGAGCAAGTCATTTACATGAGGTTTCCTTGGGATTACCTACATTCTTGTCCACTCTGACCTTGTAATTTTGTTCACAGTTGGAAATGTAATGCAGAGTGACTAAGATAATGTTGTTTACACAGACTTTAAGTGGAGTGACATTATAGTCAAGCAAGTGTCACATCACCCAAAGTGAAGGAAGACTTAATTACCATAATCCCGTGAATACTAAAATTTCTTAGCCATGTGCAGCATAATAATGTAACATTCTGCATGTTACGTTAAACAATGTGAAAGTACAATACATTAGGTCTCATGTGATGTTTTTCTTTAAAAATGGATACAAGGAGGAATTATAGAAAAAATGGATTTTTGAGTTGGGATACTTGCCTGAATGACCAGGTGAAGTCTGTCCTTTCTTTTAAACTCCAAGGAGTGGCCTAGTAATGTGAAAATGAGGGGACTGCTAAATATCCATAAATCTAGACACCAGTGAGCAAGGTGACAGACCATGAATTTCTCTGGAGGGCGCAGGGTAGATTTAACTAAATGGCTGAGACAGGATAAAGAGGAAAGCCTGATAACCACCTATTATTGTGCAATGGGGGGAATGTATCATTAATTTACAGAGAGTGGTGACATTTTCTTTTATTTTTTTTTACAGTGAAAAAAATGCTTATTTATTATTCAACTGCAATCATAGTTTATCAATAACTTTTGGTCTAAAAAAGAAGCTTCAGCTTTAAAATAGATAATAATTCATTCTCCGACTCTGCTAGAGGAGTGCTAAAGAATAAGTTCTGCTATGTAATTCTAAAGGCTCTTCTGGTACTATTAGTGACCTCTTAGGTTCAGGCAGACACTCTACACTAATGTCGATGGACAGAGCGTACGGTGAGTACATCCCACATTAATTTTAGCCAGTACCTTGCTCTATTTTACTTCCTTCTCACCTCAATGCCCTGAGAGAAACACAAGAACCATCTCTCCCACTGTTGCCTGTGATCTCAAATTAACAATGGCACATATTTTTCCCAGCTATTAATGGATGGGATTCCCTTTCTAGTCCATGTTGCTTTTCCATGCTGGATTACACAGTAAGGTCAATTCACTTTGAGATGCACTCACTCCCTAATTAACACCATTGCAAACAACAGAGTTATGGCAGAATCAATCACTAAGCTTCTTTTTTACAGTTAAAGGAAATAGAACAGTCAGTTTCCAACCCAAATATCTATACTCCCGGAACAGTGAAAAGTCATTCTTCTTGAAGCTTAACTCAGAACCCAGTGCAGACTCAGACTCCTAGGCCTACAGCCAGTGGCAACTTCACACATTACACAGCTGACCTTTAGGGAAAAGGGAAACCAGGACTGGCTACCACTGGTGCCGGAAGAAAGCCAGCTAATCTGTAAGGCACAAAATAAGCTATTTTTAAGACAGGAAAAGAAATGGTGAGAAAACAGGGAGTTAGAATGGAGGCATATAGAGAAAAATACAGAAAATACAATACTAAATAAAGACTAGTTTTTCTACAGCTCCTGGTGATTTTATATTTGGGAATACAATAAAACAGTACTTTTGTTTCGGGTTTTAATTCCTATGACTTGGTAAAATGCACATGTGTACATGAAAGATATATTTTCTTAAAGGCTTGGAGACTTAAAGGGAATTGTCTTGGTAATTTTACTTTGAGTCAGTGACATTAACTAATTTATATAGAAGAGGAAATAGTCATGGAATACCCCCTTTCTTAGTACTCAAGTATTTCCTGGGTCAGGAAAAGGGGAACAAGCCCAAAATAATGGGTAAAAATGAGAATAAAGCTCTGTATATGATTCTATACCCAAGACTGGGGGAAGGTTACTAAAACCAAGCAGAGAAAATAACAGGAAGAACCACTGAGTAAGGAGGCAGATTCTGTACCCAGGACAAATATCTCACCTGTCCCATCTCATCTACTTATTCTTTATCTTAGTTGCACCCTTGAATTTAAAGTTTGACAGCTATTTAGAACTATTTCATTTAAATGGAAAAAAAATCAAAAACAAAAGGCTTGTTTACAAAATAGGGAATTTTTGTTAAATATCAAAACAAATACATTAATAAAAAAGAATTGGATCATTCTTAGGTAGTAATAAGTAACATTTTTATCACCAAAAGTGATCTGTGAGGACCAACTTTATAATATATGGCATTGTATTCTTTAAACTTTTAAGCAACAAAGGTATATAGCTCAAATCACCAAAAACTTATGATTGACATTTTATGACAGCAACTTTACAAGTCAATTCTTATAATTTACTATAACAAATATTTTCCACTGTTCAACTGAGTTAGCACAAACAGATCACAGGTGGTTTCTTGTGAGTTTTACAAATACTCTACACAAGTCCTTGAGATCATACTTACAGCTTTAGCAAAAATACCCATGATTTCAGGAAACTGGTGTGTGAGAAGGGCTATCATTGCTGTAGAAGAACACAATCCCGCTGTGAAATGGATGAAAAAAGGAAGTTCTTTCTTTGGGTAAACAGAAACATGATGAAAGTTAGGTAACAGCTCTCTATCAGCAGTCTCTGTGCAGCTGGGATATGGGTAAAATAGATGTCCTTTCTCTAGTGGGTATGGAATCATTCTAAAAGTGCCTTCCCACGTGCACTGTAAGAGATTAAGAGCACCTTGTATTCGCTTCCAGTGCTGAAGATGAAAGAAAGCATAGGCAAGTGCTTCACTATCACCCCGTTTCAGAATGTGTTCTGGAGGCAAAATCAAACTTTTCATCTCAGTAAATATTTTGGAACATGAGGATTAAATTCCACAGCTCTATGAATTGCTTCCACAGCATTAATTTCTGCTGTGCTTAACCCTCTTCTAGAGGCTGTTTCTGGAGAGAATTTATCTGAAACAGTCCTTGTCTTCAACAGTGCTGCTGTATAACAGATTGCTGCTGATTTTGGAAGGCTTATATCATCATACTTTGCTAGGACTGCCTGAACATCTGCATAGGCCTGTAATTCTAAAATTGATTCTAAGAGATTTTCATGGATGTTCAACATGGTAAGAGGAGGAAATTCTTTCATCAGATCTCTCATTATTTTTACTGCTTCTCTTATTCTTCCTAACTTTCTTGCACACATTGCCAATCTTCTTTTAATATATACCAGTACACTGGTATCTCTCCTCAGTTGAGCTTCATGCTGAGGACTTTGGTGCTGGCACTGCTGTGACCGCCTATAAATTGTTTCTCCTGCTTTGAGTGCCTGCTTAAATAATCTTTCAGCATCTACAATGGTTGTTGCTTCTTCCTCAGCCAGTAGAACGTATGCAGTGGCACAGTCATTGTTTAATTCTAAAGCTTGATAGGCTGCTTTGATTCGCGCTGGAGGATTTCTTTCCCTCCATGCCTTCTGCATAACTGTGTCTGAAGGACGTAGGATGTCTGTGTCACCGGTGAAAAGGGTCTGATGGTCCTGAGCCGACAAGTTCATGTCATAGTATGTAAGCGGCTCTTTACCGGTCACCCATGTGTATCTCCTATATTCTGCTCCTCTGTAAAGGTTTAGAGGGTTTCTCCATACCTTGCATTCTGACATTCTGTCTGCCGGCTTCACTTTGTCTGTTGCTGAAAAGAGAAACTGGCTCCGAAATCCTGCTCTCTGTTCCTCCCATCAGTGGTCTCAAATGGTTTACAGACACTTGCTCGATAAAAGACGTGCCATGCTTATGGAAGTACCACCACTCAAATATAAATATTACTCCTGATATCAAAGATGTCCCTGTAAGTGCCACGTAGAATTTGGGTGTCAATGAATTTAAAAATATTGTCACTGAAGTTAGCCTCCGTGAAGCTGGGAATCGACATTTTCTAAAATTGTATAGCCCTATTCTTAAAAGTTTGTCAGTGTAACTAATTAGTTGCAAAAATGGAGTTGATTCTAAGACCCAGTATGAATGCATTTAGAAAGGCAATGCATTGTCCCTAAATTGGTAGGGTTTGTAATACATCTTGATGAATGCTACTAAATAATGTTCAGAAATGGGACTATTATGCCAAAATGGCCGTTCATTGGTTTGTAGTCCTTGAAGGAATTATGTTCCATGGCAACGTGCTCTAAAGTCCTGCAGATACATGTGAAGTGCTCTAAAGACATGGCCTGCTTTCTCTTTTTGATAACACTGAGTTTTCAATACAAAGACTTCACTTGCTCAAAGAGTTCTCTACCTCCCAGCATATTAGGACTCCAAAAATCTGCTATTACCTTGAGATTATCATTTGGAATTTTTATTTTTAACTAATTTTAATGTTCACAAGAAGGCAAATATAAAATGAATCAGTAATGAATGGTTAAAAAGGTAATTTTAAAATAAATTTGTTAGAGAGCTTTAGATGTAAAATAATGTATAGCTCAATAGACTCATGTAATTGATACAAATTCATGATACAGGCTGGATCATCTAATATACAGCATTTGAGTTTTTAAAAAAAATGTGTAAAAGCTACTCAAAGCTATAAAACATTGAAACCTGTTTACAACTGCAGTCATGCTTTATAATTAGGAAAAATTAAAAGCATTTTGAGCTGATCTTTCATTACAAAATATGCTTCTGGTGGAGATTATTTTTACTTAAATATATAAAAAATATTCTCTGATTTTCACTTGGATATTTTCATTGAATTTGGACATTTTTCCCTTTAACTGGCTAGATCTAGCCAAACAATATAATAATATAATTGGTCAGTTGATATGTACATTTATGCTGCTTTAACATGGACTTAGTCAATTTAGGCAAAATGGTGTTATTATATTGTTTATTCTCTGTTTTACAAATACTCATTTTATCACATACTAATGTATCTAACATACTAAGTATAAAGAAGAGATTGGTTTTTAGTTTTTATCATTAGTTACATTTGACAATAAAGTCCCCTCCACATTCAAAATATTATGCAAAGGAATTTGAGACATCTGATTGAGACCACCCATTTCAAAATGGTCTATTCATTTTTTTACTTTTTAGTAGCATTAAGAACAATCGTGCTTTACTTAATGTTTAGCCACCATATCTCTCTCTTTTCTGGAAGTAAATGAGACTACAAATTAATAAGACAATTTTTAAGAGTTTAGCTTGGCACAAAGGTGGTTAGAGGCATTTTTTAACTACATTTTTACTTTAGGATAGTTTCAATTTACGGAAAAATTGCAAAGATTGTACAGAGTCCCCCTATTTCCTCTGTTGTTAGCATCTTACATTTAATGAATCAATTTGTCATAATTAATGAACCTTTTTTACACTATTATTAGCTAAATTTATACTTTATTCAGGTTTTCTCAGTTTTACCCTAATGTCCTTTCAGCGTTCCAAGTTATAGGAATACCACATTATATTTAGTCATCATATCCCCTTAAATTCATCTTGGCTGTGACAATTTCTCTCATTGTTTTTGATGACCTTGATAGTTTAGAGGAACAAAAAGCAGATATTTTAAAATGACCCTCAACTGGGTTTTGTTTGGTGCTTTTCTCTTGATTAAGTTGAGATTATGTGTCTTGGGAAGAAAGACCACAGAGTGTCATTTTCACCACATTGTATCAAGGATATGGACCATCATTATGACTTATCACTGTTAAGGTTGGCCTTGATCACCTGGCTTAGGTAGTTTGTCAGGCTTCACCACTGAAAAGTTACTTTTATTTTCTCCTTTTTTTTTTTTTATTTGACAGGTAGAATTATAGACAGTGAGAGAGAGAGAGAGAGAGAGAGAGAGAAAGGTCTTCCTTCTGTTGGTTCACTCCCCAAATGGCCACCACAGCCGGCACTGCACCCATCCGAAGCCAGGATCCAGGTGCTTCTTCCTGGTTTCCCACATGGGTGCAGGGGCCCAAGCACTTGGGCCTGTCTCCACTGCCTTACCAGGGCCACAGCAGAGAGCTGGACTGGAAGAGGAGCAACTGGGACTAGAACCTGGCGCCCATCTGGGATGCCAGCACAGCAGGTGGAGGATTAACCAAGTGAGCCATGGTCCCGGCCCCTGAATTGATTTATTTTTTTATTTTTTTAACTTTTATTTAATGAATATAAATTTCCAAAGTACAGCTTATGGATTACAATGGCTTCCCCCCCATAACGTCCCTCCCACCCGCTACCCTCCCCTTTCCCACTCCCTCTCCTGTCGCTCCCCCTCTTCGTGGAGGAACGACACTAAACCCTGCCTAGGCTTCATATCCGAGTCACGGCACCATTATGTCGCTCCCCCTCTTCGTGGAGGAACGACACAGGACCCTGCGCTGTTCTTTCGTCTGCTCAGCCCTCCCCGGGTTTGCTGCTGGTTCTTCCCGGGTTGGCTGCCGTCCCTTCCACCTCCGTGGAAGGGCGGTTCCCCCTGGCCACTTTCCCCACTTCCGCAGGGGAGCGGCACACCGCCGGCCGGCTCTCTCGGGGGCTACACAGGTGTTCCTTCAGATAGATGTTCCCCTTAGATGTTCCTTGTGCATGTTGTCTCTCTCCTCCTTTATAGTCCTCTTCCACCAATCCCAACTCTGCTACCCACACGCCGAGTACGCTGCTCTCCTCCAATCAGGAGTAGGTCCTACAGCTTGTCAAGTTGGTGAGAGGCAGCTGGGTAGAAGCTGTTTCTCCCTTCTCAGTGCCATATTGTGGGAGAGCAGATGCATAGAATAAGTCTTAATTCCAGTAACTTAGTCTAGTCCGAGTTGCTCCCCACACTCTCCCCTTCCATTCACATCAAGATTCATTTTCGATTCTCTTTATATACAGAAGATCAGTTTAGCATACATTAAGTAAAGATTTCAACAGTTTGCTCCCACACAGAAACATAAAGTGAAAAATACTGTTTGAGTACTAGTTATAGCATTAAATCTCAATGTATTTTCTCCTTTTCCATACTCTGTTCTTTCAAAATCTTTGAAAAGCAGTCACTTAGAATTCTTCTGCATTTGTCTCTTCTCTCCTGTTTATTTATGCAATCATTTATTTAGATCTGTATAGACTCACTAGTATTTATTTGGGATTGTAATTCAATGCTACCATATTTATTGCTTAAATTGTTCGAGCTTTGGTCGTTGGGGTTCTTTCAGTTGACTCTTTGTGTACCTTTGACATGCCTTCAATGCTGATTTTTTTGTGTATGCACACTTCTTTATGTTGTTTTACTAGAAGAAACCCCAGGCTCATTTTGTGTATTTCCAGTGCCAAGCCTAGAAACAGCCATTTATCCAAGGAGTGGTTTGGGGAACTTTTAGTCCTCTTAATCCTGATCAGGTGCTGGAGGTAGCTAAGAAATAAGGTGGGAGACGCTGTTCCGTTTTCTTGTTGGTGCACTGAATTTTCCATCATTGCGATAATGTACATAATCCTCATTCCCTCAAAATTTACATCTGTCTATATTTTCATAAGTGCTAGCAAGAAAAAAAGTCTTATGGTCTTTTACAATCCCACATTGATTGTCATGCATGGATTTAAAAACATGCTATGTACCTTTGCAACATACACATTGTTCCAGTAGCCTACCCTACTACCCTTCTTTCCAACTCGCTAGATTACCATCAGTTTCTGAGTTACAGTGGATTCATTGTTTTTCCCTGAGAGTGGGTTTTAGGATCAAATAAATTTGGGAAACCAGGGGTTACACAAAGATAAACAAATTTGTTTAATGTTGTTTTTCTCAGAGCCTGTAATTTGTCAATTTTCTATATGAGTCTATAAGAGAAGACATTATATAGAAAGTTTTTTCAGTCTTTCTAATTAAAGACACTATTTTGCTTGGAAAATTAGTATTCCATAAGACACCCTTAGGAAATGCTGTTATAGTGGTAAGAGCCCTGAATTTTCAGTCAGAAATTTTATGTTTAATCCCTCACTGTGTGGCCAACTAGCTCTATTTTCCTAAGCAAATCACTTAACATCTTTGAGTCTTTAATTTCTTGTCCGTAAAATGGACCTGGACATGTCTCTGACATGGTTATTGTGAAGAAGAAAATAGAGCAAAAGAAATGTCTGTGAGAATTCCTTGGAAGTGCTCAATGCAATGAAAATTTAATAAGCACTTTAAAGGTGGGGGGTCTGCCTGTGTTTTGCTAACCATTGTATCTCCAGTACCTGGCATATTTTCCTGACATTTAGGCCTTAATATTCAATATATATTTATTGAGCAGTTGAATTATATTACTATTACTTACATTATTTTCTACTTTTCTCCAAGTATTGTATGGCAGCTTATGACATTTTATAAATTGCTTTTTGAGATTAGGAGTCCACATAACAAAATGTAGGCAGAAACATGAAGTTGAATTTGCTATGTAGATGCCAAAAAAACAAAACAAAACAACTTTTGACTACAGCTTTTGTTTGACGGAGCATGTGCTCCTAGCCAATGGATGGCTGCATTCTGATTAGTTTTTATTTTTTCAAGCTGACCAAATTTTCCTTTGAAATAAGGGCACTGGAGCTTTCACCTCAACACCGTGGTGATGTAAAATTCCTACTGCAGAGTCACTGAGCTGGTGCTAGAAGAAGAGGAGCACCTGTGAGCACAGGCTGTCAGAAGACCCTTGCAGCCCTGGAGTGTTGAGGCTACAGCTGCTGGGTTGAGAAGCAGGTGGAAGCACTTTGTGACTCTTTCTTTGCAACCACAGGAGACCCACTAAAGGATTTTTACTTCCGTCAGATGGATAATTTGTGTTGATTAACCAAAGTTATGGGAAGGATCTTTTTTATAATAACGAAGACAGGATGGAGCTGTGATACTGATGACAGGGCAGGCCCTGTTTAGCAATGTGCTTTTGTGAGAACTATGGTATAAAGATAATAACAGGGACCTCACATCTTCCTTCTTGCCTAATTTGCCACAAGATAATATATTCTGCGTGTATTCCAGAGGTAAACATTTTAGGATCCGTACTTATACTTCCTGAAAAGAAACTGGTGCATGTTTATTATATCTGAATTTCAGAAGTTGTCACCCTCCCTAGAAATACTAAGTGAATAGATGACACCTAGGAAGAATCCATTCAGCTTTAGAAATTGCAAAAGTATTTAACTCCAATTCTAGGCTTCCAGGTTACTTAGTGAGACAATGGAAAAGATCAGTTTAGGGGGTGTCTTTCCTTTCTCAATATTTAAATCATAATGATATATAGTAGCATTATTTTGCTCATCATATAATCCACAAATGCTGGGAAACAGACATATTTTAGCTGAAATAAATCCATATGGGATAATGGTGTCCTAACAGTTCCATAGGTATTGGTCAGTTAGAAAATCTCCAGTGGTAATTAAACAATTTCATACCATTGCTCTGATTCACACTGAAATAGTTAGCAAGCCTCTTCCCCACTATCTTTTTCAAGAGGTGAAGTACATACATTAAGGTTTGTATAAAATATGTGTGTGATCAGAGAAGACTTAATACTAGAGTAACAGTACTATGATGGCATTGCCTGAAGGATTTAGTCTCCTTTCCCTCCAGAAACAACTGCTTTGGTTCAAAAGATAGATTGCCCAGAGTATCAATTAGTATTTTAACTAAATTATTCATGTTGGGTTTTAACCAATTATATTTGTGTTCATTCTTTACCTAATTGAAATGAATACATGGTTGTACAAAACACTGTTTCATGCATGTTCTTGAAAATTTTGCAACTTTCATAGATACAATATAACCATCTTCTTTTAAATGAGCAATTACAGAAATAAATTTTAAGCATATATTTCAACCTTAGTCTATAAATTACATTTAAGAATCTTTCCTGGAACTTTGCAAATCTGAGTTCACTGAACTTATAGCAGCACAGTTAAATTCCAGCAAGTGCAAAAATAATTAGTGAAATTAAGTTGAAAATGTTGTAAACAAGTGAAGTTATTATCCATTCTGTACCACACTACAAATGTGGGAGGACACGTTAAATGATAAATTAGGGATGAACTGCTTTAATCTGTAAGCTGAACATGTTAGCAAACGGCTTGCGTTTGTAATTAGTATTTACGGCCACAGGAGAGTGCCTCTTTTAAAACAGTGACAGGAAATTGATCAGTTTAGGTTGTCATAGCAACCAAGAGTCCCATTGCTTCTGTTGGGTTTAGCCTATTATACTATATACCTACGTTTAGAAATACATTTATGAACTGTAAAGATAAA
The DNA here is from genome assembly GCF_964237555.1 of Oryctolagus cuniculus. NCBI lineage: Eukaryota > Metazoa > Chordata > Mammalia > Lagomorpha > Leporidae > Oryctolagus > Oryctolagus cuniculus. The sequence continues at coordinate 64,598,991 of NC_091453.1, read as the reverse complement.
CTACTCAATAATGCAAAAAAGGTTGGGATGCTGAAATGCCAAACTGACAAAGTCCAAATGAATGCTTGAATGCTGGATAACGAGCTTAAGTGTTCTATGGTTGTCATGACATTTCTTTTACAAAGCAAATGATGTTGGAAAAAAAAATCTTAAAAGTAGACGAAAATGCAAATCCCTTTATGACAGTATGTGGCTGTCACATTCATAATAACAGACAATAATTGATGATTTATGAGATGACACCATGGCAACAAGGTCTTTCATCATTGGCACCCCTTGGTTACTTTTCTATCAGGGGCTTGCTGAAGCCTGTGAAGTTTCCAACATGACATACAAGACGGTCGACTCGTAACTTAATCTATTAGATCTCGTTTAACACAGGGTGGAAGCGTTGTCGAGATTTTCAGAATCATCCGATAAAGTGAAAGCTGGCAATGTCTTCTGTTAAAAAAAATCTCTACTAAACTAGTAAGCACGTTCAGTAGCTGAAAATGGACAGATTTGTTTCTGTCACTTAATCTGTAAAAGAAAATCTGTGATGCCTCTCTAGCATTTGAGTGCAAGCTGTTAGATTGTTTAAAGATATGGTGTCTGATAATATACTTATATAGGAGGTGGGGGAAGAAAGGGAGAATATGATGCACCTTGACCTGTTTTGAAGTTGCAAGGAAGATGCTTTAAAAATTTGTTTTTAATGTTGAGGTCTTTCTGAAAGTAGAGTAAATACGTAGCTAGAGATTCTAGAATGGTTTTAATGTGTTTGGCAAGTGAGGAGTAATATGTTCCTTAGATGTCATCATCTATCAGAGTTTCTATTGTTAATTATTTAAAATATTAGAAATATAGTGAATCTCCTACCTTGGTTTTTATTGTAAATTTATCAAAAACCAAAATCCTTTGATATTTTGACCTCTAGAAAAATTCGTAGATTATTCGGTCACTTACTTGGTTGAAACAAACAGCTAGACAAGATCAGGTCCTTTTCAGTGGAATTGGGTTATGATTTGTAAATGAATTATAGAAATATCAAAAACTGGATGTAATCTACTGAAAGTATCAGATTTAAATGCCATGAATGTAACGTAAGTATATATATATATATATATATCTCAAAATCAATCTTTTTATATGAAGTTTTAAAAAATATGGATGTATGGAATTTTCTAAATAATTAAAAGGTACCTCAAATGTTTGTGAAAAATCGAGTTAAAAATAAGTTCATTTCAGTGCAAAGTTGTTTTGAAACCCATACATAGTTTTTTCATATGATGCATTTTCCATGAAATTTTTGAAGACTCCTCCATATTCATGAATTTCAAAATTTTTGCATATATTTATTGCACTTTCCATGGACCTTTTTAAGTGCCCTCATATTTCTTACCTGAGTTAACCTTTTTTTGGTTAGGATAAAAATCCATAATACTTATTTCCTTCAGAGGATTACATAAATACATTATATAAAGTAGAATCTTTAGTCATATTTTTATTTATATGTTTTCTATAAAGTAGAAGAGATATGACCCCTAATTTAAGAACATGCTAAGAGACAGTAATTTTGTTCCAAATGAACAGTTAAGAAAATGGAATAAAATATTCAATGTAATAATGATTCACTTCCATTAATGGAAGGAAATAAGTTAATTTTGATGGCGAATCTTCATCTAGATGATAGAAAAAACAAATAATAGGACAAAATTCTCTCTCTTTTTTGCAATTTGCTAATATTTTCGCTAATGATGAAAAGATGTTGTATCAAACATTTACTGTATATGGGTAATGTTTCAGTTATCAGTCATATTTAATTTCTCCTCTTCTATAGTAGATTTCTATTAGAGGAATTGCTTATTTAATGGGTAATAGAATAGAGATTGGGGAGTTGGAAAGGAAGCCCAATTTTGAAGAGTCAGCTAATGAAACTCTATTCTCGTTGACTTGATTATGTCTATAAGCAGTTAGAAATACAGTTTAGTCTGGTTGAACTTGTTAGATATGTTATTATTGGCTAGTCATTTAAGCTCAGTATCTTTATCTGTAAATTGGAGAAAGAATGAGTACTTGCCTGATCAGGTGGTTGTGAGGATTAAATGAATTGATACGTGTAAAGCACTTATCTTTATCCAAGTATTAGACATATTGTTAATATTTAATACATTTTGGTTATTGTTAATAATGTTTGTTACCTCCATTGCTATCATTCTCTTTCCCTTCCTTGATGTCTAACATTTCAAATTATATCATATATCTACCACATTTTCTGTAAAGCCTTATAAGCTGATTCAAAGGAATTATAGTCACATTTCTCCTTTGAACTACAATTGCATTTTAGTTTATCTACTATTTCCATATTTCTCACATGCTCCCCAGTCCTACAATTGCATAGGTAGATACATAATGATCCCCATTATAAATTCCTTGAGGGCAGGATTGTGACTGACTCATCATTTCCTGACCTATAGTAAATGCTAAATAAATATTAGGCTGTGATAATAGTTGTCATTATTGCTGTTACTATTGAGAAATCATAAACAGAGGTGATAGTTGAACATTAGAATAAGTGTGCACTTCTATTTATATTCAGTATTAATGCACCTAATATTTTCAAATAACTTCAATTATGTTTTATGAAATAAAACACAACATCATTTCAAATTGAGTAAATGCTCAGTAATTTAAATGATTCAAAATGTATTTAATTGATGGTAGTCAAGTTTCATTATTATAGGAAAACATTCCTGATGAACGGTTATTTCTTTTAAAAATTAGATATTTTCAAGCTATTAACTAATTGTGAATGGTCTATTTATAAACTATGAAAGGTTATTTTTGCTTTTAATTCCAAACCCTTGATAAAGCAGATGTGTTAAAAGATCTCATAAAAGATGATAAAAATTTTAAAAAGCAAACTAAGTAACATCCATGACTTTAGAATGCACATCCCTTTTGGCTTCCCTTAAGATGTAAGATATAAAACATAATGTAGGTAAGGTGTTCAGAACCAAGTTCAGAAAAAGCAGCCCAGAAATCTCTGGAGAATGACGTAGATATGTTAAATAACTTAAGAACTTCAGTATGAGACATTCTTTCATGTCTTTTGCACAGAGTTTACTTTGATTCAGTGATTCAATAAAAGACCCTGTGCTTAGGGAAGTGTTTTCTACTTGTAATTTATAGATTCTACGTGGCCATGATCCCTAGTTGGGTCAACTTTCTTTTACTATTGATGTGAGTGCAACTGCCATTGAATTCAATTGGGACTTTAAGTGCACATCTTAGGGATACATTTTGCCTTTAGTCTAGATATGTAAGCAGGGAAGTATAAAAAATGGATCTTAACTGAAAGGCTATATGAACATACTCCCAGATTTATGACAACCATCTCTAATATATAGCATCAAAGGAACAGGTGAAGCCCCATTTGGAAGAAATAATTTCTAATATATTACAGTATTTCTTTCTAAGCAATATCTCTGTCCTCTTAAAAGCAGAACCCTTCTGAGTGTTCAGTAGCTTTAGTTAAGGTGTACATAATTAATCAAGTTAAATCAGATGTTTGGGATAAATTTCTTGATGTAATTAGCTATTAGGCATATATACATTTTTCACACGAAGTTGACAGTTGCTTCAAAGAAGAGAAAGGGTGGAGTTACATGGCTGTTGCATAAACTGGCAAAAATAGCATGAGAAAATATCAAAATTTATTGCACCTTTCATGAACATGCATCAACAAGCAGTGACATTTAGCCAGCCAAAGGTAACTGAAAGAGATAATTAAACTAGTGAGGCAGTATTACTCAATACATATCTATCAATATTTTGTTGACTACTTCAGAATAGGCAGGAGGCAAGGACTAAAAATCAATAAAATTTCATAAACATAAAAATATTATAGGTCAGAATACATCCGATTATTAAAGCTTTTTAAAAAGCAACTTTAGTGATATTTGAACATAGTTATTTCTAACTTTTGGGTTATAATAGAAAGGTGTCTTTTTTAGTAATTACCTTTATTTTCTGCCTTCCCATGTTTAAGGCCTAGATCTTACTGCCTATATGAACCCATCCCTGAACTCGTCCCCCAAAAGTATTCCCCCTTCCTCTGAACTCTACTTGTACACTTAGTTGTGCATCATGCATGTGTATTACTTCCTTCAGTTCATTCAAAAGTGTGTATTGAGCACCTATATGGGCTAGGTACTGTTCTAGGCAGTGGGCATATAGAATTGAACAAAACAGAAGAAGATTGTATCTTTTACTGGTAAGATAAACTAATAAAATATATAGTGCATCATATAACAAGAAGTGCTAAAGGAAAAAACAAAGGTGGTAGGTGGGATTTGAAGAAAGAAGTGTGTTGAAATTTTGGACAAGTTGGCCAGGGAAGTCCTCACTGAGATGACTTTTGAGAAAAAATTTGAAAAAGTGATGATGTGTATATGTAGGGGAAGAAAGCCTGAGAAAAGGGAACGTTAAACCCCAAAGCCCTGAGACCAGAACCTTGACTACCAAAGAACAGTGAGAAAGACTAGAAAAGAGTGAATGAGGCAACCAGTAGTAGGAGCATAGATGAAATATGTCAAGGGCTCAGATCTTGCTTTTATTTTTAAGGAACTTAGAAGCCTTTGGAGGGCTTTGAAAAGAGGAATAATGCCATGTCACAAGTTAGCAGAATTATTCTGAGGAAGAACCCCCTCTACTAGGGTGTATAAACCAAGTATAGGGGCTGGCGCTGTGGCGTAGCGGGTAAAGCCGCTGCCTGCAGTGCCAGCATCCCATATGGGTGCCAGGCCATGACCTGGCTGCTCCACTTCTTATCCAGCTCTCTGCTATGGTCTGGGAAAGTAGTGGAGGAGGGCCCAGGTCCTTGGGCCCCTGCACACGTGGGAGACCCCAAAGAAGCTCCAGACTCCTGGCTTCAGATCGGCACAGCTCCGGCCGTTGCAGCCAATTGGGGAGGGAAAACCTCTCTCTCTGTGCCTCTCCTTCTCTCTTTGTGAAACTCTGACTTGCAAAGTAAATAAATAAATATTTAAAAAAAAACCAAGTATAAGAATTGTTATAGAGTCGGAGGATAATCTCGGTGGCTGAAACCTTCAAGGACTAATAAAGAGTTACCTGTAAATCAGTAGATGACTCTAAAAGAAAGAGATTGTGGTTGTTGTACATGTATTTTGATACATAGGATGCAAAACTAAGTGTTTTATGAAGGAGAGAGTGAAAATTATCCATAAGCAACAATGAGGAGCGAGAAAGAAACCTACCCTGCCACTAGCCCACTAGCGTGAAAAGTATGGAAAAGTGACAAGCATTGAGAAGGCTCATGTATTGTTAATCATGTAATTATACCTCTGCATGCCTTTATCCACTCAACTAGAAGTTCTATCAGTAGGATTCAATGAGGGGAAATGAAGACACAGTTTTCCAGATTATGCATGTATTTTCCTCACTGTATTTGTAAGCTCCTAAGGGAAAGGGGCGAATTCAATGTACAGAGAGCCCTTTAAGAAGCAGAATTTCATAAATAGGCGCCTTTTAAAATTTTCAGACACGGCATATCTGGTTTATTCTTCCGAGACATGATATCTTGAAAATTACTAGAACAGATTGTAAAGAATGAGAAAACATAACTCCTTAACTACAGAATGAAGTAATATAAGCATAGAAAATCAGGAGATGGTAATGTTTTTCATTGAATGCATGACATGGCAAAACAAAAATACTTATAATAATATGCTATAAAAGGGGAAGGTGTTGTGGCACAGAAAGTTAAGCTGTTGCTTGCCATGCAATTCAAACACTGGCTACTCTGCTTCCAATTCAGTTTTCTGCCAATGTTCCTGGAAGGGCAGCAAATGATTTTGCAAGAGCTTGGGTCTCTGCCACACACACGGGAGTCCTAGATGGAGTTCCTGAATTTAGCCTGGCCCAGCCCTGGCTGTTGCAGGTATTTGGGAAATAAACCAGCAGATGGAAGATCTCTTTCTCTCTCTCTTTCCCTGTATCCATGTCACTCTGCCTTTCAAATAAATTAAAAAATGCTGCAATAATATATAATAGTATCCTAAACACTCACTGTTTAAGCAGCCTATGAGGCCAAGTCATAATTGATAAAAAAAGGTAAATTTGCCATGAGTTATTTCAGTAGTTATATATAAATATAAATTAGTTTAAAAATAGGGCCTAGTGTTGTGTTACAGCAGGTTAAGCCACCACCTGCAATGCTGGCATCCCATATCTGAACACAAATTAGAGTCCCAACTACTCTGCTTCTGATCCAGTTTCCTGCTAATGCACCTGGGAAAGGAACAGAAGATGGCCCAAGTACTCATGCTCTTGCCACCCAGGTAGGAGACACAGATAGAGTTCAGTTCCTGACTCTTGGGGAGTGAACCAGAGAATGGAAGATCTATTTCTTTCTCCCTCTTTTCCCTCCTTCCCTCTGTCTTTCAAATAAATAGGTAAATCATTAAAAATTAATATAAGCATAAAAAACAAAAAAATTACTGAGGACAACATGAATCTAGAGCAAGGTTAAATGACAGGACATTTGTTATATGTAAGCTTTATTATTTTTTCTTTAATAGGTAAATGTTTTATTCAAAGAAAACAATGAACTTTTATGGTTAGGGAAATGATAGAATTATAGTTAGAAAAGATGCTCAGTGAGAACGAGGAAACTATGCTACCTCTAAACTGGACTCTTAAACCCTACTCTTTTACTAAAAGTAACACTATAATATAATATTGACAATATTGCATTTTTAAAAATCTGTTAGAAGTATTGCTAATGAAACTGGCATGGCTTTGATTTAGATTGACATGGCTTGAGACACAGGCACAGGGGCCACCATTGTGGCAACGGCAGGTTAAGCCACCACTTGAGGTGGCTCTGTTCATATGTGAGTGCCTATTCTAGTCCTGGTGACTTCGCTTCCCATCCAGCTACCTGTAATGTGTCTCGGCAGGCAGCAGATGATGGCATTCAGGTCCTTGCTATCCAGGAGGGAGAGCAGTATGGAGATCCTGGCTCCTGGTTTCAGCCTACACTGGAATTGGCTGTTGCAGCCATTTGGGACATGAACCAGTGTATGAAAGATTCTCTCTCTGTCTTTTCCTCCCTCCCTCTTCCCTTCTCCATCTCTCTTGCCTCTCCCCCTCTCTCTGATACTCTGCCTTTCAAAAAGCAAATAAATAAATATTTAGAAAGACATAAGCATAACTGAATATTACTTCAGAAACAATAGCATATCACAGAATACATGAGAGAATAAACTAATCCCTACAAGTTTCAAGCTGTGTTCTGGGAAAAAGATATTCCAGATCTTCATGTTCTAATATCAGAAATATATCTAAATCCCTCTTTTCAAAGTTTATGCAGAGACTAGCATGTGTATCTTTGGGTCCATGGTGTATATTTTTAGGTCCAAATTATATATATATATATATATTTTTGACAGTCAGAGTTAGACAGTGTGAGAGAGAGACAGAGAGAAAGGTCTTCTTTTCCGTTGGTTCACCCCCAAAATGGCCGCTACAGCTGGTGCGCTGCGGCCGGCGGCGCACTGAGCTGATCCGAAGCCAGGAGCCAGGTGCTTCCTCCTGGTCTCCCAAGCGGGTGCAGGGCCCAAGCACTTGGGCCATCCTCCACTGCACTTCTGGGCCACAGCAGAGAGCTGGACTGGCATAGGAGCAACCGGGACAGAATCCGGCACCCCAACCGGGACTAGAACCCAGGATTCTGGCGCCACAGGAGGAGGATTAGCCAACTGAGCCGCTTTTACATATATATATTTATTACAAATTAATTGCTCCAGTTTTTCTTTTTAATCTGAAGAATGTTAAAGACCCATAAGGAGAATGCAAGGTGAAAATTGCATGTGAATCAACTAATGGATTACAGACTTTACAATTAGCATCAGATTGCATTATTATTATTATTATTATTATTGTTATCATTATTGCTTTTCTGGCCACTTAGTGTAAAGCTACTTGAACACAGAAACATGAACTAACATAATTCAGCCTGAAAGTTAGTTAACACAATAATGTAATAATGAAATAAAATATTAGTGTATCTATCAAGAAGTTAGAACCTAAAGTAGTTTTGCTAAGTGCAGAGAAAAAAAGTTTAGAAGTTGGGAAAACTACATAATAAATTTTAGTGACCAAGATATACCTGGATTTATATCCCCAGCTCTACTGCTTGCTGTGTGACCTTCTGCCAGTTATTATAGTCTTGTTGAGCCTCAACTTATAGAAAGGGATGAAATATCTTCTATATTATTGATTTGTTTTGAGAAGGTATAATGTATGAAAAGTACTTACCCTCAGTACTCACTCAAGAATAGGTGGCTTATTACCACAAAAAATACTTAACTTTTAAGTTATTGTCTTTGATTACAAAACCAGACATGATTGGCACAGGTAAAGGTGTTGAGGAGGGAGAAAGCACTGTGTCCCAGAATGTTATGAATCCATGGATAAGAGAATGAGATTGAATTCTGGTGAATGTTGAGTTATATTAAGTGGCTGATGGATATGGGAGAGCTTCTTTCCTGGGGTATACCATAACCAAAGATACAGAAATAGAAATGGTGACAAGTTTTGATAAGTTACTTAGGCAAACTTTTTCTAAGGCCTTGAGGCCCCAAAGATGGCAGAACATGGATAGTACATGTGAAAATGAAGACCAAACATTCAATCTATAAGACAGATGATGATTTTGCAGAAGATTGAAATAGTTATTCTGAAGAATCTAGAATAACTGATTGACAAATGCATATCATTTGACTGAAAATGCAGTATCCTTTTCCCTACACTACACGATTGAGTACCAGGCAAACTCACAATTTCTCATGTTCAAAACAAAATATTACTATTGGAACTATATACTGTTAAATGATGATGGGTTCTTGATTGCATCCATTAGAAACTGTACAGCATTGCCTATGATAGCATTTGAATACATTATGACTAGATCTGGTAATGTATGATGAGAAATATTTAATACTACTATAATATGCTATTAATAATTTTGAAACTTTTAGAGCAACTTTAAGGCTTGTAAATACCTAAAACAAATATTTAAGAAACAAAAACTGATTCAATACTATTTCTTTTCACTTTCAAAATATAAAGAACAAAATAAAAACAAACATGGTAAGTTTAAAAGAAAAACAAGCATGATAAATATTGTGCTAGTGAATTATTCTAGTGTTATGGAAATGTGCTAGAGGACTCCTCCTCCCACCTTAGAGTGAGAAAAAAATACTCATAGACTGAGTAAATAACACTGCCAACTCTCACAAAAATATTATTCTAACATAAATATCCTTTACAACAAAAATAGCATCTGAAATCCTTTTGCCAGGGTTGGGGTAAGTGCTTCGATTAGAACTTAGTTTTGCTAACCTCACAAGTAAACCAGCTGCATTATTGTGAGCATCTTGGGATTTCAAAAAGTAGATTTGAAGTAGAAAAGAAAATTTGGGAGCAGCTCTCCTGCTGATATGTGCACTTTCTAGCTGTTTCTGTTACAATCTGGACATGAGATATCCCTTGACCAATTAGTAGTGATTTATATTATGAAAGTTTTTATTTCCCTAATTGCACTGTAAATTTTGCATGACACAAAATAAATTTGTTTTGTTATTCTAGATCCAATATGTTGCACAGTGAAAAACTGTAAAATAATAAATTAATTAATAAATATGAAGAATTCAGGAAATGTTCAAACTACAGCAGGAAATAATATCGAGTAGAAATACATTACTTCTTTACCATACCCAGATACTTTGAGGATCTACCTTCTTCTTTTTTTTTTTAAGATTAATTTGAAAGTCAGAGTTACACAGAGAGAGAAGGAGAGGCGGGGGAGGAGGGGGAGTCTTTCATCTCCTGGTTCACTCCCCAGATGGCTGCATCGGCCGGAGCTGCACTGATCTAAGCTAGGAGCCTGGAGCTTCCTCCGGGTCTCCCACGCGGGTGCAGGGCCCCAAGGACTTGGGCCATCTTCTACTGCTATCTCAGGCCATAGCAGAGAGCTGGATTGGAAGTGGAGCAGCTGGGACTCGAACTGGCTCCCATATGGGATGCCGGTACTGCAGGCAGTGGATTTACCTGCTATATGCCACAGCACTGGCCCAAGAATCTACTTTCTTAAATCCTTTCAGAATTACCCAGAGAAGTAGTTTAACTTTTGAGATTAGTAAAGGGAGAGAAATCTTTGGACAATCACCTATTAGATAGAGATATTAACCATTACTCTTCTTTGATGATGGCTTGTCAATTTTTTGTACAAGGATTAACAATTTTTAGATATTTTTACAGGCCGTTAAACATCCCATCATCCTTCCCATGTTACATAAATATAATGTGTTAGGAAAAGGTTACTCATAATTAAGCAACCATTAATGACTGAAACACTTAGAGTAGTATCTGGGCTTAGAGGCATTTCATTTTGATATACAAAGAGTAATATAGCAAATGTAGCAATGGGAATAAAACTGATTTTTTTTCATATAATTGACCTAAAGCCTGTTTCAAGTTGATAAATATCATCTGTCCGAACAAAATCCTAAACAAAGCAACAGAAACTTGCTCCAAAATAAACAGGTGAACAGCATGTAAGACAAAGCAGTTCCCCAAAGGCATTCTTAGTACATGGTCATTATTTAACCCTTGACTGAAAATAAACAATGCTGACGGAGTGTGTTGGGGAGCTATGATATATGAATGGTGTCAATGCTGTAGGCTGATAACCTATAGCTTGACATCCTTATCTATAAACTTTGACAGATACATCATTTTGTTATTGTCACTTTATTAACTTGCACCTTCGATAGCAAAAGATAATCTTTCTACTGTCTAAAATAGCAATACTTTACTAAGTGAAATATTTGGGAAACTGTCAGTAAGGTTCAGATTTTACCAAGGAACAATCCTTTACACTTGGATTCATATTAAGTAGCTATGTCTCAATATGGTATGAAGTTGTTTGCATATCAACAGCAGACAATAAACGGTTTTGTCACATTAAATTATTTATGCCAAATAATCATGACAGCTTCCTTTTAAAAATGATGCTTTGCTAGAAAATGTTGCTCTGGTTACCTAAATTAAACATTGTTGCCTAATAAATTAATATTTTGGTCTTGTGAATTTTAATTGGAAAATAACAGCTGTTCCTAGTTGGAACTGACTACTTGCTTTTCTAATAATGTTTCCACTGTGTGGATACAGCGGGAATTTCACAAGCCTCCACAAAAACATGGGAAAGTAAATCAGTTTCACCCTATTGTGTCTTGGAAATTAGAAAAATAATCTTTTGGCAACATCTTTTCAGACAACTTGTTTTTTGTGCTTGATAGATTTCCTGTCATTACCCTGATTTTGGTCACCTGATACTAGATTAATTCCTGATGTCAATTTGAATGTTTTGCTTCAGATCCCAAACTAAATGTGTTTGGATCTAGGGTGCCAGTAGGGATTGTGTTTCTTTCAATTTTTTTGGGGGGGGGATCTACTGTTTAAATGTATTTAGGTTCACTTTTTCTTTTTAATTATTTATAAGGTGAACAAATTTCATATATTTCATATATACATATTTAAGAGCCTAATGATACTCCCCACCCTATTATCCTTTCTGCCTATGCTCCTACCCTCCCTCCTCCTTCCTTATTTTTTCTTTTAATTTTTACAATGAGAGATGAGCACCTTTTCTTTTCCCAACAGATATTCTAATTTACTTTATTTTCCTTGAAGAACATCTTTGCTATCTTGACTTTCACAATGTCCTTGTTGTGTCCTATTCCTGAAAATCTTTAATTAATGGTCCAGCCCATCTTTCTGCCACACTTGCTGGGTCTGTCCATCCATATTCATCGTACGGTTTATTGTCAAGTTGTACTTAGGACATGAGAATCCTTTCATGAACTATATGGCTTTGGCAACTGCGTCAAGTGTTAGTTCTCAAGAAGGTGATGTTCTTCTTGTTTAGATTTATTGCCAATGTGTCCTGAGCACCTGTGTTTTATTAAAGAGACTAGCATTAATAGAAAAACAGGGACTTAGAGCAGGTTGATCTCTGAGATTCTCATAGCTGGAATCTTTCTTCTTAATACAGGGCTCATTTTACAGAAATTGCTAAATGCACTTGTTCAAGGTTATGTAGTTTCCTCATTGTTCTCTGTGGTGTGCATCTGGCACTGGAGCACAGAGCTCTACTGGAAGCAATTCAGTCACATTTGTTTTCATTTTGCCTAATTCCAAATTATCTCTTCTCTCAATTTTTCCATTGATTAAAAAAGGTGATTGTAGATTCCCTTTATATTTCTATTTTATTTCTACAACATCTTAATTTTAGAAAACAGATCATCATGTTGACTTTTTAACATTTTAATTCTGGAGCATCTTGTTTTGGTGCTTGGTTTGGTCTAGTTTTTCTTGATGTCCTTTTTCACTGTCAGTCTCTCCTGTCCCCGGTTCTTTTGACTTGCAGTCAGGTTTTTGCATCATATGAAAATACTTTAAAGAAGATTTCTCCACAATTTATTTAAAAAAAAAAATCATGTCACCAGAGTGATTTGTACTCATCACAAAACTTCATCTGGAGGAAATCTGTGGCTCTCACTGTACTCTGGCTCTAGTCCAGAATTTTCACCAGGAGGGAAATTACAGTATTTTCTCTAACCAGAAAGGTATTGTTAGGGGATGTCTGGGAGAATTATCCACCTGATGCATTGAGAAGCTAGCAAAATGTCTCATGTATATGAGAAAATATTACTGCCTCTTTAAATGAAAATGGGTTCATTAGTTTTATTCTCCTTTTATATTCAAGACCCTCAATCCCTTTCTGATTAGATTCCTGGTTTTCAGTCAAACAACACATTGCTGCTCCTTACTGAGAGAGGCAGGTGGAGGATCAAAATGAGAACTGTAACTTGGAAATAGAGAAAAATTAATAAAAAGTGGGAAACTAAAGGGCATAGGTTTAGAAGTTAACAAAACTGTATATAGGGAATTCTCTTCTTTTGTTTCTGAAATAAAAGTCTGCAGAGAGATGAAGATAAATGTGACCTTGTATTTATTTGAAGAAATTAGTGGTTAGTGTAAATTCTGGAAAGACTGAATGGGTAGGGTGGGAGTATAGCTCAGAAAATTGACTTTAATAGTAGACAGTCTCACGTCACTTATCGTCTGGTTTCATTACCTGGGTTATCTTAAATGGGATTTGTTGCATTGAAGTCTTTGTGTGTTTTTTGTTGCAGTTTAAGTATGGCATTAAAAATAAGACTATCCAAGATGTTTGTGCATTTATTATAAATGAGCTTGCTGTTACTTAATAGAGTGCCTTCAAATTGCACTTCTGCTTATAATAGTAGCAAAGAGATGTAGACTTTTCTGTTCACCAGCAAAGCGAGAATGAAAACCTCTAGTTTACTTAATTGTTTTAAGGACAACTTTCTTAAGGTTTGCTTTTGCATTGTGAAGTTGGAGTTTTATGAAAGTGTTACTGTTGGAGGGGGTCTCAGAAAATTATACAGAATGGTAACACCATTAAGTAACTGCTTTTTGTATGTATCTCCTGATTGTTGAAGCAAGGCAGACATAAGACCATACAGATGAAACCCAGCTTCCGGAGGTAGCAGAGTCTAATAGAAAGGGCATAGACTTTGGTATCAGAAAAATCATAGTTCAAATCCACTAGCTATTTTAGATATTGTGACCTGCAGCAAGTTTCTCAAACTCTGTGAGCTCAGTATCCTCAACTGCATAATTAAAATATCAGCTATCTTGAAGGGTCATTTGGGAGATTAGGTGAGGCCTGACACATATTGCATTCAATAAATGGCAGTCTCACCTGCAGGGAACATCCTTAGCCGTGCAGTTTTCCTATAGGCTTCAAGTCCTGCTAAAGAACAAAAATAGTTCAGAAATAAACCAAAATAGCCCAGTCAATCATATTTACCTCGATGATGGCGTATCAGTGAAGGCATGGTGCCAGTGCCATATGCCAGTTAAATAAGCAACTGCACTTTCTATGTGTCCACATTTTATTATGCTCTAGGTCCCTGAATAAGATATTTTTCTTGTGACCAGAAATAAACATCACTGATGATTTTATTGTCTTGTGATGCATAAATGAGGAGGCAGACTGTTAATAAATTTTTGTGACAGACGCTGAAATGCACACTTTCTTTTCCTTACAGAATTATAAATTAGCATCTTTAGAGAGGGCTTCTTTAAAATATTCCATGGAGTTTATGCCTTGTCTAATAAAATCACAAGTACTGTACATGTATTTGTGCCCAAGCATTTTTCTTTTTGTAATAGAACACATTTACATGAACAAAAAACAGAACCTGTCACATTTTCCCAGCAGCTTATTTTTATGCTATAATTGCGTTACAGAAAATTTACCCTCTGTCTAACCCTTAATCATATTCACATGTACCTAAAGTGTATTGCTTAATGTCAGAAGTTAATAATAATAATATTCCTCATTTACATTTATGTAAAATTGAAAGAACACAAGAAATTGTAAACGTTTAAAATTATTTGCTTCATTAATTCGTGAATTAATAAAGGTTGTAAGCCTATGAATTCTATCTGTTACATTTCAATAATTTTGATCATATTTTACTTTTTTACACATAGAACATTTTGAACAATTTTAAAGAAGCTTAGTATATTGTATGCTGCCCTTAAATGGTTTTGTGACTTTTTACATAATGAATCAAGTCTAAAGAAAAATAAAAATAACAATATATTATGTAGGAGTTTTTAGGAGCTGATGGTGGAAGGCTAATTTTCACCCACTTATATAAGCATAAAATATATGTTTCTCTTCTAGACTTTTCCTTTTCTCTCCATTTGTCATGCATAAATGCACACAACATAATATACATTGCACTCAGTTTTTAAGAATAAGTAAATTGCAAACTATAAATGTAAACTTTATGGCACCACCTTATAAAGCTTAGGGATTAAGAAAATATTTTATGGTTATGAGCAGATGCTTTCATTCATGTATCCAGCAAATAGTTTTGAGTGCTTAAAACAATAGTTCACAATTGTGTAGTGCTTCATAATTTAGTGAGTGTTTTAATTCATATTGCCTTATTGGCCCTTTAAAGCAGCCCCAGGGCTTAGATGGTACTAATCAGAGTCCCTTAAGAGGAACAGCTCAAGCATGCTAGGATTATTAGTGGCTGATAAATTTAAGACATAGTATTTCAGTGGTACCTCGATATGTGATTGATTTGAAGAGGGGTAGATTGGGATTAAGATATTCTAGATAGAAGGAATGGCATAAGCAAGAGTGAAGTGATGAGAAATCACAGGTATGTCTGAGTAATTCAGGATAATACTGTTTGGCTGGTAAGATAGCAAAAGAAAATGTTGAAGCTCTTTGGGTTAGGACCTGGTAGAAGAATTTTCTTTACCTTTCTTGTCTAAGAACATATTGGGGCTGGTATTGTGGCATAGCAGGTAAGGCCATTTCCTGCAACATGGGCATTCTACATGGGCACTGGTTCGAGTCCTGGCTGCTCCGTTTCTGTCCCACTCCCTGCTTATGGCCTGGGAAAGCAGTGGAAGACTGGGCCCCTGTCACTCATGTGAAAAACCCAGATGAAGCTCCTGGCTCCTGGCTTCAGACTGGCCCAGCCCTTGCCATTGTGGCCATCTGGCGACTGAACCAGCAGATGGAAGATCTCTCTGTAACTCTGACTTTCAAATAAATAGATAAATCTTTTTAAAAAATAAATAAAATCAAAATTTCAATGCAGAAAGTTATTTTAAAATGAGGCCTAGGCACTGGAAATCTTTTTATAGAATATTGAATTATGTAACTAATTTCTAAATTAATTAAGAAAACATTTTGTCATATGACTATATTGGTATCACTTTCCTTTGTTAAATACACTTCTATTTTTAGAATATTGCAAAGATTTTAGCTAGAGGGAGAAAATTCTGAAACATATGGAAGAATTATTCCATATGTTTATTCTAGCTGGTTGTATTGGAAATAAGACTTAGTCATATAGGGTAACATTTATAATACTTAAATTCTTACCATTGACATCAGCTATGTAAATAGATGTGTAGTTTAATGGAACACACAAAGTGAGGGAAAGCCCCTGGGAGAGTTGAGGCAATAGGCCAGCATGAAGTTGAAAAAAATAAATTTTTTCCAATAATGTGCTTGTAGGAACTACAGTGAAAATTGGAGGAACAATAAATCTCACTGAGTAAATAGGGTTTATTGTTTGTTGGTATTTAAGGATATGACATCCTTAAAATTAAGGAACTTTTTAAAAATTAATACCAGACAGAAAGGAACTAACACATATAATATGCATGATTAAAGTAGTCAAATAAATATTCTACAGAAAGAAAAGGTTGCAGGTCTAAGTTTTTATTTGATCCTTTCTTTCCCTGAATCAACTGTCAAGATAGTTTCAAATATTAGTTTGTCCTTGGTTTGTTTTATATTCCAATTCCATTATTTACCTTCTTTGACCATAGTTTTCCTTCCTCTTCTAGAGGAAGTTGACTGTTGATAATAGCATCTCCTCATTTGGAACATTTTATAACACTTATGGTGTGTCTCCCCTACAACTGATTATCTGTTATATAAAATATTCATTTTAATATTTAAATATATGTGTGTATATATATAATTTTTGCTTTGTTTCAGTTAAGTAAATATTATCTAATTCTCCATTTTTCTCAATGGTGGGCCATTGTGGGGAGCTGACAGATGTTAGGAGATGGTCTATAATCATTGGCCTATAAAGAGCTCACAACCAGTGCTTTGGCTTATCCCAGTGTTCTGACCACAGTCTATATTCATAATGTGTCAAAATCTGAATGGCAAAGCACCTTTTCAAATCATCAGTTAATTCTTATTTCACTCAAGTAGTTACTATACAGCCCTATAATCTCAAAGAATTAATAAAACTTTCAGAAATAACCTGACACACTGGAAATTGTGTATAAAAGTAAAGTGATCATAATTATAAGGTTCATTGTCTTTGACATATTAAACACCATTCAGTAAGCATGTATTTACCTATTTACCTATTACTCTGAACTAAGTAAAAGTCGCACAAATGATCTGAGTATGGTGATAACTTCCTGAAGTATTTTTAAATTGCAGAATGATCTGTTGAACAGCAACACCTAATGGATACCTGGCAATATAAAACCATTGAAGAAATGTACAAATATGTAACATTTTTATATTAGAGGCATGAAAGGGCTTAATGTATTTTAGGTGTGAGGAGAGTGAGTAAATTATTTTTGGGAGTAGGAAGGGATAAATTAATTTAGAGAGCTCCATATGTTGATTGCATTTGGACACAGGAAAGTATTCTCCTCTCCTTTGAGTCTTGTAGGTTTCAAGTAGGGGGGAAATATTTAGTATTAATTAATATGACTAGCAATGAAATAGTTTGGCAACCTAGAATCTTAGGTGAAGCTTTTCCTATGAGATTTTGGTGAAGCTTTTGAAGGAAATGAAAGGAATTTTCCATATTCTTTACCAGATACATTTAAGGGTATATTGTTATAGGGTCAGCTTAACTTAGACTCAGCAGTTCTGGTAAAGAACTATGAAGCACAAATTATTAAATGAAATGATTAACTAGGTTAGGTAATGTTTCAGGTTCTGTATTACCCAGATGGGTAGGATGACAGCTCCCGATAACATCAAATAACTATGTTTAGTAGTGCTAAGCAGAGCAGGTAGTTTTCTTACTAGAAGAAGTTGGAAATGATGCTAGCTAGGATGTATAGGTGAAAGACTGGTTTAGGATCAGAAATAAATTGGTAGAAAGGAATGCTTGCGTTACTAAAACTGCATGTTTAGAAAACTGATGTTTTGGAACCAATTAAGTAAAAATATTATGAGTTGAAAATGGTAAACATTCTAAGCATGGAATTGAATAGTGAACGTGGAGCTAGTCTTTCCTCTAACCGATATGGACTTTGTGTATGCATAAATTAGGTGGACAAAGCATTTTTTTTCATAGTATTGAAGTTGATGGCTGCTGCAATTTCTATTAATGGGGGTAACATTACATGTTCATATGCACCTATCAGATTTTTTCCACTCCGTATATGCCCTCTTTCTACTTTGGTAGCCATAGCTATTTCCTTCAATTCTGGCTTGCTGCCTCTATCTACTTATGAAAACATCAATTTTGAGGGTTGATTTGGCTATGCTATTCTAGTGTTACTCTATAAGCTTTTTGTGTAATCATCAAGAAGGATCACATAGAAAATTCATTAGCTAAATTTGTATTGTAATTATTCCTAACCCGGAAGAATTTTCCTAAACTTATAAAAAAATATAATTTATTCCATTCCTAGATGCATGTGTGCAGAATAAAAAAAATTATACCCTTACTTCTCTGCCTACCTCCAGCCTTCTCTTAAAAATAGAGAGGAAAATTTTTTGTCATCATGGTTCCAGTATATAAATTCATTAATGCTCACCAGAATGCTGATTTGTAAAACTATCATTCTTACCCTGCTTTTCAGACTAATTCCAAATATACAAAGTACAGGATCTCCTTAAAGTCATTCCACATTTTGAATATTTTCACTGATTTACCAAATGAGACAAAAAATGAAAATAAACAGAAATGTGTGAATAAGAAACCAGAGAAACATTTAATAAAAACAAATTAAATCCATTTTAGACCCTCCAGAAGAGCTGAGGTATTTGCTTTTTTAAAATATAGATCCCATTTAGCAAGTGACTATCTGCCAAAATGCAGACACAGTATTAAAATATTTAGAATACATCCTTTTTTGTCAGTTTTCTTTTGTTATTTCTTTTGTCTGATGATTCCACTTACATGATTCAAAAGAAGTCAATCCAAATGATAGGAGCTCTTTGTTACATTTAATAACTTATGAGAGCAATTTACTCTTACCTTAACGAGTCTGCCCTTTATCTTTAAAGACAGGCTGTGCTATAGATTGAAGTCCAGGATTGGTTGTATATTGGACATGGATCATACCTCGTAATTGGTTCACAAAGAATTGTCCTATGTTTGAGAGAGACAGAGATGCAGGTTTTAGATTTTTTTCCCCAGAAATAATGCTAGGAGTTTTGCAAATCTTTTGTAAAGTCAACATCTGAGGATCTGATGAATAGAAAACTGTTGAAGATTCATTCCTCCACTTTAGGAAAAAAAATTGGTATTTTTTCTTATCAGTGATTTGTTTCTATGAAATAAATTTTGAGTATGTGATGGATTTTCTGTGCTAATGATAAATTCATTCTGGACCATAAGTGTTAGGTATGGTAGTTGTTCTGTGGTCTCAGAAGTATTTCTACAGTTTCAGGCTATGGCTGCCTTATTACTTGGAAATACCCTAAACTTTAGGTTTTTCTTTGCTGAAGCTAAAACTGATTCTAGAGCCCTAAGAACAATTTGTTTATAAAAATAAATTCTTCTTTAATCATGATTGTCATGAAAGTTAATTTTCCAAATATAAATGAAAAGTCTTAAATATATTATCTGTAAGAATGAACTGTCAAATATTTACGGGCTTGGTTCAGGAAATGGAAATAAAAACAACTAAATCTAGAGAAAAATGAATCAAAAGACCTAGTTGTCAATGTAAGGGAAAATTTATGTATATATTTGGATTTTTTAGTGTCCGTGTGTTTTTTTCCCAGAAAACTAGATAGAGGATTATTTTAGAAAGCAAAATTGAAGTAATATAAGTTTTCTTTAATTTCCGAAACTGACCTTGAATGCTTTTTAGGTTTAGGAATGAAAATATTTTGAGAGTACTTCAAATCCAAATTCACTTAAACAGAAGTTTGTATATTATTTAAAGGTCATGAGACTGCATGTTCTATTTAAAATATTTAAAGATTTGCAATTATATTTATATTAACTACAGTAAGACTACTGAACTCAGATAATACAAATAATTAGGGAAATAGATAAAATAGAACTATTAGAGTCTGTCTTACAAACTTTGTGAATTAACAGCATTAGCTTAAATGTCATGTCTAATTTCTCAAATAATGGTAGAAAATATAGAATTAAGTAGTAGCTTTTGAAATTGATAGCATGTATATTCACTTCAATAAGTATCTTTACAAAATTCAAATAAAGGGATGAGCATAAGTACAGATTATTAAATGCATGAAAATTTATAATTGCACATTTTCCCAAATGTTACTGAATTCAGCTGTTAAAATATTTTTTTAGTTTTAGAAGAGCCACCATTGCTAATGCCTGTTTGTTTATTTGGCTTGCTTGGGATGGATGACTAATAATTATTGGTGATGTTCTGGGTTTATGGGCTGTTCTAATTCTTCTAATATAACTCCTGCAAGCAACTGAAAATATCTATTAGAATTGGAGATAATATAATAGATAGCACAATATTATATATTTAATAGATATTAGAATAGATATATACTTATTATATATCTAATAGATATTAGAATACCTATTAGATAAATATCTATTAGAATTTTAGAATTTTTGTCTATTCATGTTAATTTTTAGAAAGTTGTATTAAAATCTTCAATAAACTCAACTTGCATGACAGTTTGCATGGCATTATTATGGAAGCTGACCCTTAAATTTGTTATTTTTCTCACAGCATTTTACAATTTGAGCACATTTTTGAGTGGTAAACTTCAGTAACCAAGATGATAGCTGCTATAGAATTGTATATACATTATTTTCACTTTTTATGCAAATAAGGATAAATAAATTATTTTTCATTGCATTCTTTGCACCTATTATATAGTGCATGGTATGGCGTATATAAATTGTAGAATGTATAAAGGTCAGTTTAGATTTTCTCTGCATTTGCCCTTTATAAAATTCCGTGTTTTATTGACTTGGAAGAATGCAGAGGAAGCATTTTTACTCTTTTTCTGATGAGCACAAATATCAAAATCTTAACAAAGCTGTTTAGAGAATCTCTTTTTGTGAATTCACTTCTACCTGGCACAATTTTGTTTTTTTTCCTCCTCATTTCATTTTTTTCCCATACTTTCTATAGATTGTTCCCATCAAGTTCAAAATAAACAAAATTTGATCTTGATTTGGGAGAAATAAAGTACTTGGGGCACTGAAATAAAAACTGATTCCAAATGCAACCTATATGTGCTTGGATGAGTGATGAAGTTCTAATCCTTTAATACTATAAATGAAAGAAAAAGTCTCCTGAAGGCCTTCACATGGTTGTTAATAAAATGACTGAAGTGTATTTCTAAGTTTATACTGTTTCTTTTCTGAAACGTAGAACTTTTATAATTTTATAAAGGTAAATATAATAAAATAAAGAAAGTCCTTTGTGGAGGAAAATATGAATTTTCTTCATGTCAGCATTGTAACAAATATAGATTATTGTCAAACAGAATATTATGGAACCCATTTGACTTAATTGAATTCTAGTGAGAGATTTCCTACAACTTATGAATATTGTGGCAAGGTTGGAGGAAGTTAAGCCCAACGTAACCGGGGTTCCTAAACCTCTTTTTACAGTTTCTAGTTTTATGCTTTTGTACATATATATGTAGTACATATTATAGTATGTATTATAACCTTGTATTGTGAAGCTCTATACTTTCACTGTCTGTCTATACTTTCACTGTCTGAGATGGTAGTCACTGGTCCTATTCGGCTCCTATGCATTTGAAATGTTGCAAATTCAAATAAAGTTAGGCTGTAAGTGTAAAACACACACTGGGTTTTAATGAATTAGTAGGTTTAAAATAATGTGAAAGACCTCATTGATTCTTTGTGCTTTTAAAAGTTTAGCTACTAGAATATTTAAAATTACATGTATGTGTGCTTCCAAATATTCATGGAAATGGAATTAAAATATAAGTTTATTTTGGTGCCAAAATGTTTGAAATCCATATGTAGTTTTTTGATAATATCTGTTTCCTGTGAACTTTTCAAAGACCCCTTGCATGTTACTCACCTGGTGTTTCTTTCTATATGACAATGCTTTTCCAAAGTGTTTTAATTTAATCATATCTAAATCTAGCAATTCCTCAGTGGGTGTGAGGTAAGGATTAGCTTTGTCTTAGGCCTAACTGCATTTCTTATGGCCAACTGAAAATGCCCATCATAGTACTGGTCACATTTTTGTTGAATGTTCTAATTCACATTCTCAAACAATGAAACATGTGAGGCTAATAACCACAGAAAGGGTTCTTCTCACTTTCCTGATCATTCAACTCTATTCCTAATATAGAATATACGACTCAATCTCTATATTCCAACCAATAAAAGGGATGTGAAGGTTATTTTATGCCATATAGAAGTCTTATGAAACTGTTGAGAATATGATCTGCTTTTTGTTACCCAAAAAGTTTAGTTGATGTGCCTACTCAAAGCTTCAACCACAGAACATGTCCTCTTCTTTATAAGCATTAACTCTTATTGTTGTGAGTAGGCCCTACTGTTCTTTGATTTGAAATTATCTGTATTTATCTATTTATTTCGTTGAGTAAATTTTCTCTGCCTTTTAGGCTTAAGCATGAATAATCTACACAAAGTAATCATGAATAGTGATACTTTATGGATTCATAGTTTCTCTAAGGAGAGGTCAGAAGCTGCAGAAAGCAAAACCACATTTTTATCAAGATGGTTTTTATGATTTACAAGTGTTTAGCCAACCTTTTGTCAATTTTTTGTGCCTTGGAAAATTGGATTCATTATTATTTAGCAAAATGTGTTTTACTGAATTATTTAATGATAAAGTAATAGATTGTGTGATCTTTGGAACATTTTTTAAAGCAAATTGAAGAAAATGGATGAAAAATCAAAATGAATCAAATGATATCTTAGGTAAAGTGTTATGTTCAAATGGGTTTAATTATCACAAAATTTGTCATAAAATGTAGTCAGTAACTATAGGGAAGTATAATGTAAGCTTTTGAGGACTTGTATCCAACTGAGAACGTGAAAGATCTGGTAAACTAAATCTGATGATTGACATAAGTAATTTAGTGATATAAACAAAATTACTGGCCGGCACCGCGGCTCAATAGGCTAATCCTCCACCTAGCGGCGCCGGCACACCGGGTTCTAGTCCCGGTCGGGGCGCCGGATTCTGTCCCGGTTGCCCCTCTTCCAGGCCAGCTCTCTGCTGTGGCCAGGGAGTGCAGTGGAGGATGGCCCAAGTGCTTGGGCCCTGCACCCCATGGGAGACCAGGAGAAGTACCTGGCTCCTGCCTTCGGATTAGCGCGGTGTGCCGGCCTCAGTGCGCCAGCCGTGGCGGCCATTGGAGGGTGAACCAATGGCAAAAGGAAGACCTTTCTCTCTGTCTCTCTCTCACTATCCACTCTGCCTGTCAAAAAAAAAAAAAAAAAAAAAAAAGAAAGAAAGAAAAAAAAGAAAACAAAATTACTCAACTACATGTATATGAATTCCATACACTGAATAAATGACTCAGCTTCTCTGTTGTAACATGTACATTACCATAGCATCATAACAGAGATAATAGAAACAATGTAATAACCATGCTATGAGAATAAAAATATCATTTGTACAGTATTTTAAAATTTTAGATTCTGAATGATTAGATTACTTGATCAGGACTACAGTGGTTGTCTAACTTGTATCACAAGTATACAGTAGCTGTTGGGAATTTACAGTAATCGTCTATTTGATTTTATACTTTTGTTTAAATAACTCATAAAGTTAAACCTGTAAAGGTAGCATTGATTTTTCTATTTGTGATAAATCTTCTAGGATGACATTTGGATAAGAGGGTTAAGATTAAAAGAACACTTCTCCAGATGGAGCACCCCGGCTGATCAGTACCTGCCGGTCCAGTGAGGCTAAAGGACAGGGACAGGCAGGGGGACAGAAGTGGTGGGCCACCCCTGCCTCTAGGGCTGGGACTGAGAACCTACCGGCTACAGGTGGGAAGATAATGAAGATGCAATTGGGCTGATGTCCGTGCCTCCACTCCTCGCTCTTTTTCAACTTGTCTGCACTGCTGGCCCAGTTTCAGGAGGATATTACATGGACATGGTTCCAAAAATGTGTGGCATGCTCTGCTGTTTCCAGACAACCCAGTGGAAGGACAGCTGAAGCAAGGGCAGGGCTGCTGGGGGTCGGGGAGTTGCTGGTTCCTGTGTGTGTGCACTGCCCTACAAAAGAGTGGGCACCTCCTTCACCAGATCATCACTCCAGGACAGCCCAGCTGGTCCAACCAATGTATGATGGCTCTTTGTCCTATTGAATTTGGCAGTTTGGACACTGGGTGGAGGTGACTACCCATGACCCTATGCCTTGTCTTACAGGGAGACTCTGCTTCTCCCAGTTCCAGAGAAAGGGTGTGTTCTGGCTTCCCTTGCTGGAAAAGGTCTACAAAAAAGGCAGGAAAAGTTCTAAGTGTGGTCAGAGGACAGTGGGGCATTCGTGGGACACTGATGACACAGCATTTGGAGGGAAGACCAAGTCTAGATCTGTTGAGGAGGAGAGTTTATGGGACCTATGAACACCTAGGGGTGGAGCAGGTGGCAGATACTCTGGTGGACATAACCAGTGGCCTCTCAGAAAGGTGGACTTGAAGGCCTTAGCAGCAACCACTGACCAGCAGGACAGGGCCAGTGGTTGGGAGCAAAAGAGTTGTCTGCAGCTGCTAGGCCTGAATGACAGGTGTCTGATAGGCTGCTTGATGCTCAGCCACAAAGCAAAAAGCTATCTCTCATCCTCTGATTCACTCCCTAAATGCTTGAAGCAACCAAGACTGTGCCAAACTGAAGCCAAGAGCCCACAACTGAATCCAGGTCTCTTACAAGCTTGGCAGGGACTCAACTACTTGAGCCATCTGCTACCTTCTAGGGTTCACATTAGCAAGAAGCTACAAGCAAAAGAGGAGCCGGAACCTGAACCTCTGCACTAAGATATGGGATGCTGGTGTCCTATGAAACATTTTAACTGCTGCACCACTCCCTGCCATAGTTTTCTTAATCTTTTATCTAATATTTTATATTGAAAGTCTTTCCGCCGGCGCCGTGGCTCACTAGGCTAATCCTCTGCCTTGCGGCGCCTGCACACCGGGTTCTAGTCCCGGTCGGGGCGCCGGATTCTGTCCCGGTTGCCCCTCTTCCAGGCCAGCTCTCTGCTGTGGCCCGGGAAGGCAGTGGAGGATGGCCCAAGTGCTTGGGCCCTGCACCCCATGGGAGACCAGGATAAGCACCTGGCTCCTGCCATCGGATCAGCGCGGTGCGCCAGCCGCAGCGCGCTGGCCGCAGCGGCCATTGGAGGGTGAACCAACGGCAAAGGAAGACCTTTCTCTCTCTGTCTCTCTCTCTCACTGTCCACTCTGCCTGTCAAAAATAAATAAATAAATAAAATAAAATAAAAAAAGAAAGTCTTTCCAATTCTATGTAATTATAAATAACATTGCAGCAAACATCTTTACGTATAGTTATCTTTCTATACTTAGTATTACTTTATTAATGCAAATTTCATCAAAGACTATGAACATTAAAGCAAACAGAAACATGAAGATGAATTTTCCATAGTTATGGTTTTTATAGTTTCAGTGAAAAAATATATTTATTCCTTCAAGACTTTCAAGTTTGTAATAAAGAGGAAAAGTTTAAGGTCCAGCGAATACTCATTTTAACAAAAAGAAATCTATCTACTATTTTTATTTGGATTGACAAGCATGCCCAGGATACATTACTGGCTGCCACTGAAACACGCCTCATCAGATAAATCTACAAAGTGCCAAAAGTCAGCTGAAATGTCAAATATCTTAAGAGTATCCAAATCTTGGAACAGTTTGAGCAATAAGAAATTAACTGGCTTTTTGTTTTAGTTTTGTTTTCCATTTGATTTTTATATAGGCACAAAAAAGAATCCAGTGGATATTTATATCTTCCTAGGACACTTTGTACTGTTGGTGAAACCAAACGCCTATTCAAGTGTCCTTAAATGCATGGGCAAGACACTCCTGGGACTAGCATTGTTAGACCAAGATGTTCTTGCCCGTCCTTTAGGATCAAAGGGAATTCACTGTACTGAGCCAGTGATACAGCTGGCCCTAAAAGGTTCTAATCACTTGACTGAAGGAGTCATTTGCTTCTCCAATAGATAAAACCCTGTGGGCCAGTATTTTCTGGAGGGGTTTACTAAGGGAAATTCCAGGTCTGGGGCAGAATGTAACCACCACCTGACTCCCACTTGGCCACCATAAAAATTCCCTAAAGAGCACAATATCACTGACTAATACAAGGAAGTTCAGAAACATGCCTGACTAATCAGGAACTTGAACACAAGCTGACCATACTCATCTCTGTCCCAGTTTCAATCTGTAAGAACCTTCACCGCTAACTCCTGGGAGATCCTGAGAAGTAACCGATAGATGTTTGACTTTCTGTGTGTCGGGTAAGCAGACTCAGGTTTGGGGGGTTCTATAGCAACACCTCCAACTGGTTTTGGGGGTTCTGTAATATTATAAGTTTAAACAGATTGCAGAGTAGAATATTAAATAAATGCTACCAAATGGGCGAAGTGTTCTCATTTTCCCCTGGTATTGAATGACAGTAATCCACTATGACCAAAGAGGGTTACTGTTATTTATAAATCCTCTTATGTGGTTCCCTCCATTCTGTATTCACTTAGATAAAGATAGGAAGGATAAGAAATTCTATACTGAGAAAAATGACATTTATCTGAAGCTTGTAAATATGCAAGAAAGATTCTTTTGTTAGCAAATATTTTAATTATTGAATTACCTGTTACACTATTCATTGTAGACTCAAAATGATACATCCCATTTACAGAATGAAACTTTTGGTAAGGGAGGCCTGGCTTGCCTTTGGCCTGTGCAGTTATCATTGTAAATCTGTAAAATCATCTATGAAATTTCTCCATCTGGAATTTTATTCTTAGGTTTACAGAATTTTGTACACTTGCTTGGCCAGGTGAGAGTTATACTTTAATTAAGAGCCGTGCTTGTCAATTTTAATCACTTTATGGAAATGAAACTATAAACACTATAAAATGCAATTATGGCATCAGAAAATTGGAGATGATTATTACAATCATATTTTGAAGACACATAGCATGGTGGTTGAAAATATGGACGCTTGACCCAGACTGTATATACTTTTTAAAATTATTTTATTTTATTTATTTGACAGAGTTAGACAGTGAGAGAGACAGACAGAGAAATGTCTTCCTTCTGTTGGTTTACCCCCAAATGGTCGCCACAGTTGGTGCGATGGCGATCTGAAGCCAGGAGCCAGGTGCTTCTTCTTGGTCTCCCATGCGGGTACAGGGACCCAAGCACTTGGGCCATCCTCCACTGCACTCCCAGGCCACAGCAGAGAGCTGGACTGGAAGAGGAGCAACCAGGTCCAGAACCTGGCGCCCATATGGGATGCCGGCGCCGCAGGTGGAGGATTAACCAAGTGAGCCATGGTGCCGACCCCCTCTTATTTTTTTATTAGTATATGTGCTGCCGAAGCGAGCACATATATTTTTTATAATCTTATTTTATTTTATTTATTTGACAGAGTTAGACAGTGAGAGAGACAGAGAAAGGCCAGACTGTATATACTACTGTCTTCATTACTTGCTAGCTATGTGGTCTTGGATGAGTTGCTCAAACTTTTCAGTATTTCAGTTTCCTGATCTGTAAAATGGATTGATGATAATGATATTAGTTCCTACCTCTAGGGCTGTTTTGAGACTGAAAAGCTTTGTTATTTGTAAAGTCCTTAGGACAATGCCTAATACACAAAAAGAACACATATGTCTGTTTATACATATATAAAAATGAGGGAAGAAATAACTAGCTCTCATTGATGAAATTATAGGCTGTTGTTTCTTCTAGTGATATCTAGCAAAACTTTTCCTGATTAGGTCCATATGGTTATATAAGTAAACTCATATATAGTATTATGATTTCTTTGATAAGTTTAGTGCCTCATATTATCCAGGTTAAGTCTTGGGGTATGTGAAACTATAATAATGCCCAGTTGTAAGCAAATAGTAATTCAATTTTCATAACTTAGGAGTTATTTGTAACCTTCCATTCCTTTTCTTCCTTCTTTTTGTCATTCACCCTCTGCATACCAGTCAGTGCGCTAGGTAGAGCTTTAGTTAGAGCAAGGGGAGAGAAAATAAAAGGAGATAGTGCTCCTTTTTCAAGTTATTAGTAGCTTTGATAGATGGTTTGATGGGAGAAACAACTCAGATTGCAATTGTGATGAAAAATACTCATAAATTGTTGAAGTTCTTTTTATGTCTTTATTTTGCAATAATGTTAAATAATTAAACTATTTTGCAATATTAGGGTAGAAATTAACCTTCAATTTACCTTCTTAATGGTGGCAGATTATCAGGTATTTACTATACTAAGAAGACCCACTTTGAAGAAAAATTAACATTTTTGTGTATTTTTCAATGAAGGTCTGAGCAATGTAGAAAAAAAATTATACATACTCCTAGGTCAAATCTTTGTGAGAACTGGCATGTGAATGCTGTATAATGTTCATGGAACTTAATCTGTAGTATCAAATGACATGACGTACATGAAGGCATTTATTAATTGTATCTGTACTATGCAGTTTGTAATTTTTAATGCCTTTGATTTGTAAGGAAAAAATTGTGCTTTTTGGCGTGTAGCATTTGATTCATTGAATTACATTTTTAAAGGATAGTCCATAATTACAATTAGTTGAAATATTTTTGAATGTTATCTTATTTAATTGACAAATAATAATTGCATGTATCTATGTGACTTTTGATGCATTTTTTGGATGATTAACTCAAACTCCCTAACATAGCCATCACATCAAATATTTATCAATTCTTTGTTGTGAGAACATTTAAAATATTTTTCTTTTAGCAATTTTGAAATATACACTATAATAATACTACTAATAATAACAATAATATTGTGTAATAGAACACTAGAACTTACTC
Source organism: Oryctolagus cuniculus (assembly GCF_964237555.1). Taxonomy (NCBI): domain Eukaryota; kingdom Metazoa; phylum Chordata; class Mammalia; order Lagomorpha; family Leporidae; genus Oryctolagus; species Oryctolagus cuniculus. The sequence goes on along the minus strand of NC_091453.1, from coordinate 64,570,035 downwards.
CCGCCCTAAGTTAAATTTTCTATCAGTTGACAAATGTCTTTTCCCCATCCATCCCTCTACACAGCCTCTGGTAATCACCATTCTACTCTCTATTTCCATAACCCATTACATTTTAAGGCTTTAAAATGTATATTAAAGACACTAACACTTTGTAATTTTTGCTGATAATGTTTTCCTATTTTTAAAAATTAAGGTAATTACTTCTCTTATAATGTATTCTTTGGTTGCTGTATAATATTTTCTCCATCTGTCCCAGAATAAAAGATGTCATTTATCTTGATGGCTCATTTGTCCATCATAGCATGCATATTTATTTCTGTGATTCAAGTAAAAGCATAGATACATTTTATTATATAATCTCATTTGTGTGACACAATTAAAATCTTTACAGTTGCAGAAACTCCTAAGTTATCTTCATTATTTATGAAGAAGTCCCATTTTTCTCTTTTTCATGTGTATCCATACAAGCCCCTTCATCCCATTGTTGTTTGTATTTTTCTTGAATTCTCTTCAAACCAACTTTAGTAAAAAAATGTGATTTGTCAGTGAGGGCTAAATGAAAGAAATGTCATGTGAGTAAATGAGTTGTCACTCATTATCTGATTTTATGCATCTTTTAACTATTTCTAAATTCTTAACTACAGCCTCTGTTGTGGCAATTACTTTCTGTATCTATCAATGCTTTTTATCTATTTCATGCTTTTGGCATGAAAATTTATAAACTTTGATTAAATGGAAGTTTTTTCAGAAATGGCCAGCAGTTTATATTGAAAACCTACATATTTTCAAGTTTATATTCATTTGAATTTTAGTTTTATTTGTTCACTAGCAGAAACTGAAGTTAAATAGTAGAACCTTAAAACTTAAATTTGAATTGTGTCAGAGCCAATGTCAGTAACAAATGTTATGGTTTATTGGGTATTATTTAGTTTTGTACATTAGATGAAGTGTAGCTTCAAAAAATTTTCCCACCTACTTTTTCTAGTTTGGCGTGTCCAAATACGGACTATTTTGGATTAATTTTTAGGTGATAATACATTTGCAATTTAGATGAAACTAGAATTGTAAATAAATGAATCTGCACTTAGTAGAATTTGAATTTGTATATTCTGCTTTCAAAACTGGCTAGGAATGATAGAGCAAGGTTGTACATTCATTCTTTTTAAAAAAAATTTAAAAGATTTATTTATTTATTTGAAAGGAAGAACCACAGAGAGACAGAGGCAGAGAGAGAGAGAGAAAGCTCTTCCATCCACTGGTTCACTCCCCAAATGGCCGCAACAGCTGGAACTGAGCTGATATGAAGCCAGGATCCAGGAGCCTCCTCTGGGTCTCTTATGCAGGTTCAGGGGCCCAAGGACTTGGACCATCGTCTACTGCTTTCATAGGCCATAGCAGAGAGCTGGATTGGAGTGGAGCAGCTAGGACTTGAACTGGCGCCCATATGGGATGCTGGCACTGCAGGCAGTGGCCTCAACTGTTATACCACAGTACTGGCCCCTGTACATTCATTCTTAAAGCAATTCAACTACCATTTTTAAAATAAGTGATTATCTGTATGTACAAAATTGCATTAATTGGTTATACATTTGTTTTTACAAGGGATTAATAATAGAAAGAAGTGAAATATTTCCCCTCAATTTGTAACATTTTGAATTTGTGAGTATCTTTATTCCATAATGATTTATGAGAGAACTGGTCTGTGACTGAATTTGAAGTACTACTAGATGTATTTTGCGATTTTTTTTTTCAAAAATTTTGTCTTGTTATTTGAAAGACAGAGAGGCACACACACACAGAGAGAGTTTGCATCTACTGGTTCACTCCCCAGATACTCACAACAGCCAGGACTGGACCAGGTTTAAACCAGGAGCCCATAGCTCCATCCAGCCGTCCTATGTGAGTGGCACAGACCTAGTTACTTAAGTCACCACTCACTGCCTCCCAGGGCACTCATTAGCAGGAAGCTGGAATTTGAAGCCAAACCAAGACTCAAATCCAAGCACTACAATCTGGAATTTGGCATGTCCCAGTCCCAAGCTGCATCTCAACTGCTACACCAAACATCCTCCCCTAGAATATCTTTTTTTTTTTTTTACAAATTATTTTTTTATTTTATTTTTTTTTTTTTGACAGGCAGAGTGGGCAGTGAGAGAGAGAGAGACAGAGAAAGAAAGGTCTTCCTTTTGCCGTTGGTTCACCCTCCAATGGCCTCCGCGGCCAGCGTGCTGCAGCCGGCGCACTGCGCTGATCCGATGGCAGGAGCCAGGTGCTTCTCCTGGTCTCCCATGGGGTGCAGGGCCCAAGGACTTGGGCCATCCTCCACTGCCTTCCCGGGCCACAGCAGAGAGCTGGCCTGGAAGAGGGGCAACCGGGACAGAATCCAGCGCCCCGACCGGGACTAGAACCCGGTGTGCCGGCGCTGCAAGGCGGAGGATTAGCCTAGTGAGCCGCTGCGCCGGCTCCCTAAAATATCTTAATATGCTTATCTTCTTTAATTGCTGTGAGGCAGATCTACTGTTCATTAATCAACACTTACTAAGTTTATAATGTTTTATGAAATGCAAACAGTCCTCTGAATTATAGACTCCCACAAAGTTGGACCATAATTCTGGAATCTTTATTGATCAGCAATTCAAAAAATTCTCATAAAATTATCAACCATTATTTTATTTCAAGGAACATAAATGGAACCCTTTAGTAGCATTCCACATTTTGTCAAAATAAGTCAGCTCTTTTGTTTTATCCTATTCAAGTCTAAATTCCAGGGGCAAAGTTTGAACTCAGACCCAGGTCCATTTCCCTCCACCTGTGGTGTTATATTTTATTTTTAAAGATTTATTTATTTATTTGAAAGGCAGAGTTACAGAGAGGCAGAGGCAGAGAGGGAGAGAGAAGTCCTCATCTGCTTGTTCACTCCCCAAATAGCTGCAACGGCCAGACCTGGGCCGATCCAAAGCCAGGAGCCAGGAGCCAGGAGCCAAGAGCCATGAACTTCCTCTGGGTCTCCCACATGGGTTCAGGGGCCTAAGGACTTGGGCCATCTTCTACTGCTTTCCCAGGCCGTAGCAGACAGCTGGATCAAAAGTAGAGCAGCTGGGACTCGAACCTGTTCCCATGTGGGATGCTGGCACTGCAGGTGGTGGCTTTAGCTGCTATGCCACAGTGCTGGCCCCTGGCATTATATTTTTTAATAGAGAAAAGATATGTTTGAATAGAGCAAATATAGTTTTCTTCTGAAATCTGTTAATATGATGGATTACATTAATTTTTGAAAGTTGAACCAACCTTACATTTGGAATAAATCTCATTTGGTTCTCACTTGGTTGCAGTGTATAATTATTTTTATGCACTTTTGGACTCTATTTGCTAATATTTTATTAACAGATCAGGTCTGTATTTTTCTTGTCCTGTTTTATTTTCTGGTTTTGATGTAAGGGTACCGCTGCTCTCATAGAATGAATTACAAAGTATTCCATCTGTTTCTGCCTTAGGGAAGAGATTGTAAAAATTGATGGAATTTCTTCCTTAAAAGTTCGGTGGAACGCACCAGTGAACTCATCTGGGTCTGATGCTTTCTGTTTTGGAAGGGTATTAATCATAAATTCAATTTCCTTAATAGATACAAGGGTTTTTTCAGATTATCTATTGCTTCTATGAATTTTGACAGATTGTGTCATTCAAAAAATCAGTCCATTTTAGCTTGTTTATCAAACTTGTGGGAATAGAATTGTTCACAACATTCCTTTATAATACCCATTGCCCATGGGAAGTACAGTGAAACCTTCTCTTTTATTTCTGATATTTGGTCTCATGATAACTTGGGCCTTCTCTCTTTATTCTTTATTCCCTCTAGAGACTTGCTGATTTTATTACTCTTTTCAAAGAATCAGCTTTTGATTTTGTTTTTTCTTTATTGATTTCTTGTTTCAACTTCATTGATTTCCATTCTAGTCTTTATAACTTCCTTTCTTAATATTTTAAGTTTAATTTGTTTTTCTATTTTTAGTTTCTGAAGGTGGAAAATTGGATTATTGATTTTATATCTTCTTAATTTATAATATGTATATTCGATGTTGTAAATTTCCAGTGTATTTCTGCTTTTGTTACATCCCACCAATTTTGTTTAGTTGTATTTTTATGTTCATTTAGTTCAAAATTTGTTTAAATATCTGCTTAGAAGTGTATTGTATAATCTTCAAGTATTTGGGGGGTCTTCCAACCCTTTAAATTATTGGTTTCTACTTTAATTCTGTTGTGGCCTGAGGGCAGACATTATATAATTTATATCCTTTTAAATTTGTTAATGCGTTTCTTATGGTCCATAATGTAGTCTATATTGCTGAGTGTTCCAAGACATCTTGAGAAAAATGTGTAATTTTCTATTGCTGGATGAAGTAGTCTACAGATATATATTTTGATGATTGGTGGTTTTGTTGAGTTGAAGTGTGTTCTTACTAAAGGGATAGATGTTTGGCCTTGTGGTTAAGATACCAGCATCCTATATTGGTGTGAGTGGGTTTGATTTGTGCATACCTGATTCCAGTTTCCTGCTAATTCAGACACTGGGAGGCAGCAGGTGATAGCTTAAGTAGTTGGGTCCATGCCACTCACATGAGAGACCTGGATTGAGTTCTAGGCTTCTAGATTCTGCCTGGCCCATCCTGGCCTTTGTAGGCATTTGTGGTATAAATCAGTAGAGGGGAGATCTCTCTCTGGTCAATATGTCTCTTTCTTTTTTTTTTTTTTAAACAGGCAGAGAGAGAGAGAGAGAGAGGTCTGCCATCCACTGGTTCACTCCCCAAATGGGTGAAAAGACTGGGACTGGTCCAAGACAAAGCCATGAGATCAGAAATCCATCAGGGTCTCTCACTTGGGTGTTAGGGGAACTAGCACTTGGAGCAACTTCCACTGCCTTCCCAGGTGCATTAGGGATCTGGATTTGAAGTGGAACCGTCAGGGCTTGAAGGGGTGCTCAGATATGAGATTCTCATGTTGTAAATGGCAGCTAAACTCACTATGCCACAATACTGGCCCCACATTTCTATCAGTTTTTGTCACAGGTATTTTGATTTCCTGTTGCTTCAAATGATGCTTTCTCTGTTGCATGCACATTAAGGATTGTTATGTTTTCTCTTAGAATTGACTCCTCTATCATTATGTAATAGCCAATCTCTCCTGATAATTTTTCTTTCTTTAAAGTCTCATTTGTCTGAAATTAATATAGCTCCTCACACTTTCCTTTAATTTGTGTTAACATGGTATGTCTTTATCCCCTTATTTTTAATTTCCAAGTATCTTTATATTCATAGTAAGTCTTGTAGGCAGCACATAGTTGGATTTTGTTTTTTGATTCACTCTGACAATCTTTGTCTTTATATTGATGTATTTAGCAGGTTGAAGTTTAAGGAGATTGGTTACATAGTTGGATTTAAACCTACTATATTATTAGTTTTTTCCTATTTGTTGTTCTTTCTTTTTCTTTATTTTGTGGTTTTAAGTGAACATTCCATATCATTCTCTTCTGTTTCCTATTTTCTAAAAAGATTTATTT